>NC_081412.1:346855668-349255668 GCF_030272615.1 Cryptomeria japonica | reverse complement strand
CTTTTGTCAAACCATTTTAAAAAAATTTGATGCCTATTATGGAAGGAATTGAAAGCCTTCTCCCTCTTTTCTTGTAATTCTAGGAGTTCTACCAATCTTACTTCCTATTGGAAATATGAAGGAATTGATTATGTGTTGCATTGATGTTTTGTCATTGATGTCAACACTAACTATTATGATTGGTTACCGACAAACAGATTTTGGTTATTGATAGGAAAACTAGTGTTACCGACAGAAGGGACTATCAGTTGGATACTACCGACATGTTTGGATCAATGGAATATGTTTGGTTTGATTTTTTTGGAGTATGTTTTGGTCAGTTGGTATTGACTTGATGTTCGGATGCTATCATACACTCTAGTAAGCCTATACCGGTAAGGGTTTAAGGTTTTATTGACATAACTATTACTGAGAATCTTTGACAGGATGCATAAGTGGTGTTGGTGCAGCTTATAGATGGAATTCAGGATGCAGAAGGTGATCTTTGTTTGTGCCTCAACTGATTGGAGACATCACTTTGGCGTGGTGAATCTATTTGGGTCCAGGTTATGGACCGGTATCCTATAACGTGTTCTCTACACGTTACCGGGATGATTTATGGATTGGTTAATGTTGTTTTGGTCTAAAGCCGACATGGTATATCATCGTAATGTGGATGTATGTAATGGTCTTATTGTAATATATTCTAGCTGGCTGACCTAATTGGTTTAGGCATTAGGGTTTGTATAAATTGATGTAAGATCTCATTGTAGATCATGGTGGTCATGGTCATGGAATGAAATATCATATGCGAATGAGATTTGGTCGATCATAGGTGATCGAATTAGGTTTATGAAAGAGGTCAAAGGCCTCCGATATTGATCTTAACTGAGACTATAATTAGGCATGGTAGATGCTATCATTGGTAGTTCATTCTTCTAGATTGTTGTCTAATTATATTGAGGTGGTTGTAACCTATCTGTAGTCAGTGAGACTCCTTTGTAATGAGCAATACGCTCTAGGCAGTGTGCCTTCCTGCATGTACAAACACCTTATTATATCACATATTTTCTGCAAAAATATTATCTGACTGTGGGTAGGCTTCCCACCATGATTTTTCCCTTTACGAGGTTTTCCACGTATAAATCACGGTGTTATGTGGCATGGTTGTATTTTGTTAATTCTTTGTTTCATTCTTAAGTTTTATTGCTTACCGATGTCTATTTTTTCTATTCCAGTATTCATTGTTTATGTGCTCCGGTTAAAGGTTATACAGTGGTTTGATTAATATAATTTGTTGACAACTGATTCACCCCCCCTCTCAATTATCCACCGATTATTCTAGCAATTGGTATCAGAGCTTTGGTCCTCTCTTGCAGAAGCTTAACCGCTTGAGGTAGATCCTATGGCAACTAATAATTCAAATCCACCAACAACTATTTTCAGAAGAGAAATCCCTAAGCTTGATGGAACAAACTATGGGATATGGAAAATATGAATGGAGACTCATCTTAGATGTCTTGGCAAGAATATTTGGGATATCACTGAGAAAGGATATACACCTTATGATCCAACATCTAGCAATCCTGGTCTAGCAGACTTGGACAAAAATTTTGAAAATGATTGCAGAGAAAGAAAAGCCCTCTTGTGTACACTCACTAATCAGTAAATCATGGGATCGACTGATAAATCATCTGCAAAGGTTATGTGGGATAAATTGCAAAATTTGAATGAAAACTCTGAATGAAGGTGACCCTACTATCAAAATTGCTAAACTTGATGGTTACCAGGTAAGATATGAGAACTTGAAGATGGAAAATAATGAAAGAATTGCCACATTTATGGAAAGAGTAAATGATATTATCATGGGAATTGAATGTTGTGGAGGATCTCTAAGTAAAGATGAAATAGTTTCTAATGTTTTGAGATCCCTACCACCGGCTTACAAGATGAAGGCTACTGCGATTAATGAACTGAGAACAATGACAAACACTTCAGTTAATAGAGACATTATAATTGGGAAATTATCTTCTTTTGAGCTTGAAGAATTTGGACCCTCTGGAGCTGCAAAGACTGAACCTGCTTTTCATGCATCATCATCTACTGAAAAAAGTGATTGGAAAGCCCTATATGCAAAAGAATTGGAAGATATGAGGAAAGAGGATGAAGAATTTGAGAAACTTGAAACCTTATTTGCTAGAAGAGTACCTAAAAGACCGAAATGAAGTAAGTATGAAGGAAAAGCACCTTTTGAATGTTTTGCATGTAATAAGATTGGTCATTTTGCATCTAGATGTCCTGAAAGGAATGCAAGATTTGAAGAAAGAATTAAGATATCATTTAAGCCTAATCAGAACAAATATAGATTCAAGAAAAACAAACTATGCTACATAGCGAATGAGGAAGGAGTAAGTGATGACTCAAAGGATGAAAATGCAAGAGACTCTGCTAGTGGATCCGATAGTGGAAAGCAATGGGTGTTCTATGCTTTAAAGGAAGATGAAGCGGAACCGGTTATCAAGAATGAAGAAAAGGCCCTGGCAGCAAAAGTTGAAGACAAGGATAAATGCATTTTTAGATAGAAACTAAATGAGGATGGTCAAGTTGTAAGAAACAAGGCTAGACCTGTTTGTAAAGGATATTCTCAAATGGAAGGAATTGAATATGGTGAGACATTTGCACCAGTAGCTAGAATTGAAGTTGTTAAAATATTTCTTGCCTATGTAGCTTACAAGAACTATAAGGTCTATCAAATGGATGTTAAATGTGGATTTTTGAATGGTTAAGTTGAGGTAGAAGTATACATTGAGCAACCTAGTGGATTTTCACTGACAGATGACAAAGATATGGTTTGCAGGTTAAGGAAATAATTATATGGATTGAAAAAAGCTCCTAGAGCTTGGTATGCAAGGATGGATAAATATCTTTTGAAGCTTGGTTTTACCAAAGGCAGTGCTGACATTAATTTATATTACAAGATCATTGATGATGATATTCTGATTATTGAATTATTTGTTGATGATATCATTTTTGGACATGAAGATAAATTGTGCATGGAATTCTCTAATAATATGAAGAATGAATTTGGAATGTCTATGATTGGTGAGATGACATTTTTCTTATTTGCAGATTACTCAAACTAACAAAAGCATTTTTATCTGTCAAACTAAGTATCTAAGGGAACTATTGAAGAAGTTTGGTATGGATAATTCCAAACTGGTAAGTACTCCTATGGTGACAAGTGAGAAATTATCTATCAAAGACGCATCTGCATCGATAAATTTGACAAGGTATAAGTCTATGATTGGTGGCTTGTTATATCTAACTCAGATTAGATCGGATATTATGAATGCAGTAAGTATTGTTTCAAGATATCAAATTAATCCTCAAGAAAATTATGAATGTGCATTAAAGAGGATATTTCGGTATTTGCAAGGAACAACAAAATATGGCTTATGGTACTCTAGAGATGATAACTTCACTTTATGTGCATATACATATGCAAATTTGGGAGGAGATACTGATGACAGGAAGAGCACTTCTGGTGGAGCTTTCTTTCTTGGAAAGAAATTGGTTTATGGATCAGCAAAAAATAGTCATGCATTTCTTTATCTACTGCAGAAGTTGAATATGTTGCAGCAACAACTAATTGCACTCAAGTCTTGTGGATGAAGAAAATGTTGAAGGATATCAAGGTAAATTGTAGTGAACCGGTAGTTATCTATTGTGATAACTCTACAGCTATTGACATATCTAAGAATCCGGTATTTCCCTCTAAGACTAAGCACATTTCAATAAAATATAACTTTCTGAAGGAAAAGGTGGAAGAAGAGGAAGTCAAATTGGTTTATGTGAACATGAAAAAGCAGATTGCAGATATATTCACTAAACCGTTGTCTAAGGAATCATTTGAATATTTGAGAGATAGGCTAGGGATATCTACTCCTCTAGCATAAACTTAACTGATGGAGCAAAGCATCAATCTGGTATACATCATCAGCTTTATCCTTTGCTCCGAATTGATGTAGTGGTGCTACTACTAAGGGGAAGTAGTCAGCTTTCAGATTCATTGGAATTTGATATCTATGTCATATCTTTGGCATTGATGTCAAAGGGGGAGAGTTATATGTGAAAAATAATGTTATAATATGTCATATGGGAGAGAGATTCGGATCAGTTTCAGATTGGATTGCACTCCTCAGGGGGAGTTGCTAGAATTTTTTAGTTTTTCATTGTTATATCTTCTTTGAGAATTTTTTGGCATTTCTTGGCACTTAGATGTTTTCTTTTTCACATCTAGTGTTGCCATCAATGCCAAAGTGGGAGGATTGTTGGCAATGTGAAGGAATTGATTATGTGTTGCATTTATGTTTTGTCATTGATGTCAATACTAGTTGTTATGATTGGTTAGTGACAGACATATTTTTGTTACCGGTAGAAGAACTAGTGTTACCGGCAAAAGGGGCTATCGGTTGGATACTACTGACATGTTTGGATCAATGGAATATATTTGGTTTGATGTTTCTGGAGTATGTTTTGGTCAGTTGGTATTGACTTGATGATTGGATACTATCATACACTCTAGTAATCCTATACAGGTAAGGGTTTAAGGTTTTACCAGCAGAACTATTACTAAGAATCTTTGACAGGATGCATAAGTGGTGTTGGTGCGGCTTCTAGATGGAATTCAAGATGTAGAAGGTGATCTTTGTTTGTGCCTCGACTAATTGGAGACATCGCTTTGGCATGGTGAATCTATTTGGGTCCAGGTTATGGACTGGTATCAAGTAACGTGTTCTCTACACGTTACCGAGATGATTTATGGATTGGTTAATGTTGTTTGATGGTATGATGAAAGAATAAGTATCTGGTAGAATACTGAGAGGGGGGGGTGAATCAGTATATTGAAAAATTGATACAAAGTTCCCAAACTCAAACTTAGTCAAACAAAGTAAACATATCTCAGTCAAGATCAATATTCATAAGAATACTTGACATCAACCAGTTTAACTGTTATGACAACTTTAATAGTAAACAACTTCAATCTTGTCAACATCAACAATTCTTAATCATAACTCAACATATTCATCTCTCAATGCTTTTACTTAACATGCCTTATCAAAAGTTAACCAAATCAACAAATAAGATCACAACCTCAAAAGAATTCACCACTTGACACAAATTTTTATACGTGGAAAACCCAAATAGGTAAAAACCATGGTGATATGAGACTCACAAGGATAGCTATCTATACTCTTCTGAAGTTTGCCCTGTTAGGAGACAAGCCTGTTAAAGCTTTACAATAAGTCCTGTTAAGAACTAATTCCGGTTAGGAATCACCCAGTTAAGGGATTTACAAATATGCCTTGATGAAAAGCACAATACCCTGTTAGGAGTAACCTCACTAGAGGATTTAAGAATCTAAGCTAATGGACCACCTTGTTAGAGGATTTAATGAGTAACCAAGCTTGTTAGAGCTTACCCGGTTAAGGGATTTCACTTTTGCTATAATTGTTAGAAAATAATAGTTTTTCTTGATTTGTCTGAGTAGCACTACATTTGCTTGATCAAATCCTTCTAAGCTTCAATCTGCCTTCACTCAAAGCGCAAATCCATTCACCAGTTAGGCAACTACACCTTCAATAGGTTTCTATCAATCTTGCCAACTTTTCCAACATCTTTTTCAAACAACTTCATCAACCTTAAATACAAATCAATTAGGTCGGTAACACAACAAAAACCTAATTCTCATCATTGAGATTACAAACAAGTCAGTACAATCTTGACTGTTAGAAATCATGACAATCTCTTCACATTCTTCAAGAAAATTCCAACTGCTCCATGATCACCACTTCATCGGACTTTGTAACTCATTACATGTTGTGCATTAGATGCAATCCACTTTGCTCCTTCCCTAGACAAAAAAAAAACGCGCCAAAACAATTTGAACATATCCTCATACAATGATCAAAAGTGTCTCCATCATTACCTCTTATCAGATAATAAACCAACAAACTTGATCGATTAGGGTTTAATAGTTGATAGGGTTTATCTGTTACATTACTTAGAAAGGTTTAACCCTTTACACCGGTTCACCGGTTCAACTCACAAACTTTACATACCGGTTTACAACATCTTCCACAAAGCTCTTCTTACCAATTACTAGCCAATATCAAAAATAACAATATCAACAATAACATGAATACAAGTACCAGTTCAATTGACATCAATGACAACATATCATTAATGAAATCTCTATGCAAAATGCCAACAAACTCAAAATGCCAACAATCTCCCCCTTTGGCATTGATGGAAATACAAATATCAACGCCTCTGATTGCTACTGAGATTGGTGAATAGGAATCCTGGTTTACATTACCAAGTATTCACCTTGCTTTGTCTGTCTTCAGCCTGTCGTTGGATCAGACACATAATTCTTCTCCTCAATCACATAATTTTTCTACCCCTTTGACAACAATGCCAAAGTGAAAGTAAAACATGTAATTCTACTCTCACTGTGCATCAACATCATTCTACAACTTGATGCTCCCCTTGTGGAATACGTCCACTTCTTCATCAATCCATATAAAATTCTACAAGTGGTTCAGGGACTGATGCAATCAGCATCATGCTCAACTAACTTCATGAAGAGGGAAAACCCCCAATTGACTTATAAGATACTCAAAAGTGGTCTTAGGCAGAGGTTTGGTAAAGATATCTGCAATCTGCTCCTTGGTAGAAACATGCTCCAAGATAACATCTTTACTTTGAACTTTTTCCCTCAAGAAGTGATATTTCAATTCAATGTACTTAGTCCTTGCGTGCAAAAGAGGTTTTTTAGAAATATTTATTGCACTTGTATTATCACACAAAATCTTTATTGGTTCTGAGATTTCCATCTTCAAACCTTCCAAAATGTGTCTCCTCCACATAGCTTGTGTGCAATTCATATAAGATGTTACATACTCAGCTTCGGCAGTAGATTGTGAAGTGCAACTCTGCTTTTTACTACTCCATGAAACTAGCCTTCCTCCTAGAAAGAATGCTCCACTGGTAGTACTTTTCCGGTCATCAATATTACCCGCCCAATCAACATCTGTGTATGCTTTCAAATCAAAATTTTCACCATTTGGATACCATAACCCATAGTCAATAGTACCTTTTAGATATCTAAAAAATTTCTTGGTTGCTATCAAATGTGCCTCCTTTGGATTCTTTTGAAATCTAGCAATAATACCAATTGCATGGGCAATATCTAGTCGACTATGACCAACATAGTGTAATTTTCCAGTCATTGACCTGTATTCCTTTTCATCTACAGACTTAGATGCATCTTCCTTGGACAATTTACAACCTGTAACCATTGGGGTTCCAACTGGTTTACAATCACTCATACCAAAAGTCTTCAAAACCTCTTTCACATACTTGGATTGAGTAATGAAAATACCATTCTTCATCTGTTGTATCTATAAGCCTATGAAATTTTTTATTTCCCCTACTAATGACATCTCAAATTCATTCTTCATTTCATCTGCAAAACAATTACTCATATCATCATTACCTCCAAATATAATGTCATCTACAAATACTTCATTGACTAGTATTTCATCTCCTTCATACTTGAGATAAACGTTGTTGTCATCACTAGTTCTAGCAAATCCTATCTTCATCAGATGAGTATGAAGTTGTTCATACCATGCTTTGGGTGCCTGCTTTAATCAATACAAAGCTTTATGCAATTTTCATACCATGTCTTCCTTATCTATCAATTCATAACCATCAAGCCGCTCTATATAAACTTCTTCTTCCAGTATCCCATTCAAGAATGCAAACTTAACATCCATCTAGTATACCTTGAACTTCTTATGAGCTGCAAATACAAGTAATGTTCTGACTTCTTCCAGTCTTGCTACTGGTACAAAAGTTTCTCCATAGTCTTCTCCTTGTTCTTGCGCATAACCTTTGCATACTAATCTTACCTTATTGTGAACTACAAGACCATCTTCATTTAATTTGTTTCTAAACACCCATTTAGTACCTATAATATTCTTGTTTACTGATCAGGGTACCAGGGTCCAAGTGTTGTTCTTCTCAATTTGATCCATCTCCTCCTCCATAGCTTTCACCCAATGATCATCACCAAATGCCTCCTTAGCACTTCTAGGTTCAAAGGTGGAGATCATGCAAGAGTTCTCTCTTATTATCCTTCTAGTTAGTACACCGACATCCTTATTCCTAATTATCTATTCAGGACTGTGATTCAGTCTCACATACCTAGGAATAATATGATCATTCTCTTCAGGTTCAACTTCTTCATTATCATCTTCCTCTAAATTTATTTGTTCTAGTTGAACAAGTACATCAGGATTTTCTTTACCAATTTCTGATTTAACAGTTTCAGGTTCCAAAAGAAAAATGCAAGGATCTTCATCCTTCTTCTCAAAACTGGTTCCTTCTGAAGCTTCAGGACATTCATCTACATGAACATCAACACTCTCAACAATTTTATGTGTCAGGTTATTGAAGCATTTATAGGCCTTTCTCTTGGTGGAATAGACAATAAATATGCCTTCATCACTCTTAGCTTCAAACTTGCTTATGTAATCACCTCTTTTGATAAAACATTTGCTTCCAAATATCTTAAAATAGATAACATCAGGTGATTTCCAATACCAGTACTTATATGGGGTCTTGTCCTTACCTCTTTTCACTAGAACTTGGTTAATTGTGTAGACAACTATACTTACAGCTTCTTTCCAAAATGTTTTTTCTACACCTCCTTGTATCAACATAGTCCTAGAAGCTTCAACCACTGACCAGTTGTTTCTCTCTGCTATACCATTTTGTTGTGGTGTCCTTGGTGAAGAAATTTGCTGCTTGATACCATTATCATCACAATACTCAATGAACTCCACAGAAGTGAATTCACCGCTTTGATCAATTCTTAGATATTTTATCTTTTTGCCACTCTCTTTCTCAACTAAGGCTCTGAATGCCTTGAATTTACCAAAAGCTTCATTCTTATCCTTCAATAATGTGACCCACATCATCCTTGAACAATAATTAGTGAAGATCATGAAGTATCTGTCACCTTGAACGCTTCTTGTTCTTATTGGTCCACATAGATTTGTATGAACCAAATCTAACAAGTGCTTTGTTGAGAAGGACTTGCTCTTGAAAGTTGAAGAAGTCATCTTTCCTAGTTGACACTCTTTAAAAAGAGCATTAACCAGTTTTTCTAGCTGAGGCATGCCTCTTACTGTCTTAGACTTTCTTATTTTAACAATATTGTCAAAATTTATATGACAAAATCTCCTATGCCAAAGCCAACTATCATCTATTTTTGCAATCTGACAATTTCTAACTTTAGGATTGAGATGAAATAGATTACCTCTAGTCTGTTTCTCGGTTGCAATCAATTCACCTTTGTTGTCAAAGATTTTGCACATTCCATTTCTAAACTCCAGTGGGTATCCTTTGTCATTAAGTTGTGCCACACTTAAAAGATTGTGCTTTAGGCCTTCAACCCAATAGACATCGTCAACACTGCTCTTCCCATTAAAAGAAATAACTCCCTTACTTTTAACCATACAAGGTGAGTCATTGCCAAATCTGACAACACCGCCATCAAATTCCTTCAAGGAAAGAAATTTGCTCCGATCACCGATCATGTGATGTTGACAACCACTATCAATGATCCAATCATCAGAGTTATCCATTCTGGATACTAGTGCCTTCTGATCTGATATTTCTTCCTTAATAGCTACAAACACAATATCTTCACTAGCATCATCATCAGATTCTTTGTCAGTAATACCACTGTCAATAGCTACAAGACAATCTCTCTTGCCTTTACCCTTATACTTCTTAAATTTTTCTCTTTTGTATTCATTTTCACCATTAGGGCAATTTGCTGCTATATGACCAATCTTGTTGCATGCAAAACATTTTAAAGGTAACTTGCCTCTATACTTACCAGTGCCTCTAGGTAGTCGTTTTGCCAACAATGCTTCAAGTTCCACTAAGTTGTCTTCATCTTCAGCATCTCTGCTAGATCTAGATTCATAGCTATGGCCGGTATCTCTACTTCTTCTCATGGATGAGTTAGAGACATAAGCTTTGAATGAAGATTATGATTTCTATACACTACCATCATAGCCATTTAGTTCAAAAGCAGTAAGTTTGCCAATAATAGAGTCAAGAGTTACCTTTGTCTTGTCAATGGATTTCATCTCTTGAATAGCTGCCACTCGGATAGCATAGACTGGTAGCAGGGTTCTCAGTACCTTACTGATTACTGTGGCATCTTCCACTTTCCCTCATGCACTCTTTATCTCACCAACTATCTCTTTAATTCTTTGACCGTACTACTAGATATTCTCACCTTCAAACATTCTCATGTCATCGAATTTTCCTCTTAAACTCCCCTCTTTGGCAATCTTAACATGTTCATCACCGCTATAAATCTCTTCAAGTTTTTGCCATACTTCATGTGCAGTTTCAAAACCATGAACATCTACATATTCAGCATCAAACAGGGAGCTGATAATAGCCTCTAATGCCTGGTGATTTTCTTGTTATTCTTTTTTCTGATCATCAGTCAAGGCTCCAGTAGGTGTAATATACTTATTTTCTATATGATCCCAATACTGACTACCAAGACTCTTAATATAAATCTTCATTCTATCACTCCATATTCTATAGTTATCTTTGTTGAACTTCGGACCTTCTTTCTTCACCATGATCTACAAGATCTTTTCCTCAAGATGTTAGGCTTTTAGATTAAGAGGACCTGGTATGATCTGATACCAATTGATGGTATGATGAAAGAATAAGTATCCAGTAGAATACTGAGAGGGGGGGGTGAATCAGTATATTGAAAAACTGATACAAAGTTCCCAAACTCAAACTCAGTCAAACAAAGTAAACATATCTCAGTCAAGATCAATATTCATAAAAATACTTGACATCAACCGGTTTAACTGTTATGACAACTTTGATAGTAAACAACTTCAATCTTGTAAACATCAACACTGCTTAATCATAACTCAACATATTCATCTCTCAATGCTTATACTTAACATGCCTTATCATAAGTTAACCAAATCAACAAATAAGATAACAACCACAAAAGCATTCACCACTTGATACAAATGTTTATACGTGGAAAACTCAAATAGGTAAAAACCACGGTGAGATGAGACTCACAAGGATAGCTATTTGAACTCTTCTGAAGTTCACTCTGTTAGGACCCAATCCTATTAAAGCTTTACAATAAGTCCTATTAAGAACTAATTTTGGTTAGGAATCACCCGGTTAAGGGATTTACAAATATGCCTTGATGAAAAGCAAAATACCCTTTTAGGAGTAACCTCATTGGAGGATTTAAGAATCCAAGCTAATGGACCACCTTGTTAGAGGATTTAATGAGTAACCAAGCTTGTTAGAGCTTACCCGGTTAAGGGATTTCACTTCTATTGTAATTATTAGAAAACAATAGGTTTTATTGATCTATCTGACTAGCATGACATTTGCTTGATAAGATCCTTCTAAGCTTCAATCTGCCTTCACTCAAAGTGCAGATCCATTCACCAATTAGGTAGCTACACCTTCAATAGGTTTCTATCAATCTTGCCAACTTTGCCAACATCTTTTTCAAACAACTTCATCAACCTTAAATACAAATCAATTAGGTCGGTAACACAACAAAAAACTAATTCTCATCATCGAGATTATAAAAAAGTCAGTACAATCTTGATCGTTAGAAATCATGACAATCTCTTCACATTCTTCAAGAAAATTCCAACCGCTCCATGATCGCCGCTTCATCGGACTTTGTAACTCATCACGCGTTGTGCATTAGATGAAATTCACTTTGCTCCTTCCCTAGACAAAAAACAAATGCGCCAAAACAATTTGAACATATCCTCATACAATGATCACATGTGTTTCCATCATTACCACTTATCAGATAATAAACCAATAAACTTGATCGGTTAGGGTTTAACAGCTGATAGGGTTTACTGGTTACATTGCTTAGAAAGGTTTAACCCTTTACACCGGTTCACCGATTCAACTCACAAAATTTACATACCGGTTTACAACATCTTCCACAAAGCTCTTCTTACCGGTTACTAGCCAATATAAAAATTAACAATATCAACAATAACATGAATACCATTACCGATTCAATTGACATCAATGACAACATATCATTAATGCAATCTCTATGCAAAATGCCAACAAACTCAAAATGTCTCGACTGATTGGAGACATCGCTTTGTCGTGGTGAATCTATTTGGGTCCAGGTTATGGACTAGTATCAAGTAACGCATTCTCTACACGTTACCGGGATGATTTATGAATTGGTTAATGTTGTTTTGGTCTAAAGCCGACATGGTATATCATTGTAATGTGGATGTATGTAATGATCTTATTGTAATATCTTTTAGGTGGCTGACCTAATTGGTTTAGGCCTTAGGGTTTGTATAAATTGATGTAAGATCTCATTGTAGATCGTGGTGGTCACAGTTATGGATTGAAATATCATACGCGAAGGAGATTTGGTCGATCATAGGTGATCGAATTGGTTTTATGTAAGAGGTCAAAGACCTTCGGTATTGAGCTTAACCAGGACTATAATCAGGCATGGTAGATGCTATCATTGGAAGTTTATTCTTTTGGATTGTTGTCCAATTATATTGAGGTGGTTATAACCTCTCTGTAGTCAGTGAGACTCCTTTGTAATGAGCAGTACGCTCTAGGCAGTGTGCCTTCCTGCATGTGCAGGCCCCTTACTGTATCATATACTTTCTATAGAAATATTATCTGTGGGTAGGCTTCCCACCATGGTTTTTCCCTTTATCGAGTTTTCCACATACAAATCATAGTGCTATGTGGTATGGTTGCATTGTGTTAATTCTCTGTTTCATTCTTAAGTTTTATTGCTTACCGATATCTATTTCTACTATTCTGGTATTCATTGTTTATGTGCTCTGGTTAAAGATTATTAAGTGGTCTAATTAATATAATTTGGTGACAACTGATTCACCCCCCTCCCCCTCTCAGTTATCCACTGATTATTCTAACACTTCCATCGGTTCATTATCTTCTAACTCTAGAGATATTAAAAGATGTAGACCATGGATCTTTAAATAAATCGGGAACCGAGCTTCTTTAACATAAAAAATATCATATGGTGAAATTTTCAATATCTATCTAGGGGTAACTCAGTCAGCCCAAAGCACACTCCTTAAGTGTTTGTGTCATTCCTTTTTGTTCTTAGCCCCTATCTTTTTTATGAGTCGAATCAAATTTTTGTTGGTCAACTTGGCTAAACCATTCCGTTGTGGGTAATAGTTAGAAGATGTTTTTAAGTAAATGTCATTGTAAATGGAAAACTGAGTGACCTGAAAACCCATGAAAGCTCTGGTGTTATGTGAGATAATGGTCTTTGGCAGACCAAAACTTGCGACCAAATCCTCTAAGAAACCTAAGATTTCATTCTTGGTTATGTTTCTTAAGGGAAGTGCTTCTGTCCATCTTGTGAAGTAGTCTGTCATGGTGGGGATCTATTAGTGGCCAATTGAATACGTCAGACTGATCATACCTATGAAGTCCAATCCCCATTGAGAAAATGGTTCATCTACCATTACAGGCCTGAGTGGCACGACTGAGTTTTTATGTTTTCCCACATAGAATTGACATTCTTTACATTCGCGGACAAGAGCATGCACATCATTGAACAACAAAGGCCATTAATACCTTGCGCAAGTGATCTTGATAGTTGTTGTTTGGGCAGAGAAGTGGCCTCTCGCAGGGCCATTGTGGAAATCATGTAAAATTCTCTTGGCTTGTTGCTTATCCACATAATAGAGTAGCACACTATCAAAGTTCATCTTGAACAAGACTCCTTCAAGGAACTGATAACCACTACTATGAAATCTATAAAACCTTCTCTTTTTAGGATGAAGGTTCGAAGAGAACCTTCCAGTTTGCATAAAGTCCTTCTTGTCAGTGATCTTGCATCTTTCATCTTGGTTCACATGCTTCAAAACCACTCCATCTTGTGCCTCTCCCAGATCCTTAGGCTCCTAAGTCATATATTCATAGAAACCCTTTCCTGGAATTAATTTGGTAGGTTTGACATCAATGTCATATTCTAGGATTTTGGTAATCCAGTTTGCTCTTTTTTCTGTAATTTCTCCCTCCATTATGTATTCACAGACAACCGAGTGAACCACATAGATAGTTGTCTTGTTATAGGCGATGAAATGCCTAAACTTCTTTAGACCCTTTACAATAGAGAACGTCTACTTCTCCACGAAGTTGTACTTGATCTCATACTCCTTCAAAGTTTTTGAATGAAAGGCGATTGGGTGCTCCCATGTTCCTTTTGCATCTCTTTGCATTAGCACAACAACAATACTAAAGTTGTTGGCATAAACATACATTAGAAAGTCCTTGGACATATCAAGGTTAACTAGGACAGGAGCAAAGGAGATGGCTTCTTTTATTTTTTCAAAAAATTCCTTAGCCTCTAGAGTCCATTTGAAGTGTAGGTTTTTTTTAGCATTAAGGTGATGGGTCTAACCATCTCAACAAAATTAGATATAAAACGACTGACAAAATTGATTTTTCCCAAGAAATTATGAACACCCTTCTTGTTCACAGGAAGGGAAAGCTCCTTGATGCCTTTAACACGATCTGGATCAATTGACACCCCTTCTTTAGACACTACATGTCCTAATAAATTTCCCTGGGGGACTCCAAAGATACATTTCTTTGGGTTCAGGGAGACACCAAACTCTAGGCACTTCTAGAATACCTATTCTAAGAGGTCAAAATGGTCCTCTTTATTTTTTGAAAATATAGTCAAGTCATCTAGGTAGATGAGGATGGTCTTATTTATCAGTTCCCGAAAAGCTATGTCCATGGCTCTTTGAAAAGTGGCTCCAACATTAGACAATCCGAATGAAATTTTTTGATAGGAAAATGTTCCCCACTTAGTGGTGAATATGGTTTTATGTTGGTCTTTCAGTTTAACAAGAACTTGATTATACTCGAAGAAACTATCAAGCATAGGGAAAATTTCTAGCCCAACTATTGTATGCAAAATTTTCTCCATGGGTGGTAAAGGATAGTGGTCCTTTAAAGATGCTCTATTAAGGTCCCAAAAATGCACACAAAGGTGGATATACCCATTATTTTTCTAGACTGGTACTAGGATAGAAACCCAATTACTGTGCTTGATTGGATAGATAATCCAAGAGCCAATTAATTTTCACAGTTCCTGAGACATCAAGGATTCAATCTTTGGATTTACAAGACATTGCTTCTATCAGACCAACTTTGCTCCTTCATTGAGCTCAATGGTATGTTGGATTACATCAGGATTATAGCCCTTTAGCTCATCATATGACCATATGATCACTCCCATGTATTCATCACAGAAATGGACCAGTATGTCCCTATCATGCTGAGGAACATTTTTTCTAACTTTGAGCTTTCATCTGTCTCCAACTTGAAGCTCAATGTAATCTCCTTTATCTACTACAAATTTTCTTTTGTCATTCCTTGCATCATCTCAATCAAAAAGGTTCTCCAAAGTGATCAAACCTTTCAAGAGCTTATTTGATTTCAGCTGAATCACGTGGTCACTGTATGCCTCGACAATTTTGGGTTGTAGTTGATCAGTGTTCAACCCAACAATAAGAATAATAACTATAGTTAAAGTCTCAACCCGAAGTTTGTACATTCACTCCATGAAGTTACTATCTCCATATTTGGTGTTCATTTGATTGTCAACCCAGGGATGTAATACTTGAAATGGGTTTGCACTGTATATGCACTAAGTTCCTGTGATAGCTACCCTGCATTACTGCAACAACTAACATCTATGTGGGAAAGGTAAGAAAGAATTGAAACAACTGAATGGCTATAGGAAAAACTCTTCATTAACATAAATTTCATTCAAGAAATACTAACTAAGTCCAAAGTTGTCAAACATGAATTGCTCTGTTTGCTTTGGCTGCAGGAACAGTCAATGGATTTGTTTCCAATGGCTACAGGAACAGTCAATGCAAGAACGTCTACTTCATATTAAAGAAGAAAAATAATTTTAACAAAGGAACAAGAACACTCACCAAGTAGGCCCCCTTGGATGAGTGCTTCTAGGCTTCCAAAAATAACTCTAAGTGCTCAGAATAACATATCTTTATTCATTGTTCCTCAAAAGTCAATACATTATTCAGAATCAAAAGAAACTCAAAACACTCTGTAACTTTATTTCTAAATCTTTTGCTCTTTTTCTTCTCTTTCTTTCTAACCTCTAAAAAGAGACAAAGATCCTTATATAAAAGAAAACAACTACTTCTTACAACATAGATCACGTCGATGAGAAGAGGTGGATAATATTCATGAAGGGAAACAGTCGGAGTTAAGCCACTGATAATGTGGATCTAAATCAAACCACAACCATAACATAGCGTGGCGGTATTTACAATACTAATGCCCACTTGAGTCAAACATCAATGAGTATTGTGCACCTACTTCTCCTCTGTCGTTCCTTACGCTCATCATCTTCTCCACTGATTTGATCTTTCAGTCACCTCCTTGAATATCTCTTACTGCAATTGGCATGACAGGAGAACTTTCACTGCAACATCATAATTATTCCTGCAATTCAAAAGAATGAACATACAAGCACATACACATCTATTTTAATTAATCAAAACATCTATTAATTTCACACATTATATTTCCTAAGACAATCCACATGGCAACAAGAATGAATCACATGGTTGCAGGAACAACTGGCAAAGACAAAACATGATTTAATAGGTTCATCTTAACAGCTGAAATGCATATAGTCAACTTTTAATACATCATCACTATCCCATCATATAAATCAAAATATGAGAAAAACTTATGAGTTTTGGGAATAAAAAGATGCTAATGTCTCAACTCATCATCCCCCCAACTTAAGGTCTTGTTGATCCTCAGGCAAGAGGAAAATTCTTGATTCTGCCACTAACTCTTAAGTCACCAACAATTCCTTGACCTGTTCCTCCTAAAGCTAAATTCTAATAAAACCCCTTCATCTTTTCTAGCCTAGACCAGCTGGCCTCTTCTGTACCTGCTTCATAGGGTTTGTCTGTAATCCTACATCCCAACAATGGCCACATGAGGATAGGGGGCTGAAAGATCAAAGGTAACCAGTTATGGTTTTTCATCCTACCCAATTGGATATATTTAGGGGCTCTTTGTATAGCTGCATGAAAATTTGGCAGTGAATGAGGTTCTCCTTGTTTTAATTCCTCTGGAAAAGTGTTCCAATGTTGAGTCAGGCAGTCAATTGCAATTGCACTTTCATTCTGAATTAAGTGTTCATATGCTTGGAATATTTCTTCCCACTGGCAATACTTGGCCCCTTACATCTAGCCTTGCCAATAGCTTATGCCAATCATAATAAATAACCCTTGGGTATTTTTCTTCCTTCCTAAGTGGCAATGGACAATCAAATTCAATACTCTTATTTGTTTTGGCCTATGCTCCCATACTGATCTCAATCTGAATCCATGCTATTAAGGCTTTTATATGGATATCACCAATGTATAGCAAGGGATTCCACTCACTATCAGAAGTCACAACATAGTTATGCAAGTAGAGTTAACACAATAAATTTTTCACAGTTGTTGGAGATGTCTGATAGGCATTATAAAACTCCTCAAGGGTGTCTAAAGAAGGGCTAAGGTCCCTAATAATGTGGTTTAATTTAAAATTTAAATACCGCTCCTTTAAATGCAGAGCATAAACTCTTAGCGGTGCCCTACATTGCATTAACTCAGGGACCATACTAGTAATTGTATCAATCTTGGCTTCTAATTCTTCAATTTCATCATCCCTTCTTTCTATTTCCCTTTGTTTCGTATCAATAATTCCCTATAATCTAACCCTCTCTATCTCCCACTGCCTATAGAATGTTAATGCAATAGATAAACTGGTGAGAGATGATGGAGGTCTAATAGTTGTTACCTTTGGATGTGGGATTTCTTCAACAGGTTCCTCAAGTTGTTCTACCACATATGCCAGACTTGAAATTCTATCAACGTCATGTTCCTCCTAAGTTTCAACCTCTGTTGGACTCTCCCGTTCTTCTTCTGATGCTTCAATTGAAATAACCTCTATTGCATCACCTGCTGGATGGAATTTTTGGGTACTACTCTGATTCCTTCTTGCATAAACCTTTGGAGTGGCTACAGGAATGGTTTCTACAAGAGGCTTTGCTGCAGGGGTATTTCCCTTTGGCCTACGCCTCTTGGTTGTAGGAGAAACCTTCATTGCCTATGGCTGAACCATAGGTTCATCTTCTGCATTAATTACTTCTAATTCTTTCCCTTTTATTTTAGAAGATGTTGCTCCTCTTTGGAAAGAAGTGGAGGGTTGCTCCCTATTTGTTTCTACCATCTCTTCCTCCATAATAGTCAAAGCCTCTTTGGTGACAAGAGATTCATTCCCTGCTGAAATTATAGGAGAAGAGGGTTCTCCCGTATCCTCCTTTTAAACTGCTAACTCATCTACAATATGAGGATCTTCAACCCTAAACTACAGTATGTCTTCAAATAGCCCCCATGCCATCTATGAAAAATCCCTAAGAGAACATTCTACAAGTAATTTTATCAGACCATGATGACTGACAGAACGATTTCCATTCCTCCGTGTTTCTTTGGCACTTGTGGAAATGAGGTGGTATAAAAAATTTGGAACATTTACCCTCGGGCCATGTCGTAAATGACTAAGAAATTTGAAATGGGTTGAATGTAAATTTGAATACCTACCATCGCAGGTAATGCACTTCATTATATACAAGGCCACTTGGGGCCATTCTGCTAGAAGAGATACCTCTCTAGTTCTTTGCTTGTCCACCATTAGAGGTCCATCTATGGGGTGCATAAATTCTGATCTAGTAACTTCAGTTATTCGCTACTCTATAGCAATAACCCTTAATCCTTTGACAGTAGCTTCCCCTTGGTTGAATGAATGCATGAACTCAGAAGCAATTTCCTCATTATAATTTGTTAATTTCAAAAAGTAGTCAATCCAACCATGCAGCTAGAAATAATGCTCACAAAGAGCATCATGTAGCAACGTATCATGGATTACTAGTTCATTGGGGATAGGATCTGTTGGAACCCTAAAATTTGCAATTTTTAGAATTCCAAATTCCAAGACAAGGAGCAAGAAAAATTCTAAATATATATATATATACACATATATATATTGAATAGGTACAAGTAATATATTTTATATTTGTTGCAGAATATGAAACCATAACATAAACACAATAATGGGCATAAAAAATGGAGTGTGAAGCACCAAAGGGGGTATTTACATCATTTAAAGACCATTTATCCATTAAATACCCATAAAATAGCCTTAAAATACCTCTAATATGCCTAAACAACTTGTAAAGTGACAATTAATTACATAAACTAAGGCAATTTCGGGATTTGGAATTATTTTTATTTAAAAGGGGGGTGTCTTTTCACCCAAAGGGGTATGAAAACCATTCAAACACATATATATGTGTGATGTAAAATGTAAAGAGAAAAAAAGAATATAGAGAGACAAGAGGTGGAGGCAATTTTGTACTTTTAAACTTTTTATCAAAAATAACCAGTTGCATTTTCTTTCTCATATGTGTTGAGAGTTAACATATTTTTAGAAGGCAGTTGCTTATGATATTATCTAAAAGTGGATAAGGTTATTCGTGTTCTTCCAATAAAATTTTGTGTTTTATATTGTAGATTTGGATCAAAAAGATTTACTCGCGAATTGTAATTGTTCCTTGTATTTCTTCCTTGGATGGTCTCTTAAAAGTTAGGGTTAAATTCATTCAAGCAGTTTACAATATAGACATTGAAGTAGAGCTCATAAGAAACAGTAACTGACAGACTCATTGAGAGGTGGTGGGATTAAAAACTGTCTCATAAGTTTACACAATAATTCCTGAAGAAATATAAGACTTTGTAGCCCAAATAGGAGGAAAGGCACTGATCATTTGTAAACAAACCCTTTAACCATACCAGTTACCCTTTACCTTTAAGCATTAGGATTAGTAGAGTAGGTATAGTAGGTAATTTAGCCAAAGTGTAACATATATACTTCTGTAAGATACATAGATCAATACACACATCTGAAATCAGTCTGTTTAAGAAACTTATGCCATTCTGAGACTAGGAGATATCAGATTAAGACACTAAATTTGCTATAAAAAGCATTAGTTGAAGGAACAACTAGTGAGTAGGTATACCCGCCTAGGTCCTGCAGAGCCTAAAGTGAGAGAGTTAGTAACCAAATAGGTTCACTCTATAATCTGGCCAAGTCAATTGGAAGGTTTGATCATAGGAGTTGGCATTTCCTTAGAACCTATCCAATCTGTTGATTTGAGACCCAACAGATTGGCGACTCTGCTGGGGAAGAATTATTAAGACTTTGTTGTGGGAGAGAACTCAGAAGAAAGAAATAACTTATGTCCTCTATGAAAGAGGTGGTGACACTATAAAAAGGAAAATTAAATGAAAAAGATCAGTAGCATTCAGTATGTTTCAATATCCATATTTTTATGGAGAAGCATCTTCAGAAAAATATGCACAATTGCAACCACAGCCACAAAGAGGCAAGAATATTCCAAGAAGTTTTAAGCCATTGGATTTCAGTAACATCCCTAAGTATCCATATGCATTTCCTTGTGAGTTGAAGATCAGTATGCCAAGGTTCCATGGAGATGAAAGGGAATAACCAATTGGGCATCTAAAATCTTTTTATTGGTTTATTGAGACCTTCAGAATCTACTCAGAAGAAACGATCATGAAATGGTTTGTGCTAACATTGGAGGATGTTGCAGAGAAGTCATTCAGCTTGTTACCCCCACATAGTATCTCATCATGGGAAGAACTTGAGTGGTGGTTCATGGAATAATTCTATGGTGTAATCGAGGACAACACTTTAGTCGCTAGCCCTTCAATTGGTTATCCATACCAAAATCAGATTCAATCGGATTATGATTGCAGTAGTGCAATCTACAACATAAGAAGAAAGGAAGGTGAATCTATAGAAAAATTGATTGGCAGAATAATGGTGACTTATTTCCAAATGCTTGATAATACACAACTTAATTCAGCTATACTGGAGGAATTGATCGTGAGAGAATGTGGGTCTGATAGTTTGGAATCAGCATGTTCAATTCTTGAAGAATTGAATAAAAAACTACATGATTTGCATGAGACGAGTAACATCAACATAAGAGATGCAAATGAAGATGAATATATAGAAGAATCAGTTATCCCTTTGGAAGTCCCATCTGATGAAGAAGCAATTGATGATGTTTGTGAGTACAAGTCAGAACCTGAAGACATTATTGCTAACATTGATGAAGAATATTGTACCAGTCATGAGGAAAGTGAATCCATACCTGAGTACCTTGATGATACAATTGATAAAGAAGAGGTATGCAATTTTGAAAATGGCTTTCAAATATTTTCAAACCCCTTATGTGATGAAGTGATAGAGGAAAATCATATTCCCTACTGCCATGGTATGTGTGAAAAGGATTTTTATGTATTCTCAAATCCTTTTTATGATGAAGAAGAAAAAATTTCAGACAGTATGGACAATACAAACATGTGTGAAGACAACATGGGTAATAATATGACTAAGTCATGTGATAAAAGGACCACAAAAATAAGAGAGTTACAAAAGGAAGGTACATTACATAGAGATAAAATAAAAGGAGAAAAGAAGTACCAATTAGATAATATGCAGCATTCCAATAAAATAGAGATGAAGAATATGCGGATGCCACAAGAAGCAAACTTTTGTAAAAGTATAAATATCATTTCCTATGGAATAGGGGATAATGGTAATCCAGGTGAAATAAAGAATCCTTATAAAATAAGGATGGATAATGCATCTTATGACAGGAATTGCCAATCAGGTGATATCACTAATTTCAAAGTTTTTATACTACTTCATGATGAGAATCAGATGTTTGATAGAGGAAAGAATTGGTGTTTAGTTTTTGGGGCTTGAGGCCACCAAAATAGGTCAATGAATAAGGCACATGGTCTGCTCTACCAGATATCTAAATTCTTGCTATGCCCACAAGGGGCATACATCCCCAGACAAAGCCACTGTTGGAACCCTAAAATTTGCAATTTTTAGAATTCCAAATTCCAAGACAAGGAGCAAGAAAAATTCTAAATATATATATACACATATATATATATTGAATAGGTACAAGTAATATATTTTATATTTGTTGCACAATATGAAACCATAACATAAACACAATAATGGGCATAAAAAATGGATTGTGAAGCACCAAAGGGGGTATTTACATCATTTAAAGACCATTTATCCATTATATACCCATAAAATAGCCTTAAAATACCTCTAATATGCCTAAACAACTTGTAAAGTGACAATTAATTACATAAACTAAGGCAATTTCGGGATTTGGAATTATTTTTATTTAAAAGGGGGGTGTCTTTTCACCCAAAGGGGTATGAAAACCATTCAAACACATATATATGTGTGATGTAAAATGTAAAGAGAAAAAAAGAATATAGAGAGACAAGAGGTGGAGGCAATTTTGTACTTTTAAACTTTTTATCAAAAATTATACCTGTTGCATTTTCTTTCTCATATGTGTTGAGAGTTAACATATTTTCAAAAGGCAGTTGCTTGTGATATTATTCAAAAGGAGATAAGGTTATTTGTGTTCTTCCAGTGAAATTTTGTTTTTCATATTGTAGATTTGGATCAAAAAAGATTTACTTGTGAATTTTAATTGTTCCCTGTATTTCTTCCTTGGATGGTCTCTTAAAGTTAGGGTTAAATTCATTCAAGCAGTTTACAATATAGACATTGAAGTAGAGCTCATAAGAAACAGTAACTGACAGACTCGTCGAGAGGGGGTGGGTTTTAAAACTGTCTCATAAGTTTACACAATAAGTCCTGAAGAAATATAAGACTTTGTAGCCCAAATAGGAGGAAAGGCACTGATCATTTGTAAACAAACCCTTTAACCATACCAGTTACCCTTTACCTTTAAGCATTAGGATTAGTAGAGTAGGTATAGTAGGTAATTTAGCCAAAGTGTAACATATATACTTCTGTAAGATACATAGATCAATACACACATCTGAAATCAGTCTGTTTAAGAAACTTATGCCATTCTGAGACTAGGAGATATCAGATTAAGACACTAAATTTGCTATAAAAAGCATTAGTTGAAGGAACAACTAGTGAGTAGGTATACCCGCCTAGGTCCTGCAGAGCCTAAAGTGAGAGAGTTAGTAACCAAATAGGTTCACTCTATAATCTGGCCAAGTCAATTGGAAGGTTTGATCATAGGAGTTGGCATTTCCTTAGAACCTATCCAATCTGTTGATTTGAGACCCAACAGGATCTCCACCCATGACTATCTCATTTAATGAAACAATTTCTGTAGCTAAGAACGAGGAATTGAATTACTCTACAGACTGCAAATATTTGATTGAAAAGTCCTTCCTTACTTCCAGTTTTGGTGGCAGAATTCATTACTTTATCATGCCAAAAAATATCTCATTAACAGAAATAGTAAGCAATCAAATCAAGGTATTGAAAAGGATGGATAATTACTAATTTTCGAAATCGGACCATAAAACACCCCCAACTTATTTTGGCACATGTCCACACATGCGGAAAGGATTTAGGGAAGTGTACGCGGATTTGGCATTGGCAATAATCATAGTGAAATAATAAATGCATAATTAAAAATGTGTACATACCTGTAGTCGTGCAAATAAATGCTGCATGAAAATGGTTAGCCAAAAGAATGGTGAAATGAAATGACTTGACATGAATGAAATGATAGATAAAGAAATGAGATGGGATGACATGGATGGAATATTTATTTATGGAGAATAATATTTTCATAAGACATGGAAATATCTTTATGAAATGATGCTTGAAGATTATAGAGTGTTAGGAATGTTCCCTATTGGAGCCGTACCGAATGCTCCCTTCTATGGCAATAGGAATTTGTCCAGCTACTGCAGGAAGCGATATTTGATCTTTCTTGGTGAATTGTTGCAGGAACTGCTCTTTGGTTGCAGGATTATGATAGAGACATAGTCAGTGACCATTTACTAAAAGCTTAAATCGAACTGGACCAATAGTGGTCAAACGAACAACTCCATTTTTGAAAACTTCCTCTATCTCATATGGGCCTAACCATCTGGTTTGCATCTTTCTCATAGTATCTTTATATCTTGAATCATATAGCAACGCCTAGTCACTTGCTTGAAATTTCTTCTCCTTGATGTATTTATCATGCCACTTAGCTCTCTGATTTTGAATTAGTTCTACCTGTTGGACAACCATTTTTCTCCACTCATCCAAAGCATTCAATTGTTGAATGCAGTCTTTTTGTGCTTCAGAAAGTGTCGTATTCAATTGTAGAACTGTTCTTAGAGTTTTATGTTCAAACTCAATAGGCATCATTGTTTCTTTTCAATACACCATTTCAAAAGGTGTAAAACCAATTGGTGTCTTCCATGTTGTTCTATATGCCCAAATTGCTTCTAGAAGTCTGTGAGACCAATCTTTTTATGAACGACTACTGTTTTGGTAAGAATGGCTTCTAGCTCCCTATTTGTGACCTCTACTTGTCTATTTTGTTGTGGATGGTATGGAGTAGATTTTTTGTGCCTTATATTGTATTCATTGACCAAGGCTGCAATCAACGTGGAAGTAAATTGTGGTCCTTGGTCTGATACAATTTCCCTTAGAACTCCATATCTGGTAAATATCTCTTCATAAAGGAACTTGGCCACTTTATTATCTCTTGCATGTGTCATAGCTCGAGATTATACCCATTTGGTTACATAATCAGTACATACCAGAATGTAAGATTTTTCATTACAAGGGGGATCAATTGGCCCAACAAAATCTAATCCCAATTTATCAAATGGTGCAACTAATATTTGCGGGTATAATGGCATCTCATCATATTTAGTAGGCCTCCCCATGCGCTAGCATCTGTCACATTTCCTTGTATACTATGTTGCATCCTTATATAATGTTGGCCAATAATATCCCGTGTTCAGTATTTTAAGTGTTGTTCTCTTAGCAGCAAAATGTCCTCCACATGGTTCATCATGACATGCATGTAGGATATCATATGTTTCATCCTCTCTTACACATCTTCTCATGATTTGGTCAGGTCCAGTACAAAACAAACAATCAACAATCCATGAGTAGTTAAAGCTTTTCTCAACTAAAAACCTCATTTCTTTAGGAGAGAAATGAATTGGCATTTTAGCAGCAGCTAAATAATTGGCAATATCAGCATACCAAGGAGTGTGGGCTTGTATAAGGAATAAATGTTCATCTGGAAAAGCATCATCTATGGCTGCAAGATCTTCCTGCAATTGAAGCCTTGAAAGATAATCTACAGCCACATTGGACTTTCCTGTTTTATCAATAACTGTGATATCAAATTCCTGCATCAACAATAACCAGTGAGTTAATCTTCCAGTAATTGAAGGCTTAATCATGAGATATCTGATTGCAGTATGATCAGTGTGCATAAATATAGGATATCATGTTATATAGTGCCTGAATTTGTTGAGTTCACATATAACTGCTAACATTTCTTTTTCAGTGACTGTGTAATTTAACTTAGGCCCCTGCATGTTCTTGCTGATATAATATATTGCCCTCTCTAACTTATCAATATTTTGTCCTAAGACTACTCCTATTGCATAATCAGATGTATCTGTCTAAATTTGAAATGGTAAGGACCAGTTTGGACCTTTAAGAACTGGTGCTTGGGTCAAAGCTTTTTTGTGCTTTAAGAAAGCTTCATTGCATGAAGAAGTCCATTTAAATTCCATATTCTTGGTCAGAAGAGAATATAAGGGACTTGCAATTTTGCTGAAATCTTTGATAAACCTTCTATAATATCCAGCATGACCAAGAAAACTTCTGACATCTTTCTGCTTTATCGGTGCAGTGATATTTTGAATAACTTCAATTTTTGTTGGGTCAACTTGTATTCCTTTTATAGAGATATGATGAGAAAGGACTATACCTTCTTGCATCATCATGAAGCACTTTTCACTATTTAATGACAAATTATAGTCTTCACACAATTGCAAAACTTTCTTCAGGTTCTCCAATGCTTCTTCAAATTCTGAACCATAGGTTGTAAAATCATCCATATAAATTTCCATGGTGTCTTGAGAAATATTTGAAAATATGCTTATCACTGCTCTTTGAAAAGTAGCTGGAGCATTACATAATCCAAAAGGAAGAACAAAATATGCATATTTTCCCAAAGGACAAGTAAATGTAGTCTTTTCTTGATCCTCCGGGGCAATTTGAATCTGGTTGTAGCCACTGAATCCATCAAGAAATGAGAAGTATCACTTCCCTACCAAAGAGTCTAATACTTGATCCACAAATGGTAATGGAAAATGATCTTTTATGGATGCTAAATTCAAGGCTCTATAATCAACACATACCCTCCATTTTCCTCCTTTCTTAGGAACTATTATCAAAGGTGATACCCATTGACTATCAGAAATAGGATAGATAAATCCAGCATTCAACAATTTCTACAATTCCTCTTTAACAATTTCTCTTAATGTAGGATTGATTCTTCTTTGTGGCTATCTAAGTGGTCTACAGTCTTCTTTTATGTAGATACGGTGGGTACAAACTATTGTATCAATTCCATGCATATCCTTGTAATCTCATAAAAAAGCATGTTTATGACATTTGAGCAAATCCACAAGTGCCACTCTTTGAGTTTCTGCAAGATTATTGTTGATATTCAAATATGTATTTGAATCAACTTCCACTTTGATAGTAAGATCAATCTGAGATATATCAAAAAAATGAGAAGTACAGACTTCTTGTGGCAACTGAGTATGCAAGATATCAGTGGCTGCAGGAAAGTCTGAGTCTGCAATATTTGGTACTAACTCCTGCAATTGCTGGTCTTGTCTTAACTCATTTGTCAGAATTTTATAAAGAATTGAGTCTTCATCATGAAATCGGATGAATGATCCTCTATTAATCATCATAAGGTGATTGATAGAGTCAACTCCTTCTTCAAATTCTTCTCCCAAGTTAGGCCAAACGACTTGTTGTTGAACAAATTGGGGCTAAGAAGGAGAATACAAAGCTAATGTTTTGCTAGAGTTCCCATCTGAAATAGTCATATCCCTTGACCTACATCCAATATACGCATCAGTTGTAGCAAGCCAAGGTCTTCCCAAAATCACTGTATATCCTCCCAATGTGGCCTTAGGAGACAGGATCATAAAGTCTGTAGGGTATTCCCAAGAATCCAAAGCAACAACTATATCTTCAATCATACCATCAGGTCAAATTATAGAACTATCATCAAGCTGTAGGACTGTAGGTGTAGGTCTAAGACTAGTGATTTCAAGCCGCTGCATAATATCCCTTGTCATAACATTAATGGCTGCTCCTAAATCAATCAAAACATTCTTTATTTGAGTTCCATTAATGACTATACTCACAACAGGGCTACCAAGATCAACATACTTAGGAATTGAAACCTTTCCTATCATAATATCTACCAGTTGACCCATTAAATGCATTATTTGCAGATCTTTCTTCTTTCTATTAGGCTTCTTTAGACATGCTTCCCTGAGTGCCTTACTGTGTACAGGAATATCCTTTATTACTTGTAACAATGGGATTTTAACACATATGTGTTTCAGTTGATCTATAATATCAAAACCCTACTCCTAAACTGGAAGAACCTCTTTTTCTTGCAACCTCTGAGGAAATGGGGGTAGTTGTTGTTTTTGAGGTATTGAGACTATTGGACTAGAGATTTCTTGTTCTTTGGGTATTTCAGTTATAATAGGAGGGGATGGATTAGGCAGAGTTGTCCCAGATCTGAGGTAAATATCACTTATAAATAGAGAATAGGTTGGGTATTGATTAGGATCAACTTAATAAACTTGTTGTTGTTGTTGACATTTGCTATTAGGATTTGACATTGGTTGAGTAGGCAACTATGTGGGTTTAGGTGGAACATTAGTGGCTACGGGGGGAGGCATTATTGTAGGTGGTTGTGGCTGTTGAATAGGCTGCTGATATCTAGAAGACCGATTGGTCCATGGTTACCTCCCCCTCCATTGAGGAGCAGGTTGCTAATTTCCTTGAAATTGTTGCCATTGTCCCTAAGGTGGAGACCAATTTCCTTGTGGCTACTGCCACTATGGAGTTTTACTGGCAAAATGTTGCCTTTGGCCTTGAGGACCATACCAATTTGGATAACTACCAAAATTTTGAGCATGTGGTGATTGCCATTGATTATTTGGTGCATAGGAATTTCCACTATAACCAAAAAAAGAAAGTGGATCAGGAGGCATACCTTGTCTTTGAAAATTTGGCCTTCTTTGAGAAACATAGAAAACTTGTTCATCATCACCTTGTATTGTCTTGAATTCGGGAACTTCAACATTTGCAACCATTTTACATCTGCAGTCTCTTTTCCTTTGTCTACAATGAGGGCAGAATTCTGCAAGAACTGCATCACCTTCCTCGTGCTTCTTCTTAGCTGAGAGTAAATCTAATTGAGTAGCCATATTATTTATGATATCCTCCTTAAAGTCCTTCAACAAATGGCTAAGTTTCATTCTAGAAACTCTTGGCTTGAAACACTTATTTTTTTTAGAAGGAAATTTGGAATACTTCTGACAAATTTGTCCAATGTCATTCCATGTGGATTGTGTTATGTCACCTCCTCCCATAAGATCAAAAGCATCAGTGCATTCATCACTTATTCCTCTCAAAAATATCAGCTTGAGGGAATCTTCATTTAGTGTGTTATGCTTGGAATTTTTTACACTGAATAGAAATCTCTCCAGATAATCTTCAAGACTCTCATCTTCTTTCTGTGTCATTCTAAAAATATCATCCTGATGGAAATCAATTCCTCTAAAATAATCCTTGTACTTTGCAAGAAACAATCATTTCATCTCATCCCATGTAGTAATTGTGCTACTCCCCAGGCTCATAAACCATCTTAAAGATGATTCTTTTAGATTGGCAGGAAATATTTTGAGTCTATGGGCATTTGTAGTATAATCAAAACTCCTACAGAGAACATCAAACTCAAACAGGAATGTGTCTAGATCCTCTGTCATTAATCCATAGAATTTAGGGAGAAAAGAAGTTGGATTGTTCTTGAGATTAGCATTATCATGTTGATCAGAGATAGGAAACTCAAATGTTGGTGCCAAAGGTGGGGGTGGATTATTCCCACAAGGAGGTGGATTTCCTTGCATTGGACTTTTAGGGGAGTTTACTAGATGAATTTCTTCTTCTGGAGGTCCAAAAAGGAAATGGAGGTTGTTCTTAAGAAATTCAGATTCAGGGTGGTTCAAATCTCTGGGGTTTGATAAAGTTCAGAAAAAGGATTTACATCCGGGGGATCAATTCCTGCATGATTAGGATAATTGGGTAGGAATCTGCCTTGAGCATCTCTTCTTTGCCTATGCATGCAGGTTCATAGAAATTATTTAACAATCGGGTCTATCAAAAATAGTTAAACTAAAAACTAAAGAGATAATAACCATAACAAGTTCTTAGTTTGACACCATCCCCGGCAACGATGCCAAAAATGTTCATACCAACAATAAGAATAATAACAATAGTTAAAGTCTCAACTGGAATTTTGGACATCCACTCTGTGAAGTTACTATCTCCATAGTTGGTGTTCATTTGATTGTCAACTCAGGGACGTAATACTTGGAATGGGTCTGCACTATATATGCACTAAGTTCCTACAATACTGCAACAACTAACATCTATGCGGGAAAGGTAAGCAAGAATTGAAACAACTGAATGGCTATAGGAAAAACTCTGCATTAACATAAATTTCATTCTAGAAATACTAACTAAGTCCAAAGTTGTCAAACAGGAATTACTCTATTTGCTTTGGCTGCAGGAACAGTCAATGGATCTGTTTCCAATGGTTGTTGGAACAGTCAATGCAAGAATGTCTACTGCAGCTTAAAGAAGAAAACTAATTTTAACAAAGGCACAAGAACACTCACCAAGTGGGCTCCCTTGGATGAGTGCTTCCAGGCTTCCAAAAATAACTCTTAGTGCTCAGAATAACATATATTTATTCATTGTTCCTCAAAAGTCAATACATTATTCAGAATCAAAAGAAACTCAAAACACTCTGTAACTTTATTTCTAAACCTTTTGCTCTTTTTCTTCTCTTTTTTTCTAACCTCTGAAAAGAGACAAAGATCCTTATTTAAAATAAAACAACTACTTCTTACAACATAAATCACGCCGATGAGAAGAGGCAGATAATATTCATGAAGGGAAACAGTCGGAGTTAAGCCACTGATAATGTGAATCTAAATCAAACCACAACCATAACATAGCATGGTGGTATTTACAATACTAATGCCCACTTGAGTCAAACATCAATGAGTATTGTGCACCTACTTCTCCTTTGTCGTTCCTTACGCTCATCATCTTCTCCGTTGATTTGATCTTTCAGTCACCTCATTGAATATCTCTTATTGTAATTGGCATGACAGGAGAGCTTTCACCGCAAGATCATAATTATTCATGCAATTCAAAACAATGAACATAGAGGCACATACACATATATTTTAATTAATCAAGACGTCTATTAATTTCACACATGATATTGCCTAAGACAATCCGCATGGCAACAGGAATGAATCACATGGCTAGAGGAACAACTAGCAAAGACAAAACATGATTTAATAGGTTCATCTTAACATCTGAAATTCATATAGTCAACTTTTAATACACCATCACTATCCCATCATATAAATCAAAACATGAGAAAAACTTATGAGTTTTGGGAATAAAAATATGCTAATATCTCAACTCATCAATCAACAAATTCACCAAACTGTTGTATGAACATGGCTATACGTTCATCACTTTCAAATACTTGCCAATGTAAACCATTGTCTGGTATAACAGGTCTAATGATCACTCAAACCAAATGCTTGTTCTCTAGCAATTCTAAAACAAGATCAAACTAAGATCCTATTGTTAACATGCAATCAGTAGGTTCATTTTGTGTCCAAGGAATTCATTGAATGTTGAAAGCTTCAAAACTCTCAATTAGATCCCAAACTTAGTAGCAGTAGGAATGCATACAGACATGTTTTGTATTTGATATTCCCGAACCTGATGGACGACTAGCTCTAAATCCCCCAAGACTCTCAATTGTTTAATGCCTTTATGCTATGCAAGGCTCAAACCGTGGACTAAGCCTTCATACTCTGCTTCATTATTTGGATAGGAAAAATGGAAACCGAAAGACCTTAGGGTTTGTTCTTCGAAAGGAGAAGCTAGGCAGATGTTGGCTCTGGATCCTATTTTACATCTTTCTCCATCAAAGTGCAAGGTTCAGATTTTTGAGGTCAAGTCTTCCTTTTGCTTTTCTTTATCTTGTGGTTCCTTTGACACTTTGGCAATTGTTTGATCATCATCAATATTACATAAGTGCCAATCCTAATGGCATGATAATTCATAGAGGGATCTGTTTCTATGAATTTAATGAGGAAATCCTCTCCATCTTGAGTTTGGTCCCTAATTATCTCTTCATCTTCAAACAATTACACACATCTCATCTCATCTCCAAAAATGGATGTATGGGTTGCTTCAAAATTGATCATAGCTTCATCAGCTATATGTTCTGAATATAAAGGCTCGGACAATATTTTTAACTTAGTCTCATGCTTGGTTCTGAGGATGAGGTGAGACCAATCTAAAGAGAGATGTCCTCCTATTTTTGTAGTGAAATTTCTGGATAGATAGGCCAAAAATAGAAGGAATATCAATGATCGCTACTTCTTGGGTTAGGTTGATACTCGGACAAGTGAACAAGGTGAGCGGGAGATTTTTAATTACACCCACGGTCTAGACTTTATTACCATCGAGTTGCATGAATCCCCTATTTACGGGCTCATATTCTAATCTCAAAACCTATGCTATTTGTTTGGGCATGACTGTGGTGCTAGCATCAGAATCAATCATATAATTGTGGAGTAGCTTATCCCCAACGATAAGGGTTCAAAAGAAAGGATTGGGTTGTGGCTTACCTTTATATTAGTAGTAGCCTCAGGGATTTCATTGGTAAGCACTTCTAATGCTCGTGACTGATCTCCTGAATCAGGTCATTTGTCCTTTGTGTGTGTTATATTTGTTGTCGAACTAGCCAAAGGCTTTTTTGCTTCACCAAGCGCCTCCCGTAGGCGGTTTTTTGGTCTAGAATGGCAAGAATATCCCATAGTGATACGTTTGCAGGATCTTTCTTCAATTGTTCTACTACATCAAGAATTGTAGGAACGGGAACTTTGGACTCCTTAGCCTTGTAAGGTATAAAATCCTTGGATTTCTAAAAATGAGAAGCCACAACGATTTGCCCCTCAGACTTCTCTACACTTACTTTTGGTTGTTCTATCATAGGTTATCCCATAAACCGATGCTTTGATCAGAGGTTATAGTCAAACTACACTTGAGGAACCTTTAGAGATGACACAAAAGCATTATTTATAAGTATGGTTTCTTCTCCCTCCATCCATGAAAATAGGTCATGATTTGGGGTGATTTCAGCCTCTTTTTCCATAGACATTCTTTGCATTTGACTTGTAAGGATGATATTATCCATCCTCGGGGAAGCATATACCCCAGCATCAGGACTCATTCCCTAACTCCTTTGATCTGCCACCTTTTGTTGCAAGTTTCCTCTTGGGGAATTTTGTGGCATATGGACATCATTGCAGAGGAAGCACCAAGAATTGGTATCATCTGCTAGATTGTTCTCGCCAGCAACTAACTCCTTGTTTTGATTGGGAGGTATGGCTTGCAAAGGGTTCGACACAGGTATAATTTGGTTGTTCCGCTAACCTTGATTAGCTCTCACTCCTCCTATTTATTAATTTTTTTGATAAGGGGGTCTTCCTCCTTGGTAATTTTGAAAGGGGGCCTAGCGGGTGACGCTTGCTGCCTCTTAAGGTTGGTTATCTCATTTGAAAAGGTCCTAAGAAAATTATTCATATTGCTTACTTCAGTAGCTAGGGAAGAAGAAGCATAAGTGGTTGCTTGTTGGGCATTTAGGTACATGTACATGGATTGCAAGGCAGATATTCTTGGGGGTGATTGCTCAAGCGCCTGGCTCATCAATTCAGGAAATACCGACATGGGCGGTCTTGGAGGGAGCTTGCCTGCATCAATCAAATAATTTTCTACTCGAACTGCAAGCTCATAGGTGTCGGGAAGAGTGCTGCCACCTAAAGATTGAATCATAATAGATATGTCAAAATTGAAAGCTTTCAGGTAGAACATGAAAGCGATATCTGTAGGAGGATGAGCAGATGTAGATAATTTTTGCTAGATCTTCTAGAACCTAGAGTTGAAGTCGGTTATTTCCTCTTGAGGAGCCCTTTTGATTGTTATCAGCTGCTACAATAGAGAGGATATGTCCCATTTTTCAATAAAGCATTCAAAAAAATGGTCTCCCAACTGTTCCCACTCACCTACTAAATTTGGCATGAGAGATTTATACCAATCTTGAGCTTTCCCTTTGAAGGAAGCTGCAAGAAATCTCAACACCACATTTTGTTGAGAAAATTTATGCATCATGAATACATCAGCTATATCTTTTAAGTGTTCTCCAGGGGTTTTAGAATCTTCTCTGATAAACTTTGGCAAAGCTTTTAATACGGAGGTAGGAATAACATCCCACTGAGCAGGAGGGGCAGATGGAATAAGGGAGATATTGTGTTCCACGTAACAAAATTCCTCAGAGGAGGGATTGCCATTAGAATAGGGATCTTCACTTGTACTAATTTTCCTCTTCATAAACTTCTAGCTTCGACTATCACCGGAGGTAGAACTAACAGGTTCGGATTTAGAGCATATTAACTTCTGGTAGCAGGTCTATGGTTCATACACCCACTTTGAGTTAAGAGAATTTCGGTCTCACCAAGCATGCCAGAAAAAAAAATTGTTGATCATTAAAAAAAAGCTCTTAGGGAAATATCCTTATGGGAAACTCGGTAATGGGGGACCTACGTGTTTTCGCTAAGTAACCTCTAAGATTTTAGAAGTTCACTCTTCATTCATTAAGGGGAAAAGGGGAAGAAGGAGACATAAAGTAAACATACTCTAAAGCGATATGCTGAATTATTTTTATGTCAACTAAAAGCATAGAGAACTTCACATACATGTAATTCTAAGGCCCATTCAACAATATACATGCCCTGAACACAAATCAAGATATATCCGAAGATTTACTCAACATAGAGCAACATATACCATGCATTTACTAGATAAATAGTATAAAAACATGGTTTAATCAGTAGAATCTTAAGCATACATTACTAAATTCATGCAAGAATTTTGAAGAAGCACAAAAAACTATCAATGCATACCGAACAAAGTAATCCCAGAGGCCATAAGAACAATTTGATTATCTTAATCCAGAATTACAATAATAGGTTTGAGGCTAAATTTTTTCCTAGAAAAACTTGTCTCTACCTTCGTTAGTAAACTTAAAGTTCAGAACCCTTGAAAAAATAAACATTGCACCTCTTATAGAATAGAGGCCTAACAGCCCAATAATAGAAAAAGAAGAGAAATCATCTTGAGATATGCTACTAGCAACACCATCAATGTCCACGAAAACTACAAGGAGAACGAAAGAAAAACCTACTTCTGGCATCTAGCGCAACAACCCCCAACTTCATGTTCATCAGATCAAAAAGAAGCTTCGCAGTCATTTCTTCAAACTGCTTACGGTTTTTAGCAGAAAGCCCCACTCTCTAAAATTTAAAACACGGGGAACCTCCTAGTCACCGTTATGAAAGACATGTGTCAGCATGAGGGAGAAACCTGGGTTTCAGCAGAACAATAATCCATAACCTCCCGGGGAGCTGTCATGCATCACTACAGCTTTATTTTAACAACTATGGGCCCAACATCACAAAGAAGAAGAGAACCATTTCCACGCATTAGATGACCGTGGCTCCTTGGCAAGGAGAAAAAGGAATTCTTTAAGGATGCAAGTTGTGCCAACACATGGCGGGTGTGTGTGAACCGTGCACAAAACTTATTCAAGCAAAGAGAGGGGCGTAGGAAAAACAAAATATAAAGGATACCCCTATTAGGATAGTGACATGCATAAATAAATCCACATTTACAATAGAAAAGTTACAAAAAGTAGAGGCATTAAGACTTAAAAAAATCCCTATCCAAGATCCTTTATCTATAAAAAAAATCCCTCTTATCAACCTACAACCAAACTTCTCAAATGTCACATGCATTCCAAAATCATTCAACATGATACAAAAAAAATATTTCTCTCAAGTCCTAGAATATGCAAAACATTATCAATGGTTTTTATCCTTCTAATCACTAAAACACAACTTTACCTTTTCTTTACCAACTATATTCTTTTTACTATTGTCACCAAGGAAAACATCTCCCCTATCATATGCTTTGTAGGAGGAAAACCACTCCTAGTTAGGAGCCATGTAGTAGGAAGCACCTAAATCAATAAGCCAAGCATCATCACTAATATTGTTAACACAATTAAATAAACCATCAGAATCATCACCAAAGGAATTTTCCATGGATAAATCAACATATTTTTTCCTAACTCTACTTCATTCTTCACGTGCTCTCTATGTTAGATAGTTCAAATAATCAGAAGACAAATGAGAGGGAGGGGGGGGTTATTCGGTTGTCTCAGATTACCAAAACCTTAAGAAATTAAAACGTTAATACCAAAATCCAGAAGATCAATACCAGAATGCATAAACCAAATACCGAAATAGCAGATAAACCAATTAAGCATAAATAACAATCAGAGAATAAATACCATCCACATGACACCAAGATTTGTACGTGGAAAACTTGGTAAAGGGAAAAACCATGGTGGGAAGCCTACCCACAGTCAGATAATACTTCTGCAGTAAGTATGTGAATTATAATTGACGGGCCTGCACTTGCAGGAAGGCCGACAGCCTAGACCACACTGCTCATCACAAAATGAGTCTCACTGACTACATAGAAATCTAGACTACAATCCGAAAGAAGGAGTGAACTGCAAAGATAGCATCTCCTATGCTTGAGTACAGTTTCGGTTAAGCTCAATACTAGAGGACTAAATCCTCTTACATAAACCCAACTCGATCACCAATGATTGACCAAATCCCCTGCATGAATGATTATTACATTATTCGCTCCTATACATCCTTATTTTCCCCATACATGATCTACAATGAGATCTTACATCATATGTATACAAACCCTCGACCATAAACAATCAAGTCGACCACCAAACAATAAAATAATTACATAATTACAAAACATGTCGGCCAGAGACCAAACAAATAATATCTAACCCATCAGACATCCTGGAAACGCATCGAGAGGTCCAATCTACACGTTACATTAAGTTGGTCCATAACCTAGATAAACCGGGACCCAATTTAGGTTCACACATGCTAAAGCAACAATCCCAATCAACCAAGTCTTGAACATGATCACCATCAGCATCTTGAATCTCCACTAGAATCTGCACCATCACCACTTATGCATATCATCAACGATCTTCATCAAAGCTCTGCCAATGAAACCCTCGTCGGAACCACAAACCAAGCTTACCAGTAAACAGGATAGCATCTAATCACCAAAACAAAACCAAATGACTGAACATGAAACTGAGTAGCATGAATAAGCCAATTTCATAACCCAAACATACCAGAGCATACCGGATCATGTCGGATCCAATCCAACCAAAAACCAAACAACCTACCGAAACCAGAAGGATACCGGTAAAGCAGCCAAAACAGCTAGTGTTCACATCAATGACAAAACATCAATGCAACACATAATCAATTCCTCCAAATGGCCAACAATCTCCCTCTTTGGCATTGATGGAAACACTAAATGTGAAAAACATCTAAGTACCAAGAAATGCCAAAGAAATTTCCCCCAATGGAAGACAACCAATAGTCTCCCACACAAAGATATAGCAATGAAGTTCTGAAACAAAGACCAAACTCCCCCTATGAATGATATCTCTGTAAAGCTCTATTTCTCACATATATCTCTCCCCCTTTGACATCAATGCCAGAAATGTGACAAAAATATCAACGCAAAAACAAAACCACTGAATCACAAGGCTAACTACTCCCCCTAGGAAGTAGCATCCCTACATCAGTCCAGAATGAATAATATCTTTGATAATGCATACCGGACTGATGCCAAATAGCATCAATCAGTTTTCTATTGGAGGGGCAAAAACCCCTAACCTGTCTCTAAGGTACTCAAATGATTCTTCAGGCAAAGGTTTACTGAAAATATCTGCAATTCATTCTTTAGTGTTCACATAAACCAATCTAACCTCATCAAGATCTCCATTCAAAAAGGAACACTTAACATCACCTGATAAACCTTGTAGTTCATATGTGCAGCATAGGCAAGAAAAATTTTACAACTTTAATCCTAGCTATACGTGCAAAAGTTTCACCATAATCAATTCCTTCCTTCTGAGAATATCCTTTACAAACCAATCTAGCTTTATTCCTTACAACTTGACCATCTTCATTCACTTTATTCCTAAAAACCCATTTAGTTCCAATAATATTCTTATTTTTAGGTCGGACAACTAAAGTCCATGTGTTATTCTTTTCTATCTGGTCTAATTCTTCTTCCATATCTGTCATCCAACATTCACCTTTACATGCTTCAATTACTAATACCGGTTCAACCTGAGAAATTAAATATACATCATTAGTTTCCAATCTTCTTGTCATCACTCCATTGTTCTTATCCCCAATTATCTGATCTTCTGAATGATTGAATCTCACATACCTAGGAGTCTTCTGACTCTCTGTTCCTCTTCCCAGTTCTTCAGTTACTATTGAATTTTCTGATACTGCCAGAGTAACTGGTTCAACATTTTGTTTCGATAGAGGTGTTACCGGTTCAGTTACAATCATTTCCACTGTTGGTTCTTGCTCATAAACTCTGATTTGACTTTTATTCTGCTTATCCACCTTGGCATTAGCACTCTCCACAATTCTATGCAATCTCTTGTTATAACATCTATATGCCTTCCTTTCATTAGAATAACCAAGAAATATGCCTTCATCACATCTAGGATTAAATTTTCCAATGATATCATCTCTCCTGATATAACATTTACTACCAAAGATTCCGAAATACTTAATTGTAGGTGTATTGCCAAACCATAATTCATAAGGTGTCTTATCAGTTTCTCCTTTGATATGTACTCTATTGAATGTAGAGACTGTTGTGCTCATTTCTTCTCTCCAGAAGATATGAGATAGATTAGCTTCCATCATCATTGTTCTAGCAACATCCAAGATAGTTTTGTTCTTCCTTTCCACAACTCCATTTTGTTGAGGTGTCCGAGGAGCAGAAAATTGTCTCCTTATACCATTTTTCTCACATAAGTTATTAAACTCACTGGATGTGAATTCTCCACCATGATCTGACCTAAAAAATTTAATCTTCAATCATGTCTCAGTTTCCACTTTAGCCTTAAAGATTTTAAACTTTTCAAAAGCCTCAGATTTCTCCCTTAGAAAAGTAACCCACATCATTCTAAAATAATCATCAATGATTAGCATAAAATATCTATCACCTTGAAAACTTTTAACTCTAGTAGGGCCACACAAATCAATATGAATAAGATCAAGAACATAATTAGATTTAACTTGTATACTCTTAAAAGAGGTTCTGACATTTTTTCCCATTTGACATTATTTACATACCGGATTATAGGGCTTTACAATCTTAGGTATATCTCTCACTGCCTTAGTTGAACTAATATTTACCATGCAATCAAAATTCACATGACATGGCCTTTTATGCCATAGCCAACTCTCATCAATTTGTGCAATCAAACATGTCTTTTCACCGTAATTCAAATGAAATATATTACCTTTTGTCTGAGTAGCGGTTACAATCTCCAAGCCAGATCTATTAATGATTTTGCATTTTCCATCCTTGAACTGTAATTGAAATCCCTTATCCACTAATTGTCCTACACTCAAAATATTATGCCTTAAACCTTCAACATAATAAATATTATCAGTATTGTTCTTACCATCCAATGATATGTTCCCTTTTCCTTTGATCATACATGCTTTGTCATCTCCAAATCTAACCAAGCCGCCATCAAATTCTTGCAAAGATAGAAACTTCCTTTTATCTCCAGTCATATGATGTGAACATCCACTGTCAATTACCCATTCATCCTTATCTTTAATTTTAGTAGCAAATGCCTTCTCTTCAGGTACATTCTCTTCCAGTGCCGAAACATCTTCCTTGATAGCCAAGAACACCCATTCCTTTCCATTGTCGAAACCACTAGCAGAATCTTGTGTCGGTTCATCATCAGAATCAGTCACACCTTCCTCATCTGCTATGTAGCATGATTTATCTTTGTTTGTCCTGTACTTATACTTGTTCTGATATCCAGGGTTAGGCTAAAAATATCTCCTATCTCTCTCTTCAAATCTTAAATTCCTTTCAGGACATCTAGATACAAAATGGCATATCTTATTACATGCAAAAAATTGAAAAGGTGATTTTCCTTCATACTTACTTCCTACCATTCCTTTAGGTACTCTTCTAGCAAATAGGGCTTCAAGTTACTCAAACTCATCATATTCTCTCTTCATATCATCAAATTCCTTTGCATATAAAGCTTTCCAATCTTGTTTGTCGGTTGATGATGCAAATACATGAAAAGCAAGTTTAGATTTCATAGCTCCAGAAGGTCCAAATTATTCAAGCTCAAAAGCAGATAATTTCCCAACCAACGTATCTCTGTTGACATAAGTATTAGCCATTGTTCTTAATTCATTAATTGCAATAGCCTTCATCTTGTAAGATGGTGGCAAATCTCTCAGAACTTTAGAAACTATTTCATCTTCACTCAAAGTTCCACCACAACATTGAATTCGCATAACAATCTCATTTACCATTTCCATGAATGCAGTAATCCTTTCATCTTCTTCCATTTGTTGGCATTTTGATAATGTTTGTCCTTAGTTGAGGTGGTTGTTGGCATGTTTAGTTGTGATTGTCATTGATGGACACACAGTTATTTTATGTATGATTTATTCTCCACTGGTAATATGTGTTGTATTGTTCACACCGGTATTATATGCCATTGTATATATAGTCTTTGTTTGTAGAAGATTATCGGTGTTTTGTAGAAGAATCTTACCGGTCAAAGCATGACCAAAGACCTCAAGCGGTATGAAGACATCAAGCGGTATGAAGACCTCAAGCGAAACGAGGACCCCTAGTGGCAGTTAATTTTTTTTATCAGAACACTATGTTCCAGTTTACCAGTCTTTGTTTGTTAACCGGTAATCGGTATACTGTGTTAAACCGGTAAACTTGTAAAGTGTGATGAGTTATCATCCACCAAAACTTTGACGGTATTTTTGTGTCATGTTACCAAAAGAATCTAGATGCTTTGAACCTAGGAAATTGTAATCCAATCTCACTGGACCGACATGAAATCAACTTCCTATTTAAGGACATCATGTCTAGGGTTTTAATGTGTGTATGTGTGTTGAAGTGTGAAGTTGTTATAGGAGCATCATATGATAGAGATTGAACATGCAAAGGATAGAAGATTGAAGTAATGCTGCAATGCATTAACAAAGAGCAGTCAAGGATTTAATCAAGAATTTTGTACTACTTTCTAGATCATTTACTTGTTGATTATTAATCTCTTCGATAAGTCTTAAACCCTTAACCGGGTAGGCCTAGTCAAGCCTATTATAAATCCTTTAACAAGGTGGTTCACAGTTGTGGATCTGAATACCTTTAACATGGTAGTCTTTAACAGGACTTATCTCCTAACAGAGATCTAGATTCCTAAAAGGATCTGTTTTGGTGAAGAACATTGTAAGGCCTTAACCGGTCTAACCTTAACCAGTCTGGTTACTATTCTGCAGATAGTTGACTTGTGAGTTTTACTCACCATGGTTTTTCCCATTTGGGTTTCCACGTCAAAATATCTTGTGTTATGGTGATTGTGCTTTTGTGGGTGAATGCTTTATTTTCTATTTGGCTTATCTGTGTTTTAACCGGTTTGTTGTTTAAACTACTATACCGGTCTGCAGTAAAATTGCTTAAGAGTTTGGTTAAGTTATTGGGCATACTAGTTCACCCCCCCCCCCCCTCTTAGTATTCATAAATTGGTATCAGAGCCAACTTTTCTCTAAGTCTAACCACTTGAAAGGAGATATGAGGGAATACAACATGAGGGAACTCACTCACTGTTTGGCTGAATTTGAGAGAGCCTATGATGAACTTAAGATCAAGTATAAAGCCTCTTTAGCCAAAAGAAGAGAGTTTGCTGAGCAAATGATGGAAATTACTAAGAACAGCTCTTCTGATGAAGCTGACATGGATGCCCTAGTCCAAGAAGTGGAAAACTGAATGAGTCCAAAACTAACCTAAGGAGGGAGCTGGAAGGACTGACTATCAAGATGAGTCGGGAGCTACAAAATAGAAGAAAAGTTGAAGATCTAGTGAAGGACAAGGAGCATCAGATCTTTACGATAAACCAATAAATTGGTACCATTACTGCTTATCTGGAAGAGGGTAAGGAAGAGAAAGAAGAAATGCAAGCATAACTCAATGCAGCCATTTCTCATCATGAAACCTTGATGAAGACCAATGATGCTCTTTCCAAGGAACTTGCTAAGACAAAGGAGATACTTGCAAAGTTCAACCGGAGTGTTGCGAAGTTGGACCAAAAGCTAGAATCAATGAAGCCATCAAAGGATACCTCTGGACTTGGTTTCTCTGCATATGAGGTAGGTGAATCCTCTGGAACCAAGATTGATGCACCAAAGGAGCAATCAGCACCTAAGATCAACTGAAGCAAAGGTAAGCCAAAGTTCAAACTTGTATGCTTTAACTCCCATAAGGAAGGACATACTGCCAATGTGTGTAAGAGTAAGACTTACAATAATTTTCCTTACATGCAAAACAATGTGTACAACCACAATCCTAGAACCGATAGATTTAATGGTCATTATTATGCATGCAAAAAGTTTGGGCATAGATATTTTGGGTGCAGATTAGTTATGAACAACCCTGGAAGTTATGCACCAAGATCAAAAGGAGTTGTCCCAGAACCTCCTATGAACCGAAACCCAAACCGGTACAGAACCTATGACCATTGGTCAAATGGTTATGGAGCGGAAAATAGTTGGAGAGAAACCTGTTTGATTTGTCGTGGTAGCGGTCACACTGTTGCAACATGTAGGAGGAAGAATGGAAATGTGAACACTGGACCATGGAGAGCACCTGGTATGGAATGCTATCATTGTCACAAACTGGGATATATTGCCAAAACATGCAGACTAAAAAATAATCCACAGGAAGACAGACCGGTTGACCCTGAAGGTAAAAGGAAGGTTGATGTTGAAACCACGCGGGCTGATATGAACAAAACTTGGAAGAAGAAGTCTGAAGAGATGCCACAAGATGTACCCGTTTCTGCACCCAGTGTGGAGACCTCTAAACCGGCAAATTAAGCTTTGAAAAGCTTAAGGGGGAACATATCGGTAACAATGTTTCAGACCCCTGGTGTATATCGGTAAAGTGTTTTTATCGGTATCAGTTACCTGTCAACCGAAAGAAGAAATGTAGTAAAGTTAGGGTTTGTACCCTATCGGTGATGCATTTATTATGGTAGGTAGTAGCATGCTTAAAATTGACTTTTGTCATCATTTTTACTTACCTATTTTCAAAGAAGAATTTTTCTGGCTTGAGCAGCACAACAAGAGCGATTCATCTTGCATTCGAAAGAATCCAGAAAGAAATATTGCACAAGATTTTGCAGCAATTTCAAGTTATCCAGAGTGGAGATCAGAGTGGTAAAGAAAGATCTTGGAGGAGTGTGTTGTGCTCGACATCAACGAACCCTAGTTCGGAGTGAAAAGGTAATTTTCATTGAATCACTCTCATCATTCAAAATTATTTAGACATGGCTTCTACATCCAAAGCCTCTTCTAGCTCTTCCACACCTGAGGAGTCATCCAAAACCCTTAGGAACAAGATGAACTACAATGCCCTATCTCAAATTCTCGCTGGAGTAATTGTCAAATGGGATGTTTCAGGATACATTGATTGCAAACTAGAAGACCTAGGGTCTCTAGTGATTCACTCCCACTTAAGTTTGTTCTATAGAAAAGACAAGAAGATTAAACCAGAATATAGTGTGATCGAGAAGAAGAAATTTCACAATGTAGTGTATTTTCTCAAAGAATTCACAGATGATCACATAAGAATCATTCTCAGTAGGGTTCATGGTGACAAAATGTATCTTGAACGAACTCATGATATCACACCTGAGGCAATCTATATCATGACCGGTTTCTACAATGTTGGAGAAATCCTTGTTCTTCGTAAGGTCACAAAAACCAAAGTGGAAGAGCTCACCAGTTCTTTGAACGACAAGAGGGAAATGATTGTTAATACCATTAGAGATGATTTGGTGAAGTATGCATGCATGGTAATCGGGTATAGAGTATTCTATGCTAGCAGAATGAACTCTACTCCTACAACTACGGTGCATGCCACTTATCGGATGATCAAGGAGAATGGAGAGTATGACTTGTGTACCTGTATGCAAAAACAACTCATGGAGAATCTAAAGTCCATCAAAGAGGACAAGTCTCTGAGGTTCAAATTTGGTCAACTACTTGTTGGTTTGTTTTTCTATTTTCAAGGGTATTTTCCAAGAGTCGGTGATGTTCAATGGTCAAGTGACCTACCGGTCACAAGAAAAATCAAGGAGAGTCTAAAAATAGTGGGATCCACTTATCTAGAGACTCTGAACAGGTATTTTGATGAGTTCAAAATGAAGATGAACCAGAGAACTAGGATATCAGGTGACCTAGTTAAGAAATATGAAGATGGCATCTGTTTTACAATCAAAGTGGATAAATGCATAATGGAAGTGATTGAGCCAAGGGAAGAGGAAGTTGAGCCTATGGGCTATGAAGTGGTAAATGATATACTCACACGGTATGCCTCTACCCTACTTGCTTCACCACTTGATCCAAAGAATAAGAAGACCAGTACTTACTTAGAAAGGATCAAACCTACTGAAGTACTGAAGTAGAAGAAGAGGAAAGTTGTGCCATCGCCATCGGCACTGGTTGCATCTGCTACCAGTCCTAGAGTGACCAAGACGTCACCAGCCAAAAAAACTCGGAGGCCATTCTGCCAAAGGTATTTGAAAGGAAGTGAAAAACCAAGAATAACACACTAGATTCAGAAGACACTGAACCGGAGGTAGAAATGAAGAAGACAAGGCAACCAAGTAAGAATATGAAGACAATCGGTAATATTCCTGCAACCTATGCACTGGTAAATATACACGTCCCTTCTTATAAGCCTATGTCACACTACCAAAGGACAATTAAGAATATCAGAAGGAAGATTCTTGATGACCTAAAGGATTATTTTGATGAATTTAATGACATTGAAAAGGAAGAGGTAGAGCTAGAGGTCATTAAATATTTGTGTGATAATGATCAGTCACCAACCGATATTAAGTCTATTGTTTCTAATTCTTTATACAATTCTTTGGATAACAAATTGTGCATTGTCATTGAAAAAGAACAAGCAATTAGGGAAGAAATTTTTTCATTATATTTTCTTGATGCTTCTAATTCAGAATTGTTTGAGATTCTTAATTAGTACAAAGGTACCTTTTTCTTGAGAAGGAGAAGAGTTCAGTTACTCGGAGGAAAAACCTTTGAAGTAGGAAAGGACACCCATCTGCGAGCTAAAGAAGCTGTCAAAATGGAACAGGTAGCCGAAGCAAATCAGCAGGCTGAGCTAGCAATTATTCTTGCTAAATCCAAACCGAATGAAGTCTTCAACAGTCAGGGTGAAAGAATAGTAGAATAAAATGACCCCATTGTTGTTGATGTACTAGATGTTGAGGGCACTACTACAAAGAAGGAGAAACCTGAAGAGGAGAGAGCGGAAAAAGAAAAGCTGAGAAAGCGGCAAAAGAAAAAGCTGACAAAGAGAAAGATTAGAAAGAGAAAGCAAAGAAAAGGAAAGCGGAAAAAGAGCAAGCAAAGAATGGGAAAGAAGAGAAGGAAAAGGAAGAAAAGGAAAAACTTGAGAAATAAAAAATGTTGAAGGAGAAGCCAAAGAGATAGGAGAAGGAGAAACAGAAGAAAGAGGAGAAGGAGAAACAACAGAAAGAGGAGAAGGAGAAACTAGAGAAGGAGAAGGAGGAGAAGGAGAAACACGAGAAGGAGAAAGAGGAAAAAGAAAAGGCTGACAAGGAGGCCAAGGTGAAAGGAGAGCAGAAGAAGAAGAGATAAGAAGAGCTCAAGGAAAATAAAGGAGGTCAGACTCCCACAATGAAGGTTGAATCCATCGGTCGCAGTGATCTGACTCTTGCTTGTTTCACCGAGTCAGAAGATGAAAATGAGCTACTCCGAAGCATTCAACTGGCTCAAGAAAGATTGGAGGAACTAAGGAAGAAGAAAGAAAAGGATGTTATCCAATTTTTTGTTGATACTCTCTCGATCTTACTCCCTGAGTCCACTCTTCCTAGTACCAATCCTTCAATGGCCCAGCTAAAACTCCTCTTCACTATAGTAGGTGATCAAGTGAAATCATTAGAAGATGTTGCCCAAATTTCTGCAGAGAAGAAGCATAAAAAAGCTCTGAAAGTTGCTTTAGTGAAGCAAATGGATGAAGATAGAGAAAATTTGATCAAACAGAAAGATGATATAAGTTTAGCTATGGGTGAAGGCAACCTACTCTTGAGAAAAATCTGCCAACCTCACCTATTTTGCGAGGATGCTCTGAAAAAGAAAGGTCAAATCCAATCGGAACTGAAGAAGTATGTCGAGACTTTCAAAGTTCCTTATGATTCCTTCACTATGTATGGGCAAACAGTAAAGACTTTTAGTCAACAGATAGCTAGGATTGACTCTAAGATTTACAAGCGGAATCATGATCTGCAGGAGTTACAGATGTCGCTGCTACTGAAGTTGCAGATTCTTCAGAAGTGCTTTCTGAACATAGAAGCTATCATTGTTACTCAAGAGATGAGTACTATGGATGCCATGGAGGAGCTAGCCTTTTAGATGAAGACTCGAAGTGAAATTGTGGCCTCACTCCTAGACACCTGGTCCATAGACATGAAGGCATTCCTAAAAGACTTCAAATTTATTTTTGAGAAGTTTTATTCCTTATTGTCATAACCTTATACTTTGTTTTCATGCTAATGTAATATGATTTTGCATTACTTTGTCATTGTTGGCAAAGGGGGAGTAGTATGAAAATTTTTATGGGGAATTGTATTGAGTTTGCACATGCTTATAATTTTTGGCAAAGGGAGTAGTGTATATGCTTATGGGGAGTAATATTGATTATGACATCTATTTTTGTTTTGGAAGCACTTAGATGTCAAAATTTTCCTAGGTGTTTCCATCAATGCCAAAGGGGGAGATTGTTGGCATTTTGATGATGTTTGTACTTAGTTGAGGTGGTTGTTGGCATGTTTAGTTGTGATTGTCATTGATGGACACACACTTATTTTATGTATGAGTTATTCTCCACCGGTAATATGTGTTGTATTGTTCACACCGGTATTATATGCTATTGTATGTATAGTCTTTGTTTGTAGAAGACTATCAGTGTTTTGCAGAAGAAGCTTGCCGGTCAAAGCATGACCGAAGACCTCAAGCAGTATGAAGACATCAAGTGGTATGAAGACATCAAGCGGAATGAGGACCCCTAGCGGCAGTTAATCTTTTTGATCAAAACACTATGTTCCAGTTTACCAATCTTTGTTTGTTAATCGGTAATCGGTATACTGTGTTAAACCGGTAAACTTGTAAAGTGTGATGAGTTATCATCCACCAACACTTTGACAGTGTTTCTGTTTCGTGTTACCAAATGTGTCTAGATGCTTTGAACCTAGGAAATTGTAATCCAATCTCATTGGACCGACATGAAATCAGCTTCCTATTTAAGGACATCATGTCTAGGGTTTTAATGTGTGTATGTGTGTATGTGTGTTGAAGTGTGAAGTTGTTATAGAAGCATCGTACGATAGAGATTGAACATGCAAAGGATAGAAGATTGAATTAATGCTGCAATGCATTAACAAGTAGCAGTCAAGGATCTAATCAAGCATTTTGTGCTACTTTCTAGATCATTCACTTGTTGATTACTAATCTCTTTGACAAGTCTAAAACCCTTAACCGGGGAGGCCCAGTCAAGCCTATTGTAAATCCTCTAACAAGGTGGTTCATAGTTGTGGATCTGAAAACCTTAAATAGGGTAGTCTTTAACAGGATTTATCTCCTAACAGAGATCTGGATTCCTAACAGGATCTATTCTGGTGAAGAACATTGTAAGGCCTTAATCAGTCTGACCTTAACCGGTTTGGTTACTATTCTGAAAATAGTTGACTTGTGAGTTTTACTCACCGTGGTTTTTCCCATTTGGGTTTCCGCATCAAAATATCTTGTGTTATGGTGATTTTGTTGGGTGAATGCTTTATTTGCTATTTGGCTTATCAGTGTTTTAACTGATTTGTTGTTTAAACTACTATACCAGTCTGCAGTAAAATTGCTTAAGAGTTTGGTTAAGTTATTGGGCATACTAATTCACCCCCCCCCCCTCTTAGTATTCATCACCATCTTCAAGTTTTCATATGTCACTCGGTAACCATCAAGTTTAGAAATCTTCATAGTAGGGTCACCTTCATTAAGAGTCTCCAACTTATCCCATATAGCCTTTGAAGATGATTTGTCTGTTAATCCCATTATTTGTCAATTAGAAAGTGTAGACAAAAGGGCTTCTCTTTCTCTACAATCATTCTCAAGCTTCTTATCGAAGTTAGCCAGAGGAGGGTTTCCAGATGTCGGATTATAAGGTATAAAACCATTCTCTATGATTTCCCAAATCTCCTTTCCAAGACATCTCAGATGAGTCTCCATCTGAATCTTCCATACTCTGCAATTTGATCCATCAAGCCTAGGAATATCTCTCCAAAAGATAACAGCACATGAACTAGATGAACTTGAATTGTTAGTCACTATAGGATCTTCCTCAAGCGGTTAAGCTTCTGCAGAGAGGACCAGAGCTCTGATATCAATTGTTAGACAGTTCAAATTACCGAAAGACAATTGAGAGAGGGGATGAATCAGTTGTCTTAGATTACTGAAACCTTAAGAGATTAAAACTTTAATACCAAAACCCAAAAGATCAATATCAGAATGCATAAACCAAATATAAAAAATAGCAGATAAACCAAATAAGCATAAACAACAATCAAAGAATAAATACCATCCACATGACACCAAGATTTGTATGTGGAAAACCCAGTAAAGGGAAAAACCATAGTGGGAAGCCTACCCACAGTCAAATAATACTTTTGCAGTAAGTATGTAAATTACAATTAAGGGGCCTCCACTTGCAAGAAGGCAAATATCCTAGATCACACTGCTCATCACGAAAGGAGTCTCACTGACTACATAGAAATATAGACTACAATCTGGAAGAAGGAATGAATTGCAAAGATAACATCTCCTATGCCTAGTACAGTTCCAGTTAAGCTCAATGCCAAAGGACTCAATCCTCTTACATAAACCCAACTCAATCTCCAATGATCGACCAAATCCTTTGCCTAAATGATTATTACATTATTTTCTCATTACATACCATATCCCATTCCATGATGATCTACAATGAGATCTTACATCATATATATACAAACCCTCGATCATAAACAATCAGGTCAGCCACCAGATAATAAAACAATTACATAATTACAAAACATGTCAGCCAGAGACCAAACAAATAATATCCAACCCATAAGACATGTCAAAAACACATTGAGAGGTCCAATCCACACGTTACATTAAGTCGGTCCATAACCTAGATAAAACTGGACCCAATTTAGGTCCACAAACGCTAAAGCAATGATCCCAATCAACCAAGTCTTGAACATGATCACCAGCAGCATCCTGAATCTCCACTAGAAGCTGCACCAATACCACTTATTCATATCATCAAAGATCTTCATCAAAGCTCCACCGGTGAAACCCTCATCAGAACCACAAACCAAGCTTACCAGTAAACGGGATAGCATCCGATCACCAGATCAAAACCAGCTGACTGAACATGAAACTAAGTAGCATGAATAAGCCAATTCCATAACCCAAACATACTAGAGCATACCGGATCATACTGGATCCAATCCAACCAAAAACCAAACAACCTATTGGGACCAGAAGGATACCGGTAAAGAAGCCAAAATAACTAGTGTTGACATCAATAACAAAACATCAATGCAACACATAATCAATTCCTCCAAATGGCCTATACTCTATTCCCATAATTCCAACACTTTACTTATTCTGGGGGTCTTTGAACATCCTTCAGACTTCTCCCTCTTTTTATTCCATTTAGGCCCTTTCTCTTTGGACCTTCCTTACAAATATAAGGATTCTTGCGAGCCAACATTCATATACTTTCTTCTCATCTCTTCTAAAAGAAATATAGTAATCAGTTGTCCATCTTTGGCTCTATATTATTAATACTAATTGCAACAATTAAAGTTTCCTAAGATCCAGGTAAAGAGAAAAGACACAAGATACACTTATCATCATCCTCTAATTTAACATCTATTGATGCAAGTTGACTTAAAATCAGATTAAATGCATTCAAATGGTCAACAATAAATTCAACCTCTTTCTTTTTAAAATAATACAACATCCTCTTGAGATACAACTTATTGGACAAACTTTTAGATTGAGAAATATCACTTATCCTCTACCACAAAGTGTATGCAGAGTCATGGATTTCAATTATTTTCTCAAATCTTCAAAACCACATTGTAAAATCTCCCACTATAGCAAAAAACCTTCAACACTTAAAGAGGAAGGCATCCCCTCTCAATATAACCATCGTCTCTTATACCAAATATTGAGAAACACAGTAAAAAAAAATTGAAATGAAATATATTATGCAATTAAAAATCTTGAAATATTCATTTTGAAATATTTTCCCTGCAATGAATTGCCCTCCCTAAAATTTAAATTATCTTTTCAAAAAATGAATGTGTGGCACTAAAGTTCCTTCTCCAATAACATAAATAGGTCAATGGTCTTCAAGGGCCTCCTTATATATGTAAAGTCAAATGGTTTCAATGTAGCCTCATTCCTAATATAAATAGCTTGGTGGTCTTCGAGTATCCTCTGCAAGATGAGAAAAGGTTGGTAGTTTAAGAGTAGTCTCTTCTAAAATGAAAAAAATATTGTTGACCTTGAAGTAGAGTAAAGTAAAGAAAATGATTAGATGGTTGTAGTAATTGAGGAATCTAAAAACTATTGTAGTAATTGAGGAATCTAAAAACTATCTTTCAATTATTGTAATTTTTTTAATTCTCAACAATCCACTTAACTAAATGAGCATCTTCTAACTAATCTACAAATGTTGATTTCATAACTTCTTTGAACATCACTATGGTAACAAATTCATCCCACAACTCAAAATCTTACACTAGAAAGTGGTAAACTTCCAATTGTAAGATCATCCCTAGACCCAAACATAAACCTCGAGGGATAATTCATTATGAATTTGCCTATGTATCTCCTCTTGAGAATTAGAGGCTTCAAAGTTCATACGCTAATGATAAAGAAATATTGCATTCTATTTCCTTGTATGAGATCTATAATCACTCCTTTAAATTAGGATTATTAAGTAAGTTTAAATTCCTTAAAATTAGTCCAATTACATTGAAATGACAACAACACATCCAATCATTTGTTGGTTCCATACCACTCATTAGTGTATAAACACACACAAATACACATAGAGGTCATACCATTTCATAATGCCAAGTTAACATAGTGATTGGCCCAAACATAAATCAATTATACACAAGGTGGTCCTAGTTCATATATATGTCAAAAGTACAACAATGACTAGCTCATTAGATAGCACAAGTACACCAATGACTAGCTCATATGCACATCACAAATACAATATTGACTAGCTTGTATATACACCACACGTACATTATTGACTATCTCGTACACACATCACAAGTACAATAGTGACTAGATCATATGATCATCACAAATAAACTAGACACTAATTTGGGATACATCAAGCATGTATTTAGTGTGACCAAGCCACACATACATCACATGTTCACATAAAGAAAAATTGGCACCATAGAAGTGGATGCAATCTATTGTATGCATCATCTTTCTATCTAGTTTACTGATGCAATAGCCCACAAGTATATCTCATCAAGTAAAATAATGATGTGTCCCATACTATATCATGTGTCCCATATTTTTCAAAATCAATAATCGTTTATGAGAACAATCAAGCATCTCAAACTGCTTGATGTCACTATTGGCAAGGGCACTAGTATAACAATGTACACAAAACCAAGGTCATTTACACAAGTACATGGTGAGTGAATAGCTTATACATAATGAATGATTAACATATACACAATGAGTGACTAACACTTACCCTTTAAGTGCATCCCCGATAGAAAAGGAAGGTTAATACATCAAGAACTACACCATTGGTCCCATCCTTTTTCCCAATCTCTTGTGCCAACTATGTTGATGACCCAAGTATCCCATACTAATTCCAATCATCACTAAGTGTAACAAATTCATCGCATAAAGATATTAATAATATTATCACAATCCTTTGAACCATCAAGTTGATGGATTCTAATGTTTATCTCCCCTAAGTTATTGGTGACAAATTTGTCCACACAAAAAGGGGTAGTATCCAACATATAGCACCTAGTTATTTTGGTTATATTATCAACTAACCCCTTCACAATATGAGTAGGACCTAGCATTGATCAACTCCCTGATATAGATGATTATCTGCTAACCCTCCTCATAAAACAATTAACTCTAGTTTTTATATTCTACACAATAGGGTAATAACCATCTTAATTGCTTCCAAAAAGGATCAAAGTCACATGTAATTCTTCTTACAATGACTCTCTCAAGGAATATATACCTAAAAGTCCTACATGGAAAAACAATCATCCAATTAATAATCTTGAGGTAATATAAATTTTTACCAAAAGAAATTTCCTTACCTTACCAAAATAGTACTTATTATGTCTTCCTTATATACAAATGTTTTATACATCTTAATATTATCCTACATGCGAAAATAAAGGCCAACTAGGTTTTGTAAAGAATATTGTTATCCATCTCAAAGCATGGAGATCTAATATACCTAGATACAAGGTTACTAGACAATTCTAACTTGATCTAAAATTAGGACATTGATAAAAAAAAATGTGTCCCTATAAAATAGTAGTCAAAATACTATCATATGCATCAATTATGCCAAAATCCTTGGTATGGGTCCAATTGAAATCCTTCCCTACAATATATTCCTATTAATTAGGGATCATACTCATTTATGACATCCTTCTAGATGGAGCACAATATGGAACAATAAAACCACATAAAAATCTTCTAAACTTCAAAATTCCTACCAGAATACTTATCAATTTGCTTTTAGCATGATTAATACTTAATTCATACTAAAGACAAATGGGCAATATTATATCCTTCAGATCATCCTATAGATATGTACACTCATTAATATTGATAGCATTCTTCTTAATCCTTTAATATCATTTAACTTATAGTGCAATTTGATATTCTTGTATCAATTTGATTCATTGATTATATGTTATTTACATTCACCACTTATAGTTGATTATGATCTTCATGGTCAATAATAAGATTTCAAGAGATGTTATACTACATGATTACAAATGGTTTATCTTTTAACTCTATCTCAACAAAATTGTTGCATTAAATGATAGTTTCGTTATTTTTAGTCCTACAGCAATTTGGTACAAGTCCCTTAGTTCATCAAATAGTTTAATTATAGGGTGGTTCTAGTTGTATTAAATAAGTCAATATCACTTATATCAGTCCAATTCATTGATTATATGGTACTTACACTTACCACTTATAGTTGATTATGATATTCATGGTCAATAATAATATTTTAAGAGATGTTATGCTATGCAATTGCAAATGGTTTGTCTCTTAACTCTATCTCAACAACACTATTGCATTAAATGATAGTTTCTTTATTTTTAGTCTTATCACAATTTGGTACAAGTCCCTAAGTTCATCTAATAGTTTCAATATAGGGTGGTTCTAATGCTATTTTTTGAAGTCAATATCAATTATATTATGACCCAATCATAAACTAAAGGTCATATTAAATAAACCTTATTGCTAATTCATAGTATGCAAATATATGTTCAAAAACTAACATTATACCAACAAAATTAAAAATAGATTATCCATGAACTTAACTAATGTAACCAAGGAGAAAAATATAAATATAATATCTTTCAAAATATCTTATAATATTTTAATATAAAATTATCATCACAATGACAAAACAATTCATAATTATAGACCCAACCACTTAATTTACCCAATTAATATTTGATAGACCTAAAAAATTATTGCAATGACAATTAAAAATCAATAGACACAATGCGTCAAGTTCCTGCCAATGTGTGGTAAGATAGAGGGGGAGAGGAAGAGGGAGATAATATATATTTATGTAACTTATATGTGTGGTAGATTCAAAGATACAAGTGTATGGAGACTATATAAAAGATAAATTATTACATAAAAAAATATGTGAATCAATGTGTCATGTCCACAATTTATGCTAGCAAAAGAGAACAAAAATATGAAATATATTGTAATAGTTTCTCTAACAAAGGGTTTAAAGTCATGTGGACTACAAGGACCAGACCGTAAGATATCCACAAAATGGATATATATTAAAATTATTGTAGGAAAATTCAAGAAAATGCTATTAGTAGATGCAAAGACAAATGAATGTGAAAAAATAGGCTATAATAATTCTAAGATATACAATGTGGATTTGCTAAAAAGGTTTTAGAAACTTTCAAGAAAACACATTTGATAGATGCCAAGAAAAAATAACAGAACCTTCACAAAGTCCTTATTCATTGTCTATTATTGAAGATTTGGAACAAGATGTGTACATCCATCAAAGCATAATATAATATGAAGACTAGTTTTCTCAAATGTTATGGTTGCATATACCCCTTGTGAAATCTATGCAAAATGTGGGAAGATAGAGAAATCATGTGAACTATTGGATATAATTCCTCAAGAAGTTGTGATTTAATGGAATGCACTCTAATTTGAAACGATGCATTTTACCATGACAAACAATCTCTTAATTTGTTTGTGTCTATTCTATTGTAGCCAATGTAAAATCACATGTGATACATTAATTTCAATGGCCACAATGTTTTTTTAGTAATTGATGATCTTAGATTTATTTTACAACTTTCTAGTATTTACCAAAATGATCATTTTTTGATGAAAACATAAACCATACAATCAAAATTACAAACCCTTCTTAATTTTTTTTAAATAATTAATAATCAAATTTAAATAATAAAATATATAATTTAGTTTTTTTTTTAATTAATAATTACTAAATTATTAATTACGATTACTTTTTTTAATAATTATTGATTGAGTATTGAAGGCTCTGTAACTTCAACCCTAATTTTGTGAAGCCTAGGATCGCACAAGTGAGCGTTAGCGCTTGCGACAGGCGAGTACTAGCCTTCAGACCCATTTGTGTCCCCGTACCCATTGAATTTATTGCCTTTGTTTTATGCATGTTGTTGCTTGGTGGTTTATGGAACAAGAGTCTCCAGAAGATGGCAAGGAGACACTTTCTTCCGTTGCTAATCGTCGAGAAGGTGGTGGGAGATCTTTCAAAGAGGTACTTGTGGAGAGCAGGAGGATACCAGAGTGCATCGCCTTTGATGTTGTTCAATAGGAGGAAAACCCTAAAGTTTCCTGCTATCGTTATAATCACTATTACACCTAATTCTCATATGTCTCTAGCTATTTATGAGGAGAAAAATAGATTAAGAGACACTGCAATCTTTCTTGCTGCTCTTGATACCAATAAGTTACCCTCTTGGAATTTCCTAAAATTGTGGTTGTGAAATACATGGGTCAAAAAATTAGGGTTTATCTTCACATTTTGTAAGATGGTTTAGAAAGGGTTGTTCATCATTTTCTTCCAAAACCCTAGCCATCAAAAAGAAGTTGTTAAAAGGCAATTTTGGAATATTGGACAATGTTGTTTCATGGCCTATGGGTGATCTCCTAAAGCCAATAATAATGAGGTTTTGGCCCTTTCATACCCATGGTGGGTCATTATGCATAACATTCCTCCATTTTTATGGCATTTTATTCCTAAGGCTATGGATAACCTTAGCAAAGTCCTTAGAATGGGTGACTCTTCTTCTTTGCTCCCGCATTTAGATGCTTACCTGCTATTTATTGTCCATTAACCCTAGACAAGATCTCCCACATGAACTCATTTTTTAAATAGAGGATGGCCCCATTACCTTCCCGACGGAATATCTAGGTGGCATTAATGCCTTCTTTTTTTGTAGGAAGGAGGGTCAATGAGGAAACATTATCCTCTGCTGAGGAAAAAATATCCTCTGTTGAGGAAAAATAAATTGGTCACTACCAATATTGGCTATAGAAAACTCGATGCTATCCCTGCTACTTATAGTGAATCTGTCGTTGCTATCAATGACTATACATCTGCTCCACCTCCTAAAGTTGGTTGATATGCCCCTATCATTCAGTGCTCCATTTCAACCCCTTTAATTGCTAAACCATCTTTGTTGGTTGTTCTTTCGATGTCACCTCCTGCTCCATCTGATACTCCTAATTTGGGGGAGAATTTGACTCATTCCAGTCAATCCTCTCATCATACTCTTAATGCTCAACAATTGGCTCTCCAAAAAATTAAAAACATTGCTGGCCTTAAAACAAGAATTGAAAAATTATTTTATATGGACAAAGTTCTAAGCTTGGAGCATGGGGATGGTTCCAGCTCTAAGATAGATGCAGTGCATATCAACACCCCTACTAATCACATGAGTGAGGAAATTGGCAGCTTGATTTCCAACCCTAGCAAGGCTAAGGTGATGACTTGTAATAGGGATGGAGCGGTGGAGAGAATTGATGACTCCTATGTTTCCACTAATTGTGTGCATATAGATACATATGAGGACTTATTTATTATTAAGAAGGATCTTAATCCAGATTCCCCCCTCATTGATGTTATTCTAGCGTTGGATCCCATGGATACCCCCCTCATTTTTTCATCCCTTAAGATCTTCCTATGTTGAAGATCATTCGACCCATGGCTACACTCCTACCATTGATAGGGGTGACGGGAGGTGTGAACCTGAGGTGATCCTGAAGATAATTGCTTCGGAGAAAGAAAAGAACCGGTCATCATCCCGTATAGGGCTTTTGTCTCCCCTGAATTGGTTGAGGAGGCTATGGCTGAAATTGGAGCAAGAAGTGTGAAGGATAAGAGGAGGAAGTTGCCTAAAAGTGACAAAAAATTTGTTCCTCCCCTATTAGGGGTTGATCAAGTTTTTGAATTCAAAAGGAAGAAAGGTAGACCCATAGGATCTAGCAATAAGAACCTCCATAAAATGAAACCTACAGGTCAGTTACCTAAATGTTATGATGAATTTAGGGCTTCGATGGATACTTACCCCTAAACTTCTGATGGATTTGAACAGTTTTTCATGGAATGTGAGGGGGTTGGAATCCTTGGACAGGAAATATGTGGTTAAGAGCTTCTTAAGGATGAAAAAGAATATTGACATCCTTCTGCTTTAGGAGATCAAAGAAGTCCATTTCTCCCTGGATATTAATCTGAAGTGTATATGGAAAGAGGATACTCACTTTGCCACTAATCACAATAAGGGTAAAGGTGGGGCAAACCATCCTAATTTGTCTCAAGTGGGCCAAATTTGTAAAGGCCAGGAGTTTGGGGTTGCCTCTATCTATGCACCCAATGACCATAGGAATCAAATTGAATTATGGAAGTGGATTGCACAGATGGTGGATGTTGCCTGGATCTTTGGCGGAGATTTTAACATGGTGGAACATTTCCAAGACAAGTCAAGTGGTATTAAATTTGAGTGGAAACCTAATGAAAAACTATTCTAGAATAAGATGATAAATAAGATGAGACTTCTTGACCCCCTTGCTGGTAGGGAAAATGAGAACAGATATATATGGCATACCTGGTGCAATTTTCAGTAGGGGAGTAAGAGGATTTATAGAAAGTTGGATCGATTTTACTACAATAAAGATATGATCAATATAAACAAAGATGGCAAGGGTTGCAATGTAAAGGTTATCCCTTACACCTTATCAGATCATCACCCCATTCATGTTATTTTTTGTCTTAAGCTTGCCCCCCCTTGCCTCAGTTCAATAAGGGTTCTTTTAAGCTTAATACTAAATTATTGGATGAAGAGGATATTGTTTATGCCTCCTACATCATCAGACAATTTAATTCATGGAACCCCAATATGAAGACCTATATTGAGAGATGGAATTGTAATATGGAAAGCTAGAAAATTTTGTTTCAGACAATTGGCAAGAAATTAGCAAAATATGTTAGGAGAAGAGAGACTGAACTGCATAACAATCTCATAGAGGGTGAAGATATCCTGCAATCTCACCCTAAGAATAGTGAGGCAACTGAGAATCCTAGAATTGAGAAAGATACTATAGCATCGTAAAATTGTGACCCTTACAATTTTGACTGTGTTTTAGGCCCTCACCCTAGCAACTGCATCTCCCTACTCAATTGGGACCCCTCTCTGCATTATTCTTTTGAATCTCCTCCTATTTCAGCCCTTGTATCACCTCAGGACCCTGTCCAAACCCCAAAATAGGGTAGGACAGGGGCATGGTGCCCCTGTCCCCCTTGGACAGGGGTGTGGCACCCTTTTCCTCCCTTTTTGTGTGCCCCCAAAATGGGTCCATCCGACCCTAGGACCTAACTTTCTATTTGGGATTTGATTTCCCCTATGACGGCCTTTGGTGAGAGGAAAATTAAATACTCCAAGGCAAGTATAAAAGGGGATCTAGATCTCTCAATTGCACAAGAGAAGATAAGCAAAAATTGAAAAAACAAGCGGAAGGTCTCCATTACCATCATCAAGCATTCAAGTGTTCAAGTCTTCAAGAATTCATCAAGTCCTCTTCTCCTTCATGTGTCTTCTTCACCCATCCATTGGAGCAACATTACAACATTCATTTGTGAGAATTTGTGTGTGTTAGGTTTTTGTCATGTTACATGCCATTTCATGCAATACTTGTGATTACATTCAAGAAGCAAAGCAACCATCATCAACAAATTGCAAATCTACAAGGTATATATCTCTATTATTCACATTTAAGTATTTGCAATTACTTTCTTTCAAGGTTGTTTCCTCAACCAGGGTTTGACTAAGGAAAACCCCTATCCATAACCCTTCTTCCCTTCTTTTCTATGTGTAGGTTGCAAGTGTGCAACTGTGATTGCAGATTTAGGCTTCATTTGCAGAGACGGAAAAACCCTTTTTGACTCGCGGATTTTTCGGAGGACCGTGCATAACTTACACATGGTCTCGATGACTTTTCTCCAAATTTGTAGGGCAGATCTGTATCAGTCTAAACATCCCAGATCCGAAGTTACAATGTGATCCCAAATTGGTAGGTCCTTGTTTCATCTATTTTGTCTTCCTTTTCTACATAGTCAACAAGTCAACATATCTATTTACAAAAGAGGGCAAATTACATTCCAACACTTGCAATCCACTTAGCATTCACATCCTTATTTCCCTTGGATTTGGATCTAGTGGATTCAATCCCTCTTTTGAATGTAAAGTGCATTTTTGCATCAAGTGAAAATCATCCTACTGGTTTCCTTTCTCTCTCCTAGGTGGGGAACCACTAGGGTCCAATTTTCCACTTTACATTTTGGTGAACCCAACGTCTTACATCTTAATTTTGATTTCTTATTGTTAGATCTGAATAATTGCAATCTGAATTTCAAATTTTAGAGGTTAATTGCATAAAAACCCTAATTTTTCATTTTGAGGAAATTAAGCTTGTGAAGCATAGCATTTTAGTTGCTTGTTTCAGATTTGATTTATATTTCAAAATTGCAATTCAAATATGTCTTTTCATTCTGAAAATTAAGTGGTTAAATAGCACAACCCTAATTTTTTAGAATCTCCTATTTCAACCTTTGACTGCTAATTTGACCTATCCAGACATCTCCAAATCAACTATTTTTTTGGATTCTGCAATAAAATCATAATTTCTATCATCCCTGAAAATTTTTGAAAAAAGTTGGTCAGACCGTGCATAACTTATGCACGGTCCCTAGCTTTTTTCCCAAAATTTCGGGAGTCAGAATTGACTGTATTTTCTGCTTAAATCTAGGAAATTGGCATACTTTATCAATTTTAACACCTCTTAAGGTCAAAAACAAATTCAAATTTCAACACTCTCAACTTTTAAATTAATTTTCATAAAAGGGTCCTAATTTTAGATCTTTTTTTTTAGCAAATTAAGATTTTAATTAAGAGACTTTCAATGGCAATCAATGGATTAGATTTATTTGCTATTTCACATATGATTAAATTATTTTTAACATATATTTATTACAATCATGTGTCAGATAGTGGCTTCTTTCATTTCATGTTGCTTCTTTTTATTCATAGCACTTGGTCATATTGTGTTGTTAGGATTTCAAAGTCATTTCCTTTTCAATTTGATCTCAAAGTCTTGATGTATCATTTATGTTGTATTATGGTGATGTTATTAACAAAATGCATTTCATATGTTAATCACCTTAAGGTTTTTCTAGATCCCAATCTTAGAGATCCTAATCCTTGTACCTCTCCTAGGGTATCTTGTGTGAATGAGATGAGAGCTAATGCTTCAACCAATGATCTTTTTAAAAGAGAGAAAGCATTGGAAAGAAACATGGGCCCATCTTCTTCTCATACACATACCCTTGAGCAAGGGGGGAAAATCAAAATATTAACATTCTTACATCTTTAGACCCTCCTTATTCTCCTAGGACCTATCTTCAACATCAAAATATATGTAGAGAGGATGATGTTATGCATTTTCTTAATGATCTTTCTCCTCACATAGAAATAAGTAAAAATGAGTCTTTAGATGATGAAGATGTTCATTCCCAATCTCCCAAAAAAGATAAGCATGATGAGAGAAAGTATAATGTCCCTTCAAGTGATATTCCTTCCTCATCTACAAATCCTTTTATTCTCCCTTACACATCAAATTTCAAAGAAATTCATGATCCTATTCCCCCACCTAGTCATTTGCAACATTCTTATAGTCATGGATTTCATATAATAACAAAAAAAGGTTTTAGAAGACAAGGACTTGGGAAGTTTGAACAAGGAATTTGTGTCCCTATAAACCCTCCCATACAAGCTACTACATAAGGCCTAGGAAATGAGACTCCTCTCCTTGTGGACGAACTCCTTAGGCTCCAAAACTTTCAAAATCATCTCCAAAGACAACAAATCATAAGAGCCCACAAGAATGCTTCTTCTTCAAAACGTCCTTTTTGCTCATTTCATCAAACCCACGATCATAATGCCGATGATAGCCTTGATTTTCAGAAATCTATTCAAGAAGGCATAGACAATGGAACAATTAGAATCATGGATAATTATCCCTCTTCTTCTAACAATTTTTCTCCTCCATGTCAAGAAGATGAATTAAAACATATTTATCATCCTGAAAGACTAGCTACAAGAATCCATTAGAGATTGAAATATGATAAGAACATTTCCTTTCCTCCTAAAAAGAAGAACAGTAATCTTGAACAACTGAAAGGTGACAAATATTGCATTTTTCATGATTCATATTCACATTCTCTTGGAAAATGTCATGTATTTAAGAAATTTGTTCAAAAGAAGTATGATCTTGCACGAATTTGTCTTACAATAGATCTAGTTGTATTTCTTGGCAAAAACATAGTCCCTTAGCACATATTTTCTCTTCATGTTGCTCTTCATCCTATGACATAAGTAGCCAACATAATTAGGGGCTCTTTATCATTTGTGGCGGTGTTATTTCAATTTTAAATACCTTGGGGTAGCAAAATGAAGTTCACTTTCCTTCTTCTTTCTATGGATTTATCTCTATCTTTGTGCATTATTCATTATTAGATCTCCTTTCTTTCATAGAGTTATTCTTATGTGAGCATATAATTGTTATTTGTTTTTCCTGTTTGCTTGGAGAGGATCATCTTTAATGAGTAATCCACTTCCTCTCTTGCCTTCATTCTCTTGGAAAACTTACCTCTTCTATGGTTTCGGTTATTTACAAGTATGATATGCCCCCTAGCATGGAATGATCTCTCTTGAAGTAAATTTCCCTTCCTTGAGAGAATGTGTTCCATTAGGAAAGTAAAATAATCACCATTATAATATGTTTAACACTTCTCCTTGTTCTTCTCACTTGGGGGGGCAAGGATTTCGCTCCTTTCTCTTTCTTTCTATCTCATTTATAATTATTTTCTTTAGGGGCTGCATTTTTCATATGTGATTATCATTCCTTACAATGGTATATTCTTATGACTAATCCCTCTTGGGGAGTATGTGATGCTCTTTCTCTCTTCTCTTAGACAATTACCACTTCTTGAGACATGTATTTTAAATATACCAATGTCTTTTCTTGTATGCGTTCATGTAAGTACATTGTGAATTTTCTTATGTTTAATCTCTCTCTAGAAGATTGTGTAAGCTCTTCTCATTGTCCCTACACTTGGGGGGAATGATCTCTCTCTCTCTCTTTCTCTAAGGATCCACTCTTTCCTATTTTGTGAATGTTGTGAGTTTTTATTACTTGATGTCATTCTTTGTGTGAAATTGTTGTTGTTTTCTCAAGGGTTCTCTCTTATACAAGTGAAATTCCTTGACTATAACCTCTTTCACACTTGGTAATGTACATCTATAATAAATTCACCCATCCCCATTGGGATAAAAGTGAGTCATCCTTCATCAAGAATCCCTTTCACCTAGCACTAGGAGGAAGGATTTAATTCTTGTTCTCTTCTGCGCTTCATTCTAGAAGATGTTATATTTGTCTAAGACAAATCTTCTTGGAGGTCGATGTCTTTTGAGAAAAGATCCCTTCTCCTCCAAGGATCTCCTTTACACTTATAGAAAGATATCTCTTTTCAACATCTTATCCTTGCTTGAAGAGTATTCCCTCTCTTGCTTGGATTTATGACATTGTTACATGATGGATATCTTCTTGGTGTCGAAGTTAGGTATCCTTGTTCTACTTTCCTTAAGATATCAACATTAAACTGCATTGACATCTTAAGGGGGGGGCACCCACACTCCTCCTTTTATATTATATTTCTCTCGCACATTGTATCTCTTATACAGTGGATCATTCTCGGAACCAGAGGGAAGCCTCTTAGAGTGAGATGTTGCCACTTTTCTCTTATATAGTGGGTCATTCTCGGAACTAGAGGGCAGCCTCTTAGAGCGAGAGTCGTCACTTTTCTCTTATACAGTGGGATATTCTTGGAACCAGAGGGCAACCTCTTGGAGAGAGATGTCACCACTTTTCTCTTATACAGTGAGTCATTCTCGGAACCAGAGGGCAACCTCTTAGAGAGATATGTCACCACTTTTCTCTTATACAGTGGGATATTCTTGGAACCAGAGGGCAGCCTCTTAGAGCGAGATGTCGCCACTTTTCTCTTATGTACGGTGATTATTCTTGGAACCAAAGCATAGTCTCTTAGAGCAAGATGTCATACCTTTCTTGATATTTTTACTATACATCTTATACAGGTTGTAGCATACTTGGGCATAGACTCCTATGAGGTGCTTCGAAACTCAATTGAAATCACGTGCATAAGGTTGAGTGGAACTAACAGTGTTCTCACTCTCCTCCATTACATGGATCACCTAGACAAAATCTAGGGGATAGTTTTCCATGTCCTTTTTTCTCCATGGATCACCTAGTTCTACGGGCGAGATGTCTATGGTTCCTTTTGTTTGCCTTTCTTCTCATGGATCACCAAAGTGTGTATTCATGTCCTCTCTCTTCTTCTTCTCATGAACTCATAGTTTTATTATTGATGGTTCATGGATGATGTCAGCTTTTCTCTTTTATGTAATTATTGGTGTTTATGTGATGGTGTTTGTCTTTGTGTTTCAATTAAATGTTGAGACATTTGAGTATCGAGGTCTCTTCGGCTAGTTGATTTATGGTCTTGTGTTTTATTTTTGTTATGTGTCTTTTGTGCTTTGTTTTGTCTTGTTTGTCTTGTGTGCTCTTGCATATGTTTGAGTGAGTTAAGATCCTAAGATTGGGGGCTTTTTTTCCTCAAGATTAGTGATGTCTTATACTCCTTGTGGTATTGCTTTGCATCTCTCATCTTCATCTCTCTCTTTCTTCTACTTTACCGACAGTATTGGCGTAAGCCATACTCCTACTAAAGTGGGGGCTAAATGTAGCATCATAACATTGCGACCCTTGCAATTTTGACTGTGTTTTAGGCCCTCACCCTAGTGACTGCATCTCCCTACTCAATTGGAACCCCTCTCTGCATTATTCTTTGTTGAACAAAGATCACCACTAAGAAGGGGGTGAATCAGTGGTTACTAAACTTTTTGACCTTTAAAAACAACTCCAGAATGTCTGTTACTAACTTAAGCAATTGAACAATCAAACCAGTAAAGTAGGAATGAAAGCTAAAGAGATCAATCACACAAATGCAACTCACAACACCAGATGTACGAGGAAAACCCAATATGGGAAAAACCTCAGTGAGAAAAGTTGCTAGAGACTACTGCTCCAATCCAGCATCTTAGGTAAAATACTAAATTACAAAGATTTAGGGCACCATCCCAAGGAGCACCAACCCCTTCTCTTTTAGGGCACCAACCCAAGGAGCACCAACCCCTGTACCAAGCTACAACTTGGCGATGTATATTGAAATATAATTTAAATACAGTTAAGGCTTCTTGTTGCAAATGAATTCTACAACTTGATCAAATATCTCATTGTCGGTTGACAGTCTTCTCTTCCACTAAATCTCACACTACCGGTTGTGATATTACTTTCTCTGATTCTTGGCCACTATTATCACTCCTTCTCTCTCACAGTTTTACAACACTCTTTTTCACACTTGGATGCTGCCTTTCTCTACTACACCTTCCCAGTTTTCTTAACCGTTGAACTTACAGTTGTACTGATACTAAATCATTGTTGGTTAAACCCTCTCACCTGTTTGCCTGCTCACTTACTCTGCAACTTTCTTAGAATGAATTATAAGGCCAAAATTTTCTCAGCACTTAATCTCTCTTCTCTCTTTTTCTTCTCTACAACATCATCTTGCTTTGATTTGAGCTTATTTCTTTATACCATGGTTTCCCACCAAGAATGCATTCAAAAAACTGAACGACTAGGGTTTCCTTTTCCCGACAAAATCTGCATGATATTCTATCTAGTCTATCTTGGATCGATCACCTGTACTCCAGGCATGCATCTGTACACATTTTTCATTGACCAATGGATACTTACTAAAGATAGAAATTGCGTATAAGATTTCCTACCTTGAAACCTGTCGACACATAGAACGCCTAACTGTTTCCTTTTCACAATCTTCTTGTAATTAGATTTCCTTTTCATTGATTCAAGTGCCAACTGCTCCCTGATCTTCCTCTAATCTTCTTTCCTCCTCAAGACGCATTAGTCAGTCACGAACCCATGATTTGTGGTTGTCTCATTAATGTCGATTAGCTATTTCAACAACCCTGTCGATGGAGGCTTCATCGACTTCAACATGTTTGCCACCTCAACTCCAAATGGCATCACAACAGTTAATCATTTGGCTCACTAACACACAGTCAGTTCAAACTTGATCATTCAGAAACCTCATACCGGTACATCCCTTTATTGGTGAGACCTTCTTCTTCTGCTAATCGGCAATGCACACTACACTGGTAACACATCTTTGCCTCTGGTAGTTTGTGATAACTTTAACATTCTGCCTCTTCATCATAAATAGGTATCCAACTTCCAGACCAGTTTATTAGTCTACCGGTTGCCACTCAACATACTAGCACACACACAACCTTCATCCCAATTTATGCCTTACCGCTAAGCCTTCCTTCTGTCTTCTCACTCTCATGTGTATTACCATCATATCGATCACTTCTTCTTTCTTACTGCTTGACATCAATGACAACTTAATGCCAAAATTCCAACAATCTCCCCCTTTGGCATTGATGTCAACTTATCGCAAGACACTTCACACCGGTACATTTATCCCCCTTTGACACAATGACAAAGGGCTGTACACTCCCCCTTTGACCCATACCGCGGACCCCCTTTGACCACCATCAACTCCCCCTGAGCCACATAAATCCTTCCTAGATAGATGACACAACTCCCAACTTGTGTCAGAGGTACTCAAAAGTGCTTACCGGTAATGGTTTGGTGAAAATGTCTGCTACTTGTTCTCCAATAGGGACATAATCCATCCTCACCTCCTATCCTTCAACCTTCTCTCTGAGAAAATGATACTTGATGGCAATGTGCTTTGTTCTGGAATGCATCACCGAATACTTTACAATGTTGATTGCACTCGATTTGTCACACCGAATGAGAATAGGATCAGTGATGTCCACCTGTATGTCTTTGAGGGTTTGCTTCATCCAAAGCACCTAAGAGCATCATGTAGCAACAACAATGTATTTAGCTTCAACAGTAGATAGAGAGACCGAGTCCTGCTTCTTGCTATTCCATGAGACCAACCGATCACCTAGAAAGAATGCACCACCACTTGTGCTCTTTCGATCATCGATGTAACCTTCCCAATCAACATTAGTGTATGCTTCCAAGATAAAATCTCCTTTTTTAGGATACCACAATCCATAGTTGAGTGTCCCTTATAGGTACCTAAATATTTTGCTTACAGAATTCATATGTGATTGCTTAGGTGCAACTTGGAATCTGGCCACCATGCGTACTTCCTGAACTATATCCGGTCTTGAAGCAATTAGATACAATAGACTACCTATCATGGATCTGTACAGAGTTTGATCCATGGGGGTACTTACCTATAGACTGCCTATTCATCATTTTTTCTCAATTTACTGCCCGACGCCATGGGGGCACTTATCGGTTTACAATCTTCGAGTTGGAATTTCTTCAACATCTCCTTTGCATACTTGATTTATAAGATAAAGATTCCTTTATCTTGTCCTAATATTTGCAAACCAAGGAAGTATGTCAATTCACCAAGCATTGACATCTCAAATTCTAACCACATCTGATCAACAAATTCTTTGCAGAGAGTGTCCTTGTGTCTCCAAAGATAATGTCATCTACATACACAACCACAATGATCATGTGGTTCCTATCTTTCTTTATGTACAAATTTCTATCAACACTTCCCTTTTTGAATCCCTGCTCCTTCAGGTGCTAATCTAATATTGAATACCATGCTCTAGGAGCTTGCTTTAGACCATACAAGGCCTTCTTCAATTGGCACATAAATGTCTCATCATCATGCAACATAAATCCTTTTGATTGCTCCATATACACTTCTTCTTCCAAATTTCCATTTAGGAAGGTAGATTTTACATCCATTTGGTATATTTTATAGCCCTTGTAGGCAGAGAAGGCTAGAAACATTATAATTGCTTCTAGTCTAGCTACTGATACAAATGTTTCTTCAAATTCAATCCCCTCTACCTGAGAGTATCCTTTGCACACCAATCTAGCTTTATGCCCAACAATCTTACCTTCTTCATTCATCTTATTCCGATAGACCCGTTTTGTGCCAATGATTGTCTTGTCTTCCGGTCTAGGGACTAATTCCCAAGTCTTGTTCTTCTCAATTTGTTGCAGTTCTTCTTCCATGGCATCCATCCACTCTTGTCTTTTGTTGGCCTCATTGAATATTTTGGGTTCAACTTCAGTCATGAGGCAGAGGTTGACTTGTTCATCATTCTGGGCAAGTCTTCTTCTAGTTTGCACACCATCACTTTTATTTCCCATATTTTTCTCTTCTGGGTGATTCAGTTGTATATACCGGCTGGGAGCCTTCTTGGATGTTTCTTCTGGTTCAATGTCTGACTGAGATTCATCATCTTCATCACCTGAATTATCATACAAGTTACCCCATGGTTGACATCCTTTGTGCATATCCTCATCAACTTTTACATGCACACTCTCAATAACTCTTCTTAGTCTTTTGTTGTAGCATTTGTAGGCCTTGTTGTTAGATGAGTAACCAAGGAAGATTCTATCATCACTCCTGGAGTCAAAACTTCCTAGTCCATCCATATCTTTCTTGATGAAGTGCTTCAAATACCTTGAAATATTTGACTGGTGGCTTCTGGTCATACCATAATTCATAAGGTGTCATTCTGTTGTTAGTCCTTAATGGAACCCAGTTGAGGGTATATGCAGAAGTATGAATAGCTTCCTTCCAATAAATGTCTGGCAGAATGGCTTCATTTAGCATGGTTTTGGCCATTTCTTTAGTTGTCTTGTTCTTCCTTTCTACCACACCATTTTTTTGTGGTGTCCTAGGAGCTGAGTATTGCCTTCTGATTCCGTGTTTTTCACAATAATCTTCAAATTCATTTGATGTAAAATCTTCACCCCAGTCTGATCTTAGGCATTTTAACCTACACCCACTTTATTTCTCCACCATCTTCCTAAAGATCTTGAATCTTTCAAATGCTTGTGACTTATCTTGCAGGAAGGTGACCCATGTCATTCTTGAGTAATCATCAATAAAGAGCATAAAGTATCTTTCACCAGCAAGTGCTCTTGTCCTAGTTGGACCACATAGATTTGTATGCACAATTTCAAGTGGCCTTGAGGTGTTGTGCTCTTTTGTCCTAAAGCTCACCTTAGTTTGTTTTCCCTTCACACATTCATCACAAAATGTGCTTACCGGTTTGATGATGGGTGGAATATTCCTCACACACCCCTTTTTGCTTACTATGACTAGGTTATCAAAGTTTATGTGGCCTAATATTTGATGCCATAACCAACTTTCATCAACTTGTCCTAACATGCATTGGGACTCATAGCATTCCTTCAGATTATAAACATTGCCATATGTTCTCTTTCCTTCTACCACAACCTGGACGGTACTATCTTTATTTATCTGGCACCCGGTTGAGACAAAGGTAAATTTATAACCTTTGTGACACATTTGACTCACACTCAGCAGATTGTGCTTTAGGCGTTCTAAATAATATACATCATGTTCCTTCAATTTGCCATCAATACTTAGAGTTCCTTTTCCCTTTATTTTGATGGATGAGTTGTCTCCAAATCTTACTGAACCACCATTCCAGTCTTCAACTTTGATGAATTTCCTTTTGTCACCAGTCATGTGGTTGGAGCAACCACTATCTACAACCCATAGATTTTTCCTTTCAACATGTAAGGCAATCTGTACTATGAGAATTGATTCTGCCTTTTGTTTTTGTTTCTCAACCCATACCGGTTTGGTTTCCTTCTTCTTGTCAGTTGTTGTATTGATCTCAATTTCAATTACTGGTTCTTGATCATGATCTGTCTTATTCTACTTGATCTTCCTATTTTTACACAACCTTGCTATGTGTCCAAACTCTTGACAGTTATAGCATTTTACATTTTCATTTAAAGAAATATCCTTAACATTATTTTGGGGTACCTGTTTATTCTTCCTACATTCAAAACTCTTATGACCATATCCATTACACTGATAGCACACAACATTCATATCCTAGAGTGCATTAAATGGATTTATACTTTCATAACTCATAGAAGGCATATTGATTAATTTGCAGTCAGCTATTCTATGCCCAAATTTGTTACACTGGTAACAATAACCATGAAAGTTTGAAACATACCGGTTAGGATGCCTTGGTCCTGCAAAGGATTGCCTCATTGGGGGTCTTCCCTTCATTTTGTTGATTCTAGTGAATCCTTCATGGTCAACTCTTGCATTTTTCCTTGGATCTGCATGTCGGTGCAAAGAGTATGGCCTCTGATTCATTGCTTCAGTATGCTGGTTTGTGTGGCGATTTCCAACAGCATCTGCTTATGTCCTTTTGTCGGTATCCTTGCCTACAGTGAATGTCTTTTTTTCTTCACCTTCAAACGAAGAGGTGAAATTTATTTCTTTGCTAGATTTATCTGTGTGGGTTGAACTTTGACCTACTTCAAAGCCTAGACCACCAATGTCTTTGGATTGCTTCTGTTTTCTCAACATCTTGTCTAAGGCCTCGGTGTTGCCTTCATATTTGCTCCTTATTTTTATTTCTTACTTACTTTCTTCAAGCTCGTTTATGAGATTCACTATCTCTGCTTCCAACTCTTGATGCTCCTTTTCCTTCTTTGTCAAATCAAAGGATGTAGCTTCACATATCCTCTTATTTTCTTCTAGCTACAATTTCAAGTCAGATATAACTTGACTAGACTCATCCAGGGACTGCTTTAAGAGATCTTGTTCATCTACTGCAACAAGCTTGACTCTTTTTAGTTATCTTCTTGTTTTGCTCAACTCCTCAAGAGCACTAATAAGTTCACCTTCCAAGTCCATTTTAGCTTCAGTATCCTCCTCTTCCTCATCTTCATCAACTAGTTCACCAAGTGCCATGAAGAGATTTTCTTTTCAGTCATTATCATGGTAATCATCTTCTGATGCATTTTCTTCATCTGTTATATCATCCTCAATAGTATATAGGTTGTTCTAATTTTGGTAGCCTCTCCTTCCTTGCCGATAGTTGTTTCTTTATGTATCTTTACGAGCAGATTTTTTGAACTCTCTTGACTCATCTCCACCAATTTCATTGTGAGGATAATTTGCAGCAAAGTGTTCGGCCTTCCCACAGTTGAAACATTTAAGTGGTAGCTTTCCTTTATACCTGTTGGATCCTCTTTTGAGCTTCCTGACAAAGTTTGCTACTTCTGCATTAGAATCTTCACTGGAATCTTTATGAGTAGTTGATTCTTTCTCCTTTTTGGTGATGTTGGATGTTGCTTCTTTTCTTAAAGAAGTATCACTGGTTGTTCTCATTGCATAGACTATCAATGAGCCAAATAACTTATCCATTATAAAAGATTATTCATATCCTTGGCTTCTTTTATGGCAAACACCTTAGTATCATACTTGGATGTGAGAGATCTAAGTACCTTCTTGACAAGAATCTCATCTGCAATCTCTTCTCCAAGTCCTCCGATGGTGTTCACAGTTTCATCAAATCTATGAAGATAGTCTACAATCTTTTCATCATCTTTCATCTTGATGCTTTCAAGTTGGCCCCTTAGTGCTTGCAACTTGGCATCTTTGACTTTTACATCTCCTTCAAACAACCTTTGCAATTTATCCTGTCTCCTTTGTTGAAACACAGTGCATGACTTTGACAAACTCATTATCAGACAACCCACTCAAGATAGCATGTTTGCCTTTGCATTGTTCTCATACTCCTTTTTGGCATCTGGATCAATGGGAGGAACACTAGGAACAACATATCCATTCTTGACAGACATCCACACATCAAAACCCAGGGAGGAAATATAGGTCTCCATTCTTCTGCTCCAGAAGGCATAGTTGGATCCATCAAACATAAGGGCTTTTGAGGAAGCAGACTTATTTATTTCCATTGTGTTCAAAGTCCAGAATCTACCCCAAGGTTTAAATATAACCAGGAACCTACACTCTGATACCAATTTTTGAACACAGATCACCCTTGAGAGGGGGGTGAACTAGTGGTTACTAAACTTTTTGACCTTTAAAAACAACTCCAGAATGCCTGTTACTAACTTAAGCAATTGAACAATCAAACCGGTAAAGTAGGAATGAAAGCTAAAGAGATCAATCACACAAATGCAACTCACAACACCAAATGTACGAGGAAACCCAATATGGGAAAAACCTCGGTGAGAAAACCTGCTGGAGACTACTGCTCCAATCCAACATCTTAGGTAAAACACTGAATTACAAAGACTTAGGGCACCAACCCAAGGAGCACCAACCCCTGGACCAAGCTACAACTTGGCAATGTATATTGAAATACAATTTAGATACAGTTAAGGCTTCTTGTTGCAAATGAATTCTGCAACTCTTGATCAAATATCTTACTGCCGATTGACAGTCTTCTCTTCCACTGAATCTCACACTACCGCTTGTGATATTACTTTCTCTGATTCTTGGCCACTATTATCACTCCTCTCTCGCATTTTTACAACACTCTTTTTCACACTTGGATGTTATATTGCTCTACTACACCTTGTCGATTTTCTTAACTATTGAACTTACAGTTGTACTGATACTCTATCACTGCCGGTTAAACCCTCTCATCGGTTTTCTTGCTCACTTACTCTACAATTTTCTTAGAATGAATTCTAAGGCCAAAATATTCTCAACACTTAATCTCTCTTCTCTCTTTTTCTTCTCTACGGCATCATATTTCTCTAATTCAAGCTTATTTCTTTATACCATGGTTTCCCACCAAGAATGCATTCAAAAAACTGAATGAGTAGGGTTTCCTTTCCCGACACAATCTGCATGATATTCGATCCAGTTTGTCTTGGATCTATCACCTGTACTCCAGGGATGCATCTGTACATGTTTTTCGTTGACCAATGGATACTTTCTAAAGACAGAAATTACGTACAAGATTTCCTACCTTGAAATCTATCGACACATAGAATGCCTAGCTGTTTCCTTTTCACGATCTTCTTGTAATCAGATTTCCTTTTCATTGATGCAAGTGCCAACTGCTCCCTGATCTTCCTCTGATCTTCTTTCCTCCTTGAGCCGCATCAATTAGTCATGAACCCATGATTTGTGGTTGTCTCATTAATGTCGACTAGTTATTTCAACAACCTTGTCGATGGAGGCTTCACCGACCTCATCTTGTTTGCCACCTCAGCTCCACATGGCATCACAACGGTCAATCATTTGGCTCACCGACACACAGTCGGTTCAAAAGTGATCATTCAGCAACCTCATACCGCTACATCCCTTTACCAGTGAGACCTTCTTCTTCTGCTAACTAGAAGTGCACACTACACCAGTAAGACATCTTTGCCTCTGGTAGTGTGTGATAACTTTAACATTCGGCCTCTTCATTATAAACAGGCAGCCAACTTCCAGACCAGTTTATTAGTCTATCGGTTGCCACTCAACATACTAGTACACACACAGCCTTCATCTCGGTTTCTGCCTTATCGGTGAGCCTTCCTTCTGTCTTCTCAATCTCATGTGTATTACCATCATATTAGTCACTTCTTCTTTCTTACCGGTTGACATCAATGACAACTTAATGCCAAAATGCCAACACTTCCAAATCTCCTCATGTTTCAGCCCTTGTGTCATGTCATGACCCTATCCAAACCCCAAAATAGGGAATGATAGAGGCATGGCACCCTTGTCCCCTTAGGACAAGGGCATATCCCCATTGGACAAGGGTGTGGCACCCTTGTCCTTCCTCATTGTGTGGCCCCAAAATGGGTCCATCCAACCCTTGGACCTAATTTGCTATTTGGGATTTAATTTCTCCTATGTCAGCCTTTGGTGAGAGGAAAATTAAATCCTCCAAGGAAAGTACAAAAGGAGATCTAGTCCTCTCATTGCACAAGCGAAGATAAACAAAAATTTGGAAAACAAGCGGAAGGTCGCCATTATCATCATCATGTGTTCAAGTCTTCAAGTATTCATCAAGTCCTCTTCTCCTTCATGTGTCTTTTTCACTCATCCATTCGAGAAATATTACAACATTCATTTGCAAGCATGTGTGTGTGTGTTAGGGTTTTGTCATGTTACATGCCATTTCATGCAACACTTGTGATTGCATTCAAGAAGCAAAGCAACCATCATCAACAAATTGTAGATCTACAAGGTATACATTTAATTATTCACATTTAAGTATTTGCAGTTACTTTATTTCAAGGTTGATTCCTCAACTGGGGTTTGACTAAGGAAAAACCCTATCCACAACCCTTCTTCCCTTATTTATGTATGTAGGTTGCAGGTGCATGGCTATAATTGTAGATTTAGGCTTCATTTGTAGACGGAAAAACCCTTTTTGACTCGCGGATTTTTTGGAGGATTGTGCATAACTTATACACGGTCCCGACGACTTTTCTCCAAATTTGCAAGGCAAATCTATATCAGTCTAAATATCTCAGATTCGAAGTTACAACATGATCCTGAATTGGTAGCTCCGTGTTTCATATATTTTGTCTTCTTTTTCTACATAGTGAACAAGTCAACATATCTATTTACAAAAAAGGGAAAATTACATTCCAACACTTGCAATCCACTTAGTAATCACATCCTTATTTCCCTTGGATTTGGATCTAGTGGATTCAATCCCTCTTTTGAATGTAAAGTGCATTTTTGCATCAAGTGAAAATCATCCTAGTGGTTTCCTTTCTCTCTCCTAGGTGGGGAACCACTAGGGTCCAATTTTCCACTTTATAGATACAAAATGTTAAAATTCAAGGTGCAAAGACCAAGGCAAGGTTTAATTGGTTGGAATTTGGTGATAAAGGGTCAAAAAATTTATTCCAAATCCTCAAGGCCAAAAAGGCTAGAGATAGAATTGACAACATCTTTGAGGATGGGAGTAATTTCATAGAGCAAGAAGATATTTTGCAGGCCTTCACACAATTTTATTAGAATCTGTTTACTTCAGAAGACATAGGGATGAACAAAGAGGGTGTCAGGAAATTAGTGAATAGCATAATCCCTGTGAAAGTCAATGAGCAGGATGCAAGCAAATTGGATAGAGAACTTTGTCTATTGATGAAATCCATAATGGCATTCATTCTCTTAACAATGATAAAGATTTCGGTCCTGATGGGGTGCCAGTTAAATTTTATAAGCGGAACAGTGAGTGGATTGGACAGGACCTACTCGAATTGTATAAAGAGGCCATTGATAAGGGCTCTTTGGGTAAAAGAATTAATAATGGAGTTATCCAAACAATTCCTAAAGAAGGAGACAAGTCCCTTATCAAAAATTGGAGATCTATAACCCTTTTGAATGTGTCTTACAAGATTCTCCAAGATCTTGGCTAAGAGACTAGAGGAAATTCTACCTAAAATAGTAAATATTATGCAAACAGGGTTCATAAAAGGAAGAAATATTTTAGAAAACCTTATCACTTGCCAAGAAAGCATTGAAATGGGTCATGGAGTCTAAACAAAATGCTTCCCTGATGCTCATTGATTTTGAGAAAGCATATGATAGAATAGAATGGAGCTTTATCAATATGATGTTGGAAAGCTTGGGTTTTCATAAGTTCTTCTGCCAAATGATTAATACCCTGATTAGAGATGCTACGACTTTTGTGGAGGTTAATGGCATTAGATCTGGCAGTTTTTTTCTTTCCAGATATATAAGACAACGGTGTCCTCTTGCCCCTGCCTTATATGCGATTGTGAATGATGCACTATTCTACCTCTTAAGAGATGACTCTTTGTCTGCTAAAGTGAAGGGAATTACCCTACCAAATGGTGAAGATCTATTGAATGTTCTATTTGCAGACGATACAACTATCATGGTGGAGTTGGAAGAGAACAATTTATGTGCATTAATGGACAAACTAGATCTTTTTTGCAAAGCTTCAAGAAGTAAGGTCTCTCTTCCCAAATCTATCATGTTAGGTTAGGAGAGTCAGACACTCGCTTGGTTCAGTAGATTCCCACTTGTGTGGATTGGCCTTAGTCACCAAGTAAGGTACTTGGGAATACCCTTTCCTATTAGGCCTAACTTGAGGGACATTTGGGGATGGCTTAAGGAAAAAATAGATTAAAAAGTCTAAAAATCAAACAGTCATTACCTTTCCTTGGTTGGGAGGTTTCAAGGGTGTCAAAAGATTCTTGTCTTCCTATAATATTTACTACACCTCAATGTGGCTTTTTAGCAGTTATCAATTTGTATTCATTCATAAGATCCTTAGAGATTTCCTTTGGTCTGATAGAAAAGGGGGGAAAAAGAAGCATGTTGTTAGATCGAAATGGTGTATCATGAGTAAAAATAAAGGAGGTGTGGGGTTGAAAGATCTCAGAGTGTAAGGTATTGCATTGGTAGTTAAGTGGGTGTGCAAACCATTCCAAGGAGATGAACCATGGAAGTTTTTAGTGAGGCACAATATTACTATGTCAGTACCGAAAAGGGCCCCCTCCTAGAAGGGTCTACCCTTATGTGATCTAGTGGCTAGAAATTTTCTTGTGTCCCCTGCTAGATCACCTATTTTTAAATCCATTTGGAGGGCTTGGGAAAATGTTAGACATTGCATCATCTAGAATGGCATTGTTTTTGTGAATAAGATGATTTGGGGACATAGATATATATGGAGGAATTTTAGGTACAAAGATAAACCTTTGGCTATATTACAAGATTGCTCGACAAGATCTTGGGCAGCAAAAGGTATATAGGTGATAGACAATATCATTGTGGTGTGTAATTAATCTCTTGGTTTGAGCTTGATTATAGATTTGGTGTACCCCTATCTCAAATGAGAACCTATTATGTTCTTAAGATGCCCTACTCCTCCATCTCTTCTCCTATATGCGGTGTTGAGGCTCTCAAGTGCTTTCCCTCCTTTAGATGGATTGATGGTTTTTCCCTGCATACCATTAAAGCCAAAAACATATATTGTACCCTTACTGATAATGATTACACCCTCATCCATTTGAGTAGTTCTTGGAACATTAATCTCAATCCTAATGATTGGTAGAAATCCTGTGATTACTTGTGGTAGAGACCAATTGAATATAAGAAGAAATTTTTTATGTGGAAGTTGCTCGTGCATAGGCTACCTTTGAGGAAGCTGGATGGGGAGTTTAATCTGTGTTCTCTCTGTAGGACTCCAAAGATTGTGTTACATTTGTTCTTTGATTGCTTTTTTGCTAAAGAGGTTTGCGGTCTGTTTGGCCTATATGTGAGTAGTAATGTTTCTATCCTGGAGATTATTTTTCGTTATGTTCAACACCTCAAGAAAGATCTCAATTGCTTTTGGTCTATACTTTTAATAGAAATATTATGTATATTATAGAAATTTAGGAATTACAGTGTTTTGAATGATGCTAGTAGGATGCTTATGGAGTCTCTGAGGAGACTCATTATGTGTGATGTTTCTATGTAGGTCACAGTGAATTTGAGGATATCCAGTAGCAAGTTTGAAGACCTAATGAAGGATGGTACTATCTAGGTTTTTAAGTGGGAGGTGTCCCATGGTTTTTCCTATAGTAGAAAGGATGAGGACAGATCCCTATTTGAGAACACACTCTAGAATTTCATGAGGGAGATCAATCTCAAAGTAGAACAACAACATGATGTAGGCATGGCAAAAGTACTTATGCACCCGTAGTTGGAGTAGATGCAAGAAGGCAGAGAGTTGATCTAGATGGATGATCCCATGGGTTGGGTTGCTTGGATAGACATTCTAGCTGACAATGGCCTTCCTGAGGGTGTACTAAAATTAAGTTGTTGTATATGCAATTGGGATTTTTTGTATAAGATGTAATGTAATGTCTATATCTTTGTAGGGTGTTCGGGTGTGGGTTATTTTTTTGGCATATATAATGCTGGGTTGAACGAGTTTTGAGATTTTTAATGCGGTATCTTTGTTCAGTACTATACTATGACTCAATCATGATATATTTTGTAATGCCACAAATATCTAATATTTAATAGAAAAAATAATTATCGATTGCTTTTAAGTATTTAAAACAATTAAAATATTTTTTTACAAACTATAAATTATTTTTATTAAATAAACTTTGTAATTTATAAATACTTTTATTTTAAAAAATTTAAATTAAAAAATAATAATTAATTTTTTATAATATTAAATTTAATAATTTATAATTAACAATTACTCAAATCTTAAAAATAAAAGAAAGGATATAACATTGCAACTTTTTGAAAATATATAAAAGAAAGGATAAGTACATTTTAATTGTTGTTTAATATATTGAATGAATATGGATAGTGTTCGCTACCCTTTAGTCCCCTTCTTGTTTTTTATTAAAAAAATAGCATTAACTAGGGTGTTGACCCTTAACATAGCCAGAAGCTATCAAAAGCATTAAAATAGTTTTCAAACTATGAAAAATACATAACAAAGAGAGTTCAACAGCAGAAAAAGAGCACCCAACACCAAACGAGAGAAAAAAGACCAACAACCTAAGACCTATGGGGCCAAATTATGGACCCCTATCATGTCAGTGACTTTGTCTCAGTCATCATAGAGGAAATTGTTTTTCTCCTTAGTCGCTTGTTTATCAGCATCATCCTCAAAAATTCTTTCATGCAGGAGGGAGAGTGTCAACATAGAGCTATGAAGTACCTATAGGTAGAAATTTTTGATGTTGGCCAACTGCTTGTCTCTAGTATCCAGCCTGTGCTTTATTTCAATGATTTCCTCTTTGAGTTCCTTGGTTTCCAGGATTGGTCTCAGGCTATCAATGCATGTTAGTAGCTCACAAACCTTGTTGTTAAGGCCTTGTAGCTCCTCCATGCTAGGGTTACCCTTGGGAACCTCTTCTTCTTGCTCACGAACCACCTTATGCTCCCCCTATATTGCCAAACTCATACCACCTTCTTTTTCTTTTTCATCCTTGTCAGACTCCTTGTTTTTTACCCCAACATCCCCAGGGACCCCCAAATTAGCCTAGGTTCCAAAATCTAGCTCAGAGGCTCTATTAAAAATAGGGTCCACCATTTCCATAATTTCATCTACGTCCACCAAGTCAATTTTTCCAATAGGTTCCTTTTTATCAAAATCCAAATTCTCAGTTCCCAGAGGGGCCCCAGGAATCGGCACATCTGTCGCTTCCATAGAGGCCTTGGTTGCCTCTTCACCCACCAAATCCTCCAGATTGTCACCATCCATGCCCTCATCAATATCATCCTCGGAGTCTGTAGTGTGTTGGGGTTTTCCATTCCTATGAATAGATTCCTTGGAGGCGAGCCTGCGAAAGCTAATTCTACCCTCTTTTTCAAGAGTAGTGTTCTCCTCTTCCAACTCATCAGAGGAAGAATTATAAAGGATGATTCTCTTTCGCTTCTCAGGGGATTTTCCTTTCCCTTGATTGAAATAGGTTTTTTAATCCTTCCCGGTCAAGGAAGAGGGAAGGTATGAGTAGAAAGCTCAGAAATAGCAAGAAAGGATGAGAGAAATTGAGGGGAAGTGAAAGCTTTAGAAAAAAGATGGAACAACGTGGAGGGGACCAAGCCGCTAGCAAAGGCCACAAGGGGGTGAGAAATAGGCAATGGGGGTTAATTGAGCATAATTTTTTGGGGGGGGGATAGAGACAAGTGGAAATTATAAAGCATGTAGATAAGGCCCTGGTGAAGGGGTATGGGAGGCTTATCCACATTCTTAGGGTCAAGGGATTCCTTAATAGAAGTTTCCAAAGAGTGCAAAAGATAAAAAGACAAACAAATTAAATCATTGTTTCTATAATGGTTCTGTTATCAGTAATTTGGGTGCTATTGTAATATTCCTAATATCTCTGAAAGTTTATGCAAATTTTCAGCATTCTAAGTCTGTAGGTTTAAGCTTCTAATGGTTTAGGGTTTAATGATTGTAAATCATCTGATAAAAAAAACCTTCATGTCTTGTTGTCCTTAGGGAAGGTATTTTTAATTGTTACCTTTTTCGCCACTTAATCGGAAGGGTCATTACATCGTTGAAAGGGGCCACTTAAGTCTTAAGCCTAGGCAAGTTTCATTTTTATTAAAGTTGGAGCGATTTAATTTTCCCTAAGTCCTAAATAAGACCTTTAATGCATGTATCGAGTTCTTAAAAGTTGGGTAGATCAAAGACATCCAACGGTGATCATGAGACCGCGATGGGAAGTTGCACGTTGAATAGTCTTCATGACTCAACGACAAGATGTCAGTGGTAGGGCTGGGTAGAGATCCAGTGGTGGAGCGGTGGCGGTCAAGCGGTGAAGGTGTCTTAAGGTTTGAGTGATAAGGATTTGATCCAATTGTAGTCATGAGACCGCGATGGGAAGGAGAAAGTATTTTACCCATCGTGACTCAGCGACTAAAGGAAGATAGATACAGTATGGTGGGCCCTCTTTGCAAGACCTAAGAGATTAAAGGGCATGTTAGATTTGAGTGATCTAACGGTTGTCGCTGAGTCGCGAAGGAGAGTTGCAGGTTCTTTACTCTTCACGAATCAGCAACTAAAGGAAAAAGTGCACTAAAGTCCCTTCTGTCCGTTGGAGCGGAAATTTTAAATTTCAAATAAATTAATTGCAAAGCGTGTGGCTTGGTTGATAAGAATTAAAGTTGATTTTCCGCTGAGGTTGCTTCATAAAATCTTATTTTTTGAGATTTTGTTTGTAAAAGGCTTTCACAAAGGGTTTGCGGAAACAAAGTGTGCAACTCCTATGAGTTTTCTGGTGACAAGTAAGTTGATCTATGACTTCTATATTGCAATTTCTACTCTTGTGTGTTGGCATTGTCTGGTTCTTGAAAATTCAAAGGGTTGTTTGAATCAAAAAGTTAAAATAAGATAAACCCTAAATTATCAAAATGGCACCACGAAGGGAGTTCAAAGGGAAAATAGATTATCAGGAAAGGGCCATCTGTGATGATTTTTTAGAACAGTTGGTTCAATCTACGAATAGTTCTTCCAAACAAAAAGAACTTGTGCCCAAATCATCTCGCTTGAAAATTGGTGATGGTCTATTCGACAAAGGACATTGGTTAAGAGATCCCCAGATAGGCATGTCTGGTTTAGATCTATTCCTAGTGGGGTTTAGTCAGTGAAATGCAATTGCTCCTACAAACAACGTATGGAAATTAGATGTCGGGCAATTGGTGGTCCCTCGAGTTTTTATGGATGTTGACTTGTTGACCCAAATTGCAAAGAATTATGACTCTATTACCAGAATTGTAAGAAATGTAAGTGGAAGCCCTTTGATTGAAGTTACAGCTGATGAGATTAGAAGGGTTTTCCCGCTAAATGAATCTTCAAATTATCTAGAGCCAATTGATTTTGAAATGTTAAAGAAGGTCTATGATACTCAAAAAGATCATCTTAGGGGTGGACCAATGACAGAATTCTTTGAAAAAATAGGAGGGCTAGCATTGGTAGGGCCCAGTATAGTTGAACCTTTCCCTATGAATTTTTTTACTTTGAGGGCTAAAGGCATATATTGGTCTCTATGTCAGATTTTTGGAGAGGATGCAGAAAATGATATGCCAACTCATCATATGCTCATGATGACACAAATTCTCAATCCATTTATAGCAGTAGCTTATGAATTTGCACCTTACCTAGCAAATATGATCCATGAGGGTTTGATTGGGATTAATATTTCCAAGGTGGATAGGCCTTTTGGCTGGTATTCTTTGTTAATGCACATGTTCTTGTTCAAGGGTATGGACTTACTGAGAGTAAAAGATGGTGAAGACATGCCAGTGCAGTTATGGAGTGTAGATCTATCCTGGGATAGAGAAGATGCCAGTTATTTAAAGTTTGACAGATGTTTTGCATCAAGGTTAATAATTCTCTTGTGTCAAGAGAAACCCAGGATCCCAAAAGTTCTTCTTGAATTTAACAGACCCAAGGAATCTATCGAAGATATCAAAATTGTGCATAATTGGGGTGATATAATTTTGTATCCTGGTTCTATTGTTTTTAGAGTGTATGGCTTTAGGGGAACTCCATATTTTCTCCCTTATCAGGTCCCCTTGAAAATAGGTATTGTTGAGATCATAAGGCGGATTGGGGGTCTGTAGGAAGCAGAATTGACAAATAAGGGTAGAGGAACAATTTTTCCAACCATAACCATTGCACACCAATTTGTGATTACTAAAGGGGGTTGGCTGCATTTTGACAAGTTCTTCAAGCCCTATAGATTGGCAGCAGTGGCTGCAAGATTTGTTGACCCAGAAGATTTTTTCAACAGCATGTTCAAAAAGAAGGTCAGGTCTAGTGCTAAAATTCATCAATTCCACTTCCCTGAGCGTTTAATAAGAAATGAGTTTAATCTGGCAAAGCAAGAGGTGAGGAAAGAAAAATGGTTGGTATATAAGAAAACTCTTGACTTTGTCCAGTATTTTGATAAAATCTATGATCCACTGAAGAGAATTCATCCATTTGGGGAAAAGGTAAAGTTTTTAATAGAATATTTTGAGGATACCATTAAATGAGAAAAAAGAAGCAGTAATAGAAGCAGATCCTAAAAAGGCCAAACTCATCTTGACTAAACCTATATTTGCTAAGATCACTCCTCCTGGTGAATAAGTAATGTATAAAAAAGTAGGCTATAATGTGGCTATTCCCAGGAGGGATGAGCCTTCTAAATCAAAGGGCAAAAGGCCAATGGAGGATGCTCCTGAGTTCCAGACTTCCCCAAAGAGGCAGAGATTGGAGGAAGAGGCACAACCAAGTGAAGCTATGTAAGAGGCCGTAGCTGAGAAACTAATATAATTAGGAAGCTTGGGACAAATTTCTTTTACTTATGGAGAATTGCATGAGGGAGTGCCAGAGGAGCCAGTAGGTGCTAAAATGGATTTAACTATTGAGGAAATTCCTGGAAAATAATTGGATCCTCTTATAAAATAGGCCTGTGATGAGTTTTTGACCAATGAAAATTTTGTGAAGTCATGAGACTTTTTGTAATGTGTTTGGAGAAAGCATATGGATCAGTTCAAGGAGAGATGTGGAAAAAGACAAGTTGGGCAACCAAATAAAGATCCATCTACTATTGAAGTAGAAAATAAGCAAGAAAGGCTAAAAGAATTTGAGATGATTACCCCAGAGGAGGGGAGAAAATTAATTGAAAGTGCTGGAGTTTTAAATTTCCCAGAGTGGGATATAGCAGATGCTGTGGTTTTTGATGCAGTAAGAAAAGAAACTAAGCCCCTGGAGGGGATAACCTATAGTAATGACCATGCATCTCTTGTAATGTGGTCATTAAAAAGAGAAGAGAATAGAAAAAGGGGTGAATCCTCAAGGTCTCATTACTCGGGGGGGATGATAGTGAAGAGGGTCAAAGATAAGGAGGCAAAGGAGAAGGTGGATCTTTAGGTAAAATTAGAAGTGATTCTCAAGGCTTACAATGATGCCAAGATTGAAATCACTTGTAAGGACAAAACAATTACGGAATTAAAAGGCAGATTGGAAGGACAACAACCAAAGGGTGAGTCTTCTCAATTGATGATTGCCTCCTCTCCTGCTAGGTCCCCTTCTTCCAGTCCTATCATTGAATTTCCTCCTTCCCCCATGACTTCTGGCTTTCAATTAACACAGAGTTCTCAAGATGAAATTGAAAAGTTAAAGCAGGCTCAGTCAATTTTGGCAAAGAAGTATGAAGAAAAAGTCAGAGACACTATTTTCAAATTTTTTGATACTGTTTAGGTAGCAATTGTATATTTGAACATGAAAAGAATAATTAATCTCTTGGATTCTTTGAAGGAGAAAAAGGATACTTTGGAGCCAGTCTTAGACAAGTGGATTGCAAGAGAAGTGAACTTAGAGTCAATATATTCATTATCTCAAGAAGAAGTAGATGTTGATAATTCAATTGTCTACTTATGAATTAGTTAAAGACTTGTCCAGGTTTGCAGCTGAAAGAATAGATATTGAAATAAAGGCGGGTTTATTCTGAAAGGAATATGCCAATGAAAAGTTCGAATTGTTTTCTGGAGGTTTCTTAAGTGCAAACAAGATGAAAGACAAGGGAGTGTGGATTTAGGAGATAGGTCATAGGTTGTCTCAAAGGATAAATAATGTTATAAATATGGATAATACATTTTTTTTTATTCAAACTATTGAGGAAATTGAAAATGCAAAATCATATTTTGGCTTTTTAGAAAAGGAAGTTAAACAATTAAGGATGAAATGGAAAAGTTTGAATAAACAAAAGCTTAAAATTATCAACTTTCCTTGGCCCAATGATGAGGTGTTCAAAGTATGGGAAAGCAAGTACATTTTGAAAGAGATGAGAGAACAAGAAGGTCCTACTGATGCTCTAGCATGTGACAATTCATTAACATCCTGAAGCAGTTGTTTTTTTGTAGCAGATTTTGAGTAATCGGAACCTTGAAGAGTTGAGGACACCAAGTGCCTGATCCATAAATATAGAGAGGTTAGTTATCTAAAAGATGTTGCACGTTCTCTTTGAAAAATATACTGGTATCTCCACCACAATTAGCAAATGGCTAATTAAAATATATTAAGACAAAGGCACGATATGTCCTGAACCTACCCTTTTAGCCATTTTCTAGCTAGATGACCAATCAGTTATAGAAGCACGCATTCCAAAAAATAGTTATGCTTCTCCTTCAATTGCTATTTTATAGTCAGTGTAACTTTTGGAGGGAATGATTGTCAAGATAGGAATATTCTTCTAGGGAAGTTTGAAGCTTGTTGCATCCAAAGCTCTATAAAAGGATACCAAGACTACCTAGAAGGAGATCACAAAATTTTGTAGCGAAGCTCTAGCGAAATATATGCAGACTTTGTCTTTGGCATTTTGAATCATTCTTGTATCTTTGTAATCTTTGATGAGGGAATAATATACAGTCAAAATATTTCAAGCTCAGATCTGTGTTGTCTTTATGTTTGCATGTTGGTTTTCATTTTAATTAAATAATTAAGGATTGTTTAATTTGATGATTTGCAAGGCAATTAATGGAAAAAAATTTAGTCTTTTCCTCAAGGAGGAAATTTAAATATACTTAATTCATCTTCATTGATATTAGTATATTCACTTGAATTTGATGACTAGGTCTAGTACAGATTAGAAGTCTGTATATCTCAGGCATATACAGATTTAATAGATCAAAAATAGTGATATGTATATGAATTTTGTTGTCAGATTTCAGTCTTCTTTTTGATGACTCTAATTCCCAGATAAGGCACTAGTCTAAATCGCTAGTACTTGTGACATCTTTGTGGTCCCATACAATCAAAACAAATTTTTTATTCATGTTTGGTTGCACTAAATTGAAGAAGTTTGCAGAAATTTGTACTGGTTTTTTGTAAACCATCTACTAGGCTGTGAGAAAGTAATCACAATTAGGTTCACCCGCCTAATCTTTGTAAAGCTTGAAGTGCAGGAGGTTTTTTCCTTGTAAACCTCATTAATGTTGTCTTGTTTCCTATTCTTGTTGTTCTCTTCTTTTGGTAAACAGAGGCATAATTTGTGAAGAGAAAACAAAGTAGTCAGAAATAGAGAGCAACAAGAAATGGTGACTCTATTAGGGAGAGTCATATAAGATAAGTTTTATAATGCAGATCAGTGTCTACATTGCATAAGTTGTTAAAATCAAGTATCCTGTGGTCTCTGTGAAAATTTATTAACCCTGCAATTACCTATCCCTGTAATTGTCTTCCTCCATCGCAGCATTGTTAAAATCTTTCTCTGAGAGTAACATTTTCATTCTGTAATATCCTGTGAGTAAGCTACTGTGTTCAATTTTTTTTTTAATTCCCAAGCAATTGGGTGGCGACTCTGAAAGCAAGGAAAAACTAGTGCTCTTTTAATATAATCACAAATCACTTCAAGGAAGTTTACATAATGCAGAGAGGAAGGAACACGAGGTCCTACATGAAGAAGAATCCTCAAGAGAAGCTGCAAGAAGGATTGCCTCAACCATTCCAAAAAGGCTGGAAAGAAACAGTTATGCATGAACCTGTTAATTCTTTATGGAGACAGAAAGGCAACCATACGGGTAAGTCCTTGTTGGCAATATAGCCTTATAATAGACAATGAAAGATTGTTGGCATTTCATTAAGGATGTTGAGAAGGTTGTTGATGATTATGGATATAACTGATTAAAGATGTTTACTGTCTTGATATTATTATTTCATCATTGATGTCAAGAAATTGCTTTTCTAATTCAGTATGATGTTGCCATATATTGAGAAGTATGATTTAAAAGAGTATAAAGATGTCAGTAAAAGACACGGGGAAGAATATGATGAATAAGGGGATGAATAAGGTATTTCAATGGGAAACTATTTCCGAGTCAGACAATGATGAAATCATGATGTTTAGATTGTTTTAACATCATACATATGTTGTAAATTGTAAAGGTTAATACTATACTATGTTACCAAACAAGGAACCTAGTTGATAAACCCTAAGGAACCTAGTCGGTAAACCCTAAGGTTATCGCTATCGGTTAATGAAGGCAGAATGTCTACCGAGTGAAGTCTAGTATTCACTGAGTTGTAACCAAGCTATAACAGAATGCATTAAATGTTTACATACGATATTTAATGAAGGAAGCTGATGAGCTAGAACTGATTAAATGATTGGTGAGCTGTGGATGAAGTTTGTTAATGAATCTAAGGCAAAGGAAAGTCGGCATGAAGATCTACAGCTTAGATTGAACCGCAATACCCTGGCACAAGTTCCAAGAAATGTATGCAAGTTCCAAGGTGGGGTAAAACATTTTCAGATCGAAAGATACATTGAACCTGGACAAGATTAAAGATCTGATGGCTATGATTGCTCATGGGAAATGTGATCAAGGAGATTAAGTGGTTAGCTAATTGTTTATAAATAGGAAACTGTTGATAAACAATGGATGCGGGCAAGTGTATGCACGGGGATGCTACATAGTGATTACCGAGCACAGAAGCTCGAAGACTTGTTTGAATAACAGAGTATAGAAGCCCAGCAGATGGACAAGATTAGTTCTATGTCTAGATTGTATTGAACAAATAGGAATCTGCTTTAGCATTTTAGATGTGAAGTTGCAGATAGATTTTTATTACTGTTATTTTGTGAAAGTGATAGAAAATCTCTTAACCGAGTGGACTTAATAGTCTTATTTGTAAAACCCTCTAGCAAGGTGACATTCTGATTGACTGTTTGAAATCCTTTAACAAGGTCACTTCTAACAAGGTGAAGATCCTAGCAGATCTGAGGGAAATCCCTTAACCAGGTCATATCTAGCAATGTGTTTGTAATCTTTAACAGGATTTTCTTTTAACCGAGCATACTCTAGAAGAGTATATTTCTTAGTGGGTCTGAAATCCCACAGTGGTTTTTCCCTATTTGGGTTTCCACGTTAAATCTGGTGTTATGAGGTTTATGATGTTTGTATGCTTTTGAGTTTGCATGTTTAACAGTTTTGGTTTTATTACTGAAGTATATGTTACCGAGGTTGAATCTGATGTTTTTATGGAAGATTAAGTTTGTATGATTCACCCCCCCCCCCTCTCATCTTGTTGACTATTGGATCTGTACTTACATTAAGTATCAGAACTATTAGTCCTCTGGATGACCAGTTTATGCAAATTCTAATACATCATCTCATGAATTTGAACAAGACATTATGGGTTTTCATGTGGGCATGTTTGGTACTAATGAGGATATTCAAACTTTCCATCAAAGATTGTCTCAAACTGGCACATTTGGGAGAGATAAGAATAGCTCCAATGCCAGGGTAGATCCTTTCCTTTGAACTATAGATAGAAATGCGAGCTTGATTGATATTGACCATGTCAATATATCAAATTCAGAGGAAATCTTTCAAGACCCGGATGAGGTTTCCCAAGAAATTGAGGCTCTCAATAAAAGATTCTATCAGTTAATTTCCATAAGAAAACAAAAGGAAAAGGAGAAGGAAAATGAAACTAAGGCAAAACTTACTGATAGAGATAGGTTGCTGAGACATATTGCAGATCTCGAGTTATTAACTCAAGAAGAACCTAAAAGTAAAGAAGAGGGCCCTGTTATTAGAGAGAATTTGACTGCCAAAATTAGTTTTGCACCAAAATTGTTGTGCAAACTAATAGGGAGGTTCACAATGATTCATAACCTACCAAAGTTAGTATTGAGAAGGGAAAACAAAAGGTTGTAGAGATAGGGTTTGGTTCCAAAACTACAGACGTAGTATCAGGAAGTGGAAGGGTACCTCATGGAATGTCCTTGCATGAAGTTGAAGTAGAGAAGATGAGAAAAGAGAAGGAAAATATGCAGAGGGAGTTGGAGAAAGCTGAAATAGAAGCAACTAATGCTGAATTTAGAAGAAAAATCGAATACCTAAAAGCCCCTCCTATAATTTTCCCTTCAACAGATCAAAGTAACCCTATAACTCAACATACCTCACTTTTTGTAATGAAATCTCAAACATCTATGCTCATGAATACTATTCCCCCTGTTAACCAAAATAACCCCGCCTTTTCTTTTAATACTGCTCCAATAAATCAAGTATCTCTTGGACTACCCCACAACTAGAATAACCAAGTTCCTCAAGTTGGTGGTCCAAGTTCAAGAATGAACACTGGGAATAATTTTGTTGGTATTCAGTTCTAGAGGAGACCCTTCTGTGTTGATTTGTACAGACAGCTTTTCTTTGATGGGATCCTAGGTTATCTAAACCATGTCCCAATTGAAATGAGGGATAAACTTCAGAAATTCGCTGGAAATAATGCCATAAGTGCAAAAGAGCATCTGAAGTCTTTTGGTGATATGATTAATGATTATGAGATTGCAAATGAGGATGTGATCATGAAACTGTTCATGCAATCTCTAATTGAAGACACTAGGGATTGGTATAGAGGGTTGCCTGTGGATAGCATCAGTTCTTGGGAAGAGTTCAAGAATTGTTTTCAAGAGAAGTATGGGGACAAGACAAATGTGAGCTTCATGCTCAATGAGTTTAATAATATCAGAAAATCTGATAATGAGGTCGTCACAGACTTAAATGCAAGGTTTCAAAAGGCAATGCACATATTATTTCAAGTGATGAGGTTAGATAAAAATGTATGTCTAACCACCTATTATAATGCCTTTGATCCAAAGATGGCCTATTTCCTTGGGGATAAAAACCCACACATTCTAAGGGATTCTTTTAGAATTGCAATAAATATAGAAAGTAATAGGAAAGCATCAGGCAAGGTGGGAAGAAGAACTGATGGTAGACTGTGGCAAGAGAAAAATCCACAACCAAATAAGGCCTCTAGAGAAGAGGATAAGATTGAGAAACTGATGACTATTGTGAAAGACCTTACTGCAAAGGTCAGTAAGAGTGATAAACCTCATTATAGTTGGCAAGATAGGCATGTTAGGTTGCATGATATGTCATATAATACTACCTAGAAACATGGCAAACCTGTGCAGGATAAGCCAAAAAATACATAGAATCAGAATACCCCTGACCCTTTAGAAGGTGAAAATGTGCATAATGTGGAGAATACTCCTTGGTGTACAACATGTGATGGATCACATTCCCCTTACCAGTTTGTTGTGGCTCAGGCTTTAAATGAATCAATGAGGAGTGAGGATGAATTGAGGTATCAGAATGAAGATAAACCTGTTTTAAATATGTTTGAAACCACTGTTGACAGTGACTATGAGTCTTCATAGGATGAAGCAGATGAGTATGATGCACTAAGTAGCAATGCAAATTGCCATGGGCAATTAACAATTTATTGGCATCCCACTCTAAATATGGTGACAATTGAAGATGAAGAAGTTCATCTTAGAAGGCCTAGTGAGGAAGAAGTGAAGAACCTCACCAAAGTTGCAATAGCTAAGGCCAAACCCAACTATAACTTGAGAAGTAGCAAGAATGATGAGAATAAGGGTAAGCCTAGTTCCATGTTTATTAAAGAAATTTCTCAGAAAAAGGTGGCTGATGGTAAAACTCCTTCCATAGATGGTCATGCTAAAAAGGATCAGTCTCACACTTCACGAAAACCTGAAAAAGTTAGTGCAACTGGTAATTTATTAGAGACCACTATTGATAAGAAGACAAGTCACCAAAAAGAAGATAAGGTTAAAGCCCATTTTGAGTCTAATATTAATTTTGCATTCGATATGACTCAAGCTTTAACCCAAATGAAAGTTTCAATACCACTGATAGAGCTGTTAAAAATAAAAGAACATAGAGAAGCTGCATTTTATTTAATTTCTAGTATATCAGATACAGATGCATCTTCACCAAAAGGTACTGAAAAGGAGAGAAAGGATCAAGAACAAAAAATCCCAGAAATTTATGTGGGAACCACAATTACTCAGGAACCTTCCCAAGTTGATCCTTTTTATGTGACATTATTAGTCAACAATAGACTAATAAAAAAATGTATGATAGATTATGGGGCTGCTGCAAACGTGATGCCATATGGGGTCATGAAGGAGCTAGGATTGTCAATAAGTACCTTGTATGGGAAGTGCTACGCTATGGATAACAGAGAAGTACCTATTGTGGGTACAATGAAAGATGTAGAGGTGAAAATAGCATCATTCCCTGAGGCAACTTATAAGATGGATGTCATAGTAACTGACACCAAGCCCCATTATAGAATGCTTTTATCTAGACAATGGGTTGTAGCAGTTGGAGGAAATGTCCAACTAGATCTCGCATATGCAACCATCCCAATGAATGGGAATTAGGTGAAATTATATAGAGAACCACATGCCCCAATGGTCATTGAGAAAATAGATCCTAACATGCGTAATTGCATGATTGATGTGGACTTTGACAACTTTAGAATTGAACCAATTCAGCCTCAATTAAAAAATACAAACCCTATTGTTAATGAATTAGACTCCCAACAGGATGGCCTGTGGCAGATGTAATTTGATGGAGCTTGTTTTAAAGAAGGATCTAGAGTAGGAGTACTTTTTGTTTCCCCATCAGGTGCTACTTTTAAGTACTCCTTTCTATTGGCTTTTTAGTGTACAAACAATACAGTTGAGTATGAGGCCTTATTATTGGGGTTGGAAATTGTTAATGAACATGGAATTAAGTTGTTAAGAGTTTTTGGAGACTCGGAACATGTAGTGTCTCGAGTAAGATCAAAATATGCATCTAAGAATGATAGGTTAAAAAAGTATAAACATGTTGTTTGGGATGCGATTGAGTACTTTGATGGATTTTCAATTGACTGGATTGAAAGGTCAAAAAATATTATGTCCGACTTCTTAGCTAATACTGCACTAAAAAATGATGATGTAACATTAACTAGAGTATCAATAGTTGAGATCAAGGCCAAACCTGCTATTCCAGACAATGTGTATAACTGGCAGGTGTTCGAAAATGATGATGATATACTCAGGTTTGTACAATGCATTGATGACTATGAAGGTCAAAAAATCAACTGTAATGCATTGGTAGAAATAGTAGATGGGAAAGAAACAGTTTTTGGAAATGACATAGTTCAACTAGAAACTAATGAGATACCCAGGGGACTAGTGGAATTAGAGGGTATGTTCAGCTATAGTGATGGTCATTTACATCAGAAGTCATCTACTAAGTTGGAAGAACTGGAAGAGGTAAACTTAGGGACTGAGTCATCTCCTAAGTTGGTGTATATCGAGAAACATTTGTCTTCCCATGTCAAGGCCAACCTCATTAGTCTGCTAAAAAGGTATAACATATTTTTGATTGGTCTTATGATGACCTAAAGGCGTATAGACAAGATTTATTCCAGCATGAAATACCTCTACATCCTAATGCTAAGCCTTTTAGACAAAAGTAAAGACCTATCAACCCCCTCTTGGAACCCAAAATGCAGCAAGAACTAACCAAGCTGAGAGAAGGGGGAATTATAAAGCCCATAAGGCATTCATCATGGGTATCCAACTGGTTCCTGTCAGGAAGAAGAATGGGGACATAAGGCTCTGTGTAGATTTTAGGAATTTGAATGTCACTTCTCTTAAGGACAACTACTCATCGCCAAATATGGAAGCCATGATACAGAGGGTAACCGGGTATGACCTACTATCAATGATGGATGGTTTCTTCGAGTATAATCAGATATTGGTAAAAAAGTCTACACAGTTCAAGACTGCTTTTACTACCCTTTGGGGAACTTATGTGTATGTAAGGATGTCATTTGGTTTAAAGAATGTTGGGGCAACTTTTCAAAGGGCTATGGATGTAGCCTTCAAAGAATTTATTAACATTATAATGGTTTTCTATCAAAATGAACTTATATGCTTTTCAAAGAAGGTAGATGACCACTATGGTCATCTGGAAAAAATATTTTGCAAGGCCTTCAAATTCGGTGTGTCTCTAAATCCCAAAAAATGCCAATTTGTTGTAGCCGAAGGAAAGCTATTAGGACACATTGTTTCCAAGGAAGGAGTTGGGATTGACCCTAAGAGAATTGAGGCTATTAACAATGCCTCAATCCAAGAATGTTAAAGGAATTCAGTCCTTCCTAGGTAAAGTGAATTTTGTCAGAAGGTTTATAGCCAACTTTGTTGAGATTGTCAAGTCCATTGTTAAGCTGCTGAAGAAAGATGCTAAATTTTCTTGGGGTGAGGAAGCAGCACAGGCCTTCGACAAGATTAAAAAGGCTATTCAGGAAGCCCTGGTGTTAAAATCTCTTGATTATAGTAAGCCTTTTTCATTGTTTTCCTTTGCTTCTTACCATATAATAGCAGTAGTCTTGCTTCAGAAGGATGATGAAGGTTATGAGCATCCAATTGCTTTTTATAGTAAATCCTTGCAGGCTTTTGAGTTAAAATATGAGATTATGGAAAAACAGGCATATGCTTTGGTCAAGGTTGTTAAAGCATTCAGGCCTTATCTTGTGAATGTAAGAGTTATTGCCTATGTCCCACATGTAGCTGTCAAAGGCATTTTATCCTAGTCTGAAGTTACTGGTAAAAAGTGCAGGTGGATAAATAGGATATAGGAGTTTGACCTTGAGATCAAGATCACAAAGTTGGTAAGAGGACTGGGCCTAGACAAAATGATGACAGAGTCAAATCTTGCGAACATTGACATCAACAATGTTGAAACTGAAGAGGTTACTATCACTAGCATTGAAAGGCAACCATGGTATTCAGAGGTTGTGTATTTTTTGAAAAATGCAACATGTCCAGAGGGAATGACCCACAACCAGAAGAGAACACTAAAGCTGAAATCACAGAAATATGTTCTCATTCAGGGAGACATGTATTGGAGAAACAGAGACGGTGTGTTATTGATTTGCCTAGATGGTTCCCAAGCTCAAAAGGTTCTAACAGAGATGCATAATGGAGTATGTGGATGCCACTACTCAGCAAAGACAACTGCTAGCAAAATAATCAGGGAAAGATATTACTGGCCTACCTTGTTCAAGGATACTCGCAAATATGTCCAGAAATGTGATCCTTGTCAAAAAAATTCTTCCAAATTGAGGTATGCAGGTGCTCTGCCACTCAACCTTGTTACAGCTAAGGCCCTTTTTGCTCAATGGGGCATTGACTTAATTGGAGAGATAACAAAAAAATCAAGTCAAGGTCATAGGTGGATCTTGGTAGCCACAGATTACTTTACAAAATAGATTGAGGCCATACCCACCAAGCAGGCAACTAGTAAAGTTGTTGTTGATTTTTTAATGGATAACATATTGACAAGGTTTGGTGTGCCTATGAAGTTAATTATGGATAATTCCATGTGCTTCAGGTTTGAGGAATTTATAGAATTTTGTGCAAGTTATGGAATTATCATGTCATATTCCTCACTGTACCACCCACAGGGCAATGGCCAGGCAGAATCAAGCAACAAAAGCCTCTTGAATATCATCAATAATATTCTTGAGCAGAATAAAAGATCTTGGGATCAAATGCTCAAGTTGGCTTTATGGGAAGACAAGGTTACTGTGAAGAAGGCCATTGGTACATCCCCATTTGAATTGGTGTATGGAGTACAAGACAGGTTACCTATAAATAATCTCCTTCATGTATACAAATTCTTGCAGGTTGAAGAATTGGAAGTATCTGAACCTATGGAAGACAGAATGATTCAATTGGTAGAGCTGGAAGAGATGAGAATAATGGCTCATAAGAAGAATCTAAAGACTCGGTTGTAGTCAAAATATCTTTTTGACAAAAGAGACACAACCAGAAAGTTTCAGATTGGTGACATGGTTCTTCAGTGGAATGCTAGAGAACAAGATAAGGGAAAACATAAGAAGTTTGAATCATTGTGGATAGGCCCTTTGATTATCTTCGATGTCAATGGAAAAGAATCATATTTCCTGCAAAATATCAATGGTGAGTTACAGAAATTCCCAGTGCATGGACAATTCCTAAAGCACTACTTCTCATAACTCATTTTATCCATGCAGTAGTTGTAAAAATTATATATATTAGGTTTTCTTTGGTTAGGGTTTTGTTTTGGTCTACATCCCAAAGTTTTTCTAGGTTCTTTGTGTTGATCTCATGTCCAACCATCCTCAGACAGAGCCGTTGTTATCAGTAATTTGGGTGGTGTTGTAATATTCATGATATCTCTGAAATTTTTTGCAATTTTTCAGTGTTCTAAGTCTGCAGGTTTAAGCTTCTAAGGGTTTAGGGTTTAATGATTTTAAATCATATGATGGAAAACCTTCATGTCTTGTTGTCCTTAGGGAAGGTCTTTCTAATCGTTACCTTTTTCACCACTTAACCAAAAGGGTCATTACGTTGTTGAAAGGGGCCACTTAAGTCTTAAGCCTAGGCGAGTTTCATTTTTATTAACGTTGGAGTGCTTTAATTTTCCCTAAGTCCTAAATAAGACCTTTAATGCATGTATCGGGTTCTTAAAAGTTGGAAAGATCAAAGAGATCCAACGGCGGTCATGAGACCGCGATGGGAAGTTGCACATTGAATAGTCTTCGCAACTCAGCGACAAGCTACCAGTGGCAAGACTGGGTACAGATCCAGCAGTGGACCGGTGGCGGTCAAGCGGCGAAGGTGTCTTAAGGTTCGAGTGATAAGGATTTGATCCAATGGTAGTCGTGAGACCATGATGGGAAGGAGAAATTCTTTTACCCATCGTAACTCAGCGACTAAAGGAAGATAGATACAGTATGGTGGGCCCTCTTTGCAAGACTTAAGAGATTAAAGGGCATGTTAGATTTCAGTGATCTAACGGTTGTCATTGAGTTGAGAAGGAGAGTTATAGGTTCTTTACTCTTTGCGGATCAGCGAATGAAGGAAAAAGCACACTAAAGTCCCTTATGTCCATTGGAATAGAAATTTTGAATTTCAAATGAATTAATAGCAGAGTGTGTGGCTTGGTTAATAAGAATTAATGTTGATTTGCCGCTGAGGTTGCTTCATAAAATCTTCTTTTTTGAGATTTTGTTTGTAAAAGGATTTCATGAAGGGTTTGCAGAAACAAAGTGTGCAGCTCTTGTGAGTTTTCTGGTGACAAGTAAGTTTTTCTGTGACTACTATATTTGCAATTTCTACTCTTGTGTGTTCGCATTGTCTGGTTTCGGAAAATTCAAAGGGTTGTTTGAATCAAAAAGTTAAAATAAGATAAACCCTAAATTATCAAAATGGCACCACGATGGGAGTTCAAAGGGAAAATAGATTATCAGGAAAGGGCCATCTGTGATGATTTTTTAGAATAGTTGGTTCAGTCTACGAATAGTTCTACCAAACAAAAACAACTTGTGCCCAAATCTTCTCATTTGCAAATTAGTGATGGTCTGTTTGACAAAGGACATTAGTTAAGAGATCCCCAAATAGGCATGTGTAGTTTAGGTCTGTTCAGGGTGGGGTTTAGCCAGTGAAATGCATATGCTCCTACAAACAACATATGGCAATTAGATGTTAGGAAATTGGTGGTCCCCGGAGTTTTTATGGATGTTGACTTGTTGACCCAAATTGCAAAGAATTATGACTTTGTTACCAGAATTGTAAGGAATGTAAGTGGAAGCCCTTTGATTGAAGTTACAGCTAATGAGATTAGAAGGGTTTTTCGGCTAAATGAATCTTCAAATTATCTAGAGTCGATTGATTTTGAAATGTTAAAGAAGGTCTATGATACTCAAAAAGATCATCTTAGGGGTGGACCAATGAGGGAATTCTTTGAAAAAATAGGAGGGCTAACATTGGTAGGGCCCAGTACAGTTGAACCTTTCCCTATGAATTCTTTCACTTTGAGGGCTAAAGGAATATATTGGTCTTTGTGTCATATTTTTGGAGAGGATGCAAAAAATGCTATGCCAACTCATCATATGCTCATGATGACACAAATTCTCAATCCATCTACAGCAGTAGCTTATGACTTTGCACCTTACCTAGCAAATATGATCCATGAGGGTTTGATTGAGATTAATATTGCCAAGGTGGATAGGCCTTTTGGCTGGTATTCTTTGTTAATGCACATGTTCTTGTTCAAGGGTGTAGACTATTTTGCAAAGGGTATGGACTTACTGAGAGTAAAATATGGTGAAGACATGCCAGTGCAATTATGGAGTACAGATCTATCCTGGGATAGAGAAGACGCTAGTTATTTAAAGTTTGATAGATGTTTTGCATCAAGGTTAAGAATTCTCTTGTGTCAAGAGAACCCCGGGATCCCAAAAGTTCTTCTTAAATTTATCAGACCCGAGGAATTTGTCGAAGATCTCAAAATTGTGCATAATTCAGGTGATATCATTTTGTATCCTAGTTCTACTATTTTTAGAGTGTATGATTTAGGGGAACTCCATATTTGCTCCCTTATCAGGTCCCCTTGAAAATAGGTATTGCTGAGATCACAAGGCAAATTGGGGGTCTGCAGGAAGTAGAATTGATAAATAAGGGTAGAGGAACAATTTTTCCAACCATAAACATTGCACACCAATTTGTGATTACTAAAGGGGGTTGGCTACATTTTGACATGTTCTTCAAGCCCTACAAATTGGCAGCAGCAGTTGCAAGATTTGTTGACCCAGAAGATTGTTTCAATGGCATGTTCAGAAAGAAGGTCAGGTGTGGTGCTAAAATTCATCAATTCCACTTCCCTAAGGATTTAATAAGAAATAAGTTTAATCTGGCAGAGCAAGAGGTGAGGAAAGAAAAATGGTTGGTATATAAGAAAACTCTTGACTTTGTCCAGTATTTTGATAAAAGCTATGATCCATTGAAGAGCTTTCATCCATTTGGGGAAAAGGTAAAGCTTTTAAAAGAATATTTTCAGGATACCCTACAAACCCTAAATGAGAAAAAAGATGCAGTAATAAAGGCAGATCCTAAAAAGGCCAAACTCGTCTTGACTAAACCTATATTTGTTAAGAACATTCCTCTTGATGAATAAGTAATGTATCATAAATTAGGCTATAATGTGGTGATGCCCAGGAGGGATGAGCCTTCTACATCAAAGGGAAAAAGGCCAATGGAGGATGCTCCTGAGTTCCAGACTTCCCCAAAGAGGCAGAGATTGGAGTAAGAGGCACAATCAAGTGAAGCTATGTATTCACCTTCCCAATCCCCATTACCTATAGGTGATGAGTAGGTCGTAGCTGAGAAACTAATACAATTAGGAAGCTTGGGACAAATTTTTTTTACTTATGGAGAATTGAAGGAGGGAGTGCCAGAGGAGCTAGCAGGTGCTAAAATGGATTTAACTATTGAGGAATTTGTTGGAAGAGAATTGGATCCTGTTATAAAATAGGCCTGTGATGAGTTTTTGGTCGATGACAATTTTGTGAAGTTAGGAGCCTTTTTGCAATTTGTTTGGAGAAAGCATATGGATCAGTTCAAGGAGAGATGTGGAAAAAGACAAGTTGAGCAACCAAATAAAGATCCATCTACTATTGAAGTAGAAATTAAGCAGGAAATGCTAAAAGAATTTGATATGATTACCCCAAAGGAGGGGATAAAATTAATTGAAAGTGTTGGAGTGCTAATTATCCCAGTGTGGGATATAGCAGATGTTGTGGTTTTTGATGCAGTATGAAAAGAAACTAAGCCCCTGGAGGGGATAACCTATAGTAATGACCATGCAGCTCTTGTAAGGTGGTCATTAAAAAGAGAAGAGAACAGAAAAAGGGGTGAATCCTCAAGGTCTGATTACTCGAGGGAGATGATAGTGAAGAGCGTCAAAGATACAGGTGCAAGAGAAGCTGCTAGCATGACTTCAGAATCTGCTAAGTTTGGAATGGCAGTGGTCGAGAAGGAGGGAAACAAGAAAGCTGATCTTTAGGTAAAATTAGATGTGATTCTCAAGGCTTAGAATGATGCAAAGGATAAAACAATTGCAGAATTAAAAGGCAGATTTGAAGGACAATAGCCAAAGGGTGAGTCTTCTCAATTGATGATTTCCTCCTCTCCTGCTAGGCCCCCTTCTTCCAATCCTATCATTGAATTTCCTCCTTCCCCCATGACTTCTAGCTTTCAGTTAACAGAGAGTGCTCAAGATGAAATTGAAAACATAGAGAAGGCTCAGTAAATTTTGGCAAAGAAGTATGAAGAAAGAGTCAGAGACACTATTTTGAAATTTATCGATACAGTTCAGGTAGAAATTGTATATTTGAACATGAAAAGAATAATGAATCTCTTAGATTATTTGGAGGAGGAAAAGGCTACTTTGGAGCTAGTCTTAGACAAGTGGATTGCAAGAGAAGTGAACTTGGAGTCAATATATTCATTATCTCAGGAAGAAGTAGATGTTGATAATATAATTAAGTCTATGTTGATAATATAATTAAGTCTTCTTATGAATTAGTTAAAGACTTTCCTAGTTTTGTAGCTAAAAGAATAGATATTGAAAGAAAGGCAGGTTTATTATGAAAGGAATATGCCAATGAAAAGTTTGAATTGTTTTCAGGAGGTTTCTTAAGTGCAAACAAGATGAAAGACAAGGGAGTGTGGATTGAGGAGCTAGGTCACAGGTTGTCTCAAAGGATAAATAATGTTATAAATATGGATAATACCTTGTTGTTTACTCAAACTATTGAGGAAATTGAAAAGGAAAAATCATATTTTGGCTTTTTAGAAAAGGAAGTTAAACAATTAAGGATGAAATGGAAAAGTTTGAATTAAAAAAAGCTTAAAATTATCAACTTTCCTTGGCCCAATGATGAGGTGTTCAAAGTATGGGAAAGCAAGTACTTTTTGAAAGAGATGGGAGAACAAGAAGGTCCTACTGATGCTTCAGCATGTGATAGTTCACCGGCATCCCGAAGCAATTTGTTTTTTGTAGCAGATTTTGAGTAATCAGAACCTTGAAGAGTTGAGGACACCTGGTGCCTGATCCGTAAATATAGGGAGGTTAGTTATGTAAAATATGCTACACGTTCGCTTTGAAAAGTACACTGGAATCTCTACCACAATTAGCGAATGGCTAATCAAAATATCTTAAGACAAAAGCGCCATATGTCTGAAATCTGCCCTTTTGGTCATTTTCCAGCTGGATGACCAATCAGTTATAGAAGCATGTGTTCCAAAAAATAGTTATGCTTCTCCTTCAATTGCAGTTTTGTAGTTAGTGTAACTTTTGGAGGGAATGATTGTCAAGATAGGAATATTCTTTTAGGAAAGTCTGAAGTTTGTTGCATCCAAAGTTCTATAAAAGGATACCAGGACTACCTAGAAGGAGATCACAAAATTTTGTAGTGAAGCCCTGGCGAAATATATGCAGACTTTGTCTTTGGCATTTTGAATCATTCTTGTATCTCTATAATCTTTGATGAGGGAATAATATACAGTCAAAATATTTTGAGCTCAGATCTGTGTTGTCTTTATGTTTGCATGTTGGTTTTCATTTTAATTAAACAATTAACGATTGTTCAATTGGATGATTTGCAAGGTGATTAATGGAAATGTTTTAAGTCTTTTCCTCAAGGAGGAAAGTTAAATATATGTAATTCATCTTCGTTGATATCAGTATATTCACATGAATTTGATGACTAGGTCTAGTACTGATTAGAAGTATGTATATGTCTGGCATATACAGATTTAATAGTTCAAAAATAGTGATATGTATATGAATTTTGTTGTCAGATTTCAGTCTTCTTTTTGATGACTCTGATTCCTGAATAAGGCACTGGTCTAAATCGCTAGTATTTGTGACATCTTTGTGGTCCCATACAATTAAAACAAATTTTTCATTCATGTTTGGTTGCACTAAATTGAAGAAGTTTGAAGAAATTTGCACTGGTTTTCCGTAAACCATCTACTCGGTTGTGAGAAAGTAGTCACTATTAGATTCACCCGCCTAAGCTTTGTAAAGCTTGAAGTGGAAGAGGTTTTTTCCTTGTAAACCTTGTTAATGTTGTCTTGTTTCCTATTCTCTTTTTTCTCTTCTTTTGGTAAACAGAGGCATAATTTGTGAAGACAAAACAAAGTAGTCAGAAATCGAGACCAACAGTTTCAACAAGGGAAAATGGTAGTAGTAGAATACCTTGTAGTGGCCCTCGAGGGTAAAATACTTCATGCTTATCACATAAATCTAGTTCCACAACTGTTTGAGCTCCTCCCTCATGAACCCTCCTTATTGTTTAACCGATTCTTCCTTTCCCCTAAAAAACTATGTTCAAGCCCTCACTATTGTGGACATGGCTAGTCCTTTTCCACCTTCTATCGTCCAGAGAAATACATGTCACCTGAGTAATGGTTTCCTCTGAGACATCAAAGGAGATTCCTCCAACAATAACCCTTTTGTTACTCCAGGAAGCTATAAATTGACCAGAAAGCTACTCGTCATGGCCATAAAGGTTCTCCATAAATTTTGCCACCCCGCCTTCCACACAATAATTCCAGACCATCGCATCTTGTTTAAAATCATCTGGTTTGTCAGGCTTGTAGCGGACTCTGCTGCCTCCCATGGTTGACTAAGGAAACTTAACAGTAAGATATTTTTCACAAGAACAAGACATATGCAAAGAGGCAGAGAAAATATCCAGAATACAACACTTAATCAAAATAGAAAAACTTATATCATAGAAGTTAGAGATTTTGCAAGGGATTTGGCGATCATGCAGCCCTGCTGCGAAATAATTACCATAATTATTCGTCAGACAAGGTAAATCATGTGAACCATAAATCAAACCTTTTGACATGAACTTGGGCATGTATAAGGCCATCTTAGAGTCAAAGCATGAATAATAATAATAATTAATGCAAGATCCAGGTGGAGCAATTTGCTTGAATCATCCAATGAGTGCAGTCCATCCAGTCGGGTTTACATGTGTGAAAGCAGACACTAGCATCATAATTAGCAAAAACAATAGGAAAGTATGTCAACAAATGATGATGATGATGCAAAGAACACACTTCATAGTTGCATTGGAAGTCCACATCATGTGACCGTTGGTGCCAGTCAGCATATGGTTAAATATTTTCAAATTAGAAAAGTCTCTCCTCCAGTGAGCCCTTCGCGTCAAGAGGGGAGAGCGGGAACAACTAGAAGAGGTTTTATTCATGAGGGATAAATTTAGTACTCTCCATGTATGTGGGAGGTAACACTAAGGGGAAAGGAGTTGGAATTCCTCCAACATCTCAGACCCTCAATCAAGAGCCCATGAGCCGCAAGAGAATCAGCAACCCTGTTGCCTTCTTTGTAGACATGAATGATGTTAAAAGAGTCTAACCCAGAGATAAGCTTGAGAATGTCTCTAATAATACATTTAATCAACTAGTTGAGCCTGCTCATCCCTTTGACAACATCAATTATGAGATTAAAGTCCCCCTCAATGATAATAGCCCTAATGCCAACGGAGAGAGCAATATAGAGACCCCAAGCCAAGGCCATAGCTTCAGCTTGATATCTAGAATGACCATTTAGATTACCCAAATAGGCAGCAACAAGTGCCCCACTATGAGTCATGATAATACCTCCCCTCATGGCCAAGCCATGTCTTGTTGCACCATCAAAATTGAGTTTCAAGCAACCAGGGATCAGGGGGACCACATGGTATTTTGTTTGAGGATGCGCTTGGAGTTGTCAGTGTGAGAAAAGGAGCGAGAGAGATTCTAGAAAAGAGAAATATCCTAGTCCCTTCTTGATGGGGATTAGATGACTTCCTGATGGAGGTGACAGAGATTTTTTCCATAATAGATTAGAGGAAACAAGCAAAGACAGTTTCCATGGAGGCTTCCTTATCCCTGGAGATCTTGTTATTCCTTTCCTTCCAAATGCACCAGAAGAGGTGTAGAGGAATTTGCATCCAAATTTGTTAAACTAGTGAGTTATAAGTAGGGCCCCACCATTCTTGCAGTAGATGTAACATGTTTTCATTCATGGTCCAGCAAAGGTTAAGCTTGTTGTAGACCTTACCCTAGAGGGTTGTGGGAAAGGCACAATGGAGAAAGAGATGGGGGGAATTTTACTCATCCATTTTGCATGGAACACATCTATTGGGGAACTAAACCCATGCTTAGCCAAGTTACCTTGGGTGAGAATTTTGTTGTGAAGATTATTCCACCAAAAAAAATTTGATCTTGGGGATAAGGTGGGGATTCCAAACCTTGCACCACCAATCCTGAAAAATGGGGTCCCTAAGGAGGCTGTGGTAGGCAATTTTAATAGAGAACTCCCTAGAGGGATTCTATTTCCAAATGATTTTGTCCTCCCTCTGAAAGAGTGAGAGTCTAGTCATACCAAGAATGTTCTACAACTCCTGGGCAATAGGCAGCAGATGGGGATGATTGTGACAGCAAGCAGTAATATCCTTCCATGTGTTGTTAGAAAAGTAATTGCATACCCAGTGACCAAAGAATTATGTGGAAATTCCCCAAATCCTTCTGAGAGTAGGGGAGGAAAATAAAGGCTTATCACCAAGCCAACAGTCCTCCCAAAACCTAATGTTTCTACCATTGCCAATGATCCACTTTATACCATGAGAAATAGAATCTCTGCATTTGAGAATATTGTTCCAAATTTTGGATCCCCTAGGGAGTCCCTCCTCATTTAGAACCAAATCAAAGCTACCTTGGCCGAGTTATTTGGTCCTCATAATCCATTCCCAGTCAGAATCCTAGCGGATTAACCTCCAAGTTGTTTTAGTCATCAAGGCCTTGTTAAAGGGAGATTTTGTGGATTCCCAGCCCACCATTGATTTTAGAATAGAATATTTTATCCCTACTGACAAGTGTGAGCCTTTTTTACTCTTCCATGTCATCCAAAGGAAATTTCTTTGAATTATTTCAATCTTGTCATCCATGGAGGCAAATATTTTGAAAAGGGAAAGGAAGTACACTAATATCCCCTTTAGGGAGGAGGCCAGTAGCTGGAGCTTCGCAGCACTACTAACAAATCTTCCCTTCCACCCTGCCAACTTCTTCTGCATTCTCTCAAGAATGGAAACCTAGAAGGAGTTGGAGACCTCCTTGATAGTAAGTGGTAGCCCAAGGTAGGTTCCAAGAAGGGAGGCAACTTGATAGGCTAGGATACCCCTAATTTTATCTTGAAGTCTGTCTGCATTGTGGAAGAAATAGATATTGCTTTTATCATAATTAATATGATGTCCTGAGGCCTCCACATAAAGGTTGAGGAAGGATTTCCATCCCTTTTCCTCAACAACTGAAGATGACCCAAAAAGAATGGTGTCATCAACAAACTACTACAAGATAGTTGGGGGGGGAAACAGAGGCAGGTTTAATATCCAAAAGAGTTCCCTTACTAATAAGCAAGTTGAAATTCCTTGTCAGGACCTCTGCTAGAATGATAAAGAGGTAAGGGGACAGAGGATCACCCTGACAAAATCCTCAAGATGCCCTGAAGGAATCCCAGGGAATACCATTAATCAAGACAGAGTAATTGACAGTAGTGGTACATTCCCTAATAAGGTTTAACAACTTAACCCCTATACCAAAATTTTGGAAGAATTTAAATAAAAATCTCCAATTCACCCTATCATAAGCCTTAGAGATGTCAAGTTTCAAAACCATACCAAGCTTATGACTTTTATCCATTGAGTGAATGACTTCATGAGTGGAGATGGTTGCATCCATGATTTGTCTACAAGGGACAAAACCCTTCTGACTTAGGCTTCTTAGAGTATCCAAAAAATGCTTGAGCCTGTTAACCAAGACTTTGGAGAAGATCTTGTAGAGAGTGTTGGAAAGGCTAATGGGTCTGAAATCTTTGAGAAGGGTCAGCTCCTAAGTTTTTAGGATCAGAGAAATGAAGGTGTTGTTTAACTTCTTGAGCAGTTTTCCAGATCTAAAAGAATCCTTAGTGGCAAGAACCACATCAGTGCCAACCACATCCCAGAAGTCCTAGAAAAAAGCCAAAGGAAAACCATCCAGGTCTGGTGCTTTAAAACCCCCCATGGAGAAAACAACAGTCCTCATCTTCAGTAGCTGAGGTCATTGTGAGATCATTATCTTCCCTTGTGAGGAGAGAGGTTAGACAAAGAAGGAGGGTCTCATCCAAGATTGGATCCCTAGTCCTGTTATTGTCCATAAATAATTTAGAGAAGTAGTCAGAAGCTAGGTTTCCTAGGCCCTCATCATCTTTGATTTTCTGATTCTAATCATTCCTTAGGCAGGAAATGTGGTTTCATTGCCTATGAATACTAACCGATCTATGGAAGAAAGCAATATTTTTGTCACCTTCCTTCAGCCATTGAACCCTAGATTTTTGTTTCTAGAATAATTCCTCCCTGGTTGAGTTCTCCTTCCATTTCCTCCTTAGAATAGCCTCTTCTTGATGTGTGTTACAAGGAGGCCCACTTTGTCAATTTTCTTCGAGATAGTCGACAATTTAAAATTTAACTCATTTTTTGAACAAAAATATCCCCAAAGGTATGTTTCTTCCATCCTCTCACATTTCTTCTAATTAAGTCCAGTTTTTTAGCAAACCAAAACATGGGTGTTCCAGAGACATGAGATTTCCACCAATTTTTAATACAGTCCTTGAATAATGAGAAGCCCACATGATTTCATAATGGAAGGGGTAACCTCCCCTAACATGTTGGGGAGGACACACCAAAAGAAGGGGATTGTGGTCAAAAACAGATCTAGGAAGAGCAGAAAGCTTAACACTAAACCCAATACCCCAATTGTCATGGATTAAAAATCTATCTAATCTGACTTGTATAAGGTCTTCCCCCTTCCTAAGATTAGACCAGGTGAATATTTGACCAATTAGGTCCATATCAAGTAATCCATTTATGTTTATGAAATCCCCCAGACCAGCCATGTTGTTAGAGTACCCCGGAGTCCCCCAAGTTTTTCAGGAGGGAAAAGAGGGGAGTTAAAATCCCCCTGCAATCATCCAATGAGCATTGGTTTCATTCTGAACAAGATAAGAAAGGTCTTTCCAAAGAGAGAGTCGACTTATTATGATATTGGGGGTGTAAACATTAATGAGGAGCCAAGAACCATTACTAGAAGAAAGCTTAGAAACAAGGAAGTTAGCAGAAAGGGAAATCAAGTTGCCAAGAAACTATAAGGGGTCCCACATAGTAACCAAACCACCAGAAGCCTAATTGGCATTGATAATGAAAAACTTAGAACCCAACCAAATTTTTCCGGCAATGTTAGCAGAGGTGTCAATCATTTTGACCTCCTGGAGGAGGACTTCAATCTTATTTTCTAAAATATAATTATTCAGGGTGTATTGCTTCTGGGGGTTGTTAAGGCCCCACAAATTCCATGAAAAAACCTTCATTTCTTACCTTTGATTGACATGCCCAATGTCCTTTGTCTGCCATTGGTGACTTCCCTCACTACTTCCTTCTACCGAGAGAGTCTCTATGATGGGTGACCCATCTTTGGGTCACTCCCCACATCAGTCTTCATATTTCTTGTCTTTCACCTTCGCATGATCCAACCATCATCCCCAGGGAGAGGGCAGCCACTCGAGGATGCACCAGGAGATGAGAAGCTCATACAAGGAACGGGGGGGTCTAGCACACCCATCTCAACACTTGGAGGGCTCTTCAAGTACAACACCTTAGGGGGGGTCGCAACAGGCCCAATACAATTCAGAGTTGATGACATGTTAGCAATCTCCCCATCCTCCAAAGGATTCATTCCCTTTGAAGGAGTGGAGGTCAGTCTCTCTGAATAATAGAGCCCTTGGGCCACTAAAGAAGTCTCTTGAGGAGGCAATCCAACAGCCAAGTCCGACAAGGAGTTGGGAACTCATTCGCCATCTTAGGAGGGGAGAAAAGAAGCTTGTTGATGCTTTCCCTAAAGGGATAATCCTTGCAATCAGTCTCAGGACACATCGTGATAACAGGTTCCACTCTAATCTTTAGTTCTTTGTTCTTGAGGGGCCTAGGGTTTGGGGCTTTACAATCTAAGGTAATTTGGTCCACCACCACTTCTTTAAGCTTGAGGGGCTTGGGGTCCGAGACTTTACAATCTAAGATAATGTGGCCTGCCTTGTGACATTTTTGACATAAGAGAATGGCATTTTCACAGACCAAATCTTGGGTCTAGCTTCTGAACTTACACTTGAGGGTAATGAAATTAGGAAGATTCTTACTAACCGTAGCCTGAAAATAGAAGCGTGCATACACCAGTCTAGATTTGGTTATGGTAATCTCAGCCACAGCCACAAAGTGGGAAAAAGTATTACCGATCTATCTAAAGACTGATTTGTCCCAATATTTCAAAGGAAGTCCTAGAAGACGAACCCAAATAGGAGCAGATTTATGAAGATCACTAGCCAGGTCAAAACCAACCTTCCACCTGCATAGAGAAAGCTTGCTCTTGCCATAATTCCAACAACTAGAAAGTACAATCACGACATCCTCCTCGGTTGTGAACTTGAAGAGGAAAAGACCACCAGGCATAGCACTAACATAGACACTTCCCTTCAGCCTCCATTTGGTCGAGGCCCATTTTCGGACCATCTCAATAGTGGGTCAGAGAGAAAAAAAAATTCCCATCAAGGTATTACTCATGTTGAGCATGATGTGTTCCATGACTGTATCTGGGAGCTCAATAGTCGTTCCTTCCTCAGTTTGTACACAAACAAGGGTATAGTTGGGGTCCACCCCACCTTGAGGATTTCCCGCAAGCACATTCTTCTAGCCTTTGACAATCATGCCATCATCAGGGGTCCCTTTATCCTTTTCCTCATCATGAGCGATAGACTCCATGGATTTAGGAATGGATTCCCTGGGCATGTCCGAAGAGATCATGGTTTTAGAACCATTAGCAATTACCTCCTTCACTCAAGGAGTAACTAGTGGATTGTCAACGGTAAGAGAACCTGTCTTAATCCCTACAGTAATCTTGTCATCCATAGGAGTAGAGGGATCCATGACAAACATTGTCACCACAACAGAGTCCGATAGTGGATCATATGGTGGAGGGACAAGTCCCCCACCCTCGACAGCCACCATGAATGGAAAAAATTCAAAATTCGAAAGCTTGCAAAGTGGGAAGTGGCAGAAATGGTTTTAAACGGTGGAGTAACGGTAATTAGATCGGCAATCATGATAATTGTGTTTTCTTTTTAAATGATAATAATTAATAACTCATACATTTACATCATTTTACAATTATTTTCACATGTATACAAATGTCTGAAGTTTCGTTGATGTTGAAAGTAATTAATAAAGTTGAAAATTTCTAGATATTTTTAAAATTATTATTATGATTTGACATTTGATGCAATATGTAACATAAAATAATATAAAAGTAATTTTTCCACCTGTTATTTGTAATATACATCAATAGTAAAGAAGAAAAATAAGATTTATATAATCATACAAAATAAAAAATAAATAAAAACAATAGAAGATTCATTCAAAAAAATTAATTTTGTAATGTGATTGGTCAAGTTAATAGAAAAATTGAATGCAATGGATGCATAAGTGTCCTACCTTTGGAAGGAACTTAAAAAGGATATTTATAACTAAGAGATAATGATTCTACTTGGCTTTAGGAATGGTGTTCTTCTGATGTAGATGCTAAAACCCACTTTGGCTACCTACACATTGGCATATGTTAAAACATAGACCTTAGATCTAGTCATTTCCCAACATCATGTGTGATATGATGATTATACCTGGCTTTAGGAATGGTGTTGAAGATAATTATGAAGTTAGTGTTCAAACCTACTTACACAGTGGCAACACGGGCCTTAGTTGTGGTCATTTCCCAGACCATCTCAATGTTGGGAGTACCAACATTTCTTTCATCCAGATCTTTGATGAAGCATAGGAATTTCCAAACAGCTAGGAATGTTAAAAAAGGTCGGAAGCCTCTCGTAAAGGCAAACTAGGGAAGCTTTGCTACAATGAGGTCAATTTAGTAGTAAGGGCTAGATTCTTAAGCTCAAGATGCACTATTTCAACAAAGGGAATTTATGGTCCTCATTGTTTCCTTACCATAATAATTGTCTATAAATATGTCACTTAGGAGAAGAGAGCACTATTAAAAGATAAATGGAAATGTTTTGGAAGACTACTCTAACATCTGGAAAAAATTTCATCCTTTATGCTTTGACAAAAGTCTACTACCTATTCCAAAACTCCCATTTTAGCACACGCTATGAGGATGTGGACAACAGTTCTGGAATTTGGCTTTACACCAAGTTCTTAAAGCCTTTTCAACAAATCGACTCTGGGTGTTGTTTGAGAATACACTCCCTTCGATGGATTTCATCCTAGCATTGCATAATTTTCCAACTCCTGTAAATCCACCTTAGCATCACAAGAAATTAAAAAATTAAAATGATAGTTTCTTACTAAATCATCTTATTCTAATAGAAATGGAAACAATGATTATGATTATGTTGTTAGGTTGTTTGAAGATAACACAAAATATAGAAGATCACCATTGGTTCAAAAGTGTGTAAGAAAAGCTAAAGAGAAGGAAAAACACTTGGATGAAACAAAATATCAAGGGTTGAGTAGATGGGGAATAAAATTTGCATGGATGCCCAATTTTAAATGCAAAAATCAAGTATGTGAGAGATAAAAAGTCAAAGTGGTGTTGTGGTCAAAATATTTTGGGTGAAAAAGGGAATACAATATCTAGCATTTCAATCCCACATGTGAACAACATCAAAAGAACTACATAGAGGTGGATATAAAATTGAAACCTTAAATGCTAATAGCTCGGTTAAGAACTAGCTTGCACTATCTTAGGTGCAAAACACCCAAAGAGGAATGGGTTGATAGGGTTTGTCTTCTTTGCATGTCTAGATCAGTGGAAACAAAATTAAATAACATCATTGATTGTTTGGTTTTCAGGACATTCGAGATAAATATACAGATATTCTAAAAGTTGAGTCTCTAAATACTTTGTTCAAGGAGGACTGAATTGTAAAGATGTATTATCCTCGATTTTTGTTTTCTGAGAATCTGAGGGTACCCCACAAATTTTATGCTCATTTATGGTTTTGATGCTCAATTCACGCTTTACGAGATGTTACCTTGTCATCGGTCCTTTTTTCCTCCTTACTTTCCATTTTCACTTAAGTGTGACATTGTGATGCAAATCAGGTTTGTAAACCCGATTTACACCAATTATACCTTTTTGGTGCAAATCGGGTTTACAAACCCGATTTACACCTCTTTTACTTTATTTAGCCCATTAAGGTGCAAATCAGGTTTGTAAACCTGATTTACACCTGATATGTGCAAATCGGGTTTACAAAACTGATTTGCACATATTTATTATACTTTGAGATATTAATTACCCATTTGAAACATTCAAAATAGGACTCTTTCTTCTGATTTTAAAGCTTTCTTTGGTGATTTTAATCTTCATTCAATTCATTATTGGTTGCTCAAAATTGGGAGAGAAGAAGATTTTCACATTTTCGAATCTGGATACGTATTTTTTCTCTAAATTTCTAGGGTTTTAGAAACCCTTTTTATTTATGTCATTTTTCCTTTCGATTCCGTATCGTTTAAATCTTCTCACTACAATCCCCACATAGTGGTGTGTGGTGGTGGTCGTAGGCCCGCCACACACCACATAGTGGTGTGTGGCTAGTCTGCGACCATCGCCACACACTATGTTTTTTATTTCATATATTTTGCTTACCACTTTTTTTGTTGTATATTTTGCGGGGTCGTTGGCCTGCCACACATCACATAGTGGTGTGTGATGGGTTAATGACCCCAAAACACACCACAATCATTCATTTTTCTATGCATTAACATTGTGGTGTTGGGTGGGGCCGTAGGCCCATCCCACACCACATAGTTGTGTGTGGTGGGTTTGTGACCCCATCCACCACCACTGCCCTTTTGTTGTGTATAAGAGAAAACACTTGGTGTTTGGTAGGGTTGGAAATCCGCCACACACTAAAACTTGGTGTTCGACGGGTTTGTAACCCAGCCAAACACCTTATGGTATTCATTTTTCTTTGGTGTTTGGCAGATTGGTATGTCTGCCTTCCACTTTATTTGCACTATTTTTTTCCTTTGGTTCTTGGTGGGTTTGTGACCCCACCCAACACCTATTTTGCATGTAAAAGTGTAATACAGATTTCTAAACCCGAATTACACCTTGATTCACACTTTTTCTTAGGTGAATTTTTCAAGCTTATAAACTTGAAATTCACTTAATGTACACATGTAAATCAAGATTTTATATTTGATTTACTCTGAAGTTCTCAAGTTTTCAAAATGGGTTTTTGGTAACCCTAATGTTCTGAATATATATCATTTTCTCAAGATTGCTCAATTCAAATGAACAAAAAGGTTGATCAAATGTATCATTATAATACTGATGTGTCTTTTTCTTAGTGTTATCATACAAATGACAGAGGCTTCCCCAAACAAGAAGGCGATGAAATTTAAGAAGTAGGACCCCCATCCGGTATTTCCACCATCTTCAGACACGTCCAATATTGATCATATTAGAGATACGAAAATAGGCCATGTAAACCTATCTAAATTCTAAAGAGGATTGAGTAGTCTTCTTCCTACTGTCAGATAGAATCCATCATCAATAGTGGTATCCACTCGATAGTAGCTTGTGAGGCCCTACCCCGAGCCGTCATAGGATTTCAGTTATTTTTATGTTGGACCTATTAGTGATACTATATTTTGATGCATTATGCACATAGATTTTATATGATCCAGTGTTTGGATAACATTGATATGATTATGTCATTTACTTTGATTTGCAGTACTTTGTTTTGATGCTAGAAAAGTATGGATGCATGCTCTATAAATGATTTAATTCCATGATGATTATGATGATGCCATTTAGAAGATTATTTTATGTGGATGTTATTAGATAATTGGAAACTTGATTATTATAATTAAAATTGTATGCAATGTCTGAATTGTATTCTTTTTATATGATAATATTATATGTGATTTTTGGAATTACTAATGTGCAAAGTGAGATGTGCGGGAAAATTATAACATGTGACCATGGAAACTGATGCTCTGCAAAAAAGACATGGTGTTAGAGTAAAAGCATGTGGTCGTATAACACACAAAAACACAACAAACTGTTAGTGTTAATCAACCAAAAACTAATTTAAGCAGGCATATCAAAAGAGACACTAAAAACATGCTAGAATATTTAACCATAGAAACAAATATCACAAGGCATCTCTAAATATCTTCTAACATGCTCTTAGCTCCTTCTCCTTTGTTCCTCTCCTCTCCAAGTTCCAAATTAGTGTAGCTCTCAGCAACTTTTTGCACTATGGATGTTTATGGAGGTTCAAGATTATAGATGATTACTTCAAATGCTATGCAAATGTGAATAAAAGCTAATATTAGATGCTATGATGCTAAAATAATTTATTTTAGGTCAAAATAACAATATATTAGTGATTTATGCTAAATGCTCTCTAAAATTCTCTATAACTTAGATGCATACAAGTTTCAGGATCTGGAATATGAAGAAATGGGCTCTATTTATAGGAAAAATGGAGCAATGGATGGTTGAGATTTAGTAATCTCAACAAGGGTCAGGACTGAATGATATTCAATCCATGTGATGGCTTTCAACCCAATCCCAGGATGACAAGTGTCCATATGAGATAGGCTGAGAGGAGAGGGAATAAGCATTAAATGCTTGACATGGCCTGAGAGTTAACTTGGGAGTTAAGGTCAAGGTTAGGTTGAATGAATAAATTCTTTATTCAAAGAATAAAGCTTTTATCCAATGGATAAACTCTTGTGCCAAGGAAAAAGGGATAACCATGGTCAAAGCAATAAATGCTTGAGGAGGCACATGAGTGTAAGTTGAATTAACCATAAATGGTTATGTAAGAGCCATTAATGGTCATGTAAGAGTCATTAGTGGTTTTGGAAGACTTTAGAGGTTAGCTTGTTGAACACACAAAGCATTAAATGCTTTTCAAAGACTTTGAAGTCTTTGAGAAGTGACTCCAAGTTGCTTAGGAATGTGACAATAATTAGGGGATGGATTAGGTTAATTAGGAAGGGTTTAGAAAAATCTAGAAGGGGGTTTAGGAGTGCAAGTGGATTTGGTGGGTGAGGGAAAATAGGGTTTTTAATTAAAATAAAATTAATTTATCTCAATAAATGTGTGCAAGTTGCATTTGTAGGAAAATGCAAGTAAGGGATAAATGATTTAAATAAATTTTTTATTTAATTTATTTAAAAGAGGAAAGAGGATTAAATTGAATAAATAGAATTTATTCATTTAATTGATTGTGAATTTCGTTGAATGAATTAATTAAAATAAATTGAATATTTTATTTAATTAATAGGAGAATGTTTGAAGATGAATTAATTAAATATTAATTTAATTAACTGATAGTTAGTGGATTTTTAATCAAATAAATATGAAATATTTATTTAATTAAAATGGACATATTTATGTGACTGCATTTGCCCCTCTTTGAGGCAGTGCGGTTTATCGCATCGTTTCAAAGAAATAAAAATAGGTGTGAAGAAATGTCCCATAAAATGTTAATTTAATGGGTAGTATGCTCCATAAAATGTTAATTTAATGGGTGGTATGCCCCCTCAAGAGATGGGCCAAAAAATTTCAGAAAATCAGGCAATCTCTCGAAAAATAATGAAAATTGGCAGGGTGATAGAAGAGAAGAATTTAGCAATGTTGGTGAAAAATAGAAGAAAACAAAGATAAAATGGAGAAATGGGAGGCTCAAGAAATTCACGAGGACCATGGCGGTGAGTGGGGAAAAAAATTTGGGGTACGGCGAAGGGTTTATATCGGGAGAAAGGAGTGAAAACAGGCTCATTTGTATCCGCGACCATAGTGAAATTTTAGCTCTAATGGTGACTTTCTGGAAGAGCAAGGAGCAATCAGGATGTTGGCTCCCATAGCAGAGCACCGATTAGAGAGAGTCCGTCGATTCCAGTGGCCAGATGACTACGGACCAGCGGTATGTGAAATTGAATTTTTGAATTTTATACATTTTTGATGTGTTTTTAGCTAGGTCTAAGTTGAGTAGAGACAATAGCGCTAGAACTTTGTTTTGGTACTTTTGTCAATTGAATTAGCGATATTGTGTCGCAATGGCGCTATTGCAGAGTCGTTTTAGTGCTTCAGTTAAAATTGGCGCTATTGCATACCTATTTGAGTGCTATTGTTTGTTTAGCGCAATGGAGTAGTTGATTGAGCACTATTGTTGTTAAGTAGAGCTATTGCATAGCTAATGTAGCGCTTTTGTGGTTTGAGCGATTTTGCATAGTTAATTAAGCACTTTTGTTAGGGTAGTAGCACTATTGTTAGGAGATAGCACTTTTGTTTGCAAGATAGCACTTTTGTGCAGGAAAATAGATGCCCCAGTTTGTGTGAACAAAAAATCTCCTGATGCCAATGATGTATGGATGGAGAGATGAAGTGAAAGTTGCTTTGACCCATAGCAGCCCTGATGAGACTTAGGTCATTTAGGATAAATGTCTGTTGAAGTCTAGGTGTGCCATGATTGCTTACCTGTTGAGACCTGAAGATACTTGATCAAAGTATCTGTTGATAGTCTAGGTTTAAACTTAAGAAAGTTTGAAATAAAACAACTGATGATGATGGTTGATGCACTTGTGTAGGAGGATCTTCGCGTCTTATAGTTGTTAGGCCCAATATGGAAAGCTAATGTACAAAGAGGGGAGGGGTGAATCAGTACTCCAAAACTTTTCTTGAATAATAACTTTACTATTATGCATAAATCAAATAGTGCAGTAACATCATATAAAGCTAAAACAAATAGATAACAATCATACATGATTCACTCTATAACACATGTATTTTGGTTATGCAAAAACTCTTGGTTAGAGAGGAAAAATGCGGTGGGGATGGCACCCACAACTTCACTACTACAATAATAAAGAGTGCTCGGTTAGAGCTACATGTTTAGCTATTTCTGATAGCTTACCCTATTAGGAGTATCAAGATTTGTTAGATCTACCTTGCTAAAGGATTTCACAACACTTAAACTAAATGTTGCACCTAGTTAGAGGCTTTACAATTTATAGACTTGATTAGAGTCTTTTACCCTGTTAAAGGTTTCTCTTACAACTTCAAAATATTACAATAAAATCATTACAAATGTCTGCAACTTTACATCTGGAATGTTATAGCAGATTCTATGTGCTCGGAATAAGTTACCTTGCTTATAGCATACCTCGGTAACCCATATAGTAACTCGGTAAACCCTTCTGTTTACTCTGTTCCTCGACTGTTCTCTGAAAACCTTCTCGGTGACCTCTATGTCTCTGTAACAATCTTCTTACACTCATGCACACACCTCTTTAATTCTTAGCTCATGTTGTATAAATAGATCTCTTATGACGGTGATCCATTCATTGTTTCGATCTTACAAACATGTTTTATTGAATGAATAACCATGCAAATTATTTCATTGGTTAGATGACCTCAAAATTATACACAATCTTTAAGTGCAATTTCCAATGTGATAACGGTTATATGTTCCTCGATCTTGTAACACATTTTCATATGTATGTCCAGGCTCAATGAATCTGGTAGCACATTTCACTCGGTGTGTCATCTTTGTTGCTCGGTAGACATGAAATGATACTCGGTAGACAGCTTGGTGTATACTACATTCTGAGACTACTTTCTTCTGTAACCGACTGGACTGTTCATACCGACCGAATATCTCGGTAGAGATAACCGACTAGAGTATATAGAATAACTTTGACATGAAACTAATGGCAACTTGATAAGTAGTAACAATCTCCCCTTTTGACATTAGTTGAGATGTTTGACAAAAACTACTTTCAAAGTTATAACTCAATAATCTATATACTTGCAAAATTTGAATATGTTGACAGTATATACAATAGTCAATAATATAATATATCCAGATATACTCCCCTTATCGATATACTGTACAAAACTTTTGATTTTGCATGCTTGGTGATCTGTTCTGTGTGCTTTGCTTACTGTTCTGTTTACTGCTCGGTGCACTGCTCTTGGATACTCTGCTTGCTCTGCTCGGTATACTCCCCCTATATACTATACTCCTTTTTATTGATACTTTGAATATAACACTTCCCCAATACTATATCACTCCTCTAATATGATATCATATCACTCCCCCTTTTTTACAAACATCAAAACTTAATTACCATTCGGGGGTGGTAACTGATCAAAAATGGATTTGTACTTGGTTTGTGCTTCAGTGAGAGCGATAGAGAGTGCAATCTTTACACTGTCCATTAAAGAATTATGTGCTTGAATATTAGCCAATAATGATATTAAGCCATCTACAGTGCTTCCCTCTTGTGTAGTAGATAAGGAGGTGGCTCAATTGATCTGTTCTTGGACGGATGAAAGATGAGGAAGGAATAATGTCTGAAGTGTCATTATGTCCATCAGGATCTTGTGTTCTTCATTTCTTAGGTCCAATTGTTTAGCCATGAGCTATTGTAGCTTGGTATAAAAATTTTGAACTGAATTTGGCTCTGTGGTCAACTTGCTTGAGAGATCGGTGATCTCTTTCTCAATTGCCTCTTTTTTATTCTTAATGTCTTTAATGAATAAAGAAAATGTGCAAAGTTTCTAAAATAAATAAAGAATGTGCTTGAGTTGAGAAGTCAACTCAGCAATAAATTTAACAAGTTTAACTTTGCCAATAGCTATAGCTTTCTGTACCTCTTCTATCATTTTTGCAATGAGCTCTTTGTCTTTTAGCTTGCTCAAATACTCCAATGCATCCACTCCAGATGTCTCTATCTTTGTTAGGAGTTCATCCAGTTGAATGTGGATGGCTGCATCTGTTGATACTGTAGCTTCAGGTAGCATATCTATTAAGAGTGCTTTTACCTTCTGAAGTACTTTATTTTTCTTTTGAATCGCCATTTGCTTCTCTTGTTCAGCCTTTGCTTTGCATAGTTCACCGAAATCAATAAGTGCTTGCCCCTTTAATTTTGATATGTCTACATTCGGCAACACTATTGGTTTTGACAAATCAACTTTAAAACTATGCTTTTTCATCTTCTTTTCTTTACTTTTCACCAATGGAACTAAGGCAAGGGCTTGTGAGGCTTGATGACCCTCGGTAGGTTGCTCGGTAGAGGCAACACTTTGATCGGTTTCTTTAGCCTCTGTAGAGTCCTTTTGTGTCTCAGTACTTGGTGTCTCAGTTGCAACATTCTTAGTGCTTGAAGGTGCTTGAGATGTTTGTTCTTGAGTAGTACCTTCTCCTATTGTAGACTTGTGACCTTCGGTGCCTTGATCCGTGTCATGAGGGGTTTCGGTTGAGATAGGTTGCTTGACAGGTGGATAAGGCTAAAATTGTTCCAAGACTGATTCACTAGATACAAGTTTTGCATATGCATTGCCTTCTATCATTTCCTATTCCGGTGCCTCTGTATCCATGACATCTTCATCTATTTGAATGGTGTCAGCAGGGTCTTGCTTGATAACATCAGGATCTTGCTCAGTGACATCAACAATTTCAATTTCAGCTTGCTCACCGGCATCCTTGATTTTAAAGATTTCCTACCACTTTGCATTTGTCTCATTTTCCACTTCAATATACAACCCATTCATCAGTTTTATGGCTCTCTATTTGACAAGAAACTTTGAGTTGTAGGTTGTCAGATGTTCTTTAATTTCAGCTACTGACATGTCAGGAAATAGATGAACCAGACTTCTCTCTCTGATCTATTTCTCCGAGTCCATTGCATACTTCCACCTATTATCAATATGCAAGTAAAGTTCATTTGAAAGTGACTTAGCTAGTTCCAATGGAGCTAACCAGAATTTTAGAAGTGTGCAGATGATAGCTTCTTCAATTTGTCTCTTCTCATCATTATTTCTGGTTTCATACTTGACATATCTAAATGATCCAAATCCTCCATATTCTTTCAGATTAGCACAAAAATTTTCAACACTATGTACATTTACCTTCTTGCTCTTGACAATCTGAAATTTTCTTTCATCCTCTGATTCGGTATCACTAGACTCTTTTGCCAAAATGAGTCTCCGAGTAGATTTCTTGTAGGTCTTTGTTACCTTGGGAACAGTAACACTCTTTGTTTTCTTACTTGGTGAAGCTGCAGATGCTCTAGTGTTAGGTCGCTTTGGAGGTGGAGTCGGTGAGGCCTTTGATGAATCTAGTTTCTTTCTTTTCAACACTTTTCCCTTAGGCAATTCAGTGCTCAGTGTTATAGCTGCCTCTTGGGCTTCAGATTCCTCTTCGGTAATGGCAATGGTGCCTTTGACAGGTGTAGAGGAAGAGTCTTCTCCAAATTTCTCTAACAGTGCCTTTATCATTTTTGTTGCCTTTCTTGTAGCTTTGGGTACTATAATGCTCATCTTTACCTTTTCCTTCACTTCCTCATAGTTTCCATACCTTAGCTCAGTAGCATGCCTCGGTAATGAGAGAAATGCATCAATTTTCTGTTGTGTGATGTCAAAATCAATCTCGTATCCCATAGGTGACAAAGATTGAGTTCTTGGTTCCACAACATTCACATAACAGTAATCAGTGTCAACTTCAAAACATATATCATTTTTGTATTTCTCCACTAGCTGGGGTCGAATCCTATACCTATTATGCATTTTCTCCTGGAACTTACTGAAGTAATCATCCATAATATCATTTAAATTATCACCTAACTTCTTGATGAAGTCATTTATCTGATGGGTGATTGGTCGGTGTAGTTCCCAAACAACTTTACCGACTGATGGAAAGAATTTTTCAAAATAGAAAAACATGCATACAAGTAATGATCCAAACTTTAGTGTATTTGCTGAGTTTTTCTTCTTCGGCTTCCTGATGGTGTCCAGATTCTCAAACAGGTTCTTCAGCAACACCTCACCTAGATCAATTTGCATTCCCTTTTTCACAATTTTGTATGCTAAGTCTATTGCTGCACAGGGTACATTGTTTTCCCTTGCCGATTGGAAGAAACAATAACCTATAACTCTTATGGCAAATTTTAGTTCTTCATCTGTGACATTATTCAGTTTCAATCCTCTACAATCTAATTCCACTCCAGTTAAACTGATCAATTCCTTCTGTGATATCATCTTTTGGGCTCGAGCATGATCATAAATGGGATAACCGGTAATCAGATGAATGATTTCCTTGGTAATCTTAAATGGTTTCTCTTCTAGCCACATGAAATCATCGTGAACTCTACTTAGAACAAACTTGACCCACTGGGGTTTGAACACACGGGGATAGGTTAGGGCTTCAGTTAATCCCTTGATCTTGATGTGTTCATACTTGCTATTTAATTTACCATCTGTGCACAATTCATCATAGGTGTCTTTAATTTCAACATGACCAAGTTCTTCAACATGACTTTTGGTGAAGGATCTCACATCCTCGACTAACAACACTCTATCCGGGATGAGTGAAAAGGCGGTTTTGTCATCCGATTCAAATGCAACTTTGGGAGTCAAAGAGTATTTTAGTGAGGGCTTCTCTACATTCTTGACAACTATGGAATCTTGGATCTTGGACGCCATTATGGATTTTAGATAAAAGCTAACAAAGGATCCTTAGGGTTTCAGGATTTTCAAACGACTGACGCTTTATACTTAGCAAATAATGGCAACTAGATACAATTGGTAAATCAGCTTAACAATGCGTTGAGATTGATGTAAATACCTTGAATTTGTTTTGTAGGAGGTTTGATCACCTTAGATTTGCTTTGCTCTGCTTTTTTGAAAACTTGGTGAGTGTAAATGAACCGCAAAAATGCTTTTAAGTACACCATATGCCTTATCGGGCTCTATGCGGGTTAGGTCAAAAACATTAAATGCACTCGGTTCCACTAAACCTTCTTTCCTTTTTCTGCTTTAACCGAGTAACCAAACTTCCTTCATTCACCGACTAGACAGGTTTCCTGTATAGTGCTTCAAAAGACTTTGATATAATTTCAAACTTACTAATACATCTTAATTATGCAGATTTTGAATTAAGTACATGATAAAATAGGAACTGTTAAGATCTAACCTTGAGAGTATGCAGTCCCTTCATACCTTTACCGATTAATTTGGAAGAGGAGCACCTAACTCGGTAGGTAAGGTGCTTTCTTCATTTGACACAATTTCCTTCTTTTTCCAAATCATCTTTAATTTTTCTTTTATTTCCCCAGTGTCTTTTCTAGGTTGATCTTTGCAATCTCCAGCTAAGTGTCCAACTTTGTGACAATGAAAACATGCCATAACAGGATTTCTCCATGATCTTCGGTTGTTCATCCCAAACCTTATAAAATAGTTGGCACTTATATGTCCATATCTTCCACAACATTCACACCATATCCTTGTATTGTAATCCCATGGTACTGCAGAATATTGTCGGTAAGGATGTGTGTGAGTCCGGTAACCTCTAGCATTTGCTTGGTGTGCAGACCACATATAGTTCTTTTGCTTAAGCCAACACTTCTCGGTACTATGTCCATATCTATTGCAGTTTTTACAAAACCCTTTGAATTTTGCCTTCTGATAATTGTTAACAGACTTTGTCGTACATTGATTAGATGTGTGACCATATTTATTGCAATTGTAACAATAAGCTTTGGACTTAGTGACATTCGGTTGCTTACCTTTTCTAATTTGACACATGTTGGTAGTGTGACCTTGATTTCCACAGTAGTTGCAAATAAGCTTCTTTCTTTTGATGTTATTCTTGTTCGCAGCTTGCTTTGATGATTCTCCTCTCTCGGTAGTATGAATTCCCTTCTCGGTAGAGTATTTTCCTCTGTAACCAAGTCCTGCATCTTTGTTGGGTCTTCTTGTATTCAGTTGCTCATCCAACATCTTTGATTCTTCATAACTCTTCTTGAGTGTTTCTTTGGATTTCTTCTCTTATTCAAGTTCATCGGTCAACCTTGATACTTCAAGTTTCAATGCTTGATTCTCATCATTTTTCAGAATTGCTTCATGATGTGCATAACCTAGTTGATCTGACAAATTTTGTTGAATTCCAGTCAACCTTGTGATTTCATCATTCTTATCAGATACTAAGACTTTAAGTTGTTGTTTCTCTCTTTCTAGATCTCTTACTTTATCCTCGGTTGTCCTCAATGCATCAAGATTTTCAATCATCTGTGTGCTGAAATGTTCATGTTCTCTTTTCATTGCTTTCAGTTGATCAACCAGTGCTTTGTTCTTTTCTTTCAATACTCTAGTCATTTCTTCAGTTTCTTCAGATATACTATTCTCAAATGATGTCTCAATTTGTTCCACTAACTCTTGAGAGTCCTGCAAATCATCAGATAATCTTCTTCTTACTTTCAGAGATTTTTGCATTTGTCTTTGCATGTTTGCAATCACTTGATTAGCATGATCCAGCTCTTCTTGCAGATACACAATCCTCTGAGATTGTTTATAGCCTTCCATTGATAAGATCTTTCTCTTTAGGTAGTTAAACCCTTTTCCAAGATTGAAGCTCTGATACCAATTGTTAGGCCCAATATGGAAAGCTAATGTACTGAGAGGGGAGGGGTGAATCAGTACTCCAAAACTTTTCTTGAATAATAGCTTTACTATTATGCATAAACTGAATAGTGCAGTAACATAATATAAAGATAAAACAAATAGATAACAATCATACATGATTCACTCCATAACACATGTATTTTGGTTACGCAAAAACTCTTGCTTAGAGAGAAAAACTGTGGTGGGGATGGCACCCACAACTTCACTACTGCAATAATAAAGAGTGCTCGGTTAGAGCTACATGTTTAGCTATTTCTGATAGCTTACCCTGTTAGGAGTATCAAGATCTATTAGATCTACCTTGCTAAAGGATTTCACAACACTTAAACTAAATGTTGCACCTGGTTAGAGGCTTTACAATTTATAGACTTGATTAGAGTCTTTTACCCTGTTAAAGGTTTCTCTTACAACTTCAAAATATTACAATAAAATCATTACAAATATCTGCAACTTTACATCTGGAATGTTATAGCAGATTCTATGTGCTCGGAATAAGTTACCTTGCTTATAGCATACCTCAGTAACCCATATAGTAACTCGGTAAACCCTTCTGTTTACTCTGTTCTTCGACTATTCTCTGAAAACCTTCTCTATGACCTTTGTGTCTCTGTAACAGTCTTCTTACACTCATGCACATACCTCTTTAATTCTTAACTCATGCTGTATAAATAGATCTCTTATGACGGTGATCCATTCATTGCTTCGATCTTACAAACATGTTTTATCGAATGAATAACCATGCAAATTATTTCATTGGTTAGATGACCTCAAAATCATACACAATCTTTAAGTGCAATTTCCAATGTGATAACAGTTAGATGTTCCTCAATCTTGTAACACATTTTCATATGTATGTCCAAGTTCAATGAATCTGGTAACACATTTCACTCGGTGTGTCATCTTTGTTGCTCGGTAGACATGAAATGATACTCAGTAGACAACTCGGTGTATACTACATTCTGAGACTACTTTCTTCTGTAACTGACTGGACTATTCATACTGACTGAATATCTCGGTAGAGATAACCGACTAGAGTATATAGACTAACTTTGACATGAAACTAATGGCAACTTGATAAGCAGTAACAACAGTTGCGCGAGAGGCAACCCGCCACACAGGGGCTACACGATCGGTTGACAGAGGCTGAGGTGGATTGTATTGCAGCGACTGGCCTGTATGATATGATGTAAATGTTCATGATTCGAATGAATCATGGTTTGATTACAGCATTGGCAGAGCGCTGGCATAGTAAGACATGCATGTTTCACTTGGTGGAGGGGGAGATGACTATTACACTAGAGGATGTATGGCACATCTTGCATATTCCCATTCGAGGTGAGCTGGTCAGCTATGATTGAGCGTGGGGGACCCTAGCGGTGCATAGATTGTTTGATGAGGACATCTTTATTAATGATGGTTCGATAGCCTGGGAGGATATAGCGGATTTGTATGAGCCATTACCAGCAATGCTATCAGGGATTGTGGGGGGACTACTATGCCCAAATTTTTTATCACATGGATTTGTTGTTGGTTGGGGGCAGGTGATTGAGCAAATGATGATAGAGGGGACCCGGTTTGCATGGGGACCGTGCATGCGAGCACACTTATATCAGGAGCTGCATGAGGTAGTATACCGAGGGAGGGGCTCTTTGGCAGTGGGAGTCACGTTGCTGCATATTTGGGCATGGGAGCACCTACGAGTTACCTGACCAGTTAGTCTTAGATTTTGGGTAGTCGACCAACCATATGTATATATGTATAGTTTTATGATGATTCAGCCCCACCTGGGGAAGTTAGAGTGGTGGCGGCGGGCACTGGATGATCTGGATGCAGTGATTTGGAGACCATATACTGAGTGTGAGCCCGGGGAGGATGATGCGGAGGCATTGCCATATGTGTTCATGACCTGATTCCTCATTGGGAGGATAGCCTACCATGTGGAGAGACAGTTGCCTGGTAGAGTTTTGAGATAGTTTGGATGGCGGTAGGGATTGCCTAGGGGATCAGGAGAGTATGCTAGGGTGGTCTGAGAGAGGTACGCATGGGGGCCAGTACTACCTTATGATCAGGAATTAGCAAAGTTTCGGATGCTACAGGTGAGACCACGGGATATACGGCTGAGGATGGTAGATGCAGGGGTGTCAGAGGAGTATATGCAGTATATGGCGGCTCATCTGATTCCTCAGATATCAGATCCGGCAGAGTCGATTCTAGATTTTGAGGAGGATAGGGGATGGAGACGGAGGATGAGAGGAGGTCGAGGACCTATAGTAGATGGATGAGGGAGAGGGGATGGTGGTGATGGAGGAGGTGGTGATTGAGGAGGAGGAAGAGGGGGGGATAGTGGAGGTGGTGGATTCAGAGGTGGAGGTGGCGGTGGTGGTCGAGTTCAGCAGAGAGGGAGAGGCGGTTTGCCATTACGGATATCACAGGGACCTTTGATGCAGGGAGGAGTTAGATTGGGTGGGAGATGTATGGGGGAGAGGGAGGTACCGGTGGATAGAGGGGAGGGAGCCACTAGAGAGGGAGCTACAAGTGAGGCACCTATGGATATAGGGGAGGGAGCCACTGGAGATCTTTGGGATCATATGATATTACATTTGTAGACTCGACTGACAGCAGCTGAGACACAGGTGGAGGATCTGGAGGCAAAGGTTGTAGCTAGAGATGTGCAACTATTTACATGAGAGTCAGAGCTTACTGTGGTGTTGTGGGAGAGGGATGATGCGGTGGAGAGATTAGCAGAGTTGCAGGAGAGATTTTGGGTTGGAGTAGGAGCACAAGGTCCTACTGGGGAGGTGATGAGGGAGATCCGATGAGCACAGGCTGAGATAGAGTATTGGCATGGATTATATGAGCAGGTGGTGCCATCTAGTCAGTGAGCACTAAGCTATTCACAGATGTGGCAGGCCAAATTTGAGCAGTCTCGAAGGATGCAGAGCAGTGGGGGTGTGATGGATCCTCTATGGAGAGATAGGTCAGGTGGTGCAGGAGCTAGTGGGGGTTTGATGGGGCCTCCATAGAGAGATAGATCAGATGGTGCAGGGACTAGTGGGGGAGCAAGTGGTGATGGTGGTGCAGCATCTGGTCAGAGTGGCATCTGAGAGAGCATTTTGTATATTTTGACATTGTCATTTTGGACTATGTCTTGGATGGCTCTTGGTAGCCGATTTTGTAGACTTAATTGTACTCTAATACATGAGATGATATATATGAGGAGATCCCATATTTTGTGATGATATGCATTTTGATATGTATGGAGTTTATGCTTGATGGTGATTTCATGATTTATGCTTAGATGGATACTTGTTCTTTGCTATATGTATGTGTTTATGAGATGATTCCTATATGCATTTTATATGATGATTTATGCTAACATGTAGATGCAAGTTGATATATGTGTGCATTTGATGTTCTGGGATAGAATGTCGGATGTATGCAATGCTATGATGTTTATGTATGCATAATAAAATGATAATTTATGATGGTATAGATAGTAGTTTGTTCTTTATATCAATATAATGATGAGATAATGTCATGCAATGATGTTAGTGCAATGCTTTTGAATGAATGATTTATTTATGAATATGCATCTAGATGGTTTTAAAATGAATGTATATGTGGATAAATAAAATGTAAAGTACAAATGTTTAAATCATGATTTCTAAATGTCAAAATATGAGGAAGTAAAATGATAATGCGATTATAATGCAACTCATGTTTAATGAATAACTGCACCTTAATGCAATTAAGAGGGATAATAAATGCAATCTAATGAATCCTAAGTGAGATAAAATGAGTATAAGAATATACTAAAAATGGATGAATGAATACACTTTAACTACTAGATAGATAAATGAATGTATGCAATTTATTGGAAACCTAAACAAATGTATGATACATAAGTGTGGAAATGATGATAAATGATGATCACTAACTGATGTTTTAAATGAATGTATAGTAATGAGTAATTATGGTAGGAAATGCAAAATAAGGACAATTATTTATGTAAGTGAATCTAAATGTCATGAGGGTAATAATGAAAGGATATAATGATACTAATGCAAGTAAAATGAGAATGAACTATATGGGGTAAGTGCAACTAAATGATATTAAATGCACGCTAATGAAATTAAATGCACGCTAATGAATGGCTAAAGAGTAATGCAAATGCGATTAAAATGTAATGAAATGATGATGGGATGATGATAGATGAATGCAAGGTTGTTTTAGATTTTGCAAGATGCACTTGATGATGTATCAAAGTACTCTGTCGCGATTGTATCCAAAACCAGCTCAATTTTTGCATAACTGCTCATATTTAACTTTGTTCACACTTGCATGCAAAATCATGTAAATGAATAAGTAAATGGATGGACGGTATGCAATGGAATGCAATATAAACAGATGAGATGAAATGACGATCCATAGTGCTCTTTTGTTTTTTCATCATCGAGCTTTAAAATGTTGTAAGAAAATACAAGCAACTTGACATAATGATTAAAGATAACCTGAGTATTCTTTACATGAATTTTGATATAGCAAGTTAATACAAACAACTTGATATAATGGGTCAAGTTGACCTGAGTATTGCTTACGGAACAAACAAGGATCATCTCCTTTCATGCATGACTTGGATCATCCTCCTTGATCTTGGGCTGATCATATCCTAAAATAAGTTCATACCATAATAAGAGATAAAAACCTTTATCTAGTTTGGATGAGGTAGGAGGAAGCAAAGAAAGAGCATTGTACCTGTAAGCAAATAGCATATATAAAGAATAAATAATATGGATCCTTGGTAATGGTTCATGCTCATATGGTCGAGGCATACGTTGTAGTCAGCAAGCCATAGTGATCTATGACTATATTTTGCCTATGATCACGTAGCTTAGTGAACTTCCCACGTAGACACCATTAGGACATGCCCCAGTGCTTCATCGGAATAATGCGCAGAAGATACACAAACAATGTTGTAGGAACCTAATATGAGTAAATAACCAACAAATCAACCAATTATTTGATAGCTTAAACAGAATTTTCTTGTCAAAGAAAATGTCATTTTGTCTTTGTTTTGGCAAGGAAGGATGCATCCTTTTTGAAGACAGTTTGAGTGTTGATGTTGATTGTTTGGTCGATTTGATAGGTGGTCATCGTTGGAGTATTTCACAGTGTTTGTTTGGTATCTGCTTTGAAAAACGTATGTACAAGGGTGTTGTCATGTTTTTTATTGATTTTTGATGTTTTCTAATGTTTTTGGATTTTGTGAGCTAGTTTTTCCAATGTTTTTTTATTTTGTGAGATAGTTTTTCCAATGTTTTTGGTATTTTGTGAGATAGTTTTCCAATGTTTTTGGATTTTGATGATTGTTTTGAATGTTTTTGGATTTTGTGAGACAGGTTTGAAATGAAGAACTCATTGAATGACAAATCAATGTAGTATCCACTTCTATCAAACACGTTAAGAGCATTGCCCCCAGTTTCTAGACATGAGTCTGAAAAAGCAGGATGCAAGACGCATGAAGTACTATCCTTAATTGCAGATCAATAACAAGCCATGGTTTGGACAGATGGATGAGTGAATGTAGTGAATGTGATCGCAACAAGTCTAAAAGAAAATGGAGCCATAGCCTTTATGAGTGGCACATGTTTGCCAGGTTTTCACCATCGCACTTACCCAAGGTGCCACCGAAGTGGTTGTTCACCGTTTGGATGCATGATTTTTCTTTATTATTTTGATGTTTTCGTATTTTCTTTAGGACATTTTTTTGAATGTTTTGGTGTTTTTTCTGATATGTATGGGAGCCTGATGCTCTATGCAACTTATGTATTAAACCTTTTGAGGTGCATGTTGTTGATCGGATCTGCTAGCGGTTCTCCTTCTGAAGTAGCCAACTGATATGCCCCGTACCTAAATACAGCAGTGATAACATATGGACCCAGCCAATTTGATTCAAACTTTCCCTGATGTTCTCTATTTGGTTGGTTATGAGGATTCTCTCGAAGATCAAGATCACCAACCTCGAATGTACGAGGTCTAACTCGATGATTGTAGCTCCTGCTCATGCGTTGCTAATAGGCTTTGAGGTGATTGTATGCAGCTTGTCGCTTCTCATCAATTAGCTCTAAGTCCTGAAGACGTGATACTCTGTATGCTTCATCATTGATGAGATTGTGCAAGGAAACATATAGAGATGGTATCTCAACCTCGATAGGTAAGATGTTTTTGCGCCATAGACTAGTGAGTAGGGAGTTGCGCCTGTAGGGGTTCGAATGCTAGTGTGGTATGCCGATAGTGTTGGATTTAATTGAACATGCCAATCATGGCCGGCATCATTGACTATCTTCTTGAGGATTCTCAATATGTTCTTATTTGATGTTTCGGCCTGACCATTTCCTTGTGGGTAATAGGGAGTGGAAAAGCGGTGTTGGATGTGAAATTTCTCACAGAGCTCATGAACATCCTGATTTTTGAATGGAATTCTGTTAGCTGTGATGATGGATATGGGTACACCATACTGGAAGATGATGTAATTGAGGATGAATGAGGCGATCTGCTTGCCAGTGACTTGGGTAAGTGGAACAGCTTCGATCCACTTTGTGAAGTATTCGGTGGCAGTAATAATAAATTTGTGGTCATTAGATGAAGATGGATGGATTTTACCCACAAGGTCAAGGCCCCATTGACAAAAACGCCATTGTGTTGTGATTGGTTGCAATTCCTGTGCCGATGCATGTATCAGGTCTCCATAAACTTGGCATTTCTTACACTTTCTGACAAAGTAGTAGGAGTCTTTTTCCATAGATGGCCAATAGTATCCAGAGCGCAGGAGTTTCTTGGCTAGTGACGGTCCGCTTGCATGAGTTCCACAAATTCGTTCATGTACCTCTTCCAAGGCCTTTGTTATCTCATCTTGTTCTAGACATCAAAGGAGAGTACCATCAAGACTACATCGGTATAGGGTTTCAGCAATAATGGTATATCGAGCGGTTTGGCAAATGAAGGTTTTACGTTGGTTATTCAATTGGTTAGGAGGAAGTATGTGTTCACGGAGGTAGGTATAGAACTCACCGTACCATGGGGATTCGGAACCGATAAGGTGACATATCATCTCAGATTTAGGGATATCATAAGTAGGGATCCAAAGTTGTTCTACCAAGAACTCGTAGTGTGTTAAATTTTGTGGAAGATCTAGGAGAGATGCAATGGTAGCCATAGCGTCAGCAACTCAATTCTAATCTCTTGGTATCTACTCAAAGGTGATAGTAGTAAATGATGCCTTTAATTTGTCCACCATTTGTTTATATGGCATGAGTTTGTCATCTTTAGTCTGATATTCATCGGTTGCTTGTCGAATTACCAGTTGGGAGTCACCATATACTTGTAGTTCTTGTAATTTCCATTGTATGGCTAGCCTGTGTCCTGTGATCAAGGCCTCATACTTTGCTATGTTGTTGGTGCATGGAAATGTGAGTCTGTAAGATTTTGGGATGCTGTCACCTTGAGGTGTTATAAACAGAATGCCTGCCCCCGAGCCATGCCTAGTGTATGAACCATCAAAGTATAGTTTCCATGGTTGTGATGTCATGATCACGAATATCTCTTCATCTGGAAAATTGGAAATGAGAGGATGATCGCCTATGAGTGGAGCATCGACCAACTGATCTGCAATAACTTGACCCTTGATATCCTTACGGTCCACATACTCGATGTCAAATTCACTTAGAATCATCACCCATCTGACCAAGCGGCTTGTCAATGCTACTTTGCTGAGTAAGTATTTGAGAGGATCAATCTTTGCGATGAGCTGTACTTTGTGTGTTAACAGATAGTGCCTCAGTTTAGTGGCTGCCAAGATTACTGCTAGGCAAGCTCGCGCAATAGGTGTGTAATTGAGTTCATAGCCAACCAATGTGCGAGAGATGTAGTAAATAGCACACTCTTTCCATTCTGCATTGTGTTGTGCTAGTAGTACACCTAATGTGGTATTAGTTGCTGAAATATAGAGTAATAAAGGTCTACTCGGATCTGGTGGGACCAGCAATGGTGTATTCATGAGATAGTCTTTAAGCATTTGGAATGCTTGTTGGCATCTGGCATCCCATTGAAAATGGATGTTCTTATGTAGCAGGTGTGTAAAGGGGTGACACTTATCTGCCAGTTGTGCAATGAATCTTTGGATAGATTGAAGCCGCCCTTGTAGTGTCCTTAGCTGGTTGGTGTTCTTTGGAGGTGGCATGTCCATGATTACTTTGACCTTTGTTGGGTCGACCTCAATACCTTTGCTTAAGACAATGTATCCTAGAAGTTTCCTTGAGGTTACTCCAAAGACACATTTCTTTGGGTTGAGTTGAACATGATATTGTTCTAGTCTGTCAAAGATTTTCTCTAATATTTCCATATGACCTTCTCTTGTGAATGATTTTTCCAGTAAGTCATCAACATAATCTTCCATTATGATATGCATCATGTCAAGGAAGATGGTGGTCATTTCTCGTTGATAGGTCTCTCCTGCATTCTTGAGACCGAAAGGCATTACATTCCAGCAGTATGTGCCCCATGGACATGTGAAGGTTTTCTTATGTTGATCCTCTGGTGCGATCTTTATCTGATTGAATCCTAAAAAAGATATCCATGAGTGAAAGCATGGCATGTCCTGTTGTTAGGTCTACTATTATGTCAATGTTTGGTAGGGGGAAGTCATCTTTAGGACATGCTTTGTTCAGATCTCTGAAGTCAATACAGATACGGATACCCCATTTGGCTTTCTGACAAGCACAATATTGGATATCCAATCTACATAATCAATTGGTCTAATGAAACCAACATCCAGGAGTTTCTTAAGTTCTTCTTTGACTAGTACTGCAATCTGAGGATGCATCTTGCGAAGCTTTTGCTTGACAGCTTTGGCTCCTTCTTCTATGGTGAGATGATGCACGACTAAATAAGGATAAAGCCCAAGCATGTCTACATATGACCATGCAAAGTCGATCTAATGCTTCTAGAAGAACTCTACAAACCTAGGTTGTTCCTCTGGAGTTAAAAGAGATGCCAAATGTATGTGGTGAGGCGTTTCAAGAGTCCCCACATTGTATTCTTTTGTTTCCTCAATGAGAATTGTTGATTGTTCCTGTTGTGTACTAGAAGGGAGAATGTCAAACCTTTCATCCTCCGATGCCTCAGTTTTCACCATTGGATACGCTCTTTCTTTTTACTTTTGTGGGATCAAACAATGCCACAGTGTGGTTTTCACTGGAAGATCCATTTTTTATTGTTATGTTTTTGCAGCTGAAAGGTTTGGCATCTACCCTGAAGTATGTTGCGCTATTAAGTTCAATGGTGAATCCGGCTTTGTGATCCCTACTTGGTATGTTATCCTGTAGTTCCAAAAAGTCAATGATCGCCTCATTGTTTTGGAAAAGGTCAAGACATGGGGGATTAGGTTGGTTCCATTCAATGAGTTTAGGATGGATAATGGGCATTACTTCATCGATTAGGTAAGTTCGTTAGATGTGTTAGTGAGGGTTAAGATGTTGTGGTGAAGGTCATTGATGGTACTCTCCCTATCAGAATCAGGCATAGGATGGGATGTAGGGTCTGTGGAAGAAGTTTCTAGCTTAGGAACCCAAGAGGTCTTTATCTATGCTTCTTCGTAAACAGGGATGTCTTTGCAAGGTGGAGGTAGTGATGTGTCTTCCTCATCTAAAGTATTAAGCTGGATGGAATCAAATTCTTATTCATGTGAGTCAGTCTCTGAGTCACTTTCTAGTATCCGATTACTATACCATACTGGGATGTCCTTTGAGTTAAACACTGCAGGTGTGACCGGTTTTGCAGATGAAATGATTGGTGTTGAAGGAAGGATTATGCGGATCAATGAATCCGATACGGGGAGTATCGATAGTGTTGACTCTACTGCTTCTGCTGGAACTGCTGGTGTCGTAGATACTGTTGTGGGTTTTGATACAATTGTTGCTTCTAATGGTGCTATTGATGTTATTGTTGTTGTTGATGGGATTGTTGGTTTGATTGGTGGGATGAAGGGTGTTGTAGATGGTTTTGTTGGGATTTTTAGCCTCGATGGGGCAGTTGCCATGGCGTTTGATGTTGCTTTAATAATTAAAGGTGACCTCTTTGTAGTAGGCTGATATAGTGGTTGGCTAGGTTTTCCTTTGAATCTGAGCTTAGGAAGGATCTCCTTTTGAGAGCCTAGTCCTGTATTATACTTGGGCTTTAATTCCGGCTGCAGCGGTTAATGTCTTCCTTGCTTACAATTCCCTAAAGCACTTTGACCATCATATCCCATTCTTTGCATAATGAGAAGGCCTTTGCCATACTGATATGTGGGAAGCTTAGCTTGCAGGATATCGGTGGTGATGGGTTCTTTATAGATCCATTCTGCTAAGTCCTCATCTCTGGTTTCTTCTTCTTGACTCTTTCCCAGGATGAATGGCGTTAAAGGACGTGCTGGCTTGTCTAGTGGCGTTTGAAGTAACTGTTGAGGTTTGCCATATGTTCTAGGAGAAGTAGGCATTTGTCCCACACAAAAGAGTTGGCTCAAATTGTATTCCCCAGGACCTTCCTCTGCTATTTTCATCTTGAGCTTTTCTTGCTTGGGTATAGTGGCATTTGAACTGGCAAGAAAGGTTGGACTTATGTATGATGTGGAGGAGATGGCTTCTCTATTGTTAGGAATGGTAATCTCTGGTTGATGACTGATATTATGACAATATGCAAAGGGGTTTGCATCTCCCAGGATTGTGATCTCTACACCATTATGCGGGAACTTGATACACTGATGGTAGGTGGATGGAACGGCTTGCATGGCGTGTATCCAAGGTCTTCCTAACAATAAATTGGATGGCAGAGGAAGGTCCAGAACTTGACAGATGATGTGTTTCACCATAGGGCCCACTTGGATTGGTAGCACTACAATGCCTTTGGATGAACACTCTGCATCATCATAGGCTTTGATTGTGATCTTCTTGCGGGGATCCACTGATTCAATTGCATATCCCAAAGCTGTGACTAATTGTAGAGTGTAGATATTCAGGCCTACTCCATCATTGATTAAGACTCGCTTGATCCTATGTTGGTTGATAAACCCTTCAATATGGAGTGAGGCGTTATGGGGTTTCTGGAAGGAGGAGTTGTCACTTTCTGAGAAAGTGAGACAAGGTGATGATCTTAGATTTCTGACCATGGCTTGGAACTGGTCTGTATTTAGGTTTGCTGGGACTGACGCCTCTTGGAGAGCTTGATCCAAGATTGTTTTATGGGATGGAGATAGGCACAATAGCTCTAAGATAGATATCAATGCGGGTGTTTTGTCTAACTGTTCCACAAGGTTATACTGCTTTGGGATAGATGGGGTGCCTTGTGGTGCTGCTTTTATAGTAATCTTGTTGCGATGTGTAACAACATTGCAAGTGGAGCTGGCATTTTTTATGGTTATAGTTGCAATCCGTTCACTGGCATCGTATAGGTGATTCACAGTGTAATTATAGGCGGCTTGCATATAATTGGTGGTATCTGTGTTTCGTCCTGAAGTGGAAGGACCCCTTTGATCATGTGATGGAAGTGGATTTTTAAACATGAGATGATCATTGTTTGTTGTCTTTGGGTCATGTCCTTCGATTTCGATTTCACCTCGATCAATAAGATCCTGAATAAGATCTTTCAATCTATGACAATTGCCTATCTTATGCCCTTTTCCTTGATGGAAATCACAATGTTCAGTATCCCTCCACCATGAAGGTTTGACTTGAAGTTCATAATTTGATGTTTTGGGTAAGGTTACCAGATTTTTGAGAAACCAACTGTCATAACACTGTTTCGATGGGTTCCCCTAAGGGAGTGTATGTTCACTTTGGTTTTTGTTGACGTTGTCTGGGTTCATCTTGAGATGTGATGCGGCCTTGATTTGGAGGAGAAACTATGTTAGTCTTAGGTGGGGGATTCTATCCTGCAAATCAAACTACAGGTTGTGCACTTTTGATAGTTCTTGCATCCACAACTCCATCGTTGATGACATTTTTATTTTTGTTCCAGAAGTTTGGTTTGTCACTATTGAAGCGTGGGCGAGGGCCGTCCTTTGGCTCATTATATATCTTGATAAGCCCTTTTTTGATGAGAGGCCACTCACATTTAAAGCCTTTGGTGATCATGTCATTGAAAGAGTTTGTGTCTTTTACGTTGAGGTGAAATTCCATTTCGTCATTTAAGTTGGAAATAAATATTTCTAGTAGTTCTTTTTCAGGTAACTGAAGAGAACATATGCTAGACATTGGATGCCATCGTTGCAGAAAGACTAAAAATAGCTCACCCGATTTTTGTTTAGTGTTACATAGATTAGCCATGGTGATATCACGTTCAATATTGTGTGAGTAATGTGCCAAGAATTTCTGGACTAACTCTTCAAATGTCCTAATGCCACCTGGTAATCAGGAAAACCATGATGTGGTTGTTCCTCCCAAGCTTTGGGGAAAAAGGCGCATTAGGTATGTATCCTCATATGCCACTTCGAGGCAAGCTGAATGGAATTCTCTAACATGATCACGAGGATCTCCTTTTCCTCTATACTTTTCAAACTTGGGTGTTTCAAACCCTCACGAAAAAGGTGGCATATGAAGATTCCTATCAAAGGGATAGGGACAAATGTCATTGAGTGAAAATTGATTGGTTTTTACACCACTATGAAGTTGTTGGGCGAGATTTTTGACTTGTTGCCGCAACGTGTCTATTTCATTTGGAGGAGGAGGAGGTGGGGGATTACCTTGATGAAAGTTGTATCTGATGTGTTCTCGACCTCTTTCATCCTCATTATGACTTTGGCGTTCTGATGCTTGTCTTAGTTGTGCAACATCAAAGACAGAGGGTAGTTTAGCCCCGTCTTGAGCAAGTCTTAAAAAGTGAGCATCAGCGTTACTCTTGAGTATCTCATCAAAAAGTCTATTGAAGAGAGGGTTGTGTTGCGCCCTTTCTATTACCATGGGAGTAGGAGTGACTCAATTTTCATCATTTACATTTCCTCCAAGGGCTTCTTGGAACTCATTGATATTTTCTTCCTCTTCCTCTTCAATTTCTTGTTGTCTAGATCGTGATCTGGTATGATCCATTTTGTTTATAAGTTTGTGTTGAAGTTGGGTGAAAATGATGATGAGTTGTTGATCAAATGAGAGATTTATGGTTGGTGTGGTGTGTTGCATATGGATCTCTAGCACTTTAAAGGTAGATGTGACCAAAGTTCTTTCTTGAATTGATTGTTGTTTTTTATAAGGTTTGATGTGATAAGGTTTAGAGGAATCTAAGATGTGTTACAAACTCAACTACCTAGTAATGAGAGGATTCACTCATAGACTAGTTTTAACCTGAGTAGAAATGTTTCTTAGGACAAGTTTATCCTAGATGTAGAGACTCTAAAAAGTGATGTTTTGTGTTTGATTCAAGCAATATTAGAATAGAACTTAGGACAAAAACCTTTGGGTGTGTTGAGAGTTGGAATGAAGTTGATGAGATATGGATATGATAATGGATGAAATGTTTAACATAAATAAAAGCTTTGTGTCAAATATGGGACAAATTCTTCCTCTTCTCTTTCAGGAGTTGGTGGTTCTTCCCGAGCTACGTTATATGTGATGCAAATGTCTGGAAAGAAGTCAGAATTGATCTTGCCTCCTTTGTTTTTGTGATAACTCAAAGCCCGATATTGTGTAAAAGCTCTGCAGTTTAATGACTCTAGATCAAATTCGTTTGATTTCCCTTGAAGATAAAGATGCATGTGACGTAAGAAGGCTCTATGAGAGACAAAGATTTGTCTATTAAGATAGAAGAATTTCCTCCTTTTGATAAGATCCTTTGAGCTCAATGGTCTTTTCTTCAAGTTGATGTGTTGATGAAGATTCTTCTTTCTCAAGATGTGAAGAATGGTCATATAGTTTGATACTCTTGCTCTTTGTTTTTGATCTTTTGTTGGTGTTTGGAAATGTTTATGTTGGATGAATACTTGTTTTTGGAATTTGATTTTTTATTTTTCCTTGACAAGAAAACAAGGCAAGCACACAAACACAATAATGTTGCCTCAAAAGGCACAAATAAGTATGGGTCTAGATCAACCCAATCCTTGGACTTTTTATGACTTTTTTCCTTTAAGTTTATTTTTAGGTGTGTTTCCAAAGCCTAAAGTCAGCTCAATTTGCACTGGTCTTGACTCAAAAATGAAAACACTTAAAACACTTTTTATCCCTAAGGTCAAATGGCCAGTTGCAATAAATTCAGCCCACATCTTGATATTTCTTTGACTTTGGTACTACATACCTCATGAATCCCGTCGTGGTAGGTAAGGATGTGATATGCTAAGTGTTGCATGAGCATAACAAATAGATGATCCCTATGATGGGGGAGTCATCACTTTCATCAAGCCACAAGTGACTTTTCAAAAAGCTATGTTTCTACTCAAGGAAATATGTATGGTGAGTATCTTGGGAGCAAAACCATCTATGCTCTTGCACTGAATTGTATCACAAATATCCTCAATCAATAGAACGGATGGGCTACTACTTAAAGGTGTTTAGTAATGTTTGATATTTTTGGACATAAGTTCATTCTGCAGTGACTCACTTAAGAGCCTAGTAACTTGTGGTGGGGCCCATTTGTCCTTTCGGAAAGTTACATTGTAGGAATAGCTATACCCAAGGCTACAGCTTTCACTCTCACCTGATTTCTATAGTGGCTCGAAGGACTTACCGCGCAAGGTCATTCCCAAGAGTGATGTGTCTCTTGGTAGGCCTCTCTTAAAAAGATAAAACTTGAGTGTTACTAACACTTTTCTCTTGCACCTAGGACCACAAAAGCCAAGGGAGAGGATAAAGTGTGTTAGAAGTAGGACCACTCGACAAACTCCTTTGCACAAGTGTGCCAAACACAAAATACACTTGTTCTTTTTAACTTGTCATTGCAATGATGTTTTATCTATTTGGAGATGTTGCTCCAACAACCATGATGTTCTTTTTAACTTCCAAAGCAATGTGTTTGAGTAAACTAGAATTTGAAATACTGGTCAACTGAAATTGAAACACGTATGCATGAAGTAAATTGTTTTGCCAAATAAGACAAGTTGATTGTTCTTTTTAGTTGCCCAAAAGTGGAAGTGTGCATTGTGAATTCTTAGTTTGATGCAAGAAATAAAATTTTGTCTTGTTGATTTTAAGCACCAAAAGGAAAATGAATCCTAATTTTGCAAAAAAAAAGCAAATTTTGTTTGGTTTGGAGTTTTTGTGGTTCTTTTTAACTTTGAACAAGTGTGGTTCTTTTTAGAGCTCCAAATGAAAAGATAGGGTGAATTTTTAAAACCCAAATCAAAGTGCAGTTTATTTTTAACCAAAAAGAAAGTGAGTTTATTTTATCCCAACTTGAAAGACAAAGCTAGCAATAAAAACAAATTTACTTCCTAAGCTAAAAAACACTAAAAATTCTTATTGTAAGGGTTAGTCAAAACCTGCACAAAAGAGAATAAGTTAGAAAAACGCGCATGTCTGGGGGGCTTCCACAAGCCTAATATTTTTGGTTTTTTGGTTACAAGGAAAAAAATTTACAACGTTCTATTACAATAGCACTATTCTATGTGCAAAAAGAAGCGCTACTTAACACAAACATGCTAAAAGGAAGACAAAAGCGCTAAAGTAGGATATTTGTGCAGCAGGTCAAAAGCGCTAAAACCTAAAAAAACAACGCTAATTAAAAGACAACAGCGCTAGAATATATGCAAAAATGCTAAATTTTGGACAATAGCGCTATTGTATAAACAAAAGCGCTAAACTACTAAATGACAATAGCGCTGGAATGTGAACAAAAGCGTCGAAGTGCGACCTGCGTGTCAAGCTAAACAGTCAAACAAGTTAGTTTTGTTAAAAAAATATTTTTGGGTGTTTGAATTCACATCTGGTTCACCAAATGATGCTCTGCAAAAAGGACATGGAGTTAGAGTAAAAGCTTGTGATCGTATAGCACACAAAAACACAACAAACTGTTAGTGTTAATCAACCAAAAACTAATCTAAGCAAGCATATCAAAAGAGACACTAAAAACATGCTAGAATGTTTAACCATAGAAACAAATATCACAAGGCATTTCCAAATGCCTTCTAACATGCTCTTAGCTCCTTCTCCTTTGTTCCTCTCCTCTCCAAGTTCCAAATTAGTGTAGCTCTCAGCAGTTTTTTGCACTATGGATGCTTATGGAGGTTCAAGATTGTAGATGATTACTCCAAATGCTATGCAAATGTGAATAAAAGCTAATATTAGATGCTATGATGCTAAAATGATTTATTTTAGGCTAAAATAACAATATATTAGTGATTTATGCTAAATTCTCTCTAAAATTCTCTATAACTTAGATGCATACAAGTTTCAGGATTTAGAGTATGAAGAAATGGGCTCTATTTATAGGAAAATGGAGCAATGGATGGTTGAGATTGAGTAATCTCAACAAGGGTCAGGATTGAATGATATTCAATCCATGTGATGGCTTTCAACCCAATCCCAGGATGACAAGTGTCCATATGAGATAGATTGAGAGGAGAGGGAATAAGCATTAAATGCTTGACATGACCTGAGAGTTAACTTGGAAGTTAAGGTCAAGGTTAGGTTGAATGAATAAATTCTTTATTCAAAGAATAAAGCTTTTATCCAATGGATAAACTCTTGTGCAAAGGAAAAAGGGATAACCATGGTCAAAGCAATAAATGCTTGAGGAGACACATGAGTGTAAGTTGAATTAACCATAAATGGCTATGTAAGAGCCATTAATGGTCATGTAAGAGCCATTAGTGGTTTTGGAAGACTTTAGAGGTTAGATTGTTGAACACACAAAGCATTAAATGTTTTTCAAAGACTTTGAAGTCTTTGAGAAGTGACTCCAAGTTGCTTAGGAATGTGACAATAATTAGGGGATGGATTAGGTTAATTAAGAAGGGTTTAGAAGAATCTAGAAGGGGGTTTAGGAGTGCAAGTGGATTTGGTAGGTGAGGGAAAATAAGATTTTTAATTAAAATAAAATTAATTTATTTCAATAAATGTGTGCAAGTTGCATTTGTAGGAAAATGCAAGTGGGGGGATAAATGATTTAAATAAATGTTTTATTTAATTTATTTAAAAGAGGAAAGAGGATTAAATTGAATAAATAGAATTTATTCATTTAATTGATTGTGAATTTCGTTGAATGAATTAATAAAAATAAATTGAATAATTTATGTAATTAATAGGAGAATGTTTGAAGATGAATTAATTAAATATTAATTTAATTAACTCATGGCTAGTGGATTTGTAATCAAATAAATACGAAATATTCATTTAATTAAAATGGACAGATTTATGTGACTACAGAAACTATTCAGAGAATCAAACCTAGACCTATCTGTGTTTGTGAGATCAAGCGTTATCTATTTGGACAGACAACACCTCGTTTGTAAATGTTTATGCTTGGATGTGTGTTTAATTTAAAAATTGTTTAATTTATTAATTCCAAAAAGGGACATTGCCATGTGTATTTTAGTGATGTGTATTTCTTTTTGTGGTGTCACTTGACACATGTGTTGAAAAGTGAGTTGGCAATGGCATGTCCCTTGGAAGGAATTGGTTTTACCAATGCATTTTTCAATTATCCTAGTATGGTCCCAAGAAAGTCTTGGATAGGAAGCCATAAGAAAAGTCAACTTAGGGTTGACCTATAGGTAAACTTTGGGTGAGTTTCTAGAGGGTTAAACTAACTCCTAGGATCAAGTTAGGGGCATTTTTAGTGGGCCATATGATGTACCTATTGATGAAGGCCAAATTTATCCATGTGCCCACTCCCTAGGGACTGTTTAGTCACCCCAAAAGTTGAGTTTTCAAGTTGGCCGAATTTCAACTTTTGAGGAGCCTACCTAGGTTAGACAACCCTCCTCATGATTGACATTGATCTTCCCCCTTCCTTTTACCTTTTTGAGGTGCCTTGGCTAGAGAGTTTGTAAGGTGTTGGGAAGACCAACCTATGAACATCCTTCACCCTTCCCAAGAGGGTTGGAAAGAGTGAGGAGTATCTTCTTAGGGAATAGTTTGGGAGGGAAAAGTTTGATCACCCACTCTCCATTTTTTGAGACTTAGATTCTTGAGTAGTTTTTGTAAGTTTTTTGAAGATTTTTGGCTAAGTCTTGAGGGGAAAAGATAGTGGATTTGGGCAGCTCTTCTACAAGATTCATCATCCTTTTGGCATATTTAAGGTTGGTTGTTTTTCTAGCTCGTGTACTTTGTTGTATTTTGAAAAGATTGCTTGTTATAGTTGTTTTTATTGTTGATATCTTAGTGTGTTGGGATGATGTTAAGTTCTTCCCTATGTGTTCTTTTCTTTTGTTACTATGATTTTTGAGTTTTGTTTTGGGTGTTCAAGGCCATACTCACCCTTGAGAGGGTAGAGTGGCCTTGGGGTGAAGGGTTGTTTGACAGCCTATGAATGTAGAGGCTCTCTTTGGAAGAGAGTGATTTACAAGAGATTATGGAACCCTTGCTGCATAGTGTTTTGTTTATGCAATGGGGCTCATAAGGGGAGTTTGTAGGCTTGTATGCCTTGGGGGACATAAGGAATTGTTCAGACAAGTTTGGAACTTGTGGATGTGCTTTTTGTTAGCCTTGCAATGGCATTATGTTCTCCTACATGCAGAATTCTCCTCTAGGTATTTGGTTCACCTTCACCTCACTTGAAAAATCACATAAGTGATGTTGTCTATCCTTGGGTTGGAAGTGTGTATGTTGTGAGTTTTCTTGCTTGTATGTGTATTGATTGTGTGTCTCCAATTTAGCCTTGGTTCTCCTAGCTCGGGGGTGGCTTCTTGTAAACCTAGATTGGGAGGTGAGCCTCCATGGTCACAACCTACAACTTTTATTTGCAGGTTTGTTTGGGAAAGGATTGGAAAGCAGGCTTTGGAATGATCTTATTTCTTATTGTTATAGTTGCAAAAATAAATTTATTTGATAAGCCCTCTTTTAGTAGAAATGAGAAGCTTGCTTTAGTTATCTTCTTATTTTAGTAAAAAAAAGCTATGATGTACTAAATGTAACTATTGGAATAGTTTTTACCATGTAATAAAGATGTATTTTAAATTTGAAGTATATATGTTCTTGCAAACAGAAGTCTCCATCGTAGGATTATTTCTTTATTGATATAGTTTCTAGAAAAAGATTGAGAATCAAATTTATATTTTGTCCTTATTGCTATTGAAACAGAAATGAAATTATCTAAATGCTTGTAGTGCAGTATTTTTATTAAGAGGAAAGAAATATTTATTTATGTCTGTAGTTAAACACACAAAAAAAAAGATTATTAGACATCTTAGAAATGTTTTTTTTTAATCTTACATTGCATCTTGTTATTATTAAACCAATGGATTAAATGATTTTTAGAAGATGTTAGTTGCAGTTGTAAATAAAAATAATACTGTCATAATTTTCATTATGTAAAAGCATGTATAGTAAGAAATAAATAAATCTAGATATTGATTTTCTTTTAACTCAAAAGGAAACTATATGCTATAAAAGAAAATAAAATTTACTTCTATTCTATTTATTTGAGATCAACCTGTTAAAGCTATTGAAATATAGATTTAATCATATATATATATAAATATATATATAGTTTATGCCTAAAGTTATAAATTTACATCTAAACTGTTGATTTTCCTTTTTTTTTTAAATAGACTTGAATGCTTATATATAAAAATAAAAAAAGAAATATATTTTGTTATTGAACTTTATGTTATAACTGTATTTTCTATTTATGTCATATATATATACCTATTTTTATAAATTTAAAAATATATATATAAAAAAAAGGGAGATTTTTACCAGGCCAAAAAATTGGGATGGGGGAGTTGAGGGCTCTACCCCACCCCACCTCCTCATGGGATGCCTCAATGCGGTGTAGCCGCAGTGGACGGCTCGGCCACCACTGCGGGTTAAGCCACAGTGGACGGCTAGGGCCGCCACTATGGTTAAACCGCAATGGACAGTTGCGGCCGCCACTATGGTTAACCACAGTGGACGGCCATGGCCGCCACTATGGTGAACCACATTTCGGCCACCCCGCGCCTGTTAGGATCAATGACTATCCCAAAGTCACTAAGAGGGGGGGTGAATCAGTGTCTAACCGGTTAGCAGAATATCTAACTTTATTAAGAACTTTGCATCCCAAAATAGTGTACCAGTAAATAAGAATTAATGTAGTAAATAAGAACAATAGAGACAACATAGAAAACACACCATAACACAATATATTTAATGATGAAACCCGGTGTGGGAAAAACCTCGGTGGGATTTGTGACCCACAATATTCACTCACTTGCCAATGAATAAATATTACTTACAATGAGGGGCCTGCACATGCAGGAAGGCCAACTGCCTAGAGCTCACTCTCAATAAGAGTCTCACTGACTACAAAAGTGGATTATGAAATCCAATACAATGTACTGCTTCAAATCAGCATCAACTATGCCTCGTTCAGTACCAGTTTAAGCTCAGTCTATTACCAAAACCTTCGTTGTCAACTATATCACCTTATACAAAAATATTATCCATATATTCTCTCCATACTCTACTACACAAAATGACCTATATATATGAGTCTTTTACAATATGCCATGTCAGCTTTACAAAAGATAATTACAATAAAATACAATAAACAAAATTTTATTCCCTGTCGGCTGGGGTGTCAATATGCATTGTTGTCATTGTCAATGAAGTGTCTGTCGGTGTACATAGAAGTCTATTGTTGGTGCCGGTAACTTCTGGTGGCTTACCAGATGAATATCAGTTGGTTGCCAATTGGTTGCCATCAATGACAACATCAACTATTCTCATAAGAGTGTAGAATGCCAACAATCTCCCCCTTTGGCATTGATGGCAACACTCGTGAGAAAAATCCAAAAATTGTCCCAAAAATTGAAGTCCAAAAAAGTATCCAAGAAGATGTGCTCCCCCTGAGTAGATGATCTCCTCTGAATAATCATTTTTCTCTCCACTACTCCCCCTTTGACATCAATGACAAAGGTTTTCAAAAATAGTCAAATGAGTGTAAAAAATTCACCTTAAGGTCTGTAACCGATTGGTTACAATCTGAAAGATATTTGCTAAAATCAAATTAAGACTCTACATGAACCTTTTGCTGTCAGTCAGGGTTGCCTCAGTCTGTTGGATCATGCCAGTGAGATGATGCATGTTCTCTTTCGTTGATCATTCTCCTTGAAGTAATGCCTTGGATATTTCCATTCTCTGAGATATAAGATTGTCCAGTTTTGGACCAAGTTTATTTTTCAGTTCTCTGGCATTAGACCTAATCCTTGCCTTTTCTTTCTCAATTTTTTCTAGTTTTTCTTCAAAGCCTGCCATTTCTTGCTCAAAAATTGATATGTGGCCGGATGAGACAATTATGTTATCAGCTATCTCTTCAATTTCTTTCTGAATTTGACTGATTTCCTTTTCTATATCCTCTATCAGAATGTGTGGTTTGCATGTCTCTATGTACAACTCTTTGTATTCCAAAATTGTAGAGTTCAGTGCCAATAATAATGTATTCATGTGTTTTGTGCACTTCTTTATGGTGTCATCAAATAATTTGTTCCTCTCCTTTTCAAATTTGTCCTTAATTGTATCCACATTCACTTTATCAACCTTTATTACATTGTCAGCAATAAATTTGGACAATGTGTCCAATCTACCTAAAGAATCCTTAACATGATCTATATTACATTTCGTTGCAATCAATTTGAGAATTGGTATGGTGTCATCAATTTCTTTGTAGGATAAAGCATTGCAATCCGTTATCTTTTTGATTGAATCCAAGAGTACCTCTGTTACATTAGTAGGTCTGAATTCACTTGATGATGTGCCAGATGTCTGACCAATTGCCTTTATTACCTCTGTGCTTCCATCATTAGTAACCATTTTTCTTGTGTTCACCTCTGGTGGATCAGTCTGAGTTTGCATTTCAACCAGTAAAGGTTTGTCTGATTGTTTAGGTTTCTCAGTGATTGTCAGTTTCTCTGCCTCAGTAGGTTTCTTTGTATGCTCAATTGTTGGTATCTAAGTCTTCGGTGGCCCTGTGCTAGTATCTATACCTTAAGTATTCTTCCCACTATCCAATAGTTGCTCTGTTTGTAATGATTTCTCTGTTTGGGTTGGGATCTCAACCTCAACAGTCTCTACCGGTTTGTCAGCTATGTTGCCATAGTCAACATTGTCATCCATAACCTTTACACTGTCCTTGTCCATAATAATATTCACTTTCTGAGTGTCCACATTCATGGTGAATAGTATCTCAGATTCAGGATTAGTGTCATCATGTGTGACACCTTCAGTGTTAATAACTGATGGACCATCAATATGTACTAGTGCAGTATCCAAAGGTGGTGGTGGTATATTATCAGTAATCTTGATATTTTGAATTCCACCAATCTTTCCTTTCCCCTTGTCCTTATCTTTCTAATATACTTTGAATGTCTTCTTTGGTCAGTTGAATTCCTCTTGTTTTTCTTTTTCCACAAAAAATATATCCCATTTATCAGCAGTCTCCTCTGCAATCTCATTTACTCTACCGGCCATTAAACTTACTTGCTGGTGACCACTGGCAAAAACAAATCGGTTAGCCTCTAAGATTAGTTCATCAATTTCCTCTTTCGAGTTCACAGGATGTACAGCTAGAAGTTTTTCAACTTTTAGTTTCTTATCCAATTCCATCACTGCTATCCTTTTTGCATCCAATCTTCTATACAGATCATTTGGTAAGTCATCCACTACTTCAATTAAAACTTTCTTATATATGTCCAAGTATAAGATAATACTGTTTTCAATGCTTTCCTAGTCTGAATCATTGAATGTGTTATACAGTTTACTCACATTAGCCAGATTGTCATCATCAGTTATTTCATTCAACAAATCATCCAATGAAGGAGTGACCGGTTTCTGTTTCTTCTTAGGAGTTAATTTCTTCCTTAAAGTCCTTGTTCTTTTGGGTGAAGGAGGGGGTACCGGTGAAGGTTTTCTCTTCCTCTCAACTCTTTTGAACTCTGTTGGTTTCTCACTATCAGAAGATGTGCCAACTGGTGAAATGTGTGCCTCTGGTTGCAGTCCTTCCAGCTCACTAGCCGATATCCCATTGATGTTCATTACATTTTTTTTATTTCTTGTACCTTCTTTGAAGCATCTCTAATATATTTTTCTCTTCTCTTCATTTTCTTCATTGTTTTCACGTCACTTTCAATAGTTTCTGCACTGCCAAAAACTTGTTTTGTTGGTTCTCTGGGTGCATCTAACAAAGCTTTTGCATAAGTCTCAATAATTTTGAGATCTACCTCATATCCCATTTCAGTTACCCATATAGTCCTAGGGAGTACAGCTTCCATACATGTCTCATCCTTCTTGATGACAAAATAGATTTCTTTGTCATATTTGTCCACTACACTCTGCGGTAGTCTTTCTCTAGTTTTCATTTTAGCTTGAAAAGCTTTAAAGTATTTAGTTATGTTGTTTTCCTTTGCAGTTCCCATGTCGGTAAAAGCTTCCTGTAATTGTTTTCCTACCGGTATGTCATATCCAAAGTCTTTTGGTCCTATACCGGGGATTTCCTTAGTGAAATATAGCATTAAGCATACCAGAAGATTACCAAAGCGAAATGTCCCTTTCTTATCTCCTTTAATCTTTTTCAAATTATCTATGAGTTCATCTTTCAGCCATTCACACACATCTATCATTGCATTGTTGTTAACCATCTCATAAGCACTATTAATGAAAAGACTAGAAACTAAATTAAGCATGTTTGCATGTGTAGTCTTGTAACCTAGCACCATACTTATGAATCTCACATTGATGTCTTTGATATCATTCACTCTTAGTGATCTACTGTCAGATGTTTCTCTAGTTAGGGTCATTACTTTTTTGTTAGGAACTTTCTTTGTTTTGTCAGGTCTGCTGTCGGTTGAGGGTGTTGGCATTTTTTATGATTATGTTGTGATTGTCATTTATGGACACACACTTGCTATGAGATCACTTTTTGTATGTATGAGTTATGCTCAACCGGTATTTGTTTCAAACTGGTATTATGTTATAGTCTTTAGACTATCAGTGTCTTGCAGAAAGTGTTTACCGATCTCAAGCGGCATGAGGACCTCAAGCAGTTCAAGGATCTCAAGCGGAATGGAGCAAAGGAACTAGAAGCGGCAGTTATCATTTTCCCAGTCTTCATTTTTGTCAATCGGTAATCTGTTAAACCAGTATTACTCTGAGTTACCAACCGGTAATCGGTAAAGTTATATAAACCAGTAGTACCCTGTGATGAGTTACCAACCGGTATATCTTTGTGATGAGTTACCATCCACCGACACTTTGACGGCGATTTTGTGTCATGTTACCAAATGTGTCTAGATACAATGAACCTAGAAACTTGCAATCTAATCCTATTGGACCGACATGAAATCAGATTCCTTTAAGGACATCATGTCTAGGGTTTTAGGATTTGTGTAGTTGTTAGGGTTTGTGGTGGTTGATGAGTTCTTGTATGTGCGATCTTAATAGAAAAGATCAAGTCTATGTGCTGTAACAGAGTGTGGATTTATTGAAGACTGAAGTAATGCTTAAATGCATTAGCAATGAGCTATCATGGATCTAACCAAGCAGACGGTGCTATTTTCTAGATCATTCACTTGTTGATTACTCACATCTTTGACAAGTTAGAAACCCTTAACCGGGTAGGCCCAGAAAAGCCTTTGTAAATCCTCTAACAAGGTGATTCACATCTGTGGATCTAAAATCCTCTCACAAGGTAGTCTTTAATCAGACTTATCTCCTAACAGAGATTGAGATTCCTAACAGGATCTGTTCTGGTAAAGAACATTGTATGACCTTAACCGGTTTGGTTACTATTCTGCAGATAGTTACTTATGAGTTTCATCTCACCGTGGTTTTTCCCATTTGGGTTTCCACGTCAAAATCTCTTGTGTTATGGTGATTGTGCTTCTGTGGGTGAATGTCTTACTTGTTGTTTGGTTTGCATTTGTGTTAACCGGTTTATTAGTTAAACTATTATACAGGTTTACAGCTAGACTGATAAAGTGTTTGAGTTCAGTTATTTTTGGTATACTAATTCACCCCCCCCTCTTAGTATTCATGAATTGGTATCAGAGCCAACCTTTCTATAAGTCTAACCACTTGGAAAGAGATGTGGGTGAATACACTGTGAGGGAACTTACTCATCGGCTCACTCAGACTGAGCAAGCCTATGATGAACTTAAAGTCATATATAAGGCCTCTCAGGCAAAAAGAAGAGAGCATGCTGAAAAATTGATGGAGCTAACTGAAAATAGTTCTTCTGATGAAGCAAATATGGAAGCCCTAGTTCAAGAAGTTGAAAAAATAAATGAGTCCAATGCCAACCTAAGAAGGGAACTTGAAGGACTAACTATCAGAATGTGTCAAGAGCTTGAGAACCAGAGGAAAGCTGAAGATCTGGTAAAAGACAAAGATCATGACATCTCCAAGCTGAAGTAAGAGATCAGTGCACTTACCACTCATCTTCATGGAAAAAAATGGAAAAGGAAGAAATGCAAGGTGAACTACACATGGTTGTTTCTGAGAATGCAACCTTGAAGGAATCCAATGCTTCGATTACCAAAGAACTTACTGAGTCAAAGGAAATACTTGCCAAATTCAATAAGAGCACTGTCAAGCTAGAGCAGAAGCTTGAATCAGCTAAACCGGTAAAGAATACCAATGGACTTGGTTTCTCTTAATATGAGGAAGGTGAGACCTCTAGAACAAAAGATGGAGCATCAAAGAAACAACCGGAACCAAAGGATAAAGGTAAGCAAAAGTTCAAACATGTTTTCTTTAATTGTCTCAAGGAACGACACACTGCTAATGTATGTAGAAGTAAGGCTTACAATAAGTTTCCTTATTTTCTAAACGATAATCCTAGACACAATAGATTCAATGGTAATTGTTATGCATGTAACAAGTTTGGGCATAGAGCATTTGAATGCAGGTCTGTCATGCACAACACCGGAAGGTATCCTCAAAGGAGTAAAGGAGCTTTTTCTAAACCCTCTAGGAATCGAAACCCAAACTGGTTTAATACCTATAATTATCAATCAAAAAGTAGTGGCTATCAAGTGGCAACTAGATGGAGAGCAACCTTCTTGATCTGTCATGGTAATGGTCACACTGCTGCAACATGCAGAATGAAGAATGGAAACATGAACAATGGACCTTAGAGAGCACCTGGAATGATTTGCTATCATTGCAACAAATTGGGTCATACAGCAAGATTTTGCAGAACGAGAAAGAATATATCGGATGATATACCAGTAACTCTAGAAGGAAAGATAGATGTTGAAACCGTTCAAGAAGATATGAAGAAAACCTGGAAGAAGAAGCTAGAAGAAGTGATTCAAGAAGAACCGGTTTCTGCACCTAGTGTGGAAGTCACTGAACCGGTAAACTAAACATCAGAAAAGCTTAGGGGGAGCAAATGGTGAAATATCTCGAACCCCCGGTTTACACCGGTAAGTGATACCTATCAACTAGAAAAAGACTGGAAATGGTAAAAGGCAAATTAGGGTTTACGCCCTAATAGTGGAGCATTTATTATGGTAGGTGGAGAACTTGTTTAAAAGGATTTTTCAAGTCATTTTTCACTTATTAGTTCTCGAGCGAAGAAGTTTTTTATGCACTGAGTGACGAAAAGCGATTTGGATTACGATTCGAAGAATTCTCAAAATCTTGAAGAAGAATCAGAAGCGAATATCAATCAGTCAAGTGTAGAGCACAAAGCGGTATTTCAAAAATTGAAGGAGTGTGTGGCAAAATGTAATTTGTAAGCCCTAAATTTTGAATTACGAAGGTATTTCTCAAATTTCTCTTTTTATCATGGCTTCTGCATCACACTCTAGCCCTAGTGCACCCGTTGATCCAATAGACTTCATTCAATGGAAGGCAAAATACAATGCCCTATCTCAAATACCCACTGGTGTTATAGTGGAAGAAGGCATTTCCGATTACATTGAATGTAAAATTGAAGACTTAGGATCTCTTGTAATCCATTCCCAATTGAGTTTGTTCTGCAGGAAGGACAAGAAGATTAAACTGGAATTTTAGCATCCTGGAAAAGAAGAAGCTTCACAATGCAGTCTATTTCCTTGAAGAGTTTTCAGATGATCACATTTGCATCATTCTGAGCAGAGTGCATGGTGATAAAATGTACTTAGAGCGGATGCATGACATCACACTGGAAGCGATTCATGTCGTCACCGCTTTGTGTAACATCGGTGAAGTGCCAGCCCTAAGGAAGATCATCAAGACGAAAATGACTAAGCTCACCGGTTCTGTGAGCGACCAACGGGTTATGACCATCAATCCCATCAAGGATGATCTGGTCAAATATGCCTGCATGGTAATACGTTACCGGACATTTTATGCTAGCAGGATCAACTATGTCTCTACTACAGCAGTAAATGTTGCCTACCGGATGATCATGGAAGATGCATCATTTGACTTATGCACCTATATGCAAAGGAAACTTCTAGTGAACCTAATGTCAATTAAACAGGACAATGCCTAGAGATTTGAGTTTGGACAACTATTGGTTGGGTTGTTCTTCTACTTCCAAGGTTACTTCCTAGGAGTTAGAGATATTTAGTGGTCTGTCGACCAACCGGTTACAAAGCAAATCAAGGAAAGCCTTCAAGCGGTTGGAACCGGTTATCCAAAAGTTCTGAACAAATACTTTGATGAGTTCAGACGCAAAATGAGCCAAAGAGTGAGAATATCAGGTGATATTGTCAAGAAATATGAAGATGACATCTGCTTCACCATCGGAGTTGATGAGTGCATAATGGAGGCGATTGAGCCTAGATTGGAAGAAATGGAACCGATGGGATATGAGGTAATGTATGACATGCTAGATGGGTATGCCTCTACCCTACTCGCCTTGCCCCTTGATCCAAAGGCAAAGAGAATCGACACCTCTTTCGAAAGGGTTACACCGGTTGAAGAACGGTCAGTAAAGAAGGGAAAGGCAATGCCTTCAGTATCAGCACCGGTTACCACAACAAGTCCCAAAGTGACCAAGCAATCACCAACAAAGAAGAAACTAAAAGTTGTACCCATCAAAGTCTTTGAGAGAAAGCGGAAGACAAAAGACACCATACCAAACTCAGAGGACATTGTGTCTGAAGAACAGCCTAAGAAGAATAGGCAAACGAGGAAAAAGACAAAGAATGAACTGGAAACACCTGCACCGGTAAATATTGATATTTCCTCCTACAAACCTTTGACACATTGTCAAAGAACTATTAAGAATATTAGAAGAAAAATACTTGGTGATTTGAAAGAGTGCTTTGATGATTTTAATGATGATGAAAAGAAGGAAGTTGAACTAGAAGTCATCAATTATTTATGTATTAATGACTAGTGGCCATTAGAAATTAAATCTGAGACACCTGATTCTTTGTATAATTCTTTAGATAACAAGTGGCACATTGCCATAAAGAAGGAACAAGAAATTAGAGAGGAAGTATTTGCACAATACTTTCCTGATGTGCCTCAAAATGAACTTTATGAAGTAGTGGAAAGATATAAGGGCCTCTTCTTCATGAGAAGAAGGAGACTCGTGTTGCTAGAAGGAAAAGTTCCTGAAGTGGTAAAACATACCCACTCTCATGCCCAAGCCGCTTTAAGGTTGCATCAAGTGGCTGAAGCCAACAGGAAAGCTAAGCAAGAATCGGCAACCAATAAACTGGATGAGGTATATGACAGTGAAGGAGAACAAGTCATTGATCAAATGGACCCTATTGATGTTGATGCCTTGAATGGTGAAAATGTCACTCTGGGTACACCATTAGAAGTGGCAGGACAAGAAAAATAGGACAAAGAAAAGGCTTCCAAGCAGAAAGCGGAGAAAAAGAAGAAGCAACAGGAAGAAGAAAAGAAGAAACAGGCAGAAGAAGAGAAAAAGAGAAAAGAGGAAGAAAAGAAAAGAGAGGAAGAGAAGAAGAAGAAGGAAGAAGATGTGTGAGGGAAAAAGCGAGAATAGGTTATCATGTCCTAATCCTACCTCTTGTCACACATTACGGAATACGAAAGAGCCTAGAGGTATCACACAATTGGCTACTTCTTTTTGTGAAAGAGAGAGCCACGGGCTACCTATTAGGGTTTCTATTCCTTTGTTGTAATTGAAAGGTAAGATTATGCAAGTCCAATTCCTAACCCTAAAATGCAAGTATGAATTAATAACAAGATTGCAGAATTGAACTTAAACAATGGAAAGTTGTAAATACCAAGATAAAACAAGAATGAAAATGCATACCCGGAGTCAAAATCTGATTGGAAATGTTCGGGACGGGGGCACGGGCGCCACTGTCCTGATTCTACACCTGAAACTGCACCTGAAACCGATGTTTTGCACTCTGGAAAACTGTCTGAAATGCTGTCTGTCAGGAGGACCAGGGCGCCCAGTGCCTCTGTCCTAGGGACCAGGGCGCCTAGCACCCTTGTCCTGATAGGACCAGGGCGCCCCACACCCCTGTCCTAGTATTCTGCTCTGCAACTTGGTGTGGGGTGCTGTCTCGACCTGCTTTTTCCGGATCTGCAACCTGCGGTGTTGTTCGAGTCTCGAAACTTGCACTTATATCTGAAAAAGGTGTTTGGGCGGCTATATAGGGTTTTGCCTTGGTCAAACCCCCGCTTCGGTGATTTCCACCTCCACGAATAGCCAAGTTGTATTGTAAAAGTAATGTGTGTGCAGACCTTGTGTGTGTGCAAGATCTAAAATGCAAGTAAGCAAACTAGAGCAACCTAGAAAGTAAACCCTAATTGCTTTTTAATGATAATGTAAATGCTCTAAATCAAGATGTAAAGTGATCTAAAGCATGGATAAATGAGATATTGAAGCTTATGCAAAGACATGAAAACAATATGAAATCATACCCAACCCTCAAGGGAGGAGTACAAGCCAATCTTCAGTCGGTAATCTCCTATTGTTCTCCAATGTCTTCCAAGCCCTAAATGGATGAATGGAATTGATAAATGCTTGATAGAGGGATGTTGAATGTTGTTGAAGTCTTCAAAGATCTGCTCTTTCGCTGCATATGAGGTTCCTGAAAATAAAATTTTGATCCCTTCAAATGAAGAAAGAGAGCTCTTATGTATGAAACCCTAGGTCTTAATTCCAACTTTTGGCCGACCTAGAGATTGAATATCCCGCCAATTTCTTGGGGTTAAGCTTTATTTTATGATTGGATCGCGCTCCTAAAATTTTGGGAAAAATGTCCGGGACCGTGTGCACTCCGGGCGCCACAGTCCCGACAACTTTTCAGCAAATTTTCAGGGCCATCAGATATGATGATTTTAGAGAGAATCCCGAAGTTACAGGTGATTTCGAGATGTTTTGACCCCCGAAATTAAGCCCCCAAGCTCATAATAGGGCCTAATTAGGGTTTTTGATTAGATGATGTATTGGAGGAATAAAATGAAAGGGGCACGCTTTAATGAAAGGGCCCGACTTTATGATGTGAAAAATGATGAAATAGAACCTTTAGACCTAATTAATTTGATTAATTAAGTGCTAAAGGGGAAATGTAATGCAAAATGCAACTGCGCCAAGGTGGGTGCTAAACTAGGTGTTAAATTGTACTGCTTTAGCAAGTGCGTACAATTTATGACGTTACAGAAGAAAAGAAAGAAGAAGAGAAATGGCAGGAAGAAGAAAAGAGAAAGGAAGAGGAGAAGAGGAAGTAGGAAGAGGAGAAGAGAAAGGCAGAAGAGAAGAAGAAGCAGGAAGAGGAGAAGAAGAAGAAGGATGAAGAAGAAAAGGAGCGGAAAGAAGAAGAGAAGAAGAAGGAAGAAGAGAAAAGAAAGCAAGAAGAAGAGGAGCAAAAGAAGGCAGAAGAAGATAAGTTAAGAGCCAAAGAGAAGGAGGAAACGGCACAGAGCACATAGGTGGAGACCCCAAAGGCAACCGGTAGTCAATCCAAATCAGCTGACATTACCAGTCCCATTGACCTCCAATCTGCTAACGAATCGGAGCTACTACAAAGACTTAAGCTTGCTCAAGAATGCCTAGAGGTGATAAGGAGGAAGAAGGAGAAAGACATGATCCAAGCTACAGTGGACACTCTTACCGGTTTGATACCCGATACCAACCTCCCCAGTACTGATTCCTCTCTAGCCCAACTAAAACTCTTATGCACATTTGTGGAGGACCAGGTACAAAGCTTGGAAGAGGTTGTCGAAGCGCATGCCAAGAAGGAGCATCAAAAGGCTTTGAACACTACCTTGGTGAAAAAGTTACATGAGCTCCGGTCCGATCTGCAGAAGGCACGAAAGGACATCAGAGATGCAATGGATGAGGGGAAATTGTTGCTCGGTAAGATATGTCTACCCCATCTATTATGTGATGATGTGCTTGCCCAGAAAGGCAAACTATAAACTGATTTGCAGACATTCATAAGCACCTTCAAGACCCCATATGACTCCTTTACCGCTTATGGGCAAACCATTCACGAGTTTGAACTTCAGGCTACAAGAATTTATTTGGAGATCAGCAACCGGACCAAGGATTTGTAGGAACTACAACTGGTTCTATTACCAAGACTACAAATACTTCAGAAGTGCTATCTCAATCTGGATGTCTTGACGGTTACTCAAGAGATGAGTACCTTGGACGCCATGGAGGAATAGGTATCCCAGATGCAAACGGAGAGTGAGGTTGCTAACTCATTACTTGAGTCATGGTCCTTATCCATGAAGCAATTTATGCAGGACTTTAAATCAGTTTTTGACAAGTTTCACTCTTTATTGTCATAAACATTTTTTTCAGCTAATAGAAACAGGGGTTATTCAGCTATATTTTGTCATTGTTGGCAAAGGGGGAGAAGTATTATGGTATTTAAAATTTTGATGCATGCTATGTATACTCATGTTTATCTTTGTAAGGAAGTAGTATACATTTTTTTTTGCAAAGGGATAGTGTATATGCTTAGGGGGAGTATTTTTTATTATGGCATATTTCTTTTGTAAAAACACTTAGACGTCAAAATTTTTCCTAAGTGTTGCCATCAATGCCAAAGGGGGAGATTGTTGGCATTTTTGATGATTATGTTGTGATTGTCATTTATGGACACACACTTGCTATGAGATCACTTTTTGTACGTATGAGTTATGCTTAACTAGTATTTGTTTCAAACTGGTATTATGTTATAGTCTTTAGACTATCAGTGTCTTGCAGAAAGTGTTTACCGATCTCAAGCGGCATGAGGACCTCAAGCGGTTCGAGGATCTCAAGCAAAATGGAGAAAAGGAACTAGAAGCGGCAGTTATCATTTTCTCAGTCTTCATTTTTGTCAACCGGCAATCTGTTAAACTGGTATTACTTTGAGTTACCAACCGGTAATCGGTAAAGTTATATAAAACGGTAATACCCTATGATGAGTTACCAACCAGTATATCTTTGTGATGAGTTACCATCCACCGACACTTTGACGGTGATTTTGTGTCGTGTTACCAAATGTGTCTAGATACAATGAACCTAGGAACTTGCAATGTAATCCTATTGGACCGACATGAAATCAAAGTCCTTTAAGGACATCATGTCTAGGGTTTTAGGAGTTGTGTAGTTGTTAGGGTTTGTGGTGGTTGATGAGTTCTTGTATGTGCGATCTTAACAGAAAAGATCAAGTTTGTGTGCTATAACAGAGTGTGGATTTACTAAAGACTGAAGTAATGCTGAAATGCATTAGCAATGAGCTATCATGGATCTAACCAAGCAGACTGTGCTATTTGCTAGATCATTCACTTGTTGATTACTCACATCTTTGACAAGTTAGAAACCCTTAACTAGGTAGGCCCAGCAAAACCTTTGTAAATCCTTTAACAAGGTGATTCACATCTGTGGATCTAAAATCCTCTCACAAGGTAGTCTTTAATCGGACTTATCTCCTAACAGAGATTGAGATTCCTAAGAGGATCTATTCTAGTAAAGAACATTGTATGACCTTAACCGATCTGACCTTAACCGGTCTGGTTACTATTCTACAGATAGTTACTTGTGAGTTTCATCTCACCATGGTTTTTCCCATTTGGGTTTCCACATCAAAATCCCTTGTGTTATGGTGATTGTGCTTCTGTGGGTGAATGCCTTACTTGCTGTTTGGTTTGCATTTTTGTTAACCGGATTGTTAGTTAAATTGTTATACAGGTTTACAGCTAGATTGATAAAGTGTTTGAGTTCAGTAATTTTTGCTATACTAATTCACCCCCCCTCTTAGTATTCATTAGAGGGTAAACCAGTTATTGCCCGAATTTCTTGCTGGGTAAATTTGTAGACAGAATCCAACCATAGAAATTCTCCATGTGCTCTACTTAGGACAATTCTCACTACTTCCGTAAATTTAGGGATATTCAATATTTCAACAAAACCTAAAGTCTCCACAATCTTGTGTTCAGATTTAACAGTGCCATTTTCATCACAAATTACCATTCTAAACATTTTCAACAATTCCTCAGTACCTAATTCTTCAATGTTGCAATGTATATATATCCTAGGGTCTTCAGCAAATGCTACACCTTTAGGAATTTTCAAAAATTCTCCTATGGAATCATCTTGCTTAGCTACTTTGGGAATTATCTTAAACATGGGCCTAGGGCATTTTACGTTTTCCACAATAGTAGGGTTCGCAATAAACTTGGGAGAAGAAGAAGAAGACATTGAAAAATATCTTTAGCTGCCTTAGAGTATCTGAATGCTTGAAAAAAATCGCTTCACACCTTCGCCTTGAATGCATTTTCTCTTTTTCGCACTCTCTGCTAATTTGAATGCTCGGTGAATCAAAAATGAGGGAAATCCAATGATTTATAATGACTTTTCTCTCAACAACCACATTAAATGCTCGCCGATTAAGTGAAAATTTAACACATCTGCCAGTAAAGAAGAAATCTATCCTCTCACCATTGACCGAGGGTAATCTGCATGATTTTCAATTTGCTGCAATACCCCCAAAGGGTTACTTCTCAATTGGATGAAGAATCTTTTGCCAGTGGAGGGTTACTTTTTTCTACCTGTGAAGAAATAGTCTCATCAACATTCTGATCTCTCTTCCTAATCCATTGTTTTGAAAATTCTTGCTTTACCTCATCTACCTTTTCTTTTCCTTTCAAACTGGATCCTTTATTATTTGTCGGTGAAGTCTTGCTTTTACAAAATTTTGCAATATGTCCAATTTTGTTACAAGCATAACAATTCACATTATTCCTCTAAATAGCTTTTCCATATCCTATGTCGGTTTGTGTTCTGCATTGATTAGATTAGTGTCCATATCTTCCACAAACATAACATTTCACATTCATTTCATAGTTTTCTGAATTATGACCAACTTTGTTGCATTTGGAACATTGACTGGTGGGTGCATTAATATTCTGATTGTTTCTAAATCTACATTGATTTGCTTTATGACCATATTTGTTGCAATTGAAACATTTGCCATTAAACTTGTAAGCATTAGGTTGTCTTACTGGTTTGTTCTGATCTAGATTGTTTGTGTAGACACCTAAAATTGTCCAGTCTAATTAAATAAATATCTTTATTTATTTAATTATTTTAAGCCTAATTCTTCTATTAATTAAATAAATCTTTATTTAATTAATTAATTCATCTACCCTCTTCTAGCCTTATTTTTCATTTAAATAAATACATTTATTTATTTAAATCATCTTTTTCCTAAAATAAATAAATACTTTTATTTATTTAATTGATCCCACTTCTTCTGTTAATTAAATAAATCTTTATTTATTTAATTAATTCATTAACCTTTTCTACCTATGACACATCTCATTCATCTCTTAATTCCTACACTACCTACCCTATCATTATTTTATTATTTCTTTTACCTACCCTCTAATCATAGCCGACCATTTATCTTTTACACCTCTCAATATTATCCCTCCATTTCTTATAGTTTCTTCTATATAAGAGGATACTTCTCTCATTATCAACCCTATTCAATAATCCTAATCATCCTAACCGGCTACTCTACGTTTTCCAACTTTCATATGTGATCAAGCCTACTTGCAACCACATTTCCGTTCTTTGTTGAGCTCTTGTGCACATATAAAATCTAAGAGAAAATATATCAAGAAGATCAATGGAGATAGGAAGAATGGAGATCCAAACCCTATTGGACATGTGATGGTATAATCTTTGTGATTTCATTTGATTTGCATTGTCTTAGGTAATCTTCATATGTTATGGTGGATCTTTGTTGTTGTTAGGCTAGGGTTTTGTGGTTGAATTCATTTACTCTTTCAATATTGTTTTATCTATTTTCACCATAAATATTTTGCAATACCGGAACTTTCTCCAACTTCAAATCCAAGTCCATTTGTATCTCCATTAGGTTTCTAACTTTTCAGAATGTTATCAAGTTCCTCTGAACTTTTCTTGAATTTCTCTTTGTGTTGATTTGCAGTAGCCAACTCATTTTCCAGAATTCCCTTTTGTCTCATAAGCTCAATTTTATCATGTTGCATGTGAATCAAATCTGTCTTCAACATATCATTTTCATGACTAAGTCTTAGATTTTCATTTCCAGCATCATTGAGTCTCCTAGTCAAGTCATCTTCATTTTTCTTTTTGTCTTCAATGTCTTTACAAAACCTCATAGTCATATCTTGCATTTCATTCTTCATATTATTGTTTTCTTGTCTCAACTTGTTCACAAGTTCATTAAGAGTTTCCTTTTCATCATTATCATTTTACATCTTCTCATTAAGTTCTTTTCTTTTATTTCGAGCTATAGTAAGATTCTCCTGAAGTCCTTGAATGAATTCTTGTGCAGTCCTCCGATCATCTTCAAGTTTGATATTCTTCAATTTCTCTGCATCATAGTCTATAAGAGCTCCTTCCAATTTTTTTCTTAAGTTCTCCATCTGTATCGGTGTCAGAATCTTCCTCAAGCTGTTAGGCTTTTGAAAATAGAGGATCGGGCTCTAATACCAATATAGTTGATAGTGAAGGTTTTGGTAATAGACTGAGCTTAAACTGGTAATGAACCAGGCATAGTTGATGTTGATTTGAAGCAGTACATTGTATTGGATTTTATAATCCACTTTTGTAGTTAGTGAGACTCTTATTGAGCAGTGAGCTCTAGGCAGTTGGCCTTCCTACATGTGCAGGCCCCTCATTGTAAGTAATATGTCTTTGGGACTGTCATTGATCCTAACAGCGCCCTTTCCCTTCGGCCTTTCTTGAAACCCTCGGCCCTTCGTAAAATAGTTTGGTCCTCTCCTTTGCTTGGCCGCCATGGCCGCCACCTGCACACAAACACACACAAACAAACAAAAAATGAAAAATATGATAGACAAGAAACCCTAACCCAATTTCAGGTTAGGGTTAGAAATTGGAAGTTGTTAGAAATGAAAACAAGGTTAAGTTATAGAATAAAACAACCCTAGTTAGGGTTCATTAAAATAATAAATAAAATGAAATGAGGGGGAATACTTTTCAAAATTTGAAAAGAATTACCCTCCATTTGTCTATAGTCAATATGTAGAATAAATAATTTATATTATTGACTAGGGTAAAATTAGTACACATACACACACACACACACATATAGGCTAGTTTTCATATTTAATTAAATGTGGTTGTTTGGGTTAAAATTCTTTTGGGGTTATATTAATGAAATTTATTAAAAGTATAATGTAAAATTTTAACCTATGAGGTCAATGTTGCCCAAATGTTTAATAGTTGAAATTTAAATATCTAAGGGGAATTAAATTTGACCTTAATATAAACTGAATTTATTAGTCTAATATTATATTTGATCTGGTTAACTTTATTAGTTTAATTTAAAGGCGTTTTCGTGTTTTCTCAATTAATTATTTTAATATGAGTTAACATTATTTTATTTAGCCTTGAGTATATTAATACTTTTGAGATAATTAATGTCTCTTGATTTATTATTGGAGAAATTTTAATTAAGAGAAATTAATTAATTAAGTTGTGACGACCCTTTTTAGGGAATAATTAGTCTACTCTAAATATTGACACTATAATGATGGAGTTGATTAAACCAACTTTAGGAAACCATTCTATTTAATCCTAAGTTAACCTTTAGTTAAGACAAAACTTATTTATTCCATTTTAAAATATAGATTATTTAATGTAATTATGTTGTTTAAAAAAAAATATTGGTGTTCCATTTTTGCCCAAAAGTTTGGGCATGACACAACTTTCCCCATGTCTGCTCAAGACCCTGAGTTCATGATGGAAATTGTGAATCACTTTGATCCTATTAGTAGAAGTGCAAAGGATGAAACTGGGAATAAATTGATCAGGCTTGATGAGGAATTCTTTGATTCTATCCTAAAGTGTCCAGTATTGAGAAGTATTCTGATATCACAATGCAATTAAGTATAGCATGTTTTCATAGAAATTCTGACAAGTGTAGAAATAACATGAATGATAATTGGTTGAAAACCTCGAGACCTACCATTACAAGATGGTTGGAAACTCTTCCCAGATGTGACTCAATTGAAGAATTCAATGATTTGATAATTATCTTGAGTAGGGTGAAGGGTCTTACCACCTCTAATACCTTTTATAAATGGATGTATAAATACAATCATGTGATCAGGCAAAATAAAGAGAAGATACTTTGGGGAAAACAAATCACTGATGTTATCTACAAGCAATTCACCAAGCTACTTACCACACTCAATGTATATATGACTTCATACTTGGTGTATGTTGCGACTTCAATGACACATTTCCCAAGGTTGTCTACAACTGGTGATAAGAGACGGATTGAGGTACATAAATATTATTCCCAGTTGGTTCTTCAAAATAGTCATAGTCATTTTAAGAGAGTAAATGATGCATTCTTTGGTTATTATATGGTTATGTTGAACAAGAATGTGTATAATAAATGAGTTTTTGATCATTCTTGAGAGGTGGTGAACCAATATGGATGCTTGTTCCTTCAATTCCCAACCTTCACATACCTCAGGGTTGGTTGTTTCACTGGTGAGCCTTTTATGCTCCCTAGGTACCCTTTTGATAAGATTGTATTGATGGAGATAGCACATCAAATGAATGCAATGCATGAGGCCCAATCAGGTTCTCATAAGCTAGGTTTGAAGTTCTCTCTTACCATTGGTAGATATTCCATCAACTCTATCTACAAAGCTAGAGCAATGGAAGAGGAGATAAGGAGAGTTACCATGATATTCTTCAAAGCAAGGAAGGACTTTGACTACAGAGGAATGAGAAATAAACTGAAGAAGGCAAATGTTCATGTGCATTGAATTGAAGATGTTTGGGCTGATTGCAAGTCTAAGAATGATGTGAGAAAGCTTGACTATTTTTGGTTAACAGTTGAACAAATTGAAAATTTTGGTCTTGTTGATGTTCTCGATGATCTTGAGGTAGATGGGGACATCTTAGATCCTATGTATGAGAAGAACAAGGTTTCTTCTACTCCTTTGTCTATCATTCAATGATCACAAAAGGAATGTACTTCCATCAGGGAGTGGTTCCAAAGTATTCTTACGAATACCAATATATTGTTGACCTTTCATGGTGTTCCAATGAAACCCTTCTCTTCTAGTTCTGATGATGACACTGCTGGCCCAATGGGAAAAAGACTAAAAATTAGAACCAATAATAGACAGGATCCCATTACTCCAGCCAAAGATCCCAAATTGAAGTTCATAGTTAGAACTAGGAAATTAAAAGCTCAAGGAGAGCCCTCGAGCTCTAATCTTTATGAGACACGGGAGTATGAAGCACTAAATGAACAAGAGGAGGATGAGCAAAGAACCAATTGATGTTGATTAATTGGAAGAAGAGAAAGAAGATGATCAAGGACAAGGTGGAGTTAATGAAGAAGAGTTGTTACAAACAGATGAATCTTTACCTCAGGTATTCCCTTCTTCATCTATATTATAGGTTCCTATTTCTACTTCTGAGCCCGAGCCTCCAGTGGTTACTTGTGTTTCTCCTTCAAATGTTATCCATGTATCTTCCAATAGTGCTAGTGAGCCTGCCATAGACACTCCTCATGACAATATTGAGAATGTCTTCTCAAATTTTCCTACTTGGTTTGAAGTGTCTGCAACTATGATGGATGATTTTGATAAATTCATGAATGATTCAGCTCCTAGATCTAACGAGTCATCCCTTAAAAATCATTCCTAAGTTGTTACAATAACATAACCTATAGTAACCACTATTGTTCAAGATTCTATCTGTGCGTAGGAAAATCAGGCATAAGGCATCAAAAGAATAAACATTAGGAAACCACAAACCTAATTGATAATGAAATCCAATCCTAACACATTCAATAGAAGAATCAAAGACAAGACATTTAAACACAAATGCAAACCACCATAAATGCATATGTCTCCCTTCATTAACCTCCATTGTTCTTCTTTCTCCTTTAAATTATGTGGATGTCACCTAGAAATACAAGAGTAAATGAAAGCAAGTTGATAACAAAATGATAGAAAATTGGACAACATAAGGATACTCGAAGTGTGGTTAGTTTGTGAGGAGAAAAGAGACCAATTTATAGGCAAAAAGTCTCCAAATTTGAAACAGGGCAAGTGATTCACAAATTGGCATGATTGAATGAAAAATTATGACAAATTGATTGACAAGATATGATAAATTTCTATGCAAAATAATGACAAATTGAGAGATATTTAAGCCTCCAAGTTATGACAAATTGGCCACAAATTTTGCTTCATGCCTTATGACAAAATTTGAGAGAAAACAACTTTAAATTGGCCATGAAAATAGCTTCATAAATTATGACATGATTGAGTATTAAAAGGGGAGAAATTAGTGGGAAAAGTTAGGAGGGAAAATTAGTGGGATTTTGAAATATGAAAATTAGTAAAATAGGTGGAAAAAGGGAAATTAGAGAAATTAGGAAAAAGGAAAAATAGGAAAATTATGTGACATTAATTAATAAATTCATATTTATTAATTAACTCACAAAGGGGACACAATTAGCCAATTAAATAAAGTATTTAATTGTGACACAAGACATAGGGTAAATGAATAAATTAATTTATCCTAAGAGAAATATTAGTAAAGGATTAATAATTAAAGAATTATTTAATTCTAGGAGAGAGACAAGGAATTAAATGGGTCAAAATAATGTCATGACACAATTAATTTGATAAATGAAGGATGACGATCATGATCAAGAAGATAATTGACAAGGACCAAAAGTTCATTAAATTGATCATGATAGATACCAATGACAAATTGATCAAGATTGATAAAGATTGATAATGATAAATGATGATTGATAATTGATAGGGATCGATGATAAATCAATCAAGATTGATAGAAATTGATAACGATTGAAAATGATAAAATGATGTCTAATTAATAGTAAAAGTCGATCATGATCATGAAATGACAATTGAGATTGACATTAAGAAGACCCAAATTGAAACAATTGAATAGGATAGAATATGAGAGAAAGTAGAAGAATGACACGATGTTGACAAATGATAAAGACCAAATGTGCAACATAGAGGAAGTGTTAATAAGATACGAAAACCTAAAAGAAGGTAACGCGGACATGTTAAAGTAGGACACTAAAAGCATTGACCATTTTTCGATGCCTACACTATCAAATTCTCTTAGGATGTGGTAGCAGGTGAGAATGGTGATTTGACTTTACCATCTTGGTTGATGTCTATTGTGCCAAAGAGAGAAGCCAGTTGTCTCTCCTGAAGATTTTGATTTCAGCCAACTTGTTCATCAAACCCAAGACTGTTAAGAAAGCTAAAACTTTGTCAAGGGTAAAGGTTGACACGAATAGGAATAAGTATGATGAGGTTGTTGTTCCTCCTCCAAATGTAATTATCGGTCAATTCCAACATTTAGACTTGTATACACATGTAATTGGCTCTGAGCAATCAAATAAATATTTCATATCTATTTAATTATTATTCTTCTATTAAATAGTTAATTAGAAAAGATTAATTTATTTAATTCATTCTTCTATTAATTAATTAAAACATTTTATTAATTAATTCATATAGCCTTTCTTCTAATCAATTAAATATCTAATATTTAATTATTCTTTTATCCACTATCTTGTAGTCTTCTTAATTAAATAATTTCTTAAATTATTTAAATCCACCCCCATCTCCACATCACTTCCTCTTTTACCAACTCATTCAATCATGTGGCTAAAGATATTAATATTTTTAATATTAATATATCATTATCTTCAACATTCATTTCATTCTCCAAATAATGTGTACGTACACACATTTCTCAACCTCCCTATATTCTCTCCAACCTTCCTACATCTTCGGAGGAAGTTGAGTCCATTTGTCCTCTTATCCCTAAATCTTCTCCAACTATCCTATATTCTCTCAGTCTTCATCCTCAGTCAAGGTGAGATGAATGACACTTGTCTTCTCTTTCCACCTTTTCCTCCATCTTGTAGGAGTAGGAGGAACATCTTCCACCTTTCTCTCTCACATCCCAACCTCTTGCTCATAGCCATCCAAATTGCAAGATTTGATCATGACCGTTGATCTCTGCCACCTAATCTTATGCTCTCAAAAATCTATAAGTAGAGGTCTCCTAAGCCATTTTTAAAAACTAATAGTCTAATTAGCTAATGTTGCAGTAATTCTAGGAGTCTTTATCATGCATTTGTGAGTTTGAGTTTGAATCAAATAGCATTTTTAGAGTTTTGAGCATAAATCATTTTCATAGCATGTTAGCTTAATATCTTTTACATATCATAGTATCAGTTAACTATCACTCCATTCTTCATATGCCATCTTGGAAGCTACCAGTGCTTGTCTAAGAGAAAAATCATTTGCAATCAAGAATAGTGGAGTTAGGACACAATGAGGTGTAAATCATGGAAGGTATAATCTTGTTTATTTTGTTTATTTTGTGTTACTTCATTGGTTGAAGCTAAGTTTCTTGTAGCTTTCATTTATATTTTATGATGGACTAATAAGTTTCAGGATACTTCTTTGGAGTTCAACTTTAGCCTCAACAAGACTATGTCATTCAAATGATTGAGTTGGGAAAACAAACTCATGATTTTTCTTCAAGTGTGGTCATATCAACTTTGGAAGCTCTTGTTGCAAGGTATAATGAATATAAGGTCAAGAAAGATCAACTCAAAGCATGAATTGAGAAACTCACCTCAATTTTTATTAAAGTGACCAAGTCTTTAGAAGTTGTTGAACCAGTAGCTTCATCCTTGGCCGAATAGGTTGTTGAAAGGGTTGAGCAAGCAGCATCATGAAGTAGAGTTGTAGAATAATGGATGGATCAGGTGTTGAGTCAAGGCACATGACTCTTAGGTTCAGCCTACACCATTATTAATAACCTTGATGCAGTGAGGGTAGATATGTATAACACCATACAAGTCTTCTCCGAGGAGCTTGAAACACAAGATAGTGATTTTGAAGCCTGGTTGAAGTTTGAAGATTATGATTCAAATGATCTTATCCAAAATGGTTTCCTTCCTTCACGGTCTATGTATATTGAGCAACGAGGGGCCTTGGAACACCAAATGAGTATTCTTGAGCGCCTACTCAACGATATGAGGAAGGCCCTAAAAGAATGTGTGGATAAGAAAAAAGAGATTGTAGCAAAAATCTTTGACATTCTATGTGCCTTCCTTGATGAGAATGAAAAGGTGTTTGATGCAAATGAAATCATCAAAGAATTTAGCTTGCTCGTGACTGTCGAAGTTGATAGGGAGGATTTCTCTTTGACCTCAATTGATAAATTGGTTGATCTCCAATTCGTCTTGGATTTTGTGGATACTATTTTAAGGAAACACAAGAAGTGTTGCATTGACTTAGAAGATTCCATCACCGGGGTCAAGGTCATCACCAGCAATAACCAGGGACCTGATGGAGTTTAGATGAAGCATGCTTTGTAGAAGTTTGAGAAACTCCAAAAGTGATATTTAGCTTAGGGAAAATGACACTTATTCATTTTCATGATTTTCCTAGTGGCATTTTATTTTATCCATTGATACTTCAAGTGTCATTTTGTAATTGCTCATGTGCACCTGTTGAGTGTACAAGTCCTAAGTCAATTAGAACTCTTCATTTGAATTAGTCTTAGAATTATTTATAATTTCCTATTTTCATGATGCACCCCTCTTCTATATATATGAGGGTTATAATTGTAACAAGGATCTTTTTTCCATCTTTGTTTATGCAACAAAACTCTGCCAAAGTGAAGAGCAAATTGAGACTTGGTGTTCATTTTGTAAATTTACAATTTAATCAAGAAAGAGGAGAGCTTGGAATTAAAACTTTATTTTTAATACAATCTTTTATGTGGTATAAATGTTCTTATGTCATTGGTATCATATGTTCTTGAATGATTAAAGTTGGATAAAGTTATTGGTGTTGAATATAAAAGAGTTTTTGAGTCTTTACAAGTAATCTTTGAGTTACTTTGAGAATTCAGGAATTGGAAATTAGTTGAGAGAAGGTTTCTTGAAGTTTTTGAGCTTTTACAAGTTATCTCAAGAACTTGTATTGAAAAGGTAAAAATTAGAGTCTTTGTGCTATACAAATTATCTTGTTAGAGTAGAAGATCTTTTGATATATGTAAGTCTTTGAGCTGAAAATATATTTGGGTTACAATGGTTGATAGGAGTTCAGTATATAAGAGAATCTTTGAGTTCTTAAATATGCATAATTCTTGTCCCTGGGTCAATTTCAGAATAGCGGAAGAAAAGGAAGACTTTGTTCTTTCACAAACACTTTACTGCCTAGATAGATTAGCTTAATATTACTTCAAGTTTTCAAGTTGTTTAAGTTAAGGGAAAATCTATTCTTAAAAGAGAGTTAGATGTAACTAATTCTAAGAGAAGAGAACTAAGTTGTTATTGTACCTTGGATTAGTGTAAAGTTAGCAGGTAGGTAGAATAGAAAATAATTGCAGTAGAAAGAGGGATCCTTCCCTTATAATTAGGAGGGGTTATATCTTGCCTTCCAAGAGATATCATCCTATGTGCTATTGTGAGTCACACATTTTGTGAACCTTCATTAGTTTACAAAATTTTCACCCAACAAGATGGTAGATTACCCAATCAAAATTCATAGCAGAAGAAACTTGGTTACCAAGGATTAGTGGTCACTCTATGTTTGCTTTTGGGTTATGTTGGTTGATTATTCATGGTATTGTTCTCAACTTTGGGTCTAATAGACTATATTGTTCTTTTTTGGTCATTGCATTCTTACTTTTCCCCTCATAACTTGAAAACCTACAAGAAAAAGAAACTAAACAAAGAAGATCCTTATGAAGCTCAAAAAACAGACGCAATTGATTATCGTGCCATGGGTGAGATCAATCTCATAGGGGATGGTGGTGACAATTTTGCCAAGAAGATAGATAATATTTTGATTAATAATAACTGGCAATGTAATGAATAATTATCCTCAGGTAGTTGGTAGTTGTCGATAGGTGGCACTCTTAACCAACCTGTTGAACACTATATTTGAAATAAAAAATATATATATATTTCCATAAGCGTGAAGACTAAAGATTTTCGGCCAAGAAATTGTATCGAGCATTTCAAAAGGAGTTTCATCGAAAGAGTGCTTTCATTGAAATAGAGCATGACGTGTAAAGCACTATGCAAAAGGTTTTCGGCGGAATATCACTTTCGGTAAATAAAGGAAGCCACTCATCGATGCCCAAGTTTCATCGAAAAGTGAAAAGCAAAAGGCAAAAAGTGATTTCGAGGAGAAACAACTGCCGAAGAAACTCATAAAGCATTCATCGAAATGCAGATCTCATCGACAGCATTATATCGAACAAAAACTGAAGTGTTTCATTGATAAAGGGAATATCGAAGGAGTGAGACTTTCGAAGAGCTTGCACAAGCTTTCACCAAAGAACAGATGAAGAGACTGCAGGATGAAATCGATATCCTCATGAAAGATATGACCCCTGAGAAAGGGAGAAAATTATTAAAAGAGGCCGGTGTAATCATCTTTTCTGGTTGGGATATAAATTTAGCACTTCTGTTTGACGGATTCTTGAAAAAGCAAGACTTGAATCAACAGGTGTTGCCTCAGGAAATAGACAAATTATTCCTAGGCTCCGGATATGATCCTGATAAGAAGGCTCTCCTACAGTGGGCGTTATATCCAAAGGGAAAGAGGCCTATTATTGTAGATATTGAAGAAACCTTTGGACATCTCATGGTTCATCAGGTTGGAAAGACTGACCCTAGGGTCACTGCCAAATTAAACTTGGATGTTGCCAGATTAAATTTGGACCAAACAGAATTTTTGGTCAGAGAGAACATCACCTATAAGGGGTTGTACGAAAAATCTAAAGAGGAGAATCAAAAGTTGCAAGCAAAAATATTGCAACTTGAGATAGGGACTCCCATAAGCGAATACACCTCATACCCCACAGGACGTAGCTTGGATGATGTTTCTGATGCCCTGTACTGGAAGTATCAAGCAGATAAGGCTACCAAACGGGCAAATAGTATCCAGCAAAAGATGGATAAATTGGTCAATGATATCATTGGACATCGATTCAACACCATTCTTTCGCATGTTGAACCATATTGGAAGGTGTACAATGGAACTATAAAAGCATTAACAGAGAATGAGAGATTAAAAGCACGATTGCACGAAGTACTAAATAGTGCTGATACAATGACGCCAGAGGAGAAGACTGAAGGGATAGCGTACATGGAGAATCATGTTAAACTCGAAGATACGTTGAGAAAAGATCTTAAGGAATTGGATGATGGGAGACCTATTGGAATGCCTTGGTCTATAAAGAAGGAGAAGTAATATCCCTGGAGGATTTGTGGAATGAGCTTATCAGCGTCAAAGATTGGGCTTTGTCAGAAATGGATCGAAGTAAAGACATGGCCCCTACCGTCAACCAGATGATATTCAAATATCTGTCGCAAGGAGAAGAATTGAAGAAACAGAGTGCTAAAATCAAAACCTTTAAAGATGATGATTATATTCATCATTTAGGCATTCTTAATCTCTTTTTGCATAAGTTTGTTAGAAACGTTCAAACTAACAATTAGCATTTCAAAAAGACGTGTCTTTTCATGAATAGCTTTCGTTCCCATATATATATGAGAATGGTTTTTGTAATATGTAATAAGACGAAAATAGATAAGAGCAAGATAGCAATGTGTGACAGCCTGTAAGTCGTCTGTTATACAGACCATAATGGAATACATGTTATGATCAATTGTTTTCTTCTTTGCGTATGTGTTGTGGATTATTTCACTTTGTTTTGGCAATCATCTGTGATATTATCTAAGAGATAAGGTTGTTCATATTCTTGAAATTAAAGTTATGCTTTATGTTATAATGTGGAAATGAAAGTTTTGCTCGCGAATTGTAATTGTTCCTCGCAAAACTTAATTGATTGGTCCCTTAAAGTTAGGGTTAAATTCATTCAATCAACATACAATATAAGCATTTGACTGGTTTCAAAAGAAATAATAACTGACAGGTCCATAAAGGGATGGATTAAAAAACTGTCTCACAGGCTCGCACCATAAGTCCTAAAGAAAGTACAATGACTATGTAGCCCAAACAGCAAAGAAGGCACTGGTTAATTACAGATTACACTCATCATTATATTCATCATTTGTTATTTTAAAGCAACATAAGTAATTAGGAAACATAGATCGAATAGCTTCTACAACAACAATCTTGAACTCATCTGCTATATCGCCATTCTAGGAACCTATGCCATTCTGAGACTAGGAGATATCAGATTAAGCCACTAAATCTGCTATAAAAAGCATTAGTTGAAGGAACAACTAGTGAGTAGGTATACCCGCCTAGGTCCTGCAGAGCCTAAAGTGAGAGAGTTAGAAACCAAATAGGTTCACTCTATAAGTTGGCCAAGTCAATTGGAGGGTTTGATCATAGGAGTTGGCATTTCCTTAGAACCTATCCAATCTGTTGATTTGAGACCCAACACAACCATTGAGCAGTATATATTTTTGGATTGTATCAGAAACTGAGTGATATATGTTGTACACACATTATATATTGGAAATAAAATATTATTTTTCCATATGTTGATGTTACTTCTAAATTACTGTGTTGATTATGTTTACTATTACAATCATGTTTACTATGTATAGTTAAAGAACAATTCAATAAAGAGTAACATTTTGGCATCATTGTTAGTTTGCACCAGGAAATCTGAGAGTGCTTGAGAGAGGTGATAGGCATGATGGAATAGTAATGGGACAATCATTTGAACAGAAAGTACTAGTAATAAAGTGACAACAAGGAAGAAACACTGGAAGATCGATTAACCAAGACTTGGTAGACCTTTGGGAAGTTTTCATTTATCAATACGTGCAAAGGGAATCTCAAGAGAGAGTAGTCCCTAAGAGAATGACATGTGATGAATTTACAATGAATCATGCAGTCTTCGAACTTCTCGGGAGAATCCCAAGGTTGTTGGCATGAAATTTGATTGAATTAAAAGACCAGCATGATGAAAGGAATCAAGAGCAGCATCAACAACAATTAATAGAATGATACGAAGAAAGGACCCATATGGAGGAACAAGACCAGGATATTGGAAGACTTTGTACCCCTGACAATTAATGCTAGTATGACCAAATAAGGACCGACATGCCAGATACACTCCAGGGGAGGGGGAGGGATTAGTAAGGAGATCTCTTCGCTTGAGAGATAAAAGTAAGAGGAGACGGTGATTACGGGGAATCGTTGAAGATTCAAAGAGTCCAACAAGAAGTAGGAGTTGGTTCAGCCAAAGCCATAGTCAGGGGAGAGAAAGACTATGTACGTGAAGTGAGTTGGAAGAGGGTGCCAAAAACCTGCAACTCCTGAATGACGAAGTAAGTGAAGATCTCACCGACCAGGCAAGTAAACAAACCATACACTCTGCTTCAAGTGAAGACTTTGAGTCTATAGACAATATCAACAACTCGGTTGTACAATCAATACATGACAAAGAGGACAAAAGGAACCTCCAAACTGAAGTGGCCAAAAATTTTGAAATCAATTTGCACCATATCAAGAACCTATCCCTCGTAGAGGAACCGAGAATAAGGGGCCTGAGGTAAATATTTTGAGGATGAGAGAGTATAAAAAATTTTAAGGCTTCCAAGGTGTAAGAGATGAAGAAGGTAGACATGTAGAGAGCTCGCATGTGTCTGAGGGTGAAAGAGAGGCATACAAATGCAGACAAGAGTGAGATAGTCCAATTTGGTCAGATACACAGAGTACCTACTAAGTGAAAACAATGGTGAACACTTCAAAGAAGCAAAAACTCCCTAAATTCATAAGGGATGAATTGGAGGATCTCGTACACCATTGTAACACTTGCATAACAATATGGGAGGTGAATGGTTAGGACGACCATAATTATTGGTTGAAGGCACTTCCCACCACGCTATGGGGAATTTCCATCAACTGGTATACAAACCTAGTGAATCAATACAAGGTGTCATCGAACAAACTAAATAAGTCATTTTATGAAGAGTTTAAACTATTAAGAGATGACAATGAAATTGTTACAGAAATTTACAACACTTAAAAAAGGGAAGAATGAGAACGTATGACCATACAATCATAGGCTCAAAGAACTATTGAGAAAGATGGAGGAAGAAGTGGTGGTTCATCAAGGAATTGATTCCCTCCTTGAGGAGAAAAATGAAAATAGTACCCCCATCCACATAGACCAATGCTTACAATACAGCGATGGACATACAAAGCGAGAATAAGACATCACAGGGAAAGAAGGTTAGTGATGATGATAGTACAGGAGAAAGCAGTGATGGAGAATATAAAACCTTACAATCCCTACGGAGGGATATGTTGTGGATTATGGAGTTAAAGGAAACAAAGATGATGGTAAGGAGAGTAAATAATTGTGGTGCACTGACTACAAAGTGGGGGGTCACATGAAGGCTACTTGTCCAAAGATTAATTCTATGACATTTGTCAAGTACTAAGACATTCCATCAACAAATTATCGACAACTTGAAGATAAGGATCACACAAGTTCTCTTTTCCCAAGGGGAACAAGCAACCCCTCTGGATACACCCCTAAAACTACCTACCAACCCTAATGCATCACCTAAAGGGTACCATACAAACACGCAAGGGAATAATAACAATAACACCCCAAGAAGAAGAATATAGTATGATGTGAAGGGTCGATCTATGATCCAATGTCGAAAATATAATGAATGGGGTCACTTCACGCAGGATTGTCAAAGTGGTCAAAATAACAAGGCATGTTTACTATGCAAGTGATGTGGACCCAAAAAACATGAAGATGCCAAATGCCTGAAACAGAAAGGGGTAAACATGTTGGTCTTGGAAGAGTTGGATGAGGGAGTATTGGTTATTACTAGACTTCAAACCAAGAATTTAGTATATCCCGAATCTTGTACAAGAAAAAAAGAGACTTTGAGAAGTGAAGGTTGATGTAAATGAGAAATGGCGAAGGAGATACGAGCCTCAAATGAAGTAACTAGCACTCTACATCAGTGAGAGTCAGAAAATAACATCATAAGATAAATCTTGCAAATCACGCTACCTGTACGAGTATTAAAGCTTCTAGAAACAATGCCACAATTGAAAGTGGTCATCACCAATACAGTCGGTGATAACACAATCATCTAGTTACAATGCAAGCCACCAAAGGAACTGATGGTGAAGTCACCTAGTGACCTGGCCACTGATCCCATGTTGCTGACAGTGGGCATTGGAAGGAAATCATTAATTGTTGAGATGGAAATAATAGGAAGGAAACTCATAAACACTATTGTCAACGAAGGTTCAAGCATCAATGTGTTGTTGGAGGAAACATGGAAATGTCTCAAAAAGCCAACACTCCCACCACCAACTTTCCACCTAGTAGGTGTCGACCAGCATGACATCAAGCCACTCATGACACTAATCGCACAGAATGTGACAATTAGCACATAGTATTTATTCCTAGATTTTGTAGTCATCTCGCTAGAAAAGAAGTTGTATGATGCCCTCCTCAGAAGGGATTAGTTGATCATTGCGAAGGAGAACCATAACTGGAAGAACACACTCTCCATCAAGAGAAAAGGAGGGAAGTATATCCAAACCAGGCAGTAAGAAGAGAGTTAGTATCCTCTAATTCCAAGTTGGATGATTCTAATTGACAATGAATGGAGTACAGGGGATGAAAGGAAAAGGATGGAACCCAATGACGAAGCAGTATTGAAATTAGAGGATTGTGATTGGATTAAATTTTGGTTGATATTATGGGTAAAACTATCCTTGTAATGTTTTCTCAATTTGGTAGATGGATCTAAATCAATCATCGAGAATTTAATAATTTCCTCAGTTTACTACTCAATGTCAATCTAGGATCGTAATCTTTTGAAGGGTGTTGTGGCAATTTCTTGAAGGGTTGAAACTAATGAACTAGGTGGGGATGGATGAAATGATACTTAGTCTATGTTTATTCCAAAATCTATCTTTCAACCCTCCTATCAGATCTATGACAAGAGCCTAAATCAAAATAGTCTGTAACATAAACCAGTTAATAATATACTACACACAACATAACTAGTCTACACTAAGAATAGAATATAATCAAAAGACAAAATTGAAATGAAATGCATTAAACTTTACTCATGCATATTGATAATTGTATCATTCAATATTTACAAAACTCATATGCTTTTAACAGTAAATTGAAAACCAATTTAATCACAACAAAATGAATGTAAAGCTAAAACATTTATTACTGTGTCGACTTGAATTCCATCATCAGAATACTACTTGCAACATGTTAGTTTCACAAAATACAAAGGAAATGCTACAGGAAATCCAAACACAACCAATGAAACTACATGAAATTTATATTAAAATAAAAACACTATTTTTACCTTCATGATTTATGTCTCATTGTGTCCTAACTCCACTGTTCCTGGTTGTAGATGATGTTCTCTCAGACAAGCACTGATAGCTTTCAAGATGGCATATGAAGAATGGACTGATAACTGATAGTTAACTGACACTATGATATGCAATGCTAAATGATTATGCTATTTGCTTCAAGATTACAACTCACGGATGCATAATTTTTCACAAATTGATTAGCTTGAAAACTCACTTGAAGACTAACTTGAAGACTAACTCTTTCTCAACTCAAACTCCTGATTTTATAGACTTTGAGAGGATAATATGATGTGGCCTAGGTCAACGGTTGTGATCAGATCTACAGATTTGGATGGTTGTGAGCAAAGGTGAAGGTTGAGAGAAAGGGAGAAGGAGAAGACAAGTGTCACTCATCTCACCTTGACTGGGTTGCTGACTGAGGGAATCTAGGGATGGTTGGAGAAGATTTAGGCATGAGAGGACAAGTGGACTCAATTCCTTCCTAAGATGTAGGGATGTTGGAGAGAATATAGAAGAAAATTTAAGAAATATGTGTACATACACAATATTTCATTAAATTTGGAAGTTGGAGATAAATGATGAATTAATATTTAAGAAATATTAATATCTTTAGCCACATGATTGATGAATTGCCAAAGGGAAGATGAAGTGGAGATGGAAGAATGAGTTGAAAAGGAGATGAAATAATTAAGAATTATTTAATATCTGAGACCATAGGCTAGAAGAATAACCATTAGATATTAGATATTCAAATGATTGGAGGAAATAATTAAATATTAGATATTTAATTAATTGATCAGAAGAATAATTAAATATTAGATACTTAATTAATTAGAGGAATAGGATAGATGAATTAATTAATAAAGTATTTCAATTAAATTAATTAATAGAAAGACACGAAATCAATTAAATAAATTAATCTTTTCAAATTAACTTTTTAATAGAAGAATAAATAAAAAATATTTATTTAATCGCTCATAGCCAATTTTTATGTGTATACAATTACCACACAATGAATTCCTACTATAGTGATCATCAAGTAATCGATGAAGTGGGCTTGACCTTCTTCGATTATTGGTGATAGGGCTTACAAACAGAAGTTACTCCACGCTAATCAACATTCATTTAGATAACATTACTATATTTTTAATTCATGAACAAAAGTCTATATCAATATATTACTATCATATAAACTGAGTCTTGGCTTACATATTTATAGATGTTATAGATCAATTAATCTTATAACTACCGTTGGATAAAAACATATAAGATTCTTTGGTTGTTTTGGCCTGCGGCCAGCAACCTTAAAAGATAATAAAAAATAGCTTATATCCCTTTGCCGTCATTTCAAAAGGGCACAATAAATTGAAACAAATAAATATAACTCGGCACTTAACCCAAACAAAATGACAAATGACCTTCAAATTGTCTTAACTTCATTCCATTGATTCCCTCATCCATGTGCCATCCATTAAGCATCCTCTACTACCAAAATCACAAAGATAATCAGTAAATGATCAAAGGATTTTGATATATTCATAGGTTTTTATCTTTCCTTTGTATTTTATAAAAAAATATTTAGCCCATTAACAAATGGTGATAGGAGCAACAAAGAATACTACTTAATGATAAGGTTTAAAGGTAAATAAAAGCTAAAACAAAGACATATTTCATCCCCATCACTTTCCTCCCAGCTGAGGGTTTTCCATGTCATCATGCAAACTTATGAAAGGTACAAACTAGGAGAAGAAGGGGTTAATTCCCGCATTGTATCAATGACTTCTTTGACCCAAGACTCATATAATGCTTGCAAATGTTTCCTATGCTCTGGAATGGTAATGCTTTGTTCAAGTGTTGCCTTGAGTTGTTGAATCTCCTTTACCCATTAAGACTCACGAGAGCATGCGTCTTGAACTTGTTTCTATAGGGATTCATTCTCCTCAGTCATCTTAGTTAACAAATTCCATAATGCCTAGTTTTCCTACCTTAACTTGGCTACTAAATCTTGCAAACTTTGTATCTCTTATTTTGCCAATAGTGGGTTTCCCTCTGCAATCTAAATTATGAAGTTTTGTGGGTCAAACATTTCCTCATTTGTTATCAAGGGATCATTTCCCCCTTTTCCTTGGCCTCCAAAGGGAAGTGTTTCCACATGTTCCTTTTCATTACCAACTAACATATTCAACTAATTCTCTGCCATTAGGGGTGACAATTTAGGGGTCCTTTGTTCTGTGGAATGTCCTAGGTGGATAGTACCTTCAATCATCAATTCATTTTGGGAATCCCGAACATTAGTATTATCATTTAGTAGTTCATTTTGGGAATCTTAAATGTACGTGTCATCGTGAACACCCTCCTCCTATGACAAAAACTCCTCATTTAGGCCCTACTCAGGTTCATTCAAGTGTTCCATTATTTTTCCATCCTTTGTAGCTATCATCATACTTTCAAAAAATGGAAGATTAGATTGAAGAAGTTGGGACTGACAGAATCCCTTATTTCTTCCCTCCTGATCAACAATGGCAAAGGGCATTTTTTGAGGCCACCAAAATGAAGTCAAGTAGGTATGGAAAAGTTGTACGATTGCATACTACAAAATCTCTCTCCCCCTTTTATAACAATGACAAAGGGCACTGACAGGGTTTTTCTCCTCCTTGTGTCTACCGAGCACTGACAGAGATTTTTCTCCACTTTTTCTCTACCAGATGCATCTTCTCCTTTAACCTTCATATTTTGCATCCTCTCAAATCTCAACATTTTGAGATGGAGGGCTTGACTGCCAACTGACACCAATTTCTCAATAACCAAGTGTATATGCAAACCAAAAACATATGCATATACAGTACTGAAACTAATTGAAGACCCATGTGTCAGTGAATACAACATACGTGTCGGTCAAACTGCATCATCACCCTTCTAATGCCAATTTATCTTAAGAATAAAATGTGATTTTATTATGAGTGCTACCAATTGGGAAAGTAGATACCCTTGATCATGAAATTCTCTTGGGTATTCCTACAACAATTTCCATCTTCTACAATTGATGCAACTAGTACACCCATAAGTTCAAGCATGCCAGTTCTGCATCATGAGCACTTGAACTCCCCCTGAATCACAGATCTCTGGTTCTAATTTCTTGTCAGGTCCTAACTCAGGATTCTCATAAACACCTTATGCCAGTTGAGTTGTGCATATGTGATCAATCCAATGATCTATCAGCTCCATTATATCTACCACATCCTATGACATGATTCTGGAAGTACACAATGACATACAATATCATCATCATGTCATAAATCAAAACGGTTAGCCCTCAAAGGATGCATGCATACATAATCAATAGTTGGGCCAACATATATCATTTGGGTCTTCATCAGCACCACCTAAGACATAAACTTCTCATTCCATGTTATCGGGGCTAATACAATGATCTTGAACCTTATTATCTTACATAACCTACAAGTACCTATTAGCATTCATACTGGTAACATCATGTTCCTCCATGTGTCCTTCTTCACTGAGGGGGTGAATTATTAAGGTCAGTGTACTACTCCCCCTAAGGTACTGCATCTCCTTTAAGCCTTAGGAGATATCACTTGTGCATTGAATGCATAGTGTCGGTCCAAGGTCCTACTCTCTTCTTTCTTCCTCCATACCTGCATAAATTCACTTTTCCTCCCATTTTCAGTCTTAGGGGCAGGTGTCTTCTTCTTTTGCTAATAGATTCTTACATTTTTGGATCCTACATCATAACTGGAAGCAGTGTTATAGTAGCACACAACATCTATGCCAATCTCATGATTGGGGAATCTTCTAACATACTGGTTAGACCATCTTCTTTTGGTCATGTTGCTGTGACCGGCAATCGAAACCGGTGGACATCGTGATCCTGTAGGGACATTTCTCCTTTGCTTCCATGCAGGTCTCTGACTTCCATATGCTCTATATTCATTTTTATGTTGAGCATAGCAGCTAGACCAACTTCCATATGACTACAAGTTCTTCTTCCTGCATTCAAACTCTCTATGGCCAAATCTATTGCAATTATAACAAACATTATTTGCATAACCGGGAGAGGGGATATGCATGTATCTACTCCTTGATACATTTTTCTCATATGCATGGTATCTATGAGATCCAATATTGTTCCTTCTAGATCCCTTTCTACATTCTTCTGCTCTATGGCCATAACCTTTACATGCAAAGCAGTAACCAGAGAAGGAAGATTTAAAACTTACAAACTTGTTTTGCCATTCATGGGGAGATCTTACCGGTTTGGAATCTCCATTTCTGCTTCTTCGGGGATGGATCCTAAGTTGTTCATTCTTTATAGCTCTTCCATTTTATCTCTTCTTTTCCCACACTTTCTTTGTCTTGTGGGTGGTAGCATTTCCTTATCCTCTACCAATAGGAGGTCTTCTTTGTTGACTTCTCATGCTCTTGCTTCCGGTGAAGTTGTCTTCCCCCATCTTCCCTTTTCCTTTGGGATCTACATTGTTCCTCCTTCTTGCAGCACTCGTCTTCATCCTTGTCTACATGTCTTCACCGATTGTGGTTAGATCTACCTTCTTCCGGGGAGTATTCCGGACAGTGAAGGTTTGTCCCTTGTTCTCTCCATTTGAGGAGACAAACAGAATGTCATTGTGGGGGACATTCTTGCTGGTGGAGCATTCACCGGCACCATTTCCTAATCTACTAGTATCCTTGGCATGCTTTTGTTTATTTATCATCTTATCCAAGCCATCACTACTTCCATCAAATCGGATTCTCACCTTGAGTTCATCCTGATATTTCTCAAGGTTATTTCGGAGACTCTCCATTTCTCCGACTAGTTGTTGATATTCTTTATATTTTACTTTTAGCTCAGATGCTAGATCATTACACCAACACACCTTGGTGTCAACTTGTTGATTCTTCATTTCTAAGACACATTTCTCAGATTCTTCAAGGCACCTGATCAACCAATTTTGCTCCATAATTGCAGCATTCTTGAATAACTTGTACTCATTCCTCACTCTACTAAGTTCTTCGAGTGCACTTACAAGTTCTCCTTCAAGATCAACTTATGCTTTTTCTTCTTCTTCACCTTCACTATCACTGCTAAACACATCTTTCCAATAGGAGTGATCTACATGATCATTCACAGATGTGTGTCTCTCATCCTCTGATTCTTGAGCCATGAAGAGGTGAATTCCTTCTTCATCATTGATGCGGTTGCTAATAGATCTTCCTTCATCATCTGCAGATACATGAGATGCATTTCTCATCCTTTCTTCACAAGCCAGTTCTGTAGTAGTAGGCTCATTTTCATGGAGCTTCTTCAATCTATCCCATAATCTTTTTGCTGATTTTTTATATTTCCATCTGTGAGGATACATCATTAGATAACCCACAAAGTATAGCCTTCATTGCTACATCATTACACTGGTTTCTTCTTTCAACATCTGAATCAGTGGGAGGAATGACTTTACTAGGGCAGCCATTTAAAATAGACATCTATACATCATACCCTAGAGAGGATAAGTGAACTTCCATTCTACAACTCCAAATGGAATAGTTTAAATCATCAAATACCAAAGCTAGGATTGACACTAAACAGACCATTGCATCCTTAAGCCAGAATCTACCCAAGTTGGAGAAATCTTATCAACCGAGGACCTATGCTTTAATACCAATTGTTAGACACAATGTGCCAATGAGAGGGGGGTAAATCAGTGGTTTACAAAATTTTCCCTTTTCTATCCTATGTAAGTATACCAGTTAACAAATCTAACAGAAAGCAGACTTATCAGTTAGATGGGAGACTAACACAAATGCATTCACACATGAAAGGGACATCACATAACACCAGATGTACGAGGAAAACCCAAGATGGGAAAAACCTTGGTGAGAAATTTTGTTGGAGTCTACTACTCCAATCCAGCCTCATAATGGAAATTGCATTAAATGTTTAAGGCACCAACCCCTGCACAGAGCTCCAACTCAGTGATCTTAAATGAACTTGATCAAATACAAAAGTATTAGCCATGTTACAAATGAACTTTGTAAATATTATACAAATCTCTCTATCATTTCTCCTCTCTCCAATTCTTTGTCAGTTCTTAGCTCACCTCTCAGCTGCAACACAATCTCTTGATACAACTTACTCTCTGCTACACCTTCACCGGTTTAGTCTCTCCTTCTTCTTTGTCGGTTCTCCTCTTTGCCAATTTTGTTCTCTGTCGGTTCTCTCTTCTCTCTGCTATATTGCTTCTCTCCACCACTGATCTTGATAACTTAGTCAGATGTCTACCATCTGATTCCTTCTAGTTCTTAGCTTGTCTTCTCTACAATATTTTATGACTCTTCTCTATCGGTTCTGTCACTACACATTTACTCCTTTATCAGACTCAATGGCTGACTATTGGTTGCCTCACTGTTATCGGTTGGACACTTCAACCCTATTCTTTCTCACACTTAGTTCTTATTCTTCTTGTTGAGAACTTGACTGAATTCACTTCTTCAACAACAACACCCTCTCATTCAGTAGTAGCTTCATTGATTCTGACTTGCATATTTATAAACAAGTCTTCCCGCCAAAACCAATTCAAACTTCAGGCGGTTAGGGTTTCTTCTTCGACCCCAAGGTAAACTAAATCCAATCCGATCTCATCAAATCTAATTGCCTTGATTGATGAACAACAACACATCAATCAACCCCTCTATTTATGTGCCTTCCAAAACACACCATCCATATTTAGCAATCTACTTTTAATCTGTCAGTTGATCTCTTAGTCGATCACCAAGAATGATTTCACAGTTTCCTTCACCTACCTCGATCAGCACAAATAGTTTGTCTTGGATCTTTGTTGTCCATTTGACCTTGAGCTGTAAACCTCTGTTTCACATCCCATAAATCACGCAGTCGATATAAATATCGACCTGCCACCATCTACCTCGTCGATAGACACTTCACCAACTCACCACGCCAACCTTTGCAAGCATGCTTTCCACTTCAACTCCATGTGGCCTCTTTTCCAGTATTTGCCTTTGCTAGGTCATTTGTGTCGGTCTGGATAGGATCATTGACAAACCTCATAACCGGGTTCATCTATCAGTTCACAAACCCTATTGGTTATACCCTAACCGATCTACCTTCACCTTGCTCTTGGCTTATCTTCCAATGGAGCACCTTTGTTTGTTTCCAAACATATTAATCCATCACATGCTCATCTTCATCAGGTAGGAGCACATCACTTAGCCTCTTTTCTCTCTTACCATTTCACATACTTGTCGGTAGGCACTTTGATGACACTTTGTCATCAACCATCAATTGTTTCCATCTGAGGCATATGCCTACCAGTTGCACTCTCTATCTATATCTTCTCAACCTTTCCTTCTTCATCATCATCCCAGACATCATCTCAACCCATTTGTCAAGGTGACAACTCCATCACTCTTCAACTATCCTAGTAACTCATCATGCCTTCTTTGTCGGTCCAATGCATATCTTTGTTTTCATGCACTTGAGGTATCTTTGTGATTCACTGGTAGATCCGGTGTGACCCTTCAATCACCTGCCTTTGGCTCTCATGTCTTATCTCGAAGAACTATGATGTACTCTATGCATAAAAAGGAGATAAGCTCCACTTATCGGTGGGAGTGGATCCTTGTCATCTGCATCTTGCAATGCACCAATGTGGCTTCCTTGTTTGAGCAGCATATCTTCAAATAGGCACATGGGATCTGATTGGGGCACATTCACTGTCAATCATCTCTTCAAATGGTGATTGCATCTTTATCTAGTGGGAGTTCTGCTATTTGACATCCACACAACATATCGGTGGCCTGCACATACTTCACTTCTAGTGTTGATGTTGATTTAGATAGCATTCCCCCTCTTCATCACAATTAACCGATTAGCATCTTGCTCTCTTACAGATTTTATCATTTACCATTTGTTATATCATATCGGTCTCATGTCCATATCTTCAACACAAGTCAAACACTAACTTGTGTACCGGTGACTCCAATGGTTATTGTGCTGAATGAAATTCTCTCCCTTACTGGTGACCTAATAATCTAGGTGACATCAAAGACATCACATCCTATATGCATCAATGACAGTTTTGCACATACATCTCTTATACCAGTATCCATCCCACCCCGGTTGACATCAATGACAAGACAATACCAACATTGTTTACATCTATTTTCATTTCCATCAATGGCCATGATTGTTTCTTTTGTGTTCCATTTGGTACTCCTTCACAACTCCCTACAAACATCATTTGCCTTTTTAGTTCTATGACATACAACAACTAATATTGAACAATCATCCATCTCTTTTGGTTGTTCAGAACCCAAAATATTGCTACCTACATTTTCTAAATTCTCCAGTTTTCTTGTTGGTGACTTCTTTTTAGTTGATGGTTTCTTTTTGTCAGTAGTAACAATTGAGATTGGTTTTTTTAGAAGAACCTAGAGAGGCTTCAACTAAAGATTTTTTGCTATGGATTTTCCGCTTACCCTTAGTTTCATAGCTTAGCATGCTAGTTTTGATTATAGTTCTTTTCTTAGGGGTAACACGAGGGATTTTAACTAGCTTGTTACATGAGATTGGGGTTTGCTTGGTAACCTGTTTGGAAGCCCTCTTATTTGAAGGGATGGGAGAGTCAGTAGAGGCATCATTCATCTCCAAGTTTTCACTATGCTCATCTAAAAAACTTTCATCGTGACTATCCTTATTTAAATTTGTACCTACAAACTCCTCATTTTCAGAAGTATCAAGAAAGTTTCCTTCAGTGGAATTGTTTGGGGTGTCATCACCAAGAAGTAAATCCCAATCCCTTGCAGGAGAAAGTTTTTTCAATTCTCTCACAACTAACAGTTTGATGAGACCATCGTGGGATAATGAGTTTTCATGTCCTTTTTGAACGGTTTTTCACATTTCATTCACAAAGGAATAAAGGAAAAATGGCATATTTACAAGCATACCCCATCTCAAATGATTCATAGGACAAAAATGTTTAGAATAAAAATATACATACCTACCTTGGTAGGTTATGTACTGAATGATAAACGTTGCTACCTCTTTCTAGGGTGGTGGAAGTGATTCCAACTTTGTATCTTGCCCAATGATTATTTCAACAGACTCCCCTCTTTCCAAAAACTTCTTGCACGAAGCTTCAAGGTTTGTCGTACGCTTGGAATGGTCATAAACATATTTCTCCTCTAAGAGTGGAAACCTAGAAACATCGGCTACAACTTCTACAAAGAAAGGAATGGTTAAACGATGAACTTTTGCTTCTTTCCTATGGAAAGTCATTGCAAATTCTCGTCCAATCTTCTCATAATACCCCCTTAACCATTTGAAATACACATCCTAGCCTGCTTGTTTGAAAATCTTATAAGCCTCGACAGCTTCTAACAGCCTCGATTCATTCATGTTTTAAGGCTCAAAATGGTGTTGATAATCTCCTGCCATGATACTACCAGGAACAAACTAGTAACAAATAGGAAACCAAAAACCAATAGAAAATGCAAAACCATTATTACAAGGATAGGTATTGGTAACAGTATGCAAGTATCAAACACTAAGAGGTTATACGATGATTAAATATAGAAGGTAATATTTTTATGCAACTTACGATTACACCAGTAAATGGCAAGTAATGATGGTATTAGATAAGCAAGATCGGGTGATAATAGATTATAGCGTACTTGAAAGGATGTGGTAGAGATACGATATGATAGTTTACATACAAACGAATCATGACATGACAAGTCTCTACCCCAGCTAAGCATGTGACCTGCTTGCGGGGTATGTCACCAATCATAAAATGAAAAGAAGAATATTAAATAAAATAAAACAAAAACCGAGATATACCAATACTGATGACCAGTGGTGGTACAAAGCAGTGACCTAGTAGCAAGAACGATGGAACAGAGAAGGAAACCAAATGAAAATGGTGTGAAGCGGATGTGCAACTGTCAGCCAAGCAGTGTCAATGCTAGAATGAAGAGAACACCATGTAATGATAACACAATATGTCAGGAAAACACATCATCCAACAACAGCCAAAATTGCAGAAATAATGGAACGAACAGGAAATACAGTTGGCAATCCACCACGTGGAGAAACGAGCACTGGAAAGAAGTAACAAGAAAGGTATGACACCATAGGGGTGTGTGGATGGTTTATGAAAAATGGGAGAAACTAAGCACCAAATGTTAGGTGCGGGGACGGAAAATTACCGAGGAAGCAAGTGCCATCCAACAAAAATAGACAAAACCAAGTGACAAAATCTCCTGGATAAAAGATGGCAGGAACCAAGTAGTAGAAGAAAAATCACCCCACAAGAGTAGTTGCGATGCAGATTCGAGAATCAAAGCCTAGCACAAAGGTGATAGGAAGCGAGGGTGGCGTGCCATAATACTCTTCCTTTTTTATTTTTCTTTCTTTTTCTTTTTTTTTTTCTTTTTTTTTATGATTATAGACCGCCAAGAATCTAGTTTTCACCCTATCACCACCTATAGGCAGCAAGAAACCGATTTTCACCCCTAAGATTATTTAGCAGTTAACGCCCACCAGAAGCCAATTTTCAAATGTTAATTGGCCAACAATGCCCAAATGTTTTCGCAGCCGGATCTTATATTTTTTTAGTTTTTTTTATTATTATTATTTTTTTTAGTACTAGCAAATACCTAAAAGATATTTGAAGGGACAATAGGAACTCTGTCAATAAAATGGAGTTCCTTAGATAGTCTAGAAACAAAGTCGTCCTTGGAAATAGGCTGCTTGTATAGCTTCAAATAGTGACCATTGACGATGAGGACCATACGATCAAAATCCTTAGTGTGAAACTTAATAGCACCATTATCATAGACAACCTCAATCTCATAAGAGTAGAGCCGCTGAGTATGAAACTTTCCTTTGAAATCTTGGAAGCGAGAATCATACAAGAGTGCCCAATCACCTAGATTAAAGGATCGCTACTGGATGAAGCGATCATGCCAAAGAGCACGTTGCTTCTGAATTGTCTTTGCATGGAAAAGATCTTCCTAGCACAATTCATCCAGCGAGTGCAATTGAGAAATGCTCTCTTTCTATGCATCAGAAAGACTCATACCTAGATGGAGTACAGGGCAAAGAGTTCTCACCTCAAAATCAATAGGAAGAACAACTTTCTTACCATAAACAAGTTCATAAGGGGTCAAACAGTGGTGGTCTTCCATGTTGTACGATAGGCCCACACAACTTTAGGGATTTGTTTGACCCAATCACGCTTATGAAGTGCAACTATCTTGGTAAGAATATTTTCAATTTCTTGATTGGTAACTTAAACATGCCCATTGGACTGTGGATGATACGGTGAGGACTTGTGATGTCGAATTTAATACTCTTGAACCAAAGCGGAAATGAGTTCTAATGTGAACTGCGGTCCTTGATCCATGACTATCTCTCAAGGACCACCAAACCTTGTAAAGATCTTAGAGTAGAGAAAGTCAGATACCTTTGTGTCCCTTGCATGTTTCAAAGAAACCACTTTGACCCACTTAGTTACATAATCTGTATAGACAAGAATATACTCCTTGTTCTTGGACGATGGGTGGATGCGTACTACAAAATCAATCCCCCACTTCTCAAATGGTTCAAAGGAAATTTGGGGACATAGAGGCATCTCATCTAAGTGTGTAGGATGACCCATATGCTGACATTTGTCACAATGATGAACATAACGCTTACAATCCTTATGGAGTGTAGGCCAATAATATCTAGCAGGTAAGAATATTAGTAGTGATTCTCTGGGTAGAAAAATATCCTCTGCAAGGTTCAATATGACATGCACAAAGTATGTCGAATACATCATCCTCAAGTACACATCGATGCATGACTTTATCAATCCCTGTTCGGAAGAGAATTCTAGTGATCCATGTATACTAACCACTAAATCCAACCGGCTTTCAACATTCCCTAGGAGAGAAATGTGATGGAAATCGGCATGTGACAAAATAATTTTCTATATCAGCAAACCATAGACTCTTTGCATAAATGACAAAAAGATGCTCATCAGGGAAAGCGTCATCAACTGGTACCAACTCATCTTGTTGTTGCAACCTAGACAAAAAGTCTGCAACCACATTCTCATGACCAGGCTTATCAAGTATAGTAATGACAAATTCTTGAAGCAAAAGTAACCATCTAATTACTCTACCAGTTACAACAAGTTTATTCATCAAAAATCAAATTTCAGAATGATTAGTATGAACAAACACTTTGTACCCAGTGATATTATGATAAAACTTATTAATTGCATAAACAACTACTAAAAATTCCTTTTCAGTTACTTTATAGTTTACCTTTGCTCTAGTGAATTTTTTGTTGATATAGTAGATGGAGTAGAAAAGGTTATCCTCTTTTTGCCCAAGCACAGCTCCCATGGAACAATCTGAAGCATCGGTATGAATATGAAAAGGTAATTCCCAATTTGGTCCTCTAAGGATAGGTGTAGTGATAAGTTTGGTTTTAATGGCTTGAAAATATTCTTGATTGATGCAAAGGATCTAAGAGGTCTCACAACAATCAGGGATTAGATTCTAAACCCCGCCTCAATTAGATCATTGAATGTTCAACCAAGACTATAGCCTAGACAACGTTTCACATGGTCCTAATGAGACATCATAGCAAAGGGAACAAGAAGGACTTAAAGTAGGAGTTCCAACATGTCCTTTGTCTTATTTGGACTCAGAAACACCAATCTCAACCTTGGTATCAAACCCTGCTAGACCATCCAACACCAAATGCACCTTATGAGCCTAGACTCTAGTAGCTCTCTTCCGAGACAAATTCCATCATATCCTTTGTTTTATTGACACAAAGGATGAAATTAAAACATTTTGAGATACCCTTTTTTAATTTGTTCAACATATGTGAAAACCAAGGTGGGGTACTTTGGAACAAAGTGCTCAAAATCATACTATTACAGTACTACAAAGGCCTAATTAGGCCTCCAACAACACTACAACCACCTCTTAGACTCTCCATTGCCCTAAAAGACCAATTTGGAAGGTAAGGGGATGTCAAAAGTGAATTTATTTCATAATTTTCAAGGTCTCCTTGGCTTTTTTAATACCCAAACCAACAACAAGTCACTCAACCTTGTCAAACCGGCCTAATACATGGAGATATTAGGCCTTCAATTGCTCAAAGACCCACTTGAACTCCTCCTTTGCAAAAAATGGTTCAAAACCCACTTGGATCACCCTCATACCCATAACTACACCAATTATTAAATGAATCCATTAGTGGAATGAGTGGATATGCATAATTCTTTACAAAACCCTCCAAACCTAGGGTTTTAGACTAGTCTGGACAAAATCACTTATAGAATGCACAAACCCAATGAAATAAAACCAACCCAATTCCAAATGAAAGGTAACTTAGACACCTTTCCAAAAATTCAATCCTTGAGTTCTAATTCATCATAAATTGAGAGTTATGAGACAAAGTGCAGAGTTTTCTCAAAATTGTAGAGAAAATGTTCATGAATTGCCTTCAAACTTCGATTTCTCCATACAAAATAATCAACCAACCCCTTCCAAACATATGATGGGTCTATAAATAATCTATACTAAATGGCTATAACCACCATTTGAATTGGTTAATCATACAACCACCTTTTGAGTGCTAAGTGTCTTGACAACGTTGAAAGTTGTCAAGCAACTTTTACAAAAATTGTACAATTTGCATTTTTGACACCAATGACACATAAGAACTTTGAGGGCATCTCAAATATGGTATATAAACACCAAATACATCAGAGATGCCCCCATAATATACTTTGGGAGGCATTGACATATTTTTACCAAGATATCCCTATTTGAATACATTCAACAAATTGGCACCAAGACCTTACAAAATGAGACAAAAGGACTCCAAAGGTTTGAATATGGTCCTAGATACCTTATTACATCCAAAATGAACAACTAAACATGAAAACAAGAACAAACATCCTGAATAGGTTCCATGGACCCAATTGTACCCCTGCACCATGCTACTAGGGAAGAAGATTCTTAAGTCCCACTTGAGAGGAGGTCTTCAATAGAGACACCATGTTGTTTAATATCATTCTCAATCATCTAGGTAGAATCTTCTTCAGGGAGATCTTTCCACTTGATCAAATATTCCTTGTATGTCATTCTCCTAGTTTTCTTCACCTCCTTAGTGTCAAGGATACACTCAAGCCTCATTGGTTGGCTAGGGGGAAACTCCTTCACCCAATCATCATCCTCATTTACTATTGTACCTGCATCAGAACCTGTAACCATAGAGCTCTTATACGGAAATAAATCAAATACATTAAAGATGGGAGATATGGCTACCCCGAGGGGTAACTCAATCTCATATGCATTGGGACCAAACTTGTGAAGCACACGGCATGATCCAATCTTTTTCATCATCAGTTTGGTGTAATTTCCTTTGGGAAGCCATTCCTTCTTCACGTGTGCCAATACCAAATCACAAACGTTGAGTTGTAGGTCCCTCCTCTTCAAATCTGCCCTTTCTTTATACTTTTCCACATTGTTTTGAAGGGTTTCTCTTACTTGTTGATGAATGTCCTTAATGGCTATAGAAAAATCTTCTCCTTGTGCACTCCTCCTATCAATCCCTTGCAAATCTCTCAATTCATACACACCTCTAGGGTGCATCCCATAAACAACTTCAAATGGGCTCCTTCTAATGCTCCTACTCATGGAATCATTATAGGTATACTCTACTTGAGGTAGGACTAGATCCCAAGCCTGCCCATGTTCTTTGGTAAGACATCTCTAGAGGTTTCCCAATGATCTATTAATAACTTTTGTTTGGTCATCCGTTTGTGGATGATAGGCTGAGCTATAAGACAATTTTGTGCCAAGTTTCTTCCATAAGGTCCTCCAAAAGTGACCTATAAACTTAGAATCCCTATCAAACACAATATTCAATGGTAAACCATGAATTCTCACCACTTCTTTGAAGAAAAAACCTACAATCTAAGAGGTGTCATTACTACACTTGCATGCAAGAAAGTGTGCCATCTTACTAAACCGGTCAACAACCAAAAAAACATTGTCAAAACCTCTTGGAGTTCTAGGCAGCCCTAGTACAAAATCTACACTCACACTATCCCTATTGGGAAGTGGTAAGGGTTGATAGAGCCCTGCATTTGAGGAAGTACCCTTGGCCTTTTGACATATAGAACACCCTTCAACATACCTCCTTACATCAACCTGCATTTTTGGCCAATAATAGAATCTCCTAACCAAATCCAAAGTCTTGTCAAGCCCAAAATGACCCCTCAAACTCCCACAGTGCTTCTCTTTAATAATATTGTCCTTCATTGAACATCTAGGTATGCATAACTAACTCCCCTTGGAGAGTAAACCATTCTGAAGTAAAAAATTAGAATACTCATTGAGGAAGGTATTGGAAGATTGTTCACAAACCTCATAAATCTCCTTGAAATTTGCATCATCATAGTACATGCCCTTGAGTGCATCTACCCCCATGCTTTGTAATTAAATTTCTTCCACCATGAGGGATCTCCTACTAAGAGAATCCGCCACCTTATTAGCTTGACCTTTCTTGTGCTTTATAGTGAAGGTGTAGGCTTGCAAGGATTCAACCCACTTCATATGTATGAGGTTAAGCTTATCCTATCCATTCAAGAAACTGAGAGCATGGTTATCAGTAAAAACAACAAATTATTTGGGCAGCAAATAATATCTCCATTTTTTAAGAGCCTACACCATAGCATACAATTCCAAGTCATATTAGGAGTACTTCATTTTTGCATCATTGAGTTTCTCGTAGAAGATTACCACCGGTCTACCCTCTTGGCTTAACACCATGCCTATGGCCTGATTGCTAGCATCACATTCAATAGTGAAAATATTATCAAAATAAGGGAGAACATGTATAGGCTATTGTGCTACCCTTTTCTTCAAATACTCAAAACTCCTATCAGACTTGTTAGTCCAAGAAAACTTACATTTACTTCCACCCTTAATATTATCTATCATAGGTGCACAAATCTAACTAAACTTCTTTATGAACTTTTTATAGAAACTAGCAAGCCCATGGAAACTTCTAACATCACCAACTGACCTTGGGGTTGGCCAATTAAGATTGGCCTCTACCTTGGAGGGATCCATTTTCAAATTTCCCTTAGAGATGACAAAACCAAGGTGCACTAGTTCTTCCTTCATGAAATCACATTTCTCCAAATTGATTGAGTTTCTCCTCATGTAACCTCCTGAGAACAATGTCCAAATATTGTAAATGTTATTCCTTTGATCTTCTAAACACAAGAATGTCATCAAGATAAACAACAAAAAATTTACCAATAAAAGGTTTAAACACCTCATTCATCAAGCGCATAAAGGTACTAGGAGCATTTGATAGCCCAAATGGCATCACCATCCATTCATATAGGCCTTCATTAGTTTTAAAAGCAATCTTCCTTTCACCCCCCTCTCTAATCCTTATTTGATGGTAACTGCTCTTAAGATCAATCTTTGAAAAAGTAAGATGCTCCCCCCAAACAGTCCATTAGGTCTTCAATTTGTGGCATTGGGAATTTATATCTAATAGTGATCCTATTAATGGCTCTTGAATCTATACAAATTCTCCATTTACCATCCTTCTTGGGTGCTAGGACGGTGGGCACTGCACATGGGCTTAAACTCTTCCTCACCAAACCCTTATCTAGCAATTCTTGCACTTGCCTAGAAATTTCTTCATTTTGGGAAGGTGTCACCTTATAGGAAGCCTTCTTGGGGAGTGTAGCACCTAGAATAAGGTCTATATGATGGTTGATATCCTTGATTGGAGGCAGGTTGTTAGGCATTTCATCAACTACTATACCTTTGTATCTCTCCAACAATTGCAACACCTCTTTAGGAGTGTCTTTCCCCTTATTTATCAGCAAATCGGATTCACCTTTTGGGTTCAAGATAAAGGAAAACCCTTGTCCACCCTCTTCCTTCAAGGTTCTCAAAAACTCCTTCTCACCTACCACCATGACACTAGATCCAACTTGTCTATCCCCACTCTCATTCGACAAACGGTTCAAAGTGAAAGACACCATTTTTTGTTATGGTGTAAGTGTTTTTCTGCCCATCATGTTGAGCATTAAGATCATACTGCCATGGGCATCCTAGAAGCAAATGGAAATCATCCATGGGAATCACATCACATAGGACTCTATCCCTATACCCCCCAATCAGAAACTATACCCAATATTGTCCATTTACAAGCACTTGTTGGCCCCTACTCAACCAAGACACCTAGTAAGGGGTAAGATGAGGAATTTTCTTCAATCCTAATATCTCAACCATTTTTACTAACACCAAATTATTTGTGGATCCTGAATAAACTATGATTTTACATACCTTCTCTCTATATTTACAAGAATTCCTATAAAGTGACTTCCTCTGTGGTGGCTCCTTGGTGCTTGGCACCTTCAAAAATGTTCTCCTCATTATTAGGCTCTCCCCATATTTTGGATCTATGGGTTTGGGTGGTGCAAAAAGACTTTGCTTATCTTCCTCTTGCACTAGCTGATTCCTCCTATCTCCTCCATGAGGAATAGAAGCTTTCTTTTTAGGACATTTGAAGGCTAGATGTCCCACTTGGTTAGAATTGTAGCATCTACTCATAAAGGTACTTGATCCTCTTCCTGAACCACCATTCCTTCCTCTTCCATTGGGTCTTCTCCCTCTAAAAATTCATCTACCATTAGAGTCTCCATTTTGTTCATCTAGATTTGATTCTCCTTGTTGTCTTTGGGACTGATTTATGCCCCCCAAAGTTTCCTCTTCCTCTGAAACTCCTACCTCTTCCTCTACCTTGTTGGTCACTCTTCCTCTTCAACATTTCCTTCGCCCTCAATGCCACTTGAAAACACTCATCCACGGTCTTGGGAACAAGAAGGTTGATCTCATCTTGGATATTAAATCTTGGGCCATTCAGATATCTAGCCACCTTTTCTCTTTCATTCTCCACATGGTGTGATCTCATGTTGAGTTTATGGAACTCCTTAGTATATGCACCCACATCCATGTCTTTCTGCTTCAAGTTTTGCATCCTCCTGAACACTTGAACCTCATAATCAGTAGGTAGTAATTGTCCCTTCAGCTTGTTTACCATCATATCCCATGAATTGATCATGGATTTGTTTTGTTTCACCCTTTCTCCTTGGGTGTAGTTCCACCATGTCAAGGCAGAACCCTTCAACTTGGTCCTGGAAAATTTCACATTCGTATCTTCAGGCACCTCCTTGTACTCAAAATATTTGTTCAAGGCATCAATACACTCTATCAACTCCTCAGCATCCATTTTTCCTCCATACATTGGAAGTTCCATCTTCACATCAACAGCATCCCCTTTGACTGACTTCAAGGCATTGATGAACCTTCTTTCTTCAGGAGGGATCTCCTTTTCTTGAGGTCTTGCAGGAGGGGTCTCACCTTCACGTTCTCCTCCTTTTTCCTCCTCAGGGTCACTATCACTCTCTTCACCCCTATCTCTCCTTCTCTCTTTTTCCTTCAGTGCTTCTACCTCTCTCTTGGGGCTTTCAACTCCCTAGCTATTGTTGATCCAGCCTTTGGAGGCATATTGCCTACTTAAAAATAACTCTCTTTTTTACAAACTGGTGCTTTCCCTTACCAAACTAAATGTGGCTCTTATACCACTATGATGAAAATATTCTAAGAGGTCTCTCAAAAATCAAGGATTATATTCCAAACCCCACCTCAATTAGATCATTGAATGCTCAACCAAGACTATAGTCTAGACAACATTTCACATAGGCCTAATGAGACATCATAGCGAAGGGCACAAGAAGGAATTGGGGCAGGAATTCCAACATGTCCTCTAACCTATTTGGACTCATAAAAACCAATCTCAACCTTGGTATCAAACCCTGCTATACCATCCAACACCAAATGCACCCTATGGCCCTAGACTCTAGTAGTCATGTTTCGAGACAAATTCCATCATATCCTTTGTTTCACTAGCACAAAGGATCAAATGAAAACATTTTTAGATACCCTTTTGGAATTTTTTCAATGTATGTGAAAACCAAGGTGGGTTACTTTGGACCAAGGTGCTCAAAATCAGACTGTTACAATCCTACAAAAGCCTAATTAAGCCTCCAACAACACTTCAACCACCTCTTAGACTCTCCACTGTTCTTCATGACCAATTTGGAAGGTAAGGGGGTGTCAAAAGTGAATGGATTTCATAATTTTCAAGGTCTCCTTGGTTGTTTGATGCAGGAGCATCCCCGGTCGATGAGCAATCTTGCATCAACCAAAAACATTTTCCTTTCTTGTTTAGTTCTTCGTGCAATTTAAGTATTATTACCGGTATGTACTTGCTTGTTCTTCATGGAAGATCTTGTTTTCAGTTTCCTGGCAATTTCATGTATTTGATTCCAGATTTCTAGTTCATTTGGGTTCTTCTTCAGTCAGTTATCACTTCTGGTCGGCTATTTATGGGTTCCCGGGATAGTTCTTGTGCTTACTGGTTGGTTTTCCTTCATTAGTAACGTAATTCTTGGCATGTGGATCCATCTTGGGTCTTTTTCGATGTTCCTTGGTGTGTGGTTGACCTTCCTGCTGATCCACATCACTTGGTTGTTATTTTTTGGAAAGATTTCTTAAATCTTAGGGCCGACCTAATTACAAGTTTCATTTTCCTGCATTGGTGAATATAATATTTTGAGGCCAACCCGGATATGTTCTAGTGGGTATAAATATGATGTTATGTAATAATTTGTAAGGGAGGAGGAATTAGAACTAAGAATAAGGATTGAGATTTTCATGTTGTGATCCAGTTGATTCCTAGAGTCGCGGTTGGGTTGTATCTGGCTTGAAGCTTGCATGTAATCGGTTAACTATTGGATGTTCTTTGATGATAATCTGATGATTACCGGATGATTGTCAAAATTTCTATGGCTTGAATATGATTTTTTATATGAATTCGTTATGTTTTCTTGTTGTTTGCATTGTGTCTCTCTTGTTGCATAAACTGGATGACTCTTCTGAGGGTTTTTACAAATTATGGTTGCATCAATTGGTATCAGAGTTGGTTATGGACTGGTTGGTGGAAGAATTGTTTGCGAACATTGAGGCATTCCTTGAGGTGGATAGATCATCGATTGGAGGAAGGCTACCTGTGTGTTCAATAGATCACCGAGGGGAGGCAATTGAAACTGGTAGTCATATCATCGGGTTGAGGCAGTTCGCCGGAGTGGAAGAAGAGATGCCTCTGAGGAGGACAAACCCTTAGAGGGTAGAGTAGATGATGGAAGACTTCAAGAATGAAGTGAGGAATGAAATTTGGAATGCTTTAGCTGGTTTGCGAAGAAACCCTAACTCTGAGGATGAGTATGAGGAAGTTGATGAAGAGATTGAGGAAGTTGAAGGACCAAAAGATGAGAGAGAGGAAATATTCCTAAGAGCAGTGACCCAAGCAAGTAAAGTGCATAAAGTTGAGGTTTCTAACTTTTTTGGAATGCTGAACCCGGAGGATTTGATTGATTGGATCGGAGAATTGGAAGACTACTTTGAGTTCAAGGATGTCAAAGACCCGCAGAGAGTCTGGTTGGTTCAGACCAAGTTGAAAGGACATGCTTCCTTGTGGTGGAAAGAGTTGTAGAAAGATAGAGTGGAGAATGGTGAATTGAAGATCACCCGATGCAGACAGATGGTTGCAAGGTTGAAGGCCAAGTTCATATCAGGAGACTATGAACTGAAGTTGTTCAAGAAGTTGCAGAACCTGAAATAGAGAAATGTGACTCTGAAGGAATATACTGAGGAATTCTACAAGGTGGTAATCAGATCTAGACATAGAGAGATGGATAGAGAAAAGGTGGTGAGGTACATCAATGGACTTGCTTTTAAAATTCAAGATGATATGAGTATGTTGAAGGTTTCAACAGTTGAAGATGCTTACCAGTGTGCTTTGAAGGTTGAGGAGAAGGTGAGAAGAAGACAATCGAATAAGGGAAAGGATAAATTCAAGATGAATGATAGTATAAAGAAACTGGTTGAAGAAGAGGAGGCAAAACCTAAGTGGAGTAAAGAACCGAAATAGAAGACACCAAGGAAGGGTAGCAGCAGTACCAGTAGAGAATTTCTTAGCAAATGTTTCAAGTGTGGAGAAACTGGACATAGATCCTATGAATGTAAGCAAGGAATGGCAAGAAGTTTTATGGCAAGTGAAGAACTGGATGGTACCGGATCTGACTATGCACCGGAGAAAGGAGAATCCCTTATGTTCAGAAGAAAGGATACTAGATCTACTTAGAGGAGGAGTCTTTTCCAGACGGTATGCAAATTAGGTGGTAAGTGTTGCAAGGTCATTGTAGATAGTGGAAGTACTAATAATTTAGTATCTGAGGAGATGGTTGAGAAGCTTGGGTTGAAGAGGCTTGAGCATCCTTGTCCTTATGAGGTAAGTTGGTTACAAGATTATTAGAAGGTAGAGATAAAGGAGAAGTGTTGGGTGAGTTTCAATATTGGGCCTTTCAGAGATGAAGTTTTATGTGATATTGTGTCAATGAATGTTTGTCATGTCTTGTTGGGAAAACCTTGGCAGTATGATAGAGGAGCTATTAATGACTGTAGAATAAACCTATTTACTATTGAAAAGGATGGGCAAAATCTCACATTGATTTCTTTGAAGGAGAAAGAGAAGGAGATGAAGAATCTGAGTCCTGAGAAAAGTTGCAGGAAACCGGTGGCAGAGGTTATACCGGAAGGTTTGACAGAACCGGTTGCAAAGGATATACCAGAGGTTTTGAAGAAAGATCTGATATAACCAGTTGCAGAGATTATACCAGAGGGTGACATGAGTTGGAAGAAGGATCTAACAGATGAGTCTGATGGACAGATAGAACCGGATGATAAGGAAATGATAGTAACAAACTAGATAAGGTCTTGTGGAAAAACCAAATCAAAATTGCAGAAACTAAGGCAATGTGAAGATCTGAAGCAAAGAAAGAGAAACAAAGAGATTCATAGGTTAGAGAAGTCGGTTGAAGCACCAAGAGAGATAGAGCAAAGGTTAGCAGATAAAGAAGATGTTTGGATCATAAATGAGCATGGGATCTTCATTCTGAATCCTTTTAGATGTTTATGAGTTGCCTCTCATGGAACATCTTTTTCTACCTGGGTTTTCTGATACATGAGCATCCCCGATCGATGAGAAATATTGCATCAACCAAAATCATGTTACTTTCTTGTTTAGTTCTTTGTGCAGTTTCAGTATTCTTACCAGTATGTATCGGTAGTTGCTTGTTCTTCATGGCAGATCTTGTTTGCAGTTTCTTGGCGGTTTCATGTGGTTGATTCCAGATTTCTAGTTCATTTGGGTTCTTCTCCGGTCAGTTATCACTTTCAGTTGGTTGTTTATGGGTTCTCGGGACAGTTATTGTGCTTACCAGTTGGTTTTCCTTCATTATCGGTTTGATTCTTGGCGTGTGGATCCATCTTGGGTCTTGTCCGATGTTCTTTGGTGTGTGGCCAAAATTCTTGGTGATCCACATCACTTGGTTGTTATTTTCTGAAAAAGATTTCTTAAATATTAGGGTTGACCTAATTACATGTTTCATTTTCTTTCATTGGTGAATGTAATCTTTTGAGGCTGACCCGGATATGTTCCAATGGGTATAAATATGATGTTATGTAATCATTTGTAAGGGTAGAGAAAGTAGAACTGAGAATAAGGATTGAGATTCACATGTTGTGATCCAATTGATTCTTAGAGTCTCGGTTGGATTGTATATGGCCTGAATCCTGCATGTAACTAGTTAACTATTGGATGTTCTTTGATGATAATCTAATGATTATCGGATGATTGTCAAAAGTTCTATGGATTGAATATGATATGTTTATATGAATTTGTTATGTTTTCTTACTATTTGCATTGTGTGTGTCTCATTGCATAAGTCGATTGACTCTTCTGAGGGTTTTTACCGGTTATGGTTGCATCACTGTTTTGATACCCAAACCAACAACAAGTCATTCAACCTTGTCAAACCGGCCTAATACATGAAGATATTAGGCCTTCAATTGCTCAAATCCCCACTTGAACTCTTCTGCAAAAATGGTTCAAAACCCACTTAGATCACCCTCATACCCAACATTCCGCCAAGTCTTGAATCAAGTCGTTAGTGGAATGAGTGGATATGCATAATTCTTGACAAAACCCTCCAAACCTAGTGTTTTAGACCAGTCTGGACAAAATCGGTTGTCGAATGCACAAAACCCAATGAAATCAAACCAAAATGGTGCCAAATGAAATTTAACTCATAAACCTTTCCAACAAGTCCATCCTTGAGTTCTAATTCATCCAAAATTGAGAGTTATGAGATAAAGTGCAATGTTTTTTCTAGAAATTGTTGAGAAAATGTTCATGAATTTCCTTCAAACTTGGAGTTCTCTGTACAAAATCATCAATCAACCCCTTCCAAACATTTGAGGGGTCTATAAATAATCTATACTCAATGATTATAACCACCATTTGAATTGGTTAGTCGTACAACCATCTTTTGAGTGCTAAGTGTCTTGACAACGTTGAAACTTGTCAAGCAACTTTTACAAAAATTGCACAATTTGCATTTTTGACACCAATGACCCCTAAGAAATTTGAAGAAATATCAAATAGGGTATATAAACACCAAATGCATCAGAGATACCCCATACCACACTTTGGGAGGCATTGACCTAGTTTGACCAAGATATCCATATTTGAGTACATTCAACAAATTGGCACCAAGGCCTTACAAAATGAGACAAAAGGACTCCAAAGGTTTGAAGATAGTCCTAGAGACCTTATTACATCCAAAATGAACAGCTAAACATGAAACCAAGAACAAACATCTTGAATAGGTCCCAAACATCTTGAATAGGTCCCATGGACCCAAATGTGCCCCTGCACCATTGACATTCTGGTGTCCAAGAGAAATCAACATCTTTGGCTAATAAAGCAAAGAGAGGTGAGGCAATCTTACTAAATTTTTGGATGAATCATCAGTAATATCTTGTATGACCCAAAAAACTACGAACATCCTTTTGGCTAGTGGGCATAGGTAAGTCCTAAACGATTTATATCTTTTTGGGGTCTACCTCAATACCTTTTGAAGATATATAATGACCAAGTACAATCCCTTCTGTCATGAGGATATGGCACTTTTCATGACTTAAAGACAAACTAGTATCAATACATCTTTCTATGGACCTTTTCTAATTTTTCCTTACCCTCATCATAAGTGTAACCATACACAATAAAGTCATCCATATACACTTCAATAGAATCATGAACTAGATCTGCAAAAATACTCAAAATTGCCCTTTGAAAAGTGACACGGGTATTACACAACCCAAAAGGTGGAACATTCTAGGAAAAAGTACCCCAAGGACAAGTAAATGCAGTCTTATCTTAGTCTTTAGGTGCAATGTAGATCTGGTTGTAGCCATAGAAGCCATCCAGAAAAGAAAAGAACTTTTTACTTGTAAGAGTGTCCAATATTTGATCAATAAACGGTAAGGGAAAATGATCCTTCTTAGTAGCTTTATTAAGTGCTCTATAATCAACACAAATTTGCCACTTACCATTTTCCTTTGGTACCACAACAAGAGGAGAAACCCATTGATTATCTAAAATTGGATATATGAATCCTACATTTAATCATTTTTGCAACTTCTCTTTAGCTATTTCATGCAAAATGAGATTAAGCCTTCTTTATGGTTGCCTAACTCGATGACTACCCTCTTTAATGTAGATGTGGTGTGTCCAAGTATCTGGGTGAATTCCATGCATGTCTTAGTATTCCCAAGTAAATGCATCCTTATGAGTTCTAAGCATTCCATATAAATCTTGGATTTGTTCAGTGCTTAAATGCGGATTAATATTAAGTGTGTGATCAGGTAAAATTTCCATGACCTCTGATTGTGCAAGTGAATTAAGAGCTAAAACTTGTGAACTGGATGGTACATTCCTAGAATTTTCAAAAGACAAATATGGATTGTACATACAATCATGAGGTATCAATTGATGTATAGTAATAAAGTGTTGCACAAATTATGAGCTACCTACCATTGGAAAATTACCAAAAGGACAATTATCACTTATTCCTGAAGAATGAACCATCCTTCCCAAAATTTCACTAGATGCATATCTATTTTGAAGAAAATTAACAAGGATATCATCTTCAAAACATTCCCTTAATTACAAGTGTTTGTTCAATTGTCAGGATTGGCAATGATTCGTCTAAATCACTATCAACCCATATTGAATCCTTTGTTTCCAACAAGGGTTGCGCTAGAGGATACAATGTTAATTATTTTGTTTATTCCCCATTAGAAATTACCATATTACCAGACTAATAATTGATGAATGCATTTTCAATGGCCAACCAAGGTCATCCCAAGATCAGGGGATATCCCCCCAGCTTAATTTTAGGCTGCAAAATCATGAAGTCAGCTGGGTACTCCCATGAATCAATAGAAAGAATTGCATATTCAATCATACCTTCTTTTTTTACAAAAGAACGGTCTGCCATTTGGAGACCTGTGGGAGTAGGTCTAAGTCCCTTAAGAGATAAATTTTCCTTTGTTTCATTCTCATAACATTGATTGCAGCTCCCAAATCAACAAGTGTATTAGGAATAACAACATTACCTATATGCACCTTGATCATAGAACTTCTAGGATCATCATACTTAGGAATGGTTAGGTTCCCAAGCATTAGATTAGCGATTTGTCCAATGACTTGGATAGTCTTTGGATCTTGCTTCTTCTTCTGCTTTCGGGTACACAATTCTCAAACTATCTTTGTGTATACCAGAATGTCTGTAATGGCCTACAACAAATGAATTTTAATGTTAACATTACATTAATTATTTACAAAATCAAATGCAGGTTGAGAGACTTCATTTTGTATCAATTCATACTGCAAACGGTCAAGATATGGAGGTTCCTTCACATGTTCTATCTTAGGTTCTTCTAGAGATTCATTAATTTCAATGATAGTGGGACCCTGGAGAGCCTTACCTGACCACAATTTAACTCCATCTATGTCAACTGAGTTAATAGGATAGGTTGGATATCTTGTTTTCTCATTAATATATATAGGTTGTGTCGAATTATTATAAGGATTTGGTATTGGTTGAGTCAGCATAGGTGTGGGTCTTGGTTGTTGTGATGGATTGGATAACGGAGTTGATGAGGAAGGAATAGGTGGCAGAAATTTTTGTAGTTGTTGATATGGTTTGATCATAGGTGGAGGTGGAAACTACGATTGTGGTGGATAATATTGTTAGTATGGTGAAGGTTGTGGTGGTTGTTGCCTCCATTCTTGTTGCCATGGTTATGAATAATATGGGTATTGTTGTGTCCATTGCGGGTAGTGTGAAGGTTTTCGCCAACCTCCATAGCATCCATGCTAATTGGGGAAAGGATTAGATTGACTTGGTCCAATGGCAAGGTAATCATTTTTCATCCCAGGGTGCATTGGTCGAGAAAAAGGTCACCTAGGAGCCATTAAATATACAGGTTCTTCAGAATACTCCATGTCAAACATACCTAGAAGAAAAGGCCTTAGGAAAGAGTTCTTGTTGACTTCTTCTAGGGAAGATATATTTGTCCTATTATAAGGGAAATCCTCACTACCATGTTTCTTCTGACAAGTTGGATAGAATATAGCCAGAGACTTTTCAGCTTCTTATGAGTATAAAGTGTATCAATTTGTTTACCCATATGGCTTAACAATTTAGTTTTTTAGGTCTTTGAGTGACGTACCAAGTTTCCACTCAGTGATACCTGATGTGCCTCCTCCTATTATGTTGCTTCTTCCCACAAATTCATGCATTGTTCAGGCAGATCATGAATAATTCCTGCATGTTTCACAAATATCTTCAAAACGTACCTTAGAAATATCACCCCCACCCATAAGATTTAATCTTTCCATGTAGTCATCCCAAATTCCCCTAAGGAATAACATTAATATATTCATTATTCAAACCATTTTGTCAGGCTCACTGAATACTGAACAATAATCACTCCAAATAGTCTTCCATTGTTTCTTCCTCACGCTACATCATACGAAATATTTCATCTCTTATCTCTTTAATCTTGCAATACTCTTGATACTTTGCAAGGAACTTTTCCTTCATGTTGTCCCAAGTGTGGACTGATTGTGATCTGAGACTCATGAATCACCTAAGCATTGCATCCTTTAAGGTGGTCAGAAACAATTTGAGTTTTTGTGAATCATTTCTATAGTCATAATTGTTACACAACACTTCAAATTCAAATAAAAACATATCAGGATCTTCCATAGTCAGCCCCCTAAATACAAGTAACACGGAGTGAGGGATATTTTTCATAGGAGCATCTTTAGCAGGGTTGACAATGGGGAACTTAAAAGTTATAGGATTATTATGTGAAAGTACTCCCCCATTATTGTTGTTGTTATTGTTCTCACCCATATTGTCCTCAAATGCCCAAGGAGTGTAAGTGATTGTAAATGGTTTCTCAACAGACTTTCCACTACGTAGTTCAAAAGACTCGACAATTTTTTTAGCAAATTCTGGTGTAATTAATGGCTCTTGAGGGAACTCAATAATTTTTTGTGAGATGCTAGGCAAAGTAATAATAGAAGTTTCTACAACACACCTTTCCAAATTAGGCTCAACTACCACTTCTTTTGACTATGGACTCTTTTTTTATTTTGGTTTTTCTTGTTTTTTTTATTTTTTTGTTTGTGAATTTTCCCCTACTTCATGCACCTTAACAAATCTACTCTTGCTATCTCTAGTTCAATTCATGCACCTATATGATCTATAACAAATAAAATTAAGGGTAATTATCCAAATTAGGTTGACTGTCATGTAGACTTTCTCCTTCGTGCAATGCTCCTAACTTAGTTCACTAGGCTAATAGGCCTTTAACACCATTCCCTGACAATGGTGCCAAAATGATTGGATTAAACTATGGTTGATATTATGCGTAAAACTATCCTTGTAATGTTGTCTCAATTTTGTGGATGGATCTAAATAAAATCCTTGAGAATTTTTTAGAGTCCTCAGTTTACTCCTCAATGTCAATCCAGGATCGTAATCTTGTGAAGGGTGTTGTGGCAATTTACCGAAGGGATAAAACTAATGAACTAGGTGGGGATAGATACAATTCTACTTAATCTATGTTTATTCTAAAATCTGGCTTTCAAACTTCCTGTCAGATCTTTGATAGGAACCTAAATCAAAATAGTCTACAACATAAACCAGTTCACAATAGACTGCACGCAACATTACTAGTCTACACTAAGAATAGAATATAATCAAAATACAATTGGAATGAAATGCATTAAACTTTACTCACACATATTGATAATCGCACTGATCAATATTTACAAAACTCATATGCATTTAACAGTAAATTGTAAACCAATTTAATCATAACAAAAAGAATGTAAAGTTAAAACATTTATTACCACACAATGTAGTCCTACTATAGTGATCACTAAGTAATCGATGAAGTGGGCCCAACCTTCTTCGATTATCGATGATGAGGCTTACAAACACAAGCTACTCCACGCTAATCAACATTCATTCAGATAACATTACAATATTTTTAATTCACAAACCGAAGTCTATATCAATATATTACTATCATATAAACTGAGTCTTGGCTTATATATTTATAGATTCTATAAATCAATTAAGCTTATAAATATCGTTGGATAAAAATATAGAAGAGTCTTTGGTTGTTTTGGCCTACGGCCAACAACCTTAAAAGATAAACAAAAATAGCTTATAGTCTTTTTCCATCATTTCAAAATGGCACAAAAACCTGAAACAGGTAAATACAACTCGACACTTAACCCAAACAAAATGACAAATGACCCTCAAATGGTCTTAACTTCATTACATCAATGCCCTTGTCCATGTGTCATCCATTAAGCATCCCCTGCTACCAAAATCACAAAGATAATTAGTAAACGATCAAAGGATTTTGATATATTCATAGGTTTTTATCTTTCCTTTGTATTTTATAAAATATCTTCAGCTCATTAATAAATGGTGACAAGAGCAGCAAAGAATACTATGAAATGACAAAGTTTAAAGGAAAATAAAAGGTAAAACAAAGATATATTTCATCCCCATGAGACTGCTTGGAGGATGAGACAAATTCCTTGAACAGGTTGTTCCACTAGCAGATGGAGGACTATGAATTTTTCCCCCCCAAGTGCAACATATTGCAAATTGAGGAGATTGAAGAAGTTGGTATGGAGAATCCCACCTTCCCGACAGAATATGAGGAATACAAGGAGGGAGCGGCAAGATTAGATGATACACCTTCCCATCACTACAAGAGGGATAAAATGATAAAGTACAAGGAACCAAACGTAAAGAAGGTCAACTTGCGAGACAAAGAATACCTGAAGGTGATACTGGTTCGAGATGACTGGAACCTCATACTCAAGCAGCACCATTCAAAATCTTCATGAAGAATAATAACACCTTTGCCTGGACATACAGGGATCTGAAAAGGGTACCTTTGGAGCTATGCGTACTCAAGATCCCTCTTGTACTAGGTGCACAACCCATACAAAAGAGACCGTACATAATGAAAGAGAACTAAATTATCAAGTTGCACAAGGAGAATGAGAAAATCTTAGAAGCAAGTATCATTTTCAAAGTAGAGATGAGTGAGTGGATATCACCAATTGTTAGATACCTTAGAAATGAGGCAAATTAGATTCAAATCTATGTGGACTTTAGGTGTCTCAATCTAGTCACAAACAAAGACTTCTTTTTTATTTTGTTTACCGGTAGCATACTAGAGGAAGTGGTTGGTCATGAGATGTATTCATTCATGGACATCTTTTCAGGATATAACTAGATTAGCATCGCAGAGGAAGACAAATTAAAGACCATCTGGTTGGTGGAGGATGAGGTGTATGCGTACAATAGAATGTCATTCGACCTATGAAACACCCTGGCTACCTTTCAACACATCATCCTATACATTTTCAACAAGATGTCAATAGGTAATTTTAAGGCATTCCTTGATGACTAGTCAATATATAGTGAATGGGACAACCACCTCACCACATTTCGTGAATGCATGAAAAGGTGTCAAAGGGAACGCCTAGCTCCAAATCTCAATAAATGTTGATTTATGGTGCCACAAGGCAAACTACTTGGTCATATTATGTGCAAGAAGGGACTGAAGATAGATCCCGACAAGGTAGGGGTCATCATCCAGATGGAAGCCCCAAGAGACATAAAAGGAATAAAATAACTCCTCGAGAACGTGGGCTACTACCAAAGGTTCATAAAGAACTTCGCACAAATATCATACCCAATGGATATGTTGGCATAGAAAGGTGAAACGTCTTCTTAGGGAGATGAATAAATGAAGGCATTTGAAGAACTAAATTCAAGGTTGGAAAGTGCATTGATACTGACGTACCCAAATTGGAACAAAGAGTTCCATGTGCACGTGGATGCCTCCAACTATGCCATCGGAGCCATGTTGAAACAAGTGGGATTATAAGGATTAGACAATTTGGTGTTTTGCCAACTAGATACTCTAGGAGGAGAGGAACTATAGTAAGACTGAGAGGGAAGCATTAGGGATGGTTTACTCCATACAAAAGTTTTGACACCTTTTACATTCTATGTGGATCATCAAGCCCTAATGTATCTTGTCAATAAAACAATTATCTAACAAAGGGTGAATAGGTGGTTGCTCCTACTGTAGGAGTTCATCTTTACCACCATCGTATGACCTAGGAAGAGTCACATATTCATGGATAAACTATCAAGGATTAAGTCCAAAGAGCCTCCAGAGGGGGTGAATTAATATTTATGTGATGCCCACCTATTCCAAATCATTACATTGCACCTTGGTATAATAGCATCACAAAGTACTTGTCCACCTCCACATTCTTGAGGGACATGCCACTAAGTGAATGGAGAATAATATCCCTAAAGAATAATGCATTCCAATTCGTCAACAAAATGATGTACAATATGGGTTCAAACTAGGTCCTATGAAGATGTGTAATGCAGGAAGAGATTCTAAGAGTATTGAAGGAATCCCGTGAAGGTTTAGCTAGAGGCCACATGGGATCGGACGCCACCACATGAAAAGTGTTAGTGGTAGGGTTGTGGTGTCCAACTCTTCATAGAGATGTATGAGAGTAGGTACTAGGATTTGATATGTGTCAGAGGGCGGGTAAGCCACTAAAGAGGGATTTCATGCCCCTATTCACTTCATAACTGCAAGAGTTGTTTGAAAGTTGGGGTCTCAAATTCATCGATCCATTCAAGGTGAGTAGTATGCACCAATGTTGGTATATTTTATTGGATATGGAGTACCTTATGAAATGGGAAGAGGTGAGGGCACTTCTAGATAACACTGCCATCAAAATAGCGAGATTTCTCTATGAGTATATTGTGACGTGATTCAGCATCCCCATCCAGATCACAAATGGTCGTGGACTACATTTTATGAACCATGTCATTCAATAAATGATAATTGAGTTCAAAATATTTCACCATTTATAGCTTGTACTACTCTTGAGCCAATCGTCAGGCGGAGTCCACAAACAAGCTTCTAGTTTCAATTATATACAAATCTTGCAGAGTGGAAAAGAGGATTGGGAAAAGAGACTTTTGGCAGTACTATCTATTAGACTTGTGTGAATATTTTGTTGTTGTCATTGATATAAAACTAGTAATCTGGTTTGGTCTGTATGGTATATGCGGATGATAAGATGTTATATATGTATGCATAGTTGGTATGTGCAGATTATGTATGCAGTTTTTGTATTGATAGGATATGATGCAGTAAGGTGTAGATGATATACTGGAGTTGTTTCCAAAATATGCTTATCTTCGAAATCCTGAGTTATGTATACACTAGTCCCAGTATCAGTTGTGTGTTCTGGTATCAACCATTTTAGTTATGTCAAATGTATCTTTTATGTCTTGTGGTTCAGTATTTGTGGTATGTGTGGAATTTGTAGTTTGGAGTTTGGTGTTGTTGTGCTAAGATTTTTTATGTTTATGGGTCAGCATCTATGGGTCCCATTGACCCTTTTTATATTTCGGTAATTAAGGTATATGCATCGGTGATTATATTGTGTAAAGGAAGTGTGTAGAGATCTTGTGGAGGCCAACTTGGTTATCATGTTTTTTATTAAGGCTTTATTGGATATTATGTTGAGCTTGACCGACACATTATCGCAGTGTTTAAGCTTTCTGATATATATATATAAGTGTATGTATGCATCAATGGGCATCGCAAGGACAAGCAATAATTAGTGTGTGGAGTGCAAGTTGTGGATAGCAAAGCAGTTGAAGTAGAGTCAGAGTGCAGACAACATTGCAATAATCCTTTACCAATATGTTGCAAGAGTTTGGTTTGGCATAGCAGTATTGCAATAATCCTTCACTAGATCTAATGCAGATGTCTATGAATAGTAGTACAAAAATCTTTCTCTAGATCTATTGTAAGTTTTGTGAGTTGTGATGTGAGATTAACCTGAACAAATTTCATGCATTTGGAGAAGCAACTTTCCTCTGTTCATTTTTATCTATTGCAGTGAACTTTCAAGCAATGATCCATTTTTGTAATCTAGCAGTGAACCACCTCTTTTGTAAACACCATATAACTAGTTATATTATCTTGAGAGCTAACACTCTTTGTGGTTTTTCCCCTTTGGGTTTTCCACATATAAAATCCAGTGTTCCTTTTGTGGTTATGTTTCATGTTTGATATGGTTAATTGGTGAATCTAATGCATTTGTACAAGGTTTAGAAATTGCATGAAAGTTTTTGATTTGGTGGGAATTTTGATTCACCCCCTCTCTCAGTATTACAGTCTCTTCAACCAATCCAACAATTGGTATCAGAGCTTTGGTCTCTTGCGTGAAATCCCAACCGCTTGAGGGAGATCCTTGTTGGTTGAATCGTGGCACCTTTGAGTATGACAAGAGAATTTTAGTTGGATGAGGAATTGAAGACAGCTCTTGAGGATTTGGAAAGTGTTGAATCTAAGAATGACGAATTGAAAGAGAATGTGAAGGTAGACAATGAATGTGTGTTGAAGCTGAGAGAGCAAATCTGGAAATTCAAATTGAGGCATAAGGAAGTTAACAATTAGTTGAAGTAGGCAAATGAAACTATTAAAGATTTAATGCAAAATATTGAGGAGAAGAATAAGATAGAGGAAACCCTGAAAGAATAAATCAAGTTGAAGACTAAATAATGTGAGAAGCTATAGCAAGAAGTGAAGAAGTTGAAGGCAGAGAACAAGGTCCTTGATAGCAGTAAGCTTTGTGAAGAATTGATCAACATGTAGAAAGCTCATTCTGATAAGAATGGACTTGGATTTTAGCCCAATGTATGTTCAAATTAGAATGACAAAGACAAAAGCAAAGAGGTTAAGGCAGAATTAGAGAAGAAATTAGAAGATGCAAGCAAAATCTGGAATCAAAGTATTAATGCAAGAAGGCCACCGGTTCATCAACCTAATGCACAAAGATACCCATCTTTTAATGGTTATTTTTTTCAATGCAATAAATTTGGTCATAGGCTGCAAACTATAGAAGCATTCAATGTTATAATTGCAAGGGATTTGGTCATAAATAAAATTATTGTTAGAATCATAATCTGGTTGGAGGAAATAAGGTATATAATAACTTTCATGGATATTGTCATACATGCAATGGTTATGGTCATAAAGTTGATTAGTGCAAATCTAGAAATCTTTCGGTGAATTCAATAAAGAAGAACATTAGTTGTTACAAGTGCAAGCAATCTAGACATTATGCTAATCAATGTGGAAATGGAAATATGGAGAAATCTACAAAGAAAAATGTAATGAAGAATGATGGATCAAAGAAGAAAGAAAATTTGGTTTGGAGAAAGAAGGAGGTGGATAATGGAAGCAAGCCTAATGTGCCGGAATTTGGTGTAGGCACCTCTTCCTCCGGTAACTGAGCATATTGCTTTGACTTGGAGGGAGTTTTTTGAAGGAAAACCTTTTGATACCCCTGTCTTAGTGGATCATGTCATCATTCTAGCATGACTGTGTTAAAGAGGATATCTGATCATCAGAGGTTTGTGTTGACATTATTAACAAGACACTTCTCGGCAGCAAAAACCTAAAGGATATTTTTTTGGCAAGATAAGTATCGATATTTGAATTCATTATTCTTCATCATGTCATTTGTACTTGAAGTCATTGTGAACAATAGAAGAGAAGTAGAGAAAGAGAGCAGAGCAAATAATCATGGAAGGCAAAATGATCATCAAAGAATTGAGCAGTTCAGAATTTCAAGTTGTGGAAAAGGTATTCTTGGATGAATTTGACCTAGAGAAAATTAGGAATGTGGAAAACAGTTTGAGTAATGCAGAGTTGGAGAGAATCAAGGATTAGACCATAAAGGACTAAATTTGTGGATAGAGTTTTCTTGGTTTTAAGATGAGGAAGTGATTAGAGTGATCCTTAGTTGAGTATAGGATGACAACATCGTGTTGGATAAACCCTATCCAATCACAAAGGAGGTTATCTTGGTTATTACTAGTTTGTGTAACAATGAATTCATTTTGGCTAAGAAGTCAATAAAGTAAACAGAGGTGGAAATCCTAACCAGCGTAAAAGGTGATTAGCAAGCACTGATTATTGACAAAATTGTCGACCCCGTGGTGAGGTATGTTGCATATGGCATTTCTTACAAGATCTACTTTAGAAATAGGGAAGGTTCAGCTTCATCTATTGTTGTATACATGGCGCATATGCTTGCTATGGAAGACGGAATGTTCAACTTATGTGAATTGTTGAAGGAATTATTGTTAGAAAACATTAAGATGTCAAAAGAGCAGAATTACCCCTTTTGGTTTGGATCATTGCTTGTTTTCTTAGTCATGTATTGTTTGGGATTCCTTCTGGATAAATAAAATGCAATGTGGGATTCTGTTATTCCAATTTCAAGGTAGATATTTAGATATTTGAGTAGTTTGGACAACAGGGAGGAGGCATGCAATGTATATTTCAAAAAAAAATTGGAAGTGGAGTGTCAGTCAGGTATACCTGCTATTGGTTCTTCTAAAGGATTTTCTTACTCCAATAAGAGGAAAAGGAGAGAATCTATATCTTTGAGTGTCTCGGAATCCAAGAAAAGAAAGAAGGATCAGAAAGAAGAAAATGTTGTAATTGATGATCTAGAATCTCCTATAGCTAAAGGAGAATTGGCCATTGCAAAGCAGGAAGTTAAAGAATCTGTTGATGAATCTAATTTGTTGGAGATCATTGGTAGCATTGATGGAACTAGAAAAATTGGAGAGATGTGGCTGGCTTCTATTGAGTTGGAGATAATTGAAAATTTTCTGATGAACCATTTGGTCTGAAATAGTATCAGCAATGAGTATGTTAGTAATGTGCTTCTAGATTCCCTATATAAAATTATTAAGGAGAAATTGTCTGAGCAATCTATTGAAGATGGAGCTTCAAAAGATAAAGGTATTGATATGCAGAATTTGTTGAAAGAGTTCACTAATGCGCAAAAATCCCTATCTGTATGCATTAATGACATGAAAGATTGTATCTGCAATGGTGGCAGAATTTATAGATATTATCTCTGTTGGAGTGAAGGAACACTAAGAGGGGGGTAAATCAATGTTCTGTAAATCTTATTTTTAACTTGTTCTTTTAAGAACTTAACACATTTAATCAAAAGAAAGATGCAAGTACATAAAATGAACAACCACATCACCATAACAAAAAGATTTTGTATGTGGAAACCCGGTTAAGGGAAAAACCATGACGGGGATGAACCCACAATATAAGTATACTTATTACAATAGAGAATGCACTTGCATTAGATCACACTTCCCAGAGCTCACTGCTCAAGACACTAATACATTTGGTCTAGATTTCCGATGGAGGTTTCTGACAGAGAAGGTATATTGTGACCAAATTTGATTTTTTTTTTTAAATGCCCGAATTCGTTGGAATTCTGATGGTAATTTGACATTTGGTTTCGGCGAAGAAGGCATTAGCAATGAAATTTGGTTTTTTTTTCAAAAAAGTGCTCACATTCATCGGAATTTCGATGACAATGGGCATTACTTTAAAAAAAATTTAAAAAAAGAGGGCAAGTCATTTGTGCATTGCAATCTCGCGCAGGCCTCCGTGTCGACTTCAACCCCCGACAAGATCAAACCCGCATTGAAGGCATTTGTGCATTGAAATCCTGCGCATGAGGTAGATTCTTCACCTTAATTTCATTATGCAAAAAATTATACCATTGAAGAGATTCCTTTCAAGAGATTCTACAACTTTTTCTTTTATACATGCTAGCTATGCCTGCATTCTTGTGATATTGACCGATTGTGGAAGCAACTCTTGGAGTATGAGAGATTTTTTTTATGCAAAATATGTTAGGAAATGAGACATGTGGTGGTTAATTGCCCAAGTTTAGATGCAAATTGGTCAATCTTGTATTCATATTGATTATCCAATATCAGTTGGATGGCTCTTGGTCAAAGGTGTGGTTCCCTGAATGTGTAATCCCTATAGGAATCCACTCCTCGTAAAACCATAGAACTGTGATTGAGGAGTGAGTGTTCAAGTTTTTCGAAGCAATCCCTTCCTCCCGTATACGTGTTGATTAATCATTATTTTATGAGCTAATATATAGGGCGGTGTCTGCCTTTGGCTGCTGAATCAATGGAGATCAAACCAATGCACAAGAAAACAACGGGAATGAATATTATTCAAGTGATTTGAAACCTTGATTCAGTGTTGAGCGGGAAAGCCTTTCTTTCTCTTGCCAGCCAGCCTAACACACCCGACCCAGAAGCCCTAGGGAGATACAATTGTGTTCAGTTCAACACAATCCCAATCTAGAAGGGGTGGACTGAAAAATATCCAACCACACAAATTATCAGTTTGTAATTAACATACAGCATAAAGCTAGTCTATATGACCCCCAAACCATTTTCTTATTGTCTCGGGTTACCCTAGTTTAGGGTATTGGCAGTTTTTACTAAATCTTCTCTAGTTTAGGGTATTGGCAACTATCTCTCCTTTTGCATAGTTTTAGGTGCCATACAAATTCATTGCCTTCTTTGGCTTCCTTGCGGCCTCAACCTCAACGATCATCTTTTGCAAAGTTACTTTCTTCAATACTCTCTTCTTTATCCTTTCAAATTTGAATTGTAGCCACTTAGGAACATCTATATTCTCATCACTTTGGGTGGATGGGTTCATGGTAGTTACAACCTACTTTGTCCTTTGTTCTTCATCTTGTTGCTTGTGCACCTAAGTTTAAAATTTTGGAGTCATCTTGGGGGTGAGGGCCTAGATAGATCCTCTTTTTCTTGTTCTCCATGCTTCTTTGACTCCATATTCTAAGTTCCTTCTGACTTATATTTCATTTCATGAGTCAAATTATAGTTCTTAATTCAGTTATAGGCTAGTATCTTGTGTGTTGATTGTGCCTCTTAGTTTGATAAGGTTTTGGGTGGATTTTAATCTCTAATTTTGAGGGAAAAGTTTCCCTATAAATGTAATTTCAAAATTCATTATGAGGGTCTAAGAATTGATTATTTAAGGTCCAAGTTTAGTAACACTACTTAGTTTGTTTTCTTTCAAAATACATTTAGCAATAGGATGTAGATTGAATACTTGTTCTTTGATGGTATATTTTGAAGAATTAATGGAAATGAAGTTCATAGTTTGCAACGGTATTGGTAGTCTTTTTTTATTGCTTGGTATTCTTCTATTTCTTTCATTTTCCTTAGTCCTAAATTAATATTTACATTTATGAAACATCTTCTTTGTTTAATCAATTTTTGCATCTTTCATGGTGATTGAGGTTAATAAGGAACATGTGAATGAATAGTAGTTGTTCTAGAGCTTTCCTTCCTCTCATTTTCATGTTAGAATTGGCAATTTTGGCATCATAAATTATTTACATACAAGGTTATTTCTAGATTTTGTTGATAATGTGGGTTTAGGTAATATTGATGATTCATTTTCTCGTAGCCTTGTTCTATCTTTTTTAATTTATTTTAACCTTTTAGCTTAGGGAGATTGAGAAATCGACATCTCAACTTGATTAGTGACATTTTCCCCTTGAACAAACTGGCCACATGAACACTTTGTTATCTTGTATCATTGTTACCTTGGGAGGTATGGATTCCTAGGAAATGATAAATTCTAAAGGTAAGCTAACTTAACTCAAGGGACTGAGATGGTATCCTACCATGAAAGATGATAGTTCTAAGCAAAAGACTACCCAGTGATATGAAAGTTGATGCAAGATAGTAAGGACAAGAAGGAAATTTATTTTGAACTTTGACAAGATTGAATCTTTGGATGGAAGATTTAATGGATTGATAGTGAAAAGGTATGGTGATGCATAGAATCCAATAAACTCAACCAACTAGGGAGATATTTCTCCCAACTCACCTATTCAATTAGGTGTCAACCCTTCACTAACTCACAAGACCCCTCACAAGGCCACAAGTTACTCAAAAGGATTCAATACCCCAAAACACACCCATACTCACCAACCCTCACCCAACCATTGAATCACACTCAAATAGGACAAATAAACATGTCTAAGTCACAATCTGACTCTTCAACATTCAATCACCACCAACACCCTCAACCCTTATTCACACAAATCCTCCTTCAACGGGGTCTTCTAATCCCCCCTGGTACTCAACTCACAAAATTTATTAGATATCCAAAAACCAATTTACTTTTAGATTCTCTTAAAAGGACCACTCAACATATACCACCATGGGTCTTTATCCTCCCAACCACCCAAAGGTCAAAGGAAGATTCACTGCTGCAACACTCACTTTTTGTGACAGTCTCAAGCACTTAGGATAGTCACTCCTTTCATGGTCATTCTTCTTCACAACACTCTCTCAACTTAATTATGATGATAGTGTAGCTCCTTGAACCTTCCACCAACACCAAAATCAATACCAAACTCCTTCCCAATCTCGCTAATGGACTAACTCAACTCACTGTCAAATTGTGACAGTCAATGCAAGGTTTAGGACAGTCATACACCCTCACGGATTGATACAATTTTTTGGTCACCAAACACTTGGATTATGTTTATAAATCCCTCACAAATTCCCCAATCCCTTAAAAATACCATTCAAGGACCCTTGAGTCAATTACACCATCCAAACTCCATGCATACACTGTGTTCTCATATTAAGACACAAAGATCAACACCTTCCACATATTTGTGCGTGCCAAAATGCTCATGAGACCTTGAAATAATTAATAAAAAAAAATACATGATTTTATGGGTCATCCCATGCCTTTAAATATATTTATCAACATGGAAATGACCCCTAATGCATTTTAGTTTGCCTCGGGTTACCCTAGACTAGGTTTTTGACAATTTTCACCAATTTGGCTATAACTTTTGCAATACATAATGAAACAAGATGAAACAAAAGGGAGATTAAATAGGATTGACCCCTATAACAAATTAAAGATATTTTTAAAGAAAAAATAACATGATAATAAATTTCAAACTCCAATATAGCAGTTTGCAACGTTAAAGAACTCAGAAATTGCAGGGTAAAACTGAGATATTCATTAATTGTGCTTAGTTGCAATGCTCAACTGACCCTTGGTCATGGAGAGTGCCTTATTAAACAATTAAAAATCCTCCCTAAATGGTTAGAACCACATTTTAAACTTTTCTCAACAAACTAACACCTAATTGCTCATAAAATGCACAAAACGTTGCTTTAACAATGTTGAAAATATTACCAACTTTGTCAAAAATTGTTCCTAGACTCAACTCAAGACCACTATGACTCAAAAATGATATAAATAGGTTCAAATAGGTCTATAAAACCTTTACATATCATTAAACATCACATTTGACCCATTGAGACATATTTGCAACATAGTGACAATTTGACAATATTAATCATCATGACCCCCACTAGGACTCAATACACCATCTAATGGTCTTAATGACATTTATTACATGAAATATGGTCTTCTAAGACCTTATTCATAACCAAACTCAAAAACCTTGACCTATTACTAAATTGGCTTCATGGTGGCCATCTTGTGCTAGGTGCTCTTTCCCAAAAGGATGATATGATACGATGGAGAGAAATATGAGGGGGGAGTGGTAGGAAATTGTAAGGGTAGCTGCTACGTGGAGAAAGAGGAGGGAATGGGATGTGTGGGGAAAGGGGGAAATAAGGGATGTAAATTATGGAAGAAGGAGATACGTGAGGGGGAAAGAGTTTTAGGATGTGGGAGGTAGAAGGGGTCAGAGTTAGGATATGTTGGGGAATAAAGTGGAGTGGGAGGTATAAGGGAGTAATGAAAGGGTAAAGGGAATGTAGGTTATAATGGGAGTTATAAGGGACAAGGAAAAAGGGTAAGGGGGTAGGGTGGTAGGTTAGGATAGGGATAGGATATGGGTAGGCTAGGATGGGGGTAGGTCATAAGATGGAAAGGGTAGATTAATAGCTGTGTGGTAGAGGTAAGCTTAGGGGAAAAAAGGAAGTAAGACTTATGGGATGTGGGTTAGAATAGGTGATTTTAGGGGAATAAAGGGGTAAAGCGGTAGGTATTGTGGAGGGGAGTGTGAGATATAAGGTATGAGGGGAAGAGAGATGCTAGGATAGAATAGGGGTAGGGGTAAGGTGGAAAGGAAGTTAGTGGAGGGAGGTGAGGGTGTAAGATGGAAGGTTAGGTTTAAGTTAAGATGTGAAGGAGGTTAAGGCATGGGGTATGAAAGGTGGATAAAGGATAGAGGATAGGAAGATAGGTTACTTATAAGGTATGGTAAATGGAAGTGAAGAGTGTTAGGGGAGGTGGAATTGGTAGGAAATGGAAATGGGAGTGATTGGGTTTGGGCACCCACTGATAGGATTGATAGAAGTGGAAGGGATTATGCCTTGGCTAAAAGGGAATGTTAAACCTCACTTCATTTCAAAGAGAAAGACTTGGCCAGCTCCTGAGAAACTACGAACAAAAGGTTAATAGAAAAGACTTGACAACAACCAACTAAGCTAAGACAACTAACCTAGAAAGTGAAAAAGTGGGGGTCCCCATTTACAATGAGGCGATGTGTGAATACATCACAACAAGATGTCACTCTTTCCACTTACCTTTCTTTTTTGTGAATATGCATAACACTATTTTGGAAATGATAATATTGATCCTCATCCATTAAAAAATAATTATGATGGTAAAATTAATAGACCTGTTGTAGGGTCCTCCAAGCCTAGAGTAAGGAGTTTGAAGTGTAGATACATTGATTTGGCCTTGTGGCCATCAATGAGTGTTAAATGGTTTTGGTTTAATTTGCATAATTTCTATGTTCAAGTAATTTAATTTGGTATAGTATACTGAAACATGATTTCATAACTAACATTTCAACTTCTATATAACTAGTTCTATAGCCTGATTTTTTTGCCTGTGAAGAAAGACCATATCAGACAATATCAGCGAACAACAAAATAAAGAGACAATTGCTAGATTATGATCTAACTTGAAAAGAAAAGGTGATGGAAAATGTTATTCTCCCTGCAAAATTTGTAAGGGGTTAAAGACTAGAAGACTTCTAATCAAAATAGCTAAGAATCATTGTAGGTTGCATGCTCATATTAAAGGTGGACATGATTATCATCCATTGGTAGGTTTTTCATTATATCGTTTTAACAATTTATATACATAAGAAATCACTTGATGATGAGATCATGATCATGGTTTATTTATGTTTATCAATTTTATATAGGTCGAGCACCCCGGAGCACATGATATGGATCAACACAACCCAAAGAATATGGTTTTCAAAGTGGAGGAACATGGAGGTGTGAATATCGAAGCTGGAGATAATGATCCCATGGAAGATGACGATCATAAGCCACAAAACACAATTGAAAATGATGGTGAAAATACATTGATCCATGACACATTTAGTACTAGCGCAGCTGATCATGATAATGAAGATGACCTTGATGTTGTTCATGATGTCCCTCTAATTGAGAAGGCATCTGAGGCCCTTTACGAAGGCTCCTAGACAACTCTTCTCTCCATTGTATTGTCGTTGGTGAACTTGAAGGTTATGAATGGTTTATCCAGCATAACAATCTCACGTATGTTAAGGTATGTCATATATGTCATAATAAATGGTGAATCATGTTGTACCATTAATATTCTTTATATTAACAAAATATATTTTTTTGTTGTAGATTGATAGGTGAGTTTTTGTTACCACCATCAAATATTCTACCTTGCTCATACCGAGAATTATCTGTCATTATGAAAGATATTGGAATGGAGTATCAAGCAATGGATGCTTGTCCCAATGATCATATTATATATCACAAACAACATAAATTCCGAACTGAATGCCCTGAATGTCATATCAGTAAATATCGAACACATCAAATAAGAAAAAGGGTTCCTCGCAAGGTTCTTCGTTATATTCACATTATTCCATGTATGCAACGATTATTCAAGTGCACTAGCTTGGCATAATTTATGGATTACCATGCACGCAATAGAAGTCGAGATGACATTATTCGAATTCCTGTGGATGGTTCAGCATTTATGGACATAGAGGAAAAGTGCCCACTCTTTAAAGAAGAACCTCATAATCTCATGATTTCATTGGCAGCGGACGGTGTCCATCCATTTGGAGAGCTGAGATCTGTTTACTCAATGTGGCCTGTTTTTGTTATCAACAATAACATTCCTCCATGGATGTCAATAAATAGGGAGCACATAATGTTGGCAATGATTCTTCTAGGTATTTTATCATTTAATAGTCGTTTACATTTAATTATAAATATTACAGTAAAATGGTCATAATAATTATGTAATGTTTTTGTTCATTCAATTAGGTAAGTATCAAGTTAAAGATATGAATGTATATATCAAGACTCTTATCGACGATTTGTTGGAGTTATGGAATGGTGTCACTATGTATGACGTCTCTAGACCAATAGGACAAAGACAATTTCAATTCCATGCGATGCTTGTATGGACAATACATGATGCCCCAGGGCTGACACATTTTTGTAGTATGTTATAGTGTTCAAGTTGCACATGATAATTATAATTAAAAAAATTAACATATTTAATCCAATTATACATTATCTTGTAGGTCTTCAAACAAAGGGAAAATTTGCATGTCCATTTTGTGGTCCAAAGATGAAATCTTGTCATTCAAAAAGTGTAGGAAAGCAGGTGTTTGATGAGTATAGGCACTTTCTCCACAAAAATCATAAGTATCAAAATACCGAAAAACATATTTTCAATGGGAAAGAAGAGAATACATCAAAGCCACGAGAATGACACCTCACCTATGTAAGTTGGAATATAATAGAATTAATCATCAACGTAATGTCATTCCTTCTAATGGTTTATGTCATAAAACGTCTTTTCTATTGTGTTTTGTTTACTGATGATGTGATTGATGATCGTGAAGTCATCAAGGCATAAATGAGCACCTTCCTAAGGGACTAAAAATTTATCCTTGACAATTTAGTAGGTTGCCCTACTACGAGCAGTTACAAATTGTGCATTTGTTTGATACTATGCATATTGGAAAGAATATAACAGAGACATTATGAAAAATATTGGATGGAAGGCGTGACAAAGAAAAAATTATCAAAATTTGTAGTGACATTCAGGATTCCAATCATGCAATGAAAAATGTCATTCAATCAAATAGCCATGGAGACCAGATTAATATAAGTGACCTTCCTTGGTTATTAACGGACCAGCAAAGCAATGTTATAAAATAAGTCATACGAAAAAATTCGATTTCCCATGGGATTTGTTGCGAACATAAACAAACTCATATCAAAGAAAAGTGAATTTGGACCAGGAATGAAAATGCATGATTGACATACTTTCATTAAGTTAATTCATGTTCTTGTGTTTTTACTATATATTTGTATACTGCGCGTGTACTTTTCATTGTATTATGTTAGAAAAAAATGAAAAAATAATTTTATAATTGTTGCAATACGCTCTACCTCTATCTCTCCCAGACAACTTCAACAATAATGTCAAGCAAGTCATATATGATCTTGGAAAATACATGGGGTAAGTAGTCATATTTGTTTAGTTCGTTGTATAGATATTATATTTGTGATTTTTTTTACTTGTTATGTAATATATTTTTTTGCGTCTTGAATATCTTCTAGGTGGTCGTCATGTAAAGAAATCCATAAAGAAGATATTAAATATTGGAAGAGAAAAATTCCTCATCTAATGTGTGAAATGCAAAAGTGTCTACCTTCAACTTTTTTCAATGCACAAGAACACTAGCTCATACACCAAGTTGAGGAGATTGAATTGTGTGGACCTGTACACACTAGGTCAATGTGGATGGTTGAGAGACACTTGAAATTTTTGAAGGCTTTGGTTCGACAAAGAGAACATCCTAAGGGTTCTATGGTGGAGGGATATATGGTATACCAGACTATGGTGTACATTTCTAAATATCTTCCTATGTTTGTAGAAAAGATCCACGTGGATCGCATTTGGGATCCCAACCCCATTAACAAATTTGAAGGGGAGTACTTGACGGGGAAAGGTAGATTGAGGAAAGTGAGAGGTAATTATAAGATGTTATTGTAGTTAATTAATTCTTAATCTTCAAAATAAATCGGTTTTAAGATGTCTATTTATTTTTTGTACAGTTGGTAGAGAGTGGGATGCACTACATTTGTGTATTACAAACAATCTTGATTGGATGATGGTATGGATTAAAAATTGTCAACATTCTTCTCACACATTAACATGGGAAGGTGTGGCTTCATTGGTTAAAGAAGCTCATCATAATGGAGATTCCAATGTTACGCAAAGGGAAATTGATTTAGCATATGGTTTAAGAGATAAATAGGTACATATAAATTTATTAATCACCCATATGTTTATCAACTCACGATGTAATAATTTTTACATGTTTGACATATCGCAGGTCAAACACCACAATGCTATGTGCTACAATGGTCATAAATTTCACATCCAAAAGTTGGATGACACGAAGAAAACTTGTGATTTTGGGATAACTGCAGTCTTTGAGGTTACAAATATTTCATCGAGAAATGACATACATCCTCAAGAGTCTCAAAATCGATACTATGGCATTTTGGACGATATACTTGAGTGCGACTTTAATTCCTTCAAATTAGTTATTCATCGTCAAATGGTACAGGCTACGATTGAATAAAAATGATCCTGATAGAACTGTTATTGAACATGATAATGGTTGTACAATGGTTAATACAATGTCATTTGAACCAGTTGGGGATGAGCCCTATGTTCTTCCAAGCCAATGTGAGAAGGTATTTTACTCAGAGGTTCCACATAAATCGGGTTGGTCATTTGTTGCTAGACATAATCCAAGAGGAAGGCCAATAAAGTATAATTTGATTGAAGAAGAAGATACTGAAGAAGTTGAAGATGATGTAGATGATGATCACGATCGACAGTTACTTGATGATGATGAAGAAGAAGAAGTTGATGGTGACGGTGATGGTGATGGTGATGGTGATGGTGATGGTGATGATGATGACGATGACAAAGATGAGGATGGTGGTGGTCGTGATGATCATCATCATCATGGTCATGATGATAAATGAAATGTATGGTAAAAATTTAATTTTGATTTCTTGATAGAAATTTTTTTGACTTATATGGTTACATAATTAATTCATTATGTTTTCAATTTTAATGTCATTACATAATTAATTCATGATGCACATTTTAATGTTTTTAATTCATGTTCCATGACCTCTAGCAGGTCCTTATAATAGAACTATGCCACCCTGAGGAGATGGAGATAGGGAGAGTGACTATTTAGGTGACATTTTTTTAACTTTGTGTCTATTTATGGAATTTGGATTGTTTATTAGCTATGTGATGGATGTTGATTTAAAATACATATGTGATGGATTACATGTTTATGATGATACATGTGACATTTTTTGAACTTTGTGTTTATTTATAGAATGTGGATTGTTTATTACCTATGTGATGGATGGTGATTTATGATACATATGTGATGGATTACATGTTTATGATGACACATATGTGATGCTAATTATGATGCTCAATTACATATATGATGATACATCATGTGATGCTTATGATACTTATGATACATATGTATTTTTTGTTTATCAAATTACAAATGTAATACTTATGATGCTCAATTGATGGTGTTGATTTCATGTATAGTCCCTATGTGATGTTGTCACCCTTGGTGGGAACTGGTCATTGACTACAGACATCGTCAACCCTTTAGTTGAGGATCCTACATAGTCTACATAAAGTAAAGGTAAGGAATTAAAAAATTTACAATGATTATGATGACAACAACTTTTTTTTGTAATACTCTTTTTTTCTACAAAGTTCATGTTGTTCATGTTGTGTACTATGTAATTTTTAGCTAACATAAGATAATTGAATTACATGTGTAGGAACCTGAACCCCTTTGACAAGGATCCTGCACAGTCTCATGGATCGACAAGTATAAGTCAATACACCCTATAGAAACAGTTTATTTTTAAAAAATTACTTGGAAAACAAACTTCCTTAGTTTTTCAAACCTCGACATGCATAGCAAATCTAATACAGTTATCAACACTTGAGGCCCCAATTGGACTTATTCAAATTTTAATCTCAACATCAACTTTAGGGCCAACTTTTTCATCAACATTACCCTCATTTGCAAAATATCTCTCTCATTACCAACTAACTCTCTCATTTGATGGAGTGTAGGTACCACCAAATAGGTATTTGTCAGATGTGTCTTCCTCGAGTGAGGGAAATGCAGGAATAGAAAATGAAAGTGAGACATGTAGTAGGTCTACAATAGGGAGAACAACTAGAGGTCAAAAGATTAGAAGAAAATTCAATAAATGCATGAAAGTTTTCCTTGCTCAAGGGGGGTCATATTCTTATGATGATGAGACCAAAGGCGACATTGAGGTGCCCTTGAGGTACAAACATCTACAGAAACAATTGGTACCCAAGGAAATTCCTCCAATAAACACCAATTTGTGTGTTAACGATAGGATATATCGCATAGCACCTTCGTCGTTACATGGTTTGGGCCTATATTCCATGGACGACATAAAGGTCTATTACAACAAAGTTGTTGAATTGATGGAGTTTGTCGGACCTTGTTACAATTACAATAATTGGATGTAGATTGTTCGATATAAAAAAAGTATGCGTAGGTATGCACTGTCAGCAAATTATATGCAACAGAAAGATAACGATCAAAGTAAACGAGTGGTTGTATACATTGATGGAAGGCCAAAACCAGCAGGGAATATTGCAAGTTTTATAAATAGTACGCGACCTGGATCAACTAATAAACAACCCAATTTCATATTTGAGGCGTGCGATGGAAATCATGTGTTCGTATGTGCAATCAAATCAATAAGTGCAGGGGAAGAGCTGCTAATCGATTAGAATTTGAATCGTATAGATACAAACAAAGTTACTATCATGGGGGTGGTATGTACTATATACCATTTAAATTAACCAACCTCCAATTAATGACTCCAATATACCATTTAATTATGAAGTTTTTTTGCTAAGTCTATTGGTTTAATTTTGTTAACGTTTTTTATATTTTTTCTTTGTCACAGGGCAACATGGATCCATCACATAGCACAGACAGCGATGTAGGTCACGACACTTCTATCGAGCAGGTAAACCTCATTGTAATTGTACAAATTAGATAGAAGCAGACTGTTACATTATTATGTTCTTTTTTTTAGTGTTTTAAACTAATTTTGTAATTTTTAACGATATTCTTGTCACAGACGGATGTTCGGGGAAAGGGAAAGGAGGTTGTAGTACCTGAGCACCTCTTTAGGGATGTGGACTCAACAGGATTGAGCGATGATGACCCTAGAAATTCCACAAACCCTATGGAATTGTTAAGAAAGTCTTTTAGAAAAATTAGTAGAGAGATTATTGCTTTGCCATCCGTGGAGCCTCAGACTATTGAGATACGAGAGAGGATGCAAACATTGATTCGGACAGCAGCTAACTTGCAAGTAAGTATTAATAAAAACTTTAATTATAATAAAATTTCAAAAATGGTTTATATTTTATACTCTTTTATGTCATTAACTAAAATATGTACATGTTATTTTTACAGAAACTTTTGCGTCATGAGACTCGTGGCCATGATCAGGGTGTTGCGGGTAGGTCAAGGGATGACGATTTTCTTGGCTTATCACTTGCTTGGCTTATCACTTTGAGTACCCAAAATACATCATACTTGATACTGTCAATGTTCATAATAAAGGTCCATCCTTGTTTATAATTCTTGCACTTTTCATATATTTAATGTTTTATATATTTAATGTATTATTCTTCAGGTGTTGCCAATGTTCCTGTGCAAATGTCGCTAGCGCCTCATCAGAGGTTAGACCCACCTATATTGTCGACTGCAATGTCGGCAATATGTAGCATGCAAACATCCTCTACTGCATGTCATATTGGCCCGCCCACTGTTGGTAGATCCCTCTTTTGCTCTATCTTTTGTTATGTGTTTATTTCCCTTCAAGCATTCTTTCTTGGGGGCATTTCATAGTGGATTCATTTTCTGCAGTAGGAGATGCACATGAGGATGCGCCAGAGGTGACTACTGGTGATACCATACCATCATTTCCTGGATCTTCTCATATTGCTAGTACGGGAATGTTGCAGGCCATATTAGTGGTGAGCGATGAAGAAATGATTCCCTTAAAGATACAAAAGGTTCCAAGTACTTTAAAATTATTATTATATATAGTCTAATTGTAATTTACTTTCTAATCACTCATTTTGGACTAATGATCCCATGGATTTTTTGTAGGAAATGATATTTTTTATAAAAATCTTAGTGACATTGCATTGCAGATATTTGGGCCCACCATACATAAAAGGTTGAACATCATATGTGAACTAACCCTATTAGCACATATTTTTACGAAAACATTTTGTGTTATATGGAGGCATTTTTCCTATCATATGAACATTTACTATTGGTTTGCATGTGCAGGAACCTTATTAGCACGAATAAAGTTCTCTAAGGATTAGTTATTTCAGGAATGTCAAGGAATCACTTGGGCAAACTAAGGGCATGCACTGAGTATAGACTACACAAGGAATCTAGTATGGAAGCATTTATCAGTGGAAAATTCATTATGGTATAATCTAAGATTGTTTTCTAGTATGTATCAGACCCCATGAGATAACTTGGATCACTAATATTCATGGTGGATGGCTCATTTGTTCAAAAATGCAAAATTTCAATTATTGGCATAAGTAGTCCCGATGAAACAGTATTGGAAAGAAAAAGAAGGATTATCAGCAAAACTTTTACTGATAAATCATAAGACGGACCCATTGGAGCACTTAAATAATATTCAGCACGATGTGCACTCTTGGGAATGTTATACCATCGGGATAGCTTGTTCCGATGAGGCAGAAGGAGGGTGTTTTCTATCGGCATGCATCCGCTTATCGGGGAAGTGTAAAACTTGTTATATCGATAGCTGATGAGGCTATCGGTGTGACTTATAGAGATGAAAACTCTATCCCAATACCCGATGACTAAAGCGAACTAAAGGTGGGTCCATTGGAGAAAAGAACCGCATCGGGATAATGAAGGAACAGTTAGGTCGATCCCCGATGACATGGAGAATTAGAGGGCGGAACCATCGGTATTATCTATATCGATAAAACTGATTTAGAGGTATAAAGCATAAAATTGCAACGAAGTAACATCGGGACTTCAGGAGGAATAGAAAAAGGCCATTCCAACCCTTGATGAAGGTAAAAGCGCCCGCGGGGATATCGGTATAAATTATACCGATGAAATAGCACTGATTGAAGACTTATCGGGACGTTGAGAGGAGGAATTTCATGCTATGTCAAATTTCGATGAGATTGTTATAGCAAATGGTGAATTGCAAGGAGGTCTTCGAGGAGAGTTATACTGATAAAGCAGAAAGCTTAGGTAGAATGTGGATTGAAATGTTGAGGTCATCACAACATTGGAGGGACATAAAATGAATTAGGTCGATACCCGATGGATTAAGTAAGAGAAGAAACCGAAGGTAGGTGTATCGGGGAGAGCTATACCGATGGACCGTGAAAACAAAAAACAAAGCCAAAATAGAAGGAGATTTGATCGGGATAGGTTACACCAATCAAAGCCGAAGTCATAAAGACATCATCGGATCATCGAGAAGAGACATTTTTGTTATACCGATGCCCAATGAGACAGTGGAGATGGATGCGAATAGGGGGATCTGTCGGGGAAATGTATGTTGATAGACCGAAGAAATAAAAAGGATGCGCAAGTATGACGTTGATGTCATCGGCTCATCGGAGAGACATAAAGTGAGTTATGATGATACCCGATGGGCAGAATGCCACAGAGGAAAGAAAGACGGATCCATAGGCATAACGTGTATCGATGAAACACGAAGATGGACCTATCGGAATGACAAACATCGATCAAAAGGACAAATAAAGGAATTAAAAAGGTGTACATTACGGGTGGCGCCAAAAAATTAAATTTTCGGGCCAAGTTACGTCGGTTAGCTGTTGAGAAATCTGGTATGAAAATAGACATGACCGCCATTATTTAATGCATCCAATGGACAGGCCTGAAATCGCATGAAGCAAATCTAACTAGGATTTTTTCCAGATGTTAGCTATAATAGAGAATGAACTAATGCCATATAACAAGAATCATGCCATAAGCTCAAAGCATCATAATGCAACAATAAAGAGAGCCTCAAGAGTGATAAAAACACATAAAAGTGGGCAACACATGAATCTGATAACATAGAATTATCGTCCACATCGAGGCACAACATATCCTCTCGTTGGAGCTACAAATTACCCTTCCCCAACAGCAAGGACACGCTCAACTTGCTGGAGCAACATATCAATACCTCAATGGTCAAGCACAAAGCTACTTGTCAGAGCCAAAATAGATTCATGCATATCACAACTGAATAGCACAATGCCCAAAAATGACCAAACATGATAAATCAAGCCTCTGGAATGAAGATCAAGCCAAAAATACCAACTGAGGACCTCAAAATTGACCCAAAAACATGTTGACACTACTTTAGCATTTTTGCAGCCCAGATTGGCGCTTTTGCAATTAGTTTTCGAGTTGCAACTTTTGAAAAATGGGATGCAGAGGTGTTCAAACTTGCCCAGATTCGGGTACGGACTCAATCAGGGTCCAAAATCAACCCAGGAGTCATTAAAATCCATCACAACCACAAAATAGGGTTCTCACAAGATCAAAAAGATCACACATAAAAGATAAACATCTCAACCGGCGAAAGCTTGCACAAAAAGGATCCCAAATACAACCAGATCTGATCTAAATCACATCCAATAATCATCAGACAATAAAAGGTCCTAAAAAAGTATTTCTAAGGCAATACAAGTCTTCACAAATCAAAAACCAACACATACAACATTTGCAAGGAGGTTATAGCCATAAAAATCACATCTCATAAACGCCCATTTCCCAGCACTACATAAAATCAGAAATTCCTATTTTGAATTGTAACCTTTCCAAAAATTATTCCTATTCAATCAATCCAATAATAAATAACTGATTCATTCCCAAAATTTCACCCGAGACAATCTTTTAGCAGACAATATTTCCTGGAAGCGAAAACTAAGAATAATGCAATCAAATCCAACCTGGAAAAAGAAGCAATGGAGATGAAATATGAATATGAAAGCTCCAAATCTAGCAAACTTCCAAGCGCAATCTGAATCCAAAACCAAAACCAAATCCTCCAAACAAATCCCAGAAACTCCCGAAAAACCAACCCCATGAATGCACGGGAAATCCAAAAATATACAAAAATTAAACTCCAAAACTTTTATTAATAGTCGACCAATCAAATTAATCTCAAAAACCATTTATTATACCAACCCTCACAAAGTTCAAGGAAAATAATAAACAAGTATAATATTTATCTACCTCCCACCATTCGACCAATTAAATAAGAGGGTAAGTAGGTTTAATTAAAAATCAATTTAACCAAGGGTAAAAAGACAATCAATTAAAATAATAACTTGCATACCCAAGATAAAATATTATTCACGAATAAAAATATTATTTATTCACCCAATAAATAATAAACCACAACATAAATTAAATAAATAACCATGGATAATAATATTTATTCATTAATAAAATATTAATGCCTTGTTTAAATAATATTAATTAATTAAATACAAATAATTAAATAAATAGCCATAAATAAATAATAACAATGGAAAATCCAAAATAGCATCATTAAAATAAATATAAAATCCAACAATTAACAATTAATAAAACATAATTAAAATATAAATAAATAAAAGCCAATTGACAATAAATAACAATAAATAATAATTAAGCTCTTGATAAACAATAAATCAAATGTTAAATAAATTAAATCAATTAAACAATAAATAAGTCATAGATCAAATAAATCAATAAGTCAAATAATTATGAAATCTCGGCAATAAATTAAATAATCATTTAAACACTAAATCATAAACTAAAGTAAAATAAGATAAACTTCAGAACCCAATAAATAAATAATACTAATAAATAAATAAATAATCAAATAATATTAATATCTCAATCTAGCCACTTAATAAACTATGCAATAGAATCAATTATTAATTTAATTAAACAATCATACTCACAAAACCACATAACAAGGGTCCTAACAACCACGGTGCGTCACAAGACAATACTAATATGACTCAACTGACAGGGTGACAACTTAAGCCTAGAGTGTGCGAGGGAAACACATGCCATCTCCAACAAATTGTCATTGGGATAAATACACGCTCAAACCTATGAGACTAGGTGGAGTCTATGTCTGGTACCTACAAACTTGCATCCACCACTTAACAAAACGTATACAATGCATATATATCATAATAATCAGACAGGTGATAGAGAATCGCAGTGTCACATCATGCTCGTTATGAGTGATATGACATCGTCTCTACTCATGAAGACAGTCACACAATATAACATCAAAGCATCGCATAAAATCATGATCATGAAATAGGGTTAGTACCATCATAACATCATAAGTCATATAAATCTCCAAACATGATGAGTCATATCAAATAACATAAATCCATGTAGAGTAACTAGCATTATCGATACCCTCCAAGATAGCAATGGAGTCATAAGTAACCATCTAAGCATCAACCATATGTTTAAATAATGCTATCAATATATAAATCAAAATGCAAGCCTAGGAGGGGCACTACAACACCTAGCAACAATAACAAGGCAGCTAGAGAGTACGAAGGACCTGATGGAGGCAGTAAAAATGGTGAAGATGGCATGTGAGCGTCAAAACGTAGCTGAGCAAGACCTATGGCTTCGAGCTGAGCAAGTGCAGCACCTTCGACAGTAGCTCTCCACATCTCACGGAGCACCCAAGCCCCCATCTTTAGCTACTCTAAGGACGTCCTCTCATCCCCCTACTTCTCAACAGATTTTATATTTGATCGACCCCATTTTGTTTTCATCGTCTAGAAGATGACTTATTTTTTGGGGGTCTGATGTTGGTACCAATTTTGCCAAGTAGATAAATAATGTTTTGGTTAAGAATAATTGACAATGTAACGAATAATTGTCCCCATTTAGTTGGTAGTTATTGATGGTTGGCACTCAACCAACCGCCAAGTAGTATATATTTTTGGATTGTATCGAGAACTAGGTGATCTATGTTGTCCAGGATGGAAAAGATAGTAGCAACCCCGACAAAAATGAAGGATTATTAAACAGCAATAACCTTGTGGCAAAAATCTGCAATGCTCTGATTTTATTAAACACAAACTAATAGTGAGGCATTGTTCATTTCATACTATTGAAGGATTAAAATGGTGCTCGCAGGGGTTGAGGGCAGGAGCGAGGCATAGCATGGAGGGAGAAATTAGCAGTAAGTGCGCAATCAGTATGGCGATCATCTATCTAGACCAAGCGAGCGAGGAGGAAGGTAGCAGGCATCGAGGTGATGTGAAGTAATGGATTAGGAAAGTTCGATGGAGATCTTCAGAGAACATCAATAATGGATAGCAGGTGTATGGAAAATCTAGGGCAGGAGTTGAGCAAGGCCGAAGGGATCTTCATGTTCCTCCCTCACTACAGTATGATCAAAACAGACCACAATGAATGTTTGAGAATGTTCGATGGGTTGATAAATTTAATCATCCTCAACTAGTGAAGAGAGACCCTAATCATCCTTACCGCAAACAAGGTCGAGCCCCTCGATGGAATAACGACAAGAGGTTTATCAGAAGTATTTGGAGCAGAGAACCTCCTTGGATTAAGAGAAGAGATAATCGACCAAACAAAGATCTACGGTTCTTCAATAATGATTGGTTAGCTTCTTCATAAGAATGGAGGGAGAAGGGATTTCAAAGAGGGAAGAATGGGTGGTTCAGGAAAATAGCAATTCCGAGAGCAGATGTGTCGAAAAATTGGAGATCGAGGCAAGTAAAGGATCTGGTGTAAGAGCCAAGCATCACGAAAGGGCGAGACAATAAAGGCAAAGGAATTCTAGCTAATGGTTAGGGTCCCTCACGAGGATCTGAGAAAATTTACGGTAAGTCTCCACAAGACCCCATGTTTACAGTTCATATTGAAGAGGATTTAGCTAGGCAAAATAAGGAATTTTTGGAGAAAGTAGGGATTTTCATTAAATGGGGGGGATAGTCGCAAAAGTTGGAAAGAAATTAGGTCTTGGTGTTATAGGCATTGCGAGAAGAGCACGGTGATTAGGCCAATGGTGAACAATTTTTATTTGGTGTCCTTTGCATCCCATGAAGGAAAAATAAAGGCTCAGGGGTCGACGTCTTTGTTCCTGGATAGAGCACATATACATATGATAGATTGGATATCAAATTTTAATCCATGGGATTATTCAATAGTAGAAAACTCCTTCTGGTTTTGTCTTTTTTATTTGGTGTCCTTTGCATCCCATGAAGAAAAAATAAAGGCTCAGGGGTCGACGCCTTTGTTCCTAGATGGAGCACAGATGCATATGATAGATTGGATACCAAATTTTAATCCATGGGCTTATTTAATAGTAGAAACCTCCTTCTGGTTTCGTCTTTACAATTTACCTGCGGAATATTGGGGAGAAGAGGTTATTAGAGATATTGGGAGGAAACTAAGTACCAGTTTATGGATAGGCCATTGGAAGATCAGAAATTGGGCATATATTTTAGAATATGCGTAAATATACCAAGTAAAGTAGAGATCCCAACTAACATCGAATTGGTAAGGCAGCTGAAAAAAAGCAATTGTTAGGGAAGATATGTTGGATCTATGCCCTAGATGTAAGTCGATGGTCAATGGCTTGGATAAGTGTTTCACTTCAGTCTCGGTAATCAATCTCAACAAGTTTCATCAGACTGTGTTAGGAAATATGGACATGAGCACTTCTTTGGGAGGTACATTAATAGACATGCAAAAAGAACTGATAGACTCAATTTGGCCGGTAGGAAAAGGGATTGAGTTGGAAAGGGACTTGTCAAGAAAAGATTGGGATTTTGGGGCAAGAGGGAATATGCAAATAGGCAATGAGGAAGGGGCAGATCCTCTGGGAGAGGATATTGCAAGCAAAAAGGATCTTATCATCCCCTCAAGTACTAACACAAAAGACATAACCAGCCAGGAATTGGAAATTGATGGGTTTCAATGTTTATTGGATATGTCTAAACTGGTTTAGGGAAATCAAGTGGAGGAGTTGGCCATTAATTTCAATGGAGAAGGGAAATCCACCGATAGTATTGAAGGGAGTGAGGAGGATAGATTGGATACTGTAGTGTGTAGTGAGAAGGCTAGTGAAGAGGAGAGTGTCAACTCAAATTCTGATCTGGATGATAGCTTTGAGGAGTACCAAGCTGAAATAATGGAGGAAAGAGGACTCAATAAAATTCAAACAGACCTCAAGACTCCCAAAATCAGATCAACTAAACGAAAGGGTCGCAAATCCAACAAAGCTAAACTGGCAATTGTTGCGTGCACAAAATGTCAAACAAGGTTATTTCAAACAATTCTTAGAAATGGGAAGTACCCCTTCTCAAGGAGCCATGAGGATCATAAGTTGGAATGCTAGGGGCTTAAACACCCCTAGCAAATGGCGCCTCTTCAAGCGTCAAATTGATACCAATAGCGTTGATCTTGTTTTGATTCAGGAAACTAAATGGAGTAAGAAGGAGAAGGAAAAAAGGATTAGGTATAGGAGATAGTGGCAAGGTTTGTTTGTGAATCAAATGGGGCTTCAGGAGGTATTGGGGCACTCTAGAATCCAGCAAAGGTGTTTTGTTCTTTAAACTCAGTGCACACAAACTGGATTATGATAACTTATTAAAATTACCAGGGTAATAAATCTTGGAAAGTGATCAAGGTTTACGGACCCATTTCCACAATTGCCAAGAGGGAGGTTTGGAGAGAAATCACATTGGATCTCAGTCTAAATAGGGAAGAGAAAATTATTATAGGTGGAGACTTTAATGCTACGCTTAATAACACGGAGAAATAGAGCGGCTCCAATACCCTAACAAGAATACAGATTGATTTTCAGGAGTTTGTGGATGATAATAAATTGAGAGAAGTCATCTCAAAAAATGGGAAGTTCACTTGGACTAATAGAAGGCAAGGTTTCACGTGTATAGCAGAAAAATTGGACAGATTTTTCCTTTTTGGAAATTGGACTAAGAATTAGTAGTGATAGAGGCCTCAATTTTGTCGTACAATGGGTCAGATCATTTTTCAGTATAGATATTACTTGCCTTGGATAACTACAATGGTGGATCTCCCTTCAAATTTGAGAAAATGTGGACTAGAGATCCATTGTTGTATGATTTGTTGGCTCAATGGTGGAATGAAGTTTAGGTAGGAAATCAATCCAAAATGTTTTTTTCCATAAGAAACTATCACACATCAAATGCAAATTGAAGGAATGGAACAAAATTCACTTCAAAAACATATTTGTTCAAAGCGCCCATATTGAGGATGAGTTGAGGGAGCTGAATGAAATTATTGTGGAGAAAGGAATGAGAGAAGAGGAGCTAATGAAAGAGAAAGTTCTTAAGGTTGAACAAGTGGAACTTCTTGCCAGGGAAGAACTTTATTGGAGACAGAAATCTAGGGAGGTGTGGCTCAAGGAAGGGCACAAAAATACCAAATTCTTTCACAATTCAGCTATTCTCAACAGAAACAGAAGCAAAATCATTGAACTCATTAGAGAAGATGGGTCTATGGCATAATCCAAAGAGGAGATCGGTCATGAAGTTGTTAGGTACTTCTAGACACTATTGAACTAGGCTAATCCAATTCAGGTAGCAGAAAGGAATGTTCTCCTAGATCAAATTCCTAGCCTAATCTCAAATGTGGAAAATAGGGAGCTTTAAAAACTAATTGATATGGAAGAACTCAAAAAGGCCACTTTTCAGTTCGGACCAGACAAAGCACCTAGGCTGGATGGTTTCCCTGCATGTTTCTACCACCTATATTGGGACTTTCTTAAAGATGACTTACTAAGAGCAGTGGAGGAACCAAGGAGGAAATCAATTGTTTTAGGAGTGGTCAATCATACCTTCATTGCTCTCATTCCAAAGAAAAAAGATACTACTTGTATGAGCAACTTTCGGCCAATTGCATTATGCAACACATTCTACAAGATTATCACTAAGATCGTTGCAAACAGGTTAAAGAAGATCATTGGTAAGATCATATCAGAGGAACGGAGTGGGTTTGCTCCAGGGAGATCTATAGTAGAAGGAATCATTATTGCTCACGAAGCAGTTCATACTACTAGGAAACTCGGGAAACCCGGCATGATAATCAAGTTAGACATACTAAAAGCCTATGATCTGGTGGATAGGAGTTTTTTGGTGGATGTACTTAGTAGGTTTGGGTTTGATAGATCATGGATGGATTGGATCAAAGGATGCATTGAGACTCCAAAATTCTCAATACTAGTCAATGGAGTGGCTCAAGGCTTCTTCAGTACATCAAGAGGAATTAGGCAAGGGGATCCTCTATCTCCATTTTGGTTCATCATTATGGCAAAGGCTCTAGGTAGAAGCATTTCACAGTCTAGGATGGATGGCAAATGCACTGGGATAAAAATCACCCTGGGAGTCGAATCAGTCACCCACCAGCAATTTGTTGATGATACAATTTTATTTGGAATTGCCACACGGGGAGAGGATAGAGATATAAAATCTATGTTGCATGATTATAGTAAGGCTTCGGGTCAATCTATAAATTGGAGGAAATCAGAAGTCTTCTTCCTCAATGTGCAATTGGGACTCTAGAGGGACATAGCATGGATATCGGGCCTAACAGTGGCAAATTTCCTAGGGCGATTCCTGGGTATACCTTTATTTGGGGGAATCAATAAAAGGTGTTATTGGGACAAGTTGATAGAAAGTTGCAAGCAAAAAATGGAGCTCTGGAAAGGCAAATGGCTCACCTCGGCGGGAAGGCTTCTGATGGTTAAAGTTATCCTTTTTGTGACCCCTATCTATTTGATGTCGTTCTTGAAATTGTCTGCTTCAATTGATGACAGCCTAAATAAAATCATGCGTAAATTCTTTTGGAATGAGCCACATGATTCCCAGAATCGGTCTCTACTTGCATGGGATAAGGTGTGTAGACCACAAAATGCAAGTGGTGTTGGGATCAAGCAAGTAAATATTATGAATTATGTCATGGATGCTAAACTCACTTGGATGATGACCACAAGTAGATTAAAATGGGCTAGGATTTTGAGAAGGAAATACTTAGATTCAAAGGACCCTATTAGCATAATCAAGATAAGCAACCCCCCGAGAGGATCAGAAATTTGGAACTTTATACGTGATAGCAAGGAGATTAAAACAAAAAATGCAACTTGGAAAGTTCACGACGACCATATGGCATCCTTCTGGGAAGACTCCTGGGATGGACATCCAAAATTGTGCAATAATCCTAATCTGCAGGAGATAAGGAGAGAAACAACTAGGGTTTGGGGAAAAGAAGTCTGCAATTATGGTGGTCTAGTCAGGATTGACGACATTGAGAGACGATGTTGGAAATCATTGGATGGGATTAATGCACCGCAAGGGCAGATAGATATGCTCTCTAACATCCTAAGGGAAAGAATCATTCTAGCATCACACTCAAGAGATAGAATAAGATGGTGTGCTTCAGTGGATGGGGAATACAAAGTGAAGATTGGATATATTATTAAGCAAGTTGCAGATAGAAATAATCAATGGCCCACTCAACTTCTCTGGGGAAAATATGTCCTAACCAAAGTTGGTGTTTTTTCTTGGTTAGCCATTCAAAACAAAGTCCCAACTCAAGACAGATTATCTAAAATTGGTTTCAAAGTGCCTAATAGATGCATCCTCTGCAAGAGCAATTCAGAAATTGTTGATTGTCTACTATGGTCATGCCCGTATGCTGAGTTTTGTTGGAAAGCCTTCATGAAAAATTTGGAATTTCATTTTGTCAAACCTCTGAGGCTACAAGAGTGGTTCACCTCGTGGCCAAGTCGTGTGTATAAAGGAACGTTTAACAGCATTTGGCAGGTGCGTCCCTCAACCATCGTTTGGGAGCTCTGGAAGGAGAGAAATAGTAGGATATTTAAGGATCAGTCAATGAGGGAAATATTAGTTTTGAAAATGGAGGCTTCAATTGTAGTACTTGCAAATGAGGTAGCCAAAGGGAAATCTATGGCTATTCCAAAAAGTTATGACCCTACACCTAAGGATTATACAGCATATTTGCGGAAGAATATTGTTTGGCAGTCTCCTGAATGTGGTTGGATCAAGATCATGAACTTAGGGAGTAGCTAAAAAACTAAATGCATGAAGCAAAAAATGCAACTACATGATGAAGGCAAATTTGGGTCCCAGCAACAAGGCCTGATGAGGTACCCAATCACAACCAAATCTCTATGAACTGGAGAAATAGAGAAAACCACATGGGAAAAAACTCTACTCCAAAAAGAGATGGAAAAGCAAGAAGAACACCACTGAAGCAAGAAATAGCTGCAAACACTGCCGAAGAGTAACTACTGATCTGAAGAACCTCCACTAAAATAGAACATGACCAGGTAGAGAAGACTGTAATCTGCATGAGTGCCTTCAAATGGCACTACTCGAATCAGATGGCAAACAAAGACAAACAACTGAACTCGAAGATACAGATGGCATGAGACACCAAAGCCTGAAGAGCTGATCAATCGAACCAAGGAAACATTAGAACCAACAGGACAAACCTCCCCATAATGCTGAAAAGGGAGAGGGACAGGTACACTGAAAAGAACGACCAACAAGAACTGCATGACGAAGAACCAGGAACATCGAAGGTGCAGAGAAATTACATGGTGTCGTGAAAGGAACACTCACTTGACACACATCATGAGGTGAATGTCGTGGAAGGAACACTCACTGGACAACGGTAGATGGCAAACAAGGCAAACATCAACCCCCTCATGGCACTTTATAAGTAGTGCATGTACAATAAGGCACAAGATGTGCAAGATCCCAAGAAAACAATGCATGATAACACTTTATCTTAGTGTGTTTGCATAAATGAAGCTACAATGATAAGAAGACTGGAAATAGAAAGAAAAACCAAAACCGAGACATCATACTCAAAGAAAAGATCCCAGGACCTGAAACAACCAAGATATCCACTAGAGTGCTGAAATGCAAAAAACTGAATAAAATATTCCTGGAGCAGAATCTAGAAATAAAACTCATATGGCTGGAAAGTGCACAGAACAAGCTTTCCAACGATATAAAGTTTTCGAAAAACGAAGTTTGGATACTCATTCTATGGCTCCCGGAGTGCAAAAAAGAGACCCCACTTTGACTGGAAAAAAAACATAGTCAACAGCAAAATTGGAAAAAAAAATTTCAACACCACAAGGTCCAGCTCAGAAGCTTTCCAACGCCTATTCGTTTTCGAAAAAACAACTCCATTTGCCCAAGTTATGGCCAAAAGAAAAAAAAACCCTTCTTTTTGGGCATAAAAAAGGTAAAAAAAATAAATAAAATAATTTTATTTTTTTAAAAAAAAATTTTGACGAAAATTTTCTGACACATTTGTAGGTACAGCCGTACGGATTTTTGTGCTTCGTAAAGTGTGCCAATGAAAAAATCATGGCCCAGATGCACTTGTCACCGAAATAGGTCGAATTATATATCAAAATGAATGGAAACGCCCTTCGGAAGCCAACGGTGAGGTCTATTTTGGCCCAAACTGCTCTAAATTTTTTTAATGATTTTTTTAACGAATTTCTCGAAATTTGTGCCAAAAAAATGGCAAAACCAAAGAAAAAATTTCAGAACCCAAATTTGTCAAAATTTGACAAATTTTATATGGAAATGGGGGTTTTGGGGCATTTTGAGCTTAACGGTGAGTTCCGTTTGAGCCCAAAAGAATCAGAAACAAAACAGCTGCCCCAAATCAAATAAAAAAACTCTGAAAAAACTTGAAACCCTCCTCCAAAAAATCTTCTGAAAAATTAGGAACAAGCAGCAGCAGATGTAGGCTCTGATACTATGAAGAAGTTGAGGAAATACAACCTCAGAGATCCCAAGAACACCTGCATGCAAATACCTGTCACAAGAGAAGAATGGAGGCACATAAAGCAAAAAAACATAAATGCTCTAAAGAAGAAAATTATCATTCAGAAAGGGAATCAATTTATGAAAAAGTACAATACAATCCTTATAAAAGGATAATAGCAACCCTAAAGAAACCCTAAAAGGATAATGTGTATTTAATAACTAGAATAATTATTAAATACCTACAATATTTATTAAATGCCTAAGTTTAGCTTAAGCATAGAGTTTAATAGACTAATAATTAAATAAATAATTATTAGCTAATACAAGATAACTCTAACAGAAATTAGGGCAGCCCTGAGAGGACTTGAACTGGATAAGCAGTTGGGTATTGATCGGATTCATCTGGAGGGAGATTCACTCTTAGTAATTAATGTTATCAAGAACAATTGTACTATCAGAATTTAAAATCAGTCATATTTACAGTGAAGGAAATAATATTGCAGATGAGTTAGCAAAGATGGTGGCAGAAAGGACTAAATGCTCTGAGATAAACCAAAATTCTGGAATTTGAATTCAATAAGGACATAATGATGAATCAGTAGGTTGATAATGATGATTTTAGGGAGCTTGTTGATGAGGATGGCAGAATGGATTGCGTATGTATGCCCCTTTAGCGGCTAGATTGATCTTGATGTGATGGGTGAGGGAAAGAGTAGTACGAAAACACTAGAGTCACATTGGGTGGGATGGTAGGGGGGTACGGGCCTATAATCATGAGAACGGGAGATTTGTGACATGAGTAGATACGGATACAAGGTGGCATTGCCGCAAGCTCCAAAGTCATGAGTTAGTGATTATGAGATTATATGGTAACTCTGAGGCATATTTTGAGTATAATTTGGGGTTTTGTTATCATAATGGCATGTATTCATGACAACCCACGGCTTTTTTCGGTTTGTGGCTATTTATACGTGGGCAGTTCGATAGTGGGGTATCATTGTCTCGAGGTCATTTTTTTCTGAGTAGGCGTTGGTCTGAGATGAATACCTGAATTCTCCTAGAAGCCACCAAGCAACAAATAGCCTTCTTGGGTGAAATTTCAGATAGAAGAATGCTCATGGTGATGGAATCTGGGCACCCTTTGGTCCTCTATGTAGTGAAGAAGATTTTGGGGATGGAATTTCTTGCGGCACACCATAAATATAAAGTGAATGCGAACATTTTGGCTATGTTCTTGGCACTTTGCATTCAATTGGGGGTGTGCAAGCCGAGGGCGAAGAAAGTTTGCCAAAAGATCTTCCGCCATTCATTCCTGGGAGAGATTGATGCAGTGTTAGATAATATTGATGGGCAGAAACGTATTCCCATGGCACACAATTATTACATGACACTACGAGGAGGCAAGGAAGTCAGCAAATTTCTCGTGGTGCTGACTTTGGATTTGGAGAATTTCAATCATAGTCGCCCTCAACGGAATCGCAATTTGATTTGTATTCTTTATGTGACTGGTAGCTTGGTGAGACCTGAAACTTTTGAGTTGTATAGCTATGTGAGGGATGAGGGGTTGCAGGGTCAAATGGATATCGATGTGAATGAAAATGGGATGGAGGTAGAGGGGATTGATTGGGGAATTGGCACTAGGGAATTGTGGATTCGAGACGATGGGCGACACATAGAGGAGGTTGCTACAGGGGAGGCTCATGCGAGGTGCGGACCGAACTGCCCGGTGATTGTGAAGGCCATTGCAGCATAGAGGATGCATGCAAATGATGAAAGCTCGTCAGAGGAGGCTTGATAGAGGTTTCCCACTTTCTTCACCTTTGTAGATATTTTTTTGGTTTATTGTTATATGAGGTATATGGTAGGCTCATAGTAGAATGTTTCTTTCAATTGTTTGTTTTCAGTCCAGTGGCATAGATAGTCAGTCTTTATGTATAGATGGATAGAGTGCCTATGATCCAGTTTGGAAGTTCGTGGGTCTGAGGACTAAATGTAGCTCATCATATGAGGCTTGATAGAGGTTTCCCACTTTCTTCACCTTTGTGGATAGTTTTTTGGTTTATTGTTATATGAGGTATATGGTAGGGTCATAGTAGAATGTTCCTTTCAATTGTTTGTTTTCGATCTAGTGGCATAGATAGTCGGTCTTTATGTATAGATGGATAGAGTGACTCTGATCCAGTTTGGAAGCTCGTGGGTCTGAGGAATATGTAGTTTGAGCACCTTTTTGGGTTGGCAGTATTTTGATTTTTTTAAGCTGCCAATTTTTTCTCAGTTGTTGTTGAGGACAACCTATGTCTAGACACCTCAATTTGTAATCCTTTTATACATAGCATATAGGTGTTGGCCTATCCAGCTATTTACTAATCAAAAAAATAATAATTTGCAATGCTCTCTTAGCATGCAAAAGAGTTGAATCAAAAGAATCAAAACTAGTTTCACAGCAAATCCTTGGTTTGATGAAGAGTGTGAGACCACAAAAAGAAAGATTAAAACCTTATGAAAAGGAGAAGAGTCCAAAAAAGTCTATAAAAAGGTTGTAAGATCTTAAATAAAAGATTACATGAAAATGCGAAGAAATGAGCTAATCTCTTTGAGTAAGCATAATCCTATAAGTTTTTGGAAGGAATTGCAACATGCCAAAGCAAAAACTGAAAATAGCATCTCAAAGTGTCCAATGGCTTGAATATGCCAAGGAATTGTATGAAAGAAGACAAAATGTAGAACCTCCTCTGATTATTTACACTAAGACCAAACATTTATCTATTAAGGACATAATAGTGGCAAATAGAAAGCAAGCTAGTGGCAAAGCTCAAGACATCAGTGGACTTCAAGCTGAATTGTTGAAGTGGGGCTCACAAGCTCTTGCTCCACACATTAAAATAAAAAATTAATCAAATAAATCAAGATGGTTTTTAGGCAAATTGGACAACTAGTATTATCATCCCACTCCTCAAAAGTGGTGATGTCAACAATCCAACAAATTATTGCATTATAATGATCAACCCCCTTTTTTAGTATACTCTTTGGAATCGTGTTACAACACAAGATCAACTTTAGGGCTGGAAAAGAAAGGAAAGAGGCAAAAGGTCAAAATCAACTTTAGGGCTGGAAAAGAAAGGAAAGAGGCAAAAGGTCAAGTTGGTTTTAGACCAAGGCACTTTACTATTGACCACTACATCACGCTTGGATATTTGATTGATAAGGTTTGGGAAAAGCAAGGTGAAGATGTTTTTTGTTGTTTCATCGATTTCAAAAAAGTTTTGACACAATTCCTAGAAGTAAACTGTGGCACAAAATGGAAGAATTGGGAAATCTAAAACACTATAGGCCAGCAATCCATAGGTTGTATGAGCAAGTTCAACCCAAAATTAGAACGAAGGATAAGCTCTCTAAGAATTATGGGAGTGACATTGAAGTCAAACAAAGGTATCCACTATTCCCCACTTTGTTTGGGCTCTACACAAACAAGTTGGAGGATTAGATAGTCAAGTCATGTGGTGAGGGTAGATTTCGCCACTTTTGTAATAAATCTAATGCTATATGCTAACAACCTTGCTCTATTAGCTAAAACAACCAAGGGTCTTCAAAAACACCTAAGAACTCTAGAATCCTTCTGTTAGGAAGTAAGAATGCAAAAAAGAAGAAAAAAGAAGCAGATAAAGTTTGAGTTTGAGGGAAGCACCTTACAAGTGGTAAATGATTACAAATACTTGGGCTTCAACTCAATTGGGAGGCCTATAGAGCAAAGTGGATGCAAGGGGGGATGGAAAGTATTATGCATGCTTCAAAACAAATGTAGATTACTCGACCTATGGGATTAAAAATCTAAGTTATTCAGGTTGCTTGTTATATATGCGGTATTGTATGGTTGTGAGGTTTGGTGCAGCCACATGTCAATACCACGACAGAGGCAACTAGAAATATTACAAAAATATCTCATCACAAACAATTTCAAAAATAAATCACAATCCCTTACAAGATCATCTTAGTTGAGGCCAAAGCATTCCCAGTTGAAGTAGCTGCAATGATTAGGTTGTTAGGTTATTTGAGGAGAATACAGAATATGGAAGTCACTACTAGCCCAAAATTGTGGCAGAGGAAAAAGCTAACTACTTCGATGAAACAAAAATATCAAGTGGTTGAGTAGATGGGAAATTAACTTGCATGAATACCCAAATGTAACTGCAAAAATCTAGTATGTGAGAATCAATTGGCTTTGTGGTCAAAACATATTGGGCAAAAATGGGAATACTAAATCAAGTATTTAAATCTCACATGTGAACATCAACAAAAGCACTACATAGAGGCAGATAAAAAAAGGAAAGCTAAAATGCTAATAACCAAGTTAAGAACTAGCTCGCACCATCTTAGGTGTGAAACAGGGAGGTGAAAAATGAAAAATAAATTGAATGAATGATTCAATAATCGGATAATTACATTAAACGATATACACACGTATATATAGAGGTTACAAGACGATGTTCTGTAATTAGAACATAATGTTAAAGTAAAAGACTAAAGAGCTAAACGCTAAATTAAGCGTGAAAGCTAATTTAAGCTTAAAAACTAATTACATAAAAAAAGTAAATGACCATTAACCAAGGAACTAAAAATAGGTGACTAACATAGAATTAAATATTCTAATATCCTCCCTTAATGGTCATGCTAGCTATCACACCAAGCTGCCCTCTAAATTTGAGAAACTTTGTCGGGCTCAAGGACTTGGTGAGGATATCTGCAATCTGATCTTCTGTAGGAATGTATTGCAGTATCACTAATTCATCATCAACATGTTGGAGGATGAAATGACAATGAAGCTCCACATGCTTTGTCCGCTCATGGAAGACTGGCTTTTTGGCTAATTTTAGAACCCCTTGATTATCACAAAACAAGGGAGTAGGTCCTGGTTGAGACATTTGCATGTCTGCAAGCATCCTACGTAGCCAAATTGCCTCACATGTTGCCTTAACAATTCCCCGATACTCTGCTTCGGTCGAGGAAAGAGCTATTGCATGTTGCTTCTTGCTAGTCCATGTGACTGCACCTGTACCCAAGCTGAAAACATACTCAGAAGTTGACTTTCTGTCATCAACAGAACCTGCCCAATCTGAGTCTGTGAAACCAACCAGCCTAGGATCTTTGCTTCTGTTGTACATAATGCCAAAATCAGGAGTGCCCTTCACATATCTAAGCACACACTTCGTTGCAACCCAATGTTCAACTTTTGGGGCTAACATGAAGCGAGAAATATAGCTCACAGCATAACTGATGTCAGGTCTAGTGGTGGTGAGATAGATGAGGCTACCCACTAGTTGCCTGAATGAAGACTCATCCACTACAGGTGAATCTGATTTGGCTGATAATTTGAGCCCTTTCTCCATAGGTGTAGATGCAAGTTTACAATCTTGCATTTGAAACTTATCTAGTAGGCTCTTGGCATACTTTGACTGAGAAATGAATATGTGGCTATGAATCTGCCAAACCTCTACACCGAGACAATAATGGAGAAGCCCCAAATCTGTCATATCAAAATGCTGACACAAATTTTGTTTGACCTGCATGATCAGATGTGTTGCATTGCCAATAATGATGAGATCATCAACATAGACTACTAGAAATAGAATATCATCACTAGTATGTTTAACATACAAATTGGGATCTGAAGGACTCCTCTGAAAGCCTTGATCAATCAAGTACTTATCAATTTTGATGTACCACACACAAGGAGCCTGTTTGAGACCATAGAGTGCTTTGACTAGTCTACATACCTAGTATTCCTTACTGGCAACCTTGAAACCTGGAGGCTGCATCATGTAGACTTCTTCCTGCAAATCACCATTGAAAAAGGCACTCTTAACATCCATTTCATGGACTTTCCATCCAAATTGAGTTGAGAGAGTGAGGACAAGCCTAATGGTACTCATATTGGTTGTGGGAGCAAATGTCTCTTCATAGTCGATGCCCTCCTTCTGTGAAAACCCTTTTGCCACCAACCGAGCCTTGTACTTATCAAGGCTTCCATCAGAGCTTTATACTTGACTTTAAACACCCATTTGCAACCAATGGGCTTCTTTCCTGGAGGAAGATCGAACAATACCCAAGTGTTGTTTTTCAGAAGACTATGTTACTTCGCTGCCATAGCCTTTTCCCATTCAGGTACACCTTTAGCCTCTGTATATGTTTGAGGCTCATAAATATTGTGAATGTTGGCCATAAGAGCAAAATTAACTGTGTGTTGCTTGCTCTTACCTCTAACTGATCTACCCTCAATGAGCTCATCATCATGAAGATCACCAATGGTCTTGGCCCACCACTTAGGCCGGAGAGTAGAAGTACCAACATCTGTTGCAGGACGAAGATTGCCTAGAATATCTGGAGCAAGCTCCTCTGGATGTGGATCGAGAAGATCCTGAGGAAAGTCAGTGGGTGCAATGTCACGCCTGGGAGACCCCACAACTTTAGAGTCAACTAAATCCCTCCCATCAGGTGGAGCTAAGGGAAGATGAACACCCATACTTACAGCCTTTGGAGGGTGATCCTTAGTGCTCAAATCAAGAGAGGGAGGTTGAAAAGGCCTTCTTTCTTCATCAAATACTACATCTCGACTGAATATGAGGTGATTAGTGTCTATATCAACCAGCCGATAAGCCTTGTGGTTGTCACTGTAGCTTATGAACATCAATTTCTGACTCTTTGGATCCAATTTGGTGCGCGTGGCATCTGGAATCCAAACATAAGTTGTAGAGCCAAAAACTTTCAAATGACTGATTTTGGGCTTCCTGCCAAACCAAGCTTCCTCTGGAGTCATCTTCTTAACGACCTTTGTGGGAGACCGGTTCAGAAGATAGACTGCAGTGAAGACCGCTTCCGCCCAAAAGTGTTTTGGAACATTTCTATGCTCCAACATAGACTGAGCCATCTCAGTGACTGTATGGTTCCTGCACTCAACAACACCGTTCTGCTGTGGGGTGTAAGGTGTGGTAAGTTAATGCTTAATGCCATGTGATGCACAAAAGTTGGTGAACTCTGTAGAACAAAATTCCCCTCCATTGTCGGACCGAAGAGTGACTATCTGACAGCTAGACTCTTTTTCCACTAAGGCTTTAAACATTTGAAACAGTGAACACCTCTGATTTCTGCTTAAGAAAATAAACCCACATGCGTCTGCTGAAATCATCAACAAATAATAGAAAATACCTGCATCCAATGACTGATGGAGTGTTCATGGGACCACAGATGTCTGCATGAACAAGTTGCAAGACCTTAGATGCTCTCCAAGCGTCTCCATCTGAAAACGGAGTCCTATGCTGCTTTCCAGCTTGACACGCTTCGCAAACTCCATGATTATGAGTTTGAATCTCAGGTAATCCTACGACTAGATCCTCTCGAACCAACTGAGAGAGATAGTGGACATTGAGATGCTCATATTGCTAATGCCAAAAAGTGCTAATGAAAGTACTCCTAGCTGCCATGGCAAGCTCCTGAGAACCAGTAGAATCAACAAGTCTATAAAGACCATGATCCTCAATACCAACTGCAACTGTAGTGCGAGTCTCCCTGTCAACAATGTTGCACTTGTGCAACTCGAAGACGACATCCAACTATGGTGAATGTTGCATAATCTGACTGACTGACAGTAGATTGAGCTTCATACCAGGTACAAAGTATACATTGAGGAATATTAAACCCCTCCCACCAGATGAAATCTAAACGTTGCCCTTGTCGACAACAATATACTCTTCGCCTCCACCAAAGATCACTGAATCGGTGAAAGACATGTACTCTGTAAACCAATCCCGACGATGTGTGAAATGCCGAGAGGCTCCAGAGTCAATGTACCCGGCTAATGATTGAACATCATCAGAGGAGGTTTGGGCCATGAACGCACACAAGGCAGATTCCTTCTGATAAAGATGCGTGGCAGAATTGGCTTTCTGCTTGGACCCTCCCTATTTGGATTGCTAGGATGCTATCAATTTCTGACAATCTTTCACCAAATGGCCATATATATGACAGTAGGAACATTGTAAGCTCTTTTTTTTGGAAGACTATTGAGGTTGACCTTGACCTTGTCCTTTTTGTTGGAAGGACAGAGCTTTACCCTTGTACTTATGCGAAGCTAAGGCTGTGAAAGCCTGTTCAATGGATGAACTAGCGTTGCTTCCAAACTGTTGCTTCCATCGATCCTGTTGTAGCAGCTTGTTGCAAAGATCTAGGAAGGCTTTTCAGCATGATCACTACCATATCCTCTTCCACCATGGTTCAGCCTATAGCTTCTAACTGATCACGAATGTCCTTGATCTTCGTAAGATGTGCCTGGATAGATGACTTCTCATCCATCATGATAGAAAACAACATATTCCTCAGAAAGAAAGCTCGGCTCTTGTCGGACGTTTCATGAAGATCCTTCAAAAGATCTCAGATCTCTTTTGCTGTTTTACCTGAAGGCATCTGTGGGAGTTGATCATTTGTGATGGGGAGTTTGATAAGCATGACAACCTCTCGATTCTTCACATCATGTTTCTCTTGATCATCACCTGTTGTTGTAGGACAAGATTTCTTGCCCAAAACAAGTTAATCAAGGCAACGATACTCAAAGATGGTAAGCATACGTTGTTTCCAAGTGTTATAGTTGCGGTCGTTGAACTTCTGACTGTCTTCCAACATGATGTTGGTTAATGATGTCATCACGGAAATCGAGGTTGATCGAGGTCAACTAAGTGAAAGCAAGAGACAAAAGAGTAATTTTTTTTAAAAATCAAAAAAGAAACAGCTACTGAAAAAACTAAAACCCAATAGGAAAATTTTGGCACAAATTCCAATGCACAAATTTTGAGGTTTGGAAGAAACCCAAAAATTAAAATTTTCTGCACACTTAAAACAGCATAAACGATGCCCAAAAATCCCAAGTCCACAGAAATAGCAGAAATTGTGAACTGTTTTTAAATTCCAAGGCAAATTTGTTGGCACAAAATTTGAGGTGCATAAAACGAGGCACACAAAAAAAATCTGAAACCAACCCAAAAAAGCTCTTGAAAAACCCACCAAGAATCTAAAAACAAAATGCAAATCCAACGACTCAAAAATCGAAACACGAAAAACGATGCACCCAAAAAAATCTGACGATGACCCAGTTGAGGTCTCAAAAAACCCACCAAAAATCTGCAACCAGAATCAAATTTCGACTTGAACTGAAGGGTCAAAACCCTAGTCGAAAATTGCATAAACCTTGAGAAAATTTTCAACCTACAAAAAAAATCTGCCTAGAAAGAGAAAAAGAATCTGCTCTTTTTTTTTTAAAAAAACAGTTTTAAAAAAATCTCTTCAATAAAAACTTCGAAAAATTTTAATAACAAAAATTTTCGAAATTTTTAATTTCCATGCTCTGATACCGTGAAAAATAAATTGAATGAATGATTCAATAATCGGATAATTACATTGAACGACATACACACGTATATATAGAGGTTACAAGACGATGTTTTATAATTAGAACATAACCTTAAAGTAAAAGACTAAAGAAAGTAAAAGACTAAAGAGCTAAACGCTAAATTAAGCGTGAAAGCTAACTTAAGTGAGCTAATTTAAAGCTTAAAAGCTAATTACATAAAAAAACGTAAATGACCATTAACCAAGGAACTAAAAATAAGTGACTAACATAGAATTAAATATTCTAATAGAAAACACCCAATGCGCTAACAAGGTTTGTCTTCTTTGCACGTATTGCTCAATGGAAACATAATGGCATTACATCATGGATTTTTCAACTTATAAGGACATTCGGGGCAAATATATGAATATTCTAAAAAGTGAGTCTCTAAATACTTTGTTCCAGGAGCAACGAGTTGAGATGGCAGATTACACGATCAAAATTCACTGCAGAAGAAACATGATCAGTAAGGATTAGTGTTCACTCTATATTTGCTTATGGGTTTTGTTGGTTGGTTCTTTTGTGGTCATTATGGTGTTCTCAGCTTTGGACATAGACTGCTTGGCCTTGTGGACATTATTAAAAACTCCATTCATTCTTCCTTTTCATATCTTTTTTTTCATGTCTTTCCTCTCTAACCCAGCCGCCACATCCTAACTCACATCAAATATTGCCACACTCAGCACTAAGACCCCTTCATCTGCCATGCCTAGCTCAACTTTGCCTTCTCATTCTATTTCTATCAATATTCTATCCATTTATTGTGTAATGGGAAGACGCCTGACTTGGGGATGTGACAATCCCCCAAATCAACCTTTTCCATCTACCAAAAGCTTGATGGCCCTCAAGTAGCATCTTCAATAATGTAAATGGCTCAATACAACTTAACAGTCCATAGCAAATAGCTTGCCTTCTCTTATTCACCACATGTAATCATTAATACAAAACAATTATTCTTGTAGTAAAATCAAATTAGTTCATGCAAGCACAAAGCACCTGTAATATCTCAATGAGGTGGCCAATTACTAATTAGCGGGAAGCAAGGCCACTTGTCAAGGCAATGACATAAGGTAAGAGAGTGGCTACCTCGAGGTGGCCCCTAAGCAAAGCAAAGCAAGGCTCACGATCCACAAGCTCCCCCTACTCCCAATCTTTAAAATATATTCAAACAGCTTCAAATATATTAAAAACCCTACCCCATCAAAAGTTGTGTCAATATAATTGAAAGGTATAGATGAACAGACTGCAACAGTCATTCCAGTATCAACTTCAACAGCTGCAAAAGCAAATGCGGCAACTCTGCTCAGGTTTTGCATACTTCTAGTCTGTCCAGAAGAAAAATTAAGCCCATCCATATTTTATTATAGATCATTTTGGATTTGTACTTAAAACTGATTAGAGATGTTCAACTTACAGTGCATTTTCCTCGTAACAACTCCCACTTTGGCTATGGCATTCCTTCCAGAATCCAACTATCATCAACAGCCTGTAAAGGGATTGGATGGATTGTCATTTAAGTTCTTTACAGATTGTTATGGTGTTGGTCATAGTTCCATACCTATTACGTGCTCTTCCAAAATGTGAGTCATGTTTACTCCAGTACTTTCAGAATGTGCCAATATTTATTACTGAAAACATAAAATTAAATTCTGAACAATTTCCACGAATTCTAGGACACTCAATTTGCTGTTGGCCCACAAGACTCGATAAAATACAATCATAAACTTTGGAAAACGGTTGAAATTTCTATTTAATTGCAAAGTATTTAACAATTGAACAGCTCCTGGAAATATGATTGCCATAGACGATTTGAAGATACCGTACTCTTGGATACTTGCATCACTCAATCTGAGATATGTCTGCTTTGGGAACACGCAGCTAAAACTAATATTTCTTCTAGAAAAACAGCAATATGATATTGCTAATAATGACTTAAACTGCTACTGGAACAGCTTCGTCCAAGGCAAGAACACCGGGCAAGGTTTTTCCTTCTAATAGTTCCAAGCTGGCACCACCGCCTGTTGAAATGTGACTCATCTTCTCAGCCACACCTACTTTCTCCACAGCAGCAACAGAATCACCTCCACCAATGATTGTGGTTACACCCTTCCCACTAAGATCTGCAAGCTTCTTTGCAATTGCCTGCATTCAAAAATACATGAAAAGTAGTATATCTCAATCCATTCATACAACTAGAATGAAATTATGACTAGATTAACATCCAAGAAGTACAGCCGCACAAACCTCAGTTCCATTGCGAATTTCTCTGATTCATACACTTCCGCCATAAATAATACATCCCAATCAATTCATACAATTAGAAAGAATTTATCAATGGGTTAACATCCAAGTAGTCTAGCCACACAAACCTCAGTTCCAGTTGCAAATTTCTCAAATTCAAACACTCCCATGGGACCATTCCAGATAACAGTTTTAGTTGTGTCCAAAGCATCGCTAAATGTCTTGATGGAGTCTGGTCCAATATCAAGACCCATCCACCCATCTGGAATCTCACTAGAGGGTACGATCTATAAAAATCATACAAGAACAAAATATGAAAGGACTAAATATCAAGAACCTAATCTTCAAGGAAATGAAGAAATGGGAAGTGGAAAGACATGTATACTCCAAAAATCAGACAATGTTGGATAACATACTCAATTCCAAGTTAATGTCTATTCATAACTACAATATAGAGCACATACCTTGCTGTTTGCATCAGGAGCAAATTTGTCTGCAATTACTACATCTGTTGGTAGCAAGAGCGAAACACCCTTATCTTTAGCTTTCTGCATCAGGATTGTGGCAAGTTCAAGCTTGTCTTCTTCAACAAGAGAGGATCCAACTTTAAGTCCTTGAGCCTTATAAAAAGTGAAAATCATGCCTCCTCCGAGAAGAAGAATATCAACCTTCGCAAGTAAAGACTCAATAACTCCAATTTTGGAGGAGACCTTGGATCCTCCCACAATGGCAGCAAATGGTCTCTTAGGTTCAGACACCGCACCAACAAGATAGTCAAGTTCCTACACAACATAATTTCAAAACATTAGGAAAAAATGACACTCAATTTCTTCTCCCCACATTTAAGATATAGCTCTAATGACAATGTAAGATGATAACAATGATATCACAGACATTTTCAAAATATTTGTTGAGTTTATTTTTAGGAGCAACCAATATTAATCTCAGCCTCAGAAAATAAATGCTTAGAAGAATTAATGTTGTTTCTAAGCGTCCATTCATCATATTGAATTATTGAATTGTTATAGCAGATTAGAACAATCTGAATCCCATCAAGTGCAAAAAGACACAAGCCCCAGGACTTTGAGTATCCAACGTTTTAAAGGGAACATAGAGAATTCTACCTTCTGCAGAAGGAAACCAGCAACAGATGGGTGGAGATACTTAGTAACACCTTCAGTAGAAGCATGTGCTCTATGAGCTGTGCCAAAAGCATCATTAACATAGAGGTCTGCAACAGCAGCCAGCTTCTTTGCAAATTCAGGGTCATTTTTCTCTTCCTCCTTGTAGAATCGGACATTTTCAAGAAGCAAAACGCCTCCTTCTGGTAGAGATGCCACTAATTTTTCTACTTCCTCTCCAATGCAATCTTCTGCTTTCACTACCTGCATAAGCAATTACTCAATAGTCAAAACCAAATAAAAATATAGAATTAATTTTCTGTAGATAGTAACATTTCAAATAATATACTATACATACATTGATCCCAAGTAATTCTGATAGCCTGGCCACAAGAGGTTTCAAGCTGTACTTTGGTGTAACACCTTTAGGTCGGCCCTGCAATTCATCAAGCATCAAGTCAGAGCTCAAGACAGTCAAATTTCAATGTGCAAATATGAGTCCTTAAAAAAATAAAAACATTAATGACAGAGAACAATTATATAAATTAGAAATATTTGAATGGAACGTGGCACACAAGTCCCAAACTAAGCGCTTAAAGTTCAGAAATGGAGGAAAGAAGGCAGTCACAAAATATGTCCATGACAATTGACAAGTGAACCAACTTGACAATAGAAAAGGGAATATCTGCAAAACAGGCAAACCAACCTGACAATATACAGAAAGAAAAGAAACTGATACCGATCAGGATTCTGAGAGAAATTCATTGAATTAAAATTCAAATATCAAACACCTGGATAATTGGAAAATAACTAATAAGGGAATACAAATGGCAGAAAATTATACCTATCTTTAAACTTAGAAATGGTACGGTGTTTCTCCAAATTTTGGCAAAAAGGATACGGAAGGCTATGGGGATGCATTCCAGATTTCAGCAACCACAGCGAGTTGGCCAGAGGGGAGGAAAAGGAGATGAAAGATTTCAGTTACAAATTTATAACCTTTCAATTGAATAATTAAACTGCAAAAAAAAAATTAAAAATTCTAAATAGCTGAAATTCAAATAACAGTAACATTTATGATAATAAATATTGAACATTGAATGTCAACGTTGACTATTGAAAATTTAAATTGGGTGAAACTGTAATATGAATATGAAATTGTACATGCTAAACCAACTTGAGAAAAGATATGGAGTAAAAGAAGAAAGCAATAATGATCAGGATTCCCTTAGCAAGGTGTTCAATGAAAACTCAAAAACCAAACTCAACTGCCTAATTGGAAAACAAGGCAAGACAAACAGCAATCTTAACATTTAGCTATATCAAATTCCCAATGAAACTGGATGAAGCAAGCAGTTATTAAACTAGATGATTGGAAAGATTCTAAAGTCAAGCATATAAGACTGTACAAGTGATTTTTCAGAATGTGAAAACACTCTTTCATTCACCTAGTTGTCATACTGGCCCTTGTAATTTGGCCTTTCAATATTCCTTAATGGCTGGGGTACCCACAAAAACCTCATTTATCAAGCAAAAAACATCTTTCTTAAAGTATGTAGAAAGGGAACATAGAGAAGCCGATAACCTTGAAGTAAATCAGTCATGGCAGTGCATAAACTGAACAATATGATTATAAAATGGTAAATGAATAACTAATGCACTCCCATGTAGTTGGCTATATTAATAAAAGATGGGAAAAATTCACCTTAAATGCAGCAATTATCTATTTCATTTCACAAAAATAATTAAGAAATACCATAATTCACAGTTTGGCTGTCTTTTTGTTGCTTGGCCTATTCTGATTCTTCCCTGCAAAAGTTGCCACTTGAAGCCTTGGTCATCCAAAGACCATATGTGCAGAAAAATCAAAGTTGCATCGACACTGATACGAATACAAATACAGATATGGTATCGGATAAAGATATGACCATTTTTTAAGACCCCCCAACATGGATACGGCTGGATAGGACATTCATACAAATCACATATACATATATTTAACACAATTTTCTAAGTTATTAGAGGAGATTTTCATTACTTCCAAAGCAATAAATAATTGCTACATAAATAATTATAAGTTGATTTAACAATTTACAATATGCAAAAATAGTAGAGTTGCACTGGAAGATAACCCAAAAAAATGGGTTGCTGAAATAGAAAAACATTTCATTTGTCTTTCTCATTTGGTGTAGGTTTTGTTTATACCAATATTTTTTTTTTAAATTGCATGAATGAGGTTGTTTTATATTAAATTTAAGAAGATTTACGTCAAATTTGGAAAAAATCAAATCACATAGTATTTGGCACGATTGGAAATCAAGGTTTTTTGGGCATGCATCGATGGGTATTGTATCCGACATGTATCTGGGCTGTATCGGATACATATCCGTTTTGGATATGGAAAATACACATGCCCAAGGAGGGACATAGGTGTTTCCGGCTACTCTGAGAAAAATCAAACAAAATCCCTTCAATAAAAAAAAATTGATTTTCACAAAATCACATTTATGTGCCAATTAGAAGCTTTGGCCAAAATTATCAGACATGCATGTTTTGGAATCCATAGTTAAATAATATTTACTAAGCAATAGATAATGTTGAATGTTTATTCTGGTGGATTTAAATCTATTTCGTACAGAATAAATGAAGTGAGAACAATGGTTGTCAAAAAGAACTTCAGACTTATTCATGCAAGCAGAGTTCCAGCAACCCACATACTATAACACTACCACTTATATAATTTTCAAGTTTTTCAATCCACAATGTTCTACTTGTATGAGTTGGGGCACACCCTGTGGACCATACTCATGCAAAATTATTTCAAAGAAAATTGGTAAGCTAACTTTCATGCAGTCAGTGAACCAGAGTATTCTTGGCAAGGAAAACAGTAGTTATTAGCTTGAATAAACAACCAGTTAGATTCCCTACAAAGAGCTACAATCCTTCCCAAAATAATTTTAGTAGTTATTACCATAGATGGCACACTCGCAGAGTACTCGGCGAGTTTCAAAAACTCGCCGAGTTTTTGAGCTCTGCGAGTTTTTATGACTTTAACTCGCAGCAAAAACTCGCCGAGTTTTTGCAAAAAAGTCGCCGAGTTTCTTTAAAAAACTCGGCTAGACTAAAAAAAGAGGCCCAAACATGTCAAAAAATTATCATTTTTTGTTTTTTCAGGTCAGTTTCATTCTCTTCATCAAAATATACACATGAAATATAACATTTAAGTATAAGTGGCATTTCAATATGTCTTTTTCTTTTCTTATACTTTATAACACCCGACGCCTTTATAAAATAATAAAAGTATTTTTGGCCTCGCGGGGCGCTGCCTCCAAACCCCCGTCGAAAAATATAGGGGAAAACTGCGCTGATGGAAGTAGGGAAAATTTAACCTCCGAGTCTGATTAGACTCCATATAACAACATAATTAGCATTGAAGAAATCTTGGTATTATACATTTTAGAGTTGAAAGTTTGAAACTATCAGTATGAATGATGAAATTTCAAATATTGCGATTTTGTAGATCTCCACCAAGATCTTGACCTATCTCTCTACCCCTCTTTTTCTCACCCTTAGAACTAGGAAGATCTCCACTGGGAAGAGGAAGAGGAATAGTAATTTTACCTAGAGCTGGGAAGAGGAAGTTGTAATTATAATTTGTACTGATGTATTTACTTTTGGTTTTACAAAAACTATTTACTATTTTGCTTCCAGCCATCAGCATTCCTCATGAGGATGCGATTTTGTAGACACTTTGCATTTGAATATATCTAGAATCAGCTTGTTTCTTTTGTGTTATCATTTATTGACTCATTGGATGCATCTTCTCATTACATTTTGCAAAAAAATGCATTTTTTATTAGAATTAAGCGTGTTTTTACGTTGCCGAGTTTTTCGCCGAGTTTTTCCGAGTTTTTCCTGAGTTTTTGCCGAGTTTTTTTCTCAGGGGCTTGGCGAGACGAGCCGAGTCGCGAGTAGTTCAACTATGGTTATTACCACCATGTTAGGATAAAGTAGACAAACATAATCAACTGCTACAATAGATAACCGACATTACAAAATATTGGTAACGCCTTTCATACCCACAATATTTACAAGGATGATAAAAATACATTTTCAGCCCTTGCCGAAAGAACATAATAATTGTGTTCCTAGACAATATGGTTCCTTTCAGTGTCAAGCTCAAGAGGAAAACCAATGAATTTTAATAGCTTCTATGAACCTCTTTTTACAAGAATTATGATATTAAACTATATATATACAAACCCAATGATAATTCATATATCCAGCCATGCTGAAACTAGGTGATAAAAATATGAAATCATATCATTTACAAGGATAAAAAATATGTATATTCAGCCTTGCAAAAAGAAAACCATCATTGTGCTCCTAGTCAATAACCTCACAAAGTCAATCAGAATGAGCTCAAAAGGAAAATCAATTATCTTTAATACCTTCTACGAACCTCTTTTACAATTATTATGATATTAATCCATACTGTAAGGCTGGTTTCATATATGTATCTTTGTTTGTATGTATGTATGCATTTCATTTTTTACTCCCCCTGTTCAGCAGAGATAGATTTGGCCATATACTATATATACCGGTGGGGTGGGGAGATTGGTGGACTTCCAAACACAGACACAATGCATGTGTGCGTGAGTGTGAGAAAAAAAAAACTGATGAACTGCCCACACACACACACACATATATATATAATGTAACAAACTGATAATTGATAAAATCACCATCAATTGTCAAATGTTACAAATAAATCAAAATAGTTTATTAGAACTGCACTTAGAAAATCAATACAAATCATCATATTGCTCTTCATCCAAAGTATCAATGTCATCACCTGGTTTGTTAGAACCATAAACTGCAGTATGCAGGTCCTATGTAGCAGCCTCGTGTAAATCATCCTTGATCAAGTGTGGCGACATGGGCCTGTCATCCTCAATCAAGAGTAAAGAACACTATCAGATAGACCTTTTTTTTTGGTCTTTTCATGAAAATGATTTTTTTCGTCCCAAGATAGATCTGATGCAAAAGCATCCTAGGGGTCAAGCAATCTTGTATCAGTCCAAAACATGTGCCTTCATTTTGTTTTGTTTTAGTTGTCTAGACAGTGGATCAACTATGTGTTTGGCTTTGCGAAGTGTGCATCAATGGTCTTGGTTTGTGGTTTTGATGCCTCAAGAAGGTTTTGCAGTAAAACAAAAAAGAAGTCATTGAGATGTTGATGCCGCATGAGCAAATGGACTATGAGTCTTGCCTTCCAAAAACAGAGTAGGAACCCTTTGTGGAACCACTAGAGCGGGCATTTTACTCAGGTAAGCTAGTAAAACCATGTAGGATTCAATCCGTGCCTTGAAAAGTGGATGGTTGAAGAAGCCATTCAGAGGCCAGCAGGTGGAAAGCAATAAACACCTTATCAATTATGTCAGGTTGTGTAAAATGTCAGTTATGCACAATGGCATACAGAGGCATTCCAAAAACAGCCAAGGAATCAGCAGACCCGCTGATGGAGACTGAAGAATCAGGATTTTCTAAGCTTCAGTTGAAAACATGTGGCATCGCAAGGACCACTCAGTTCCCATATCTATAAAGGAAAAGAGCACTCACCGCTTCAACATAAAAGCAGAGTTTTCCTTCTGGAGGTTATTGGAGTCAAGTTAAAGTTGGAACTAGAGTTTGAAATGAAGTCAAGACTAAATATGGTAGTCATAGGCACAGCTGCTCTTTAAACAAGGAGATAGATTGTAACACAGAGAGTCTCTACTAGTAGGTTAAATATTTACTGGTTGGGTAGCATGGATTGTTGGGTTTCACATATTTTGGGGAGTCCCGTAGGGTGTACAATTCTTCTACATATAATGGAGTATTTGTTTTTCCAAATTCTTCTTTGATCTTCCTCAATCTTATGCTTTCATTGGACAACTGTTAGCTGGTTGTTCATTTACTGTTTACATCATTTGTTATTAGAGCAAAAGTGAAGATTTGTAAGTGAGGGTTGCATAAGCTCCATAATGAAGAGCATTTTTTTGTGTATGTCACATTGCAGGTGGACCAAAGGAGCTAATGATCCGGAGAAGAAGAAGAGTGAGTGGGAAACATCAGAGTGACCAAAGGACTACGCTTAGCAAACCTTGCCGATATGATGAGGGCCCATCAAGGAAGGTTAAATGTCATGGAGATCAGATAGAGAAGAGTAGTCATTATAGAGGACAGAAATGAGGATGAGAGGGAAGATGTTGACATGCAAGGAGCCGTGGACATTAACTTTGATGAGGAATTCACAACAGAAAAAAATATTGAAAGCAAATCCAGGTTTGATCAACCAGCTTATGAAGCCTGAATCTAGATGAGTTGATAGACTAGATAACAGAACTTATAAAATATTTTGACTTCAAACCAATTGAGGACCCCCAAGGAGTCAAGTATGTAAGCATAAAGGTAAAGGGCCATGCCACCTTGTTGCGTGATAGTGTGCAAAAAGACCACATCAAAAGGGGTAAACCAAAGATCTCAATTTGGAATCAAACGGTTACGAAGCTCAAAATAAAGTTACAGAAACTACGAAATTTGGGATGAAATATGCTTGTGAACAAGATTCTTGTAAAAGAGGCCTATTGAGTGGTACTACGAAATTTGGGATGAAATATGCTTGTGAACAAGATTCTTGTAAAAGAGGCCTACTGAGTGGTAATGAATAAAGTAGTCCCGTAAGTGACAGCAAGCCAAAGGTAAGGATGGGAGCAGAAGGGGCACACAATGCACAGAAAAGCAGACATACAAGCAGAAGAAAATACAAAAAAATAGGTTTTGTGCAAGACTCAAAGAGTGATCAGTGAACAAACTTCAAGCTGCGAAGGGAGAGGAAACCACAAAGGAGGTGTCTTAAATGGGACTTGCTATTGTGGGGAATCAGATCACTGAGCTTTCAAGTGTTTGGAAGCAGAATGTGAGCAAGGGCATGCAGATAAGCGTGTTAACATTGTGCAGGCCAAAGACGAAGAGAATGAAGCAGAAAGTGGAGCTTTAGAGGCTTGGGAGCACTTGATGATGTGAAAGTGCCACTCAAGCCGGACAAAGAAGAGAAGGAATCATGGTTGAGGAAGAGTAACTTTTGCACTAACAGCAAATTAGGCAGTATGTGTTGCAGATTGATAATTGATGGAAGCAGCACTAATAATCTAGAATCCTCTAAGGTGGTCCAAAAGTTGGGATGCAAAGTTGTCAAATACCCCACACCATACAAAGTTTCTTGGTTGCAAAAGGGACATTAACTCACTATGACAAAACAGTGTATGATTGCATTTCACATTATAGCACACACAGATGAAGTATGGTACAATGTAATTCTGATGGATGCATGCCATGTGTTGTTAAACAAACTATAACAGTATGGCAAAAACACGATCCATCATGAAAGAAAGAAAACTTCACTGTCATAGAGGATGAGAAGAAATTTGAGTTATTACCCATTAAGGAAGAATAAGACACAGAGAACAAGATGACATTGTTGAGCAACAGGGGGTTTCTCAAGGAAGTTAGACACACAGGAGTGCTATGCAATGGTACTTGAGCCCATGCCAAAAGAGAAGTCCTGCAGCAAGGAGTGGTCATAAATTGAAGAACTACTCAAATACTTCACATATATCATAAGCAATAGGATGCTAAAGGGATTGCAGCCAATATGCTTACCAAACAAGATACTGCACTGGATCAGCCTGGATGTGTGTGTGGAACTCAACAAGCAAGTTGAGGAGTTGTTGGAGGTCTAATATAGGAAAGTAAGAGTCCTTGGGCAATACACAATACTTGCAATGAAGGACAAGAAGTGGAGATTGTATATAGACTCCCACACAACAAACAAGATCACCATAAAATGTCAGTTTCTTAATGCAAATAGACAATCTCATGGATTGTTTGAGCAGAGAACTTTACTTTTCCAAGACTAACTTGAAGAGTCGATACCATCAAATAACAATCCAACAAGGAGAAGAATGGACAATCGCATTCAAGGCAAAGTATGGCTTGTATGAGTAAACGGTTATGCTATTCAAACTAACAAATGCCCCAAGCATGTTCATGAGCCTGATAAATGAGGCCATAAAGTCATTTCTTGACAAGTTAATGACCATATACATGGATGAGATCTTGGTGTCAGCAAGACAAAGGAATTTCATCTTGCACACTTATTTTAGGCTTTTGCCCAACTAAAGAAGGAAACCCCAAATGTGAACTTGAAGAAATGCAATTTCATGCAAACTAAAGTTGCATATTTGAGATTTCTGATAGCTCAAGATGAGTTGAGGATGGACCTTGAGAAGTTGAGAGAGATGGTCATATGGCTAGTGTCATAGAGTGTCATAGAAGTTAAAAGTTTCCATGGATTGGCAAGCTTCTATAGAAGTTCATTCCAAACTTCAATGGTATTTGAGTCCCACTGATTCATTGTATGAGGAAAAATGTGTTTGACAAGACTACTCTTGCTGACAAGAGTCTTGAGAGAATGTTACTGAGGAGCCTACCTTGGCATTCCCTAACTTTGAGAAGGTTTTCCAAGTTGATTGTGACGCTGCTGGTAATGCAATTGGAGCAATACTTTAACCAAGAGGAAGGCTGATAACTTATTTGAGCAAGAAATTCAACATTGCCAAGAAGAAATACAGTCTACGATCAAGAATTCTAGGCCATTGTCAAAGCCATGCAAAAGAAGAGGCACTACTTGTTGCCCAAGAAAGTTTGTCTTGTACACAGACCATCAAGTGTTGAAGTCCAACAAACACACAAAGTTGAACCAGAGACACATGAGGTGGGTATAGGATATCCACAGGGCCACTCTTTTGTTGTGAAACATAGAACTGGAAAGTCCAACAAAATTGCAAACACCTTGAGAAAGAAGCAAACATTGTCATCCATTGTGATTTTTGAGTTACTGGGGATGAAAGAATGAAGTTACTGTATGTTGTGTATCCCAATTTCACAAATGCATGGAAAGTGTGCATTGAGTTGTGGATTGGTGAGAGAAGCACATATGAGGGCTACTTCATGCAAGAGAGTTACCCCTTTTGCAAACAGCAATCAAGTATCCAACAGGCTTAAAGGAGGGAGAACCTCATTAGATAGTTGCACAATGGCAGGTTAGGAGGGAGAACCTTATTAGAAGAGAGATATTATGAGCCTAATTTCCGTAATTTGCAAAGATGTGCACAAATTTGTTGAGAGATGCATGATGTGTCAAAAAGAAAAGGGTGTGGCGCAAAACACAAGGTTATATAAATCACTGCCAACACTGGAAAGACCTTGGAAGCAAATATCCAGACTTTGTCCTTGGTTTACCATGGACACAAAGAGGCGATGACTCAAATTTTTATTGTTGTTGACAAATTTTGCAAAATGGTGCATTTCATTCCTTGTAGGCAAATAAATGATTCATAAAGGCTCAATTATAGTTTCGCACACCATCCACAGAATGATGTTAAAACAGAGGTTGTCAATTGAAGGTTACCAGTTAACAGTTGGTAAAGCCAGGAGTACCTAGAATGTGGTAGTATCTCTGCCAATCAACATATGCTACCTTGAGAGTTAGCATTTCCTTGTGACTTGTGTAAGTTGCTAGCACATTTCCACTGTGCCTATATCTGCTTGGATCATTGACAAATGCCAACAAAGTGCAAGCTATTTGGTTGCAGTTGCATAGATCGACCAGTGGTAGAGCTTCAAAAGCTTGAAGAATTAATTAATTAATTCAAAAAATTGAAACAGTCATCTTACAAAAGTAAAAAAAATTATTTTATCAACAAGAAAACAAAGTTTAGAGACAGAGAGTGCAGCACTTGGCAGAAAAGAATCAAGGGTTGCAAGATAAATTGATAAGATATGTATGGTTCATAAAAGAGTGGCAACAAAAATTCTTTATAAAAAAGATGTTGGCAAAGCTCCAAAAGGATAAAGAAGTGAAGAGAGAAAAAGTATACCCAACCAAGAGACCAATCTCTACCCGTAATAACAGACAATGACTCAGCTATGCATGCTTAGCACTCCACAGTATACTTTTTCTTCCAAGAAAGAATGAATAGTTTATTTGGTGGTTTTAGAAAAACGGTGAAGGAAATGACTAATAAGTCACCAAACATGAGTTCGAATAGAAAAGTTCTTGGCAAAAAATGAACAAGGAATTAGAAACCCGGTAGAAATTAAGGAGTTGCCTTCCTAGAAAACAATAAGTTTCAGAATGTTCCAAGACAGCTGAAGCAAGGCAATTTTACAAAGAGAAAAAGCCTAAGTCACTTTCTCAACAAAAACAGCCCAAGAAGAATAATAGAATTATTTCTTCTGTAAAATATCATGAAGAATGTAGGAATCTCCAGCAAAGGTTTGCTAACAAAGAAGAAGGTAGCATTGCACTACTTAAAAGAAAATAAGTGGAGACTCCAAAGAAAAGACAGCAACTTCATCAACGAAGAGATAACACATCACCACCATGTTACTACAGACTACAGATGAGAGCGACCTTCCAATAAATGCAAAAGAGTCAAAATGAGTTGAAGAATCTCAAAAGAGAGGAAAAAAGCCCAATGGAAAAGGTAGAAAATCATCATGCTCTCAACCTTGTGCAAGCAAGCATAAGGAGCCAAAGAAGGTATACAAGAGGCAATATTTCATTGTTTGTTTCTAACATAGAAAGAGAGGCCAAGTAGCAAATTAATATTGGTATAAAAATGTTCATTGTGTGAAATGAGTTACCATAATGTAGCCATGTGTTGGAAGAAGCAATCCAACACCAAGGAGCCCAAGTACTTCAAAAAGAGAGTGAGTCAACCCATAGAGAAGAGCAAGGTCTAGAAAGCAAAAAGAAAGTAAGATGTGAAGACTGCTCTTCATGAAGATGACGAGAAAGGGAAAACGAAAATGAAAGTATGTTATTCAAGAGCATGTGAAAGAATCACAAGACTTCTTGCAAAATTATGAGGACTGGCACATGAAATGAATATTGGCATTACCATGTTCATTTTGTTAATTCATGTAGCCATGTGTTGGAAGATGCAATACATCACCAAGCAGCCCAATTACTTCAAAGAGATTGCAAGTTGTTCACACCACTCTCCAAGCCAAAGAGAAAAGCAAGGTGTAGAAAGCCAAAAAGAAAGAAAAATGTGAAGACCACTCTTCAAGTCAAGAATGACAAAAAAAGTTGGGAACTGCATTTTCAACTTGACAAGACAAATCAGAAGAGGCTGTCTAAGAAGGAAGAGGCGTCTATAAACAGGAAAGAAGTAGGCAGTCCAAGCATCTGCAAGCCAAGAAGTGGAAACGAAAGAAACAAAGCTCTTCTCGAGAAGAAGCCATCAAAAGGGGACAATACATAGAGGTGTCCTTGTCATCATTGCAAATGGGCAATGGCAAGAAATCATCTTTGGACTATTGCATAGAATACCTACAATAAAATTGATTTGAACCTACACATATGAGGAGTACTGTTACTGAGAAGCACTTGAGACACCTTCAAATTTCTTTTAAGGTTCCATATGTTTGCAGGAGCAAACAGAGAATTGACTCCACTTGTATGAGCAAATAGAGAGGCATTTTGTTGATCAGGTTTGAAAATGGAACCCCCATCAAATCCACTTGGGAAGCACAAGTAGAGGCATCCAAAGATTGTATTGTTTGAGTCGTTCAAATTTTCACATTGATATGTAGTTCATCATGCTGTCCTAATGATAGCACACGCATATCAAAGTAGAAGTGAGGCATTCCAAGTTAAGCAAGAGGTGTCACGAGTGATTCTAGTAAATTGCAGAGTAAACAAGCACTGAAAGTGAAACATCACAAAGGTGGCAACAAGCTAGTTTACACTTCTCCATGCAAATCCGAGTGGATTTGAAATGGTGTCAATTGTAACATCCTATGTATTATTCTCTTGTGACAATCATGTAGCATATTGGCATAAAAACGGTTATAATATATGCGTGTGATTTTGCTTACAACATCATAAATGTTATGCTTGTGATTTTGTTTACATCATCATAATGGTTGTAGCATTAATTTGGGTGTATCACAAAATTTTAACATGCATGAGAATATCACAATGATTAGATATACATGTAGCGGTCTAATTCAGCATCACAAAGTTGTGGCATACATTTGGATGTCCCAATGTAGACGATTGTTTTCAGCATTAATGTAGCATTCCAATGCAAATTGGATGATATCAGTACGCACATATTAAATATATATGGCACTAATGTAGCATGTTTTTTCAATTCTCACATGCACATGAGGCATAGTTTCAGCAGGTTTCTCTGAGACTGGTTTTGTATGAAAATCAGTTAACGTAGCCACATTGATTGATGTAAAAGTGTGCTCATGAATTAAAGAGTTGCTTCCATGGGCATTGGATGATATCAGTACGCACATATTAAATATATATGGCACTAATGTAGCATGTTTTTTTAATTCTCACGTGCACATGAAGCATAGTTTCAGCAGGTTTCTCTGAGACTGGTTTTGTATGAAAAGCAGTTAACGTAGTGTTGTGACGTTTTCACACATCGCGCCCCAGTTTTCGCTTTTTAAAGTTGTCCCTTAGCATCTTAGGTTTTTGTCTCCAATTTCTCACCTCTGCAAATGAGTCAAGTTTTTAAAAATTTGGAGGAATCACCAAAATGAATGAGAAGGAAAAATGGTCAAATGGACATTTTGATGCTGTAGATGGGCTCAGATAGGTCTAAGGAGTAAAATCGCAATTTCCCGGGACCAATTCTGACAACTCACCTTTTTAAGACTTTTTGCTTTTTTCTAAATTTAGAAAGTTTTGTTTTTGGCATTTTGGGGCCAATCCAGGAATCTACTTTTTCAATCTGCTTTTTTCTAAAAATAGAAAGTTGCTTTTTTGAAGTTGTTTTTTTTGCTTTTTTGAGGTCTTGGATGGTTTTAGGGTCAGGAGAAGTGTCAAGTTAGAAGAATTCATCCAAAACGAACCAATTGTGAAATAGCTTTCAAATCCAAAGGAAAATTTCTAAAAGCTAATCGAAGATCACCAGAATTTGACTAAGTCTGGAACTCAAATTAAGAAATTCCTTGTTCAAATAATGAAGGATGCCTATCCATGGAGGAATTTCTTGTTTCATGATGAAGTTCGCCTTACGAGTCAAGAAAATTCCTAACTAAGCATGAAGTTTACTCAAGAAAGGTGAAAATTCCTTGTTTAAGTGTCAAAATTCTCTCAACAATGAAGAAAATTTCCAAGGCAGCACCAAGTCCGCCCAAGGAGTGGGTAAGGAGAATGATTAAGTGTTAGCATCTTGGGAAGAAAATTCAGAATTTTGACTAAGTATAGAAGAAATTTCCTAAGACACCTTAAAGTCTGCTCTCCTAGGTGTGGAAAATTCCCAAGTTGATGTGAAATCCACTCTCCCAAGCAAGAAAAATCCTAATCAAACATCAAGTCCGCCCTCTTCACATTGAAATCTTCCTCATTGCATGCCCAAGTCCGCTCAAGAAGTAGGAAAAGTTCCTTGTGGGCATGCAAAGTCCACCTTCCTCAAGGTGGAAAATGAACTCAAAATTCCTAAGACAAGTACCAAGTCTGCCCTACCATGTGAAGTCAGCTGAAAATCAAGGATTAAATCTGGTAAAATTGTTGGCATTTTGAAGGAAAAGGGCAGAGATAGGACTAGGCGTTGAATGATTAAGTTGAAAGTGCATTGAAAACATTTCCAGCTCACACATGAAGTCCGCCATACCTCTTTGAATGTTGCTTAGACACACACCAAGTCCGCCCTACCCCCTTGGTAATGTTTCCAACCTCATAATGAAGTCCGCCTGGGCATATCTAAAACATTCCTCAAGCCTTGGCAAAGTACACCCTTGGCTAGGAAAAGGGAAAAGTTTTGGCAAAGGTGGATAAAGCATGAATATAGCACAAAGGCTTGCAAGAGGAATTCGCCTAAATCAAAAGGAAAGTGTTGGCAAAAAGGAAAAAATGAATAAAGCAAAAACCAACACATGTGAAATTCGCCCAACTAAAGAGGAATTCAAGTTTTTTTTTAACTTGACAAAATCGAATAAAGCAAGACATGAAAAGCACTTCACCTAGTTTGAAGAGGTTTGGCAAAGAAAAGATGAAAAAATTAAAGCAAAAGGGATGGAAACAAAGGAATTTGCCCAAGAAGGAAATAGAAAGCTTGAGGAAATAAATAAAACACCAAACTCATCCCATGTGGAAATTCGCCTAAGAAGAGAAATCAAAATTATTAAGATGCAAGGTGAAAGTAAAATAAAGCAAGCAGTTCGCCTAAGAGAGAAATGGAAAGATTGATGAGGAGGTGGAATAAAGCACAAAAACAAGCCATACGAAGGAATTCACTCAAGCATTAAGGTGAATTAAAAGGCTTCTAGAAGGATAAGAATAGGAGTTGCAAGAAGTTTTAAAACACAAAAACAATAAAGCACCAGTAAAGTTCGATATGGAAACCAAAACTGGACCACATTCATTGCCTTCAAAAATCAATTAAAACAAAAAAGCACTCTTTTGTGACCTTTTCACACATCACCCCATTGCAAACGGGGACCCCCTCTTTCCTGCTTTCCGCGTCCTGTTAGTTTAGGGTTTTGGTAGTGGATGGCAATTTTGAGCTTCTAAGTGCCTGAGTCTCGAATTTTGAAGTGTGATCATGCCCAATTGCTATTAGGATTTTAAATTTTGAATAGGATCAAATGCATGTAAAATGTTAAATGTCTACGTGATCCTAATTTTGTCTAACTATAGACTTTTGAGCGTGATTGAGTTTCTAAGTTGGTGGTATTTTTGTGCCTAAGCATCATGAGGTCCTTTAGGGGGTATTTTCTTGCTCCTAGGAGGTAATCCAAGTCAAGATTGCACTTTAACCCAATGAAATCCCTATTTTCTCGCTTAGTTTTTGATAAATTTGGCTAAGTCCCATTGTGTAGTGATGAAATTTGAAGTGTCTAGATGTTTTTGAGTGGAGGAATTATTAAATTCCTGATGAAAATCTATGTTTGAGGTCTAAAGGTCAAAAATCCTAATAAGGGGCGTTTTTCCCCCAGCTTTTAAGTATATTTCCAATGGACCTTGTTTTCCCTCACTCAAAATCCTGATGGAGGGCGATTTTCCACCAAGAGGCTAAAATATTGACCAAGTGTTGGAAATATTCCTGATGACACACGTTTTTCCCCTGGAATGCAGATGACTTTGATTCGGACGAAATTTCCTATCCAGATGAAGGTCGATTTTCCCCCAAGTCAATTTATGATCAAGTTTAATGGATTTTTGTGTGGATGATTGTCCTAACGAGTGGTGAATTTCCCCAAGTGTGATTTATGATGAATTTTGATCTGGATAATCATCCAGATGGGAATCGATTTTCCCCGAGAGTGGATTTTTGGACTTAGTTGGGAAAACGAAGTGATTTTTTGGAATCAAGATGGGAATCGTTTTTCCCCCAATGATATTTTGACGAGGTATGAATTTTTGATCCAAAATTTTATCCCAAAGGAGGTCTATTTTCCCCCAAGAGGCAATTAAGGACATTAATGATGATTTTTATCCAAATATGGGGTGATTTTCCCCTAGGTGGCCAAATTTGATGAGTGAAATAAATTTAACACAAGTGGGCCCAAATTTAATTGTTTTTGCATGTGACAACGATTATTTAATAATCAAAAACAATTATCTAGTGATTTGCAACGATTATTAATGATCAAATATTTTACTAAGGCAAATTGATTTCCCCCGGGCAAGTTTAAAAAGGCAAAGTTTTATCCCACATTGCTTGTGTGGTGAGTTGACAAGGTGAAAACATGTTTAAAAGAGCCTGCCCAGCATTAAAATATTATATAAATGTTGATTGTAACAGTTAAGCGGCATATTGAAGACATTTTAGTGACAGATTGAAGTGTTCCCAGCTAGGCGATTTTGCCTAAGTGTCATTTTTGACACCATTGGTGAGCTGAAGTTGCAGATTGAAAGGAGTTTTCTGCCTAATCAGACCTGGGCGCCACCATTGGAAGGGAGATACAGCGAGTTTGGTGGCCATTATTACCACATTGGGCAATTTTCCAACTTGGCACGATTATTGGAGTTTAGCGATTTTATTTGGGAGGTTGATTCTTCCATATTTTGGGGTGATTTTCTCAACTTTGTCGGGCATCATTGATGTTGGAGGGCTGTGAATACACTCAAACCTGCGTTTTTCACCATTGCTGGAAGTGATTTTAATTCCATTGTTGGCTGGGTACTTCATTTTCCAGACTTATTTCTTCATTTCCAACCAGCACATACTTAGGCGATTTTGCTTGGACGTCATTTTGGGGCCATTTTAGGGTGGTTTGGAGGCATTTTCTGAGTACACCATTGCTGGTGTAAAGTCTGAAACTTCATTCTCAAGTTGCCTTCAGACTAATTCTTCATTTCCAGCGACCTCTACAATTGAGCGATATCACTTGTGCATCACTTGGGCATTTTTGGGGGCTTCCATTACTAATATAAGTCTGAAACTTCATTTCCAGATTTGTCTTTAGACTTAAACATTTGTTTCCAGCCCTTTGTTTGTGCCCAGACTTGGTCATTTTCACTTTGGGAAGGTAGAACTCATCAAATACAAGTGTTTCCTATGACTGCGACAAGTTCAAATGACTGATTTTTATGAGTTGCAGGTTGTCTTCAGACATTGGGCAGCCATTATTGAGTTTGGAAGGGTGTCTTCAGACATCTAGGATTGAAAATCAAAGCTTTCCACACCCTTTTCCAAGCATTTCCAGATTTGTGGTATACTTCTGGACATTAAATTCAACATTTTTCTGAGTATACTACATGTATCTCCAGACTTTATTTTGAAATCAGACCTTATGCAAGTCTGAAACTAAGGGTTTTATGAGGGTTTTAGACTCTATTCTTGTCAATTCATTCTATTTTCAGAATTTGTGATGAATATAGATAAAATTCTTGATTTTAGTCCCTAAATTTGTCTAGATCATAAAAATAAGAACTTATTCAATTCTGAAAATAGGTTATCAGGATAATTTTCCACATTATTGACTTTGAGTTTCATACAGATGCCATGTCTAAAACCGGGATTGGAGCTAGGAAGGAACAATTGAAGATAGTTCAAGAGGAATTCTATCTAGATTCCCAATTGTCCTCCCGATGGAAGGGAATCACAAACACGAACATGGAATTCCTGAATATGGAGCAGGTGCAGCAGAGGAAGTTTGAAGGGAAGAACCAGCTTCCTTCTCCTACATACACCAATATCATGAAGACTGGCATATATCACGCTACTAAGTTTCCTCAATCCATACAGTGCGGTGAGATTATAGGCATTATGATCTACTTTCTGGGAAGATCCGAACTCCCAAAGGGATAACCATTGCCTACCTCACTGAAGATGCAATTACAGAAGTGTTTGGAATTCCTCGTAGTGCAGATATGAAAGAAAGAACAAATGATGAATATGAAGCAAAATAAAAATTGAAGGCAGATGCATGCAAGATAGTTGTGAACAAAGAATGGATGATTGAACCAAGGCCTCATCATTCCAAGGCACCAAAGACACTAATGTGTACAGATTTCAAAGAGGAATATAGCGAAATGATATTCCTACTCAACCGAGTGATGGGGATGCCGCAAGGTGCCTTGTTCGGAGGATGGATGTTTTACTTTATCCAGGATTGTATAAGAGGAACAATGATCAATTGGGCGAAGATTATCAGCGACAATCTGCATTTTCAATTGAGGAATGTGGAGAAGACTAAGTCATTCAGCATGACTTCCTACCTTGTATACATGCAAGATTCATCACATACAAAGGATTAATATGCAAGGGCGAAGTCAGGAATGGACAATATAGAAGTTATGAATGTTATCCACAACTTGATATGCATAGAATTGAAGACTACAAGAGGGTGAATGATGCTTTCACCATGTATATTACAAGGATGTTGCAAGGCGGGATCCACAAAAGGTTGTCGAAGGCGGCAACGGAGTTAGTTGAACAATATGGATTGTGGTGCGTACAATTTCCCACCTTCACATACCTAAGGATTCAGGGATTCAGATCCCAACCTTACAAACTTCCTAGGTATCCTACAAACAGAATGATCCTACTTGAGGTGGTGAGACAACTTCTGGAATTTGATTTCATCCAGAAGGAGAAGCATAGAACAAGGATGACTTTTCCTATTGCGATAGGGAAGACTTTGGAAGTGTGCCACATTGTTGTTGCAGCTAGTACAGTGGTTGAAGAGATTGCATTCTATCGCCTTGGAACTTACAAGAGCGGAGACAGATTTGATCCACATAAGAATGTTGAAAGGATCAGAGGAGAAAAATTCATACACAAGGTTGACATTGAGGATTATTGGGCAAATCTAATGGATGAACAAGCAGTAAAGATGAGGATGTGGTCTAGGATGTCAATGGACTTCATAAGGAAATGTGAACTCTTTCTCATTCCAGATCAAATTGTGGATGATAGAGATCATACTCATCCGCAGTATGATTATGAAATGAAGAAACCTATCCTTTTGCATAATTGGTCACAACCAAAAGTAATAGATTTGAATGTGCTTATGAGAGATATCATTGATTTCTTTAGAGAGTGGGTAGACAAGCAAATGAACAGATTGATAGATATGGGCATTGTCTTCACTTATCAGAAAATGAAACAAGAGGAGTCCTCTCTTGAAGATGATCAAAGAACAATCAGTCATGTGAGGATTCATGCAAATGAGGAGAGTCGTGCTCCTAAATGAAGGAAGAGTGTGCCTAGAGAATCCAAGACAAAGGGGAATGTGATAGTTAGTCAGTAGTCAAAGAAGAAGAAGCATAAACCTAGCACTCATTTGTCTCCCCTTAGTTCCCTATCAATGAAGGAGGTAGATGTGCCAGAAAAGAGTAAAGAATTTGAACAATGCTCCAATACAGTGATTTTACCAGAGTATATTCAAGAGCTACATGCTACAACAACATCAGCACTGCAGCATGAAAATGAAGAACAGCTGAGATCTCCCACTATACAGTTGGAGGTTAGTTTGGGCAATAATATCTATGATTTGACCAAGTATAAGGAGGCGGATGATGATGTTATCTCAACATTGAGGGGACTTGATCCGGAAATGTGTCTTGGTAATGGGATGGCAATTTCCACCATTCCCAATTGGTTGCTGCAAAGCATGGAGAAAAGTAAGAAAATGGTAGACACGACCTATTAATGACATTGATGACTACTTAGCTAGGAGTAGAACCTAAAAAGGCTAAGATACTTTCCAATATAGCTAGAGATGAAACAGGAATACGGATCGCATAGGTGGCTATCCCAATAGGACATGTGACTAGAGATGTGGCTACTCCCATGGATTTCCAGATCGCTTCGGTTGCCCTTGGATGGACTACAAAAGAACAAGAGTTCTAAGAACTTGGTGATACAATCGAGGCAATCAATGCAAGGTTGGATAGGCATATAAAGAAGAAAAACATGTGTAAGGAAGAGAATATCAAGCTTAAGGAGTATATTGCAGGGATGAGGCATGAAGATCCCACCTTTGTCTCGCCTATCGCAGTTAACCGTGGACTTCATTTTGATCATGAGGCAGCAAGGAACACACATGCAAAGTTTAAAAAATGGATTGAAGATGTAACAAAGTAGGCGGATGATTTCTTAACTCAATTTGTCCAGGCATTTGACAGGACATCAATGCTCGCATTCAAGATACAATATTTGGAAGGAGTTTGGGATGAGTTCCAGCCAATACAGGAGAAGATCATTCCTTGCCTCAGAGTATTGAAAAAAGTTCATATGTCCACATTGATCCATGAAGGAGTTGTGCACGCAAGAGATAGATATGATTTCCAACGTTGGTATTATTCCTTAGCTATGCGGAAGTCTACTTATGAGCATGCACAAAGAGATTGTGCAGAGATGGAAGGATCAATTCAGGAGATTCAATCCAAAATCTTTTCATCCATTTAAGAATTGTTAAGGGTAGACATCAATGCTTTCAGCGGCCTACACTTAAAAGAAATGAGAGATAAGATGAAGTTCATGTACTTCAGCCAGTTGGATTCTTTGAAAAAGAATCAAAATGATGATTTGGTTTCCATGTTGATTCGTGTCCATAATTCGCAAAAGCTTATGCCAGATTGGGAGAATACTTTAGATGCTTGTTCCGATGCGTTGGATGTGATTGATGCTCAACATGAGGCTTTACCCAGCATTACTACCATGGAATTAGATTCAGTTTTGGCTAGATTCCTGGAATATGCTGCTAATGAGAGGAATGCAAGTCGAAATCTTCTAGAAGATGCCCTACTCGATGACTAGTCATCATTCCATTGGATTACATGTTGGTGATTCCTTTTTTGATGTAAACCCTAATTAGGGCAACTTTAGGGTTGTGTTGGCATGATCTTGGCCCTCTAATCTAAATGAGTCTTGGTCATTCATTTCTTTGGAGGCTCTATATAAACCCCATTGCCTCTCATTTGTAAGAGAGAGATTTTTGAGAATTGTCATCTACATGCTGCAAATTTGAATACAATCATTGAAGTTTGGTGATTTTGTTTAAATGTTGTATGCATGTGTGGTTCTCATTGCCTCCAAATTAGATTAGAATTTTAGAATAAAAATTTGCTTTCAAGTATTTTAGATTGAATAAAAGAGTTATTGAATGCATTTGTGTGGAATCCATCTAATCCATACCACTAGCTTCTTGTTGATTGTAAGTTAGCCTTGTGTGCTCAACTGGAATTTTATATGAACTTAACTTCAATTGTTGCACGTCCATTGGTATGTATTGCCTTGATGGTATCAATGTTTGATGGTAATGATTTGAAAATCTATGAAATATCAAATATACCTTAGATAATTGCACTAAGCTTGTGTCAAATTGTTCATTTGATGGTGAGACCTTGCCTAGTAGGATTCCATTGAATCGTTCACTATTTCTTGCATTCTAGGCTTTAGAATAGAAATTCCTAAACCCTATTCTTTTTTTCCTTTTTCCTTTTTTAAAAATCCATGTTAGATTAGAATCAAGAACTTCATTGCAAAATCTTAAGTCATCAGCATAACCTATTCCGAAACAAATTCATGAAAAGATCTCAGCAAGTTCGAACAATTGTGTAAGTCCCCAAGTGAAAACAGAAATATCACATCAAACCATTGAGTTACCCACATGTCAAGAACTGACCGTAGAAACCTTGGAATCATCTTAGTTGATCCGATATTTAGCATTTGAGGTGATTTTGTTCAAGAGAGAGTAAAATACTTTGGTATTTTATTCTGTGTTCGTATGTGCATAAAACACACATCAACACACTCCAAGGCAAAGTTCAAGTTCTCTATAAGATGTCAGTCTTGGCCATTCACTATTCACACTTCTCTCCTCATCTTTGAGAATTCTAACTTTCAAAGTCATCTTTCCATGTTTTTAAGGCAATTTAGAAGTGCAATTGCAGGTTTCAAGAGGTTCTAAGGGAAATTCAAGGCATTCGAAGACTGGTCAGCAGCTTTCTCTGAGATTCTTCTTCATTTCTTATAAGTCTGAAGCATTTCCAGGGCAAAATTCTGAGACTTTGGAATCCAAAGTCCTTTCTTTCATTCTAAGTTCTCATTGTCAGACCAATACATCGCTTTCTTACACCAAATTTTCGAATTTCATCAGAAAGACAGTGGTGTTTTTTCTCAATTTTGATGTAGAGATGGCCCAAATCAGACTTAATTTGCAGTGTTCCACGGGCGTTGGGGACGGGGGGACGCGTTCCCGGGACGAGGGGAACAAGGGCCTAAGTTTGGGGACGGCAGGGGGGGGGAGGGGTGGGTGGCAGGGTGGTGGTGCTGATATAGTTATACATATACATATAGTACTTGAAAAACTAGTTTTGAAAAGATGTATGACAGTATTACAGTATGAGAATTACATTTCAAATGAGACTATAGGAAATTTGAAATACTAAATCTAAATACCAAGATTTAGATTTCTAAGTTGTGTTGTTATATGGAGCCTAATCAGACTCGGAGGTTAGATTTTCCCTAATTCTATCGGCGCAATTTCCCCCTATATTTTTCAACGGGGGTTTGGGGGCAGCGGCCCCAAGTTGGGGTCAAGGGGCATTGCCCCTTGCGCGTTCCCTGTCGCGATACAGGGCGGGCTCGAGGGGCAGCGCCCCGCAAGGCCAAAAATACTTTTATTATTTTCTACAGGCGTCGGGTGTTATTTTTCTATTGGCCCACGTCCAATTAGAGTTACCCCTTAACCCTCAAAAAACTTAAAAAGTCACTTTTTTTAAAAAATTTAATTTTAAACATTGCATATACATGGGGGCGACAGGAGACGTCTGGGCGTCTCCCCGTCCCTGGAGAGACATCTGCACGTCTCTCGAAGGACGGGGAGACGCCCAAACATCTCCCAAGGAGACGTGGAGGCGTCTCCATGTCTCTCTGGGAGACGCCCAAACGTCTCCCAAGGAGACGTCTCCACGTCTCCCTGGGAGACGTGAAGACGTCTCTGCGTCCCGACGACGCTTGGGTGGCAATGGCAAGATGGCGGGGGACGTCACCCCCGTCCGCAAGAAGTTTTTGACGAGGGTACGCGCCCAAAAAGGGGGGGGACGCGTCCCCGTGGAACACTATTAATTTGTATAAAGTTCAGAGTTTTCCAAGTCTGATTATGATTTCATAATCAAATTTCCATCTCTGAAAACTCAAATCAGATTCTTTCCATAATTTCCATGATTCTGTTCCATAATTTCCATGGTTTTTAAAGTCTGATTTTGATTTCCAGAATGTTCATAAAGTCAGATCAGACTTAATTTTATGATTTTCTGAGTCTAATTTCAAGTTTTCAGAATATGTCTAGGTCTGATTCTCAATTCTAAGTTCATTATCAGGCTTATTTCCATTGATTCCAAGTATTCCTAGCTCTGATTTTTTATTGTTTCTCAAACCATACTCAATCTAATATTGAGTCTGATTTTCAAAGTTTAATCAAAAAATCAGAGTTATTCTTTCAAAATTTGTCAAGATAACATCAAGCTTATTTTGTTTAACTTTGAAATTTTCATATTTTCAGGTACTAAATGTTAACTCAAGGAAGAGATTTCCAGAACGGTGCTGATGAAACAAGGAGCTGGTTGTGGGAAGATGATTCCACAACGAATGGAAGGACAACATAAGATGAAATCCAAATATGAATGGAACAAAGGACTTACACTTCATCAAGATATTCACAAAGATCAAGTCATTTGAGGATGAAAGGCTCTACATCTACTTTGGATTTCTTTTGAAAATCCAAAATCAAAAGATTCCACATCAAGCAATTGGAACAACTTGATCATCCAAACGATATTGCTTAACGCATCAACACTTCTTCATGATGAGAAATCAAATCCACAAAGCAAGTTGAGGTGGCATCTCAGTCATCAATCAAACAATCCAAGGGTTCCAAGTCAGACGTGTCCAGGTGCAATGAACTAGTCAACAAGTGGCTCATATTTTCTCTTGGTTATCCAAAGCGTTGTAATTTTCCCATTGGCCGAAAGGAGTTTTTTTGCAAGTAACCCTAATAAAGGTTTTATCTGTTAATCTTGGCCATTGATCTTGGATCAATATGGGTCATTGCTTTGTAATTGGGTGCCTATATAAAACCTCCTCCTCCCATTTGTAAAGGGAGAGACTTCTAAGAAATTGTTGTAATAATACTTTTCAAGTGCTAAGACATAATTCATTGTTCAATTGTTGGTGAATTTTGTCTACTTTTGCAAGTTAGCATGGTTTCTTGGCTCTCAATAGAATAGGTTTTATTTTCAACTTGTTAGATAGAATGAAGGATTTGATAGAATTGTTCAATGTGCAATTGATGTGTTCATACTTTTGATAATTAGATGATTTTCAGTTATCGTGCAAAGTTAGCCTAAACCAATTAAAGAAAACTTAACTTCTATTGCTTTATTCATTGTCCAAAATGTTGGTGAATATGAGTAATATGAAAACCCTTTATATTCCTTAGAAGATTGCACCATTCTTGTGTAGTTGTTGAGTTTGGCGAAGCAAGAATTGGTTTTGGATTCCACTTTTGCAATTTTCGTCTTGAGTTCATAGGATTAGATTAGAATTAGAATTAGCTTCCTAAACCCTCACCCTTTTGCCTTTTTTTTCCAAATCTTGATAGAAGTAGGATTGAAAAGAACTCATTGAAAATCATTCTAGAAAAGGATAAAGTTACAAGTGTCGGCAATCAACAGAATCTTTTGATTGATTCACTCCTTGAACAATTGTGTAAGTCCCCCTTGAGATTACCAGCATATCACAATGAACCAACTGAGCCTATCTACATGAATCTAGAACCTTGGAGTCGTCTTTGTGATCACACAATCTATCTATTTAGCACATAAAAGATTTTGATCAAGAGAGAATAGGATATCTCTGAGTATTTTATTCTGAGTTGAGCGTGCATAAAAAACACACCAACACGTAGCCACATTGACTGATGTAAAAATGTGCTCATGAATTAAAGAGTTGCTTCCATGGTGGAAGCAAAAAAGCATGATCATAGCAACACTAGAAAGCACTCAAGGTGAGTGGCACTCCACAAAGAAACTATTGATTCCATGAGTATATTTATATACTCTAACATACAAAACAACTTCATTGAAGTCATTTCTATCCATTTGCACTTCTTGTTGATTATGTAAACTTTGTGTCGTAAATCCCAACTAGGAGCAACCACAGAGAAGAAGAAGTGATTTTAGCCATGCACAAAATTAAACTCATCACATGTTGTAACCTAGTGCACAACAAGCATTTCCAATGAGAAAGCACTACAAGCATGAATGTTGCAGCAAAGGGCTAAGTGAAAATGTACCAAACAAGACAAAGGGAAAAAGGCAAGACACCAAAGAGTGCCAAAAACCATTTGGTGAACACTTCAAGGGATCAATTGGACTTCAAAAGCAATCTGATGTGTTGGTTGAAAATTTTGTACGCCTGCGGGATGTGCAAAATTATGGTTTCAGCCACAATGTGTGAGTATGATACTCTCCTAATTTAGGGGAGGTTTTCCCTATCTACAAACTAAACTAATCTAATATGGGTGAGACAGCAGTCTTTCTTCTTCTTTCAAGAAAAACTTTACTCTTTTCTCTTCACAAAAAAGTAATAGCAATTGGAAATAAATAACAAATACAAAAATGAGACTTTTTCGTAGAATTTTTGGAACATAAAGGGAAGCAAAGTTTCCATGAAGGCACAAAGACCTCCGGCACTTCCCCGAGACGAGAAAATAGAAAGAAAGCTCAAAATCTTCAACTATCTATTCTCCTATCAACCTTTTTAGATGATTTTTTGGTAACCAAGCACAGTATGTAGCAGCTCAAAGTCTAACTACATGATGCACCTCTTATGCACAAACATAGAAAATAAAAACAGCACAAAGTCTGCAAGTTACCCCCTTTGCTTGAGCTTTCTACACTGGCTTCAAAAGTGACAAACAACTCAAAGTCTGCAGTATCAAATCTTAAAACCAATCTAAAACTCCAAACGCAATAAGCAGCTCAAAGTCTGCAAGATTGCATTTAAATCCCTCTTGTATAACACCTCAAAACTCACAATCAATCTTTAGAAAATGTTGTCACATAACACCTTGAATCAACACAAAGTTTGAAAGCAATTTGCCTCTTTTAATTGACTGCAATCTGATTTACAACTAAGCTCAAAGTCTTAATCAAGATGTTAATACTTTGTGGATTTAGATGTTATCATGAATTCTTAATACTTAATGGTTTTCAATATCAATCTCTATTAATTAATATTTTATTTAGGACCTAAACCACAATTATCTTATATAGTGCGTTGCAATTGGTAATATATTTATTAAGTCATATTTGTAAATGAATTGCATTCTTAACTAAAGTCAGAATTAGAGTGTACATACAAACTGACAGAGTTTTGTTGCACTGCCAAAAGATAAAAATTAAAATAGATCCCCTCAAGTATTTATAAGAGAGGAACCTTGAGAAAAAGGTGGGAGGATCCTTAACTAACTTGAGAAATTCTCTCAACCACCATGACTTATTCCAACTACAGTCCTACTCTAACTCAATTTGTAGTTGCCTTACATGTAATTACATTTTACAAAAGTGCAAGTGAAAGTGACACTTACAATTACAAAACTTGTTTTTACATGTAACTTGTCAAAACAAAATTACAAATGCGTAATTGAAACTATTCTATGCATCCGAAGACACGACTCTAACTACATCATCATTTGTCTATGATGATCTTCATGCTGCTTCAGGATACTAGAACTTGAAGTATTCAGGATTGGTGAAGACATCTCAAACCAGAACGGGAATTTGCATCCTTTATGATCTTTGTGTCTTTCGCCAACGAACTTCAATCTTATCTTCTTGCCTGGGGTAGTACTGGCTTTTCAGGAGGGAAGTTCTTTGCAAAGCTGAAGTAAGGAGCCTATCTCTGTCTTGAAAGCATTCTATGCTCTCAACCATTCATGTCACTTATCCATCTCCTTGTGCGGCTCCGTCATGTTGTTGTTCTTTCTCCAATCTTGAAATCTGCTTGCAAAATAAGGCCCATGCCTTAATTTATTGATTTGGTAGGCCGTGTGTGCAAACAGGACTGACATGGGTGAAACAAGGAGATGAATTGATGCAAAAAGTGGGCTCACAAGTGAATTTTGGGTTCTGGAAGGCCTAGAAGGCTGACTGCAAGTGAAGAGATCATTACAACTTGCACTTGTAATCGGGTATTGAAATTCCGATATCAAATGAATGAGTCTCATGGCAATTCTTCAACATTTGTATTTTTTGTAAAAAGAAGATTAACTCTTATTACCAAAGGGGGAAAGTCAACATTACCACAATTACTTGTAATCGGGTTTTGAGAACCCAAATACAAGTAAATAGGAAAAATGAAAAGGGAAAATCTTGCACATTTACAACTTGCATTCAAAGAACTTATCCATTTGGAAAGATCACTTAGAAACTCGAATTCTTGCTTGGTCAAATGCTCTAGACCAAAACAAATGAGCTTGGGAAGAACCGAAATGCTCCATAAATAGAAGATGGAAGAAAAACATCGAAAACCCTTCTTGCATCCAAAACAAACTCAGATTCAAACTTCTTGCACCAAAAACGACATGCAAAAGTTGGATAAAAAGGCGTTCAAACTCCACGCAAGAGAGAGTAAGAGACACCCAACAATGGAGGTCAAAAACGTGGCAAAGAGAACGACCACGTGCTGCAAAAATGCAGAAGAAAAGGGCAAATACGTGGCCTGACAACCAGCAAAAGTGGAACAAAAACGCCCCACATCTCCTTTCCTCAACACAAGACTCCCACAAAAACGGATTCAAAGGAAGAAATCCACAAAAATCGGGCCATTGGAATGAAGAATGCAGGTCGGGTTCTTCATTTGCAAATGCAAGTGAAAAATGCTTTCAAAAAGATGTAATCGGGTTTTAGAAACCCCTTTACAAGTTTTAATTACTTCACTTTTCTCAAAATCGGGTTTGAAAGGAAGAAGAGCAAAAAGAAATAACAAAACAACTTGTAATAGGGAAATAAAATCCCCATTACAAGTTTTAAAAACACACCTTAAATAAAAAAAGACTTGTAATAGGGAAATAAAATCCCTATTACAACTAAAAGCAACACAAAGTAGGAACTTTTATGAGAAGTTACAAGTTCTCATTAAACTTGTAATTTTAAATTCACTTGCAATTTGTCTAAAAAGTTCCTACTACAACTTAAAAGACAAAAAGGAAAAATAAAAAGCAAGTTACAAGTATTTAAATAAAGTGCACTTGTAATTGCTTGAAAAAACCCCTACAACACAAAAACATAAAGGAAACTCCTAACCTGCAATAGAAAGAAAATTTCCCACCTGCAATCAGGAAGAAAAAACCCAAAATTGAAAGAAAGACATAGCAAACGAACTCGAAATGCAATGAAATTTGAAACATGAATCGAGGATGGACTAAAGATCAGTCCGGTTCAACAAGAAGCAAAAATTTTGCCTAGGGAAGCATGCCAAGAGTAAAATCTTCAACCTGCAATGATTGCTCTGAAACCCTAAATTGCACAAAAAGTTAGGAAAAAGAAGACCAAAACTCACTAAAAGTTGGACAATGATGGCAAAGACACCCCCAATGATTTGACACTAATAAATGTGAGTTTTGCACCTCGTAAAACATGCCTTGGAGACAAAAACAACACATTTAAACCAGAATTTTGTAAGGGTTGTCACATTTTTGTAAATCCAAAAATGAGGACAACATGATGTTTGCAAAGTAGTTTGATGTTTACAAAGTACTATGAATTTTAATTTATAAGTAACCAATTTGAGAAGGTAGCAATTAATCCTCATCTTTTCATTTTATAAGCCTCCGTACTGGGCAGGTGATGGTCTGCTTGTCTTCTTAGTCCATGTGACTAATAAAATGTCATCTGGCATGTTCCAATCAATCAAAGATGCATAAATGGGAAAATAAAGTGTTGAAACAGTACAAAGGCTCAGGTATGATCCATACATCCAAGGGTCCATACCAATTGAACAAACAATTGTGGGTGAGAGCTTAAACTCAATACAACTTGACGTGACAGATTGTAGGTGACGGGTTAAACTCAATACAAACCCATACAACATGAAATAAAAATACCTAGATTGGTTTGCCACTGACTAAATGTGAAACCCCTTCATATGTTCAAAATAGCAAGAACAAGCACCCAAAAGGAATTCCAATCAATGCCTCTTCCATCTTATTGTACCACTGGCATTCAGAATCATTTGTTGACTCAATTGCTAACTGGTAAGTATAATATACTTTAAATATTCAATACAAAGTATCTAAGTTAAAAGATAATTCTACAACCGACTGCAGCATTCAAGCATGTAATCTACAGAAAGGAAAGCTGATAGAGTATGGTAAAATGCTAGATAAATCACATAAATTCCCATGTGCATTGAAAACATATTAGGGTAAAATGCTAGATAAATCACAAAAATTCCCATGTGCATTGCAAACGTATTAGGGTAAAATGCTAGATAAATCACATAAATTCCCATGTGCATTGCAAACGTATTAGGGAAGGCCCATAATCCATTTAAAGTTTCAAATTGAGAATGACTTGTGAATGTTGCAAGCTTGTAGTGAAGAGGAGCAGGCACACCCCCTTACACCTACCACCCCCCTCCCTCTCATCTTTTTTTTGGAGTTTTCCTGCATCAGGTTTCACTAGGGTAATTTTTTTAGCTAATCTCTCTTTTCATATGTATTTCAATATTGTAATTTTATGCAGCTACTTCACATATTTGAGTACGTAAAACAAGTATCTAAATAATATGCTCAGCTGCATACAAGCTTGTAGTTGTACATGGCAACAAATAGAAGTACATTTCAGTCACATACAATCTAAAGAATCGGCACTCTTCTTTACTACACTAGTGTCCTGTGCATTGGAAGGTTGCAAATTAGAAGCAGCATAAAAGGCGTGTGAAATCCAGATTCATAAGAATTCAAGCCATGTATTCAGAGCATGTACATAAGTGCACATTGACTATAAAAATTAGATGGCAGGCATAGCTGTAGTTGTTGTTTGTATCTAGAAAAGGGGGTTCGGATTGCCTAAGGCAACATCCGAACCCCTAAAGGGCTGGGCCTCCCCTTTCCAAGGCTAACATGTAGGGCTGGACCCTTCACGCTAAAAGGTTAGCGTGCCTCTAAACAGGGCCAGCCCCATAATGACACGCCACACCAAAAACCATTTTGGCGCCAAACTTAATTATCTAATGAAGGCCAACTTGAAGGTTATCTGCCCATATAAATAAAGATCATTTGTAAGATCAAATCATTCATTCATTCCATGCAATCAGCAAAATTCTTCTGCTCCTTGGTGTGCGAAATTAAGAAGTGAACTGGGCGAACTTATTCAAGGAAGACAAAGCTATTTTGGTGTTCCTAATTACTGTTAGGGAGTGCATTAAAGAGCAGACTTGGTGCAGACTTGGTGAATTTAGAAGTGCAGATCTGATAAAAGGTTGAAGATTCCAGCTAAATATTGTATTGTTACAACTCAAGATTGAATACATAATCTGACCTGTGGGTCTTTAGTGCTGGGTTTTTCCGCCTTGGAGGTTTTCCCAGGGTAATTGTGTTGGTCTCTTGTGCACTTACTTTCTATCTTTCATTTACTGTTTAAAACTTACTTAATGTTAACAAATAGTTAAATACTGAAAGTCTGATCGCTGGTCTGAGTCACAAAATTTAACAGTAGTAAACATCAATTTACAACCTTATGTATTGATTTCAGTAGCACAATACACTTGATGAGCACATAAGTAGATGCAAGTCTGTGTTGACGAATTGTTCATTGGAATATCCAAGTTGATTATGATCAGCATTGTCAACACCTACACTATCACAAGTTCCATGAAAAAAATTGTGTCCCTTTCTTTAAGACCTGTGAATAATCTTATGTTAAACTATGCCCGGATCTATGTTGAAATTAACTTGAGCAATATTTTAACAAACAGAGAACTTTCAGAGTCAAGGAAGAGATAACAACTACATCACACAGACCTCCTTTTTGTTGTTCCTCACGTGATGGTTAACATTACAACATCATTGTGACTCTGGGGCTTCTGCAATAATTTTCATCATTGTTTTGTTTTTTTCCCATTCTTGATAGATGTGCAGTTTCTAATCCACTAGAGCGACCTATTAGCTTATATGTTAATAAATGATAAAATATCCACCAAAGGCAGACTAAACAAGGTGAACTTTTCAGGTTTATAAACAGGAAGTAAGCAGTAGCTATAAGACCATTGATAGGCTGACTGGAAATCAGAGGCATGTTTGAAACTTAGTCTAGACCACAGTGTAGCAAGACTTGTATTCAGCAAGCATCAAAAGTTCTGAGAAATTTTGTCTATTTCTTACAGATATATCAATAGTACAACATTTAATTGTGTTTGTATCTGAGTTGAAATCAGTATGAAAAAAGTCTTACCAGAATGTTTAGAAAGTAAAGAAAAAAATAACCTTTACCAACCACATCATATAAACCTCATTTTTGTTGTTCTTTGTGTCATGGTTCATATTGCAACGTCATTTTCCATCCAAGGTTTATACAAGAAAAGTCTTTAATCGTTTTTTTCTGATACCTGTGTTGTTTAATCTCCATTGAAGCAGCCAGTAAATTCATATGTTCATAAATAAACCTTGGAAGCAAAATCAACAAGGTGAACTTCAAAGGGTTTGAAATGGATACCTATATCATTTTCAATCCACTAAAGCAGCCAGTCAACTCACATGTTCATGAATAACCCTTACAAGCAAAATCAACTACGTCAACCTCAAAGAGTTTAAATTGAAGGTAAGCACTAGCTATTGAAGCATAGATCCAGTGAATAGAAATCCAAAACATTATGGACACTTCAGTCCATACCATAGTGCAGCCAGATTTCAACTAAGCAAGACCTCCCTCTACATCAAGATGAATAAAGCTCGACCAAAAACAAATTGGCCAAAATCCGGCAAGGGACTTACCTACTCAAAATGTGAGTTTTCCTTTTGTGTCTTTCAAGAAATAAAATCCACACTCAACTCTTACAGTCTCACTGAAAAACAAGCAACTTGAAAAAACTTGGGTAGTTGATTTCTTTCATGAATGACTTGAGTCTTGAACAATCATACAACTATGTTCTACACTTCAGCAAATACATGTAGGTGTGACTAGCCAAAAAATGGATCAACCCCCTTGTTTCCTAGAATGACATTCTACCAACACCAATCACTGAAGATTATAAAGATCATAAACAAACTCCATTTCCAAATGGGCCCTTGTGCTCTATTCATGTGAACTCAACTGCAGATATGGAAGATTATCAGAAGCCACCGGATGGCGAAATCTCTTCTCCAATCATTTAAAGACCTCAGGTTCCTCTGGTCCAAAAATATTTAAAATTTATCATTTTCAGATAGTTAAAAAAGAAGAGGAAGGCCTTAATCTCAGAGAAAATCTTAGGCTAGCGCCTTTAAAAAATTCAAGGCATCTTTGACTCTTCTCTAACTGTCATACCCCAGTCTCTAGGGTTTGATTTCCAGCACACTATCGGTTTCCCCCGAACGTTAAGCAAACTATAATATATTTCCGCTATAAAGTAAAAACTAAAGAGGTTGCTATCAAAGGATAAACAAGGAAAATATATCCCAACTAGTACGAAAAGCAAATATTATAATTGAGTTTGGCAGGTGATTGTTTGAGGTGGAGTTCAGTAGTCTACAAAACAAACCACCAATGCTGATGGTTAAGAGAGTTCTAAAAGTTATTAACTGTGTGTAGATATGATCTGGTTGAACCTAATTTCAGTATCATTACACAACAGTCAGATTCAAGTCGCTGAAAATAAACAGTCTACCACATTGTTCTTTATTCAGGGTTTGGATGTCCCAAGTAACAAACAACGTGTGTAATGTTTAAGCTCAACTGATTCAATTTGGCATTAACTTACGCTCAAACAGGCTTGTTGATTGATTCTAACTTGTAAGGAAAAATAAATTGCAATAGCAATATGCCAGAATTGCGTTAATTAAAAACAAAAGGCAAATATAGATTCACATGTCGCTAGTCAAGGATTCAAGCAATACTCCGCAATAAATTTGGCACCCAGGGAATGGCCGTGACCATTCATTCACCGAAAAAGGTAGAAGGGTTGGGAGCGAGGGGAATAGTAAAAGAAATGAAATAGAAACAAGCACAACAATCTATTGGGTATACTCACCAGGTGACTGGAAAGAATGACCTTGGCACCATTGGAGATCAAATACTTAATGGTGGGTATAGCTGCCCTAATACGCGTGTCATCGGTGATATTCTGCGAATCATCAAGGGGCACATTGAGATCTGCCCGCACAAACACCCGTTTACCTTTTAGATCGGCTTCCTTCAAATCCCCCACGCTCTTCTTCGCCATGCATACCACTTTACTCGCCCGCCTTGCATTGCTCTTGCTCTTGCCCACACTCGAGCAGGCCAACTCGTGATCGGAGGTGAAGAAGCTGGATTTAAAGGCACCCCTAACACTAGCGCTGGATGTGCACACTAACGAGCGTAGCAGCGGTTGCAGAGAGGCGGAGGCGGAGGCGGAGGCATGGTTATATCTCCTCGTTGAAATCGCCAAGCGTATGGAAGATGGTGATGATGATGACTGCAAATTACTCAGATTTGGCGTGGACGCAATTCGTGCCATCGCCGACGTTGCTGTTGTGGAAGCCATTGAAATTTTACTGGTCAAAGAGCGAGCGAGGGAAGGGGCGAACCACGTGATACGGAAGAAACACGAGGGGGAGAAGGGGAGGTGCAAATTTGTTTAAAACTAGCGGTTGGCATTTCGCATGGAAGAGGAGGGATAGAGGCTTAGCCCTTACCCTTCCCGAGTGGTGGACAATCCCTCGTAGAATATATTTCTTGTCACTTTCTAGGGAGCACAAAGAATAAAGATATGATCATTTTTCTCCTTTCATCTCCTCCTTGTTTCTTCCAATTGGAAGGATAAAAATGATAAATAATATATATTTTTTAAATGAATATGTTTTTTTTATTAATTTTAGGATATAATAGTAGATAATTAAAAAAAGATTGATGGTAAAAAGATGTATTCTTAATGTTTAGACGGGATACAGTTTGAAATAAAGGTGGTGAAAATAATAACAACGGTCAAGTTCAAATAACACTAAGCAACTCAAATAGTCATGATAGAGGGAGGTCTTTATCACTAGCTATAGCTAGACAACTCTAAGAATATCATCATTAGGCTCTCAAATAGTTAGAGGACCCTCCATACGAATTAGGGAGATTGCTAAATCCAAGCGAGGGACCTTTGCCAAAATCAAGCCACCCAAACCCACACTAAAGAGAGGAAGTATAGGGTTGTTGAAAATATTGAGACCATTCTTTGTGGGTCACATTATCTCTCATACCCAAAGGCTAAGAGCTATGAGACTAGAATCCTCTAAAATGTTTGGAGGACTAGTTATGAGCACACCTACACCTTCAAGAAGAAGAGGAGTCGAGAGGGACCTTTGCCAAAATCAAGCTACCCAAACCCACACTAAAGAGAAGAAGTATAAGGTTGTTGAAAATATTGAGACCATTCTTTGTGGGCCACATTATCTCGCATACCCATAGGCTAAGAGCTACGATACTAGAATCATCTATCATGTCTATAAGACTAGTTATGAGCACACCTACACCTTCAAGAAGAAGAGGAGTCGAGAGAGACTCTAGCAACAATGTAGTGAACATTCCCTTGGTGCTCCAACAACTACTAATGTGAGCAACTTCAAATGAAACTTTTTGAGCTTGCACCTAAATCTACATAAAAAACCATATCCTTATGTGGCCAACTACTAATGTGAGCACCTAAATTTGAGCTTGAGCTACCCTTGATATTTCAGCCACCTATCCTTATGTGGCCATTGATGGGATGCAGGGATACATAAAAACCATATGAAGAGGTCACGGAGGAAGCCAAGTGGGCTAGGATGGAAAAGATGAAAGGGTTTTATTAGAACTTGGCTATAGGAGGTATAGGACAAGGAACCATAGGCAATTTACGAGTCAGTGTCCGAATAAGAAATTTTCCTCTTGCTGGAGGATCAACAAGACATTAAGTTGGGGGGCATGATGAGCTAAAATAATAGCTCTTTTATTTCTATGACTGATAAGTTTTTCCTGTGTTTTAAGTTGCATATTGGGACAATGTTTAGGTCATAAGATGTATTAGAGTTTTGATTATGTGCATCCTGAATGTTAGCCAAACCCACTGAACTCTGTATTGTTTTGACTTAGTATTCCTATAGTTATGCGAATTGTTATGGTGATGTCATGCATGGATCAGTTATGTTGTAATTAATGGAAATGGATATATGCATTCTTGTATGTTATAACCATTATTGCAGGAGTAAATAAGTTGTTGTAGAAGCAGTTGTGCTAGGCCAGATGGAGGGTTGCGCCATGAACCAATTGGAGACATTACAGGGCAGTTGAATATTTAAAACAACAGAGAAGATGGTGTGCATAAGAATCGGCAAAGGAATAGCGAGGCGATACCAGATTTATTTATATTTGTCTCCAGCAAGCATCACTCTAGTAAACACCGCCATGCTATATTTTTTGCTCTGGTTTAGCTGAGTTCCACGTTTTCTATGGATTAACTTCTTCTCTTCACCATAATAAATGTTTCCGCCTAAGTTCGTGGGCATGATCTAGGTAGTAGGAAGTTTGTTATAGTTTTCTTTTAAATAAAGACCTGCACCTTTTCGCAAGGGTTAGATGGTGTTTTTCCAGAACATGAAGCATTTCTCTCATTTCATGTGTTGTATTGACTTTTGAAAATAATGAATAAAAGCTATGTTATTATGAGTATATAGAATCATCTTTTGAAGTTTGGATACACTCATCCAAGGGGGCCCACTTGGTGAGTATTCATGTGTGTTTGTTAGATTAAGTTTTCTCTTTGCTGCAGTAGATGTTCTAGCGATTGACTATTCCTGCAGCCACTGGAACCAAATCCTATGATTGTTCCTGCAGCCAAGGCAGACAGAGTAATTCCTGTGTGTTATCTGTGAACTTAGTTAACAGTTGTTTAGTTAGAATCCTTTGTTAATGTTAAGATTTCCTGTAGCCATTCAGTTATTATATTTTAGCTTGTTATTTCAGATAGACTTAGTTGCTGCAAGTAGTGTAGAATGACTCTTACCGAACTTAGTGCATATGCAATACAGACCGATTTCAAGTAATATGTCCCTGGGTTGACAATTAAATGAACCTCACTCATGGAAATGGTAGCTACTCAAAATGGATGACCAATCCTTGAGTTACGACTTTTAGTCTAGTTATTGTTCCTATTGCTTAGGCAAACAATCATGATATCTTGATCTTGATTTATGTTAGGACTCGTTTCTTCTGAATTGGGATTATCTTCTTCACATGGGGTAAGAGTTTTGATATGTATGGGGGATTCTTGGAAGGAGTCCATATTTTGGCATGATAGGAATGGACTTGAATGAGACTCTATGGAGTAGGTTTGGTTGGGAATGGAGAATATGGTGGTATTGGAACTAGGATTTCTTAATTGTACAAAAGATTTTTATAAAAAAAAAATGGATTAGCTTGGATTGTATTATGGATAGCCCTTGGTGGTAAACTCGAAATATGTCATCATTGGATTTTTTGTTTGGTGTGGAATCACGTGAGGTGGATATGGCATTGATATAATCTCTATGGAATGAGCCATTGATAGACATAAGTGGATGATTTTGTTCATGCTTGAAAGAGGCATCTTGACACATTTGATTTCTCTTACTCTATCATTGTACATAGGCCATGAAAGACTCTTGGGAGTGAATGCAAAGTTGGACATTATGTTTTTTATATTTATAGGGATTTTGAATGATAATGCAACTAAAATGCACCTATATTTTTTATCTTTTGAAATTTTGAGTTGATGACAATAATTTTGAAGTGCACCTATTTTTTTTTGGCCCTTTTTTAAAAAGATTATTGATTGAGAATGCAAGGATTAAGCAAAATTATGATCTTGATTCCAAGGTGACTTAGAAGCACAAGGCTATGGAGGTTTACCTAAGGATATTGAAGAAGATACATTGACCTGAAACAAGATGAGGATTGATTGGATGTTTAAGAAGGTCTTGGTATCTCAATGATCACTAAGATTCAATCCTACGACTAATTTTTTTGGATCTCCTTGGGAATTAATGGCTCCTAGAATTCAATCCGACTAAAGATGCTTATGCTTGAAAACTTATTTTTACTCTAAGATGATACTAAGGGAACTTATGTTGGAAACTCGATCTTTTGTAAGTAATATGACTCTACAAACAGGGAACTATATGCACCTACGGACTCTAAAGCCTTGATCAAACACAAAGTTAAAACTAATTTGGGTCTCAACTACATAATCTCAGTGACCCCTTGGATTACTGATTTTAGCAGACAATTTCAAAATCGGACCTCACAAATGGTAAAGCGATTATGGACAAATGCAAAAATTGATTGGCAATTGCAAAAAGTATTATAGTTGATTGCGAAAAGTAATTGGCAATTGCATAGCAAATTGAGGTCAAATGCAAAAATTGTAAGGGCAATTGTGAAATTCTATTTTTGTTTTAGAAATTGGAAGGTTGCAAAAAAAAAAAATGATTAATATTTTCAGATATATTAAGTGATGAAATAGTCAAAATACAAAGAAAATAGTATGGCCATTGACTTGGACTACTCTACAATTTAGAGTTGTATATTAAGGGCTTAAATTATCCCAAATGTGGACTGGCTCTATTGGTATTATCGCAACAATTTTAGCAAGCAATTAGAAGAGAAGAACATATCCTACTCAAGGTTACAAAAGATACTACTCGATAGGGCCCCCGTTGCAATAAAATGCCTATCCATGGCATACAGATAGAGATTTGAGCCTGCAAAATATTTTCCTTTTTCTCTGAACTCAAAGGTCCAAAGACTTTATGAACTAAGGATTTCCTACTTTACTATGGGAGGTACATTAGGGGTATCTACGAGGTACAATTTGCACTCCCTAAACTATCAAGTATGAGATTTTATGTTCTAAAAACAAAGGTTTCTATTCAATACTCAGGAAAATTGGCAAATATCCATTCAACGACAAGCCACTTAAGGTTTTGGTCAACCTTGTGTGGCTCTAAGTCCACACCCAAATTGACACTAGCAGGATATGATTGTGAGATAAGCTACACCATTTGTTCTCACCCTTTATATATAGCGAAACAAGTAAGTATCGTTCAAGATCAAGGCACGGGGTGGTGAAATCCTTAGGAATCCCCTCCTACTAAAATCTTAAGATTTCCTCTTACACCAAGGCTCTACGAAGGCAAGGGGAGAGGATACTCGTCTTAAGATTTCAGGTTAAACAACAAACATGTTGAAGTATAAGATATTCAATCAGTAGTTAATTCATTAATAAATTGAATGATTTGCTAACTACCAAACACGTGAAAGCACAAAATAAGATTATGAAATCCTGCAAAACACGTATTAGTAGTTTGAATTGTTTGTGTTTGACCCATGATTGTCACATGCTAAAAATCAAATATTAGTAGAAAAATCTCTAACCTAAAGGTGCAAGAAGGCAAAAAAAACGATACACAAATTGCTAAAAATAGAGAATAGTAGCAAAAACAAAAATTTATACCCTTCAGTTTTTTATTGGGCAATTGCAGAATTGTATTTCGCAATTGTGAAATTTCTGAGTAGCAATTGCAAAAATCCTGAGTAGCGGTTGTGAAATATCTTTAACAAATACATAATAAATCAATGGTGAATGCATAAATACAAGCTGCAAATGTGACTCTTTTAGTGATTGTGAAATCCAACACCTATAGCTGCACATCACACTTAAATTAGAAATTAGTATGCAGTAAGTTCACGTCTGGTTCACCAGATGTACACACAAGAAAATTTAGCATGAATATTAGACATTAAAGGCAACCACCAAACCTCTAAATCTAACAAACAAATCCAAACACAACTCAATAAAGGAATACAATTGAAATCAACAAAATAACAAAAAATAGTGAAATGAATAAACCCATGTTGACTCCAATGCACTTAGACTCCATTGTTCTTCTTCTTCCTATGTGGGATATGGCTCTCAAAGTCACACACATGAAAAACCTGCAAGATAATGGCTCGAGAATTTGGAGATAGTGGTCATTGATAATGAGGATTGATGTTCAATTTATAGATTTTGAAAGGTCTGATTCCATGGCTGAGATTGATTTGAAGACAAATCTGATCAATGGTTGAGATTCAACAAAAGAGGGTGGTGAGAGACAACTACTTATTTTGTCTATATCTGATTGAGATAATAGCTCACTTGACTAGCTAGTTAAGAGATTTGATTGAAAGTGGAACTGAATTGATTGAGAGTTAAGAGAATTGATTGAATCGTTAACTGGTTTGATTGATTTGAAGACAAAATTGATTGACCAATCATAAAAAGGTGATAGAAGATTGACTGAGAGTCAGTGGCAGTTAGGAATTTCCACATGTGATGTAGGAAATTAGAAATAAAATACAATCTAGGAGAAATTTGGGTTTTCAAAAATGTAAAATGAATTTGGAATTAGTGGGAAGTGAATTTGAATTGAATTTGAAGGGAAATTAGATTTATTTGAAATGAAGATCAAATGACATTAAATAAATTTAGGAAATTTATTTATTTAGATGACATCATTAGATAATCAAATAATTTTAAAAAATTATTTCATTATGGGAAGGTGGAAATTGAACTTAAATAAATAATTAAGATGGCTTAATTAAGTTGGAAAATCGAGATTAATTAAATAAAAAGATTATTCAAATAATTTTAAGAGAAAAATGATTAATTGATTGTGAATTATGAAGAAATTCGAATTAAGAATTGTGAAATAGGATAATAATATTAACTTAGAGGAATAAAAGTAGATTAATTAAATAATTCAAATTATTTAGTTAAGAAAGAGGAATAATTAGTAAAATCGGTGTTTGCAAGTGTGGGACAATTTTAAGTGTCCATAGAAACATTAATATTTATAATATTGTGTCCATTGTATACATTGTTATATTTTCAAAAAAATAACAGATAAGGTTAATATCACTATGACATGTTTTTCTTTTACAATTAAACGATACAGTTTTTACGTACTTATTTACAATTAAGTGATACAATTTTTAAATACATTCTTTTTAATATATAAATTAGGCATGTTTGATCTTTACATCAATACTATACTCCACCCATACAATTTTAAATTATCAAAGATTTCCTCAGCATACCCAATGCACATCAAGTGTGATTGCCAGTTTGATCAATCATCTAGCATTATAAATGAAATGAATTTAAGCATGGTAGGTTATAAAGGACAATAATAATCAAAATACATTCTTATAAAATAAGGTAAGTAAATAAAGTAGGAATGTACATCAATAAATTAGTATATGTATTGTGGCAAGAAAAGTTGTAATAGTATATTATATATCCATTTAATAGACTAAGATACAACACTTGTTTACATAAGGTGCCTTGATGTGGATGAAGTGTCTGTTTGTTCTCAACTTGTTCTCAGATGGTATACTTAGATTTATAGACATTGCTCTAATGATCCAATTTATTATAAGTGTATTATAATTATAGGCATTGGCTTTAAAAATATGATATCAATAATCTATATTAAAGTGTTTACATAAAACTCATATTATGTATTTGTGCTCACATAAGTATTGAGGCATAAAGGTTCATTTATAACTTCATAAATATATGAACAATATATTATACATAAAGAATAAACAAACTATATTCATGTCCTTGCTTCCATTCCCTAAGAATAGTGCTGAAGAGTGTGAATATAGAAGACGAACCTTGTTATTGTATCTTTTTTTAACCAATTATGAGGAATGAGACACCCCCCTATCTAGTGAGGAAATTCAATAAACAAGCAATGGTTTTTTCACACCAAACTTGTCTCACGTCAAAAATCCACCATTTGAATAATCTAACGATTTAGCTGATGTGGGAACTTTCAACCACCCTAAAACAACTTTGAGGAATGATTTATTTACATTGTTTGTTGCTTTGCTCACTATTTTATTTAAATAAAAATAGAAGTAAATACAAATTGGTTTGGTAAATATTTAATTTTTATTTGATTTCTTTTGAAATATTTTACTGCATCTTGATTGTACCACCGCCTTGGATTGGTTAGGCCACTTCAAGAGTTTTTTAATATGTTGAATTAAAGATAAATCTATATCCTCATCCTTTACAACAGTTTGAAATAATTGTAGAGACGAGTCCACATCCCCAATGATTAGAGTAGACACAATAGTTTGTGTAAAATTTGGCAGCTAATCCTGCAAAATAGAGAAAAGATCTAGCTGAAAAGTAAAAGAGCAAAACTTGCAAAGAAAATCAAAACAAAGAACTCATCAACCATTTTCATTATTACAGATCTCTATGATTACAAATGATATATAGCTCATTGGAGCATAAATTATGCATGAGATGCATGAAATTTCTAAAGATCAACAATTAACTGCATGAAATGTTGAAATGGAACTGAACTAGGCAGAGGAAGTTAAAAATCTATAACTCCTTTGTTAGCTTATGCATGAGCAAGAGTCTCTCCCTGAATTACGGAGATAACAGACTCCAAAGTTGCGCTAACACCCCCCCTTAAGCCTAACTAAGGAGAGATATGAGAAATATGGGTTTTGGCAATAAAGCCTGATTAGGAACCCAATTACAAAGAAGAAAGGAGAAAACTCCTAACCATTATTCGAACTTAAGAAGAAAGCTGCAAACTGCAAACGAATCCACACTGCAATAGGATTGTACAAAATCATAGAAACCACTGCATGAGTAACTCTGGGATACTTTGAAAATGCAGTTGTACATAATCTATATTGCTCAAATGGATGAACAAACAGGTACACGATTTTTGAATACAAAAACTGATCACCTGAAGACAAGAAGATATGAATCCGTAGAAATGTGCTCCAAGCTGAAGAACTGCAAAGATGACCTCCGGTTGGGATAATGTCATTGTATATCCATTGCTCAATAATGTCCCACTAGAAAGAAACTCTGGAAGCACTCGGGGATGCGACTCTTGAATCTCATGTAGAACCCTGCTAGAAAGAATCTCTAGGAGCAAACAAAGTTGCAACATTGGAATCTCATGTAGATAGGAATTTAGAACAAAAGAATACTTTTGACTGTCAATTGAAGGAAGAGTGCATAGCAACTTCAATCTTCTATTTATTCAAGAAACTTATTGAAATAAACCTAGACTAAATGCATTAAGCAAAACCCCATATAAACTTTCTAAAAGTTTAATTTTTACAAAGCCCCAAATTTTCCAGATCTTCATCATGCGGTGCTTGCAAAGCACGTACAATTTTAAAGGATCAATATAGAAAAAAACAGCAGGGAGCATGCAAAAATTAGGGGAATAATATGCATGAATCTAGAAATAGACGTCAGCTTCCATGGTGATGGTAATCTTCATATATCTGACGACAAATAATTGTTGTGCTCCTTCCTTCTAGCTCCAGGCTCTGATACCATGTAAAATTTGGCAGTTAATCCTGCAAAATAGAGAAAAGATCTAGCTGGGAAATAAAAGCAAAACTTGCAGAGAAAATCAGAAGAACAAATGAAAGCAATTAAACCATTTTCATTATTATAGATCTCTATAATTACAAATGATATATAGATCATTGGAGCAGAAATTATGCATGAGATGCATGAAATTTCTGAAGATCAACAATTAACTGCATGAAATGTTGAAATGGAACTGAACTAGGCAGAGGAAGTTAAAATTCTGTAACTCCTTTGTTAGCTTATGCATGAACAAGAGTCTCTCCCTAAATTACGGAGATAACAGACTCCAAAGTTGCGCTAATAGTTTGAAGGAGTGAATTCATTCTTTGACAGTACAAATATCAAAAGTGAGTACTCCTCAATGATCCTTTTTTGTATGACTATATGCAAAAATATTGTATTCCTTCATTTTAAGTTAAAATAATGATGTTTGGTGCAACCAATTCAAACTTTACCAATGATACTATTATTGTCGTGCCCCATATTTATTAGTTTTTTTATACCATGGTCTCTCACATATTGTTGTTGTGTAGCACCAATCCTCACCATATACCCTCTTCCCACATTTTGTGCCTACTAAAGAATGTTTTTCTTCTAAGGCAATCTGTTGAACTTATTATGCATGTTGGGAAGATTCAACCACTTGTGTAAATAAAGTGGGGGCAGCACTTTGTGTTCTTTGAGATTCATTTTTGTCCTTTAATTTAATATGAGCTATTTGAAATGATAATGTTACTTCCTTGTACCTTTTCTTTTGCTTATTATACCATGCCTCTCAACACCTAGTTAAAAGTTCTGTAACATTCCTCTCAGTAGTCGGATGAAAAATAATTGCTAAAAATATTGTCACATGCTGCTTTCACCTTTAATTTAAGTAAATATATCTTATAGAAGCCTAGATTGGTCAATCAGAAGAAGGAAGAAGGAAACTATGATAGTGCCCATAAATAACCAAACAAGGTAAATGGTACTTAAACTACAATAAGTTAAAATATCAAGTGGGAAAAATAAATGAATGCCCAGGGTTAGACAACTCATAAAAATAGATAGTAAACAAGCATAACTAACGACAATGAAAACAGAACTGGTAAAACCAGAAAGTTAGGAAGGAAGAAATAAATCTTAATAAATTGAGTAACATTGAAAATTAGAAAGAAAAGAATAATTTGAGTAACACTGATAATTAGAAAGAAAGAAGAAAGAATTTACATCAATGTCATTGAATAAGTGAAGTAGGTCGATGGAACTAAAAAATATAGCAAGGTATAATAGTAAGTAATATTAAATGAACAACAATATAAATAAAATTTATTGACCGGGAAATCATAATTAGTAGGGGTAAACTTGAATGGGTAAATCCTAGAGAAATTAAAAAATGGAAGTAAAGAGAAGCATATTGATTCATTCAATAATGTTTTTGTGCATTCATCTTGAAAATTATTAGTCTCTCCAAATTATTTGCACAACTTTTGGTGTAGTACAAACTACAATAAAAATTATAACTTAATCTTAAATAACAAATCATGTAAGCAGTGTAAACCTGTAGTAAAATTAATAGCTTTCTCTTAAATAACAAACCATGCAGTACACACATTTACAAAAATATACACCAATGGTACCTTCAATTCTGGCTACCATAGCCATCCATCATGCAAATTACCATGTTTATAAGGTGCCAAAAATAGGGTGAGATCTCCTTCCTCGCCGAAAAATGACCACAGTGTGACCATGTTGTAACATTTACATACTATAGTTTGCACCACATCCAGTTCCAAACAAATGGGAATCTTTTGCCAAAGATTTATAGATATGTAAGTATCCATCACCAATAGGGTACCAAGAACTAATGGGTGTTGTTTTTTGATAGAGAAAAAGGCGTTTGAAAATATTCAATCAACACTTCATTATAAATAAAATTCAATTGAATCTAATAGTTTTGGACAATGGTTTGGAAATAGAGAGAGACATGGTTTATTTACTCATACGTCACAAATGAAAATTAGCATTTCATGATAGATAAAATAATCTTTTCAAAAATGAACAATACAAACAAATTCCATCCTCACCTACACTGCCCAATTGCAACATGATCCCCCTCTTTTACACGGAAACAAGATGAACTATGTGTAGGTATGTGTATACACATGAAATTTGACCTGGAGATTATCATTAATCGGCTACAAGTCATTTATTTAATTTCTCTTTTTTTTTGCTCGGTAAAAGGCCTAAGCCATATTTTATTAATAAATTTTATTACAATCTCTGCTCAGTGCGAGCACCGGTAGGAAAGAGCGAAGAGGAGAAAATCTCCGGCCTTGCCTGGGATCATAGGTCCAGTCAGCGACTACTAGCTTTTAATGTTTTACATATAATCTTTTACAAAATCTGCATTCTGGCTGATCAAAAGCCCTTCACAGGTAGCATCATAGTTCACTGTTGCCATCTTTTACAAATTATGCATTCTGGTTGATCAAAAAGCCCTTCATAGGTAGCATCCTAGTTTACTGTTACATCATATTTCACTTCTGCCAAATTTCCTAGTTCATTGTTGCCATATTTGTCATCTTCTGGTTATCCTGCAAAAACAGATTTTCAAGACAATCCTTCTGCAAAACCACTTTGTTAAGTGTTAGTACCAAAGAAGAAGATCCAATATTATCTCTGCATACTTACCCCTGTTTTTATTATAGCCTAGGTTTCTTTCATATTAAGTCATCGTCAGAAATTGTTGGCTATATTATGAAAGATTACCCAGTCTACAATAATATTAGGGGTATAAACACTGGTCAACAAAGGATTGATAGTAATTCATCACAGAAGCAGGGTTATGAGTGCATTCAGGAATGTTTTCAATGCTTTAGAAGTTCATTAGCATGGTTATTTGTGAAAGAAACCGGTGCGCCCGATGGCGTTTTCTCAGGGTGCGATTAGTAGGAAAAAGTTTGGCGAGTTGTTAATCTCTTGGGAAGAGCTACACCGATATTGTGAAGTCATTGACATAGCGTTTGCTATTGGAGGCATGAAGAAGAAGTTGCCCCGATACCCGATGAGGTTTTCGTGACAGTCATCGGCATATCGCTCATTGGAAATCATTATTCTATGTTACCCCGATACCCGATGGACTAGGTGACAAAGGAAGTGTTATCAGTTGGACTTACTCCGATGATGCGATAGTCATTGGGGTAGCTTGAGCCATTGGGGAGAGTGTTTCAGGTTATGTCGATACCCGATGAAGAAGACAAGTCGAGCACAGAGGAGGAGGCTATCAAAATGATAGCACCGAGGTGATGTCTTCGGGGTGACATCAGCTATTCGGAAGAAGATTTTTTTCATTACGTCGATACCCGATGAGGAAGTTGAGGTAGTTGTTAGGAAGGAAACCTTATCAAGGGAGCATAAGCCGATAGTTATTCTATGTTACCCCGATACCCGATGGACTGGGTGACAAAGGTATTGTTTATCGGTTGGACTTACTCCGACGATGCGATAGTCATCGAGGTAACTGGAGCCATCGGGGAGAGGTGTTTCAGGTTATGCCAATACCCGATGAGGAAGACAAGTCGAGCACCGATGAAGGAGTGCGAAGCGGATGTTTTGAAATCATTGGGACATCGGATAGTGTAGGAAATAGCTACCCTGATACCCAATAGGGTGAATATCATGAGGTTTCATCGGGATAGCCTACACTGAAAGAAGTGACAAAAAGAGCACCAAGGTGATGTCATCGGGATGACATCGATTATTCGGAAGAGGATTTTTTTGCTACGCCGATACCCGATGAGGAAGCTGAGGTAGTTCTTAGGAAGGAAACCTTATCGAGCGAGCATAAGTCGATAGACCTAAAGACAGACAAGTTGGACCCCGATGTCATCAGGTCATCTGAGAGACATAGGTTGTCCCGACACCCAATATGATTTGCAACATGATGAACAAGAAGGAGGTTTCATCGGGGAAGCATATGTTGATAAACCGGAGAGGTATGAAGATGCACAACTATGAGGGCGATGTCATCGGGTCATCGACGAAGCATAAAATGACTTGTTCTGATACCCAATAATGTGACCCGATGTACCAAACGAGATGCAGACTATGAGGAGGACTCATTGGAATAACTTTTAGCCATTAGAGGAACATATTTGGAGCTATGTCGAGACCCGACAATCTACATAGAGAGATCCCTATGTATATATGCCCATATGCATATATATCTATATACATATTTATATACTTCTGTATACATGCATGTATATTTATGTATACACATATGCACCTATATGCATATATCTATGTTTATTCATATATATATATATATATATATATATATATATATATATATATATATATATATATATATATATATATATATATATATATATATATATATATATATATATATATATATATATATATATCTGTGTGTGTGTGTGTGTGTGTGTGTGTGTGTGTCCATATTTGTATATCTATATATATGCATATGTATGCATGCATATATAGTTTTAAGATAATCCTATTATATGTGTACAGGTGAGCATTTCTGTCACATTTGTGAAAGTTCCAGCCCTATTATGTCCTATCATTGTATGTTGTTTTGTATATATGTATATATTTGTATCCCTATATGCATCCCAACATACATTGTGCGTATTTGTTTTCTTTGCTATAAGAATATTGTTTATAGGTATATGTATGACTATATGCGCATATATCTGTATATGTGTTCATGTGTATCTATATATAGTTATATATGTATACGCGCATCTATATATGTATCTGCTACCATATATATGCATGTGTGCACATATAATTATATACATACAAATATATATGTACATATATACCGATATATGTGTATATTCATATGTATACCTTCCACTATGTATGTGAATGTGTTGTGAATGTGTTGTTTTTGGGATTATGTCTAAATCTCTGCCTGCCTATGAGTATCTTGGTATGAATGCATGTATGTTAGTTACGTGGTTCTATTTGTTCCATCTGCCCCTAAATTAGCTAGCTTATCTGCCAATGTGTTAACTTCCCTATATATGTGATTGAGTGTGTAATCTTAGAAGCTTTCCATTAGAGAAAGGGCTCTATCCAATAAACTTTTGAGCTCCCAGTTTGGCATTGTCCTGGTCCTTATTGCATTAACTATGATGGCCGAGTCCCCTTCTATTTCCAATTTGGATATTTTTAACTATTTGCAAAGGTTTAAACCCTCTACTAAGCTCAACAATTCTGCTTTATTGTTAGTGCAATGCCCTAGATACCGGGATCTTGATCCAATACATATCCCATCATGTGAATGTATTATACATCCTGCCCCTGCCTCCCTTGGATTGCCTCTGGATGCTCCATCAAAATTGAGTTTGCACCATCCAATCTCCGGGGGAGCCCATTTGCATGCTTTTCTACCATCTGTTTTGTCTCTGTTCCCCTTCCCCAAGAAAGGAGGGATTTTAATCCCCTTCCACTACTTTCTGATGTAGTTATCCCAGTCTGTAAATGTCTTATCATGTTGTGGAATGGTCTTATTCCTATTATTGGAGGTTTATGTGATAGAGGCTTCTATTTTTGCTATCAAATTTTCTACCTTCATTTTTGTCTCTTGGAAGATTCTCTTGTTCCTCTCCTTCCAGATCTCCTAGATTACTATTGTTGGGCTGCATATCCATAAATTGTGGAAGATGTTGTTCCTTTTGATGATTGGCCAACTTCTGAGCCAATCCTTTAGGTAAGGGATGAGGGCACCTAACCAACCTAGTTGTGCTATCAACCAATACCAACATTTTTGTGTGTAGTTGCAGGTTGTGAATATGTGATCATTTGTTTCTTCATCTTTCTTGCATAAGAAACAAATTGAGGGTCCTTCGTAACCTCTAAGTTTAAATTGCTCCATGGTTAGGACCTTCCCTTGAAATGTCACCCATGCAAAGAAGCGAGCTTTTGGGAGACTGAATTCGTCCCAACATATTGTGTTAGGGATATAGTCCTTGATATTGTTTGCCTCATCATATATGGTTTTAGAAACCATCTTTGTAGTTGTATTGTCCATCCTTTGATCTCGCCCATATAAGGTCATCTGGCCCATATCTGAGTGTTATTAATTTGCCCTTGAGAATTTGCACCAATTCTTGGTCATTGTTGTCCACCAAGAATGGTAGCATGTTTTTCCATTTCCATCCCATTGTCGATTCTGGTGCCAATGTCATATAATCCCTTACATGATTACCCCATAAAGATTTCATTTGGTCTTTTATGTCGGTTGTGATCATTAGACTATCTATTGAGGGGTAACCCCCCCTGGAATCTTCCCAGAACAAGGTGTTTTTACCATCGCGAATATCCCAAGATAAGTGGTTCGCTATTAGCGATCAACTTTCTTTTATAAAGTTCCAGATTCTAGATCCCTTGGGTGGGTTTGTTGCCCTAAATACTGCCTCTCTATGATTTTGTGATATGTATTTTCTCCTAAGGATTCTAGCCCATTTGGCCTTTGAGGATGTGTACATTCTCCATGCCACTTTTGACCCTAACACTTTATTTTGCCATAGTAATTTTCTTATTCCCGTGCCTCCATCACTCTTTTCTCGACATATCTTTTCCCATGATATCAATTTCACTTTGTTTTTATTCTCTGCACCATTCCAATATAATTCTCTAATTATTTGAGTTAGTTTCTTATATGCCCCTTTTGGAAGTGGAATACATGATAGAAGATAAATATGCATAGCTACTAATACTGTTTTTATGAGGGTTAATCTTCCTGCCCCTGTCAGCCATAAGGCTTTCCAAGATGACAACTTCTTCCTTACTTTTTCAATCAGGGGGTCCCAAAGTTTATTGGTTCTGATACCTTTGTCCAGAGGCATCCCCAAATACAAGATTGGTAGATGACCTATTTTGTACCCTAGATACAAAGCTATCTTGTATTCCTCATGTGCTTCCATATTAAAGAATAATATTTCTAATTTCTCCTTGTTTACCATCTCTCCTGAAGCCCGCCCATAATATTGCAATATATTCTTAATTTCCTTGGCTTCTTTTAACTATCCTTTCCCCATAACATTGTGTCATCAACAAACTGTTGGTGGGTACATGGTTCTACCCCACCAGTGATCTAAATTCCCGTCAGTCTGCTAGACCTCCATGATGCATCCAGGCTTCTACCTAAGGCTTCAGACATGATTATAAATAATAATGGGGATAAAGGGTCACCCTGTCTGAGTCCCCTGGATACTTCAAAGAAGCCTTCTGGTTTCCTGTTTAGTAGGATAGAGAATCTAGGGTTTGACATGCAGAAGTAAACCCAATTGATCCATTGTTTGTTAAAGCCAAAGGCCTTCATGCAACTACAAAGGAAATACCAATCCACTTTGTCATAAGCCTTTTTGATGTCTAATTTTATCAACATATTAGGTTGCCCTTGGGACTGACATGAGTGGATGACTTCCTATACAATAATAATTCCATCCAGAATTTATCCATTGGGTAAAAAGCTTGTTTGTTCTTCTGATATTATGGCGGGCAGTAATGTTTTTAGTCCATTGGCCATGACTTTAGCTAGTAGTTTATAAGTCATGTTACATAGAGAAATGGGTCTGAACTCTTCCCATTTTGAGGGGTTCTCCTTTTTTTGGAATTAAGGCCAAAAAGGTGTTATTAATCTCTTTTAGGAATTTCCCTGCATTGCGGGCGGATTACAAGGCATTGGTAACCTCATCCCCTAAGATGTGCCAACATTTCTGAAAAAAGATTGCAGGGAAGCCATCCGGTCCAGGGGCTTTGTCTCCCTGAAATTGTGCCAAAGTCATTTTAACTTATTCATAGGTGATTTTAGAGTTTAACATTTTATTATCACCCTCTGTTATCAGTTTGGGTATGTTATTTAATAATATTCTATTATTAAGGAGGTCTGAGTGTTCCCAGTTGTTGAGGATATTATCAAAATACTTGGTTGCATCTTTTGCGATCAGATCTTTGATCCATAATGATCTAATCACTATCATTGGTAATTTGAGTAATCTTATTTGCTGCCCTTTTCATTTTGACATTGTTGTGAAAAAATTTGGTTTTCTATGTCCATCTTCTAGCCACGTCTCTCGAGATTTCTGTTTCTACTATATCTCTTCTCTAGCCAGAATGCCTTCATAATCACATAGAAACATTTTTTCAGCCTCGTATGTTTCAGAGGTCATCCTGTTTTGCATCACATCGGTGTTTATTGTCTCCAGCTCTTTCTCAATTCTTGACTTCTCCTCGAAGATGTTTTTAAATTTCTATTTGTTCCAATCTAATAATTTATGCTTAACCTCTTTTAGCTTGGAGACCAGACAGTACATTTTTTATCCTACAAAGACACTCTCCTTCCACCATTTTTGTATGTTGGGGAGGAAGTCTTCATGTGTAAACCACATTATTTCGAACTTGAAGGGACACCTAGTTTGCTTTGTTTCCCCCATAAGTTCTAAAAGTATCGGGTAGTGATCAGAGCCTGACCATGGTAATACTGTAGTTTTTAGTTATGTTTTAAGATCGGTTAGATCTCCTTCAATTAAAAATCAATCAAGTGTTTCTACAATGTTGGAGAAATCTTTTCTTCTATTATTCCATGTGTGAAAACCCGTCTCAGTTCTGATTTCTAGTAAGTTATTGTTGTTTATCCAGTTTGTGAAGTCTCTTTGTGGTCATCTAATGGTTTTTATACCATTGCTTTTATCAGATGAGTATAAGATGGTGTTGAAATCACCACCTATGATGATGTGTTTTTCATCTCGAGTATTTAAGTAGTGTTCAATTTCCTTCCACACTAATCTCTTTTTATCTGTTGGAATTGGGCCATAAACATTGATAATAATAAACTCAAGATTTAGACTAAGGGCTCTTACTTTGCCAACCGTCCAATTTTGCATCTTGGTTTGACATGTGAATGTAACTGCATTTTTTCTCCACATTACACCCAGTCCCCCCGATGCCCCTGCAGACTCCACCGCTTCCATCTGCCATTGGGTGAATTTTCTACTAAAATTGTTCATATCAGTCTTGCCTAGTTTTGTTTCTTGTATCATAACTAGGTCCATAGCAGATTTCAGTATGCTTCACTTAATCAGTCTTTGTTTGTTAGGGGCTCCCAAACCCCTAACATTCCATGTAAGTATGTTTTTACCTCTACGAGGGGGAGGGGAGATTTTCCTTGCCCCAACAATGTTGTGATTTTGGCCTGCCCCTCTGCATCCCCGTCCATCTTCCTTTTGTCTAAAAAAGACTTTCGACCTCTTTTGTTGCTCATGGATTTGCCACAGTCAGTAGTTAATTTCTCACCTCCCATCTGAAGGAGACCTTTGTTTTGTGGGTTGATTGAGGTATTGTCTAATACTATGTTATTTTTCGTTTCCTGCATATCGATCAATTCATTGATAATGAATTCTCTTTCCTCATTTGCATTCAATCCTTCCACAACAGGGGATTCCTCTAGATTGGGAGAGGTTGTGGTTGTATCCTCTTGAGCCACCTCAGTTGGGTTGGTGATTAGTAAGGGGGTTTTAGGGAGGTTTGAACCTATTCTATATCAGAGATGTTGACATTATCTGCCCTATTTGTCAAAGTATCAATGAGTACCTCCTCAACAAATTCTTCAGCTAGTTTCACCATTAAATTTTTTATAATATTGTTCAGTTATGCTTGGATTCGGTCCTCATTATCATAAACCTGAGTTTCTTTGTTGTCATCGGCTCTGTCTGGACTGCTACTCAAGACCAGGAAAGGAGGTGGGGTTGGGATATTATCATTCTCTTGCTGACCAGGGTTTATAATGAAGTCGCCCTTGTCATTATTAAATTGGATGTTTATCTTATCATTTGAAGCTCTATGGTTGTCATTTACTATTTCCTGCGGCTTCTGCAGATTAGGGTTTGGCCTTTTGCATAAGGCTAAATCTTTTGCTATCGGGCCAATATACCATATCGGTTTTAGAATGTAGCTGCCATCTATTGTTTCTAGGATTACATTTTTCAGGTCTTCCATGTCCTTGTTTACTTCTATTAGCAATTTTATGTCAGATTTATCCGACCAATTTTTCTCTACGGCCATGAATTTGCCCAATTTATCCCCAATTTTTATATGAATTTTGGCATGCATTAATTCTACAGGAACATTGGGGATTTCTATCCATTTTGATACCCTTTTAAATTTATATCCATTGGCTTCGAATTTAGGTTGCCAATCAATGGAATTGAAATTTGCACCTTTGTAAAAAACACAATCTTCATGCAATAGTTTGGTCTTCAAAGATTTTTTGTAGCTACAAATAATATTGCAGAGGGCACGGGCTCTTTGTGAAATTGGGAGGGAATAATCAACCATTCGCCAGAATAGTGGCGAATGGTTGATTATTCCAATCCAACATTCCGACGAATGGTTGATTATTCCCTCCCCATTTCGCAAAGAGCCCCTGCCCTCTGCAATATTTATTTAAATCCATGGCTTCTCTGGGGTTCAAAATTTTGATGAACTCTGGGTCGGGTTTTGTCATTGCTAGGGCACCCTCTCTCCTTGCACCATGATGGAGCGAGTTCCCCAGCTTCGAGACCGGCTTGTAATTGGCTAATTTGTGGCCATGAAATGCCCTTCCTCCATCCTTAGCGGGTCTCCTGTAACCCTCTGCTCTAAAGTTATGAGGTCGTGAATTCTGTTGTGGCTTTCGAAGAGGATGTCCGGGTCTTGGTGAATTCGCTCGAAAACCCAATGGAATGCAGTTTGCTTTGGTGGCGCAGTCGGGGATTCGAGAGGTGATGGGGATCACCCACATGCTTTCTCGAGAAGCCCTAGCTTCCCTCTTCTCTGCCCTAGCAGCTCTTTTTCCCAATACTAATTACCATGGGTGATTAAGTGAAGGAGCATCCCTGCCGAATGGAGGCTTACCAATCAGGCCGCCATTCCTGCCTTGGTGTGGAGGAAGATTGCCGAACTGTCGATGTGCAGAGCTCTTCATTGTTCAATATTTGTTAAATATTATGAGAAAATGATTAGTTAGTAAAAAATCTTCCTTTATTTAATTCCTCTATTATATAATTAAATTGTTTTATTTAATTATATAATTCCTTTAATTTATTTCCTTCTATTATGTAATTAAATTCTTTAATTTGATTATGTAATTCATTTATCTATTCTTCTAATTAATTATTCTACTATATAATTAAATTTCTCAATTTAATTATACAATTCACCTTTTCTCCCACAATTCTTTTTCACCTAAAAATCATCATCTTCTTACCTTTCCACCTCATCTCCACCTCAACATGTGACAAGCGAAATTAAATATTTTGCAAATAATATTAGTCAAAAATATTATTTGACTCACATCAACTTGGGTACTTGGACCATACCTCTTGGTACTTGGACCTTACCTCATGGGTACTTGAACCTTACATTTTGAGTACTTGTCTCCATGCTCATTTAATCAAGGTTGTCTCTTGAGCCCATACTTAGCAATAAATATGATCAACCCTCCTCAACCTCTATATACTTGCACTATCATCATAAATGGATTTTGCATCCTCACCATCCATTTCTCCAAATTGAATCCCAATCATTGATTTATTTCCACATCATACTTGGCCATGTAAATTCTATAAATAAATGCATTTACAACGTGTTATTGATCCATCCTTTTTGCATCAAACTAATGTGAATTTGTTTTTAGAGTTGTGCATCCATTTTAGCTTTAGTAACATTTTAGTATATTTTTAGCTCAAATCATGGTTTCATTTGTAGTTTAATCTTCATTTCTTAGTGTTTATATTATCATTTAGCATCATCATCATCATCATCTTAGCTTGGTTATATCTTGCATTAGCTCTCATGGTAGCTTAGATGCACATCATTTTGTAAATCTCATTCTCAAAGTAGTCATATATTTGAGTCTTTGTGCACAATCTGAGAGAACTCGTTTGAAGACCAAATAGATCCTTGGAGATATAGGATAATGAGACGCATTTGAGGGAGTTTTCTTGCATTTCTTTAATTTTTTATGCCTATTGAATTCTCTCCATATAATGTTTCATTGGTACATTTAGGTGTTAAATTCCCTATGTACAGTATGTTTGAACGCCTCTTCCCATTCCTGCATTCAACACTAAAATTATCTCTGCCAAATAGAGAGGACCGTTAATTACCCTTTCAATGCTCTCATAAATCAAATGTGGAGTAGCTCCCAGCAAACATGGAACATGCTGGGGGTGAAATGTACAATACATGCAATTGAAAACCAATAAAAAAATCAAAAGTGAACAATTATCCTTTTGTGGATTCCATCTACACAAAGAGACCTTGCCTCTTCCTTTATCAAATTGGCCATATTAACATTCGTAGACTCTTCACTGAGCACGCACAGGTCTAGCAGTGTAGCCCAACAGAATGCCACGGGTCAGATCGTCGGGATGTTTTGCTCGATGCGTAGGAGCCTCCCTCAAAAAGGCCCGCCTACGTGACACGTGTCCCCAGTAGGAGTCGCTCTATCGTCCAAGCTGCCAACTCATATTCCCAAAATATTCTCATTTGCATGCTTTCTCATAGTCCAATTGCAAGTCGACGAGTGTTAAAAGGTGTATTCTCAGTCAAGCCATGCAATCATAAGCAGCCTCACAAAATCAGCGTGATCGGCTTCCTTTTATCAAAAGTTGGTGCACATCCTGTGAACGATCAATAAGAGGAATGCACGAGAAAATCAAGGACTTTGTGCTTTTTGGAGGCAAACTTGTTTTTCCCTATAAAAGCCTGCGGGCTCGTATTGTAAAAAAGGAGGACGACTGGTTAGGAGCTTGGAAGTTTTGCTGTGAAATAATTGTAAATTCATAGGCATTCTTTTTTTGTTTGGAACTCCATTGTTTTATTACCAGAGGTGTATGTAACGTCATTAGTCTTTTGGAACTTATTCTCCAGTCTTGGCATTTTTTTCCCTTAATGAATTATGGAAAATGTGCCCATACAACCTTTTTCTTTTTGTTAATCAAAGTATCTTGTGCTAATTTCTTTTGAATCTGGTCCAGTTTACTCATGGTATTTTTATTTTTAGTCTAATTAGGTGCACTTATGATCATGAAAGTTTTATTCTCTTCATAGGACACCTAAAACAAAAGATGAATTGTATCCTTTGTAGCTTGCTCCTCAGGAAATCACATTTTGGCGGCTAAAACCTTCTTGTTGAACCCTTGTAGGAGTTATTCTAATCGAGAAGCAAGAACCCATTCTTGGGATCTCTCGGTTAGGATCATTTCCCTACACCGTGTTTTTAGGCATAAGAGAATTAGCATTCCTTAAGAGTTTATGCCTTTATTAGACCCTTGTAGGTGCTTCCCGCAATCAGGATCTGAACACTATGCCCTATGCCCCGTAAGGTTCGTGCATTATGTTCTCTTGTCTAACAATGAAGGGTCTATGGTGCATCGTGTCTTCTCTATAATGGCATAAATTCATGATCAACAATGATCAAAACCCTATGGATATTATCATACACATTCCCAGATGAACCGCGATAAGTCATCTCTTAAATCAAATCTTTGCTATGGTGTATCACCCTTCTTAGCCTAGTCCATTGGTGAAGATGCTTCTCTACTTTTTCCTTCTCCCAATCTTGAAGAGCCGACTTCTAAAATCTTGGAGGTTGTTTCACAGGGCACCTGTCCCATTCCTGTGAAACATCCCGACTGCCTCTTTAAAGGTGTGATCCCTTGGGGATCAACACCTCCCACATGATATGTGGACTAAAAAGATGAGGGCTTTTAACACTCCTTTAAAAAAATTGACCGATACTTGAAGAGTTAGTTTATAACATTTGTTTCAACTTATTAGAGGTAATAATTTTTTAAGGCCATTGTATTGTTTATAATGGGCCTTATTAAAAACGACAGTTCAGAAGAAACTGCCCAAAAAAAAGTCATATATTTTACTCAAGTATACACTTCTTTTCTAAAAGTCAAATGTTTTTTGCATTTTTGTTTGACTAATTTATAGTTCTTTTACAAAAGTCGAAATGTTCTATGCTTTTCATTGATATAAATCGTTTGACTGAATTTAAGATTTCCAAGCATGCCATAACACATAAATGTCTTATAATGTCTTATAATGTTTACAATACATAAATGCCTTATAATGTTTATAAATACTATGTATAACAATGTGTTATATAGACGTGTTTTATATTATAAAGTTAGTTGGAATGTGAAGTTAAATATTGGGATTTGGAGTCATTTGGCAAGCTGATCTTGGCAAAAGAGTATGTTATGTGTCAATATGATAATTAATTAAGATATTCCTATCAAGATAGGCAAGAAACTAACTAGAGAAATGGATGGCATATTAATTTTCACTGTTACACTCTACCTCTACTTTCATGCACATGCAAATCTAACATGAGAATGTATTTCAAATTATTTGAAAAGAAAAGTAAAGGTGGGGGGATGGTTTCACCTATACAAAAAGTATGGAAACTTTACATAGTACAAAATGCAACAAGTATCTATGAGATGTGGTCACGTGATATGATAAAAAAATCCACATAATGTGGCATGCAATAAAAATCTATTAAATATGGTCATGTAGTGAAATATTAATTAGCGCCATGTTATAATGAGGTGTGATAAACTTTGTGTTACATGAGATTATCATCATAAACTAATATAATTCTACCTATATGAGATGTTGAGTCTCTATATAGCACATGATACTATCCAGAAGCTTAATCGTAAATAAACATTGGTGACAATATATGACCCCCCTGCATTGTTTAGATATAAAATATGTAAGGAATTGTAGGAGAGAAAAATCGATACACAAATAATGATACTAGTGAAAACAATAAACTAATTGTTTGAGATGTGGGCATATAAGCATGAGGAAAATGCATGAAGCCCCAATGTAACTATAGGATGTGAAAACGATAAGAAGCATAAACATGTCATTGTAGTAAAGATAGGCATAACATAGCATGGAAGAAAAATCATAATCATGACATATATGAAATATGGTGATATCATAAATTATGTAGAATTGTAAAATAATAATGAACATGTGCAAAACCGAGTACTAATGTGGAATATAAAAAGTAGAGGAACCTATGAGTACATAAAGTCCAAGAAAAGATATGAAAAAAAAACAAAAGGCAATCATAAAGCACAAACAAGATTAAAATTTACTTACTTTCCTTTTATAAAAAGCAGAGGAACCTAGAAGTATGTAAAGTCCAAGGAAGAATATGAAAATAAAAATAGATGGCAACTATAAAGCACAAAAAAGGCTAAAGTTGATTTACTTTTATTCTAGCTTGAGTTTATACAAACCCAATGTACAAAATGGAGAAGTCAAGTTAGGATATGGGATGAATAATTTGGCCATATTTTTCAAAATTGTGTATCTATAACACATACCCAGTTTCATGTTTTCAATATTTAATTAATCAGAACATTCCTCACCCAAGGTCATTTATGTGATCGTAAGGTTAACCCTACAAACACATACTTGTATTTCATGGATATATCTTTTTTTAATCTTTGGTACTTACCTATAATTCTAATATATTACCTACTGTACCTACTATTACATTAACATTAGGCTTGTGTATTCTATATGTTTTAAGATTTAATTTACCTCTATTTTTTTTAATTTGATATTGTTTTGCCTTTTTCGTATTGTCTATGCCTAGAAGGAGCACATGTTTTTAGCACGTAGATTTTATAATTGTGAATCTTGCTACGTTTGTGTAAAAGTTGATTGTTTAACCTCTTTTTGCATGTGTATGGTAAGATTCTCAAGCTAAATTATATTGCGTGAAGAAATTCATTTATTTGATATAAGTTAATAACAGTTCTAGGTTTTAATTGTGATTATTGTTAATTCAAGTGCATGTAGGTTCCAAACAACTAGAGACATGATAAATTTATTTTTATATTGGTAATATCTTTAAAATTTTAGATTACTTTCAAATGTATTGCTTGTCTATAACTTACATTCATCCGACTTTCACGCACTTCACACTATTGAAGTAGTTAGGACATTTATCTAATTATTTATTAATTAGGTCATTTAATTAATTTTTCACTTAAGCTAAGTTCTTGGGTTCTTTTTGTTATCTAGAGTTTGCTTTTCTAGTTGTACTCGATATTAATTTAGCTCCTACTTTGCATTTATTTAGTTCTCCCAACTTTAGCATTAGGTTTTTGCACCTATGATTAATTCATTCATTTTAATCATATCTCCAATTTTGTTTGTGCAATAATACAAAATTCTCTAGTTGTTATTGAGCATATAATCTCTTGCTTGCTCTCCTTTGTGTGATAGGTGTTTTGCTCACAGATGAATCTTGGCTCTCATTGTTGATCATCAACTTCTACATGCGCTTCTGAATTTTATAGCATAACAATTGGATGCAATCTCAAAACTCGATTCTTGGTCATCTTTGCATATCATATGTAGCATTCAGTTTTTATGTCCAACATCTTGAAATTTGTTTTGTTTTGTTTTGTTTTGTTTTATAGATGAATGAAATTTTGATTGATTCTTTTTAAAAATTTATTGAATTTCTTCTCCATTATGTTTGTGTTATCCCATGGGGCAAAGAACTTGTTCGAATACCATCGTTATGAATCTTATATTGTCATTGCTATTAAATTGACGCCAAAGTGTGTTCTTGCTTGAAGATAATTGAAAGATCTAAATTAAAACTAAAGCTTACAAATGAAATTAATAAATACAAAAATAATAAATTATATATGTCGGAAGAAATAAAAAATATATCTAAACCTCTAAATTTTAGAGTATGAAACAAACATTCCAAATCAATCACATAGTCAATTATAGATTCTAAATAAAATTCTTAGCTAGATTCCTCTCTCAAAACATAATATAAATTTACATACTCTTTCATTCCTCTACAATATTTTGGTTTTAGTTAAGTTATCCACAACCTTGTTGTATCGTTTTTTCTTCTTAAAGTTGATAGTTTGCAACTTTCTGGTATATAAATATTAGGTAAAGACCTCTCTAAAATCTAGGATAGATAGCTTTTACCCACTTTTCCTTGATTATTTTTTTTCTTTATTTAGGATCACTAGTAATCTTTAAAATGGTGGAAACGGTTTGCATCTCTAAATGTAATTTCTCTTCCAATAATCTTGGAAATAATTTTGGTTGCTGTGTGATTATCACCACACACTCTATTAAATTTTTTGACAACTCTAATAATGGTTCTAGGCAACATGCTTAACAACCCAATGCAAGTGCCAATTTACCACTTAATTAACCAAAGGAGAGCTAAAGTGCCTTAATTATACATATCTTCTCACAAAGACTTGGTCCTATGGAAGGATTTAAGAGTCCCATTTTGTTTGGATTATAATAGAAGATTAAATATTTTCAAAAATAATTTTCATAGTTAATTACTCAAAATAGGATAAACGTAGCTTTAATATTAGAAGTTACAAGAATTCGATTTCACAAATGTAGTAGTACTTACTGCAGATAGCAGTTTTTGTAAATGGACCTGCTAGTAGGCAATGAAGATTCCTGTAATATTTTCTTTTATGCAATACATGGGTGCTATCCCCATACTGATAGCTCTTACCATTAAAAAAAAAAGAAAAAAGTTTTAGATATTATTGAATATTTTTATGTAGACAAATACCTTGACAAAAATATTGGTGGCTTAGAGACAAAGAAATCAGATAGGTTCCATGACATACATAGAAAACCAAGCAACAAATTATTTGAAGTTGGCCCATTTAAGGGTTGATCCTTCTAGTGAGCAGAGGAAGAAGGTGAGATGGGAAAAGCCAAATTCAGGATGGGTAAAGATAAATTTAGATGGAGCCTCCAAAGGAAATCCTGGAGTGTTTGGGGTTGGATGTGTGGTTTGGAATGAATATAGAGTGATTATAGCGATTGAAGCCCAAATAATTAAGGATGGAACCAATAATGAGGCTGAAGCGCATGCGGCTTTGATTGCAATTAGACTAGCAATACGCCTTGGCATTTCTAGATTATATCTTGAAGGCGATTCACTAGTAATTGTAAATGTTATGGCATTAGGCGAAGCTCAAAATTGGAAGATTAACAGAGTCATTTGACTGATTTTGAACCTCTTAGAACAATTTAAAGATTTTAAGTTGTCTCATATTCTAATGGAGGGAAATGTACTTGTAGATAGAGCTTCGAATTAGGGTTGAAGACTTGACAGGGTGGAAAAAAATTCGATGGTTTGAAGAGAATGATAATTTCCCTTTCCCAATTGTTGAGGACATCAATAGTGAGAATGAACTGATGGGAGAGGGTATGTGAGATAGTGCCTTTGACTGATATAAAATGGTCGAGGAAGAAGATGCTGACAAATCGACAAACGGTTCACAATGTCGCCGGTCTCAGGTGCCTCAACCTAGGTAACACATCAATCAAGGCAAGGTGATAGGATTTATGTGGCCCATATCCTCAGCAAACTCACAATCTAAGGAGTAAGGCAGGGGTAAGAAGGATAAGCAGAGCTATAGAGGGAAGAATAATAGTAGAGGAAGCAAACAAAACATAGATGGAGGATAAATTTTATTTAGGGGAAACCAAACAACATGGAGCATTCAGAGGGGTTGTAATAGAGGAGTGAATGAGGCACATTTTCATGATAGATGACCCTCATTTCTTTCGTATGGTAGATATGATGTTAGGGGAGAACTATATGAAATCTTCTTTTAGATTTTGAACCAATGTGGACATGGCCTCTGTTTTCTTGGCCTGATGTTTGGAGTTTGGCATGAAAGAGGATGTCAAATGGGTTATGAGAGAAAGCATAAAAGAAGAATGGAAAGATGGTCTCAATGCTTTTTTAGCAATGACAAGACTAGGGAAAGGTTTTGTCACTATGATTGGAGAATGGATGCATGTGGCTTAGTTTGACCCACCTTTGAGACCTTTTGTAATTTGGGGAGTTGATGATGATCGTAAGTGAGATGAGTTGAGGCTCTGGATGGATGGAGGCATATTAAAGAATACCTCAAAGATAGAGAGGTGGCTCTACAAGATCAAGAAGAAGAGGATGGAAAGAAGAAGAACAAGGTGAATCCATACTTCAGAAAGGAGGACTATTGGCTTAGTAGAGGTTTCAGCAAAGGAGATTCTTTGAAATATTTAGTTTTTATGTTTGTATTATATCTAAATATTTGTATTGGCCTATGGAGAAAGCTATTTTTTATCTATCTTTAAAGGGGTAGGGAAGTAGTGAAGGTTAGTAAGTCTTTGCAGATTTTGAAATGGATCAAGAGAGTGGGTTAAGGGAAGTGGATGATCAAATATGTAAGGGATATTTCAAGTAGATACGTAACCATTTTAGTAATCAATATAATATAGCCTTTATTGATAAAAATAAATGAATTATTTGAAGTTAGTGTTATTGAATTCGTGGCTATAAAGGTAGCTTGCATTTTGAATTTATTAACTATAAGCATGGGATTGAGCATGGAAACATTTGGGTTTTCTCTTCAAATATGTAAATTATTCTGCACTATTTGAATTTTTTTTAGGGATTTGTGTTGTAGGTGGCACCATATAAGAAGGTTTCTCACATGGGTTTTGTGAAAGACTCCAAAAAATGCAACAAGAAAACTATGAAGGACTTAACTAAATTAGCCACCTCTATTCTTTGATACTTTTGAAGTTTCAAGCAAGTGTAGGATATTGTTGTTTAGTTGATTGATAATAACTCTTTTTTTCTTGCAAGGAGTACTAAACAATAAAGGAACATTTTTTATTCAAATCCAAGGCTTTCTCTTATCATTTTTTCTTATTTTCCATCATATAAATCCTCATCACTTATAGTGCTCATTATTTCCACAATGAAATACCAAGTCAATGCATGATACTAATGCTGAAATTTGACATTAGGCACACTCTTTGTTAAGTTTGGCTCATATTTTTTATTCTTATCCATCTTCATTTACACTCACACGTTTGTCCATATATTTGACCTTATCTCTTTATATTTACTTATAAAATTATACTCTAACAATTTAACTTATATATAATTTTGTATCGACACAAGCCTTGCACCTCCTTTGGGTGCAAGTTCTAGTGGTCCTAGCAATCTAGGATTGGAATGGTTGAGATGTGGAATTGTATCCTTGCATCAACCCCGCCACTATTTGCATTGTGGTACACTACATTTACCGAGGGCTATGCAACTTAGTTAATTTATAGTTAACATCTATGTGACGAGTTTAGCTCCAATCATCAACACTAGCCCGTAAATATTCAACCTAACCTTCTATAGTGCAATAAATAGAGAAAAGGGCTTTCACCTTGCATAAAGGCATAAGTATATTAGAATAATTTGAGCTCTTGTTTTCACCTAGTTTGAGTCTCTATGTTGAATGGTTCGTTGATCAAGTTGAAGTGTAATAAAAGAATTTTTTGGCTCTTGGTATGACTTATTCAACAAAGGGGTTGTTGAGAAGTTGGGTGCGCTCATCATCACATTACATAGGAAAAGGATTGAAGAGATGTAATAATATTCCTCATTTCTTAGAAGAAACCTTGGTTCTATCACTGTTTTTATTTTTTTGATCGATGATTGCTTTTGACTAGAGCTTTGAACAAATGGGGCCACAATGGGGGACCTCGTCCCTGAGTACATCATATTTGATTTTTTAGATATTAACACCTCTTTTTTACTCTTTCTCTCTTGACATCTTTTCTACCCTCTAATTCCTTATCTCTCCTATGTGATTTTTCTCTCCACTCCTTGTCTCTTTGTTCTCCCTTATCACTCCACTTACTCCTTATCCCTTCATTCTCACCACGTCTCTTCCATTCTCCCTTATCACTCTACTTTCTCCTTGTCCCTACATTCTCTCCTTATCTCTTTGTTCTCACCTTATCACTTTGCAACTCCTTATCTCTTTGTACTCTCCTTTATCTTCATCATCCACACCTTATCTCTCTGAACTCACCTTATCTCTCCATACTTGACCCTTTTTCAATGACACATCAACCATGTTCAGCATAAACACCAATGTTGTCGACAACTCCGACTGAGTCAGAATCGCCAAGGTACTTGGTACAACTCTAGCAGGCGAGGGTTTGTCCATTGTATCGATTTGTGGTATGGGGAATCAATCTCTTGTTGGACCAACACTCTCTGACATCTTTTATCATCAATTGCACATCAAGGCTACTAGGAGCATCATCCCAAGTGGGGATTCAAACCAATGACCCATTATCAACAATGAGTTTACAATGGCATGTTAAGGGGCAGGTCCAAGATCATTCGGGAGAAGATAATCAAAAGGAAGTGAAGTGGAAAAAACCAAGGGAGGGTTGGTATAAGGTTAATTTTGATGGGGCTTCGAAAGGGAATCCTATTCCCTTGGGTGTTGTTGTGTGGTGAGGGATTGGGAGGGCAATTTAGTTACTACGAGAGGAAAAAGAAATGAAGATGATACTGTAGCGTCGTAAATTATACAACCTTAATTGGGTGGTACAATTCCACACTTAGGTTAGCACCTGCCTTAGTGTGTTTGCATCTTACATTTAAAATCACCTTTAAGGAAAAAAACAATTAATTTAATTAAATCTAAAGTCTTGTTTCATCCCTCTACACTTTATAAAATTGGGCCCTTTACCCTAAGTGTGTCGTGCTCCTTTTTATTTTATTCTCCCAATTAATCATTTCATCAAATACCCTAATTATGTCTTATTTTGACCTTCAAGGCCCAATTTCACATATCTAAATGTCGCAAATTTCTATAAACTCTTGGAATTTTCTTTAAAATCACAATATCTTGCTTCCTCGAAAATTTGGCGAAAAGTTGGTCGGCCCGTGTGTCTGGACCATGTTGGTACCAACATGGTCTCAATTTTTTCTCCCCGAATTTGGGGAGCATGTTTTGGCAGTATTTTAATACTCAAATCCAAGAGATTGGTGAAAAATATTATTTCTAAGTCGGCCTATGACTCAAAACAAAGTTAGGGTCTCCTACATAAAGCCTTTCCTTTCCTCATTTGAAGGATCTAAGACCTAGCGATTGAAGGAGCCTCTTATGAAGTGAAAGTATAGGTTATGTGAAGTCTACAACAACAAATCAACCATTCATAAAGCATTCACTGAGTCTACATCAAGCATTTTCAACATCCCTTAGGAGCTTTGAAGACATTGGAGAATAATAGGAGATCACCGACTGATGATTGGCTTGTACCTCTCCCTTAGGGTTTGGTATGGTTTCATGTTATTTTCATGTCTTTGCATGAGCTTTATTTTCAGATTTACACTAACGCTTTAGATCTCTAGTTCATTTGTGATTTGGAGCATTTACATTTACATTTACCATCATTTAGGGTTTGCTCTCCAAAGCGTAGGGTAAAACTCTAGATTCTTTATTACTCTCATTTAGGATCTTGCATACACACAAAATTCGTGCACCCATATTTTCAATACATTTTTGGTTATTTGTGGAGGTGGAAATCACCAAAACAAGGGGTTTAACTAAGGAAAAACCCTATATAGCCACCTAGACACCCTTTTTCATGTTGCAGGTGCAGGTACATGAATTTGGTGCACGCACGATTTTCAAGACCGACAAAGAACACATATACAAACCCAACCTCCAAATTTGGACTCATTCTTCAGGGACTAGGGTGTGGTGCCCTGGTCCTCCCTAGGACGAGGGCGTGTCACCCTTGTCCTCTATGTTTTTCTACATTTTTTGGCAGTTCTACAATTTCAACCCATTCTTCTGACAAGGACCAGGGTGTGGTGCCCTGGTCCTGCACAGTCAACATCAAATCTCAGTGCCATGTAGATATCAAAATTCCCCTCCCTGCTCTGTGCTCAGTTTCTCAGTTTTATTTTTGTCAAATTCTGCATTTTTAGCTTAAACTTGTATCTTTGTTCATCCCCTAGCATAGTTGATTGCATCATCATATTTTGCACATCTACTCTTCATTTACAACAAAGGAATAGAAACCCTAAGAGATGTTTTGTGGCTCTCTCTTCCTCACAATAAGTAGCCAAAGTGAACTATCTTTGTAGGTTCTTTCGTATTTCGCTGTGTGTGCATGAGAGTGGGATTAGGTCTTAGTCACCCGATTCCATTTTTATCCTCCACAGGTACGAATAATGTGGCAGAAGTTGAAGCGGCTCTATTGGGATAAAGGTGGGGAAACAATTAGGATTGCACACTATCCACCTGGAAGGAGATTCAATCATAATTATCAATGCGATCATAAGTGGTGAAATTTAGGCATGGCACTTGCAAAAGTATATCGTGGCAATTAAAGATGAGTTGGAGACCCTATGAGGTAAGCCACATAAGACGTGTAGGAAATAATGAGGCTGACGTACTTTCCAAATGGGAATTATCATTTATCAAAGTGGGAGAGCTACACTTCAAGGATTTCAGAGAGATTGCATGGCTGGATCATTAGTGACAGTGTCCTTCGAAGCATGCGAAAATTAATGGTATGATAGGGAGTTGGAGTGATGGGATAGGGAATGTGTGAGGTGGTGTTATAAGCAAGCCATAGGTGCTTGGTGGCACCATTAGTAGGCAAATGTGACAGGGATTTATGAGGTGGTGTGAACGATGGAGGCAAAATTCACTCTCATCACTTTGTATTTGCAGGTTGTCTTTCATGGAAAGGTAACGACTCGACAGTTGAAGCGGTTGTTTCTATTTGGAGATACAGAGTTCAGTCGGGCGGTAGAGATTCTTGTTGGGGACACCTTCTTGAAACTCAAACAAAGGTATAAGACCAATATGGATATTATTTGCATGGTCATTGCCTACGGGTGGGATTTGGGTGAGCCTACCGACATTGCCAAGTGGGTTATGAGCTCAATTCTGGAGAGGGACTGGTTGGAGGAGTTGGATTCCATTCTGGAGTGGGCAGTGCCAGGGCTAGGTTTTGATGTGAGCGAGGGTATGGAGGAGATGAGGGAGGAGGAAGTGTTTGAGCTCATCCCTTTCATGAGGTGGCCACCAAAATGTGATAAGGATGAGAGGAGGGTGGAGACTCTTATTAGGTGGGACACACTTAAAACCTTCATTTAGAACAAGGAAGCACAAAGGGCGTTTGTAGTGGCCTTAACGGATGAGGCACTCAATTCTGGTCGTCGAAGTTTCTCTTTGCGGGTGCAGAGGTCTCGAGGTGGCAACGTGATAAAGGCTTGCGAGAAGGCTCGACGGATGACTTGACAAAGATGGACGTGGTTCGTGGTATGAACAAGGTAGTTTTTTTGGTTATCCCCTGTTTTGGTGTCACTAGTATATGACTATACAATCGATGTACAAAGGATTTTTGTTTTGATATATATGGCATAGGGTGAAGATGGGTTATATGTCGATACTCTCTATGTAATCGACTCTAGTAGTGGTTGGGGGGGGGGGGGGGTTTGTTCAGTCTATAATGCATAGATGGTAAGCTCTATGGGGTTTCGGCTCAAGGTTTCTAGGGGTGTTTGTATGGGTTGTTTTTTTACCGATGAATGTATGTAGGGTGGGGGCAGTTTTTGAGTTTCTCTGGCCCAATTTTGGTTGGTTTCTTTAATATAAGTTTTTTTCATATAATTAATAAAATATCGCTATTACAAATTAAAAAAAAATTGTGGGTTTACAACTATCATTACATTGCAGAGTCAACCCTTGGTTCTATTACTATTAACCATAATGTTAACACCAATATAAAAAATGGTATTAATCCCAAAAGACTATACTACGCTTTAGCAATATCATTAAGGGCGTTAAATATGGTACGCTTGTGTTGACTTCCCATGATCAATTTAATAACTTGAAAGCCAGTGCTAGAGTGGAGGTCAATACTATTAGCATATCTTTGCATGGTCACTACGTACTACTAACGTTATTAATTCTTCTATCGATAATGCATAAAATCCCTTGATAATAATATGATCATGTAATAAATATGTACAAGTATCAAAAGGCTTAGAGGAAAATTATGTGAATTAGAAAAGGAACCTTTCAAACACTTTCAAAGGGTTATTTGAATAATCCTAATAAATCTACTAAAACAAGGAATGTCACTAAATAACTATATAATGATCATGAAACTCAAATAATATAACCCATTCATGGGTTTCCAAGGGTTCATCCTTTGTGTAAGGACCACAAACATAAGGAGGATGTTTGGTCAAAGTCGGTGCAGGGATGGGTTAAGATCAACTTTGATGGGGCCTCTAGAGGCAACCCGAGTATTTCTGGGGTAGGGTGTGTGGCTCGCGATGAAGGAGGGAAGGTTCTGTATAAAGGTGCAAAGAGGCTACAAGATGGAACTAATAATGATGCCAAGGTGCAAGCTGCTCTATTAGCAACCAAATTGGCAGTTAATATGAAGGTTTTGAAAGTCCATTTGGAAGGAGATTCTCAAGTTGTGGTTAGCACAATCATGAAAGGAGTAACTCCGAGGAGATTAAATAAGTTTATCACCTTAATTTGCTCAAAATTAAACACCTTTCAAGATTTTTGTATATCTCGTGCAAGGAGAAGTGGAAATGTCATTGCTGACGAGTTATCAAATGTGGCATGTGATTTAGCTAAGGGAGAAGTGAGGTGATGGGATGGTAATGATGTCACCATTCAATAGAATAGTTAAGGCGGCTTGCAAAGTACAGTACCAATGATAAACTAGAAGCGTGTGAATTATTTTTTATCCTCAAACCATGTGCCTAGGCTGGCTTAGCTAACATTGGCAATTAATGTCGAACTCCTTTGCAACGGCTGCAAAAGTTGGGAGAGCTGCATTAATAGTAAGAATGAGAATGTACGCTCATTCATTGCAGTCGATGAGCGATTTCTGGTGGTGGAGAAAGTGGTTTCATAGTAGAGATAGATAGTTTTGTGGTGGAAGTTTGAAAAGGAAGCCAATGTCACAATTAAAACTACTAAACTCATGCTTGCCTTTTGGGGTCCGGTTCCAAAAAAATAGTTGCAAAACATGTTTCTTGCGAAGGATCCTCTATTCTTGAAGGTTGTTCAACTGGTTTTAGGTGAGGAGGTGGCGGTTATAGGGCACAGGTACACAACAAGGGTAGGCATTTACTCCTTAATTATGGCGTGGGGGCTTGAACTTGGTTCTTCCCGCATGGAGGTTAGACGAGTGATGATGATAATAGTGTTGAAAGAATACCTGATTAACACGGAGTCTTTGCTGGAGTGGACGGTCGCGGGATGGGGTTTTAATGTTTCAGAAGGCATTCTAGAGGTGCATACAAAACTTAGAGGTAGACACATGCGGATCCCCTTCTCGAGACGTCGAGAAGAAGTGAAAGCCAGATTTCGCGAGGATGCGAAGAGGGGATGGGAGAGACTGAAAATGTATGTACAAATCACGGAATTGGAGGAGATTATCAGATAGGCATGTGTCGAAGCAGGAGAGGTGGATGCAGAACGAAGGAAGATGTCGATAACCATAAGTTTATCTGCAGAAGCGGCCAAGCAAAATCTGTCGCTGGCAATTTGACCGAGTGAAGGAAGTGATAGGGTTGGTGGAGAAATGAGCGCCTCGGTTGCAAGAGATGTGAAGGAAGGGAGATGAAGTTGTTACAACATGCCAGGGTACTTCTAGGTGCCAATTTCCTCAGCTTTGGTTTAGTTAAATTTTCATTTGAAAAAATTAAACTTTTTGGTGTTTTCGTTAGGAACTATTTTGAAAAAAATTTGCTAGATTTTTGAATGGAAAGATGTAATATGTGACTTCATACTCATAGCAATGGGGTGTGGGGTTAGTTTTTACACAAGTTACTAGAATTTGAACTGCCTATTTTTTGGCTGGGTGGTTTGGATAAAATTTGTGGGTGGTTTTAGGGAAGTGGTTTGATAGTTATAAATGTTGGCAATTTGGAGGAATTGATTATGTGTTGCATTGATGTTTGTCATTGATGTCAACACTAGCTGCTTTGGTTGTTTATCGGTATCTGGTTGATCTTGGTAGGATGATTGGTTTCTGGTTGGTAAGATCATGTTGATCTGGTATACTCTAGTATGCTTTGGTCTATGGAATTGGTTTGGATTGGTTATTCATGCGTTCTTGATGTGTATGACATTTAGATGGTTCAGGATTTGATGATCCAAAAGCTATCACTTGTTCTAGTAAGCCTTTTGATTACCGGTAAGGGTTTTACCGATAGAGTGTTGAAGATATTTTGATGAATTTGATAAGTGGTGTTGGTGTGGCTTCTAGAAGGGATTCAAGATGCTGATAGTTATCATGTTCGTGTTCCAGTTGATCGGTGGTGTTGTTGTTGGCACCAGACCTATTCTATTCTATGTTATTCTACTAGGTTATGGATCAGTTTATCTAACGTGTGGGTTGATGCTCTTGATGCGTTATCGGTTGGCTTATGTTGTTTCAGTCTTAGGCCGACTTGGTTGATCATTAGATTGCAGGTTTGAGTTATGAATTTATTGTATCATCTTTTAGGTGGCCGACCTAATTGTTTAGGTCCCAGATTGGTATAAAAATGATGTAATATCTCATTGTAGATCATATATGTAGGCAAGAAGCGAATACTGTAATAATCATTCATGCAGAGGATTTGCTCAATCATAGGTGATCGATTTGGGTTTGTGGAAGAGGTTTTAGGCTTGTGGTATTGAGCTTAACCGAAACTGTACTCAGGCATGGGAGATGCTATACTTGCAGTTCAATCTTCATTTTAGATTGTTGTCCGATGTTTTCTGTAGTCAATGAGACTCCTTTTGTGATGAGCAGTGTGCTCTAGGCTATTGGCCTTCTTGCACGTGCAGGCCCCTTATTGTAATATTTATTCATCTGATCAGTGGATAGATATTGTGGGTCTCCAATCCCATCGTGGTTTTTCCTCTTTGAGGTTTTCCACATATAAATCTGTGGTGTTATGGTGTTCATCTTTGTTGTTGCATTGTTGTTTATTGTTATATGCTTTTATGTTTACCGGTTGCTACGTTGTTGTATTAATAAGGTTAAATTCCTCCATTCTGGTAGAACACTGATTCACCCCCCCCTCTCATTGTTCTTGGATCCCAATAATAAATCTTATTGAAGTTGTACTGTTTAGTTTTAATAAATAAAATATAAATATTACCGATCAAAAAAAGAAGAAGATAATATCAATACTTAATATGAAATTAGAATCACAAAGAATGGGCTTGGAATTCCTATAGATCTTATATCCTTTGTAAAGGAAATCAATTTACTAATATTGTGATCCAAGTCTTTTCCATCCTATAAATTGATGCGTCTATTAGTAAAATATAGATTCAAAGTTTTTTTTTTTTTTTTTGAGATTATAGTTGATATTAAATATCATTTATTTACTTACATTGTTCTATCCTAGCCCTTGTTTTCCTCGAGAATATTGATGCAATATCTTAACATGGTTTAATTAGTTGTTCATTCTTGTTCAACATAATATCTTGTATAGTTGGAGGGAAGGTCTTAAAACTAGGAATCTTGTGAAACACACACTTTAAGAGACAAAATGGAGGAATAATTTTATGTAAACAAGGATCACTAAGCACAATTGAGCCCATGATTCATACCTTGTTTTCATATTAGCGTATTATTATTTTAAGCACTACTTTTATTTAAAAAAATTTAAAAAATTGGTTGGTTTTCCTGGTGAATTTTTCTGGGCATTACATTGCCTACATGATTGCTAGAGTATTAGCTCCTACCTCATCCCCACCTCGTGGGTGTAAGTGTGGCAATGGTCAATTTGCCAAATGAGATCAAGGATCACTATCTCAAGGTTGTTTACCGAGAGACTTTGGGGATTGTGCTTTCCATGAGTGGTTTTAGCCTCTCGACCATAGTTTTCCTTTTCTCATGGGCATGGTGCTCTTGGTTGGTCGAACTTTGGCAAGTACCCTCTCCTAGAATTGGGTTTGTCGCTTGTTTGTGTTTAATAGTTGTTATCCAATTTTCATTCTATTAGATGATTATTCGCTTAAAAGGGGTATGTTTAAAAAAAAAAATGTTTGTCTTAAGTTTTGGTCCTAGGTCCATAAGTGCATCAAAATCTCACGAAAAGAGTTTTTAATGGTTTATTTTATGACTTTGAAGTGTAAAAAGAGGCACTTTGAGTTTTATTGCTAATTTTTTTGAGGAAAATGGAGAGTTTTCCTATGTTTTTTGTTGTTGTTGTTGAAGACGCCGAAATCAAAAGAGTTTTCGGGTGAGTAGAAGAGAAAAATAGGTTTCAAACTAGGCAAAGAAAGAAAGGTTTTCACAGGTTCATTCATGATTTTGACCCTAGTTTGCGATAAAAGAACAACTCCTACATTCGCCATCAAGGGTTTCATGGATTTTCTTTTCAGGTTTTCAAAGTGTTTGCATAGAAATCTTGGAGTTTTGGAGAAGAAAACATATATGGGCTGCATGTAACCAGTTGTCGCATGATTAAAAAGGCATGAGAAGAAGGTTTGTGGAGGTATTCATGTTTTACAAAGGCATTGACAGTTGTGTTTCAGTCATATGTTGAGAAATATGAACCGGGTTTTTGTAAATTTTGGACAGTAAGAAGAAAATAGTAAAATGAAAAAACCCAATAAATTTCATGCAAACTAGTTCAGATTTTTTGAGAAAAATTCACCAGTCCTAAGCAAGGGTTTTCTACCAATCATGAGCCTAAGAGCTCGTTGAGTTCATTTGCATTTATAGAATATGACAGTAGCGTGAAGGTATCACAATATAAGTCAAGAGTAGAGATTTAAGATGACAAAGTCTTTTACTCTCATGTGACGATTATACGGTGATAACAAGAAGAAATGATTTAGTACAACAAATGAGTAGATTTAAGACATTTTGGACTCATTTTTACATGTGCAAATGTATTTAGTGGATAAAGGAGTATTCGAGGAGTAGTTTGGAGTAGTATTAATGCATTTGTGGGTAGTTGTGGTTGTCATAAATGTCCTTTTTCAGATTCATTCGACTCTACTGTAGTTGGGTGAGTTGGACAATAGGTAGAAAACATAAAGGAGTGGGTTATTGAGTTGTCCAAGTGGTGGAGTAGATATAGTAGCAGTTGAAGACTATTTCCAGCCACTTCCAAGCATCTAGGGGCCAAAGATTTAATGCTTAACTGATGGATTGACCAAAGGGGTAGTTATTTCTTCATCAATTAAGCTATTTGGAGCATTTTCAGGGGTCTTAAATGGCCATTTTCAGCTATATCCGATCCAACAAGAGAAAGAGGACTTCTTCAACGTCAAAGGGAGGGACACTTGTCATCTCTTTTAGCATCACATGTTGTAAATCTTCAAGGCATGCAAAAATTAGAAGTATTCAGCTGCTAAGTTGAAAAGAGTTAGTTCTTACTTTCTTTTTTGTTAAGGGTTGTAATTTTTATAAATTCTTCCAGCTAAAAAGCACTGTAAGTAACTCAAAACCAGTCATTTTTGTGACTGAAATAACATGTATTTTGAATTATCAAAGCATTCTCAGACATGTATTGCCGATTACATCACCTTTTAGTTAATAAAGCTCAATCTTTACCTTCTCAACTTCTATTATCTTGTGTGTAAATCATGTGATCGATAGTATTTTTATGATTTTATTTGTGAGATCCTTGAATATTAGCCTCATTTTAACACCTTGAAGCAGAGAATCATACACTTCTGCAGGTTGTAAACTGTGAAGTGAATTTCTATCAGGCCTTAGTTGTGAAAAGTATATATTTTCCTAGTTAGAATTGTGTGAATTTTGTCCTCTTTACAAATCATTGATGTATGGGTGCATGAAATGTATGAGTTGTGTGAACAAATAGTTGAGTTATTGAAACTTGAATGTGTGTCGAAATAGAAATATCAGTTTGAGCAACATTTTGGTGCATCACCTATTTAGAGTTTAGATTTTGTTACAAGTTTTTCTTTTCCCTTTTCTCAGTTGCAGTAGTTTTAGGTGACGTACTTGAAAGAAACCAACCCTCTCTAGAGGTTGACCTCTAAGGTTACCCACAACCTTAGATACCATCCCATGTTTCACTAGATGGTTGAACTAGGTTCCACAAGGGTGTACATTTTGGTGATAACAGTTTCTTGCACGCCCGATGGGATTGAGAACTGATTTGTAGTCCATTTTTAGAGTTTGTTTGCTACTGTTTGGTGTGTGCAACAATAGTTAATGCCTTTTGAGGTGATAAAATCACACACCTAGCGACTCTGGATGAGCGTCTATTGGTTTCAAGTAGACGAGTGTTGGCATTGTACTAAGTTATTACACATAAATTTGGTTTGTCTTGAGTTTCCAACTTATATGAATGGTGGAATATGTCTTCATTTCATAGAATACATCCCATCATTCCCCATTTCATGAAAATGTTGCTCCTACACCATCTTACCAACCATATCAAAATAATTACAATGTTGGTTTTTACCCAAATAACTCATTAACAATAGATAACCACCAGGTTCAATATGCTTACCACCCACCCACCCCTGCTCAACAAACATGGCAACTAGTATATGCTAAGAATTAGCCTCGAGAAGCCCATTTTTTGCCAAACTAGCGTAATCGCTATCCTAATCAGCAGTAAAATGATGAAAAAATGTAGGTTGCAAACATAAAAAACATGTTGCTAGATTGGACCAAGCAATTGGCTAATATAAAGAAGCAACATGAGTATGATTTGCAGCAGGAAGAGTTGGCTTACCAGGCCTATCTTCATGAGCAACAATTGGAGGCACAAAAAGGTAACATGAAGAAGATCTTGCAAGGGAGGTGGTTGTAAAAGAAGAGCATAAGAAGCTTTTGTTGGTTCAAGCTCAAAGGTTGGAAACTCAACCAACTCTTACTTTTCCAAACCCATTTTTTTGAAGCTATGAATGAACCTATGAAGGAAGAGATTCTCAATTATAAGTTTCCAAGCATCAAGCAAGGTGAGACTCTTGAATCCTAAAAAAAGCCCATCCAATTCGATTTTCCAAGTTTTAGGAGGCCTTCTACATTGCAAAAACCTAAGGTTGAACAAATTCAGCCAATACAAGAACAAAGTCAGTCCATTCTCAGTCAAGAGAAGCCCTCTAAAGAGCTATCTTCTCCTCAAGAAATCCCCAAAGCTTATCAAAATCCTTTAGCAAATCAACCTTCTTGTCTTAGCATCATCCACCTTTGTCCAGGATGTCCTGTTGTATATCAAAAGAGCTAGTTTGTTGATTAAAAGGAAGATCTTTCTAAGGTAGAAAAAGAGTTATCTGCAGTCAATATACTAGCACATAATGTAGAAGTAGAAAAATCAAACTTGTTGCAAGAAAATGATAAGCATGATGAGCTAGAACAACAAGTTAATAAGCAAGAAATGGGTGCTAAACTTGAGATGCTAACAAGCTCTTTAGACGAGCTTCCTAGTTTTGATGAGCAGAGCACAGATGAACAAGAGATTGGTGATAAGAGAGATGGGATATAGACTGATTTACTTATTGAACTTCCATTTTATGTTGATGAGATTGAAGAAAGCATATATGTATCAACATCATCATCAAGTTTTGAGAAACAAGATGATGAAGATCATTTTGGTAAGGTGTTGGTCCATGAAAGAACACACAAGGAAAACCTTGTTTCCAAGGGTGAAGAGATTGATATACATAAAAATATTCATCGAGATAAACAAATTGAAGAGCAAGAATATCATGTGAAAGGTATGATCCTTACCTTTTCTTCAAATCTTTAAAGAAAAAGTGATGCAATTGAAATAGACATGTTCTACATGAGGAAGCTAATTATGGGCAGATGAAGATATGCTCTCAAACATAATAGAGATTTTTTTCTCAAAGTTGAATGATAATTCAACACCTCCAAGTTAAAAATATGTGAACAACTTGATGGAGTAGAGAAGATAACTACGCTTTCATTTGAATGACATGAGATAACTCATTCCAATCACCATGAGGTTGTAGTTGAAGAAGCAACTCACAAACATGAAACCAGGGAGAAGAGCCCTAAGCTTGTCTTATCAAGAGGATGCCCTATCAGGCATCTAGCCAGGATGGAGGTTGAAAAAGAAAAGACAGTCGTGCTTGCACCTATGCATGAGGTTGCTACCAAGGAAGAGAAGATCCATTTCACTTATATATGTCAAAACAACAGTGTTTGTGATCAGTTTGAGGAGGTAATTGCTTTTTATTTTCTCTTTCAAGAAGGAGTGTATCAAATTGTTGTGCAACATTCTATGCTTCATCTCTTCTTTGCTACTCATGAACATGTTTAATATTGTAAATTGAGAAGCAGGAGCAACTATTTTAGTCATCTTGTTAATGATTTCATTTAAATGGTTTTGTCATTTGTTTAGCATAGGTTAGGATAGGTTGGTAGATGTCCAATAAGTGTTGTAGCACATGTTTTTTTGATGTTTTCTAGTTCCTACAAGTGTTGATGCACATTAGTCTTCAGTTTAGGTTTGTTGTAGTTTTAGTTTCAGTCAGTTTCTTAGTTGTTTCAGGGAGGTTGCAACATCAAGTTCAAGTTTGGTTGAATTTGTTTCGGATCTCTTGTGACCCCTATGCTCAATGGACTTCATAAAGGCTACTGGTCTCATTATGTTCAACAAGCAAACACCCCTAAGATGCCACCAAAATGTTATCCAATTTTCATTCTGTTAAATGATTATTGGGTTAAAGGGGGCATGTTTAATTTTTTTAATGTTTATCTTAAGTTTTGGTCTCAGGTCCACAAGTGCATGCAAAATCTCACGAAAAGAGTTTTTAATGGTTTAATTTTTGTCTTTGAAGTCTAAAAAGAGGCACTTTGAGTTTTATTACTAATATTTTTGAGGAAAATGGAGCCTTTTCCTTCTTTTTTTTAAAAGTTGAAATCAAAAGAGTTTTTACTCGAGCATAAGAGAAAATTAGGTTTCAAGCTTTTAGGAGGGAAAGAAAGAAAGGTTTTCACAAGTTCATTCACGAGTCTAACCCTAGTTTGCAGCAAAAGAACAACTCCTACATCCACCATCAAGGTTTCATGGATTTTCTTTCCAGGTTTTCAAAGTGTTTGCATGGAAATCTTAGAGTTTTGGAGAAGAAAACATCTTTGGGCTGCATGTAAACAGTTGTTGCATGATTATGAAGGCACAAGAAGAAGATTTGTGGACGTATTCATGTTTTACAAAGGTATTTCCAACAATATTTTAGTCATCTCAAAAAATACGAACTGGATTTTCGTAATTTTTGGATAGCAAGAAGAAAACAGTGAAATAAAAAAACTCGATAAATTTCGTGCAAATCTAGTTCATATTTTTTGAGAAAACTTCACCAGTCCTCAGCAAGGGCTTTCTACCAATCATGAACCTAAGAGCCTGTTGAGTTCATTTGCAGTCATAGAATATGATAGTAGCATGAAGGGATCATGATATAAGTCAAGAGTAGAGCCATAAGATGAAAAAGTCTTTTACTCTCATGTGATGATTTTATGATGATAACAAGAAGAAATGATTTAGTACAACAAATGAGCAGCTTTATGATATTTTGGACTCATTTTGACATGTGCAAATGTATTCAGTGGATAAAAGAGTACTCAAGAAGCAGTTTGGAGTAATATTGATGCATTTGTGGGTAGTTATGGCTGTCATAAATGTCCCTTTTTAGATTCATTTGACCCTACAATAGCTGGATGAGTTGGACAATAGGTAGAAAGCATAAAGGAGTGGGTTATTGAGCTGTCCAGGAGGTGGAACAAATATAGCAACAGTTGAAGACTATTTCTAGCCACTTCCAAGCATCTAGGGGCCAAATATTTAATGCCTAACTGATGGATTAGTCAAAGGGGCAGTTTGCTCTTCATCAATAAAGCAGTTTGAAGCATTTTTAGGGGTCTTAAATGACCATTTTCAACTATATCCGACCCAACAAGAGAAAGAGGACTTCTTCAACATCAAAGGGAGGGACATTTGTCATCTCCTTTAGCATCACATGTTATAAATAATCAAGGCATGTAAAACTTATAAGTATTCAACTGCTAAGTTGAAAAGAGTTAGTTCTTACTTTCTTTTTTGTTAAGGGTTGTATTTTTCATAAATTCTTTCAGCTATAAATCACTGTATGTAACTCAAACTAGTCATTTTTGTGACTGAAATAATAAATATTTTGTATTATCAAAGCATTCTCAAATATGTATTGCTGATTACATCGCCTTTTAGTCAATAAAGCTAAGTCTTTACCTTCTCAACTTCTGTTATCTTTGTGTGTAAATCTTATGATTATAGTATTTTTTAAATTTTATTTGTGAGATCCTTGAATATTAGCCTCATTCTAACGCCTTGAAGCTCAGAGAAAACATACACTTGTGCAGGTTTTAAACTATGAAGTGAATTTTTATCAGGCCTTAGTTGTGAAAAGTATATCTTTTCCTACTTAGAATTGTGAGAATTTGGTCCTCTTTACAAATCATTGATGTATGGGTGCATGAAATGTATGAGTTGCGTGAACAAATAGTTGAGTTATTGAAACAACTATGTGTCAAAATAGCAATACGAGTTTGAGCAACATTTGGTACATCACCTATTTAGAGTTAATATTTTGTTACAAGTTTTTCTTTTCCCTTTTCTTAGTTGCAGTAGTTTTAGGTGAAGTATTTGAAGGGAACCAACCCCCCTGAAGGTTTACCTTTATAGGTTATCCACGACCTTAGAGATCACCCCATGTTTCACTAGATGGTTGAATTGGGTTCAACAAGGGTGCACATTTTGGTGATAACAATAACTTGTTGACAAATACCAAAAGGAGAGTGCTCTTACTCACTTAAAGCCCATTGATGACAATTCCATTTTTATTGATGTATGTGATAAATTTAGTAACCATGGTTGTTTTGAACACTCAATGCCTTTCTTTTTTTATTGATGTTTGAATTTAGTCTGACTTTAAATATATATTTTTTATTTAAACTTAATTCGACTTAAATTATAAATATTTACCTTTGTATTAACTTTTTTTACTAATATGTTATTATTTTTAAGCTACAAATTGATAACAAATTTATTTATAAAAAATTCTGGCTGTGAATATTTGTATGGTTGATTTTTTAATTTATTTAATTTTTAATTTAAAGTTTATGGTGATGAAAATCTATGTAGTGGGAAAACTCAATATTCAAATTAGCGCGAGCTCCATTCCCCCCCGGTATATTTCCAAAATAGTAGATGACATATGGACTGTCTGGGAGTTGAGCATCCGCGGCCTGTAATTTGAGCCCCAATAGGCAATTCTTTTGCATATGCGTCTGGTTTAATTTCATATAGTGGCCGGCATTTATGGGCAGCCAGCGAGGTAAGCTTCCCCGTGTTTGTTTGGCTACCAATAATGGCATGCGTAGTATTAAAATTTGTTATTGATGGTTTGTGAAATGAGCAGGAGTGCCCGGTGTGAGATGGAGCGACATTGTAGGCGAGGATGATCACCCGACTGCGGTATACACGCGTAAGGGAGGATCTCAAAACAACAAGGAGAAGCAGAAGCATCCCCAGTAAGTCATTCTATGCAGTGTGCTTTCACTGATTCACTCCACTGTTGAAATTAATGACAATATGTATTCGGGGTTATTTTCCATCACAGAAACGATAGAGATGGTAATGGCGATACTCGGCCTCCTGCTACTGCGCGGAATACTCGCAGGCAAAGTTGGATTTGCCGAGCGCTGTCTTCTAGGTTAGCATTACCTCACCTTCAATTTATAAGCTGAAAGTGTACAGTGTGCATATTGTTTGTTATTTAGAACTTAAGACACGCCAAATAACAAACAGTGTACTGGCTGTTTAACCTTTTCCCAATTTATATGGAACAAGAAGTAGCCATTTTTAAACTGATCAACAATCCAGTGTAAAGATTACGTATGTGTGTGGCAGAGGAAGCAAGAGCATTGCATCTCATGTTACACAGGATGAACGTACAAACAAACGGAGGAAATCTAAGAAGAAAGGCCAATCTAGAGTTTCAAATGTAAGGCTTGCACTTTGTTGGGGAGTTTCAACTATTTAAGATGAATATTTATGTTTGCAAACTTTTTTAATCACATTCTGTGATCCATCAATGAGAAAATCAGAAAGTTTTAAAATAGTGTCATGTTTTTGATTGCTTATACATTGTATGGTATATTAAATGCTCAAAATCATATCATATATGAAACTACTCATTTTATCCACTGCTGACATTTACAGAAAAGGATGGAAATCCCTCCAATTGATTTTATTGAGGAAAAAAAATCTTACTTTAAAGATGTTGATTCTTTTGAGTTGGACGAAGAGGAGGGCCCATCACCTGTGCAAGCAATTTGCCCAAGATTGGTAGCTCCAAGCAAATTGGATCCATTGCAGAGTTTGGTTAAGGGTCTTGATGTTGTATGGGAAGAGTCTGGAGGTGAATCTTTTTCACACAATTCAGATGGTGAACTCAGCAATTGTTCAGATTTGATTTCCCTTATACTTAACACTCCTTCCGCTTTATCTCAGTCCTCCGCATCTTCAGATATTTTGATATCATCAGATGGATTTTCATTCCATAAGGTTAAACCTTCAAAGCAACCTCCACCTGAAGTATCAGATGATGTTTCAATCTATAAGATTAAATCTTCAAGGCACGTATCTTTGAAAGAGTCAAATGAAAATCAAGATGCAACTGCTGAATGCCCTGATAGGGGGGACGTCATTCAAGAACCTGTGAACACCCATTCGACAGTTCAAGAGAATAGAAATAAGTCTTCATTGTCTGATGCAAGTTACATCTCAGAGGCTTTTGGCAAAATGGAGATAATTGGCGTGCAGAAATCTCAGAACGTTGAGTACACAAAAGTAGAAGGTAAATATGTGGAAGAGAATGATGAAGCTGGAGTCTCAAACATTGAAGATCCCTTTTCACTATTGACTTCAGAAGAAGATGAACCTTATGAGATGCCAGCTTTGGGAAAAATACTTCAAATTTGCGGGCAGACAAGGCCAATTAGACTTTTTGAAGCATGCTCTGAATTTTGGTTTGTTCTCTTTTCCTTCTTTTACGTTCTGGTGAAGCTTTTTTTTCTCTGAATTTGTTAGTTTTGTCAGGCCTTTGTTCACATGCACCTACATTTTAGTCTAGGTGCATATATAATTATATATGAATCTTTCCACTGGCTAAATTCTTTTGGAATTTAGAAGGTTCTGCACTCTGTTGAAAAATGATGTAATAAATGCAGGTCAGAGATGGGCTACTATAACACACGTACATAAAACATAGAGAGGAAGTATGCAGCAAATGGGAGATGCATTACAGAGTTTTCTAAAAAACTCAATGCTATATTCACATTCCTGTAAAGAAATATATTAAACTATGTTTTATTTTGCTACTCGGTGATTTTCTACAGAATTTGTAGCAGCTGAATCTGAATCAATTAAATCCGGATTGGAGTGGGCTGTCTGGAGAAATATTGCCATAAGATTTATACTTTAGATTAAATTCTAACTCCCACTTTACCTTCCTTTCTATCTTAGCATCACTTAGATCCTCCTGGCTCTCTTGTATACCTCGTATTTCTCTTAGCCATTTAGGCATCCTTTGGGTGCGTAGGACCATAGATAGTCGTGACTGCTACAATTGATCCTGGACAGTTGTGATCCGTTTAGCTATTTTTAACTTAAGGTCAAGTCAATTCTTTTGACCATAGAAGGTAGCATCGGCAGGGCAGCATACAGCTCTATGATTTAGCATGTGTATACATAGTCTAATCTTAGGTCTATTTGAAAACACCAAAATGATGTATCTCATTTACAATAGATTTTTGTATTGACATTTAATGACAATTAGGGTTGTTAAAACTTGAACCAGAATATAGAAAACTGAAACAAGATACACATAATCTATCGTGGAAAACCCTCCACTTGAGGGTGAAAAACCCAGCCTTACAAAATGAATCTTTTATTATGATAGCAAGTCTGATACAATAATAAGAAGTCAAGAACTAAATACGGTTGTTATCATATAACAACCCACAGAAATCTGAACCTGTTCAAGAGAGACTGAACCACAGAGAGAAGACTGAAAAATGATGAAGATCGCAGCATAAATGATCTCCAACAAAAGCTCGAACATTACACAGAAGCCCAAACCTTACACAAGAAACTTGAACATTACATATGAAGCCCGAACATTACACAGGGTGATTATCAAACAAAAAAAAATGAATGACGGAAAGCCTTCAGCTCTACCCACGGCTGCCTTATCACCAACCTTGAATAGGAATCCGTCATAACCTGCAATAAGAAAGAGAACAATCAACGCACAAAAAAGACCAGACTCTTCACGTACTCTCCCGAACTAGCCATTACTCTTCCCCATGGGAATGACAAGAGTGATGCATAAAGAAAGAGGTTGGTTACACCACCGACGCAAGGAGGAAAGGCAACCGACGAACTCCATACGGGAATAGAAACGGCAGCCAGCACAGAATTACTCCACATCGGATAAGAACAGCTGGCAAGGCTTCTTCAGAAAATCTCTGTCGCAGCTATAAACCTTCAACACTCCCTCTTAGCAGGAGAGAGATCTTCAAAATGTCATCACATGACAAGTACACATAGCTGCAACCAAAAGAATGTCAACAAAAAAAAATCTCATCACAGATTTTCCCAAATAAAAAAAATGTTATCTCAGCATAGCAATATTCACCATAGCTATTCCTAGAGGGTGAATCAGAAAAACAGAAAATAAAGTTATGAAGTCACACACATGACTTCCACCATGGTTACTCCTAAAGGGTGGATCCACCATAGCTACTCCCAGAGGGTGGAACAAGGGATTTCACCTCGAACTTCTCTCGTAGAGAATAACTCATTAACAAGGGATTGCACCTCGAACTTCTCCCTCACAGAGAAGAATTCATTAACAAGGGATTGCACCTCAAACTTCTTCTTCACAGAGAAGAACTCTTTAACAAGGGATTGCACCTTGAACTTCTCCCTCACAGAGAAGAACTCTTTAACAAGGGATTGCACCTCGAACTTCTCTCTCACAAAGAAGAACTCATTAACCAAAAGATGTGGCTTCCTCTGAAGCTGAAAGAATCAAACTCCTTTTGAAGCTGAAAGTCAAGCTCCCTCTGAATAGTAATTCCTCCTCTTCAAGAAAATGTCTACAGTCACCAACTCAATCTCATGGCAACCATCATCAAGGTCTTCCTTCCTTGAATGCAATCTCTCATCATCCTTTTATAATTTTGCTCAGCAATGGAATTTCCATTCACTTGGATTGATCACATTGAAGCACCTAGTGATGATCTGATGGCTGTGTGGCCTTTGGCCCTCGCCATCACTCATCATCTATCCACAATATCTGCCCTGTGCATAGTTTAAGCATCATCTGAAGAATTGTCGTTAATATCATCCACAACAAAGTGATGGACCAACCACATAAATGCGACAAAAATCCACCTGTAGTAGGGTGTGCCAGAATGCTAAGCTGCAGTGCCCATCCTAGGACAAAAGCACAGGATCTACCTTCAAGCGGTTAGGCTCTATAGGAGGAACCTGGCTCTGATATCATGTTAAAACTTGAACCAGAATATAGAAAACTGAAACAAGATACACAAAATCTATCTTGGGAAAACCCTCCACTTGAGGGTGAAAAACCCAGCCACACAAAATGAATCTTTTATTATGATAGCAAGTCTGATACAATAATAAGAAGTCAAGAACTAAATACGATTGTTATCATATAACAACCCACAGTAATCTGAATCTGTTCAAGAGAGACTGAACCTTCACAGAGAGAAGACTGAAAAATGATGAAGATCGCAGCATAAATGATCTCCAACAAAAGCTCGAACATTACACAGAAGCCCAAACCTTACACAAGAAACTTGAACATTACATATGAAGCCTGAACATTACATAGGGTGATTATCAAACAAAAAAAAATGAATGACGGAAAGCCTTCAGCTCTACCCACGGTTGCCTTATCACCAACCTTATATAGGAATCCGTCATAATCCACAACAAGAAAGACAACAATCAACGCACGAAAAAGACCAGACTCTTCTCGTACTCTCCCGAACTAGCCATTACTCATCCCCACGGGAATGACAAGAGTCACACATAAAGAAAGAGGTCGGTTACACCACCGACGCAAGGAAGAAAGGCAACCGACGAACTCCATACGGGAATAGAAACGGCAGCCAACACAAAATCACTCCACATCGGATAAGAACCGTTGGCAAGGCTTCTTCAGAAAATCTCTCTCGCAGCTATAAATCTTCAACAAGGGTAATGGTGCTACACCAAAGAAAGGTTGTTCTCAGAGATGAGTTGTACACCTAGACATATGCTAGCTCTTAGGTAGTCTCTTCCATGGTCTATTAAGGCTTCCCTAGCCTTCTTGGCTTCACTTACAACATTTTATATCATGACATGACTCTTTGATCAAAGTAAGAGATTGATGCAAAAGAGGCAAGGCTCACCCCCTTGGAATGATTAACACTGGTTCCCTTGTTTTATAATTCACTTTGGTGCCCAATTAACAAAATTGGACAAGGGTTCCACTACACCTGAGAGAATTTCCATTGAAGCTGATGTAGCAAGAGAAACAATAGGTAGATAACTCTTGGCTTCACAAAATTTGCATAGTTGAACACATTGGAAACTCTTGGAGTGAAATTCTTCTAATTTCTTTTGCAAAATTAGAACACACAATCTTGGTTAGTTACTCATTTGTTAATGGCATAAATTACTTCCCCTCGGCATTTCCTTGAGAATCAATGAAAAAACATCCTTGGATTTATTTATTGCTTTTGGGAAGCAAAGGTAGAAACCAAATTCGAAGTTTTGAGAAAAATAGCATAATGCAAATGAAATTTCATAAAAGCTATGACTAGGGCAATCCATGGGGAGATCAATAGTTGATAGTATCCATGGAGACTCAAATGTTCATCCTTACATTTGTTTTACATGCCAATGAGTCAATCCCTTCCACATGGCACAATCTCGAGGAGACTTGTACATAAATCAGTGGATACTAGGACATCTCAAAACCAAGATGGGCCTATCAAACCAATTCATAGATATATAGAAGGCAATGAGATGTTGCCACTTGGAGACAACTGGTATGAGTTGTTGGGGAATCATCAACACTTGGATCCTTTAGAACCATTGTGTGCCCCATAGACATACCTTGGATATGCCTCAGCCAAACCCATACCTGACCTTGACCTTGCAATTGACTAGATTTTAGAAATACATTGCGTCCATCTGCAAATCTGAGCAAAAAGGGCATAAAATTGGAAATAAATGGTGCAAGAAAGTCCAACTTGATTCCATTAGTTGATTGAATTTGAAACAATATTGAGTCCATTCCTTCACTCCTAACGATAAGAATCAACTACAAACTCTTAAGCCATCCAAAAGATCCTATGGATAGATACCAACATGCCAACTGATAACATTTCTACCATAGACTTTCTACCATGTCAATGTAGGCTATTTTACCCTTGGTTGTCACTTAATATATAAAGTAGAGAACATAAAATGTTGGATCTATTGAGGATATTGTAGCAATTGGCTGCCAAAATATCATAAACTTGATGTGAGACCAAACCAAATGTGTTTCATATGAAACTAGGTTTAAAATTACATTGGGTTTGTGAAAGTATTAGAGGTAAAAAGACTTAAAATGGAACCAAAGGTCTTGAATGTTGACAAAGGTGCAAGAAGTTGACTCTTTCCGCATGCTTGCACCAACTTTGTGAATCACTCTAACTTAATTATACCTTTCCTCAACTCAACACATCACTCCTTGCACACACAAAACATAGTAGTTGGCCAATCAATATTGGGTACAATCTATTATGGTAGATATGTGGAAAACAATCTCCTTAATAACACAAAATAATATTTGTATGCAATTCAATGTTGAATTGGATTTGAGAACTACATGATGTGTTTTTCCATCAAAGCGAAAGGAAATGAAAAAAACTTCAACAAGATGTGAGGTTAAATTGGACCCTATATACAAGTAACTAATAAGCCCAAATTTATAACATTATTTTGTCTATCCTCTAATTGGAGCTAAAAATTTCCAAATACAAAAAACTAGTTGTGATATTCATTTGGATATAATGATGTATTCTTTCTAGCTTATTGGAGCCTTTAAGTTTGCACAAACTCAAATAACCACTAAAGCATGTGATCGACTAAGAGGATGCCACATATTAAAATTTAGCATTATTAGGAGTTACAAGGCCTCTAAGTAAGATGATAAGCCTTGGCAAACCATCGATTTTGTTGGGAAAAGACATCAATGGACCATGACATGAATGGACATACTCAAATTTCAATTAATGAATCCAAGGCATTGATGCAGGGGCATTCAATTCCGTTAACTGCAAATTTCGGAACTGATAGTTATAGCTGGCAAAATCCTTATTTTAGAAGTTAACACATTTTCATTAAATTTTTTGAATAATTTGAAGTGGCTGAGTGGAGTGGTTAATGTTGGCAGATACAGCTAGTGGCTTGGAGGATATTTTTGGCTTTTTCCTCAAATAAGCTAGTGGAGGAAGTTATTAGTATTGAATTCAATTTCCTATTGTTAGACTTTGTTTCATGGCAGTTGTGGATGGGCAGCTTGACCGGCTAATAAAATAGTCTATTACCTTTTTCAGCTGGAAGGGAACCAATTGCTGGGAGGGGACTGTATATCAAGAACTTTCTGGAGATGAAGTAGGGGAAGGCAAAAGTTGTGGAGTGTATGAGAAGAAGATTAGACTTTAGCATAGTGGTTTTGGCATGTAAAAGAGTTGTTAGCTTTGCAAAAAAAAGGAGATAGTTTTATTATATCAAGTCTGGTTTGTTAGTCCACTGCGAAATATGAGAAATGCTAAATTTTTTTGTAGTATGTTTAATTTTGTTTTGAGTGGAATGTGTAAGTGAAGTTTTCAAGCTAATTGTCTGGCCTTATAAGGAGTTATGTATGCTTTACGAGTTAAATAAAATGCTATCAAGATTTTAAAGTGTGTATGTATTATTAAAATTGTGTGTTGGCTACAAGGATTGGCTGCCTTTCATTAGATACCTGGTCCTCGCGTGCATAAATTGATATCAAAGCAAGGGGATCCTTTGATTGAGTGTGTGAGAAGAGCTCTGCTAGTGTTGGAGAAGATATACAAATGAATCTCAGTTGGGGTGCTGGTAGACGACGTGGGAGAGCTGAAGCATCTAGAATTGTAGAATTAGCTCAAGGAATGAGGGAGATCCTAGCAAGGTTGGCTGCAATAGAGACAACTCAAAGAAGGGGAGTTCACCTTGAAGACGAGAGTGATGAAGAAGAAGTGACTCAAGAAGCTCAAGGGCATGAAGAAGAAGTAGTGGATGCTGCAGAGACTAGATTTCTTAAAGCTATTGCAAAGATTGGAGGTACACCCAGATTGGATATACCTCATTATAATGAAAGCCTAAATAGTGAAGAATTAATAGACTGGATTACAGAGATGGAAAGATACTTTGACTATGACTCTATAGAAGAATCCAAGAAGGTAAAATTTTCTTGCACAAGGTTAAAGGGCCATGCAAGTCTATGGTGGCACTATGTACAAAATGAAAGAGAAAGAAAAGGGAAAGAGAAAATTAAAAGTTGGAGTAAAATGGTGTCGAAGTTGAAGGCCAAATTCTTACCTTCAGATTATTAGTTGAGTTTGTTCAAAAGTATACAAAATTTGAGACAAAGGGAAGCAGATGTAAAGCAATATATTGAGGAGTTCTACAAACTCACTATAAGGGCTGGACATTTAGAAGATGACCTAAAAAAGATAGCAAGGTGTGTTAATGGACCACGTTTAAATATTCAAGATGAGATTAGTTGTTGAACTTTAGAAGCATAGAGGAATCCTATCGAAGTGCTTTAAAGGTAGACAAGAAGTTATCTAGAAGGCAACAAAATAATTCAAGAGGAAGAGGAAGGTCCACTATTGGGAAAGAACAAGCAAATAGTAGCAAGGAAGAACAAGCATGTGAAGAAGAAATTAGTACTTCATGAAATAATGATTTCAATCAAGGTGCAAGAGGAAGAGGAGAATTATCAAGAGGAAGGGGTTATTATGGAAGAGGTAGAGGAAAAGGTTTTATAGGCTTGTGCTATCAATGTGGAGTTGGGGATAGGTCATTTGAATGTCCTCAAGTACAACAAGACAATAGTAAAAACAGTGTGGCTCAAAATCATTTTGCACAAGTAGATGTAGAAAGTGTTGTATCACCTGAACATGTAGAAGAACCAGAATAAGAAGCATTAATGTTCAAGAGATTAAAACCAGAGAAGGAGAAGCAAGACCTTGAACAAAGAAGTTCATTTAAGACTGTGTGCAAATCAAGTGGAAAGTGCTGCAAGGTAATTGTGGACGGCGGTAGTATAGATAATTTAGTGTTAAGAGTACAAAGCATCCCAACCCCTACAAAGTTTCTTGGTTGGAAAGGGGTCATCAACTCTATGTAAGTGAATAATGTTTAGTTAGTTTTCAAATTGAAAACTTCAAGGATGAAGTTATGTGTGATATAATGCCCATGGATTTTTGTCATATTCTTTTGGGTAGACCTTGTTAGTTTGATAGATAGGCTATTTATAATGGAAGAGAACATACATACACTATTGGGAAGGACAAAAATAAATTCACTTTAAGCTCGTTGAAAGAAAAAGTTCAAGCAGATAGATGTCCTATTGTATGTTTGAGCATGGAAAAACGGTTGTTGAAGTTAGCAAAAGAAGTAGGGAGTGATCCACATGCAGCAGGTAAGGGCAAGGAGAGAAGTGGTATTGAAGGTAAGCAGAATTTTTTCAAAGAGGAGAAAGAATGCTCGAGAGTGAATGCTAATATGCTGATTTCAAGAGTAAAATTCAGAAGTTTCAAATTGGAGATTGGATATTTGCTCATTTACAGAAGGAAAGATTCATGATGAGTTAAAATGGAAAGTACTAGGACCATGTCAGGTCCTCAAGGATTGTGCAATAGATGTTTATGAAATAGAATTTCCGAGAGGAGTAAATATTTCACCAATTTTTAAAGTGGAGGATTTGTACCCTTATTATGAAGGACAAACAAGTAATCAAATGAAGAAGAATCAAAAGGGCAAAGAGATTTTTTGGATTAAAAACAAAGATGGGATATCAGTCCCAAGGTTCTCCAAATGTCCTTGGGATATTTCTTCCTACATGGGGAGTTTGATGTAGGGACATTCAATTTTGTTTGAGGCAACTACAAATTTCATAACAGATAGTTACAGCTGGTAAAATCCTTTTCATTAAAAAAGTTGAATAATTTGAAGTGGCTGAGTGTGTAATGTCCCCTTTTGGGATTTCCTATATTTTGCCCTAGAATTCCCAAAATGTTATGAATTATATTTAGGAAATGCAAATTGCCAATCTTTAAATCTTGACTTAGATGCCATCACTTGAAAATATATAAGCCTGCTGACTATTCCTATTAATTATGAAACTGATTGAGTCTTCCTTGATTGTGTTTGATGTATGAGTTTTTCTGCTCTTCTCTGATGCCTAAATCTTTTTTACACTTTCATACTATATTGAGGAGACTCATCCCTTCGAAAAGAGACACCCATTGTAAGGGTCATATCTCCTCATTGCTTGCCTTATCATTCAAATCAGATTTGTACTTCTGGTTATAGATTAAATGCTGCTTCCTCTTATTCTCTTCCTCTTTTCTCCCCCTCTCTAATTGAATTTGTCCTCCTGCTTATATCTTCAAGTGAGGAGGAGTCACACCTCTTCATCATGTCTGCACTTTGCAGTGGTCACAACCTTCATAATTATCACCTTTTGAAAGAGTCACAGCCCTTCATCATTTCTGCCCTTTTGAGAGAATCACTTCCTTATTTCCTTCTCATTCCTTCTTTTCATTTACCTTTCATTAATTCCTATGCTCCATTCTCTTTTTTTCCTTCCTTCCTCTCCTCTTTCAAATGAAATTTTCTTCCTTTTATATCTCATGTTTGAGGGAGTCACAACTCTTCATAGCGCGCCTCTTGACTTTTCATTAAACTTAATTAACTTGGAAAGGGTGGACTGCTGTGCCCCACATTATATGGATAATACATACCTTGATAGTCGGCGATTTATCTTAGGGATATTGTAATATCCTTCATGACTTACCATAGTCTTTCAAATCACAGCAATTAGTGATTAATTAACCCTGCCATGTAGGAGATAACAATAACAAGAAAATGGTCTTATCCTTAAGACTTCATGATTTTCTGTGAAGGTAAATCGGACAGCATGTAAGCCATTAAGGAACAATGATTGCAAACAAGCGATTAGGAAGTCATCAAACATTCAATTAGCAATTGATAGAGGATTATAACTTGTCATTATGAGGTGCGATTAAGGAGGACAATGCTCGGTTATGAAGAGACTCCAAAAAAGGGCAGATTTGAAAATCATGTCTTTGTTGAGAGGGTAGCCACTTTCTAAAGGGGTGCCTCTCTTCATGAAATCATCAAGATATAAATGGAGGAAGATCCAAGGCAGAAAAGGATCATTGACTAAGAACCAATTACAACAATCAGCAAACAAGGAACAATAATCAGCATCAGAAATGTGTAAACAGCAGACACATACTTAGGATCAGACTCTCACTAATCTGATTCAAACCTGTTATAATCAGCATATAATAATTTGAATAATAGTTCTTGTGGTATATTCCTAGCTTATACATTAATTGTCAATATTTATTTCTTATATACATATATGTATAATTGGATATAAATTGCATATGTCTAATTAATAAGTCTGTTTGTAAACCCCCATCATGTATAGAAGGAAGGAGGTGTAAGGAAGGGGGAAATCACAAGGATTGCTATCTAGGTAGGATAACCTAAGTGGATATCCATGTTGCCTGCTATTGTGACGTTTTCACACATCGCCGGGGACCCCCACTTTTTGCTTGGTAGCATGGTTGTTTTAGCTTAGTTGTCTAGCTTGGCAATAATTCTAGTGTCTTTAACGTTTTCTTGTGAGAAGATGCAATGCCTTGTCGTTAGGATGTGATCAAGTTAGGCAGTTTAGCAACAGTTAGGGTTCCCTCTAGACCAGTTTGGAGTCTTTGTAGCTTTAAGTGCTCAAGTGATAAGTGAGAGTCAAATGATAGGGGAGAGTTATGGTAGTCTTTGGGTGATGCTTCACAATGCAACCTCTATGTCAGGTTAGGGTATGAGTCTTAAGTGTGATGAGTAGTCAAGCAATCAAGTGGATATCTTTAGGCTAGAACGTAGAAGTGAGGAACTATCAAGGAGTAATGATCAATCAACTAAGGTGAAGTGCTTAATGAAGATCGATCAAGGTCTAGGTGATGATAAAAGGAAAGAAAATGCCAAGTCAACCCTATGAGCAAGTCACTCTACACTTGGTGAAATTAGTGAGTGATGAGGTTAGAGTGAGCTATCCATGAGTTGCCAAAATCCACGACCTTGAAGGTCTTGATGATGATGTTAAATGGAAGTGGCAATGAGTGAATTTACCCCGTGAATCCTCCAAGTTTGCAAGTAAAGATGTTGGAATGTTCAACTTAGGCAAACAATGAAGTGGTCAACTCAAAGTGCAAGTCACGAGCATTTCCCTCATTTCCTCAAATCCATGGCCTAGGAGTGATTTTTCCCTCACTGCCCCAAATCCATGGCCTAGGAGTGATTTTCCCCTCACCGCCCCAAATCCACGACCTAGGAGTGATTTTTCCCTCACTGCCCCAAATCCACGACCTTGGGTGCATTTTTCCTTGAGTTGCCAAAATCCATGCCTCAAGAATGGAGATGGCAAGATTGATCCTTCAAGTGAAGATGAAACGTTGAACTTGCACAATCCTTGACTTGGAGTGAATTGAATGAGGATCAATATCATATTGAGGGTGAATTAATTGGTTAGGTGCTTGAAGCTGGCAAGATTGAACAAGAGAAGTAAGTTATTCCTTGTTTGCCTCAAATCCATGTCAGTCATCTACATTATTCATTCATTGCCTCAAATCCACGACAATCATCAACATTATTCCTTCATTGCCTCAAATCCACGACGATGAGGTCATTTTTCCTTCACTTGCTCAAATCTCTGATAGTGAGGTGATTCATCCTTGGGTTGCTCAAATCCACAACTTGGCAATGTTAAGTGCAACATTGTGATATTTAATCAAGCAAATGAATATGTTTGATGAAGGGTAAGGCAACCATGACTTGGAGAGGTAGCAAGTCCTTCCTCGGCTGACCAAAATCCACGGCCTTCCTCACATCTTTCCTTCATTGGCCAAAATACACGACCTTCCTCACATTTTTCCTTGACCTACCCAAATCCTCGGCAATAGGTGACATTTTTCCTTGACTAGCCCAAATCCTCGGCAGTATGTGACATTTTTCCTCGACTTGCACAAATCCCCGACCTAGGTGAGTGATGAAGTGCTAATGTCCACCATCTTGAGGAAGCAAGAGATCATCCATGACTTACAAAGATCCATGACCTTGAGATGGAGTGTGAAATTTGTCTATCACTTGGTAGAATCCGCGATCAGACTTGAAAATGTTAAAATCCTTAGACTTAAAACCCAAATCAGACCTGAAGTGAGTGAAATTAGAACACCATTTCACCCCTATTAGGAATGCATATTATATTAGTAAGTTTGAAAAATGTGTGAAATCGGTATATATTAGGTATATTTGATGGTATCTTGTTTTGTTTTTGCAGGTGATTAAGGAAGAGAGTAAAGGAGTCGACTACAAGCAACATCAAGGCAAGGATGCACTTCGAAGGAAACTTCACCAAAGCTCTCTCTACAACACTTCAGGAAGAGAGAATGCATCTCAAAATCAGGCCACACGAAGACTCAACACCAACCTGAAGGTGGATATGAGGAAGACAACAAGGTCGAGGTGGATTACATTAGCCTTCAAAGAAGAAAGATCTGCCCGTCATCAAGGCATTCAGAATACAAGAGGCGGTTGCAAGAATCAAGTTATACAAAGAGGATCAGGCATTTATGATGAGGAGGAAGTTGGACAATCTTGAATTTACTCTAGAAATCCAAGAATTGTTGCTAGTACAACAGGGGAGTAATCCAAGATGAAGGCTTCAAATGAAGGGATTTAGGAGCAAGGATAGGTGAAGGTGATCAAATTAAATAAGATGATGCAATTTGGGAATATCTACCACCATCATCACCTCAGGCTCTTGGAAATATTGAGTTTTAAGAGATATTGCTCAATCACAAACACTTGTGATGAGTACAAGGAATAAGCTAAGGCGGTGTTTAAGTCATGACCAACCCAATCAAATCATTCCAAGGCAAGGTATCTAGATTCAATGTACTTGACTCATCCAATGAAGAGTATAACTACCACATGTGGAGGCACAAAGTTTGATGTACCTAACCTCATCATTCATTGGTCAAGCATTAAATGTTATGTAATGGGTGTAACAAACCTTAATTAGGGTTTTTATCTTGTAATCTTGGCCATTGATGTGGATTTGATTCAGGCCATTCATTTGTAAGGGAGATCTATAAAAGGACTTGCTCTCCTCATTTGTAAAGGGTTAATAGACACTAGTTAGCAGGTGGATCATTAGCAAATAGCTAGAGTAGAGTAGGAGAAAAGAATATTGTTGTCAAGACTTTGTTGCAAGAAGCATATTATTTTTATTGAAGATATGGTGAATTTCATGTGTTGATTCAACAATTTGCATGGTCTTTACTTCTCATTTGTTTTAATGTTGATAGGATGGATGGAAGTTATCGTGGATGATTAATGGAGAAATTCGCATGTTCATACTAGTATTTTGTTGATTGCTAAATACTTTGCGTGGTCAACTGAACTCTTTATATAAGCTCAACTTTGATTGCTACTCACCCATTGACATACATCACATTGATGGTGTCTATGTTGTTGGTGGTGATTTGAACATCATAAGATTACCTTAGAAGATCGCATTAGCTTTGTGGAGTTGTTCTTTGCATGGCAAAGCAAAATCTAGAAGAGTTTCACTAAGTCATTCATAGTCTCTTACATTCTTAGGATTAGATTAGCTTTCTTAACCCTTAATCCCTTTTGCTATTTGTTTTCCAAGTTAAGTAAATCTTCATATTCCATCAACATTTAAGCAAGAGTTAAGTACAAATGTAAGTCCCCCTTGCGATTCCAACAATATCACATCAAACCATTGAGCTTATCCACACGCCAAGACTTGACATTTGGAACCTTGGAGACCTCAAATGATCACTTAGTTCAACATTTGAGGAGATTTTGTTCAAGAGAGGATAAGATATCATGGTATTTTAAACTGTGTATGAAGTGCTTAATAACACATGAACAAAATTGGTGCTAGAAGGAGGGCTTGATAGTGAATATATGAATGAAGTAGTTGATGCCGAAGCTTATCAAGTCATATTTTGAAGCAGTCGCCAACAAAATTTGCACAAGAAAGGAAGGTGATCATTGGACTATCAACCGGACTTGCAAAGGAAAGAGGCAGTTCAATGCTCAAATCAAGCGTAGGTTGGAACCAGTTGAGCTTTCAAAGCCAAATTTGAGATTTGCTAGATCTCAAATTTGAGATTTGAGATAACAATAACAATAACAAGAAAATCGTAAGGTAAATCAGATAGCATGTAAGTTGTTAAGGACCGATGATTGCAAACAACAATGAGGAAGTCATCAAACATTCAATTAGCAATCGATGGAGGATTATAACTTGTCATTATGAGGTGCGATTGTGATGCCCCCTACTTGGAAGCTGTCATGTTATCAACAATTGTCATACATCATTGAATGCATTACCAAATGTTATTATGCTTATTACTACTATTCCTTCATATTATAAATCATAACCCTCTATATTATGGTCTAATTTGATTACTACCTAACCCTAATGGAGGAAGGGGCAATTATGGTGGTAGGGCGCTGAGAAACCAAACTACCAACAAGCTCCCTCAAGGTTTCTGGATGCAGGCCCTTACCTCATCTTGGGACTACTCCCTCAAGGTTTCCGGATCACTTATCCTTACCCATCTTGGGACCACTTGATTGGTGTGGAATTAGACCGCCTTTCCCTTTGCACAAATCATTCCCATCCTCCATAGGCATTAGCAGAAGTATTTGAGATCAGATCACTAATATATGTGTTTTTCTGATATTTGATTACATAAGAAATCATATAAATTATGATATTGTAACTGCAGATAAATGCTAATTAATAACCAGCTTCTTCTAGGGAAAAATGCTTGATTTCAGTCATATAGTTTATCTTATTCTGAAGTTTATTTATTTATTAATCCAAAAAGGAAATAAGCGAACAAAATTACAGACACCAGAGAATATTTAGCGTACCAGGCTGTGCGCTCTAATGCTCTTAATGAATGATCAATATATATTCCATCGGGATATCAATTCTATTCCATCCCCATGCATACCACCAAGAACAAGGATGCTACCGTCTGTAAATAACAGTTCTGATCTGATCTGATCTGATTGATGGTGTTCCCTTGGATGCTTTTGATTCCTTTCCTTTATATCTCTCCATGTGAGGGAAAGGTCACACCTCTTCATCATGTATGTCCTTTGGCAAGTGACACACCCTTTCACCATTAGCACCCTTTGAAAGAGTGCAACTCTTCATTATTTCTACCCTTTGAAAGGGACACAACCTTTCACAATCAAATCTGCACTGCTTATTTAAATCAGATCTGCACTTCTGATTCCCAAATTATCCCCCTTTCAAATGAAGTTCTATTATCCTTTTTATATCTCATGTTCGAGAGAGTCACAGCTTTTCATCTTATGCATTTTGACCATTCATTAAACTTGACTAAATTTTAGTTATGGTTATGTTTAATTTTGTTCTTTTATATCTATAATTTTATTATTATTATTGTTTATTATATCCTATTTTGAAAAGGGGACATTACAACGACTAAGAAGGACAATGTTTGGTTATGAAGAGACTCGAAAAAAGGGCAGATTTGAAAAGTCATGTCTTTGCTGAGAGGGCAGCCACTTTCTAATGACGCGCCTCTCTTCATGAAATCATCAAGATATAAATGGAGGAAGATCCAAGGTAGAAAAGGATCATCAACTAAGAACCAATCACAGCAATCAGAGAACAAGGAACAATAATCAGAATCAGAAACGTGTAAACAACAAACACATACTTAGGCTCAGACTCTCACTAATTTGATTTAGACCTGCTATAATCAGCATCTAATAATCTGAATAATAGCTCTTGTGGTATATATCTAGCTTATGCATTAATTGCCAATATTTATTTCTTATATACATATATGTATGATTGGATATAAATTGCAAATGTCTGATTAATAAATCTGTTTGTAAACCCCCATCATGTATAAAAGGAAGGAGGTGTAAGGAAGGGGGAAATCATGAGGATTGCCATCTAGGTAGGATACCCTGAGTGGATGTCCATGTTGCCTGCCACTGGGCCAAGAGGGCCAAAGCTCCGGTCTTGGGCTTAGATAGGACAATTGAGGAACCTTCATTGCGATCTCCTCTCTGACTCTATAATGATGGCTTTTAATCTTAAGAGATGAAGCATGGATAGGGAAAGCGGGTACAAGGAGCCCACTAGGTAGGATACCCCGAGTGGATGTCCATTTTGCCTGCTATCAGGGCCAAGAGGGCCAAATTTTTGCTCTTGGGCTTAGTGTGGGATGGCTTCGGGTGGACCTATCATGCTTCTTCCCCCATACCCTAATATGTTTGAATAGTAAGAAGCAATATAGATATTGTATGTGTTGATTTAAAAATTATTATATGTTATTATTTAAGCCTAGTAATGGGAGAGATATATGTGTATGTGAATCCTTGGTCATGGTTGCAAGATATAAATCCAAGCCCTTATTGTTTAAAGAAGATTTTTTACTTGATAAGGAAGCTAACCATAACCCTAACTTGTTGCAATTGTGGTTCTAGGGCATAATCTAAGGTAAATCTGAAAGGGGACATTAAATGCTCCATTTTTTTTCCCTTCCTCCCTGTCCTCTTTGAAATGAACTTTTCTCCCTTTTATATCTCATTTTTGGGGGAGTCATTGTAATGTCCCCACTTTGAAATATAATTCAATAATAAATAAAAATAATAAAATCTAAATATAAAAGAATAAAAATAAAAATTAAATTAAAATATAAAAGAAAATAATTAAATATAATTAAAATTTGATTAAAGTTAATGAATGGACAAAAGGCATGAAATGATAAGTTGCGACTCCCCCAAATTTGAAGGGGGGATAATTTGGGAATCAGAAGTGCAGATCTGATTGTAAAAGGTTATGTCCCTTTCAAAGGGCAGAAATAATGAAGAGTTGAACTCTTTCAAAGGGTCCTATTGGTGAAAGGGTGTATCTCTTGCCAAAGGGCATACATGATGAAGAGGTGTGACCTGTCCCTCACATTGAGAGATATAAAGGAAAGGAATCAAAGCATCCAGTGACATCACCATCGATCAGATGGGATCAGATGAGAACTGTTATTAATTTATAGGCAGTAACATCCTTGTTCTTGGTGGTATGCATGGGGATGTGCTGAAAATGTATGCTTAATATATGAAGCCTTATAATGTTCTTATGCAGAATTTAGTAGTAAGATTAATATAGACTGCACTATGTATGACAGTCATACTTGATTTCATATACATTCATAGTACATGAAAGACTATTACATATATAGCCCAATTCTTAGTCTTCAGCTAATACTTACGTAGGGATAGGGGGTTTGTGTAGGGGGGGCGGAGTAATTTTGTCACAAGACGGGTAAGTCCCAAGATGGGGTAAGGACATATATTTCTGAAGCCTTGAGGGAGAGTCTTGACATGGGCATGAACAGATGTTCCTGAAACCTTGAGTGAGCCTACACGTAGACAGTTTCCAAGCGCCGTAGCACACATTAATTCCACTATCCTCTATCAGAGTTAGGGAAGAATTGAGGGAAAACCCTTAAAATAATTAGTATTAATTGTATTATGATGAATTAGGTGTTTTCTAATGTCGATAACTTAATTTAATACATAATATAGTTTAATAATTATTGGGAAATAGGTAGCCTTCCAGTAGGGGACATTACAGTCACAACTCTTCATAGCATGCCTCTTGACTTTTCATTAAACTTAATTAACTTGTATTTATTTTATTGTTTATTTATTTATATCTTAATTTAATTATTATTATCTATTATTAAATCCTATTTCAGAAAAGGGACTTTACAGAATGGAGCGGTTAGTGTTGGCAGATACGGTTGGTGGCTTTGAGGATATTTTTCGTGTTTTCCTTAAATAAGTTAGTGGAGGCAATTCTCAGCATTGAATTCAATTTCCTATTGTTTGACTTTGTTTTGTGGAAGCTGTAGAGGGGCAGCTTGACCTGCTAATAAAATAGATTATTACCCTTTTTTAGATGGAAGGGAACCAATTGTTGGGAGAGGATTGCAAATCAAGAACTTTATGGAGATGAAGCGGGGGAATATGGAGAGGGCTGCAGTTATAAAAGAAAGAAAAAGTTGTGAAATGTCTAAGAAGAAGATTAGACTTTAGAATCATGGTTTTGGTGTGTAAAAGAGTTGTTAACTTTGCAAAACAAAAGAGAGTTTTTTTTGTATCAAGTCTGGTTTGTTAGTAAATTTTTGTAGTATTTTTAATTTTGTTTTGAGTGGAATGTGTAAGTGAAGTTTTTAGGGTAATTGTTTAGCCTTATAAGGAGTTATGGAGTTATGTATGCTTTACGAGCTTAATAAAATGTTATCAAGATTTTAAAGTGTGTATGTATTCTTAAAATTCTGTGTTGGCTTCAAGGATTGGCTGCCTTTCATTAAATACCTGGTCCTTGGCTGCATCAGTCGTGACACGAACAAACTAACAAACACAAACTAGCTCGTTTGATTGCAATTTGAAACCATGACCTAACCCAAATAATAAATTTAAGATCAAATCAAGGCAAACACTCAACAAAATGCCATTATTTTGAACTCAAAGAAATGAAACATAGACAAAAGTCTCGAACTAAAGACAATTCAAAATTTAACAAGGGCAAAATGATGACCAATAGTGGCAATGATGCTAAGAAAACACGTTGATTGTGATATCATGTCATGTCCCCTCCTTGATCGATATATATGAAACAATTATTATTTATTAATTAATATAATATAATATAATATTTTTCAACGAATGATTATTTGAAATTATTAAATATTTATTTTTTAATTTATATTTATTTATCAATAATAATATTCTTGAAATATTTAAATTAATATTATATTACATAAATTTGTTGGTTGAAAATTTTGTACACTTGGGGAAATATATAAAATTGTGGTTTCAACCACAGTGTGTGAGTAAAACTTTCCTAATTAAGGGAAGGCTCCCCCTATTTAACTACAACTTTAAAAATAAAATGGGATGGGACAACAGTCTTTCTTCTTCTTTCAAGAAAGCCAATATCCTTTTCTCTTCACAGAAAAATGATAGCAATTTAACATAAAACAGCAGTAACAATTTTTTGAAATGAAATGAGAGAAAGGAAATGAAGTTTCCTGAAAGCTTAAAGACTTCTGTCACTTCCTTCGGGATGGGATAGCAATATCAAGCTCAAAGTTTTGATTATGTGAAGTCCTATCTACCCTTTTCTATACTAACGCTATCAAGAACAAAATATAACAACTCAAAGACTGAAATACCTTATTCTTCTCTACATAAAACAATAGGAAGTAGTATGAGCTCAAAGACTCACACCTATTTCTTACAAAGTCTGCTTCTAAACTCTCATAAGAATAAGTGCAAACACAAAGTCTTACAGCTCCTCTCAAAAGAATATTTATTCTAATCTATATTAACTTCACATACTTGCAGCACAAAGACTGCAAATCAAATTCGATTAAGCTCTTGAAGAAACACTTGCAAGAAAGATTAAATAGAACACAAACTAAATAATGTAGCACAAAGACTCAAAGATTGAGCAATTTCCTTCGATTTCTTTCAATTCTTGAATTCACACATGAAAGCTCAAAGACTTCTTTGCTATAAATTTGGCAGAGTTTTTGCTTGCTTTCTAAAAGATAAAAATTACAATAGACCCCCCAAGTATTCATAGGAGGGGAGTCATGAGAAAAAGGTGGGAGGATTCTAACTAACTTGAGAAATTCTCTCAACCACCAAGACTTATTCAATAACGAACTACGACTTATTCCAACTACAGTCCTAACTGAAAACAACTTGTAGTTGCCTTGCATGTAATTACAAAAGTGCAAGTAAAGACTTGACTTGCAATTTACAAAGGGTTTTTACATGTAACTTGTCAAAAGAAAAACTACAACTAAGAGATTACAATTTTGGAAAAATACAACTTAGTGTTGAAAAACACTTAAGTTGTAGAGTGTGAAGACATTAATCCTTTGAACTTCTGGATGATCATTTGCAGCTCATCAGGGTCCGGTTCATTGGTATTTTTGGTCACGATCATGGTTTTCACGATAACATCGCTGTAACGAAGGATTGTGGCATTATTTCTCTCAAAGGAAGACTAAATTTCCCGCAAGTAAACTTGATAAGTCACTAAGGCTTGAATGGATGCTGCTGAAAATGGTTCACTTTTCCACTCTTGACAGATCTTCAATTGTAAATCAGAAAGAACCTTTTTTTCTACCAATAATTCCCCATCATGACCCATGATGGTGCAAGAAGCTTTCTGACAATGAGAGATCATATCCTGAAAAACTTCCATTCACAGCCTCATAGCAGCATCAATGTCTTCAATAAGTGACTTAAGAACAAGGGCTTTGTTCTCCAAGAGCTCCTGATATTCCAAGTACACAACTCTTGAAGGAATTACTTGACGTTCTAGAAGAACACTTAACTTTTGCTTAGGAATTTTAAGCCAAATAGTCAAGCTGTCTTCTACCTTTTCCAAGTTCCGTTTGAAAGTATCAGAAACTTGGTTCAATTGTTCTTCAATGGTCTTCAACTTGACCATCATTTGGAAAACCTCCTTCAAGACTTGTGCACATAGATTATGAAGCTGATCAACTCAAGATTCCAATGCTTTTACCTTTTGAGTAGCTCTCTCAACTCCCTGGATTGATTCTCGCGCCTCGGTAGAACTTGAAGGATTACTCACTTCACCGGTAGGTTTTGTGATCTTACGAACAACAACAACATGTTGCCTATTGTCCTCTTCTAGCTTGTCTTTCGTGGTTAGAAGCTCATCATACCGCTGTACTAGTGAAGCTACAAAATACTGGGCATCATGCGTTACTACCTCATGTGTTTGCTTATCCAATTCTACCCTTGTGACTTTGTAATTAGTAGCTGACATCTCTTCACATGGCTTATTTGGAAGAGGTTCAACAATTTCAGCCACCTTCATCTTACTACCATCAACTGTTGCCCTTGAGATCGTCTTGGATCTTTTAGCAACCTTGGGTCTAGACTGTTTGAGTTGCTGATAATCAAAGGCATCGGGAGAAATCTCTTGCTTCTTCCTCTTGGGTGTGAATGAACTAAGACATGGAAGTAAAGCCATCAACTCTCCTTCAGTAGCTGCTGCAAGCAAAGGAGAATCAGTTTCTGTTTGAGCAACCGTGTTCATCCTGGGGGAAGTATTTGTCTCGATGGCAACCATGGTTTGTTTGGTAACCAAAGGACATGAAGTTTGTTTCATAAACTCCTCAAAGCTAGAAGTAGAAGTATCAATCTCTGATAGATGAATGCATGCAGGAGCATCCTTAAAGATTTCCAACAGACTCTCTTGTTGATGATCAATAGGAGGCTCAACTGCTGAAATAGGGACGACATTCTGAGGAGACTCCTCCACTACTATGTCAGGACGAGATAGAGGCAGCTCCAAGGAAATTGAGGGAATCTCATGAGGTGACTCTGAAGCTAGTGATCTAGGAGCATCATCTGATTGCTGTCCTTCTTCTGGATCATCAAGATCGATCACATGAACGTGAAGCCCAGACTTTTCTTTCCCACGAATTGTCGCCTCCTTAGGAGGAAGTACTGTTGCCCGACTAACTCGCAATTTGATCCTGGTGCCTGTTGACAGGTCCCATGTGTAGTAGTGGCCCTGTAATATTCTGTCCCATGTGCTTGCTAACTTCAATAGCCTTTGCGTATGCTGCGTTTAGATCATTTGGGATAGGATGCGTCCTTACAAACATAGCAGTGAGATGGTCTAAAGCCCCATAGTAGATTTCCCTTGGGTCTGCAATGAGATAAGGATGCCGTAACATCGTGTATGCGCGGTGAAACCTGTTGTTAAAGGAAGTGATTGGTTCATGTTCTCTCCTTCGAACCTCAACAAATTGTCTATACAACTCAGCTGGTGTGGTTGGTATACCAAACTTGGCAATAAATGCATCTTTCATCGCGTCCCAAGTCCTAATTGACCCTATAGGCAAATGAATGAACCAAAAGTACGCCTCTTCCCCTAATGAGTAGGGAAAAAGCCTACATGCTACATCTCCATATTCGATTTGTCTGTTACGAAGATGATCTTCGAACATCTTGATATGATCCTCCGCTGTACGATTGAAATCACTGACATTGAATTTGGAACAAAAGTGTTCTGGATTCTTAGGCATATCATGATAGACCGCAAATTCCAATGGTGAGGGATTGTTGATTAGCCAAGTTGCGCCATTAAGTGCATGAGCAGGAGGAGGAGGAGGAGGAGCATGGTGTGCCATCGTACTCTTCGAGGCTTGGAAGTTTGTCGAGGGGCTTGATGAACTAGCTTGGCCTTTTGTCTGAGAAATTGCTTGGATACTTGCTTGAATCGCCTCTTGTACTTGTTCTTGAAGAGACGGAGCTTGTGATGACTCAGGGGATTCCTCCAATCTTAGTTCAAATTCCTTGGGAGTATATTCTCTTTTGACTCGCTTCGCCTTTGAAGTAAACTGAAGCTCACTTAGATTCTTGATGCCTGGTGTTGACCTTAATAGTCTTTGATGTTTCTCGGGCGAGAAAGAACCAATGCGATCCAGCGTGAAGTCTTGCGAAGATTATTGTAGGTTCCTTTGATTGCGAAGCTCTCTAGCTGCGACTCTTCGGTGTTCTTCAGCCCTATCTTCTTCTTGTTCCAAGATGATTCTCACTCTGTTATACTCAGCTTCACTTCTCCTTACGTTCCATGCTAAGTGATTCAATCCCGAAACAATATCTTCTTGAATGTCGCCTATCTGCAAATTAGGTTGCACTACTTGATTCAACCCTTCATGTGGCAACACCATCGTGATTCATGATCATGCTTGAAATGTATTCTTCTTTTTTTTTGGTAAATTTTCTGGATAACACTGTTCCTTCGGACTATTTGGTTCAAAAAGAGCCCCTCCTTCTAGCGCCAATTCTGTTGACGTGTATTTTCTACACAATCATACACAGAATAAAATACCCAAGGGTACCTTATCCTCTCTTGAATACAATCTCTAACTGCTGAAGATATTGCAAGAAGGATCAGTTAGGGTGACTTCAATGTTCTTTTAAGTAGGGTCTCTACGTGTGGATAAGCACCAGTGGTCGTTGTGATTGCTGTGTCATCAAGGGGCCTTACGTTTCCGAAGTAGAATTTCCTAAACTAAACGGATTCTCAAAAAGATCAAAAGAGTAGGGCTTGCAAGAGATCTAGTCTAACCTAACCCTAAGAATGACTCAATGTGGACGAGACTTGGCAAGATTCTACCAACTTCAATATTGCCATAAAATAACAACTCAATTGAAATTGATGCGATCTTCTAAGGTAACGAATGATTTTTCAATTCATCAAGGATCATAGACACTACCGCAAAGGCACATATCCAAGATACAACAATGATTGAAGGTTTAAGTGATTCAAGTTTATCCAGTTGACCACGCAAGGCGTTCCTACAATCAGCAAGAAGCTAGTGGTTTGGAAAGTGAACCTCACCGACGATCAAGTCCAACACTTTGTCCTTCAAATTAAAACACTATTTTGATTGAGAATGATTCAAGAAAACGAACAACCATGAAGATAACCACAAGAATTGCACTAAAACACCATAACTTCAATATTTTATTGATCTCAAAGCCATCATGAACAACAATTGTTTGAAATTCCTTCTTCAAAGCTCAATCTTGCTACAAAATACTTGCTTCTATCAAATTGCTAATCTCTAATCATTAATGCTGATATCTAATCTCTAGTTTCTAGTTACAAAATGAAAAGAAATGAGGGTATATATAGCATCCTCAATTACAATGAACGGTCCAGATCAAAAGAAGATCAATGGCCAAGATTATGACACCTAAACCCTAATTAGGGTTTATTACAAATAGCCCCCTTTTTACTGAACAATATTAAATGCATAGCCAAATATTAAATTTGGCACGAAAATCTAGGAGACATAGACCAATGACAATTAAGGTGCCACATCATCTATAACAACCTCTCTTCTAGAATCTTATTCCCTTTCCAATGCTCCTTTTTAGCATATGCAATGAATCTAGACACGATTCCTTCGATCTCAGCAATTGGAATCTCGGGAAGATTCTTCATTCGTTCCTCCAAGTGGATGACCTGATCGAAAGCCCTGAGAAGAGCAGCGTCCCATTCAGGTTCAAGTTCCTTGGTCTTCTCAATCAGGAGCATGGTAGCAAACATCTGGTCCCGTTGCTCATCTATAATAACATTCTCATCTTTGCAAAAGATGACCTTGACTCTATCTTCTAATTCTTGCAAATCCACATTTGTCTCAACTTCGATCCTCCTGCCAAGAATAGTACGTAGTACTTCAAACACTCTGTCCTGGATCAGGTGGATAACCTCCTCAACATGATTGCATCTAGTACTGATGTCCTCGAAGAGAACTTCCTTCATCTGGAGTAACGTCGACCACTGAAGTAAACTATGAGGTCCTCCAATTCTTCGTTCTTTTGATCTTCTTTCATGAGAGCTGGATGACTGGTGGATGCTCCCGCTTTTGGGGTCGCCATTGTAACACCTACACAACATTTCATAATAAGAAATAGATTTTGCAATGTATAAACATAATTTAGATTAAGGATTGAATTTAGGAAACTTCATGGTAAGTCCTTGAGTTATCATTTCCTAAATACGATTGAGCTACTGGAAATTTCAAAATTTCAAAATTCAAAATTTAGATCAATATTCAAAATTCAAGACAAGGGAAGACTTCGCCATACCTCACTTGAGAGCTAACTCTAAAAATGCAAAATAAGGAAATCGCCTAGGCAAAAAAATCGAAATTTGAAGTATCAATGCGATCCTCCTCTAGCAAAGGCGCCTTCCTTGTTAACTTCGCCAACTTGTGGGGTCTTCAATGTCTTGATGGCAAATTCGCTCCACTTGAACACAAACCAAGTTTGCACTCCCTTTGAATGGAAATTTCGCACCTCTCCTTGATGAAATTCGCACCTTGTAATTGTCTTCTCCAAATCGCATGCAAAGGATGATTGAATGATGTTTTAAAATGCCATATCACACCCCCTTTATATAAGCGCTTACCTCCTTAATTACCTCTAGGTCGACTTTTGGAAATAAGGCAAAATAAAAACAAATTTTAAATAAAAATCAAGGCCGACTTTTTTAAAATATGGAAAATAAAACCCAAGCGCCCCAATTTATTTATTTAAAATAATAATTAATTAATTTAATGCCTTCGTATTTAATAGTTTCGATTTAAAAGACAAAATTAATTAATTAAATGTCTTGTGCGCACTTATTAAATGCCCATTTTATCGAAATTTAGCATTTGAAATAATTTGAAAATGATGTTAGCGCCAAAACATGGGAGATGTAAGGGGTACAAACCACATCGCTCTGGTCCCTAGGAGAGGGACAGGAGCGATCTAGCATTTTGCTCTTGAATTTCTTGCCTTTTACGTTCAAAATCACTTCCTCCACGTTGAAACTGGCATCTACATTGGGAATCTTGAGCTTGATCTATTCAATTTTGTAGATGAATGCCTCTTAAGATCATTATCGCCCTGGTCCCTGACTGAGGGACAGGAGCGATCTTGCATTTACTCCTTGGTCTTTGCCTCCTTAATCACTAATTTATATCACAAGGCAAGTAACAACTTTATTCTTTCATTCCACGCATACTTACTTGTCCTTTACAAGGCAAATTTGATATTTGAGTGAATATCGCCCTGGTCCTTGACTGAAGGACAGGAGCGAACTTGCCTCTTTGCTCAAGTTGGTCACCTTTTGATGTTTGGTTCCTTGCTTATCATCTTCTCAAAAACATTTTCGACCTTGTGCGACCTCGCCTTGACGTGGTTTTTGAAAGAAATGACCAGTCTAGTGAATATCGCCCTGGTCCTTGACTGAAGGACAGGAGCGAACTTTAGTCTATGGTGCAAATCCTCCATCATATCGATATCAAATTGTCTTCAAGGCGTAAAATGATGTCCTTTATTCCTTCTTAAACGTATGAAATGGGAGTGACATTCAACATTTAAGCACATTTGACTATTTCGCTCTGGTCCCTTAGTGAGGGACAGGAGCGAACTTGGGTAATTTCATCAATTTCCATGGTCCTTGCAACTTTGTTCTTCTTTGAGGCGTTCCAAACATCATTGCCACCTTTTACCTTGGCTTGGAGTGGTTTAAACTTGGAGGAGAATATTAAATAGCCTTGATTTCGCCCTGGTCCTTGACTGAAGGACAGGAGCGAACTTTCACTTGTAAGCTCATTCGTGCTTTGCCAACGTTTAAAACTATCTTCAACGGATCCGCTATGCCCCCCTTCATTCACCTTTGACATGGAATTCGTTTCAACTCGGCAAGAAATTTTGTCTAAGGAAGAAATCGCTCTGGTCCCTTGGAGAGGGACAGGAGCGCCTAGGACAATATGGGCTTCACTTGGCATTTTACAATCTTCAAATTATCTTCAATGGGTTCGTTACGCCTCCTTTGCTTGCCTCAAACTTAACACTCACTTGATCTTTGCCCAAAACTTGCTTTATAAGGAAAATCGCTCTAGTCCCTGGGAGAGGGACGGGAGCTATCACTAAAATTCACCCTGGTCCCTGGCAGAGGGACAGGAGCGATTTTGCTTCTAGGGCCAATTTTCCTCATTATGGTACTTTCAAGTTATATTCAACTGATAAGATGTACTTCCTTTGTTCTTCTCAAATCGCGAAATCATTCAAATCTTTCAAGGACAAGGCAATTTTGGATTTCAAGCTCCGATCCTTCAGTGAGGGACAGGAGCGATTTTTGTTCCTGGCACATTTCCTTGTTTGCAAATTTCTTCAAATTATATTCAGTGGACAGAACATGCCCTCCTTTATATCTTCCAATCCAAAAATCGTCTTGATCCTACAAGGACAATGAAATTTTGAGAAACAAGCTTCGGTCCTTCAGTGAGGGACAGGAGCGATTTTTGTCCTTGAGGGCAAAAGTTCAACTTCTTATTGCAAACAACTCAATCCTGGCGCTCTATCATGTTGATTTCACCTTCCATTACGTCCTTGACGCTTCAATTTGATCAAAATGAGGTCAAAATGGTCTAAGTGAGTCATTTCGCCCTGGTCCTTGACTGAAGGACAGGAGCGATTTGGCCTCAAACTCCAAAAATTTGCCATTTTCGAATCTCAAAATCCTCAAAGCTTTCAATTTACGCTCGACCGCATCTCCTGGCGACCCTGCACAAGACAAATGAAACAAATTAATAACCAGGATGCATAAAATATCATTTTCGCCCTGGTTCCTGGCTGAGGGACAGGAGCGAACTTGCTTCCACAGGCCAAAATATCAAGATTTTAGGACCTCAATCACTTCACAAGGCAAAATTAAGCTATTTCCAATGCCTAGGATCAATTATCAAAATTTCCAAAGTTTGGTCAAAATCACAAAAAATTCACAATTCCATCATCAACACTTAGGCAAAAATTCGGACTTGCATTCAAAATTCCGACTGAACCTAGACAGACTCACCTGACCCCCTGACAGATTCACCTTATTTCAAAATTGCATCCTACGAGAGGAAGCTCAACAATCTCTCAAAATTGGACTGGACTCTGGCTTAAAATCATCAAAACGGAAACCCCAAGGCTTAACCCCAGTCCAGACGATTGACTCGCCTACTCAAAACCCTAGAAGCAGAGAGAGAAACAGGCAAAACCGAGCAAAAAGAGGGGGTCCCCATTTTAATGGGGCGATGTGTGAAATGGTCACAACAGTGCCTAAAGATGATGCACCTTCCTTGTTGTCAATCTGAATCTCAGACTTACGTCCAAGAGGCCCCGTAGAGTCATCTTCTTTTCCAACCTTGATCTTGATAAGTCTAACACCATTACTTCTGAGCCAAGTATTGGTGTTAGCCTAGATAGGTTGAAATCTTTCAAGAATGGACGTGCATTCTTTATGTGACCATTGGATTAAAGGAAGTGGTGCTTCTTCAACCCTTCGTGAGACGTACTCTGGATCGAGCACATTCCCATCATCAATCATTCCTTGCGGAATGTCCACCAGGTTTAGATCAATAACCTGCTCAACAGTAAGCTTGCAATAGTCCATCTTGAAAACCTCCAATTCTGTACGAAGATCTACCCAGATATCTTCAATATGATGCACATGCACGAAGGACTTTTTGATCTTTTCCTTCATACCCCGGTAGTCAAAATCCGCCGTGAACTTAAACCTTTTGAGTTTAATCTCCTACATCTCAATCTCCATAGCTTTGGCTTTAACGGATGTGACATGAGAATACCGGCTAATCTTCAATGGGTTTGTTGTAGAAATCCTCATTCCAACCTTATGTTTGACAGATTGATGAGCGTGCACAGCCATGATCTGTCTTCCCAACTCCATAAGAATGATATTATCGGTTGGGTATCTAGGAAGCATGTATGGCAGCATTCGACTCTCATATAATTAAAGGTCGGGAATTGAAAAAACAAGCACTCACACTCATTCACTCTTTCCCATGCTTCATCTAGCACCCTTCTGTTCTTTAGAGTCTTGTTAAACTTGCACATGAAGTAACCAAAGAATGCATCTTGAACTCTTCTGAAATGTAATCTGCTAGGACAATGGTGTGAGAAGGCATTTGGATTGCCTTAGAATGAATTTTGGTTGCCAAGAATGCAAAATTGAAAGCCTAATGAAAATTTCGCTCCTGACCTTTCCAAAGGGTCCAGAGCGAAATTTCTAAAATTCCCCTTTTTCCTTGCAATTCAAGATAAGATTTTGGTTTTTATACCATGGGAAGGAGAAAGACAAGATGTTCTATGCCTTGGAAGTGATTTGAAGTTGGAAGGATGGCAAGATAGCCCTAAAACAAGATTTTCGCTCTTGACCCTTCCAAAGGGTCCAGAGCGAAAATTCTAAAACCTACCCATTCCTTTCAAATTTATGCTAAGACAAGGCTTGATTAAGGTTAGAAATGCCCTTGAGACTACCTTTGACTTGATGTTGGTTTCCAAAAGTGATGATTTTAGGCCAAAGGAGGATTTTCGCTCCTGACCCTTCCAGAGGGTCCAGGGTGAAAATCCTAAAATCTCCTATTCTGCCTTGCAAAACGAAATCAAACTTGGATTGGGTGAAAGAAGAAAGATATTTCCTAGCATTGTGAGGTGGATTGAAGTTGGAATGATAAAAAATGAGCTCCAAAAGGAGAAAATCGCTCCTGACCCTTCCAAAGGGTCCAGGGCGAAAAACACTAAAGTCACCTTTTCCTTCAAGGTTTGAGTAAAACTAAGCCTAGATTGCAGTAAAAGAAGCCATTTGGAATGCCTTGAAAAGATTTGGATCTTCAAAAAATGTGAATTTTGAGCTGAAGAGAGAATTTCGCTCCTGACCCTTCCAAATGGTCCAGAGCGAAATTCTGGATAGGTCATGTTCCTGGCTAGTTTCTTGAGCGAATTCTCCTTTTTGGGCCTTGTGAAGATTGAACCAATGTTGCCAAGTTGAGAAGTGGGTTCAATATGGGGGATTCTAGATGAAGTGAAGTGAAGAAAGTGAAATTTAGTGTGAATAGGCAAGCAAAAAGTGAATTTCGCTCCTGACCCTTCCAAAGGGTCCAGAGCGAAATTCATCAAAGTCACTATTTCCTCTTTGTGTCAAGACAAGATTTTGATTCCTAAGGCATGAAAAGATTGGAGCGAGGTTGTTTAAGCCTTGCAAGATGAGTTGAAGTGAAGGAAAACAAGCAAAGAGAGAAATTCGCTCCTGACCCTTCCAAAGGGTCTAGGGCGAAATTCTCCAAATCAACCATTTTTCCCTTGAGTGAAGCTAAAATGTTGATACCTCTGGCATGGTTGAGGCTGGGGTGAGATATTCTTGCCTTGTAGGGTGAAGTGAAGTAAAGGAAGTGTAAAATAAAGCCTAAAGAAGGAATTTCGCTCTTGAACCTTCCAAAGGGTCCAGAGCGAAATTCTCATTATCACCTAATTTGCCCATATGAGAAGCTAAAAGGATGGATCCCTAGACTTTGTTGGACTAAAACAAGCATATGCTCACCTTCCGGAGGATTTTGGAGTGAAAAAAATGGGGTAATTGAGGCCTAATCAAGAAAATCGCTCCTGACCCTTCCAAAGGGTCCAGGGCGAAATCCTTTGAAACTGCTATTTTTCACCTTGTTGGGGCTAGGCGAGGAGCTAATTGTGAGGTAATGTTGAAAGGAGGTCTAAATGAGCCAGGAATGCAAAATTCGCTCCTGACCCTTCCAGAGGGTCTAGGCCGAAATTCTTATAGGGCCTGTCCCTGGAAAGAGTCTTGAACTAACTTCTTTTAATATCTTTTTTGTTGATGATTTAAGTTGAAAATGCTATGTTGAAATGAATTTATCATGTGTCCTTAATCATCTTTTGGTTTGTTTTGGCAGATGAAAGAAGACAGGCCAGGACAAGGACGACCTTTTCCAGCCCAGCATCAACAAGGATGACCTTCTCCAGCCCAGCATCAACAAGGACGACCTTCTCCAGCCCAGCCTCATCAAGGACGACCTTTTCCAGTCCAACATTTGAAGGAAAGACAAGGTGGCATCCCAGTCATCATCCCTTCAGTTGGATTGGTCCACTTCAGCATGTCTAGATCCAATGTACCTGACTCATCAAGAGATGGCACTAACTTCGATGTACCTACCCCAGCTATCCATTGGTCGAATATTCCAGAGAAGACATGTGTCCAAATAATGCAATTATTTCATTGGTCAGAATTAAGTTTGTTGTAACAAACCCTAATTAGGGTTTTCATTGTAAAATCTCGGCCATTGATCTCAAATTGATCTAAGCCATTGAATTGTATTGTGGGCACTATATAAGCCCTGGCTTTTCATTTGTAAAGGCTAATAGTTAGTCAATAGTTGATAGTAGGTGAATAGTTAGCTAATAGTGAATAGCCAGTTGATAGAATAGCAATTAGAGTAGAATAGTAAGAGAAGGCAAAGATTGTTGCCAAGATGTTGTTGTAAAAGACTTGTAAAACTTCATTGAAGAAATGGTGAAATCTATGGGTCGATTCAACAATTTCCATGGTCTTTATACTTCTCAGTTTTGATTTCATGTTATTAGATGAGTGGAAGAAATGTGTTTGATTGATGGTGAAATTTGTATATCCATACTACTAGCAGTTTGTTGATTGCAGACTTGCCTTGTGTAGTCAACTGGAATCATTCAACTTAAGCTTAACTTCAATTGTCGCTTCTTCATTGATATGCATCAACCTGATGGTGTCTATGCCTGTAGCGATGATTTGAACATCATAAAGCTTTCCTCCGAAGATCGCACTAACCTTGTGGAGATGGTCTTGGGATGTCAAGACAAGACCTAGTTAGAATTTCATCAAAGATCATTCATTGCTCCTACATTCTTAGTGTTAGCATTAGATCCTTTCCTCGCCCTCATCCTTTTTCTTTTTTTTTCAAAATCTAGGCCAGTGAAATCCTGTGTTCCAGCAATGTTCAAAGTAAATCAGACGTTTAGTCATCAAGTGTAAGTCCCCTTGTGATTCCAGCAAAATCACATCATACCGCGAAGAGCTTATCCACGAGTAGAGATCCTACAAAGCAGAACCTTGGAGTTGCCTCGACTGATCCTTCGGCGAGATCTTCAGCAGTCGGGAACTTTGTTCAAGAGAGGATAAGGTACCTTTTAGGTATTTTATTCTGTGTTTGGTCGTGTACAAAATACACATCAACACTTCCCAACTCCATAAGAATGATCTTATCGGTCGGGTATCTAGGGAGCATGTATGGCTGCCCACTATAACATCTGACTCTCATATAAGTGAAAGTTGGAAATTGGAGAAATAAGCACCCATACTCATTGACTCTTTCCCATGCTTCATCTGACACCCTTCTGTTCTTTAGAGTTTTGTCAAACTGGCACATGAAGTAACCAAAGAATGCATCTTGAACTGTTCTAAAATGTAATTTGCTAGGTCTCAAAGGCAACTGATCATAATATTTCCACACAGGTATAAACGAGCGATCACCCTTGCTAGAAAAACCAGGGAAATGTCTAAGTGATGCTGCCAAATACACTAAGTATGAATTCATGTAGAAAGTCATGGTGGTAGGGACTGTTGCAAGTTGCTCGCACAAAGCATCACTGATAATCTCTCCCCATTATATATGATGGGATTGCCTTATGAACATGGTAAACTGATACATCTAGGGCTCAAAAACATTAGAGTGTTCAAGACCCATCATCTTGCCGAGGAAAGTAATGATGTCTCCAATTTCCCACTTAAAGTCACAACGGTACAACTTAGCCCACTTTGTGAAGGCAGCTCATAGCTCATGAATCCATCTGTTAATATGACGTTTGCAGTCCTTTTCCCTCTTGACATAGTACTCGGCTGCACTATCTTTTGAAATTTCCATATAAATAGGTGCTGATGGTATCCTGAAGATTTTTTCAATTGTATCTGCATCAAGGTGGATTATTGCCTCACCATCATCATTTCTAATGGTTCTCGTCTCTCTGTCAAAGTGATGGGCACAAGCGAGAACAAATTCAGGTTCTAGGGCAGCCACTGGAAAAGAAGACGCATGATGGATGTGGCTGTCCAACAACCGCTGCATATTACTATCCTGCAGATCCTCCACTCTCTTGATGAATTCTGACATGTCCACATGCCCTATCTCCATGTCTTTAATGTGATCCAAAGGAGAGGAAACTTGCGAAGGTGAAACTTCATTTTGGTACTTGTCATATTTATACTTCATCTTCTTCGGAATAGAAGAGGATGGTAAATCTGACATTGAAGGATAACTGGTATACTGCGATGAAGACTTAAAAGTGTTAAGGCAACATCATAATCAGCTGCAACTAACATTTTTCCTTCTTTGAATGGGAAGAACTCCAGCCCTTGCACTTCACGACTTTGTGAGAGAAAGATGGGAAATAAATGGGAATGCTAGAATTTTGACTTTGACCAATTTTGGATCTTGGGAAAAATTTTACAAGTATACAATCGGATTTTTAAAACCCGAATGCAAGTATACTTGTAAAACGGAAAATGGAGAAATGAGTGAAAAATGAGATTTAGACTTGTGGGAAATGACGTGAGCGAAAAGTACGGATATAGGCAATATGGATGGGTAAAAATGGGAAGATCCTGGGAATGTCATTTTCAAGAGAATGGGAAGAACTTTCAACATGCAATCCGGTTCTAAAAACCCAATTTTGGAAGGATGGGTAATTTTCATCTTTGGAACTTGGAATTTGAACAAAAGATGGTTGAATTCTTATAACCATAAGGGAAGATCAATTATTTTCATCCAACTTGTAATCGGGATTTAAAATCCCGAATACAAGTAAAGAGGGAAAATGGGGAAGAACAATGCAATTCACAAATTGCTTTGCAAAGGGGAAAATCTCTCTCACAAAACCGATTTTTGGGGCAAAATCAACATATACACAAATTTACAACTAGAATGGAAAAACAATAAAACAAGAAGATGAAACAAGAAGAAAAGAAATCATACCTTGTTTCAATCCGGAATGCTTCTTCAAGGATGAAACAATCTTTGAATGAAGAAAACAATCCCTTAAATAAGCAATGAATGAACTCCCAAAACCCTTGCCACGTTTTAGAAAAACGTTATAAGCAGCAAATCATTGCACAAAATGCAAGTAAATAGGGCCAAGAACCGGTCTAATCTTCCTCCAACTTCAACGCCTAGGTGAAGGAAGACAAAACGATTTATGGAAGAAGAGATTCGTGGAGTTTGAATCCACCAAAACGTGGTATTTGGCAAACACGTGTTTGCGGTTTTAGACCCAAAAACCAGCATAAACAAATTCCAAATGGCGTGATATGAGTTTCAAGACGCATGAAAATAGGCAAGAGTCCAAAACGCCTTCTACCTCCCAAGAAATCTCCACAAAAATTGCTTCAAATCTCCAACAAAATCGCCTTCCTTAGCTGGTCGGGTTTTTGGGAGTGAATGACAAGTTTCATTTTACATGTAATAGTGAAAATCGGGTTTTTATTTTCATATTACAAATTAAAAATTTTTCTTTTCTTTCAACAAGGCAAAATCGGGTTTTATAAACCCAATTGCAAGTTTAAAATGTTACTTTATTCCACTTCTAAGCAAAATCGGGTTTTTGAGAGAGAGAGACAAGTTTTAATAACTTGTAAAGGGAAAATAAAATCCCTTCAACAAGTTTTTAATAACTTAACACATGCAATAGGGGAATAAAATCCCCATTACAAGCGAAAACCACTAAAATAAGGGTTTTACAAAAGAATTACAAGTGACTTTTTAAATATGCAATTTAAAATTAACTTGTAACTTATCCAAAAAATCCCTATTATGACTTAAAAAGCCAAAAAGCATCAAGGGGAAAATAAAAAGTAAGTTACGAGTTCTTTTTTCAATAAAGTGCACTTGTAATTAGCCAAAAAACCCTACAAAGACTAAAACAAAGGAAATCATTAAAACTTGCAATTCAAGGAAATTTTCCCAAAGTTAGGGAAAAAAAACCCGAAATTGAAAGAAAGACATAGCAAACGAACCCAAAATGCGATGAAATTTGAAACGCGGTTCGAGGATGGATTGAGGATTAAGCCAGTCCAAGGGCGAAGCAAAATTCTGCCTCAGGAAATGTGCTGTAGAATAAAATTTTCATTTTTTGATTTAAATTTCATGTAATGATCCTTCATTTTTGAAAACAAAATGACAACAAAATTATAAATAAATCATTAAATTATATACAGCATATTGAAGACTCGAAGGCAGCATATACAACATATTGAAGACTCATAATACATATACAACAAACTATACAGAAAATATACGTATATGTTAATACATATACAACAAACATATATCTATGAAAGAGCAGCGAATGTTGGAAATGAGTGTTTAAGACATCAATTAATTCTTAAACAGCAAATTAACAAATTATGAAATTGCTGCGACTCATATGAAAAGACACGAACTATCACAAAGAAATACGATTTACACTTGAAAAGGCACGATCTATTATGTATACTTAATAAAGACAATGACTAATGAAATGGAAGGGGTGCGACGGTCTTCCGGTCTTTGTTTTTTTTACAAAGATTTGTATTTGTGATGTTTAATAATTGTTTTCTATAAAGTGATACGATTCACCAAAAAGTGTGGTGAACGGTTGCTGTGTGAATAGTGATGACTATTAAATGAAAGGAGATGACTCTTAAAAATAATAGATAAATATAGAGTCTAAATGAATGGTAGAGGGGGGAATATGTGTACATCTATGAGGTTATAATTCAGAATAAGGAAGATAAAAAAGAATAAAAGTAGATAGAAAAAGAGGAAATAAGGAATACATCAGCAGTCAATGTGACTGGGGAGAAACACTATGGGTAATAATATGAAGCTGGTAATATTATTAATGCAATTTAATATTATTAATACAATATAATATATTAATATAATTTAATATTATTAATATAATATTATTAAATGCAATAGGTGGCTATTAATATAATATAGTATTGTTAATACAATAAGCTGCTGTTAATATAATATAATATTGTTAATACAATATGATGCTGATAATTTAATATAATATTGTTAATTCAATACAAGTAATATGACATAAGAAGAGGATTATAAACGGAAGCCACCACAGATCAGAAAGGGAAAAAGGAATAATATAATGGTTATAAATATAGATATTGATATAATAATAGATTTTAATATAATGGTTATAATTATTATAATATCTTTTAGAAACTGCTCTGCAGTAATACATAATAATTCATATAACTAGTAATTAATAAATACGAAAATGATTTATAAATGAATTAGAAGAAGATTAATTATCTAGTATGGTAAATTAGCAAGTACTTGATAGACTAGAGAAAGATAGAATATCACAGATCTGATTAATGTTAAGATAGATTTGTCCCCTACTCAAGTTTGTTTTAAGTCAAAATGTATAGAAATAGATTAGTCATAGTTAAAACAGGCCTAAACCTAGTAGGGGACATTACATATCAACCTTTGCTTTTGGTGCCTAAACTTATTTTCTATTCATGCAATTTTCTTTGTGTTTTTGGTGCAGAAGTGTGTCTCTTAGTCGTGTAATTTGTGATCTTTCTACACTCATTTTTCCAAGTGTTTGTGATGTTAGAACATACAAACCTTTGTTTCTACAATGCCTTGAAATGTTGTGGAAAGAGATTTGCCATTCATTTCTCATGTGGAGTGAGAACTTGTGTTTTTGTAAATGTACAAATTAATGCATAAAAAAATAACTAAAAAGACTCTAACAATAGATATTTTTTATTTTTACATTATGTTTATGCAAACACATACATTTAAATGGTAGTCTAATACAACTCATTGGACACACTCAACATACAAGTGTGAATTCCTTTGATAATCTTGTACACTCTGTAGTGTGCAAGTTGATTGCTTTGATAATCTTGTTGTTATGTTGTAACACTAATTGCTTCTTGAGGGTTTCCTTCCCAAAGAAATCAAGTTGGCACACTTGACAATTTTAATCTCCAAGTGCCAAAATTGGTATAGGTTGTCTTGCTTTTAGGATTTGAGTTTTTGGGTGTTAATTTTCAAATATCTCTAATTTTCCTCCAATATTGCTTATATTTCATGTTTCTTGTGATCCTAAATCATAGGTAGTCACACGTTATTTAATGGTAGCTAATTGGATTGTCCATCCCCCAATTGATGGAATTATCTGAAAGCAATTGAAAGAACTAATAGATATTAAAAGATTCTAATTCTTACTTAATTGAAAGACACAAGACTCAACCACCTTATTCCAAAAAGTAAAATTAATTAAAGGGAACTATGGTGCTACCTATCTATTTGCTACTTCCATGTTGCCAATGTTGGTGTTGGAAATAAGTCACACCCTGTTGCCCCCATATTTGGCCTACATAAAATTTGAACTTCAAATCGGTCTCGGTGTTGAGTAAAGATCCAATAGCTGTTTTTGCGTAAACAGTGAACACGCATACTGCAATTGTTGGTACTTTGGGATAATTACAAGTGCGAATGAAGCAAATGAAGATGGAGGCCACCTCAACAAAATCAACAAACGAATTATTTCTTCAATGTAATGGGTTTGATATTATTTTTGTAAAAACTGACTTGTGTCACTCATTGTAACTAAAGGTTAGGAAGTTGACTTTTTCTGCGCATAAGTGTGTAAGTTATTAACTCTTTGAAATTTACGCAGAAAAGAGTTAGTTATTAACCCAGGATTAAAGTTAGTTACGAAGGTGGTTATTCTGGGAAGCCTATAAATACAAGGCTATTTGTATTGTTGGAGAGACTTTTAACGGAGGGGAAAACTCTGCTGGAATTCTAGGAGAAACTTGTATTGACATTTTAATTTGCACTGTGTATAGAAAGGATTTTGGACTTGTATATTTCCAAAAGGATAATAAAGAAGACATCTTAGTTCGTGTGTTCTAAATGTATTCATGTGTTATCATTGCCGATTTCTCGTATGTCAAATTGGTAGTCTTTTTATGCATAAGTGATTTGTACAATTGATGTGATGATGCACAAACAACATTTGGTATCTCAGTTTGAATGTGTTGAAGTATCTTATCTCTGCGTATGTTGAGATTTGTTATTCTTCTTTATCGTCATCTCATGGCTAAGCATATTACGCTATAAAGTTCTCCCTTTGTAGTTTGTTGCGAATGTTGAGAAATCCCAGTTGATGGTCATATGTCTATTGTTGGGGTTTCTATCTTTATTTCTTTTTTAGTTCTATGTTTTCTCCTTTATGTACTTTCAAGTTAAAAGTACACGAAAATCCTAAACACCCCTATCATACGAGGGAGCTGCCCCTCTCAAACGCAGAGGAAGATCGTGTTTCACAGAACGATCTCTCCAACTGTTGGAACGTTTGTCACTGCTCATCGGGCAAACAGGGTCAGTTTCAGGTAAACGACCGCAGTGACAAATCTATTTACCAACACACCCGGACCGACGATGGACTGGTCCAAGAGGGGCCAGTAGCTCAGTGGTAGAGCTCTCCAACAACGTATGGAAGGTCCTAGGTTTGAGTCCTATTTGGTCCATGTCTTAACATGGTATCAGAGCTAGGTCGAGGCTAGGAGCCCCAAGCACACGAGAGGTGTGGCTTAAGGGGGGGTGTTGGTGTTGGAAATAAGCCACACCCGGATCGACGATGGACTAGTCCAAGAGGGGCTAGTAGCTTAGTGGTAGAGCACTCCAGCAGTGTGTGGAAGGTCCTAGGTTCGAGTCCTAGCTGGTCCATGTCTCAACTACGAATACATTCATTCAACTAGCTAGCTTATTGCATTATTCAACTTTCTTAATTGAAAGTGCTTACAGTCCTATCAAACCAATAAATGTAACTATATTAAAAGTGACTTAGTGCTATGGATTGGAATAGGGACACTATAGTTTCATTTCAAGATGTTATTTTTTTTTTAGATTAGATAAATGAAATGTAGATATAAGACAATTCAAACAAGATTGTTGATATTATATTTATCAATAGCCAGATGCCTTTTACAATATGCATTGCTTTACACCTCGAAGCAAACTAAGTTCGATCTCAAGACGTGCAGGCTATTGTCTGAGTTTCCACGATCTGCTGTGTGTATGAGAACTGCAGTATGTATTCAAACTGCCGTGTATAACATTTGAACTTGCTGTAGGTTATATGTGAACTGCTGAAGATGTTATATGCAAACTGCTGATGATGTGCGTATCAATCTATGGAGTGAAGACACGATCATTATATATATCTGCTGATGGATAATAGTCTCCAAGAGTCGGCTCCTTTCAAGGAGACACAACTTCACATAGAGGTGTCACACCCTTCTAATAAGACATGGCGGACTTTCACCATAAGTCGGCCACTTAACAAACATTTAATCAAGGCCCAATCGGTTATACACATACCAATTTAAATAATATTAGTTTGCTTATTAATCATGCTTATAAAAAAAACGAATAGTGTATAAAGCATGGTGACAGTAAATAATCGGTTTACCAAATATGTAAGGCCGATAGGCCATTCACATATTTGGTCTCAATTAGTCGGCCTGTAGGATTACTATCGATGCTATATATATTATCAACACTCCCTATTAGCTAGGGAGGAATCCTTTTCAATCTCTACAAGTCACATCACCTCATCGTGATGACTAACACAATGACTACACTCATGTGAATGAAGGAAGCTTATCACCTCATCGCGATCGCATATCACCACATCGTGATGTTTGACCACAATGGCTACTCCCATATGTGGAAAGGAAAGATATCATCTCATCGTGATATCAACCATTATTGTGAGATCGTCACCTCACAATGATGGTTAAATGCAAGTGTTCATCATTGTGAGATCGTCACCTCACAATGATATTCACCATAGCTCATCCTAGAGGGTGAACACACAAGTACAAGAAAATCATCATAGACTCTCTCATGTGATGTCATGGCATCACACACACGACATCCACCATGACTCATCTGAGAGGGTGCAATCAAGGGCTTTCACCTCAAATCTCTCTCAAAGAGAAATGCATTAGCAAGAGCTTACACTTTAAACTTCTCTCTCAAAGAGAAGAATGCATTAGTATAAAATATAAATAGATCAATGATGCTGAGACATAATCTCAGCTAGGGCTTCATTCTCCACCATACCAAGTTTATCTCGAAAGTACACAAACTTTATCCTGGAGAGAGGCTTGGTGAGAATGTCTGCTGTTTGCTCATCAGTATTAATGTATCTCAACTGAATAGCATTCCTTTCCACCATGTTTCTAACATAGCGATACTTGATCTCCACATGCTTTGTTTTGTCATGAAACACGGGATTGACAGAAAGCTTTACACAACTTTGATTATCACAATGGATAATAGTAGGCTCTAAGGATTGCCCAAACAATCTTGCAAGAAGCTTCCGAAGGCACACTGCTTCTCGTGCTCCCACACATGCTGCAATATACTCGGCCTCTGTAGAGCTTAATGCCACTGAAGACTGTTTCCTGCTGTACCAAGAAATCATGGCAGAACCCAAACTAAAACAACAACCCGAGGTGCTCTTCCGATCAGTGCACACCCTACCCAATTGAAATCAGTATATCCATGCAGCTTCAAGTCCACATCAGAAGAATATCTCAAGCCATATGCAACTGTGCCGCGCAAGTATCTTAGAATATGTTTTGCTGCAACTAGATGTATTTGCTTTGGTTCACACATGAATTGGCTAAGTGCACTTACTGCATAGCAAATATTTGGTCTAGTATTGACTAGGTACATGAAAGACCCAATCATCTGCCTGTATAGTGTAGAATCCACCAGATCTGAACTAGCTGTAGCCTCTCTTAACTTATGCAAGTTGGTCTCCATAGGTGTGGACATGGATTTACAATCCATCATACCAAATCTCTTTAGAATGTCAATGGTGTACTTCCCTTGACTCAGAATGATCTCATAAGATTTTTGCCAAACTTCTAACCCAAGGAAGTAGTGCAATAAATCAAGATCCTTCATCTCAAATTCAGAAGCTAACTCCGTCTTGCATTTGATAATAAGATGATCTTCTCCCGTGATAAGTAAGTCATCAACATAAAGAATTAGGATTAATGCTTCCCCATTAATTAACTTGAAGTACAAGTTTGAATCTGCATCATTCTTGGAGAAGCCCAAGCCTATCAGGTAACGATCAATCCTTTCGTACCAAGCACGTGGAGCCTGCTTAAGGCCATACAATGCCTTCTTCAACTTGCAAACATGAGACTCCTTCCCATGTACCACAAATCCTTCAGGTTGCTCAATAAATACTTCTTCCTCGATTACACCATTTAGAAAAGCCGTCTTTACATCCATTTGATGAATCTTCCATCCTTTAAATGTTGCAATAGCAATGATGGTCCTGACTGAAGTATATCGGGCAACTGGAGCAAAGGTTTCCTAATAGTCAATTCTCTCCTTCTGAGAGAATCCTCTAGCCACAAACCTAGTCTTGTATTTCTCAATACTACCATCAACAGCATGTTTGATCTTAAAGAGCCATTTAGAAGAAACAACAGATTTACCTTCCGGTCTAGGTACAATGTCCCAAACGTCATTCTTTAGAATTCATTGATACTCTTCTGCCATGGCATCTTTCCTAACCTGTTGACTAGTAGCTTCCTCAACACTGGTAGGTTCTGATTTAGTGATTTGACTCATCAATGCAACATAGCTAGAGAACTTATGAGGTCTCTTACTTTCTCTAAATGTTCCTCTTGGGGCTGCAAAACTTTTAGCCTCTTGCATCATTTTCCTCGCCCAGAGAGGTCTTTTTTTACCAATCACAATGTCAGTAGGCCCATGAATAGGTTTCAAGGGCTCATTTGGATCATCATCTTCTTCAGGTTCATGAGTCTCCCTCTGAATCTTAGGGGTATGGTCATCTTCCATATTTTGAGAAGCTCTTGATCTTCATTGTCTATCTGATGGATGCCCTTGGATTTTCTGAATGCAACATCCTCTTCAAATGTCACATCGCTATTTAACTCTATCAATTTGTGCCCTGGAATATAGATTTTGTAGGCTTTTATTGTTCACTATAGCCTACAAATATTTCCTTCTTGCTAGAAGGTTCCAACTTTGTCCTTTTATCTTTGGGTATATGTATATACACTGGACAACCAAAGATCCTCAAATGACTTACATCCGGCTTCACCCCTGTGAATGCTTCTTCGGGTGTCTTATTCTCCAAAATACGGTGAGGGCATCTATTTTGAACATAGACAACAATTCTAGAAGCCTCAACCCAAAAAAAAGTTTGGGGATTTTGATCATGGATCATGGCTTTGGCTGCTTCCACAATAGTTCTATTTTTCCTTTCCGCTACACCATTTTGTTGAGGATTATAGGGAACACAAAACTCCCTCTTAATCTCAGCTTCAATGCAAAAATTCATGAAGTTACCGGAGGTGTACTCTCCTCCATTATCGGATCTCAAGATTTTGATCCTCTTCCCGGATATGTTCTCTACTTGAGCTTTGAATTCCTTAAATCTCATAAGTACCTCTTCAGATTCTTTACTCTTCAAGAAATAGATGCAAGTCTTTCTTGAGTAGTCATCAATAAAAATAACATAATACAAGAAACCACTCAAGGACACAACAGACATAGGACCACATAAATCTGAATGAATGAGTTCTAAAATACATTTGGATCTACTTTCACTACTATGAAATGTACCTTTAGTATTCTTACCCAATGCGCAACCTTTGCAAGTGCCTTCATGCTCCTGTTTGAGTTTTGGAAGGCCTGTAACCATCTTCTCCATTGTAGGTAGTGCACGAAAGTGAAGACTTGATGAGTCATGAAGTAAGGCTTGAGGAGGATGAGTGCAAAGTTTGTAAAGACATCCATGACGAATTCCAATGACTTGAGCTATGTTGATGTTTGATTTCTTTGGCCATGCAAGGACTTTGCCATCTACGAATGCAATTCGATATCCTTTGTCTTCCAAGGCTGATATGGAGACAAGATTTCGATTAATTCTCGGAACAAATAGTACACCATTCAATTGCAAGGAAATGCTAGAATTTAAGTGAAGAGCGGAGGTCCCAACTCCTTTCATGGAGTAACTAGTATCATCTCCAATGATCACTTGTTCATTTGAATTTGTCTCCACCAAATCATTTAGATGTCCTCTAAATCCAGTAGTGTGGCGAGATGCACCATTGTCAATTAACCAAGTATTGTGGTTGGTAGGCACATTACTTGAAAGGGTTGAATAGAATATGAATCCGTCTGTATCCTTTTGTGGAAGAGTCTCACCAACATCCGCAATGGAAGCTTGAGGCATAGGCCTAGTTGGACATTCCTTTGCATAGTGACCATAATTGTCACATCTAAAGCATTGGACTTTTGAAAGATACTTCCTTCTTTTGAATGTAGGAGTACCATTGGATTCCTTATATTTCTTCCTTTTGAAATGTTCTTTCTTACCCTTCTTCTTTGAAGAGTGAGAGGCTAGAACATGAATATCTTGATTTGTAGAGCTTTGGCCAATGCCTGTTGTAGCCAATCTATACTCTTCTTGAATGCAGTCTGTCTTCAATTGATCAAACTTAGGGAGTTTTGATCTTGTGCTTATCCCTTTTATAAATGACTCCCATGATGAAAGAAGACCATTAAGTGCCTACATGATTAATTATTTGTTATCTATAGTGTGTCCAATGGTAGAGACTTGATCTCTCAATTCGGTAATCCTCATGAAGTATGAGATGATGGATTCTCCTTTCGTCATCTTGATGTGGTGAAGTTGTTACTTTAATGCAAGAGTTCGACTCGTGTTGTTGATCTCATACATCTCCTCTAATGTCTTGAACATGTCATATGCCGTCGTCAACTTGGAGATGATTGGCACAATGTGATCTTTCATAGAGTCAACCAACATTTTCTTTGCTTTGGTGTTCTTTCTCTCCCATTGAAGCTTCTCATCCTCTTCGGTTGGTTCTGGTACCACTTTCTCCACGAATTCATTTAATTCGTTTTCCTCCAAGGCAAGCATAACTCTAAACTTCCAAGAGACGAAGTTTGATGCACCCTCAAGTTTGTCTTCAACTTTAAGTCCGTTCACCATCTTGATGTTGATAGATGTAATCAAACTCGAAGGCAATAATGGAGGATAACCCTGCTTCTATGAATCTGATCTGATCTTTTCTTAAGCCTGCTCTGATACCATGTAATTTTTTTTTTATGATCAAATTAATGAACTGTAGATATAAGACAATTCAAACAAGATTGCTGATATTATATTTATCAATAGCTAGATGCCTTTTACAATATGTATTGCTTTACACCTTGAAGCAAACTAAGGATGAATCGATCTCAAGACGTGCAGGCTACTGTCTAAGTTTCCACGATCTGCTGTGTGTATGAGAATTGCAGTATGTATTCAAATTGCTGTGTATAACATTCAAACTTGTTGTAGGTTATATGCATACTGCTGAAGATGTTATATGCTAATTGTTGACGATGTGCGTATCAATCTAAGGAGTGAAGACACGATCATTATATATATCTGCTGATGGATAATAGTCTCCAAGAGTCGGCTCCTTTCAAGGAGACACGACTTCACATAGAGGTGTTGTACCCTTCTAATAAGACATGGCGGACTTTCACCATAAGTTGGCCACTTAACAAACATTTAATCAAGGCCCAATCGGTTATACACATACCAATTTAAATAATATTAGTTTGCTTATTAATCATGCATATAAAAAAAGCGAATAGTGTATAAAGCATGGTGACAGTAAATAATTGGTTTACCAAATATGTAACACCGATAGGCCATTCACATATTTGGTCTCAGTTAGTCGGCCTGTAGGATTACTAGCGACGCTATATATATTATCAACACAAGAAATTCTTTAAATTTTTGTTTGGAGAGAGATTATCACATGTTTCATTTCAGCACATGCCTTGAATAGTTTTTTGGAGCAAAATTCAATTACTTGGTGAGTCCTCGAGTACTCTCTGTTTTCCTCATTTTTGAAAATTAAAAAATGTGACAACCCCTACAAATTTTTGCTCAAAATGTGTCATTTTTGTCTCTAAGGCACGTTTTACGAGGTGCAAAACTCATATTTGATAGGGTCAAATCATCAGGGTGTGTCTTTGCTATTGTTGACCAAGTTTTGGCCTTCATTTTCCTAGCTTTTTCTTCAATTTCGGGTTTTAGAGCAATCATTGCAAGTAGGAGATTTTTTGTTTGAAATTTGTGATTTTAAGGCTATAGGGCATGCTTCCGAAAGTGGAAAGTCTACATTTCTTGATGGTAAATCAATCACGAGCTTATCTTTCATCTCTGTGAAATTTTTTGTTACTTTTGGCCTTCGTTTTAGCTATTTTTTGTGCAATTTTGGGTTGTAGAGCAGTCATTGCAAATGGGGGTCTTTTTGATGTCATTGCAAGTTAACTCACTGCGAGTGGGGGTATTTTGGATGTCATTACAAGTAAACTAACTTTATGTTTCTTTTTTCTTTTTAAGTGTTTGTAGGAACTTTTTGAGGTGATTGCAAGTTTTTAAAAAAGAATTTAAAAAAGAATTACACGTTTTTCAACTTGTAATGAGTCTCCCAAAACCCGAAATTGCCTTTAAGTCAAAAAGTAACTTGTAAAGTGACTTTCGAAACCCAAAATTGGCTTTAAGTCATATTTCAACTTGTAAAGTGATTTTAAAAGCCCCCATTACAAGTTATTTTCAAAAAGCAACTTGTAATGGGTCATAAAAAACCCGATTTGCGTGCAATGAGGATTACAAGTCATTTTAAACTTGTAATGAGTCACTGAAAACCCGAAATCAGTTTTGCAACTGATTTTCACTTGCTCTTGCTCATTCAAACCCCTATTGGAGGGATTTTTGGCATGAAGAACACTTGGCAAGGTCAGCAACTTTATTGAATCCCCATTTTTGCTCTACCTTTGCCACGTTTTTGCAGATTTGGTTTTGGTTTTCTCTTTTTTCCTTGACCACGTGAAGGCTTGATGCTTGTTTCATTGTCATTATTTGATCTTTCAAAGTGTGGGTAGGTATGATGGCTTTCATGCCTATTATTGTTGTTTCCTCTTTATTATGCCCTAAAGTTTCATTTTCGGGTTTCTAAAGGGTGATTGCAATTTCATAATTCATGGCTTTCATTACTTGCAGTCGGGTCTCTGAGACCCGATTGCAAGTGATTTTAAGAGTTTTAAAACATTGTTTGCCTCCACAAATTCCCATGTTCTAAAGACAGATTATGAAGGTTTTCCCACAAGATTGCAAGCTTATACCCAATCAAAGTGCTTACTTGCAATCGGGTCTTGAAGACTCGATTACAAGTGCAAGTTGTAATGTTCTCTTACTTGCAGTCAAATTTCCCAAACCCGAAATTAGTCCAAAATGCACTAAAAAACACGTGAAAATGAATCTCGAGGATCTAATTACAAGTGCAAACGCGTATTTTCCCATTGCACATATGAAGTTACATGTTCATTCTCCGCAATTTCAAGTCAATGCTCTTGTTTTTCTACACATGTAATGCAGTCCTCAAAACCCAAAATCATTTGTGAGCCCATTTTTGCTTCAATTTATCCCTTCCCTTGTCAATCTTGTTTACACACACGATCAATCAGACCAACAAATCAAGGCATGGGCATTGTTTTATAACAATTCCATCTTGAATAAGGTGTTATGGGTTCTTCATCAACGAACAAAAGAAGAAGAGATACAATAGTAATTCATGGATGCAAATTATAGAATGCTTTCAAGACAGAGATGGTCATGACATGAAAAGAGGAAGGCAGCCCTTTCCCTCTTGAAGAAATGGTACTACCCCGAGCATGTGATAAGGTTGAAGTTCGTTGGCCAAGGACACAAAGATCATTAAGGATGCAAATTCCCGTTCCGGTTCGAGATGCCTTCACTAATCCTAAATACTTCAAGATTTAGCATCTTGAAGTAGCATGAAGATCATTACAGACAAATGATGATGTAGTTAGATTCGTGTCTTCGGACACATAGAATAGTTTCAATTGTGTATTTGTAATTTTGTTTCGACAAGTTACATGTAAAACAAGTTTTGTAATTGCAAGGGTCAATTTTTGTAAATTGTAATTACATGTAAAGCAACTACAAGTTGAGTTAGATTAGGACCGTAGTTGGAATAAGTCACGGTGGCTGAGAGAATTTCTCAAGTTAGTTAGGATCCTCCCACCTTTTTCTCAAAGTTCCTCCCCTATGTATACAGGAGGGGGTGTTTTGTATCTTTTATCTTTTGGCAGTGCAACAAAAATTCTATTAGATTGTATGTAGACTCTAAGATTTTGAGCTTAGTTGTAAATCAGATTGCAGTCAATTAAAAGAGGCAAATTGCTTTCAAACTTTGTGTTGATTCAAGGTGTTATGTGATGACATTTTCTGGAGATTGATTGTGAGTTTTGAGGTGTTATATAAGAGGGATTCAAGCTCAATCTAGCAGACTTTGAGCTGCTTATTGCATTTGGAGTTTTAGATTGGTTTTCAGATTTGATATTGCAAACTTTGAGCTGCATGTCACGTTTGAAACTATTGTAGGACGCACAAGCAAAGGGGGTAACTTGTAGACTTTGTGCTACTTTTATTTTCTATGTTTGTGCATAAGAGGTGCATCATGTAGTTAGACTTTGAGCTGCTACATACTGTGATTGGTTACCAGAAAATCATCTAAAAAGGTTGATAGGAGAGTAGATAGTTGAAGACTTTGAGCTTTCTTTTTGTTTTCCCGTCCCGGAGAAGCAACAGAGGACTTTGTGCCTTTATGGAAACTTTGCTTCTTTATTTGGTTTATTTCATTAATCATTTGTGCTTTTTGCTGTGATTCTTTTTTGAAAGAAGAGAGAAAAATAAGTGTCTTTTCTAAAAAAAGAGAACAAGACAGAGTTTCACCTAGATTTAGAGTTGGAGTTTATTTCTGAATTGATAAAGTAGAAAGCAAAGGGGGAGCCTTCCCTTTGAAAATAGGAGAGTTTATCTCACACATTGTGGCTGAAACCACACTTTTGCTTCTTCCCAGGTGTACAAAATTTTCAACCAACACTCTCTACTCTTTTTCCATCCTGAGTTTTTTAGCAGTTTACCCTTTGAGTTTGTTGGTGAGTCAGTGGTGAGTTTTAGTGATTTTTTGGTCAAGTACGTGGCAAGTTAAAGCGTTTCGTTCACACTATGTAGAAGAAAAAAAGAAAACGTCGCAGAAGTGCAATTATGACATTGAGAAATGTAATTTTGTGGCTTTATATGCATATCCGCCCATGCTAGAGAAGTACACGAGTGTTTAAACATTCTTGAGAAAATTGGAAGGATTTTATAAGGGATTCGTAAAGAAATTTTAGATTTGCAGGTTAATTTTTTTTTCTTCCAGGCATATTAAATATATCTGTCATGTTAAATTTTTTATAGCATGTAAATTTACAAATGTAATTCCATTGACTTCATTTTATATATAAACTTTTTGATGATTTACACAAGTTTATGTGAATCAAATTGTTTATTTATTTATTTTCTATGCTACTAGTCCCATCATTGCACATTTCCAATTTTGATTTGTAAGTTGTGCATGTAGAAGCTTAATGGAGGCACCAACTGCCACATATACAATATTGTAGGCATTCTTAACCATGACACCAATCCATGTTTAGAAGCACTAGAAGAGGTGTAAGAACATATGCAAGTATTTCTTGATTTTTTGATGAGAAAAAAATGGAGAGGGTTAGGGCACAAGTAGCTAGATAAGCAACCATTACTTTTTTTAGTTGAAATTAAGTTATATACATTAGGCATTCTGAGTTTCAATAATGGTCCATGCACTTCATCTAGCTTGAGTAGAGCCTCGTTAGAAGGCTTTTTTTTGCCTAGAATGATGCTTGGAGCAAAATCTTCTTTGCAAGGCATAGGAAGGAACAAGGAGGTGTACAAAGAAGTAGATAAGGTTTGCATAGTTTTTTGGAATTACAACAACATTCCCTTTAATGTGGCAAAGAGTCCATATTGGGAGTATTTGGTGACAACATTGATAGTTGTAGGGAAAGGGTGCAAGGTTCCCTCTCCAAAAGAGTTAATTGGGAGGTTGCTCCAAGATGCTATTGCAAATACAAAATCAATTGCAGAAGATGAAAAGAAGCAGTTGCAAAAGCTCAGATTTATAATTCTTTCAGATGGGTGGGTGAATGGAAGTAACTGCAACCTCATCAACTTTTTGTGAGTTTCAATGATGAGTTGATTTCCATGAAGTCAATTGATGCCTCTAGCAAAATAAATAATGCAAAAAATTGAACTTGATGCAGGAATATGTTGTTTTAGAGGTAGGCATAGAAAATGTTGTGTAAGTTGTTATTGACAATGTAAAGACAATTGTGGCAATCGGAAGATTGCTTCAAGAGAGGTATCTAACACTCTTTTTGACCCCTTGTGCAGCATCTTGCCTTGACCTTCTTTGGGACAAGATAGGAAAAAATGATTAGGTAAGAGTGGTTGTGGATGGGGAACAAAAATTAGTGTTTAGTTTAATTGTATCTTGTAAATTTTGTAACTTTGATTTGTTTCTATTTTGTAGATGTTGGAGTTATTGGTGAGGGTTTTGTGCTTGGTGGATGGGGAACAAAAATTAGTGGGATACAATTATGGGGCCATGGATAGGGCCAAAGATGCCATTCAAAATTATTACAATTAGGACACATGTAGATATACCCCCATTTAGGAGATCATTGATTGAAACTAGAACCAGAGAAGAAAAATCTTGAAGAAATCCCGATTATACCTGATTTTTTGCTAGCCTGTCCTATGGAAAACTTTTTCCCCCAAGACATCCCATATTTTTAAAAGATTGTTCATTGCAATTTTCAACATTTTTTTTGCATTTAAATACTAATTGATCTCCCGCGAACATGTGAAACCCTCAAAACATACAAAATGGCGAAATATTTTATTAATAGAGTAGTTGTGTGATATTTTTAGGTCAACTATAAACGAGAGCTTGTTTGGACATGCCTATAGGGCACAACTAGTTGCAAATTTGCAAGGAATTAGGTAGCAATGCTTTTAAGTCAAACGTAGACAAATTTTGTTGTAACATTGCTGCAAATACATTTTATAATTTAATGTCAAATAAATAGTATTTACACAAAATTCAACCACCACATACAAACAGATGAATAACTTATTCAATAAAATTTTCAATGTGCACATCACAAGGATATTTCAATTTAAATTAACAAGATAAAATGTTAAATCTATCATATTTTGCATAAGCTTCATCCAAAAAGATAGTATTTTAATGTTATGACAAGTGAATGGTCAATATTCTGAGGTTATATCTTCATTTTTTGTTCATACTTCATATTTTGTGTCTACTTATCATTGTTTAATTTTATCTATATTCATATGCTATGATTTTTGTCAATACTATCAATACATTGTCACACATTGTTTTAATTTTGTGTCTACTTCTTATCTACTTTTTATCTATTTTATTTTATATCTATTTTATTTTGGTGAGGCTTCCATCCAAAGAGATTATTTTACTGTTATGTTAGGTGAATGGTCTATATTTTGACATTATATCTTAACTCGTTGTCTACTTCATATTTTATTTTTATTTTATTTTTTTTAAGGATAAGAGCTATCATTGGGGATAGCACCCTTGTATTGCTAAAAAGGTTCTTACAAAAAATGCTTTAGCAGAAAACTACTCCTATCATATCTTCACACTGCTATCTGCAGCGACTACCACTACTCCTACCATTTCCTATCATTGCTAACTGCAGCGTATACATAAACAGAGATATATATCGTTACTACTCCCCCCCATTGAAGGTTTGCATGATGACCCCCGCATACTCTCCAATGCTGATTACATTTGCTGTGGCTTCAGCCGAGAACCACCAGGTTTCAGTGTTAGTTACTCTGCGGAAGGGAGCCATATTCCCGTTCTGTACTGCACATCAAAACACCTCCCACGCGTTTTCCCCAAATGTTCTCATCATTTCCTTCAGCTCCTCCCTCTCAATGCGTTTGCATTCTGCCCGACTTGTCTCACTGGTGTCTGATTTTGGACTCCCATCCTCATCACTCGCTTCTTCTTCTTCTTTGGAGTCCGATGGCAGAAAGTAGCTTGGTTGAAAATATGTCTTGAGTAAGCTAAACCATTCTCCCTCCGGCAGGCTTAAGATGGAGTCCGCAATATGGTTGCCATTGACTAGTTTGACAAAGCCATCCAGAGCCTCCACCGCTTTTTCTCTGCACTCGATGATGTCAACCAAGGGCATAAGGACAGCTTCATAGATCGTGCTATCACACCAGTGGCGGTCGAAGTTTAATGTGATCCCCACAAGCCCTTTGATTGCGTTGTAGACATACTCCTTTGTGACAAACAAACTACGAATCTGCGCATCCAACGTTTCTTCGCAGTTCATACAACCGATACTACCCGCTTTGAGAGTTCCCTGCACCTTACATACTATGTATTCCGCGTATACAGAGGCCAATAAATAGAGTTTACTATGCTCTAGAAGTTTCGACCTGCCAAATTTGGCTTCGGCCCAAAAATCTGCAGGAATTTGTCCTTCCGTCATTTCAGCCCTTCCTCTGCAGGTCGGATCGCCGTCACTGCAACTTTCAGGTATTTGAGCTGCCTAAGAACTCCACCACTTGTCCTACATTCGCTTCCCTATTTTCAAGGACCATCATCCCACTCCCTCGCTTTTCCTTATCCATAGGTCCTTCCTACACAGGTCCGTAACTTCTGGACTGAGGGCCATGGGATTGACTGTCACTTCCGCAACTTGTGAGTTGACCCCTAGATTTGCCAATAGGTCGGCTACTTTGTTTCCCTCCCTATGTATATGTGTTATTTCATATGGTTTGATTGCCTGAAGTAAGGAACGAATGCACGACAACCACTTCGATAATTTCCAATTAAGCAATTTGTCATTGGTCACCCTGCTTATGATTATCTGTGCGTCTCCTTCAACCTGAACATTGGTCAGACCTTTCTCCTTGCAGAGTAACAACCCGGCCTCTAGAGCTCCTATTTCTGCCTCATTGTTTGTGGCGTGGCCAATATAGCCATACATGCCAGACACCACATTCCCCTCCTTGTTTCGAATGACTGCTCCAAATCCAGCCTGCCCCGGATTGCCTTTGCAAGCCCCATCAAAATTGAGCTTTACCCAATTGTTATGAGGCTTCTCCCATCTGACCTCTTTCCTGTTGATTCTATTTTTGGGATAATGGAATAGAGTGTTTTTGAAGGACCAATTCCTTTCCATTTCCATATCCCAATCATTGAATTTGAATTTACTGACATTTCGTGACCTACCACAGATGACTTCTTCTATGCTCGCTTTAATGTCATTTATGACTAGTTCCACTGTTTTGGCCGATTCTTTGAATATCCTCTTGTTCCTTTCTTTCCTGATAGCCCAAACAATCATTGCTGGGCCGGTCAACCATAGGACTCCCCATTTAGACTGAGTGAATTGTGGCCATGCGACAAGGAAGTCTTTTAGAGTCATACTTCTAGCTGTGTGGAAGCTCACCATTCCTAGGAACCAATCCCAGCAACTGCGGGCGAATCTGCAATTGTAGAGCAGATGGTCCCCTGTTTCGTCCCCACTGTTGCAAAGTACACACCAACTTGGCCCTTGTATGCCTATAGTTTTCTGTCTATCTCCAGTGAGTATTCTTCCATTCAATGTGATCCATAAGAATGCCCCTGCCTTGGGCAACACCCATTTGTTCCAGCATAACTTGCTGGGCCAATTCGGATTCTGAGCTCTGTGCCTTTGGACTTCATAGCCCAGCTTCACATTGTACTCCCCTGATTTTGCTCCACACCAGATTACTCTGTCTTCTTCCTTTGATACCAATATGGATCTGTTGTTAAGGAGTTCTAATTTCTTACACATCTGTGTATTGCCAATAGTTATCTTTCTCCATGTCCTCATGCCATGGGACTCAACATTCCCAAAATAGCTAGCTACCTGCGGGCCTATCACAGTTTCGATGACGTTGACCCAATCTTGATCTTCAAAACAGTCTGCTAGCGGCGGCTCCCCTTCCCATGAGTCCCGCTAGAATTTGGCTTTACCTCCATTCCCAATTCTCCACGAAATGTGATTCGTTATTATGCTCCTGCTGTTCCATAGGAAATTCCAGGTCGGAGATCCCTTCTCTGTGTCTGCTATTGTGAAAATCCAATCAGAATCAGCGGAGTCTAGGTACTACTTTTGAAATATCCTGCACCACAATTTGTTGGGGTTTTTGTACATTTTCCAAGACAATTTCGCTCCTAATGCCAGGCTTTGTAGGCTCATTTTCCTCAGCCCTGCTCCCTCGTCCTCTTTCCGCATACACATTGTGTCCCAATTTATCAGCAGTATCCTCTTATGCTCCTTGGCCCCGTCCCACACAAACTTTTTTAGTAATCCATCTAATTTTGCTCCCACTGAATTGGGCACTTGATAGCATTACATACTGTAGATTGGAACAGCTGAGAGTACAGACTTTATCATTAGTATCCGTCCGGCCTGAGTGAGCCATTTGTTCTTCCATTGTTCTGATTTGATCTTACAAGAATTAAGTACATCCTCCCAAATATGTGTTTGTCTACCTCCCATGTTAATTCTGATCCCAAGATATTTGATGGGGGGAACAGTGATTTGAAAACCAAGCAAGTGCGAGATGCGATTCTGTAGTAATCTTTCAGTATGGAAAAAGAAAATCTGCGATTTACTTACATTCATTACCTGTCCTGACAGCTTCGTGTACTCATCCAGTGCATCTTTAATGCCTTTGGCTTCTTTGATTGTTGCTTCGCCAAACAGTATAGTGTCATCCGCAAATTGTGAGTGCGTTATAGGCTCGATTGATCTGTGAGCACGTATACCATTCCACTGCTTGTCTGACTGCTTGGATTTAATTAGATTGCTGAGAACTTCTGCCATGAGTACGAAGAGGGTCGGGGATAATGGGTCCCCTTGCCTTAATCCGTTAGTGGCTTTGAAGAAGCCGCAGACCGCCCCATTTACAAGCAAGGAGAAACTGACCGTGGAAATGCAGAATCTGACACAGTTGATCCACTCCTTTGGAAAACCGTAGTAGTTGAGGACCTTCACCAAAAATTGCCATACCACCTTATCATATGCCTTTGCCACATCCAACTTAATAATCATGCCTTTTGTCTTCTCTTTATGAATGGTATGCATGACCTCTGACACTAAAATAATGCTGTCCGCTAATTCTCTTCCTGGTGTGAACCCATTCTGATTTTCTGAGATGAGATTGGCCATTGCTTTCGAGATGATTTTGTATATGGTGTTGCATAACGATATAGGTCTTAGATCATGTATTGAGGTACATTCTTGTTTTTTAGGAATCAGAGCAATGACCGTGTTATTTATTTCTCTTACAAATTTCCCTTTCTGTCTAAATTCGTCTACAACTCCCCATATGTCGTGACCCAAAAAATCCCAACACTTCTGGTAAAATTCTGCTGTCATACCGTCCGGACTTGGAGCCTTGTAGGGATGAAGCTCAAAGGTGGCCCTTATAATTTCCTCTAAGGAGTATGGTTCGCAGAGCATTTTCGCTTCCTCCACAGTTACCAACTTCTGTACAAGCTCAAATAGCCTGTCATCTACTGCGTCTTCTGCCTGACAATCATTTCTCAGTAATTTAACAAAGTATTCAAGTGCCGCTTGCTCTAATTCCGCCTCTGTTCTTCTCAATATCCCTCCATCATCCAAGATTGCAGTGATTTTATTCTTATTCCTTCTACCTTTTGAGGTTGCATGAAAGAACTTTGTATTACGGTCCCCCTCTGCGATCCATAGTGCCCTCGATTTATCTCGCGAGTAGATCTCTTCTCTATTTAATATTTCTGCATACTGCTCCTTAAGGAGCTTTTCTTTCAGATAATCATCCCTGTCCATCCCTATGAACATGACTCGTTTGTTAATTTCTTCCAGTTCTTCTTCTATTCGGAGTTTCTCAAAGAATATATTCTTGAAAGAGGACTTGTTCCAGTGCTTGATATTGTTTTTGATGTATTGAATTCTCTTTGTAAAACAAAAGCTGGGGGAGCCCGAAAAGGTGTCGCTTTCCAACCACCATGTTTTAAGTAGTTCAATGAATTTAGGGTCCCTCCACCACATACTCTGAAACTTAAAGTAGTTTCTGTTCTTAGGAGCCTCATGATTAATAGACAAAGTGATCGGAAGGTGGTCCGATCCAGCTTGCGGGATGATACTAGTTTCAATTGAGTAGCTATCATTAAACCACCATTCCCCCACCAAAAAACAATCCAATCTTTCGGAGATTTTTGAAAAGTTAAGTCTTCTATTAGTCCAGGTGAACTTACCATTCTTCGGAATAACATCCACCACTTGACACTTTGAAATGAATTCCCTGAAATCTTCCATTACTCTTGTACTCTTTCGTAATCCTCCTTCCTTGTCGTCAATGTCCAAAATTGCATTGAAGTCCCCAACCAGGATTGCCTTTTCCTTCTCTAATGATATCAGTTGCTCATGTATTTCTGTCCAAATTCTCAACTTATCCTCTGTTCTGGTCGGCCCATATACATTAAACAGGGGGAAACTAAAAACTCCTGGTTTGTACACAATGTTGCACACCATCCAAAATTCGTTGGACTCTAAAGGGTGCACTTCGAACACTTCTGAATTCCACAAGATTCCTAGGCCTCCAGCAGATCCTCGGGCGTCCTGAAACAATCCTTCCCATTTGTTGCAGTATCTGATGAATTCTGCCACCTTTTGCCCATTCAACTTGGTTTTCTGTAGTAAAACCAATTCAGATTCTAGCTTGGCCAAAGACCTTTTGACCAAGCGTCTTTTGTCAGGGGCTGTTAAGCCCCTGACATTCCGTGATGTGATTCTCATTTCTGTCCAAGGGAGGGGCTACCTCCCTTGGGGTTGTTCATGTATTCCAGGACGCTCACAATACCTTTTTCTGATGCTTTCTCTTCTCTAATTTGCTTATTGCTTTTCCTGCCTTTAAATCCTTTCGCTCTGCCCAAAAGACTATTTGCTGATTGGCTAATGCATCTGGGATCAAGGTTATCCAGAATGTCATCTTCTTCCTCTCCGTCTGAATTACTCATTTCCGCATCGCTTGTGCATTCTTCAATATTGTTGACTACCTGAGTTCTTGCTGTAGGTGACTTTTCCTGGTTTGGAGTATTCATCCCTTCACCCTTATCGATTTCTTTCTGATACGGTTCAAAAGACTTATTTGTGTGAGGCGAAGGTATGTTTGTCCCATTTGTTCTTTGCTTTTGCTCATTCATTTTCCTTAACCATACTGCTTTTTCTTTGTCTTCTATCCTTTGTTTCGTATTAAATGCCCTGCGCACAAACATTCTGCACCTTTTTGCTTGATGAGTCTTGCTTCCACATCTTTGGCAGACAGAAAGCTCCCTTTCAATTTCGATGCCTTGTTTCCAGATTCCATTGGCTGTCCTAAGATTAATGTGGAGAGGGATTTGTTCAACCATTGCTATTTTCATCCTGGCGTATATGTACGAATCGCTCTCAACAATTTCTTCATCAATTTCTAGAAGGGTGCCGAGCGTTCTCCCTATTTTCTCCATGCACTGATCCCCCCAATACTCGATTGGGAGATTAAATAGTCTGATCCAAACCAGGGTTTCATAAACTGCGAGTCTGGTAGGATTAAAGTTGGGTGTCCAAGGTTGTATATAAAGTGGTAGGTTATCAAAAAACCAGTTCTTTATAGTTAAAATCTGATCCCTTTTTTCTTTCTCAGCAAAAATGGCCACGAAAAAACCCTTCGGCATAAATTTCATCACCACTTGATCACCCCAGTTCTCTTTTATCCATGAGTTAATGCTGTGCCTAGGTTTCTTCGGGCCAATGAATCTGGCTATGACTGCTAGATCCTCCCACATACAATTGTCTTCGATAAATTCCTCAGTTAAATCTATTTCTACCAATCTTGGCGGGCTGCTTCCTTCCGTAGGGCTCTGTCTTGGAATGATGACTTTTCCCTCTATGATTCTATCATTCCTTCCGAATGTCTGTCCGCCCTCTGATCGTTCCTCATCTTCCCCCACTGCTATGCCTTGCTCGCTGTTTTGTGGATGTTTCGGGAGATTGCCTTCCACCGAACGATCATCGAAGGCTTCCTTCTGCACTTCGCCTTCTGGCCTCTGCCTTTCGCACTCTGCCTGTCGCTCCATTATATCCTTAATTGGTTCTATTGCCTTTAATTTATACATATTTTCGTGTCTACTTCATATTTTATGTCTATTTTATCATGTTTTAATACCGTGTCTACTTCTTGTCTTGATTTTCTGCACAACTAAATTGTTATTGTGAACATTAGTTGGTTATTTGGTCCAAACAACATTTGATGGTCTATCTTTTTCTACAGCGATGGCCTTGTGAATTAGTTGTTTGGAAACACAAAATCCATATTCCTGGATAAATGGCTTGAATTTAATCCTAATCTAGGCTATTTGTGATGTCATTGCTTTGCTTGACGAATATGACCATGCCATAGTTTTATTTTTTTACAGTCTCATTACTAGAAGTGAAGAGGTAATGTTTTTTGTAGTTCATCTCTATCTTTATAATATTTTATCATTCTCTCAAGTTATAGCACAAAGCCTCTTGGCTGCATGAAAACATCAGCTTGATGTTTCAACTTTGTATGTAACCTAGTATTGCACCAAGATGTCCAATTTTTGTGATATCAAAATTTTGGTCCTTGTGATATTGTATATCTATTCTAAAATGTGTTGTGTCTATCTTCTACTTATACTGTTTACGAGTCAGTATTTGACTCTATTTGAAGGTTTGGTTTAATATCAAAGCTTTTAAATGCGACTTGGTTTTGTACCTTGAATTTTTGAAAATGCATAATTCATGCCCATTCTACTTGTTATGAGAAATGGTTTCTCTTTTATCAATTGAATAGATTTTTCTTTGGATATATTATTTGGAATTTCCTATTTGAAAATTTTATAGTGATTACATGTTTTTTTCTTTTATCTTACTAGGATGCAAAAATTCTTATTGTAGTTGTTTTGAGGTCTTATCAAGTTTTCAAATTTTTTCAAAGTTTGTTATTATAGTCCAGTCTCTATGATTAAACATTCTTTTCATGTTGATAATAATTTGGAATGTAGTGTTGTTAGTAATATTTTACAATCTACTCATATCATACAACAATACTAGAGGTTTACACGCATATCATTTAGTGAACTGTTTTATCGTTAACTTAAAAATAACTTTATCAACTTCATAGAGAACTTACCAAAGAATCATTTAGTAGCAAAGCTTACATGCTACAGTGCATTGTTCTATTTTGGACAAACTTTTCATTTATGGGCTAAACTCTATTTTATTTGCTCTCTATATGTCTATGCAATGGAAATCCTTATAAATTTAAAAAAGAGGAACTTCTGTCTCTTCTTCAACATTTTTAAATCCGATATTTTCTTGTTTAAATCTCGATTTTTTTCAAAAAATCTTATACTTTTAGCTTGCCAATTTTTCCCCCAAAAGATTTTTTATGCTACAAGTGGAACAATAAACTCTACCAACCCATTCCTACAATGAGTTACTACCTCAATTCCAAGTTTTTCTTTTCCTATAGCTTCACAAATGTTAAGGGGGAGGTTACAAAAGGCCTCTCAACATGTGTTGAGAGGATGACGCTTGAGGTTGAGGTGATAAACTTCACTATTTTAGAGTTGCATAACTATAAGCAAACTAGGGGGAAGCTCTATTCTTTGCCACTAGCTTTTTGAGAAAGATCCACCTAGACAGTAGGTAAGAGAAATTGAAGTCTTATATCTTACAAGTTACAAATTACATTTATTAATGAAATATTTCTTGCTTACAAACTATTGAATATCTCATTCGTAGGTTCTTGGTTGGAAGATTGGGGTTGAAATATCCCAAATATTCAAAAGCTATCCCTTTGAATTTTGTTTTAACCTTGTAGTGTTTTTGGTTGTGAGTGCAGCTAGAATTTGTTTGATGTTATTCACATGAAGAAGTGTAATAAGCTGACTCAATGACACCTCAATGACCAAGCTTTTGTGAATGCAGCCTTTAACTTTGCACAAAATGGTGGAGGATGAATTTAGATGAGATTGATCCCTATAGTGATTGGATTGTGTAGGACAAGGAAACCTCTTTGTTTACAATGGATGAGATGGTTAATTTTGAGGGGCAAGCTATGAGGATGTGGCTACAATAAAAGTAGGAGAAATTGGATTGGATGACATTGATGTTGTAGAGGAGGAATCATTGCCAATTAGCTGTAGCCTTCTAGGCCATCCAATCTAAAAATAGAAAAGTTGCCTAAGTCTTAACTCCCTTCGTGCATTTGCCCTTATTATGCCCATTATATATAATTGATTTGAGAAATCTTCAAATGGGTCTCCCTTTGTCAAATTTGCCTCATGTTCCTCTTTGTCCCCCATGTTCCTCTCAAATATTGCAAGTTGTATAAATCCAAAAATATCAAAGTTTAGGTTGTTTCTAATCATTTTTTGTAGTTTTTGGGGAGTTGTAGAGTTTTAGTGGACTTTTAAACTTCTTTTGGTCATCCAACCTCTTGCCCTGGCCTCTAGTTCCACATAAAAAAAATGCTAAGTCTATTTGGTCCTCTCGTTCCTTCATTTTTCTTTGTTTCTTTCATTTGCAACTTTGCGAGGTGTTGTGCATTATGCACACATACCCTGCTTCACATGGGACCCCGTTCGTTTTTCTTAGTCTGCTCGAGAGAGGTGAAAGGTTTTCGTGGTTCAAGGCCTAAAATGTCCCAAAACGAATTCGCTCATTTGCATTCAGATCCTTGAGTTTAGCTTAGCAAAGGGTTTAGCGAAACAAAATCGCATGTTTGATAAAAATGGTCGAAGTTTACAGAATGTGAATAGGGTAAAGTTTTGAGCCAAACAAAGACGAATCGCACGGAAACCCGTTTTTTGTCAAAAGGGCACACCAACAAATGAAATCGCATCTTGCCAGAAATTCACTCGAAACCTCAAAAGGCTCGATTTTCTATCAAGTGAAAAGGGCGAAATGTGAAGATAGGATAAAAAATCACACGTTTTCACGTAAAGCCCCGAAATTTTGACACAACAAAGTTCAGTGGCACAAGAAAAAAATAAGAGAACAAAAATCGCATAGTTCATAAAATCGCAAATTTCATTCTTGTCGAAAATCTCAAGTTAAAACCCTCCAAAATCATGCATTCTCTCTGAGAAGGCCGAATTTCATTTAAACAAAGGGCAAGCTAAAGCTAAAGTTCGGTAAAAATTTATTTGCAAGATGCGAAAAAGAAAATCGCGCATTTTGAAGAAAATAGCCGAGTTGACCGAAAGTTCACTTAGCTCATCAAATCGCACTTTTTCAATTCGCACATCTTAGGTCAAAAGGCCGAAATCCTAAGGGCATGTGATAGAAATCACACATTTTAATAAGAATGGCCGAATTCTATAAAGAAAGAAACACCTAAATAAAGTTTGGCATTTGAAAAAGGAAATTGCATATTACAAGTTAAATGACCGAATTTTATACCAAGGAAAGAACAAGGGAAATTCGCACATTTTTTTTGTTCGAGTTTTAAAATAAAGTGAATGGGCATTTGAAGCTCAACAAAATCGCACCTTTTGATTAAAATATCTGATTTTGCTAAAGTGAACGTTTTGAAAGCAAAAAAATTTTACAAACATAAAAGTTCGTCCGAATTTCATTTAAAAGTGGGCGCTTTAAAGCAAAAGGTTTGGCGTCTAAACAAATCGCATGTTTCACCCAAAATGGCCAAGTTTGCTAGCATTAAGTCGAGAACTTTGCTAAAAACCCTAATTTTGCAAAGGGGAATTTATATTGTTTTAAAAGCAAATACCTTTCATCTTCGTCGAAACAAAGCCCGACATTGCCCTAAAAATTTAATATTTGTTAAATTTATTTAATTTTGCGAGGTGATTAATTCAAGTCGAAATTGATTGTTTGCAGATTGCGATCAACGCCAAGAAGCAAAAATGTAGGAGCGCAGGATCAAAACGACAGTCCCAAGCGCTACCAATGAAGAACACGCCCCAGAGCATAAAACGAAGCGCAGGGAAACGCGCCACTGTTGAATCACAAATTGAAGTCCACCGGCAAGACTGAAGACAAAAGAGCATTCAAAATGCAACAAGTGTATGCATTCTTAGAAATGCACAATTGGAATTAATTCAGAAAATTAGTTTAAAAACTAAAATGCTTTATTGTAAAAGGACTACCTGTGGGCCCCGTCTAATGAATTTAAAGTGAAGGGGGTACATAGGTTAGTTTTTTCCAACTACCAGATTGACCAAATTGATGTCAAATAGTGGTCGGTAGTTGAGAATATGGTTGGGAGGACAACTGAAAATAACTAGGTACGGGTTAAAGCTGCTAGGCTTCTAGAAGGCCAATCAGAGCCACTGGATGGATTCAATCCTGGCCTTTCATTCAAATTGTAAAATCTCTATAAAAGGCAGAGGCCTTTCTCTTGTAAAGGGTTAGTTTTTTAGACTCTTAGAGGTTAGAATTAGTTAGATTTTTAGGAGTTAGGATAGTTAGATGCAGTTTGCAGATTAAAAAATAGAGTAAAACTGCTGTAGAAATTGTTGTAAAAGCAGTTAAAATCAATATATGAACATTGATTTGGTGTTTGTTGTTTTGGTTTTATTCTGTTTGCATGGTTTCCTTCCAGCTAGTTAGAAGTAGAGTTCAATGATTTCAATGGCAAAATGTGGGGGGTATTTGTTGCATTCCTGGTTCATACCATTGGGGGCCTGTTGATTGTAGGTCATCGTGCATGGTTAGTTTGAACCCAAAATTGTGCTCAGTTTATCCATGGGTTTTCATTTCAAGCTATGCCAGAATTAGGTGCCTAGAAGAATGTCCATAGTCTGAAAATCCTTCATCCCTTTGGAGATTGCACCGTTCTTATCGAGTTGTGAGGGTGTCTCTGGCGAAACAAGAATTGGTTATGGAAATCTGTCTACCCGCAACTCTAGTCATTCCTATTATTGCACTTAGGATCCCTAAACTCTCCCCTTTTGATTTTATTTCCCTGTCTGAGAATCGCAGCATCGTTAGATGCAGACTAGCTTGTTGTGAACGTAAGCCCCTTGTGTTTCCAGCAAAACACATCAAACTGCTGAGCTATCCCGCAGTCATGAACTGACCTTTGGAACCTTGAGGTTGTCCCCTTTGATCATCTAAAACAACATTAGGGATTCCTTACGCAAGAGAGGATGGGATACTCAACATTCTATTCTGCGGTGACTGGAGAGAGTTGGGAATTCGACTTTAGCCACGTCAACATGAGGTACATCTAAACTTATTTATTTGCACTTGTTCTCTTGTCCTCTTCCACATCCTCGCTTTCTCTCGTTCGTGTACTTCATGGATTTGTGGGTTTTGTCCAGACTTCTCATTCCTTTCTTCCTCCAAAACCTCTAATTCACTCCAAATTCCCACAACCCCTGTTTCCTTTCTTGTTTGCCTTTTGTGAGCTTGTGGAGCTATAACATACATCTTTCATTTTTACTCTAGCTTTGGACATTTGGGCTTTTGGTTCTCTAATCATTACTTGGTTTTCTTCCAATACCCTATTGTAAAATCTTGTTACACTTTTGGACCTCTAGGCTCCCTCCAGTTCTACCTCCACTTCCTATTGCTAGCTATGTATGTTCTCTTTGCATTCCTTTTGATCCTTTTCTTATGGACTTTCAATGGACTTTGGAACTACTATTTGATGTCCTATTTGGACTTCCATTCTTGCGTTGACTTTCTGCAAAGTTATCAGATGGCTTTGCTGTTCCTTTCCTCTTGTCATGTGAAGTCTCTTTGGACTTTAGGATGTTCTCACCTTCGGTTCTACATCCTTTCTCAACATGTTTTCTTAGTTCGTGCTCTATTTCATTTTCATCCATTTGCGGAGTTTCAATGGACTTCCAAACTTCTAATGTAATGTCTTTTCCTAACCTCCAGAGTCCCACAATTAAACCTCACATTTAACCTCTTGTCTTGCATTGAAGTTTTGCATTTTCTCTTGTTCGCTCCTATCACTATCTAGATCCTCCCAAAACACTATTAATGATTAGATTTGACCCTTGAAACTACTCCAAGAGGATTCTCCTACTTAATAACCATTGGCCGTCCCAAGGGTTCAGATTTTCTTGCATTTCCAAATGTGGATGATGAATCCTGACACAATCCTCCATGGATGAAAAAGAAATCAGGAAGAACCCATTCCCCATAGCAAAAATATCAACCTATCCATTGACCTTCCATTTTTTCAAGGCACATTCTCTAAAATGTCGATCTTTGGTTTGGCTCCATAAAACTTCCTAACAAGAGGAGACCCAAACCTTGAAGAGGCCTTTTTAACAATTGAATCTCAGATTTCAAAGAAGAGGTCAAAAAATGTCCAATTGAAACAAAGGGTAAGCCTTAAAGGGTCTCTGACTCTCTATGTATGTTTCATAGATTGAACCCACAATTTATATGTAGCCAATGACTCCCCATTCTCATCCATGTGCTAGGAGGGATGTTGCATAGAGGAAGGTGTCCAAGGACCTACCTCCTCCATCAAAACAACAAACCTAGCCATTAGATTGGTAGAATCCAAAATTGCCTTCTCATCACCCAAACATAATCCATTTGCAACAACAAGGGTCATAAATGTTTGTTTTAGTACCTGCAATGGGCCCTTGTCCAGAACAACAAGATGGTTGGTTGCCACCAACAATGAATCCAAACCTTGAAGGAGTTGCCATAACCAACAACTCCAAATTTGGAAACACAAACTCTTGAGCATGCCTCAATCTAGAAGTCCAACAACTTCTCTTTAATGCCTCCTTCCAATTTTTGTCCTAGAATTATAATTATAACAGATTAGTGTTAGGGTTACTCTTAACTAGGTAAGGTTTATGATACTTCTTACTAGGAAGATCAACGTATTTCAACATAACTATTATTCGTAGATTCAATTATGGCAACTAATGAACATTTAGCTTTCATGATACATTTGATAACTATTATATTTAAGCTCCAATCCCTACCTCTGTCCAAATACTCAACCCTACGAAGGGTGGGGAATAACCATGTTAGGGTGCTAAAAACTATCCTTAACAAATAGTGCCTTTGTATGATATAACACATGCCCATTCCATTGCAGGTCTTATCTATTGCTCCTGTATGATGTAGCATGGTCCATTCCACTGCAAGACTTACCTATCTTGTGAGGTATATATATATATATATTCATTCTCTTTAGAATGATTTAATTAGCGAATGCAGTTTGCTATATTATTCTCATTGTTAATGCTTATAACATATGAATATAAAAGATAAACATAATTCTGCTCATATTATGTGTCATAGATTGGTCTTTCATCTTTAATTATTAACTTTATGCAATTTTAATAATTAATTGTTCTAATTATAAAATATATTCAGTGTACCAGGCTGTGGTCTGATGGCAGATGGCAATTTAAACTTGATCGATGCCTGAGAGCCAGTTCTTATTAACTGCTCTTCTATCTTATCTGATCAATGGTGATGTCATTGGATGGTTTGATTCCTTTCCTTTATATCTCTCAATGTGAGGGAGAGTTCACACCTCTTCATCATGTACGCCCTTTGGCAAGAGACACACCCTTTCACCATTAGCTCCCTTTGAAAGAGTGTAACTCTTCATTATTTCTACCTTTTGAAAGGGACAACCTTTCACAATCAGATCTGCACTGCTAATTTCCAAATTATCCCCCCTCAAATGAGGCTCTCTTCTCCCTTTTATATCTTATGTTTGCGGGATTCACAACTTTTCATTTCATGTCTTTTGACCATTCATTAAGTTAATTTAATTTAATTATATTCTTTTATGTTTTAATTTAATTTTTAATATTTTAATTTTATTATTATTATTTATTATTAAATTCTATTTCAAAGTGGGGACATTACATTCTCATTTTCAAAAGTGACCCAATCATGCTCATTTACTTCATTTGTATCCTCCTCATCGTTTGGTTCAATTAAGCCTGCAACTTTCCCATGGCTTCTTCTCTCCTTTCTGCTCTTAATCTACTTGTCCTCATTTCAAAATCTGAATTGTGGAAGTGAGGCCATGCCCTAGTCTATTATATTGCATGTAAACTTTTGTTTTGCCAATTGAATAGAATGGATGTTTTTTAGTCACTAATGTTCCCTTTGATTGCGTGATTTTGAGTTGTATGCTGATCTTCCATCATAAATCATGTGGTTCAATGATCTTAAGCAAAACAAATCTTGGTTGTGCATATTCATTCCATCTTGACACTTATTCCAACTAGATTGTGCAATTATTAAGTCGTGGCCACTAAATGGATGATCTTTGTCATCTTACCATTTCCATTGTGGTGCAAATTGCTTCATTTTTGCCATTGAAAGAGGCATATGATATCACCATTTGAATCTAGTTGAAAAGAAGGCATTTTTTTACACACAGCTTTACCAGAGATACAAACTATTGCAATGGTAGACAAACTTTATATAGATTGGGAAGGCAACAAAGTGAATTTGGCTTTAACATGTAGAAGATGACTTGATGAAATATGGGAAGGAGCAGGTGCGAATGGTGAGTTTCATACAGGTTTAACAAAAGTATAGAATAAATTAAAAAATTAAAGATTATAAAATGTAAACACTAGCAGCTAGCTAAATAATGAAAAAAAAGAGAATAATTAAACTCTTGAATGGGAGAGGAAAACAAAACAAAATTTTGAAAATAAGAAGACAAGTAGGGACATTGTTAGGTTGCATACTTGCCAAAAGACTTTTCAGTCATCAAATCAACACAAATCAAACAAAATCCATTGAAATCATTTGCAAATGCATTAAATATTGTCAGCATTTTGAATAAGTGAGAGTAGGAAGAAGAAATTGTTAAAGATGAAGTATTTTGATTCTTTCTTGGTTATGGATTGTCATTATGTGTCATGATGTGATTTTTTTGCTCAAGCTTGTGAATTTTGGTGAGTTAACTTGTATCTCCCTGAGAAATTGTGGGAAACTCACAAACTCATGAGCACTTGCAAGTCTGAGTTTTTGAACTATGCTTTTGATAATTCAGATTCCAAAAGTGCTGTACTCAATTTTTTTTATGCAACTCTCTCTTTCTCCTAATTTAGCTTTAGTAATTATGGTGACCTCAAGTGTTAGAAAGGGTTTTCACCCTTGCATTTGTTTTCAATAATGAATACCCTTCCAATCTGTAGATGTCAAGGCACTTAGGGTTACTAAATGTGTTGTTAATGACCACCCAACTGCAAATAAAGCCGTCACTTTGAAGTTGGATACATTTGCTGTTCCTTCTTGTAGTACTCCTAGGGCAATACAAAACTCAAAGAATACCTTCCAATTTGTAAACATCATCTGCTTGGCCAATATAAAGGATACCCTATATGCCTTGGCTTAAAAGATGGAGTAAAAAGAGGATGATATTGCTCTCTTTCAAGAAACAGGAATCGCCAGAAATTGCCGAGTTTGGGCGATTTCCAAGTCGAGTCGGCCTTGATGAGTCCAGAGGGCTCGGACGAGTCTGGGGCCCAAAATCGCCCAAACTCGGACTCGGCGATTTTGGCCGAGTTTGGCGAGTCTCGACTCCCAAACTCGACCGACGACATGTAATTTTAAGTTAAGAAAAAGCACAACTTCTAATATGTTTTGAATTGATTTTTCTTTGTTTATATTATGCTTTGAGCCTAAAAGTGAACTTCATTTCATTCATTTGGCAAAATAGGAGGAGAAAGGTGAGTTGTGAAGAGAAACAAGGGTTCATTGAAGGAAAACCAACAAGGAGGAAGCTCACGATTTCATCCATAAATCACATGGGGGCTGCATTATACTTTCATTTGGTGCATCAAGAGTTGGAAAGGAAGATTTGCATCTCATTTCAAGCTTGTTGTAAGAGGTAAGATTGATGTTTTGAGTTTTTTTTGTTTCTTGTAAGCAAAAATTTCATTTTCTATTCATTTCATTTGAAAGTTTTACATTTTCTTCCAAAATCTAATGTAGGTAGGGTTTGTAAATTTCTTTAAAAAAAAAAAGTAGGGTTTGAAATTTTGATCAAACCCTACATTTCTTTTTAAAAAAAATTACAAACCCTAACTTAGTACCTGCATTAGTTTTTTGAAAAAATGTACAATTTTTTTGATATTAATTTATGACAATGCGCAAATTCTCAAATATTAATTTTTTTTGTGTTTGTAATCATGTCTTATTGCAACAACCTTAACTTATTTATTACAATTATACAATGTCTACTTCTAGACCCCCAGTTAGAAAGGACACCGCTTGGAAATATCATGAAGATTTTCTTGGGCAAAAAAAAGGACAGACAAAGTGTAAATATTGCAAAACAATATTCCATGGAGGCATATATAGATTAAAATACCATCTTGCCGACGTACGTGACCATGATGCCGAACCATGCACATTAGAAACTGTTGAGGCTACATGTGGGTGCTATGTGGCAGTTGAAGCACTTGAAGGAAAGAAGGAAATGGCGAAGAAGCAAAAGGAGGATTTGGTGGCCATTGGTTGTGTTGGAGGGCCTTCTTCCATGCCTCCATATCGTCCCAGTGCTAGTGCTTTTGGCTCTGCTTCTGCTAGTGCTCATGGTCCTGGCATTGCTAGTGGTAGCGGGAGTGTTAGCATTGGTCCTAGAATTCGTAAATCTAGGTTGGATTCCTACTTTGAGCTTCACACTACTCTTGTCTCCCAACTGTCGCTTTAGAGCATGAGTTGGAACAAGGAGGTCCATGAGGCCGCTAAATTGGCAGTCGACAGGTTTTGGGTCTACTGCACTGTTCCATTCTTTGCAGCCAGGTGAATATTTTTTGTTTGATTGTTTTAATATTTATAGTTTGATTCTTTGTTTGATTTTTTGTTGTACATAGTACATACTTAACTTATCTCATTTAATTTATTTGTGACAGGTCTCCTTATTGGCAGGAAATGGTTGATGCCGTTAACGTATGTGGGGTGGGGTTCAAAGCCCCTTCTGAATCTGATTTAAGGGGACCAATTTTGTCAGGTTTAGTGCGTGATGTGAAGGGTGAATTAGAGGATCAACGCCAGATATGGAGTAGGATAGGTTGCACCATCATGACTGATGGTTGGACAGATAGGAGAAATAGAACTCTCCTTAATTTTCTTGTTTCTTCTGCAGGTGATTGATTAATTTTAATTTCATTGTCATTAATTTTTTTTGAATTTTTATTTAATGATTTATTGAATGATCATTTATCTTGCTTTATTTTTAATTTCAGGGGGCACTGTTTTCATCAAGTCCATTGATGCCTCTGCACACTGCAAAAACGCCACATTCCTATGTGAGAAAATAGAGGAGGTGATACATGACGTGGGTGAGGAGAACGTGGTGCAGGTAGTCATCGATAATGCAACAAATTATGTTGCTGCAGGTAGACTTTTGATGGAGAGGCACCCTTCTATAGTTTGGACTCCATGTGCCGCCCATTGCATTGACCTTATGTTGGAGGATATTGGGAAACTCCCATGGATTAAGAGATGTGTAGAAAGGGCAAGAAATGTTTGCAAATTTGTATATAATCATTCGTGGGTGTTAGCTCTTATGAGGCAATACATCGAGCCGAGGGAGTTAGCTTGTCTTGGAATAACCAGATTTGCCACTAACTTCATTACATTACAGTCTATGCTTCAGTGTAAGGTGGATTTGAGACGTATGATTGTTGGTGAGGAGTGGGCTTCCTCATCCTATGTTGCTACCGCTGCAGGGATAGATATGGCAGATTGCATTTTTGATGAGGGAGGCTTTTGGACCCCTTGTGTTGAGATTGTGAAGGTAATTTTTTATAAATTCTACAATTTAAGTTTCTGTTTTATAATTTATTCATCATTTTCTCTTATTTGCTCATTTTTATAAGTTACACAATATTTGCAATTTTGCATTTTGTTAAGCCCTTGGTGGTTCTCCTGCGAGTTGCGGATGGGGAAAAGCCTGCAATGGGCTACATATATGAGGGCATGGATAGGGCCAAGGAGGCCATCAAATCAGTGTATGGAGAAGATGAGAGTAGGTATCGTCACAGGCCCATCCATGCAGCAACATATTATCTTAATCCGGCATTACATTTCAGCCCTACTTTCAAGGCAGATGGGGAGGTTCTTAGTGGGTTGTACTCAGTCATAGAGCGGATGGCACTTGTTGTTTGTACTACTACCGAACTTATGCGAGAGATACAGTTGTTTTCTAATGCTCAAGGAGAGAACTTCTCTCGTCCTATCTACAAAGAAAGTAGGACAAGTATGATGCCATGTAAAAGTACATTCTAAGGCATAATTTTAATTTTATTATATATTGTTAAATGAGAGTTGAGAGTGAGACTGATTTTTTTAATTTTTCTCATTTCAATTTCAGATAATTGGTGGAACTTTTTTGGCCAAAAAACACCAAATATTCAGAAGTTGGCCACTCGCATTTTGAGCCAACCATGCAACACATCTGGTTTTGAGCGCAATTGGAGTATGTTTGAGCACATACACTCCAAGAGGCGCAATAGATTATCTGTGGAGAAGTTGAACGATCTTCTCTTTGTTCACTACAACCTCCGTCTCAGACATTAAAGGAGTGTACAAAATGACATCTCCCCTATCATTCTAGAGGAGTTTGATCTTGAAGCCAATGGACCACTAGACAGAACCTGTCTTTAGTGATGACGACATTGATTGGGTCGACTAGGTAGATACAGAAGTTGAGGCTGTAGCCATGGTAGAGGAGGAGCAGAGAGCACGAGCATAGACAATAGAGCCGGAGGCATGCAGTGACACAAATATTCATATACCTGATGTTGGTGAGGGTGGCATGGTGTCACGGGGAGAGGCTATGGCTGCCGAATCATCCAAGACCTACCTTAGACGCCTTCGTAGGGGGGATGTAGGCTCCTTTGAGCCATAGGCTTGCAGTTGTTTTTACTTTTGATATTTGTATGGAACATTTGATCATATGATGACATGGATTTTTTATTTTGTGAGTTTTGTAATATTGACAATATTTATATATCTATGTTTGTTATTTCCTTCTGCTACAATTTGCATTTATGCTTATGTGATTGATGCATACTTGTGCATGTAATCAAGTTAGCTTCTATTTGATGATGTCATTGTGTCTTTAAGGTGTATTTAATAAAAGGTGCATGAAAGAAGTTTTAAATCTTTAAATAACTCTAAATTTCTTGAGTTTTTCACTTTGCTGAGTCCAATCGAGTTTAAGCCGAGTTTTTTTTGCCAAGTCCGAGTCTCGAGTCGAGTCGGCCTGGTTGAGTCCGAGCAAAGTCTGAGTCTTGTTTCTTTGGGCTTCAACTATTCATTTTCCTCTTGATTAATCCCTTTTAATGGAAAAAACAAAATCAAATGATTCTCCAAAAGTGTTAGAGGCAATATATGTAGTGTCTGTTTGCCCTCTCAGGTGAATAACCTAAGACATAAAGGACATAACGCAGAATAAAGCCGTAAATATCAGACAAGTGTAACAGATGTTCTATTCCCCATAAGTGTATTTTACAAGTTACATTCCGGAGTATAAAAGGGTACCGAGGGGGTGCGAGCGCCAACCGTCGCACCGCAACTTCCACCCCTCGATTGCCAACTAACCAAAACAATTACACATAATTAACTAATGTTATTCCCGTGTACAATAATGCCGCCAACATCATCCCCCCCAAAAAGAAAAGTCGTCTCCAGGCGACTTACAAAAATGGAGATAATGCAACCTATACAAGATATCTGAAAGACTAGGGAGGGAGCTGAGAAAGCGTCCCTGAAGTAGAAGTGTGAGATGGCGGTGTCTGGGCTGCCAAGCGGGAACGAAGCGTCCCTGACTACAGACTCCTGCTGTGTACGCCTCAATGTATAATAGGCATCCTTGTAGACCTGCTCGATCTCGCGGACAACTGCCGTCACCCGACTCTCCACAACGGGCTGACGCAGCCTCCAAGCCTGGAGCATCTCCTCTGTCTCCGTAGTTGGCCACCCCTGGGACTCAAAGCAGGTAGCAAAGGCTGTCGGGCAGCCCACTCGCATAAACTGTAGGACCTGCTCAAGCTCCACCACCACCTGCTGCAATGCGTGCGTCTGGGCGGCAGCCACGACCCGCCTACCCCTCGTTACCATATCAGCCATGTCTGCGAGATAAGTCTCAACATCCTCTCCCACCTGTGCCGAAGACTGGGAAATCCCTGGTGGAACGGTCACTACTGTATCCTGCTGCGAAGGTACCGCCTCCGCCATCGAAGGTGCACCATCTCCTGATGCCTGCCTAGAGGCGACCTCCCCTGCCTCGTGCCCAACTGTGAGTCCATGTGCCTCCCCTGACGAGTCATCCAAGTGGACTACCTCCGCTCCAGTCTCTCGACGCGGTGAAAATACAACAGCTCCCTCCGGCTGTGCCAGTGTCATCTGAAACCGCTGTGTGAGCCAGCTCTGCATAGCCTCGAGGTCAGCACGCATCTCTGTGACCGGGGGATGGGTCGCTGTGGTCGGCTCCTCCAACAACGAAGCAGAAACAGTCACCACAGCGTCACTACCCACGACCTCCAACCGCACGTGAGGCTCGGTATCCTCCACCTCCGTCGGCCCCTGCTCGACCACTACCCGGTGCGGTGACTCCTCCGTCCCTGACTCTGCCATGCCCTCGGTAAGTGCCGTTGTGACTAGGCCCGATGGTGCTCCCTGTTGCTCGTGCTGGAGGGGACCCAATGTAACAGGCGTATGGCTCTGCCCGAAGGCCGGAATACAGGTGCCGCCTATTCCAGATGCTGGCACAGTCGTGCCCATCGGTAACAGAGGTGGGGTAAACCGGACTCGTACAGGCTCCTCCGTTGCCTGACTGCTATCGTCCTCCTCATCATCCTCCTCCGACTCCTCCATGCTGCTGGATTCCCTCCCGCTGTCAGGCTCCCCTGAGGCCGAGGCCGTATCCACCGCCCGTTTCCGCTTCGCGGAAGAGTGCCCAATGTCCAAGTGCCTCCAATACATTATTGGAGGCTCTCCCGCTGCCAACGGTCCCTGTGGCCGTACCTCCAACTCGTCCTCCGGCACTACTTCCCGCGTGGCCTCCAGGAATAACCCTATAGCATAATGAGGCATATAGAAGGTGCGATGCTGGAGCGTTAGAAACTCATACATACGCTCTGCCAGTAACGCTGCCCAGTCATATACGATGCCATTCATTAGCCCATTCATCAGCATAATCTGAGGGAGGGCAATGTCCGACGCCCTGCCCGACCCTGTCAATCTGCTCTTGATAACATCCATGATGCACCTCCAGTGGCCCTCCGCAACAAAAGTCTTGCGGATTCCGCGACTCTTCGTGGCTCTAGCCACGCTGTCCAACTCCGCTGTGGTCAAATTCCGGGAGACTAATTTAATCCACCGCTCCTTCTCCTCCTGTGTCATCTTCTTGGCCTTCAAGTCTATTTTCTTGCCCTGGCTGCCTGGAATGCTGAATACCCTCGTGAAATCCCTCGCTTTGAAGGATATGGTGACATCCCTCCGGAGGTATTCAAACGTGCTGGTGCATGTATGCCTGTCGAAGGTGTCCACCATGAAGCGTAGGGCACCCTCGTACTCCCGGATAGGGAACACAGGCATCCGAATAGCCCACTCTACCTGTGCCTTCCGGAGGTTTTGCTTTACTAGGTCATTATCGGGGGTATCCTGCCACCATTTGCGGCATTTCAATCCATTCAGGCCCTCGAAAGTAATATTCTGTGGCGTCACTGTGTTTTTCGCACTTGCGGCAACCTGTGGTGTTTTCTGTTTTTGTTTTTGCCGAGCGCTGACATCCATGGTGCCGCCTGCAACACGCACTCCTGAAGCTAGAATCCTGATATTGCTACCTCTATCCTTCTGGCTGCTACTGGAAGAAGCGTGCAGCTGTTTCTTCCAACTCCTCTTCCCGGCTGAATCCATCGATCTTCCTGTAACTGATTTGTTTAGAAAAAACTCTACCCTTCGTAACGGCCTTCTCTTTTTGGCTGCCACCGTGCGGCTGCTTGATCCACCTGTGGCTCTTATTCCTCCCTTGGCTGCTGCGCTTAACCCTTATTTGGTCTACCTGTGGCTGCGTGGGATTGTGCGAAATTGGTCTGGCCGTGCGGTGCGTCCCTTTCCCTGGCCTTCAACTGTGTGCGGGGTCTTCTCCTTTACCCTTCGCGCCTCGCGGTGTCCGGTGCTGTGCGGTGTGCGGCGTGGTGGCTTCTTTCGTGTGGCGTAGTGACTTCCTCGTGCGGCGTGGTGGCTTCTTCTATCCTCGGCGTTCCTTTTTCCCTTTGCGCGGCGTGGCGTGGTGTGCCTTCGGCGATGTGCGTCCTCTTCCTTTCCTTGGCGTCGTGTGGTGTTTTGTTCATCGGCTGCTTTGTCGTGCGGCATTTTATATTTCCGCGGGCCTTTGGTGGCTTCCATCGCACGGTGGCTCCACCGTCGGTGGTCCCACCGCACGATGGCGCCACCGTCGGTGGTTCCACCGCACGGTGGCGCCACCGTCGGTGGTCCCACCGCACGATGGTGCCACCGTCGGTGGTCCCACCGCACGGTGGCTCCACCGTCGGTGGTTCCATTTCTACTATTACCCGAATCTTGTCCGGGTCCGTTTTCAATCCTTCTCTACACACAATGTGTCCCAGCAATCTTCCCTGTGGTACCATGAATCTACATTTCTTCGGGTTGAGGGCCAACCGTGCCCTTCGACACCTTTCCAGGCATTCTCCAAGAGTTTTTAAGTGGATGTCCTGTTCGCTATAAATAGACCAATCATCCAGGAATGCTTTGAAGTTCCCCACTGACATCTTGTCGAAGATGTGCAAGATGATACGCTGAAAGATGGCAGGCGCGTTGCATAGACCGAAGGGCATTCGGTTGTATGCGTACACACCGTCCTCCACCACGAAAGTTGTTTTCAGCCTATCCTCCTCCGCGATGGATATCTGGTTGTAACCAGAGAATCCATCCATGAAGGAATAGATTTCATGTCCAGCTACTTCCTCCAAGATGCTGTCTGTGAAGGGTATGGGAAACGGGTCTTTAACAGTGACAGCGTTTAGGCACCGGAAGTCTACACAGATCCGGATCTGATTGGCCTCTTTCTTGAGGGAAATCACAATGGGGGACACCCATTCGCTTGTCTGTACTCTGAAGATTATGCCTGCTTCCAACATCCGCTCAATTTCGTCGTTCACCCGTACAGCATAATTTTTGTTCATTCGGTACAGCCGCTTCCTCACCGGCTGGGCTCCTGGTACCAACGTTATTCGGTGCACACATAGCTCTGGGGGCACGCCTTTCAAGTCCTTGTATGTCCATGCAAAGACATCCTTGTATTCCAGGAAAATTTTGAAGGCTGCGGCCTTCAACACTGGATTCCAATCATCTCCGACCAGGATGATCTTGGGGTCACTTGTCTCCCCGAGATTCATTTCCTTTAACGTGGCTTCCTGATACTTAATAGGCTCCCCCTTCAGGAATTGGTGTGCCGGCGCCTCATTCACTGCTGCCTCCCCTTTCTTATACTCGTCATATTCTGGGGGAAATATCTCTGGTTCTTCTTCGATGCTCAATACGTTGCACGATGGTGTAAATAGTTCATAATCTCCCATTTGCCAATGGAAGAGGCCATTCAAGGAGTCCCCATCGTCCCCTGAGCATGCCTCCAGTTCTAACACCCCTTCATCACTGGGCTCCATGCGGCATCTATTTCCACCCTCCGCTAACTGGTGTCCCTCGGACTCCGAGTCGGAGGAAGAGGCTAACTCCTCGCTCACCATTTGCGTACGGAGATCGATTACGTACTTCCTCCCGACGTTTTCCATAGAAAGGGTATTCCGCTTCCAGTTATGGTTCGCTTTGGCTGCAATGAGCCACCCGTGCCCCAGGATGGCGTCATATCCTTTCTGCTTTAAGGGGATTACCACAAAGTCCAACACGAATGGCTGCGTGCCGACCATCACCTGCTGGCCCATGAGGGTACCAATGGGTTTAATCCCATGTTGGTCTGCCCCTAGTAGGTTGAACGTAGGGGGCCACAACGTAGGCTTTCCCAACTTTTTCCAGGTCGCTTCTGGGAGTACATTTACTCCTGACCCTCCGTCCACAATCGTGTCTGTTAGGGTGGTCCCTAGTATACCCATTTCTACCACCGCCGGGTGGCGTCCGCTGTTGACTACCAACAACATGGGGTCGACCGCGGGGTTCGTGACCTCCCTAAACGCGGAGTTGGTTGTGGGGCGCACGACCTCCTCTGTTTTTACTTGTGGGGGTACAGAGTTTAAAATAGCCGTTTTTAGCTGCAGCATACTCTCCAGGAGGTCTTGAATTTTCACCGGTACCTCTACCTGCAAGATTTGCTGTAAGATTTCCTCTTCTCCCTTCGTCCGTGGTGGACTTGCTATCTGGTGACTGTTTTGTCCTTGTGCGGCCATTTCTTTTGTGATCTCGTCTCTGGCCTCCCGTACTCTCTCGGTCTCTGTGTGGGGATTTGGGTAGGCAATCTTTTTAGCCTGCACCCTTGTGATTGCCAATACTTCTGCCTTCGTAGGTTCTATGTTTAGAAGGTGTACACCAGGCTTCGGGCAATTTGCGTCCTCGTGGTCGCCTGGCCCGCACCATCGGCAGAGGTGTTGAGTGTTGGCTTCCTTCGTACAATCGCGGGCGAAGTGTCCCCACTGATTGCAGGCCCTACATTGAATCATCGGTCGGCCCTTGGCATCGTACTGGATCCGGTTTTTATTGTTGTTATTGTTATTGTTTCTTCTGCTGCCGCCGCGTCTATTATCCCGGTATCCTCCAAATGATGCCATTGTGTTAGTTTGCTGGCCCGTACTCGCTGGTGCGGATGTTGTGGCCTGCTCTGTGAACAACACCTGGTTCAGGTTTCGGGTTTTCATATTGTATGGGCACTCCTTGGTGGAGTGTCCCATCATTTGGCAAATCTCACAGAATGCCTTCTTCGGGCAAGTACCCTTTGTGTGTCCATCACTCCTGCAGTCCGTACACCATACTTCAGTTTCTTCCGTCTTACTTGTACTCCCTTTCATGGCCTTGAATTCTCTCAGCATTTGTTCCATGTCCTTCTGGAGCGTGTGTACCTTTTTACCCGATCCGCTACTGCTACTGCTCTCTCCGTCAGAATCTTCATCATCGTCAGATGAATATCTATTACTCTTCTTCTTCCTTGATGTTTTGTATTCGCTTTCTAGATCCATCGCCCTGTTATAGGCGTCGTCGTATGATGTTGGGGGTACAATCTTCATTTTTTTCCGTAGGGAGGATTTCAATCCTTCCACGAACCATCGTTTTTTTAAGCCCTCAGCAGGCTGGCTCTCCATTTTACCCAAGAGTTCTTTCAATCTCCTGCTGTATGCCCGTACTGTCTCCTTAGTACCTTGCTTGGTACTATATATCTCTATCACAATTTCGTTGTCATCACGAAGCAACCGGAACTCCTCCGTGAATTCCTTTTGTAGGGTTGCCCATGTGGCCACTTTTTGCTTATCTATATCGGAGTACCAATCTATGGCGACTCCACGTAACGTGGCTGGGAACTGCTGTACCCAGTCATCGTGGTCTGTTACTCCATTGGTGGACCAAATGGTTTCACATGTACGGCAGTGCCGTAAGGGGTCTTCCTTGCCGTCCCCTGTGAACTTTGGTAACTTTTGTTTGCTCGCCATCCCTGGTCGTCTTCCTGGAGGCGGTTGTGTTTGTGTCTGTGGCTGTGTCTGTGGTTGTGTCTGTGGCCCTGCACTGCTACCTCCGGTAGTGTTGGTGGTGTGTCCTGGAGGTACGGTGTTTTGCCTGTCGCGTGTGGCACCTACACCCGTACTGTTGCCCTCCCCTGTGTTCTGACACGCTCCTACTCCTGCTTCCCGTTGGTGATCTTCACTCCGTGGCGTGAGGGATAAGTTCCTAAACTGATCCCGAGTCTCCTCGACTAGACTTCGCCGTAACCTTGTTTCTTCTAAAAATTCTTCGTGGCTCTGCGTCCTACGATGATCTGGCGACGCGTAGAAATTTGTGTCGGCCTCTGCACCTTCCGTGACACCTCCTTGGTTCCCCTCGGGCCCCCCTTCGGCAGGTCGTCCTTCAGCAAGTTGCCTCAGCCTCCGTCTACGTTCTACTTGCTGCTTCAGAATCAAAGCCCTCTGCGCGGCTCCCACTTGTTCGTTTCCGGTTTTCTATTTCTATCTTTATTCAAGAGGTTTGGCATTAATTGTCGCACATTTCCATAACTCTCAATTCTTTAATCAAAACATGTCTTTATTAATTCATCTGCTCAAGTACAACTCGTGTCAATGACACTTTTATTTGAAAATAAGAAGTTCACAGTTCAATTCCCTCCTGGCCTGTCGCCATCTCTTTCCGTGTCTTGTCGGCTGTTTTCTTCGTAGCGTTGCAGGATTTGTTGTCGTCGCTCTTCCTGGGCAATCTCCTCCAGGCGGGCCTGTTGTGCCAGCGATGCCTGTGCAAGCAACCGGGGGAGGTGGTTCATCAACCTGTTTACTGCCGGGCTAACCTCCAGCGCTGTCCACACGACACTTGGTGGAATTTTTGCCTTCGCTGCTTCTCGTCGAACGTATGTCTGAATGGCCACCTGGAGCAAAATCGAGAATTCTCGTGTTGCCGTGTCTTCTCCTGTGTACAGTTCTGTCTGCGCATCGTCGGCCTCCGGGTTCACCTCACCAACGGGTAGGCCCATTGTGTCTGTGCGCCATCCGTGTCTTCCGTTCCCGAGTTCGTCTAGGCAGCGGCGCCAAATGTTTGCCCTCTCGGGTGAATAACCTAAGACATAAAGGACATAACGCAGAATAAAGCCGTAAATATCAGACAAGTGTAACAGATGTTCTATTCCCCATAAGTGTATTTTACAAGTTACATTCCGGAGTATAAAAGGGTACCGAGGGGGTGCGAGCGCCAACCGTTGCACCGCAACTTCCACCCCTCGGTTGCCAACTAACCAAAACAATTACACATAATTAACTAATGTTATTCCCGTGTACAATAATGCCGCCAACAGTGTCTTAGTTTTCTAAGGATGAAGTATCACTTTGAGCACATACACTTCAAGAAGTGCAATAGATTGTCAGTGTAGAGGTTGAATGATGTTGTGTATGTTCATTACAACCTTCGGCTTCACCATCACACTAGAGGAGGTTGATCCACAATTTGATTGGATCATTGAGATTGAGGATCCTATCTTTAGTGACGAGGACCTCGATTGGGTTGATCGGGTGGATAGAGAGGCAAAGGCAATGGCAATGCTAGAGGAGGAGGATAGAGAATGAGAAAACACCTTGGATGCTGGTGTGGGTGTTATTGAGACATATGTAGATATCATGGTTGCATCATCATCTAGGACCTATCTTAGATGCCCACATAGGAAGGCCGAGTGATGCAACTCCTTTGAGCCCCTTCTAGCTTTTGTTTTGATATTTGTTTGGAATTTTTGATGCCATGGATTTCATGTTCCATGAATTTTGTATACATTTGACAATATTTATATATCTAAATATGTTATTTTCTTTAGCTGAAATTTGTATTTATACTTATGTAATTGATATATAGTTATACTTGTGTATGTTATCAAAGTGGATTCTATTTGATGAGATTATTGTGTCATTAACGTTTATTTATTAAGGGGTGCATGAAACAAGTTTTAAATCCTTAAAAATCTTTGAATTTCTTGGATTTTTTAATTTCTTGAGTCTTTGCTAATGCATTGAGTTTGCGTGCCGAGAGTGAGTCTGAGAAAAATATCAGCTTGCTGAGTCCAAGGTGAGTTTGAGTCTTGTAACATTGGTATCAACATCTCCAATGGGAAATTAGTAATTGGAGAAATTCTTACCAAAGCAAAGAATAAAAAGATTGCTTGCTGAAATGATGCAGCACAATGCAGAAGGAACCAGATTGACACCTCATTAGAGAAATCATCCCAAAGAAAACACATCACAACGGATCCAGCTGCAACAAGGCACTGAAAAAGCCACAAAGAACATGCTTTATTGTGACTGAATTGTTGGATCAGCTTTATTGTGACTGAGTTGTTGGATATGTGTTGTACACTTTCATCATAGTTTGCAAACTAGAACTCAAAGAGTAGTTAACAAGCCAAAAATTTCTTACTTGGCAACTTAAAAAACACCTAAATTTTGAAAACAACTTAAATTTAATGCAAAATGCAGCTGCAAAATGTATCAAATGAGTTTGTTGGGGGGTTTGGGGGCAATGTTCATTGCGGGCTCAAGGGGTTGTGCCCATTGTGAGGGTTTGGGGGCATCACAAGTCAAGTCGTTGGACTTGTTGAGTACATGATGATTTTTTTCTATAACTTGGAAAACTTGGCATTGAAACCTCTACGAGTAAACCTTACAAATACTTGTCATCTGAAAAAATTCACCAGTATTTAGTGAGTTTACATGGTATACACACCCCCATATCAAGTGGGTCCTAGGGTTGTGCCCCTACTAGGGAATATGGGGGTTAATATTGCTTAATGGTTTCCTACAGTGAGGTGCCTCTAAATACCCACATATGAATCGGGGTTGAAGAAAAATGAGAAATATCTTATTATACTGTAAATGGTTGTTTCAATAAAGTCTAAGTTACCGGGTTCGCCTCTGGGCCCCGTGGTACGGGTCCGGGTTCGACCGGGTCCGTGGTACGGGTCCGGTTCGACCTGGGTTCGACCAGGGTTCGAAAAACCTAGAGTGGGTTCGACCCTAGTCGAACCCAATCGAACCCGGGGTCGAACCCAGTCAAACCTAGGCGGACCCAGTTGAACCTGGGCGGCTAGGCGGCCCGTAAAGTTAAAAAACAATGCAAATTTAATTTTTTTTTCAATTCCGCCTTGTAAAAAGTGAAAGTTATAACCTTAAAAGCAGAAAATTAGACGTCTTAAAAAAACAAAAAACTGATGCACGCCATGGAGTTCCGTGTGGGTTTGAAGGTTGTGATTTGGTGTTGGCGGCGGGGGCGCTGCCCCTCGACCCCGCCCTGTACCGCGACAGGGAGCGCGCCCTGGGTGCTGCCCCGGGACCTTGCGAGGGGCACTGCCCCTCGACCCCGCAAGGGGTCTGCTCCTTGACCCCGCTGGGGGCGCTGCCCCCAGACCCCCGCAAGGGGCGCGGCCCCTTGACCCCGTTGGGGGCGCTGCCCCCAGACCCCCGCAAGGGGCGCTGCCCCTTGACCCCGTTGGGGGTGTTGCCGGCAAAATCCAGGTCCTCAGTTTGAAAAATTAAACTTGGATGTTCTTAGTTTGAATCCATTTAATGATCAAACTTTAAATTGTTGAAAGTTGAAACAATGATACTTGAATATTTTATCATTTTGATATTAGACTTGATGTATATGATGCTGTTATGGTATGATCATGATGCTACGATTACAAGTTTATGTTGGTTTTGTTGTTTATATGATGCTATGTGACATGCTAATCTTAATTCATGCTTATAGGTTGCATACATATATAATTTACATGTTTTTGTACTAACGAACCCAAACGAACCCAAACCCCTTTTCAAAATTTTGCCGTACCGGCGTACCGGGTTCTTCGAACCCGAACCCGAACCGGTAACTTAGAATAAAGTATTTGAGTGCTTTTTTTGCAAGTTTTTTTTTTCGTTGAAATGTTTCCTGAGAAAATAACCATGTTATATTGTTTTCTTTCTATTGTATTTAAGAAACTGTTAGTATTCCTTCTCCTGCATAAGTTTACCTGTATCATTATCTCTTGATGAATGAAAGTACATTTCTAAAACACTAACTTCGTTATGTTCATTTATAATGACTTTCCTTAACCTGCTCTATTTGATATAGGCTGATAAAGTCTATGCTTATTGTCAATAATGGCATTGTTTTGCTTCCAAATGCAAGCAGTTTTGTTCTTAAGTTGTAACTGCCATTATTGTGTGTTTGCTTTTTGCTATTTGAGGACTGGTGCAATTATTTTAATATGCTCTTTCTTTGATATAATTCTCTTTCAAGTGAAAAAAGGATATTTTTTTCACTTAAACTTCCTCATATAAGTATCTTTTGGAACAGTGATGCAAACAATATTATTAAAATTGGCGAAGGGACATTTGGAGAAGCTTTCAAAGGAGGTGGAAATGTATTTAAAATTGTACCGTTCGATGGAGACTTTTTGGTGAATGGAGAAGCCCAGAAAGTATGTAACAGAGTTGTGTACAATCCTCTTAAGTTATATTTTTCTTGGCATCTGATATGATCATTTTTCTGCCAAGGCATTGGTTCCTAAATGTTTTGGAATTTATTTGTTACTTTATGTGTGAATATGTTCATTTTATGCAGACTTGTGCTGAACTTGTTACTGAGGTATCACTTTCCAAAACACTGAATTGTCTACGTAGTGCACAAGACAGGACTGCTAACAATAATACTTGTATGAACTTCATAGAAACAAAAGCGTAAGTTCTGTGGTAGGATATAGTTACTAATGCTGTTTCGTGCTGCCTAGGATAATTCAGCAGTGGACATATTTAGAAAATCATTATTGCTATTTCATATGTTTTTTTTTCTACTATGTACTCAAAACAACTCTGAAGATGACAAATTTTCCAGAATAAGGGTTTGTGAAGGTACATATGATGCTTTTCTAGTGAATGCATGGGAGGATTGGGATGAAAAGCACACATCAGAAAATGACCATCCTATGGCATTTCCTGAAAAGCAGGTCAAAGTTCTTTATTTTTCCTTCTATTTTCTGTTTAAAATATGGATTACGAGACTGTAGTGTACAGGATGTCATCCTAGTAGAAAATAGTTTTGATTCTCAACAAATTGTGGTTCAGTTGTATGCAACATTCATTTTAGCAGATGGAGGGCAGGACCTCGAGAGTTTTGTGCTTTTAGACTTTGATGAAGCTCGAAGCTTGCTGATGCAGGTTATTATATTTAATTTCTTTACAAAGATTTTCTTGAAAAGTACATTGATTTCTCTATTCCAAACAATATTAATTTGAGATATGTATTGGTCCTTGGCTTGTTTCTCTTAGGTAACAAGTTCTCTAGCTATAGCAGAAGCAGCTTGCGAGTTTGAACACAGAGATTTGCACTGGTCCCCTCATTGCCCCTTTGTACTTGTAGCTGTGTTATGATGTACATATAGTTTTCAGTACAATCAGTTGTGTGCAATCTCTTACTAAATTGTTCAAGATTAAAGACTTGTGCATCCTCACTAACATTCTTGTACATGGTTATTCTTTCTGGTTTTGCAGGGGTAATATTCTTCTAAATCGGGACCAAAGGAAGACAATAGAATTCATTCTCCAAGGGAAAAGAATGGAAGCACAAACCTTTGGCTTGACAATAGCCATTATTGACTTCACATTGTCTAGAATCAATACAGGTGATTTCTATTTCTATAATGATTTGTTGTGAAAACTTAAATCAGATAAAATGCAACTAAGTAGCATTGTTAAGATCACCTATTGAAACTTGTGCAATGAGTAAAAGGTTATATTATCTCATTTCCATGCTTGCTTTCTTCTCCTTTTTACCAGACATGAGAGAAATAAATATTCCTGGCTACTATACTTACCATGGACTTGGGTTTTTATTGTTGCCTATCCACAAAATCTCTTCCAATTATGTTAAAGCAGCTGCAAAATTTTAGACGATCATTCTCTTCATTAGGTTAAGGCATTAAAGTGGTTCCTTCATTCTCTCTTTCCATAAGTAATGATATTTAGTACACTATAGACACTATGGCCCATGATTATGAAAGCTTGAGACAAGGCTGTAAAAAGTTTGAGAGAATGGCCCACATGATTGAATGATCATGACAGGTAGGAATACTTCTTGGAACAACAGCTATCCTCAAAATTTTGATAAAAAATGGGCACTAAGATGTTGTGATATTATTTTATGATCATCCACAAGAACAGGAAGGAAAGCGTGGTGATTAATGCACTTTCAAAAACAAAACACACAAAGGCACAAGTTTATGCCATTTCAATACTAAAAGCAGATTGGGTGGAACAGGCAAGATTTGAATGGCAGCAAGATCAGGATACTTGGCATCTCGTTCGACAAGAATGGCAAGATTCGAGTATCTCTTATAAATTTTTATGGAAAGATGATTCCCTCTGGAACAATGATAGGCTATATTTTTCTAAGAAGTCTGTCGTCAAGAATAATGTCCTTTTATAAGTTACATGCATCTCTCATTGGTGGGCAATCAGACTTGACAAAAACATGGCATAGGATTAGCAGGATTTGTTTGAAAGGAATGAAAGGACACGTGCAGAAATTTTTAGTTGAATGCTTGGTGTATTTGTAACACAAAGGTGAGATGGTCAAAATATGTGGTCTTTTGCAGCACTTATGCATACCCAGCCAAGTATAAGAGGAAATTTCCTTGAATTTTATATCTGAGTTGTTAAAAGCTGATGAAAAAATAATCATTATAGCTCTGGTTGATGGGCTCACAAAGTATTCCCATTTTTTATTCTTTATCTCATCCTTTCTTAGCAATGAGAGTGGCAGCAACATTCATGCCCACAATTGGGGTTGACCCCGCAAAGTGATGGTTGTCACAAGCCCTGTTGATAGGGCGGTCCCATGTTTGATTCTCGTCCTTTGTTTATTTTGGTGGATACAGGTTTGGGGGTGGTGCGAGACAGTGCGTTGGTGCTACGGTGGTGTTGTGGCAGGTTGCACGATGGATGGGTGAACATCTGGAGGTCTCGTGTGGCTGTAGGCAGCGAACGAGAGGATTGCTGCCATGACGGAATAAAGTTGTGAGGAAGGCGAAGGAGATAGCGGCAGAAAAATAGCCGAAGGAAGAGAGACAGCAGAGAAGGCACGAAGGGATAAGGAGGAGCAGAGGGAGAAGGTGTAGAGGATAATGGGAGTAGAGGTGGCACAAAGAGATAAGGGGAGCGGAGGAAGCTTGGAGAAATAGGGGGAGGGTAGGAGATGGGTTGATGGAGAGAGGAGACAAGTGACAGAGGAGAGGAGAAGAGAGGAGAGGAGAGGAGACATGAGACGGCGTGAGGAGATAGGCTGACAAAGGAGAGAAGACATGAGACGGAGTAGAGGGGACAGGGTGACAGAAGCGTGGAGATAGGAGACAGGGTGACAAAGCGGAATAGAGGAGAGGAGACGAAGAGGAAAAACGAGGATAAAAAGGAATGTCATGAAGTGTTAATGCCTTGATATGATCTTGGGGATGGGGTCCCCCATTGTGGCCGCACTGGTTCAAAGCTCCAATCAAAAGCGATTACCGACCAAAAAAAAAAAACATTCATGCCCACAATTGAAAAACTATATGATATTGGTAGATCTATTGTGACCTTTGCTGCTTTGCTTTTGATAAGTAGTCCCAACTAGTTGACTGATTTCCATTGGTAGAATGGAGTTACAACACTTGCTTCCATTCCTATTCCAAAATGTTCCCTTTTATGACATTTCATGGCTATCAATCACCATACATTACATCATTCATGAGAATGAAACTGAAGGTTTTTGGTGTTGAGGATCGCATTTAACACCATTGAGAAATACTATAGTGGCTGAAGTGTAACCTCTCTATGGCAGCAGCACAAGAAAGATAACAAATTGGAACCCAAGTGTTATGGATCTTATAAGGTTTTAGAGAGGATACTAAGTGTGGCGTAAAAATTGGAATTAGCGTTGTTTGCAACATTACACCCACACTTTTGTGTGTCATGTTTGAATAAATGTATGGGTAGGAAGATTCCAATTTAAACACTATCAAAATGCAGATGAAGAAGGATTGTATTAACACTTGCTAACCAGGATCAAATGGCTGAGCTCTTTAGATATTATAGAATCCTTATCAAGTAGAATAACCTGCACAAGGAAGATGTTGCATGGGAAGAGAAATGCTTCATTTAGAAGCATTTGTAGCTGGTTTGCATTCAAGAGAATGCCTGTTTGAAGGGAGTGGTATGTTACATCCTTAGTCAATTATGTGGATTTAGTTGTGGTGCATAGGACATTTGACTTGGTCATTTGATAATTTCTAGTCTTATTATATGTAAGAGAAGTTGACCTGCTTGGAAACTTGGGTGTCGCAAAACTGTTTGGCTTCATGTTTGTCTTTTGCTGTTCTTATACTGCTCTAGGAGATAACCCACTCCAAGTGGCTATGCTTTTGGAGTTAATATTTAGTTTAATTGTCATTTATTTCTCTCGTATAGCGTGTATTTGCTTATTTATTGTATATCTTGTTCACATTTAACTGCAAATCCCTCTTTCAATGGTAACACAACATCAAAGTATTATATATAATTTGATTAATGATCACTTGGAGCCAATCGTAATCAACACAAGAACATCTGAAATGGACAAATCCAATTCAATCTATAAAGGCTTGAATCACCAATACAAGAATTGAAAGGGTCAATTCAACTGCAACATGAAATAGTTCAAAAAACCTTATGCAAACCCCAAACGATCTTCAAATTTTTGGGACAACAACTACAAACCATTTGAACTCAAGAAAGGAGCTACTAAGATCATCTAGGCAAAAGAACAACTATGCTTTGAACAAATGAATGAGATACTAGGTTAGAAACTAGTGGGGTCAAGAAGAAACCAAATTCTTGTCTTAAGCTATGAGAAAGAACTCATAAGAGGTGATACTGCTAGTACCAACATAACTATTTAGTTCATTCCAAAAGAAGCAAAGTGTACACAAGTAGATTTCAATGTCCTAGAAACAATAATCAATCTGTACGAAAGAAAGAAGTACATATAAGATCACCAACCTTTGATCCACAATGAGGGAGGGGTTGAGAGACAATAGTAGTTGCCAATTGAAGATAGTATTGCGTGACAATTGGAACACACTTTACAGGCTAAGACACTCATGTGCCAAAGAATGTGGGTCAAAGATCACGTGGTAGACCAAGGGAGATATGTGTTGGCACAGGGGAGGACCCTAGTATGTTGATGGAAAATGCTAACGTGGATGGATGCCAATGTATACCTTTGAATGACCATTATTCAGATGATCAAGGGATTATAGATATAAGCTAAGTCACCAGGTTCGGCCGAATTTCAACCTTGAAGTTCGAAATTCGCCGAATTTGAAATATTCTACAAAAACCTTAAAAAATTCGATTAAAAATTTAGGGTAACCGAAAACCGTTTTTTTATCTTGCGTTTTAGGGTTTGGTTGAACGGATTTCCATTGCTATTGTAGTCACGGGAGTTGCCAGTTGCGGGAGTTGCCAATCGCGGGAATTGCCAGTCGCGGGAATTGCCAGTCGCAAGAGTTGGCAGTCGCGGCCCACGGGAGTCGCCATTGCTACCCGACGTTGCCAACCGCCATGGAAGTTGCAGTCACGGCCCACGGGAGTTGCCCGACTTGCACGGGTAGGCTTCCGCTTATCCTCTTTTTAAAAAATAATAATTTAGGTTTAATAATTAAATACTATTAAACAATAGTATAATTAATATTTTTTAGGTTTATTATTATATTATATAATATTATAAAATACACATAATTGATGATATACATTTATATATTTATAATATTTATTTATAATGTTTGTATTGTTATTGAATATTATTATTAAATAATTTATAATTTTATATTAATAGTTTTTAATTTTATATTATATATTTTTTTATTTTTTTTATTTTTTTTAGGTTTAATAATATATTAATATTATTATTATTTTATACAATATGATTTTACAAAATACACATAATACACATTTATTTATTTATAATATTTATTTATAATGTTTATTTATAAATTTATTACATATGGCGAATTTAATTCGAATTTTATACATTTCGAATTTTTTCCACATCGAACTTCATTCGAATTTCAAAGCTGTCGAACTTCGAATTCGAATTCGAACCTGGTGACTTAGGATATAGGAGAGAATTTAGGTGAGGAATGTTAACGAGGCAACACAATGAGAGAGCAATTAGACAATTACGGGTCCAAGGTGGATGTAGTTGGTTGCAAAATGGAGTGAAGGATTGGATAGACAAATGGATATCATTTATTATCATTGTAATGTAACATTATACAATACCTGTATCATGATCTCAAGGGGTTGATGTACTTTCACTGCAGCATATGTATTCTATCCCCAATTATTATTATAATTTTTGTTGTCTAAGTGTCTTTTTGGAATGGGAGTGAAACCTACATTTTGTAGATGGGATTTTTGGTGTTCCATACACTTCAAATGAGACTCTTAGGAAACAACTCTATCCTTCAGTGGATGATAGTACGTAACAAGCATAAACTAGCATCTATGAATTACAACATTGAATCTGAAAATTAACACTTGAGAATTTAGCTAGCATTTTTTTTTTGAAAGTATAAATCACACTAATTCAAGATTGATTTGCATGAGCATAACAAAATAAGAAACATAACTGATACATTTACTAAATAATAATTCAAGAGAGGTTTAGTGCTTATAGTTTCTTGGATTCATCCCGAACCTTTAGATAATCTTTACAATGCTAATAAGAGGGAAAGTATCATTAGGGTGCTTTTCCGCCCAACCACAGACTTAATAGCCCCGCGTGCCACTTCCAACTAGAAAGGCCCGACCCTTCGCAGGGAAGAAATAGATGTTGGATCTAATGCCATCTGAGACCGGTGTTTGACCCTACACAACCCTAGTCGATCACGCACCATAGGCAACTTCTAACTAGTATGACCTCTTATTGGGTTGCATATCTGGACCAAATGAACTGATTGACGCATACACTTTGTAGCGTCACCTTGGCCAAAAGTTTTTAATAAGCAACGGCATGTCAATGCGTGTAGTCACTGTTCTTCACCCTACTTGGCTAGACCAAAAACTAGTGAAGATTTCCAAGCCATCAAGTCTGTCTCTTATGCTAAGTGCATACTGACTCCTTTGAGGCTTACTAGGCTTACTCATATGTTTAGACTCAAGAAAACATATTGGTCAATAAGCTCTTGGTTAATAATCATTCTTTATGGATTAACCTTTCATTTGTTCATTTACTTAGTTGATCTTATCTGCTGATTCCATACTTGTGCTCACGAGTTAGCATCTTGCTCCCTCATGTTCATAGGTGTGAAATCTCAGTTTGATAACTATGCTGAATTATCTATTTCTCATAAATGTGTTTCAAATTCCTCATCAGGTTAAAGTAATTTTCAATTAGCAGTAGTTATGGGTAATTTCAATTTTGCAGCAGTCATAAATCTCTATATAGATTATTTTGATTAAAGGATTTCATAGCTGAAATTTGATTATTTATCAAACTAAACCAAGTCCAATTTTGTCAAGCATGTCTCTGTTTCTAACCTAGCTATGTTTTCCAGTTCAGACTTATCTCTGTTTCTGGCTTCCTCTATAAGCCGTAGTATTTCTGAATAAAATGATGCTTGAATTCAATGTTTTCCATTCTAAATAGCATGGCATTTGTTCCATTTAAAAGACAATGAACAATGCACAAAACCTTAAACTTAAGCTTTTTAGGTATATTATCGTATTTTAGGTCTATTATCTAAGTCGTCTTGGCTAATTCACAGTTGCATTTATTCCAAATTCCCATCTCATGTTTAAAACTTCCAACTAGAAAGAGTTTGCAGTGCATATCGACTAAAAATAAGGGACATCTTTCTTGTATTTACTATGCATTGGCATTATAAAATTCTTTACAAGCAGAACAAAACCAAAGTACGTAACTTGGAAGTGTGTTTGGCAAATTGGTGGTGAAGAACCCTTCTTTCTGGCTGGAGAGCTACGCCTCTTTCCTCAGCTGGCAACGATAGAATATGTGCTTAGCCTTTCTAAGTTTCTTCCACTGAAAATAAGCTCAGAGCTACTTTTCTTTTCTATTTTTTTATCGAATGATGCCAACAGAATACAGTGTGTTTCAAACTAAAACCACCCTCCATAATATATCTACGGATTCCAAATTACTCTCCAATTAATAGATTGAAATCAGTTATGTGCATTACGAACTGTTTCAAGCCAATCTCGCTTCATTAGCACTGAATTTCATTTCTTTCACCGGATTCTCATTTCATTTTGCTGTATTCCTGATCCCTTATTGTATGAAGGGCGGTGATAACATATTTGGCTTTTAAAGAGTGCTGCTTTATACCTTATTCACATCACAGCTAAGAACCGATGATTCTTATTATGCTTGCATTTTAACTTTATTTCAAAGTTTGCAATGTTGATATCATTCAAACTTATCAACATAAGAAAAAGTCCACTCAAGTCGTGGCATAGTTATATTGCTATACATACATGTTTATATGTGGATAATTAGAGCCATATATATATATATATATATATATATATATATATATACATGTATACATATTGTATGTGTACATACATACATGCACACATATATATATATACATTTATACATACATATATATATATATACATATATATGTATTTATGTATACATATATATAGGTACGTATATGTGTGCTAACTATTATATAGCATTACACACACACACACACACACACACACACACACACACACATATATATATATAATTACATTTCCACATTACTCACACGTAGTCATGTATGTATTCATTTTATCATATGAATCATTAAGATTTAAAACAAAGGATCATAATTATTTGTTCGAGTGTTTTAAATTTATAATTTACTTAAAAAGAATAACGTAGTCTACGACAAGGATGAAACAACCCTAGCCAATAGATTGACCATCTAGGGTTTACCAGGATAGACACTGAGCAGAAGACACAATACCCTAACTCATCATAACAAGTCTAAAAATTACAGGGTAGGGTTCCAGATAGTATTAGGTCCTTCATCTATTACTGATGATACTTTCCCTCTCTTTTCGGAGGATGACGATTTCCCTGCATCCACTAGGTCAAAACCATGTAGTTAGTCCAGAATCTTATTATAACTCTAGCATTTGCATACATGATAACAATTAACTCATATAAATATAATGATTTAAAACCAAATCATTTGCATTTGCATTGCGAATCACTATTCAACAATATAAAGCAACATGTATTAGTGCATTTAAACATTATCAAATATTAGGGCACAAATGGAATGTAACATATAGGCTAGTGCAGTTAGTATCTAATGTTGGTTGATTGAGTCTAAGTGTTGATGTTGAGAATTAGGGGTGAACGGTAGAAGTTTGGTGGAGAGTATTTAAGGATCGTAGGGGCTACATCAAATGTAGAGTGTTGAGCTAACAATCAATGTGTGTTGCCATGGCTTGCAAAGGACAAGGGAGACACAAGAGTGTTGAACACAGAATTGTAAAAATTGGTTAGCATGGGATGGCAAAAGGGGGTTGTAAGTGGAGGACTGTGGAGTAATGTAAATTATGATAGGTGGATTGGAAGATGGATAATTAGAGACCATGTTTTCCATTGGTCTTATTGTGTTGCAAAAGAGGATGTGAATTTATGTACGTAAGTGAGAAATAATTGACAAAGAAAAACAATGACAATTGCTTTGAAAATGGAATTTTTGTAGGGAAGAACGTAGAATTGTACTACAAGTTTGACCCTAATTGGAATTGTGATAGTTGGTTAGCTGAATGAAGTTACAAATGAGTTTAAAATATTGTTATGTATCATCAAATTTTAGCTGAAGGCAAAGTTGCCTTTCACAATTACCACAGATTTAGTGTAGAGATTTGTTTATTGATAGATTGGTGAGGCTAGTAAGAAGGGAAGTGAACCAAAAGTTCAACACAAAGAGATTGGCCCTTGAGGTAGTGTTGAGAGCAAAATTACACTTGAGACTAGAACACCGTAGCGTGAGTTTAAAGGTTGAAGATAGATCAATGGAATGTCAAAATAAATAAAATGATTGAGTGCACATAGTAGTTGACTATGCATAGTTGACAAGAGGTAGAGCAATGAGAAGTGTTGGATTGTTGACCAAAATAAGTATTTTTCAATTGTTAGGATGACACATTAGGAAGTAAGTTGTTTTTTTGTTGAAGAAAATCAAGAAAATGCCAGTGAATGAATAGTGTGACATATATGTATGTATGTATAGCTAAAAAACAGAATTAAGTTTAGAATGTCATAGACCAATGCATATTCTAAACAAAACCATTACAAATTTCAAATTTTGAACCATAACATGTTAATTTAAATTCAGTTTTCAATATCAAAAAGATCAAACTGGAATCTCAGGATAGATAAGTTTTGAGTTCACTAATCAGCACTGTAGGTCTTAAGAATATCATTTAGATCAAACTAGGATCACTAAACATTTTGGCATTGAAAAATGTAAACCCCAGATGTACCCATAGGAGATTTGTTTCAGAATCTGATTCTGGTAATGTTTCATACCCAGAATCGCTCGAAAAATCCCAAGATTTGGCAACTTAGAAATACACTTATTTTTAAGGATTAAAGACTTGATGATGCACCCTTTATTAACAAACTTTAAAGATACAATAAACTAATCAAATAGAATCTACTTTGATTAAATACTCAAGTACACATTGATCACATGAGTATAAAACAAGATTTTAGCAGAAGGAAACAACATTATTTGATATATAAATATTGTCAAGTGTTAAAGGTGTACAAAACTCATCGATTATGATATGCATGGCATAAAGAACACATATGGAGTCAGAAAGGAGCTTGTATCCCTCGGCCCAACATTACTAGCTCTATTTGGAGTAATGCACTTGTATCTTAGACAAGTCTACAAATGCTACTACAACCTTAGGAGCATTGCATAGGATAAGGTTTGACTTAGCAAACTAGAAGTATAAATGTAACTTAATTACTAGGAATTTAATTGGGAAAAGGTCAAAAAATAAAAAAATGTTGCTATTCCATTCATCATGGCCCAAATCTTTATTCTCTCTTTTTTTTCCATTCTTATAAAGTAGAGTAGGGATTTGGGAGTAGTGCCCCTTGTGGGGGTCTAGGGCCAATGCCCCCAGCGGGGTTGAGGGGTAGTACCATGGTGCAACCATTTTTCATAACTTAATCACTTTTAGCCACTCTGTGGATGCCCTTAAAAAAATACTTTATTTTTATGCTTTTATGTTTAAGCATTTTCCATTTTAATGGTTTTTTCCTAGTTGTCTTAGACTCGGTTGAGACTTAGGAACTTGGGTCATGTGTCCTTGGGCCTCATTTTGAATTGCTTGCCTTAGGATATGTCGGGTTTGAGTGGGTCTTGTAGCACTAGCTGGGAAAAATATAATGAAGTTGTAGTTTGATGCAAAGACAATGAAGAAGTGACCTTTTTGGATGAATTTGAATTTTATTTTTCAGGTTAGTGAGGAGATTGACAAGATATTATAGATAGGGGCAATCTATGATCCATATAGTTTGGGCAGCTATGTCATGCTTCAATATATTGCTTATGTATTCTAAAGTGAGATGCTACTAACTTACTTTACATGCACTATCAATTCTAGTGGCTAACTATGACATGCAATGAAGTACTTGAATAGAAACTTCTAAAATGTGGAGTAACTTGTCAGGTTTGAGGGAGTCTTGTAACACTAGTTAGGAAAAATAAAATGAAGTTGTAGTTTGATGCAAAGACAAGGAAGAAGTGACCTTTTTGGATGAATTTGAATTTCATTTCCTAGGTCAGTGAGGAGATTGATAAGATATTATAGATAGGGACAATCTATGATCCATATAGTCAGGGCAGCTATGTCATGCTTCAGTATATTGCTTATGGATTCTTAAGTGAGGTGCTACTAACTTCCTTTGCATGCACTATCAATTCTAGTGGCTACCTCTGATATGGAATGAAGTACTTGAATAGAAACTTCTAAACTGCGGAAACTTGTCGGGTTTGAGGGAGATTTGTAACACTAGTTGGGAAAAATAAAATGAAGTTGTAGTGTGATGCAAAGCCAAGGAAGAAATGACCTTTTTGGATGAATTTGAATATCATTTCCTAGACCAGTGAGGAGATTGACAAGATATTATAGATAGGGATAATCTATGATCCATGTAGTCAGGGAAGCTATGTCATGCTTCATTATATTGCTTATGGATTCTAAAGTGAGATGCCACTAACTTTCTTTGCATGCATTGTCAATTCTAGTGACTACCTATGACATGCAATAAAGTACTTGAATAGAAACTTCTAAAATGCGGAATAACTTGCTTCACACACACAATAATGTGTAACACTAGTTTACTTTGGAGAAACTGTCAATAGAGCAAAAAGCTCCAAAAACATTGAGTTATTTGCTTCATGCCTCTTATCTATTGTCATATATGTTTACAATGTCTCAATAGGACTTCCATACATCCATAGACTATCTTGAAATGTTTCATGAGCTACAACCCTATTCTTACGAGTTGAAAATGAAGGACAATACCTTCAATGTAGGATTTGTTGCCCACAAGCAATAGTTCAAAGTTTGTTGCATCAATCCCAATGAATTAGCATGCAACCTCTATGAAAATGTGATACCCCAAGGGATGTTTTGCCACACTTAGCAACATTTTCTACATTTTATTTTTACCCTCTTTACTAATTAGTACCTAACCAATCAACTTCATGGATTAGACTCTTTATTAACCACCTAGATCTGCATAGTTCTAGCAATTGTGCCACTTGCAACATGGCTGCGATCATACTTTTTATCTACCTCTTGTTTGTAGTAAGGCTCCAAGTTTTGCTCAAGGATTTACCCATGGCTCTAGCAATTTTGGCAACGAGGTCCAACAAAACTCAACTATGGATGGCTTTCATTATTAGCTAGCGTAGCTCTATCTAACACTCGTAGATCTCCTTTGCATGACTCCAACTATAATCCAACTAGCGATACGACTTTGTTCACGCTTTGACAACATAGGGCAACAATAACATTGCCTAGCCAAGAGGAACAATCTCCAAGATTTTTGCATAACCTCCAATTGTTTGAATTGCTATTGATTTACCTTCTATTAACCAGTGGCAACCCAGGACATGTGAAACACCATTGTTGGAACATCCACGAGACCTAGCTAGATAAATGGATTGCCAAGGAATTGATAACAACCTCTGTCTAATGCCTACTAGATTTTGACATAATTTCCATAACATAGGGTTAAGTGAATAGACTTGATTTGGAGGAATAAAATGGTCCGCCAAGAATGATGTTTGTTGACCAAATGCCATCCATCATGGGAGGACACAACAAACATGATCAATTATGAAATTTAAAGATTGCCTAAAGGGACACAATTGCTCTCATCATACTCTAATTCATTCTAGCACAAAGATTGTTTGCATAGTAAAAAGGAATACTTACATAGCAAGAGAAAAACTTCATGCAACGACTATGAACCACTTATGTAGGAGTGTAGGTACTTTGCACAATAACAAGTTTCTTGTGCAACAACTAATTTCTTGATGTACAATAACTAGGATAAATTGCACAAAAACAAAGATAGGTTGTGTAGTGGCTAGAATTGTATTGTGCAACAACTAAGGTAGGTTGTGCAATAACTAGAAATTGATTTCAATAGGAAACCCTCTAGATTCAAACTTGTCAAAGACATTTTCAGATCACACCTTCCACACCTGAGGGATTTTGGGGACCTAAAGCTGTTAGACCAAAAACTAAAATCTAGAATTCCTAGAGTTGTCCATCAAACTAAGAGAAGCCTATCCAAGTCTTATAATTATTGTAGTTTGATTTCATGGCATCAACAAGCCTTGCTTAGGTGGTTGATGAACTCTACTACACTTGTATCAATTGTCTTTCGGAAGGAATACAATTGCAACTCTTTTATAACAACCCTCTAATGAATAGAAACCACCATGGGATGTGATATTCTCATTCTAACGCTCCTAATTGGTTTGCAACCATTTGATGAAGAGCATGATCAAATAGGATCATTGTGCTTAGCTTAAGTTTTGAACCTTGAATCCTTGTGCAATGGGGTAGAAAGGGTTTTTATTGCATTAGTCCCAATGGCTAAATATGCAACTCTCTTTGAATTCTGTTTCGTTCATCTTGCTTGGACAACTCAAGTTTGCATGGTCCAATAAACTTATGAATTCTTCAACACCTGTGCATTGGATCTGATTTTGGCACTTGCTTTGGCTCTGGCTCTGGCTCTTGGTTCTTGTGTTGGATTTCCACTCTTTGCTTTGGCATTTGAAACCTTTGTATGCTTTTTCTTTTTCTTTATATTGCGGTTTGCAGGTAATAAATAAAGTTTGCGGACTAATGGATGTTGGCAAATCAAGCACTATGAAAAAACATGCTTTGTACCATTTCTCTGCAATTTCAAAGAAGAAATGGCTCTTATACCACTTGATCCATGAACTTGGGGCAGCTATGTTGCACTCTAGTACACCACTTATGGATTCTAAAATGAGACTCTCCTAACTACCTTTGCATGCCTTTAACCACCTCTAATGGCTGCCTATTACATAGATAATAAAGGACTTAAATCATAGTTTCGACACTCGCCTGAACTCGGCAAGTCTCGAGCCGAGTGACCTTGGGCGAGTTCTAGAGGCCCGAAATTTGGTTTGTCTAAGTCTAGAGCGAGATTCACCAAGACTCGGAACTCGCGGACTTGGCTCGGACCCAGCAAGTCCCGATGCCCAAACTCAGCCATAGTCAATTTTGTTTTAAATCTAAAAAATAACAAAAATAGACTTTTTTTTGACATTTTTTTCAAAAAAATAAACCCATCAAAAAACCCTAAAAGCATCATTTCGCCTAATACAAAGATCATTTTGCTCTCTTCATTGTCTCTTTTTCTCTAAATTTTTTTTTCTGGGGCATAGGCCCTAAATCCCCACTTCCAACCCATGGGGAAACACAAGTGCTTCTATTGTTGGTTTTTTCTCACATCTAACACCTTGTGCAGCTTATCATTGCTACCCCTCAAACCTATTAGCGTTTCCACTCCCAAAACCCCACTAGTTAGTGGGACCTACCTTAGATTCCTTCGTAGGAGGGTTGCAAGCTCCTTTGAGCCATAAACTTCTAGTTATTGTTTTGATATTTGTTTGGAACATTTGATTTCATAGATTTCATATTCCATGAGTTTTGTATACATTTGACAATATTTAAATATCTAAGTGTGCTATTTCCTTCAACTATAATTTGTGTTTTTAATTATGTGATCGATGTATACTTGTGTATGTGATCAAATTAGCTTCTACTTGATGATGTTATTGTGTCTTTAAGGTTTATTTAATAATGTGCATGAAACAAGATTTAAATTTTTAAAATTTTCTAAATTTCTTGGGGTTTTCACTTGTCGAGTCTGCGCTGAGTTTTTTTTTGCTGAGTCTTGAGTCTTGAGTCGAGTCACCCTCGCTGAGTCTGCATCGAGTCCGAGTCTCGTTTCCATGGTTATGAGGTATCCACAAGGATTCAATTGCAATTTTTATGCAATTAGATTTCTTCCAAAACATTTTAATATTATTAGAGTTTTAATCAAAGCTTTTTTTTAAAAGGCTATGGTGTGCAGGGGAACATTAGAGGCCTTTTGGCCTCTATGCAATGCAATGTACAGGCACATATTATATCTAGATCATGAAAATCTCAATCATTCACACTTTAACCGCTTGATAGCTGATTGAATTTTCTTTGCTTCATTGTGAACTTCTGTTTTATTCCTACATTCAAATGTTATAATGCACTAAGTAATTGTTCAATGCCAGTGTAACTATACTAATGTTTGATCTTTGCTGAAGATGTCAGAACTGATAAATGAAAGTAGAAGATAAAGGAGAGAAAATTTCATGCATAGCACAGGTTTACATGCAGTTTAGTCATTAAATATTTTCTAAATCATACTGTCGTTAAGTCTCACTGTGCTTTTTAACCACAGGAAATCAAGTTCTATATTTTGACTTATCATCAGACCCTGCTTTGTTTGAGGGTCCAAAACGAAACACACAGGTATGGTTGCAGCTGGAGCTTTTGAATTTCAAATTTGATTTAAGAAAGCACTGATTTGGGCTCCTAGTAACATTCAATCCCATGTACATATGATAAGTTCTTTTGCGCTAGTAATTTTTACCATTTTAATTTGTTGTGGTGTGGCTCTCTATTGTTATCTTGTGGTTTGGTTGATCTACAAGTTATTAACCACTGGCATATCCCCATGGTGGGATCTTTGTTCCGTATTAGTACTCTCCTATGGAATGTATTACAAATACCTAACTGATTTCCATTTCAATGCACGGAACATGAATGTCATAAATTCAAAAAATATTTCATTTTTTTTTGGTAACTAACAGTTTCATTAAATTTCAGTCTGAAACATATCGGAGGATGTTGAATGTGACTAAGGGAAATTGGGAGGGAAGGTAAATTCTAAATAGTATAAAAAGCATCATTTGAAGACTAGATTTTTCATATATTTCTTATGGATCATTCTAATCTTCCAAACTCTATAACTCATTCACAGGTATCCTAAAACGAATTCCTTGTGGCTTCACTATATAGCAGACACTTTGCTCACCAAGAAAGTTTTTGTGAGTTGCTCTTAAGCTCCTTGTCTCAACTTCTTAGTTCACAGGCTTTACTTGTGTAATACTAAGACGGAATTTGTTTGTGGTGCCAGAGATGTTCTCCAAAAGATAAACGATCTCTGCAAGCTTTTAGGAAACGGTTACTCATGTATGATTCAGCAGAAGCTGCTCTCTCGGATGCCTTCTTTGATGGAATGTGGGTTGAAAATTGATTTAACAAACATTTAAGAAAAGTCAATATTATCTACAGATTGTAGATTTGTACACTTTTTCCCAAGACAAATTATCAGAGCAATGATGGTGAGATGAGTTTTAAGAGGCAACTCTAAAGCAATTGTGTCATCTTAGGGTTGTAAACATATAGTCGATCAAGAGGTTTGATCGATCGTGCCATTTTACAATATTGTAAAACATTTAGGGGAGAGGGCCCTATACGTGTGCATCCTAGCTTCACGCTTTTCAATTATCTATCTGGGTATTTCAAAGTACTCTCAATTATGTACATCAGTTGGTTTCTCAAGTTTCCTATTTTAAAAATTGTTTTTAAGTCCACATGGTCAAATATGATGCTACATCAGCATGCATTTTTGTGAAGGTGTCTAAAATGGTCCCAAATTGTGATAAGACTGATATGTGTGCCATAAATCATGTTTACTTGTGTGCTGATGTGACATCACATGATTGATTACTTTTTGAATTTCAGAGGTACTTTTTTGGAGATAAACATTGACATGACATTTTTAGTGCACCACTATTGGACCCATTTTGTCTACATGCTATAGCATGTATTGGTACCCCTATTACCTACTTATCCCTCTGCTCTAGCTTAAGATGTTTTAAATTTTGTGCAAGACAAGTACCATTATTCCGCTTTGTAAGATAACGAAATGTGTTGCAATGTAAGGAAAACTTTGAACTAGTAGAGCTTTGTAGCTAGGTTGTCACAATTCATTGACATCCCATATATATTGACGAGACATTAGAAATACAATGACTACAGCAATAGATCATATAAAGAAACAAAATATTTACCAAGAGATTACACAGCTGGTCTTCATAAATAAAGTTTGATTAAATTGTTGGACCTATTGTGCTCTGTCTATTTTCCTTTCTGGGGTATCATGTGTATCGTATTTTGGATGGTCCTTGTGGAACTATGGAAATTTTAGATTGTGGATCCCAAAGTGGAGGGTTCTATTCTCTAGTGTTAGAATGTTTGCACTCTAAATGGCGAGGTCATATTATCCAATGGAAACTATTATAATGGTAAGTTCTATTCCTAGGCAGACTTAACATATTTTACTGGTATTTAATGTTCCACGTAATTTATATTGGTAGATAAGTTCGAAGATTTAAAGTTCACACTTAATTAATAAAAGATATATACAAGGATTTAAAGCTTATGTGAGTATTAAAAAATATTGGTTGTGACGAATACTTTGTTTGTGAGGCAATATTAAATATAATTTTATTTTTGATTTTGATTTAATGTATTATTTGGTTTTTAGGGTAAATTAGTGAGCTGGTTTTTAAAGTAGTTAGTAATTCAAGTGCATTCTACATAAATAATTTGGCTTTGTTTCTTTTTAATGGAGAAATAATGTCAAGGAATTATTTTTGACATAAGAAGCTACACATAAAGTGGGGGCTATATGGTCTCCTCTTCTCTTTATTCTAGTAGTGAATCTTTACATATATACCTAACATGGCCTAATAATTGGGACTTATTTCTACCTTTCATTTCTCCTAAGTTGCACTTATGGGGGGTGTTGATATAACATTTTATTCATCTTAAATTTTAAATGTGATATGACAAATATTTAATAATTTTACTTGGGATATTAGAAATAATTATTTTTTCTCGTCCAAGTAGTTAATAATGGCATGTATTCACAATGACTTGAAGTAGACAAGTGACACCACTATGTCATTAATCCTTGATTGAGAGTATTGTATAGCCTTTATTTAGTTAAAGCTATGTTTGTCTCAGTTTGATTAACTCACCTTTGAGAATGGTGAAGAGTTAACTTGTACTTCTTGGACTTGTAACCTCCTTGATTTATGTAGCCAAATGGCTATATATTTAAATTTTAATCTTTGTAATCTATCTCCATTATATTGAACATAGATATTCTTTATTTGTTTTCTTATTTTTTAACTATCTTATAGGAATTAAGGTCTTCATTAGATTTGTTATTCATAAAAAAATCTAATAGGTTACCATTGTTACCTTTTCCAAGAAAAAAATCTTTACTTTCCCATTTACATTAATATTCATAAAAAAATTAAATATTTTATTTTAATTATAAACTAAAAATATTAAAATGAATGAGATCTTTGATCTTTTGACACTATTTGCTTTTTTTGATTTAAGAAGAGAAACTAATGTTAAATTTATATTCCAAGCAAAACAATTCTAAAATTGTATAAATTCAATAAAAATTAGATATTTCTCTAAAAGTATGGATTAAAACCATGAAAATATCCCAACTCTTCTACAATTTCAAAGTTATCTAAAACTTTGAAATTAAATACTTATTAAAACATAATAATTGTAGTATAATGGATCATAAAGATATAGATTGTTATTTCAAAGAGGATGATAAAGGGTAATTAAATAAATAAAACATCCGATAGCAAACTAAAAAAAATTATGAAGATAAAATTATTCTCATAACTAGTGATACCAAAACTATCAATTTGAAACTCTAAATATGAAAATGAATGAGATCTTCATGATTTTTTGACTCTTTACTTTTTTTGTGATTTAAGAAAAGAAGCTAATATTAAATTAAAATTATAAATAAAAATATTCTAAAGTTGTATAAATTTAATAAAAAATAGATATTTTTCTAAAAGTAAGGGTGAAAACCAGGAAAAATATCACAACTCTTCCACAATTCAATGTTATTTAATGCTTTACAATTAAGTACTTATTAAAACATAATAAATGTGGTATAATTGATTGTAAAGGTATAGATTGTTATTTCAAAGAGGATAAGTAAAGGTTGATCAATATGGTGTATAAGGATGTATTAGTAATTGCGAGATAAATTAAAGGTTGACTGGGAAAGCTAAGGATAGCAAGAGTCAGAAAAAAGATAGAAGTCAATGAGTGTTTGACAAATTTTGAAGCATTTAAATACCTTATCTTATGCTTTAAGGAGGTCTTTTTCAATTCAAATTCATTGGAAAATATATTTTATCATTATACTAGTGGTCATTTTAAGGCCTTGAGGAGAAATTTGAGTGGATTAAGGATCAATGAAGAAGTATATATCAATCAATGGTACTTGTAGTGGTCAATTCTCAAGAACTACAAATATTTTGGAGTCTTTCTAATAACATGCAAAGGTAGAGGAGTTAGAGAAGGTCAACATGTCTTCCACTCTATGCCTCATCAATCTTTTTGTGGAGTAAAACAAGGGAAATCAGTTTTCTTGCGCTCAAAAAGAAGTCAAACTATCAACACAAAGCAGTGAACTGATTGATTAACCAATTTATATACTATATTCTCTCAAGGTGGATATGGCTATCAAAGTTTTGAAAATGAATTCCTAGGCTTAAAATTAGTTAGTTTTGGCTATTTTTTAATAGTGTTGTAACTAAAAAATGGTAGTTCTTGCTATTGCATGTTGGCATTGTAACTAGAGTAGCAATTCTTTCTAGTCTCACTAGTATTGTAGCTTAAAAATGAGTTCTAATTAAAAATTAACATTGTAACTCAATATCTTGGTTACTTTGACGAAATACTAAAAAATAATATTTGTATTTAGTTCTTTATACCTCTTAATCAACAAAGACAAGTTGTTTTACCTTCTCATTGTTGTCTATTTTGCAAATATCTTAAGATAGTTGATGTCATCTTATGGTGAAGTTATTTTGTCTTTGATTTTTGTCTTATCTTTATTGCCTCTATACAAAAAATATTGTTTGTGTAGGTCATGACTTGTGTTTAACTAGTTAAGGGTTAAGCTTAAGTTGTGAGAACATTTCCAACTCCTAGGCATTGTCCTAGATATATTTAACCTAGTTACAAAACACTTGTGCGAAGACATAATTTTTTGAGTCGTGTAAGTTGTGGTTTAAATTGTTGATCATATTGTGGATGTTTAAAACAAGTGTAGGTCACAAAAATTCTAGTGCATCACCCCATCAGATCTTAGGTTTCATTTTCAGGCCCTTTGTCTTGCTTTTCTTAGTGGAAGTAGTAATATAGGTGAAGTACAAAGAGTAACCAACCTTCTTTGGAGGTTGATCTCTATCTATCAAAGCCCACACTATGAGAGATCATGCAATATTTCATTGGATAGCTAAGAGGAAAACTTTGTAAAGGTTCATATCCTAGTGATAATAATTCTAACATGAGATACCCCTTAAACTATATGCCAAAATATTTAGATAGGAATAAGAGGCCCAAAAATCCCACTTTAGTCCTTAAAATGTACCAAGAGCTAGGTAAACTCAAAGAAGGTGGGATATTTAAGTGCATCAAGCCTTCAACGTGGACATTTAACATAGTTCCTATTAGAAAGAAGATCAAAGATATCAAGTTATGTATGAACTTCAAGAACCAGAATATATCTTCTCTTAAGGATAACTATCCCTTGCCTAAAATGAAAGCAATGTTGTAAAAGGTACATAATGAATGGTTATGAGCTATTATCTATTGCAAATATGAAGCAGCGTGTTGTCATTGATGTCAACCCATGATATATTAATCAATGATACTCATGATCTGACTAAGGGAGAGATTAGTGCATATATAGTGAAAGTCTATTGTCATCGATGTCAACCTACACAATGTTGAGATGAAGAATTGCATTGTTTGGTTGTATCTTAGGTTATGAAGTTTAGAGAGAATGTTGTAGTTGTGGTTGCGGTTGTGGTGAAATTCTCAACCTACTATTTGTATGTTGAAGTTCATGGTTGGATGTCAAATGTGCCTTGTTTGACATGCCGTTGTAGTATATATTCTTGATGGAATTATAATTCATGGTTGATCAAATGTGATGTTTTGAAGTTCATGGTTGGATGTCAAATGTGCTCTAATTGATAGATTGTTGCAATGAATTAACTTAAGTATGTTGTGCTAGTTTTTGATGTTTCTTGCTTAGAAGATTATACCACATTTCTCTTCATTTGAAGATATGATTCACAGTTTGGAAGTAATAAAGAGGAGGATGTGTAGGCTATATGTTTCCCATTTCAAGTCACAAAATTTAATATAGTTAATTTCATGGCAAGAAGACTAAAGATAGTTTTGTTGCTTATCAAGGTGGGCTATAGGAACGCTTCACACTTATTTGCATCTCAATATTCTCTCTTGCAGTTTGGGGGACTTGATTATATTGTCTGTACATTACTTCTCCTTGATTTTTAGGTGTTTAGGTGTAGCACAAGCATGAACCTAATTGTTATATCTCGATATTGTGTTGCCTAGTTTGCATGTGATGATTGGATCCAGTATCTATCTATGTGCATAAACTCAATTGAATGTGATAGTACGAAAGAAGTCTATAGAAATGATGATGATTCTTATGTGGTACTCTTCTATGCCCTACATTGTGGTTCTTGATCTTTTTGGTACTATTAGTGGTCTAAAATGAACATATGCAAGGATAAGTGGTTGTTTGGCTGACTTGGAATAATTGTGCCAATATGTTTATGTATTCGCCAATGTGGAGATGCATGTTAAGGAGATTTGGCTCTTGTTTGTCTCCTTTTTGGGCTATATTTTCTTCCCCTCCACCTCAGAACTTATTGGGCCAACCTCTTGGTTGTTGTACATTTCATGTCTGCATGTTTCTTCTTGGTGACTGGGAGAAGGTTGTTTGAGCTTGCGTCATGATTCTATATGTTTGTGCCGCTTTGGAGAATATATTGAGACATATTTTGGGCCTAGTTGAACCTTGTTTTGGTCTGCAACGTGTTATCTCTCGCAACATATGTGTTTTGTAACGGACTAGTGTGGTGCTACATAGTTTATCTACACACCACGACCAACCTAATTAGTGTTTTGAAGGCTTTCAGAGGATATAAATAGAAGATCAAAATCTATTACAAGTGTGTGGTCGTTGTTGGTGTTGTGGAAGTATGTAAAGGAATGCTTAATGCATATTGGAGGTAGTGAGCTGAAGGTAGCTACATTTAAGTATGGTCAGAAGTGTGCTAAGGCAATGAACCAAAAAAAGCTATTCTTGACAGTTGGAGTTATTGTAGTGGAAACCTATCACTTCTTTATGCCATTCCAAGGTTGTAGCCTCGTGTTGTAAGTCTTGTAATTCTCAATGAGTAGTGAACTTCCTTTTGTTGTAGCCTTAAAATTGTAATTTAGGGAATTGATGCTTCTTTGGGTTGTGGCATTAAAACAAAGTTGTAATTCTATTTATATGATTGCGAGGTTGGATTTGGACAATAGATCGAAGTAGCTTGTTCACCATGGTTTTTCCCTTGTTGTTTTTTCTATGTAATTCTAGTATCTTCATGTGCAATTGTGTTGAATGCTCTTTTCTTTCTAATTTTCATTATTATTGATCTGCTGCAAGAAGTGTTTTGGTTTTTAGTGGTTATGAAGGATTTAAGTTTAACTGAATACTGATTCACCCACCCTCTTATTATTATGATGTACCTAAAAATTGGTATCAAAGCTAAGTTCCTTGGAAGAAGCTTAACCTCTTGAGGAAGATCCGAGATGATACAAGAAGGATCTCATTCATATAAGGCACCTCAATTTGATGGAATAAATTATACCTTTTGGCTAGTAAGGATGGAATCCTATTTGATCTATTTAGGGTTTGGTGTTTGGAAATCTATTGAGAATGATTACCCTCCTCCCTTTTCTCCTCTAACTAATTTGTTAGAGATCAAAGCTTATGAAAATAATTCTAAAGCTAAGAATGCTATCTTGAGTGAATTAGCCGATGCTGAGTTCATAAAGGTGATACACTGTTGCACTATAAAAGATGTTTGGGAGAAGCTTAGTGGCATTTATGAAGGAGATACAAAATTCAAGAAAGTTAAGCTATAGATCTACAAAGGAAAATTTGAAAACCTAAGGATGTGAGAAGATGAGGATATTGCTAGTTATCTACTTTGGGTAGATGAAGTTGTCAATGCAATCAGAGTTGTTGGTGAGGAACTAAAATAACTGTTTGTGGTGCAAAGGTACTCAAGTCTCTTCCCAAATGTTATAGTCCTAATGTGTATTCTATTAACGAAGCTTTAGATTTAAATAGGTTTTCAATGGATCAACTGTTTGGTGTTATCACTACCTTTGAAATGAGAGAGTTTGATAACAAAGTTCTAAAGGAGGTAACCTTCAAAATCACCAGGTAGGAGAGGAATGAATTATTTGATCAGAGAAATGGTTTTGATGAATAAGAAGCAAAATTTGTTAGAAAGATAAAGAAGGGCATTGGAAAATACAAAGGGAAGTTACTAATGGACTTGAAAAGCACTGAGAGTTGGGGGGGGGGGGTTGTTGGCTTGATGATGATCGTAATGTATTCATCACTTGTTGTCATTGATGAAACACTCTCACACACACATATGATTACATTGACTATCAGTGTAACTTCATTGGTTTACATTGTCAACCGGTATGTTTAAGGTCTATCTCTAACTGGTACTCTGTGTCAACCTGTATGTGCTTAAGAGATAACATGTGGTTACATTAAGTCGACATCAACATGAAGATGAAGATGAAGATGGAGATCAAGTGGAATATTCCAGGACAACAGTTCACATGTTTTGTTCCAACCGGTATTGACTATTCTAATCGGTATTTGATTTTGTGATGAGTTACCAGCACCGTTTTCTTGGCGGTCATTTTTGTGATGAGTTATGTTTACTTGTCTAGATACACTGCACATAGGAAATTGTGTTTTGATTTCCTATGGCTAACATCAGATTTGAATGTCTATTTAAAGACATATTAGTGAATCATTTGAAACTGATAACTGATATAGAAGAGGAGATTATGCGAATACTGATATGCATAAAGAGTGAAGGCTTTTGTTGAAGAGTGATAAGTGTTAAGATGAAGAGCAGTGTTGAATGTACTTAGAATGATCTGATCAAGCAAGTATTGTGCTACTTAGAACAGATCAAACCATTCTTGTTGTTTTCTAATCATTACAACATAATCAAATCCCCTAACCGGGTAAGCTCTAACAAGATTAATTGTACAAATCCTCTAACAAGAGCTGCTGAAGATCTTATCAAGGTAAGAGATCAAGAGATCATAAAGATCAAACGGGAAAAAGACACTATGCATGAGGACTTGATTGCTGAAATAGAAGAAAAGGAGAACCTAAAGCTAGACCTTGAGTTGGCATCATCTCTGAAAGAGAACCCGTATAAGCATAATGAAGATCTTGTCAAAAAGCTTACTGAAGCCAATGAGAAATTGGAGAAGTTTGTCAAAAGTTCTACCATGCTGGAAGAACAAATTCAATCATAGAGAATGAAGGGTGATATCTCTAGACTTGGTTTTCATACAACTGAAAAAGGTGAATCCTCCGGTACAAAGAACAAAACTTCTCCTAAAGTGAATAAGACTACGGTAAGAAGGTTTTTAAACCTGTCAACTTTGTTTGTCACAAGCCTGGTCATACTGCAAATGTCTGTAGAGACAAACCTAACATAAATGCAAATTACAATTCTAATGCTAGGTATGTGTCTAGAAAGTTTGAAGGTCATTGCTACACATGTGGAATGTATGGACATAGACATATTGAGTGCAGATATGGATCAAACAATCCTGTACCACACATGCTTCCTAGAACAAATGGTGACCAGATAAGAAATTTTGATAACCGAGTAAACCGGAACTAGCAAAGATCCTATGGCAACCGGTTTAGTCCATTCGAAATAGAAAAGGCAACAAATGTTGTTTACACCTTTTGTAATAACTTTGGTCATGTGGCTATGAACTACAGAAGAAGAACAAGAAGAGGAAATGCAGGACCCTGGAGATCATCTGGTATGGTATGTTACCACTGCAACAAACTGGGGCACTTAGCAAAGGTTTGTAGATCAAGAAATAACAAATCGGTCAACTCCTTTAAGGATTAGAAAGGTAAGCAAAAAGTTGATGTTGAGGAAACCAGAGAAGATATGAATCAGATTTGGAAAAAGAAAGGTGATGACTCGCCCGGAGAAGAAACTGTTCCTTCACCCAATGAAGAGAATCTAGCAACGGTGACTTAAGCCTGTCTAACACGGCTAAGGGGAGCTTAACGATAAAACGTCTCCAGACCCCTTGTAAAATGAGCGGGAATGAATTTTTGAATTATTAATTTTTGGTGACTTTTTGTTGACGCATTATCAACCGGTATTTCACTTAAGCGGTAAAATTAGGGTTTGTAACCTAAAGTGCAAGCATTTATTACAGTTGGTAAAGAGGATAAAAACAAGTTTTACTTTATCATTTTTACCCTAACTCTTCCGAAAAAGAAATTTGAAGCGATTGCAAAGCAGAACAAGATTGTCTTGTTGTCAATTGGAGAATTGTTTCGTGTTTAGAGAAATCAAGTTGAATCGAAAGTTGCAGAGAGGCGAACGTGTGTGCATTTGGACATTTCAACCTGGAAATGAAGCGACATGCAAGATAGAAGGTATTTCTTTGTATACCACTTCGAAACTTGTTTATCTAGAATGACATCTACTTCTAAGTTTGTAGAGAGGTTGATGATCACTACTGAGCCTGAGGAAGCTCTAAAGGCAGATGAAATTATGTCTTATAATGCATTATCACAAGTCCCGAGCGGTGTTGTGGTCAAAGGTGACTTGTCCAGCTATATAGATTGCAAGATAGAAGATTTAGGAACTCTACACATCTATACTCAGCTGAAATCACTCTTTGATAAGAGCGGAAATATTGAAACATAATATGCTAGGGTTTTTGAAAAAGGGTTTCATAATGCCACATATTTTCTTGAATATTTTGAGGAAGAACACATCAGGATCATCTTGAGTCGAGTCCATGAAGAGAATATGTATTTGGAAAGGACCCATACAATAACCAAGGAAGCTATTAGGGCTGTAACAGGTTATTGCTCAATTGGTGAAATTCCTGTGTTAAGAAGAATTTCAAAGGATACTGTCTTCAAGTTAACCGGTTCTAAATCTGATAAGCGTGCTTTTTCTATCAACAATATTAGAGACCCTTCGGTGAAACTTGCAGCAATGGTGATAGGCTACCGGGTATTCTACTCCAGTAGACTTAACAATGTTCCATCTGCAGCAATTCACACAACATATAGAATGATTGTTGATAATGCAGATTATGATATTTGTGAAGCCATCAGAGACCAATTATTTCAAAATTTGAAATCCATTAAGAAGGACAACACACAAAATTTCAAATATGGTAAGCTATTAGCCAGGTTATTTTTCTATTTTCAGAACTTCCTACCGGGTATTGGAGATATTGAATGGTCCAAAGAACAACTGGTCAATGCACAGATCAAGAACAACATTAAGGCTGCGAAGAATACTTTTTCAATTGCCATGAACAAGTATTAAGGTTGTAGTATAAACAACTTTGAAGTCACATCTGTAGACAACATGAACATATGTGTGTGTATGTGTTTCATCAATGACAACATATGATGAAGTTATTCATTACAATCATCATCAAGCCAACAATCTCCCCCTTTGGCATTGATGGCAACACTTAGAAATTTTTACAGTAATACCGCTAAGAGTGCTTACAAATTTTTTATTACATGTATACTCATACTCCCCCTTACTACAAACATCATATATAATTTTCAAAACACACATACATATTTCTATTCCCCCTTTGACAACAATGCGAAATTGAAAAGCAATATATATATATATATATATATATATATATATATATATATATATATATTATATATAATTTGTATCAAAATGTTTTTCATATACACAAACTTGAAAAACTGAATCAAGATTCATGCATTTGCAATCCTCATAAAAATAGAAATAAAGTTCCTCTTCAACTGAGATAAAGCATGTTCCCATGTCTCCAACAAGTTCTCAGTGAACTCAAGTGTAGACATAATTTGAGTATAGAACTCTTCCATGGAATCAAGTGTACAGGTTTCTGGAGTAGCCAAAATGACTTCTACATTCGTGTAGGCTCTTTGTAGTATGTCCACTCGAGATGTGAGTTGATTCTTCAATTCCTTTAGTGACCAGGGTCTTTTTGCTTTCTCAAGATCATAGATATCTAACCTGTTGTGCAAATCATCCACATTTTTGCTAAAAGCAAAAATAGAGTCTTGAAGTGGTACATATGCATTGCATATCTGTTCTAGCTCTTGCTCTATTTTAGTTCGCTTGTTATTAATATCAACAAAAAAAAATGAAACATTAGAAGTAGATGCAAGATATCTTCCTCCTTTTTCAATAGCCTGCCTTAATAAATCTTTATTAAGCAATAGAGCAAGTTTTCCTATATCAATCTCTTTCATAAGCTGCTCTCCATGCTTCTTCCTATAACTCTTCTCAGCATAAGTTTGTGTTGCTTCTTCAAGTGACTTAATTTGGTCAGATGCATTAGCAACCAATTGACCAAGTTTGCTAATAGATGTTGTCAAATTCCCTGTAGCTATTTCTAGTAGCAAACTCGTCAAAATATCTACAACATTCTGGATGGTTTCTGCTTCCATTCTTTTTTCTTTAAGTCTCTTCTTATTTTCCCTAGATTGCATGACAGTTGCAATCTTCATCATTTCAGATGTACTCATATTATCAACAATTATAGGCCTTGAGATGCATAGTGTGCCATCTTCATCTTCATCAGTCTGCTGAATGACTAATGATGTTACCAGTTCAGAGGTTGTTACCTTAACAATCTCTCCTTTCTCTTGTTCTTTCTCTATTTCTCACTCAGAGATCTGTGTATCAACTGTTGCATCAGATTCCTTCTGAATGTTCTGTGAAACAAGTGGCAATTGGGATTTTACTAGTTGTTCCTTTGCAGGTGAAATATCCACTCCTGGTTGAGTTGCTGGTTTCTCAACTAAAGTAACCTGTGAGTTAGTGATTTCAGGTGGCTGCATATCAGGCGCGGTTATGTCATTAGATAAATCAATTGTATACTGAATATCATCATCAAGTATGACTCATTGGATAATAGTGTCATCCTTCTTCTTGACAGGATAGACCACATCAGCTTGTACAATCTCTTCCTTATCCATTTCAGGTCGATCAACAATATCTTGCTCATTGTTAGAAGAATGTATAAGCTCTTCCATCCGTTTGATGTTGCAAGCAATCTAATGAGTCTCAGTCTCAACAGTTTGCACCTTTCCACTTAGTAACTTCAATCTTCTTGATTTGTAGGAAAAATGAACTTTGTACTTATCAACCAATTCATTCAACTCATCCTTTAACAAATAAGGAAAATATTGTACAAATATATCATCTATAATTCTTTTTTCCTTTTTTACAACTTCCTCCCATTTATTCAAAAGAATAGTATATAGGGAATTAGAGTTATCTTTTTCAAGATCATGAGGTAATCTATTGTAATGGCACAAATAAATGATTACCTGTTGAATAATTTGTTCCTTTTCATCTTCATTGAATGAATCAAAATATTCTCTGACGTTATCAAATCTGTTTCTTCCTAATGTCTTCATTGTTCTCTCAAAGGTAGTCTCAGGCTTGTAAGTTGAGATATCAATAGGCATAGTTTCCTTTGGCACATTCTTTACTGGTTTGGTTGTTTTACCAGTTGCCTTCATCTTCTTAGGTTCCTCCTCAGTGTCAGTACCTTCGGATTCTTCTTGGAGAATTAGTTTCCGACCTCTCTTCTTCGATGCTGTCTCCTTTTTCATGTAAACCTTAGGTTCCAGTTCCTTTTTGGTTTGGACACTTCGTGTCACTCTTGTACTTTTCATCACCGGAGGTGCTTGCTCAACCTTCTTCTTCTTACCTTTACCACTTATGGTAGAAACACTACTAGTTTCGGCTGTTGCTGTTTGAACTTCAACTGTATCCAATTTTGCCTTCCTTTTATCCACTGGAGATGCCAACAGGTTATTGGCATAATCGATCAATAAGTCATAGTTGACCTCATATCTCATATCTTCCATTTCTTCTTCTCTAGGCTCAATAGCCTCCGTCAAACAAAAATCAGTGGCAACTGTAAAAATAATATCCTTAGCAAAGTGTTTTACCACATCCTCAGGTAATCTTACTCTCATACTCATTTTCTTCTGAAATTCATTGAATTATTTATTCATTGCAGGAGAGAAGGTGTTCTTCACAACCTTGATACTGTTCTTAATCTAAGCAGATACCGGTAGATCCTTAGACCATTCAAGATCACCAATTCTCGGTAGGAAATTTTGGAAATAAAAGAATAGATCGATCAATAAATGTCCAAATTTGAACTTTTGACTACTATCCTTCTTGATAGACTAAAGATTCAACAATAATTGGCTCTTTATGGCCTCACATAGGTCATAATTAACATTTTCATCTATCATCTTGTAAGTAGTATGCACAACTGCAGATGGAACACAATTCAATCTGCTAGAATAAAATACCTGGTAGCCTATAACCATAGCTGCCAACTTTATCGCTAGGTCTTTGATGTTATTGACAAAAAAAGCACGCCCATCAAATGTTGATCTGGTTAGAGTGTTTACTGTCTCTTTTGAAATATGCCTCAGCTTTGGTACTTCATCGATTGAATAAAAACCAGTTACAACTTGAATAGATTCCTTGGTTATAGTATGAGTCCTTTCCAAATACATGTTTTCCCCATGAACACGACTCAAGATAATTCAGATATGATCCTCTTCAAAATCTTCAAGAAAGTAAGCTACGTTATGTAAACCTTTCTCATAAACCCTAATATATTCAACTTGAATCTTTCCTTTTTTATCACAAAGGGATTTCAACTGAGAATATATCGACAATGATCCTAAATCCTCAATTTTGCAATCAATGTAGTTGGACAAATCTCCTTTCACTATGACACCACTAGGAACTTGTGACAAAGCATTATAAGACACAATCTTTTCTGCCTCTACAACTTCCATAGGCTCAGATGTAATCATCAATTTCTCTACTGACTTAGAAGACGATGCCATTCCGGATAAACTAGATTTCAAAGCAAGATTTTCAAAGAAATACCTTATTTCACGCGTACTACCTCGTTTACCGGTTGAATACTCAAGTGAACACTAGCTCGATCTTCACCAACCTTCAAATCAACTTGATCAATCAAATCACAATACAACTTTGAATAAAATAAGCGAATAATCTTTTCTTATCTCTACAAGTGCTAAAAAATTCTTTCTCGAAAGCGTTAGGGTAAAAAATAAAGTGAAAACTCGCTTTTATCCTTTTTACCTACTGCAATAAATGCTCGCCTATTAGGGTTATAAACCCTAATTACACCGCTCAAAGATACATAGATGTAAAACCGGTTGATAACTAATTGACATAAAGTTATCCAAATTTCATGCAATCAAGTTCTCTTGCCACTCATTCATTCCAAGGGGTCCGAAGGTAGATTTACCGTTATGCTTCCCATAGCCTTATTGAAAATACTTAATTCACTGGTGCAGGATTCTCCACACTTGGTGAAGGAATAGTTTCTTCTTCAGGTGAATAATCACTCTTGTTTTTCCATATTCGATTCATTTCTTCTCTGTTTTCTTCAATATTGACCTTCTGCTTGCCTTTATGATCTTTAGAAGGGTTAAGCAGTTTGTTATTCCTGGATCTACAAAATTTTACCATATGTCCCAATTTGTGACAATGATAGCAGGCCATACAAGATGATCTCCAAGGTCCTGCATTACCTCTCCCAGTTCTTCTTTTGCAATTCATAGCCACATGACCAAAGTTGTTACAGATACCTTTTCCATCTCAAATGGACTAAACCGGTTGCTGTAGGATCTTTGCTAGTTTATGTTACCCCGGTTATCATAATTTATCATCCAGTTGCCATTTGGTCTTGGATTCTTATGCGGTACTGGATTGTTTGCTCCATATCTGCATTCAACTGATCTATGTCCATACATTTTGCATGTAAAGCAATGACCTTCAAATTTCTTGGACACATACCTAGCAATAGTGTTGTAGCTTGCATTTCCATTGGGTTTGTCTCTACAAACATTTGCAGTGTGACCAGGTTTAAGACAAACAAAGCAAACAATTTTGAAAGCCTTCTTACCGATAGACTTTTTGGCCTTAGGAGCAGATTCTTATGAGTGTTGCTCTTTATACCAGAGGATTCTCCTTTCTCAGATGTGTTAAAACCAAGTCCAAAGGTATCACCTTTCATCCTTTGTGATTGAACTTGTTCTTCCAGCAAGGTAGAACTCCTGTTGAACTTTTCCAGTTTCTTATTAGCTTCGGTGAGCTGCCTGGTAAGATCTTCATTATGTTTTGACAGGTTCTCTCTCAGAGATGATGCTAATTCAATATCTAACTATAGGTTCTCTTTTTCTTCTCTTTCTGCATTCAAATGTTCATGCATAGTGACATTTTCTCTCTTGATCTTGGAAATCTCATGATCTCTTTCCTTGATAAGATCTTCAGCTGTCCTCCTAGCTTCCAGTTCTTGACTCATGCAGATAGTTAAACTTTCTAGCTCTCTCCTCAGATTTAGCTTTTCACCATTTAACTTTTCAACTTCCTCAGCTAAAGCATCAATATTGGCCTCATCTGAAGAACTATTATCATATATTTCTAATAGTTGTCTAGTTATCTCTCTCCTTTTGACTTGTGAAGCTTTCAGTTTGACCCTTAGGGTTTCAAGCTCATTTCTACTAGCTTTAAGATCTCTAGCCATCTCAAAGTAGCTCATGTTCCCCATGGTGGCTTCAAGGGCTTCCTTCCAAGTGATTAGGCTTTAAATAAGTTAGGCTCTGATACCAATTGATGGAATTGAAAAGCACTGAGAGGGGGGGGGGGGGGGTGAATCAGTGACACCAAAAATAAAACTACTTTAAACACTGACCGGTAGATAACCTTAACAAGTTTGTTAAACACTATGTATGTAATCCAAAATGATATAAAAACATTCACAACAAGTAAGACATCCACCATAACACAAGTGTTTATATGTGGAAAACCCAAATAGGTAAAAACCACAGTGAGATGGGACTCACAAGTTAACTATCTGCAGAAATAGATAACTGACCGGTTAGGGTCTAAAAAGTGCTATGCTAGGAGCGAATCTTGTTAAAGATCCCAATGCTTAGTTAAAAGCTATACCCTGTAAAAGGTAGTACCCTGTTAGGAGTAACCTCGGTAGAGGATTTCTAAATCCAAACTAATGGATCACCTTGTTAGAGGATTTGAACAATGAAGCTTGTTAGAGCTTCCCCGGTTAGGGGATTTGATTGTTGCAGTGATTAGAAAACAAGAGGTAGTGTGATCTAGTAATAGCACAACTTTCTTGTATAGATCCTCTTGTGCGCATTCAACACTCCTTTACCGACATACTCTGCAACTTAACACTTCTTCCTTCGCACATAACATATCTCTTTCGCTTCTCTTAAAAAATAATTCATTGTGATGTCAATATATAGACATTAAGATTTCATGTCGGCCTCAAGAAATCATAACACAATTTCCTAGGTGCAGTGTATCTGGTCAAACAATCATAACTCATCCCAAAAATACTGCCAAAAATTGTCAGTTAGGATAACTCATCACATAATCAACGAGTACCGGTTGGCACAACAATACCGGTTGGAGTTAGGCATACAAACCATTTAACCTTTGATGCTCCTATGATAATATTCGCTGGATCTTCATCTTGATGTTGAGTTATGAATCTCCACTAGTTGTCTTCATTCATATACCGGTTATCACCGTGTACCGGTTAGATTATAAACCTCTAGTATACCGGTTGTAGTATAAACAACTTTGAAGTCACACCTGTAGACAATATGAACATATATGTGTGTGTATGTGGTTCATCAATGACAACATATGATGAAGTTATTCATTGCAATTATCATCAAGCCAACAATTATCTTCCAAATGTTTGAACTATGGTAAAATAGGTCACCATGCTTCCAAATATCCTTTTAAAGAGTAAAAAAATGGCAACAATATTTGCAAGAAGTTTTTAAAAAGGAGCCTCTACTCCAAACGAGAATTTTTATACTTCAGATGATGGGGAACTTAGTGCTCCTAATAATGATAGAGAAGAAACTCTTTTCAAGGCCACAAATATTGGTAAGAATGCTATTGGCCCTAAAAAATATGCGTAGTATATTCTTAAAAAATCAAATCTTACTAAGATGTACTGCAAAAGCTAATAACAATATTGAAAAGTCTATGATATTCTGGACTGCCTTTGATGTAAAAGAAGAGACAAACTCTTGGGTGATTGACAGTGGTTGTTCTGACCACATGAGAGGTGATATAAGTAAGTTAATCAATATTGAGAAATGGAATGGAGGTGCAGTTAGATTTGGGAATGATTCATCTACAATGATTTGGGGAAAGGCCACAATAACTATTGATGGGAAGAACAAGACTAAATATTCTCTATTTTAAGGTCTCAAGCACAATCTTCTCAATGTAAGTCAAATTTGCAACAAAGATTCCAACCTCACTTTTCATGATAAGGGTTGTGAAATTAGGAAGGAAAGATTTGGAAGATTGGTAGAAGAAGGAACAAGATTGAACATAATGTATATAACCTAAGGGAAGCTAATGGAATAAATTGTCTTCTAGGAGAAGAAAGTGAATGCTGGATATGGCAAAAAAGAATGAGACACATAAGCTTTGAGAATCTTGTGAAGATCAGCTCTACACATGCAACAAGAGATATGCCAAAGATTGTCAAGGCTACAAACACCTTAAGAAAATAATGTCATATTGGGAAGCAAACGGGGACAAGATTCAAGACCACGGAGTTCTCTTCTACAAAATCTTTGGAGCTCATTCATACTCACTTGTGTGAACCAACTACAATAGAGAGTCTTCAAGTCGAAAATTACTTCATGTTACCCATTGATGATTTTTGGAGGGTGACTTGGGTTACATTCTTAACAGAAAAATTAGAGGCTTTTAGCAAGTTTGAGATTTTCAAGTCAGTGGTTGAAAATGAAATGAATGATATAATCAAATGCCTAAGGTATGATAGAGGAGGTGATTTTCTTCAAATGAGTTTGAGATATTTTGTGAGGAACATGGAATAAAAATGCATCTATTTGCTCCTAGAACTCCTCAACAATATGGATTAGTATAAATAAAGAATAGAACCATTCAAGAGACATCGAGAAAAAAGTTGAAAGAAGCAAATATGCTTGATATGTACTTGAAATAAGATGTGCATACTACAATCTATATTCTTAACAAAGGACAACTAAGGGTGAATAGTGACAAGAGTCCTTATGAGCTATGACATGTAAGACCAACAATTGTCAATCACTTCAGAGTTTTTTCAAGTAAATGTTACATCAAAAGAGATTAATAAAATTTGGGGAAGCTTGATCCCAGATCCGTTGAAGGAATATTTCTTGGATGCTCAACTAGGTGTAGGGCATATAAATGCTAAAATAAAAGACTGAGAAATATAGTTGAAAGTGCAGACGCCAAAGTGGATGAAGAATTATACCAAAACACAATTGAACTAGAAGGCTATGAGCTAGATGAACTGTCAAGCATATAATAAAAAGAGACACTTGAAGAAAAGGAAGAATCATCTAAGAAAAACCTTAAATTTCTTGCCAAATATGTTCATAATAATCACATTGAAGACCAAATAATTGGAGACAAGAATGAAGGAGTGCAAACTAGGAGAAGAGTTGCAAAGATAAATGAACATGTGAAATTTTTCTTACTAACAATGATATAACCAAGAACTATTAATGATGCTAGCAAAGATGAAGGTTGGATACAAGTAATGGAAGGATAATTAAATCAAATTGAGAAAAATCATACATGGGTATTGATACCTAGGCTTGAAGATAAGAATATTATAGGAACAAAATGGGTGTTTAGAAAAAAATTGAATGAAGATGGAGAAGTTGTAAGTGAAAAAGTAAGGTTGGTGTGTAAAGGTTATTCTAAAGTGGAAGGAATCCTTGTTGCGGTGGAAACTTATCAGTTCTTTATACTATTAAGGGGTTGTAGTCTCATGTTGTAAGTGTTTTAATTCTCAGTGAGTAGTGAACTTCTTTTGGTTCTAGCCATAAAATTGGAATTCAAGGAGTTGTTGCTTACTTGGGTTGTAGCCCTAAAACAAAGTTGTAATTCTATTTATATTATTGTGATGTTGGAATTGTACAGTAGATCCAAGCATCTTGCTCATCGTGGTTTTTCCCTTGTTGGGTTTTCCACATAAATTTGGGTTTTCATGTGCAACTGTGTTGAATGCTTTGTTCTTTCTATTTTTTATTACTATTGATCTGTTGCAAGAAGAGTTTGTGTTTTAGTGGTGCTCAAGGACTTAAGTTTAGCTAAATACTGAATGACCCCCCCTCTTAGTATTCTGGTGTGCCTTATCCATGATAGATTATTTCTCTTGTTACACCTAGGTCATGGTCAAATAATTTGAATAGTATAATATTTATTTAACAAATCCATGGGGTACTTGCATCTATGTTTGCATGCCATTTGGTATTACAAAAATTAGATCCACTTTTCGTAGGGCTATGAATGTAGAACTTGTTGACTTGATTGAAATCAACATAACAATATATTAAGATGATTTGATGACCTTCTCTAAAAAAAACAGGATCATTGTGGTCACATAGAAATTATTTTCTAGAGGTGCTTAGAGTATGTTTTTTTTTAATCTTAAAATTGCATGTTTGGGGAGAAGAAAACATCTCAAATACATAGTTTCAAAGGATATGATCAAGACCAATCCTAAGAGAGTTGTATTTGTAATGGTTGGAAATTTGATTTAACTTAAGATGACTACTTTTAATTAACAAATTCCTACTTCAGTTTAATTGAAAAAGGGATTTTATTTACTTGTGGGGACAAAAATAAAATCTATACTAAATGTAGAAAATATGTTTAAGAGTTGAAATAAAATATTATTTACACTCCCTAAGTATTAAGGGGGAAACAAAAAAACTTTTTTTGATAAAGAATATAAAATTTATCTATAGTTTATTTTAAGAGATTTGAAAGATAAACATAAAAATGAATCTAGCACCAAACACTAAATCTGGCTTCCCAAGATACAAATGCATAGGTTTAGTTCTAGAATTTGTCAAACTTGTGAATGCAAGGAGACGAAGAAAATATTGTGACTATTTAGAGATATGCCTCATTCAAATCCCTATTTTCATCATTCGTCCCGTACAAATAGCTAGGATATAAGGTGATAATAATGTGTTACCTTTACTCTTGAGTGCATCAAAGAATAAAGGGGCAATGACATGAATGTAATATGATGATGGTGTCAACCCTAGTATATTGAGAAATCAAAACTATAAAGAGATATTCATAATGAAATATTTATATTTTACACCAAAGAGCTTCCCAATACGTGAAGAACAAGCAATAACAAAAAATAACCAATATTATTGATAAAAGAACAATGTTACCGACAATAGGAAGCTTTTTCAATATACTTGAAATATAGGAAAGATATATAATCCTCTTTCAGAACTTCAAGTTGCTAGGAGTAGCAAGAGAGTGCCATTAAAAGTGAAAAGTGAAAAGTGAAAAGTAGCTTCAATGGAGATTCTGGCAAATTTTCACGAAGGTTGCAAGAAAGGAGAATGATGGAGCTATAAAAGAGAAAATTTATGAAAAAAGGTACCTTGAAAATTGGAAGGTATCTAGTTTTGTTTGCATGTAAAGAAATAGGTGTTACTTTATCATCCAAGCATTACCCCAAGTGTCATAGTGCTATCCTCGTTTTTAGTGTTAGCAAAAAATGAGGGTACCCCACAAATTTTTGCTCATTTGTGGTTTTTCTCGCTCTATGGTTCACTTTACAAGACTTTTTTGTCGTCATAAGAACATTTTTTCCATTTTTACACCGTTTCAGTTTTATGTGAAGTCTAGGTGCAAATTGGGTTTATGAACCCGATTTACACTAAGTTAGGCATTTTAGGTGTAAATCAGGTTCATACACTTGATTTATGTCTCTTTTGGCTCTATTCACCTTTTAGGTGCAAAATTCAGGTTCATAGACATGATTTACACCTCATAAGTCCAAATAGGGTTTATAAACCTGAATTGCATTTATTTATTGCACTTTGAATTATTTGTGGCTCATTTGAAGAGTTGGTTTAGGAGTCTTTTTTCCTCAGTTTTAAAGACTTATTTATCTCTTTTTATCCTCATTTTAATCTTTCCAAAGTTGATTTCGTGGCTGGAGGGAGAAGATTTCAATTATACATTTCGAGTATGTATCTATTTTTCCCTCTTGTTAGTGTTTTAGAAACCCTTTTTGTTCTTCCTTATTTTTTATTTTTCGTACGAATTTCACTAGTTTTTATTACCAGATTTTTTTCGCTTGGATCATTTGATCCTAAGCGATTTCTATTAATTCTTTTGGTTTTACCCTTTGGTTTTGTGGCGGGGCCATAGGCCCGACACACACCACTGAGTGGTCCATGGTGGGTCTGCGACCTTGCCATGACCCCACCTTTATTTTTTTCGTGTTACACCAAATACTATCAAATGCATTATGGTGTGGGTGGTGCCACCAACCCACCATGCACCACAGTGTGGTGTGTGGTGGGTCTGTGACCCCGACAACATATTGTTCCCTTGCATTTTATTATGTGGTGTTGGTGGGGTCGTTGGCCCGCCATACACCACGATGTGGTGTTGGTAGGTCCGCGACCCCGACCAACACATGTTTTATCCTTGTTTCTGCAGTGTACATTAATGCTGTTTGGCAAGTCTATAACCCCGCCCAACATCGTTTCTTTTATGCTATGGTATATGGCCGGGTTCTAAACCCACCTTCCACCATTTCTTTTAATCTTTGTTTTCTGATGTCCAACAGTCTATGAACCCGACCAACAACTCTCTGCCATATTGTTTTTATATGTGTAATTCGGGTTTATGTACCTGAATTACACCTATTTTTGGTTTTTTCTCAAATATAATTAGAATTAAAAAAACCATAATTACGTCTTTTGACCCACACGTTGTAAATGCTTTGCAAAATTTATTTATTTGAAATTCATTTATCACACACACGTAAATGATGATTTTTCATCCAATTTACCATGGAGATATCAATTTGTCAAAAGGGTTTTTTTGGAAAACCTAATTGTTTCAAATACACTTTTTTCAGAATTTGTTCAAGTCATATGAGCAAAAGTGAATTGATCCAATATATTACTATAATACTGATGAATGTCATTTTCTCTTAGTATTATTATTATATCAATGACAAATATTTCTCCAAACAAAAGAGGGATGAAATTCAAGAAAGCAAGACCCACATCCAATTTTTCCGCCTTCTTCAGTTACTTCTAATAGAGATAGGTCATGTTGATCTAGAAGAATTTAAGACAAGAATCAAGAAACCACCTTCATATTGTGACATGTAAGCTATTATCAATAGTGACATCCACTTAGTAGCATCTTTTCCCATGTCGGCTCATAATCCTGAATTTGTAATGGCAGTGGCAAATCATTTTGATCTAGATAGTAGAAGTGTGAAGGATGAATTTGGGAAGAAATTGATCAAGCTTGATGAAGAATTGTTTGATTCAGTCTTCGAGTGTCCCAGTATTGAGAAGTATATTGATATAACAATGTAGTCAACTATAGCTTACTTTGATAGAAATTTAGATAAGTGCAAGCGTAATATGAATGACAATTGGCTTAAATCCCCAAGACCTACAATTGCAAGATGGTCAGAGACTGTTCCTAGATGTGACTTCATTGAAGAAGTTATTGGTTTGATAACTCTTTTAAGTAGAGTTAGAGGATTCCTACTAATACTTTCTATAAATGGATGTATCAGTATATTCATGTGATCAGACAAAACAAGGAGAAGATATGTTGGAGAAAATAGATCAATGATGTCATCTGTGAAAAGGTCACCGAGGTTCCTACTACACTTAAGTTTTATATGACTTATTACTTGGTGTATGCTGCAACTTCAATGAGACATTTTCTTGGATTGTCTACTATTGGTGATAGGAGGTATATTGAGGTACACAAATACTATTCCTAGTTGGTTCTTCAAGGAAGTCGTAATCATTTTCAAAGAGTGAATGATGTTTTCTTTGGTTTTTATATGGTTATGCTGGACAAGAACTTGTATAATAAGAGAGTGTCTGATCACACATGGGAAGTAGTGAATCAATTTGGATGCATGTTCCTTCAATTTCCAACCTTCACATATATCAGGGTTGGATGTTTCAATGGTGAGCCCATCATGCTCCCCAAATACCCTTTCGACAAGATTGTACTGATGGAGCTAGCTCGTCAGATGAATGTTGTGCACGAGGTCCAATCAGGCTCTCATAAGACATGTTTGAAATTTTCTCTTTCTATTGGTAGGTATTCTATAAATTCCATCTTTAAGGCCAGGGAATGGAGGAGGAGATGAGAAGAGTTACCATGAGGTTCTTTAAGGCTAGAAAGGACTTTGATTACACAGGAATGAGAAACAAACTAAAGAAGGCATATGTACATATGTGTCGGATTGAAGATGTTTGGGCTGATTGTAGGTCTGAGCATGATGTGATAAAACTTGATTATTGTTGGCTGACAGTTGAACAAATCGAGGACTTTGGTCTTGCCGATGTTCCTGAATATTTTGAGGAAGACGATGATATCTTGGATCCAATGTATGAGAAGAACAAGGTTTCTTCTACTCCTTTTCCTCTCATCTAGTGGTTGCAAAAGGAATGCACTTCCATCAGGGCACGTTTTCAAAGTATTCTTACAAATTCTAATGTTTGGTTATCTTTGGATGGTGCTCCTTTAGAACCTTTCTCCTCTGATTTTGATAATGACACTGTTGGCCTAATGGGAAAGAGATAAGATATTAGAACCAACATCAAACAATATCCTACTACTCCGATAAAGGCTCCTAAGTTGAAATTTATAGTTGGGTCTAACAAAGGTAAAACTCAAGGAGAGCCTTCGAGTTCTAATGTTCAAGAAATATAAGAGTTTAGAGGTATCAAATGCACAAGAGGAGGGCGATCATCTTGATGAATATTTAATTCACAGACAGGAGGATGAACAAGAACAAAATAAATTGGATGTAGAAGAGATGGCACAAGCAGAGGAATCCTTACTTCAGGTATCTTCTCCTTTATCTATGTTACAAGTTCCTGTTTCTACTTATGAGCCTGAGCCTCCAGTGGTCACATGTATTTCCCTTTCAAGTGTTATTCATGTATCTTCCACCAGTGCTAGTGGGTCTTCTCTAGATACACCCTGTGACAATATTGAGAATGTATTTTATGATTTTCCCCCATTGTCTGAAGTATTTGCAACCATGAGAATCCTCCTGATGTTATTACCATGACCTCTCGTATAGTAACCACCACCGTTCAAGATTCTATCAATCCCTCTCAGGAGATGGTAATAGGTGAGGATGATGATAAGGCTTTACCTCCTTGGTTAGTGTCAAATGCGCCTAAAAGAAAGAAACAAGTTATTTCTCTTGAAGACTTTGATTTTAGTCAGTTTGTTACTATGAAATCTAAGATGACAAAGAAAACCAAAACTTTGTCGAGGGTAAAATTTGATAAGAATAGGAATAAGTATGCTGAGATTAATATTCCTCCTCAAGATGCTATCATTGGATAGGTCCAAGACTCCGATTATACCATTCAAAAGATATGAGCTAGGTAAGAAAACTCATGATTTTGTGGCACAAGATGCTCAGTCCATCTTGGAGGCTTTAGTTTTCAGGTATGATGAGGATAAGGTCAAGAAAGATCAGCTAAGGCACGAATTGAGAAACTCACCTAATTTATTAACAAAGTGACCAAGTCTTTAGAAGTTGTTGAACCAGTGGCAACTTCTTTTGATGACCAAGTTGTTAAGAGAGTTGAGCAGGCCACATCAAGGAGCAAAGCCGTAGGAGAATGGATGGATCAAATGCTAAGCCAAGGTACACGGCTCCTAAGTTCAGCTTGCACCATTGTCAACAACCTTGATGCTTTAAGGATAGAGGTGGATAATACCATAGGAATTTCCTCCCAGGAACTTGAAACACAAGAAAAGGATTTTGAATCCTGGTTGAAATTTGAAGATTATGATCCTGATGACCTTATTCAAAATGGTGTCATTCCTTCACAATGTATGTACATCGAGCAACGAGAAGCTTTGGAGCATCGGATTAATATTCTTGAGCGCTTAGTTTTAGGATATGAGGAAGGCACAAAAAGAATGTGCTGATAAGAAAATAGAGATCGTTGCCAAAATCTCCAAAATCCCATGTTATTTTCTTGATAAAAATGATAAGGTGCTCAATGAAGATATAATCATCAAAGAGTTTTGCTTAATCTTGACTGTTGAGGTTGACAGGGAAGACTTCTCTTTGGCCTCCATTGATAAATTACTTGATCTTTAATTAATTTTGGATTTTCTTGATTCACTTCTAAATAAACATAAGAAGTGTTGTACTGAGTTAGAAGATTCTATCACAAGGGTCAAATTCATCACCGGAAACATGTTGGGACCTAATAGAATTGAAATGGAGAATGCTTTGCAGAAGATTGAGGAGTTCCAAAGACGAGACTCAGCTAAAGGCAATGACACTTAGTCATTTTTGCGTTTTTCTAGTGGCATTTTATTATGTCTATTTACACCTCAGGTGTCATTTTGTAACTGCACATGTGCACATGTCCTAAGTCAAATCGAACTCTTCTTTTGACTTTGTCATAGAATTAGTTATAATTTCTTATTTTCATGCTGCACCCCTCTCCTATATATATGAGGGTTATTATTGTAATAAGGATCTTTTTTCCATATTTGTTTATGCAACAAAACTCTGCCAAAGTGAAGAGAAAATTAAGACTTGGTGTTCATTTTGTAAATTTGCAATTTAATCAAGAAACTAAGAAGCTTGGCATTCAAACTTTGTTTTGAGTTCAATCTTTTATATGGTACGAATGTTCTTATGTCATTGGTGTCATATGTTATTGAATTATTAAAGTTGGGTATAGTCCTGGTGTTATAATTTGAAGAGTATTTGAGTCTTTACAAGTAATCTTTGAGTTACTTTAAAGTTTCAAGAATTAGAAATTGGTTAAGGGTAGAATCGCTTTAAGTCTTTGAGCTTTTACAAATTATCTCTAAAAATTGTATTTAGAAGATAGAAAGTAGAGTCTTTGTGTTATACGAACTATCTGGTTAGAGTAGAATATCTTTCAATATATTTGTGAGTCTTTGAGTTGACAATATATTTGGGTTACAGTGGTTGGTACATAGAAATAATCTTTATGTTCCTAAGTGTGCTAAGTTGCATCCCTAAGTCATTTTTAGAAAAAAAAAAAAGGAAAAAAGAGAGGAAGTAACGAAAGACTTTGTTCTTTCATGGACACTTTACTTCCTGAGTAAATTAGTTAATATTACTGCATTTTTAAAATCATTTAGACATAAAAGCTATTTTGAAAAGAGAATTAGATATAACTAGTTCTGAAAGAAGATGACTAAGTTTTTATTGTACCTTGGATTGGTGTAAAGTTAGCAGGTAGGAAAAATAGAAAGCAATTGCAATAGAAAGTGGGAGCCTTCCCTTATAATTAGGAGCGGTTATATCTTGCCTTCTGAGAGATATCATCCTGTGTGCTGTCGTGAAACACACATTTTGTGAACCTTCATTAGTTTACAAAATTTTCACCCAATAGTTTTTTGGCGACTCTACTGGGGACACGAGTTCCACCCAATTTCTACTCTGGCCGGACAAAGTTATACTCGGGGGCTCAGAAATCAAGGTGTTGTTGATCCTATCTCTGAACTCCTACAAAAACATCATTTTGATTACTTACTAGTGCATGCAAGTTCTTCCCTTCAGAGAACAAGGATTTTTGCACCTACAAGTCAAATATCTCTTGTTACAAGTGAGGCTTCAAGTGCACCAAGACCTTTAGTATTTCCTCAAGTATTGGGGTTTGTGATTCCTCCTTTTCAACTAGTACAACCTGTTGTTATGGCTGCACAAGGGCCATTGGGACAAAAATTTCATCCTCTAAATTTAACTCCACCCCTTCATCCTCTTCCACAAGGGTTGAGGAAAAATATTCCTAAATTATTTGGGGATGGTAAGAAACATCTGGATGAACATATTGCATAATTTCATATTGCATGTGTAATTCTTGGTGTGGAATATGAAGATGTAGCTATACATCTTTTTGTTGAGGCTTTACAAGGTGCTGCTGTAGATTGGTTCTATCATCTGGCACGTCAAATGATTACAACTTGGGATGTGCTTAAGACTCAATTTGAAGCATGTTTTGAGCCAACAGAAGATGCACATGCTCTTTTGGCTTAGCTGACCTCCATGAGAAAAGAGCCGCATGAACCCATGAGAGATTTTGTGGCTAAGTTTAATAGACTCAAGAATCAAATTCCTACTAATTCTCAGCCTACTAAGGAAAATTTAAAATGTTTCTTTATAAATGCATAGTTTCTAGAAGCTAGCTTTTTATTGAGGAGAACACCTCCAACAAATGTGTTCGTAGCTAAAAATCAAGTAGTGGATATGGAGGACCACTTAGTCTTAGCTGGAAAGATTAGGAAAGATCCCAATAAAACTAAAGTAAGTTTTTCCACTCCAAAAGCTTCAAGTTTTTCTCTTGCAGGTACTATTGATTCCATGGTGCAGAGACTTACAAATGAGGTTCTCGCTATGAAAAAGTATATTTCTCAGACATCTTTTCCTACCCCATACAATGATGTTCCATGAAGGTCCTAACCAAATAATGCATCTGGCTATGTGGCTAGAAATCAGAACAAGTTGCCTCCTCCTCCCAAGAGATTGGCTCTTGAGGTACCTCATGTTAATGCTTGAGTGGGGCATTATGAGACTGAGCAAGGTGATTCTATTATTGATGATCTTCTGCTTGAAGACATAGTTAGTTCTTTTCAAAAGGATGAGGGAGAATTATCTGGCGAATCTAGTGTCTGGTTTTTGCAGTACCAGGAAGCCTAAATAGAACGTTAGAGTGAAGCATTTGCAGTCTTCACTCGTTCACAAGTTCCAAACTAGTTTGATCAATAGTCTGGTGATAAAACTAAAGTAAAGAGTACACCTCAATTGCCAGTAACTCTTGCAAAGAGAGGTACTCCTTTGCCTACTTTACCTATAGATTCAACTACTAATAATCAAGTACACCTAACTTATTTTCATCTAATGTGTCACAGAATGTATCAGTCAATTCCAAACTTGTTAGTGATGCATTTACTTCCCCACCTAAATTGCAATACCAACCTTTTGATATAATTGGTCATGCAAAGAAAACAAAAATCTAGATGTCAGAAGTTGAATATCTTAAGGCTAATCCTGAACAATTTGATAGGTTAGCTAAATTTGTTAAAGAAAAAGAAATTGCCCAAGTTTCTGTAGCATCTCAGAATAACTTAGTTGTTGTCCCATCCACTGTGTTAGGTAGAATTGAACCCTTTTATATTTCTCTTCTTATAAAGAGGTATAAACTTAGCAATTATGTGATATATCCTAGAGCCTCAGATAATGTAATGCCCGCTAAGGTGGCTAAAGCCTTAGGACTTACCCTTACCAAGAATTTCGGTAAATGTTTTTGTATGGAAAACAAACAAGTATCTTTGATTGGTTAAATCAAATACGCTTAGTTTGCTTTCACTACATATCCTGACAAGAGGATCAAGATGATTGTCTTAGTAGTTGATGTTCCAGCCTCCTATGGTATGCTTCTGGGAAGAAATTTTTGTAAGGATTTTGGAGGTGAAATTAACATGGATTGATCAGAGGCTAGGATACATGTTAAAGGTAAAATGCAGAGATTACTTCCCGAGAAGGAAGTTAAAATTTTCAGTAATCAAATCAAATGATCACAAAGCTCAAATTTTATTTTTTTCATCTGGAATGGGAAATTACTATCTTCATATTGACAAAGTTTCTAAATTTGCTAAAGATTGGCTTGAAGTTTCAAGTTGTGAGACAACTGAGTCTTCTAGTAATGGAGACAGTTTGTTATCCGAAGATTTTATTTCTATTTCTCCTTCTCCTTAGAATTCAAAACTTATGTCAATTTCTTCTTATGATGAAGTTTTCAGCTCATAGTCTTCTAGTGTGAACATTGATAATCATATATTATTAATGGAACTCAATGGTAGTTGTACTGTTGACAATTCCAGTGCAAGTGTAGTTCTCATTTCTCCCCAAGGTGAAATAACTCCATATTCTTTCAAGCTTCAGTTCTCAAATACTAATAATACTATAGAGTATGAATCTTTGTTGCTGGGTATTGAAGTGGTTCAAAAGAAAGGTATTAAGAATATACATGCATAGGAAGATGTTGAATTAGTAGTTTGCCAAATCAGGAATATTTACCAAACTCGAAATGAGTGGTTGAAACAATATAATTTATCTTGGGAAAATTTTGAGAATTTCGATTCCTTCAAAATATCGGTGGTGTCAAGGGAGTTTAATTCTAGAGCCGATTCACTTGCTCAGTCAACAACTCTTTTGATTCCTCATAATGATTTTTCCCAAGAAGTTTATTCCATTGTATTAATTTGTAGACCAAGTATTCCAAATAATTGGGATCACTGGCAAATTTTCAGTGATGATAAGCATATTGTGAACTTCCTTGAAACTAGTGATGGTTTCAATAATTTGTACTTTGATGGGAGTAATTGCTCAGATTCTGCCACAAGTAATGACTCCCCACATGATGAAGGTTTCCTACAATTGAAGGGAAACAAGATTCCGAAAGGTCTGGTGTCACTGGAAAAGTTATTTGATAAATATGATAGGTATGTCAAGCAACAACAACAATTGTCATCAGATGATACCATGGGTTATGAGAAATACAATATCGGATTAGAAAGTTATCCAAAATATGTTAATATTGGTAATAGTTGTACCTCAACTGAAAGGGGGCAATTTTTACAATTGTTGCACCAATACATTGATGTGTTGGCATATTCATATGATGACTTGAAATCTTTCAAGCCTAGAAAAGTGCAACATGATATTTCGCTTAAGTTAGGGACAATGCCTTTCAAACATAAACAAAGATGATACAATCCCAAGATATCATGTATTATATTTTTGAAAATTCAAAAGATGTTGAATGCAAAAATAATATTTCCCATTCACCATTCATCCTGGATTGCAAATATTGTACCCGTAAGAAAGAAGAATGGGGAAATTTGCATTTGTGTGGGTTTTCGTAATCTCAATCAATCTTCTATGAAGGATAATTATCCTTTACCAACGATGAATCAAGTTTTGCAAACAGTTACTGGTCTGAGGTAAAGGTTTGTGTCAATTAATGGCAGATAGACAACCAGAAGGAATTGTTCCTCTAGAGAAGGATTCCCAAGGAATTATCCCTACAATGTTGTTTGTGAGTACTACTGATGAATGGTATTCTAACATTGCTCATTTTCTTACTTATGGTGAGTGTCCATCACATCTCACATATAAGGAGAAAAGGAATTTAAAGTTAAAAGCTTCGAGCTATGTTCTTTGGGAAAATAGTTTGTATAAAAGAAGTCTTGATGGTACTTTCTTAAAGTGTGTGGACAAAGCTCAACAAGTTAAGTTGTTGGAATCTTTTCATAATTTGGCTTGTGGTGGATATTTTTCAGCTCCAGTGTCAGCTCATAAGATTTTAAGAGCCAGGTATAATTGGCCTACCCTTTTTCAAGATTCTTATGATTGAGTTAGGAAGTGTGATTAGTGTCAATAGTTTGCTGGTAAATCCAAGCTTGTAGCATTATTTCCTCTTAAACCAGTGGTGATTGAGGAACCATTTTAACAATGGGGTATTGCTTTTATTGGCCCGATCAATCCTGCATCTAGTGCAGGTCATCACTATGTTTTGGCTGCTACGGATTATTTTACTAAATGGGTTGAAGAAATTCCCGTCAAACATGCTACATCTAAGGTGGTGTGCGATTTTATAAAAGAAAACAATGTTAGTAGGTTTGGTGTTCCAAACAAGATAGTAGCGGATAATGCTACTTATTACTCCTCATATGAGATTGCTTAGTTTTGCTTTGAATATCATATTACTCTTGCTCATTCTTTAGACTATTATCTGCAAGGTAATGGTTAAGTGGAATCAAGCAACAAGAATCTAATTACAATAATTAAAAAATTGGTTGATGAAAATCAACGTTTGTGGCGCAAGGCGTTGATTAATGCTTTGTGGGCACATAGAATTACACCAAAGAAAGCCATTGGATTATCACCTTTTCAAATTCTTTATGATACTAATGCTGAGATTCTAGTTACTTTAGAGTTACCAACTCTGAAGTTGGTAAAAGCAATTGAGGATCAAACATATGAGAGTTCTCTGGACAAGCACATCATGTTCCTTTTTGAGCTTCAAGAGAAGTGAGTTCAAGTGGTAGATCATATTTCAAAACACCAAAATCAAGTCAAGACTCTTTTTGACAAGAAAGAAAAATAGAGCTTTTCAAGTTGGTGATCTTGTCTTGCTTTGGGACACAAGACGTGAGCCTAAGGGAATGCATGGTAAATTTGATTCTTTGTGGACATGACCTTTCACTATTCATCAAATTTGCGGTGAAGACAATTATCCCCTTGCATACAATGATGTAACTTCATTTAATTTTCCGCATAGTGGTCGATATCTCAAATAATTTACTCAATAAAGTTTCGGCAAGTTGCTTTGGATCTTTCCCTTTATTTTATTTTGTTTTGTTCTTCCCTATTGCTTGACAAAATCTCAATGGATGGATGAAGGAACATAGAGCGTTGAGATTCTACACCCTTTACTCTTTCTTAAAAGAATGGTCAAAAGAGTGTTCCCCAGTCAGAGCTAATGTTATCCTCATTTTTAGTGTTAGCAAAAAATGAGGGTAACCCACAAATTTTTGCTCATTTGTGGCTTTTCCTGCTCTATGGTTAGCTTTACAAGACATTTTTGTTGTCATAAGTGATTTTTTCCCATGTTTTACACCTTTTCACTTTTATGTGAAGTCTAGGTGCAAATCGGGTTTACGAACCCAATTTACACTAAGTTAGGCATTTTAGGTGTAAATTGGGTTCATAGACTTGATTTATGTCTCTTTTGGCTCTTTTCACCTTTTAGGTGTAATTCAGGTTCATAGACCAGATTACACCTCATAAGTGCAAATCGGGTTTATAAACCCGAATTGCACTCATTTATTGCAGTTTGAGTTATTTGTGGCTCATTTGAAGAGTTGGATTAGGAGTCTTTTTACCTCAGTTTATAAGACTTATTTATCTCTATTTACCCTCATTTTAATCTTTCCCAAGTTGATTTCATGGCTGGAGGGAGAATATTTCGATTATAAATTTCGGGTATGTATTTATCTTTCCCTCTTGTTAGTGTTTTAGAAACCCTTTATGTTCTTCGTTATTTTTATTTTTGGTATGCATTTCACTGGTTTTTATTACCAAATTTTTCGCTTGGATCATATGATCCTAAGTGATTTTTATTATTTCTTTTAATTTTATTCTTCGGTGTCGTGGCGGGGTTGTAGGCTCGACACGCACCACTGAGTGGTTTGCGACGGGTTTGCGACCTCGCCACAACCCCACCTTTATTTTTTTTCATGTTACACCAAATGCTATCAAATGCATTGTGGTGTGGGTAGGACCACCACACACCACAATGTGGTGTGTGGTGGGTCTACGACCTCAACCACACATTGTTCCCTTGTATTTTATTTTGTGGTGTTGGTGGGCCTTTACACCCGCCATTGTATGGTAGGTCTACAACCTCATCTGACACTATTTCTTTTATGCTATGGTATATGGTGGAATTCTAAACCCGCCCTCCACCATTCTTTTGATCTTCCTTTTTCGATGTTTGACGGGTCTATGAACCCGACTGACACCTCTGTACCATGTTATTTTTATATGTGTAATTCAGGTTTATGAAGCCGAATTACACCTATTTTTAGTTTTTTCCAAATGTAATTAGAATTAAAAAACCCTAATTACATCTTTTGACCCACATGTTGTAAATATTTTTTAAAATTTATTTATTCAAAATTCAATTATCGCACACGTAAATGATGATTTTTCATCCAATTTACCATGGAGATATCAATTTGTCAAAATGGGGTTTTTGGAAAACCTAATTGTTTCAAATGATGAACTTATAAGGCACTGAGAGGGGGGGTGAATCGGTGCAAGTAAAAACAATATAAATCTGATCACCAACTTTGACAACTTAAAACTTATCAAGCATATAAGAAATATCACCACATAAGAAAATTCCCAATAAAACAAATTCCACGTAACACAAGAGATTATACGTGGAAAACCCAAAAGGGAAAAACCACGGTGGGAGTTGGTACCCACAAGATTCACTATCTGCAGAATAGAAATCTTGACCGGTTAAGGTCTTACAACTATGCCCTGTTAGGAGCAGACCCGATTAAGAGTCACCCAAGTAAGGGATTTGAATGATAAGCCATGTATCAACCTCGCAAGAGGATTTAAGACTCTGATTCAGAGCTACCTTGTTAGGGGATTTACAGATTAAGTGTTAGACAGTTCAAATAACTGGAAGACAATTGAGAGGGGGGTGAATCAGTTGTCATAGATTATCAGAACCATTAGCAATTCAAATTTTAATACCAAAACCCAAAACATTAATACTAGCATAGAAGTTAAACTAATTAAGCATAAACAATAATCACAAAATAAATACCATCCACATGACACCAAGATTTGTACGTGGAAAACCCGGTAAAGGGAAAAACCACGGTGGGAAGCCTACCCACAGCCAGTTAATACTTCTGTAGTAAGTATGTGAATTACAATTGAGGGGCTTGTACTTGCAGGAAGGCCAGCAACCTAGAGTGCACTGCTCATCACAAAAGGAGCCTCACTAACTACATAGAAATTCAGACTACAATCCAAAGAAGTGTTGAACTACAAAAGATAGCATCTCCTATGCCTGAGTACAGTTCCGGTTAAGCTCAATATCGGAGGACTAAATCCTCTTACATAAACCTAATTTGATCTCCAATGATCAACCAAATCCTCTGCCAGAATGATATTACATTATTCGCACATTACATCCCTTGACCATGACCTCTAACATAACCATGATGATCTACAATGAGATCTTACATCTATATATATAAACCCTCGACCATAAACAATTAGGTCGACCACCAGATAATAAACCAATTACATAATTACAAACCATGTCGGTCTTAGACCAAACAAATAATATCCAACACATAAGACATCCTGAAAGCACATCGAGGTCCAATCCACACGTTACATTAAAGTCGGTCCATAACCTAGATCAACCAGGACCCAGTATAGGTCCACACTCATTAGCAATGATCTCCATCTGCCAAGTCTCAAACATGACCACCATCAGCATCCCGAAACTCCACCAGAAGATGCACCAACACCACTTATGCAATTCATCAAAGATCTTCATCAAAAGCTCTGTCGGTGAAATCTTCGTCGGAACCAGAAACCAAGCTTCTAAGCAAACAGGATAGCATCTGATCACCAGACCAAAACCAACTTACTGAATATGAGCATGTGTATCAAGATTAAGCCACTTCCATAACCAAATCATACTGGAGCCTACCGGATCATGCCAGATCCAAATCAACCAGAAACCACTCAACCCACCGGGACCAGAAGGGTGTCGGTAAATCATCCAAACAACTAGTGTTGGCATCAATGACAAAACATCAATGCAACACATAATCAATTCCACCAAATGGCCAACATTAAGGCCTGTTAGGACCTACCCAGTTAGGGGATTTTGCTGCTGAAAATTATTAGGAAAACAACACTGATAAGATCTTCAATTAACACCTGTGTCTGATAAGATCCACTTTCAATCCTTAAAACATCAACACAACTTCATTACAAAACTTCCCTAATCACCGCACGAACACATTCACAATATTCACTCATGAATTCTCTCTTCACACACATGCATCCCAACTTTATACCTCATTACTCTTTTTTATAAATATTTACATTTAGTCGTCTACAACCTTGGAACAATTTCTAGGTTCAATGAATCTAGACAAACTTACATCACACGCTTTACATATGTTGGCCACTGACATAACAAATTAAAACTTGTTATGTGTTACAGATTAAGTGACTATCACTACCTGTTAATTGATCTATCAGTTTGTCTGTTTTGTAAATCAAATCACGCTCACCCAGTTGAATCTGCCAATGTGGTTGAGAACATAGCTCCAAATACCTATTACCAAGATCGCTGTGAAACCACATCATCCAACTCTTCATGAATCGCCTGTACCGGTTGTCGGAATGCAAGTTTGTCTCAATTTCCTGGTTGAGATCCTAATTAATAGCTCTCTGTAAAACTATCTTTTGTACCGGTTAACCCTTATCGGTTGGCTTCCAAGACTTTGATGACTACAAAAACATTGTTGCCATCAATGACAATACAAAACTTAGTCATCAAACATGAATCTGAATCTCTTCATCACAATCACTAACCAATCATATACCAGTTACATATCAACAACAATCTTTACCAGTTCAGTCAAATGCCAACAATCTCCCCCTTTGGCATTGATGACAACACTTAGGAAAAAAATTATCAACTAAGTGTGCAAAACAAAAATCGACTACATCACATATACTTGCCCTTAGCAATTGCATACTATAACAAAATAAATATAATTACATACAAAAGTTTGACTCAACTCTTACTCCCCCTTTGACAACAATGCCAAATGACATATAAAAATACATGTGATATCAAAATTTGCATCAGAGCATGTATATAGATATAAGAGTCATAAAGTCTTTACACAATAATTCTGGAAAAAACATCACTAAAATGAGAGTTCAAATTTTTAAAGTCATTAGGCCATGTCTCTAAAATTATGCCTATGATCTCCATATGAGTCTTGATTTGTCTAGCTAGCTCCTCCACAACATCAACAATTCTCATTTACAGTGTAGCAAGAATGGCTTCACATTCCTTGTATGCTCTCTGCAAGACTTCGACTTTCAATATAAGTTGTGTTTGAAGATCCTACAAGGATCTGACTCTCTTCACCTGTTCTTGCTCATATACTTTCAGCTTGTGCTGAAGTTATACAACTGATCTTCCAAAATGAATAGCAAAGTCATTAAGGGGCTTAAATGACTCACTTACAACCTCAAGTTCATGATCAGCTTTGTCTCTTTTCTTCTTCAAATCAGCACAAAATAAGGAAAATGTTAAAATAGTAGAGAGGATTTTACCTTCGATTTCCAGTGCTTCCTTCAAATAATCCTTATTAACAGTAAGAGCCACTTTACCTTTATCAATTTCAGACATTAAGTGCCATGTTCTCTTATTCTTGTAATTATTCTCCAGACTGATATAAGTTGCATCCTCTAATGACTTCACCCTCTCTCCAACATCAGAAACATGTTGTCCAAGCTTGTCAATAGGTGTGGCAAAATTTCCTGTGTCAGTCTTCTGTTGGAGACTAGACAAAATATCTACAACATTCCTTATGATCTCTGCCTCCTTTTTTTGTTCTTTCATCCTCTTATTTTTAGCTCGCGATTGCATGGCAGTTGCAATCTCCATCAACTCAGTAGAACTCAATTTATCCATGTCAGGGGGTCCTTGGATGCTTAATGCATCATCATCATCTTCTTCATCAACAACTTTCTTTTTGCAATCAAGTGACAAAGGTGTCACTATGGGTTCAGTCTTTTCTGCCTTATTCTCCTTTGTTCCCTCTTTGTTCTCAGTTTTCTCTTCTTCCTTTTCCTTTTTAGTTTCTTCATTCTTCTCTTTTTCTTGCTTTTCTTCATTATTGTCCATTACCAGTGGCGGTTGAGTCTCTACAGTCTGATTATCTATCGGTGGCTCCTCATCCTTCTTTTCTTCTTCATCTTTCTTTCCTTCCTGTTCCTGATTTTGCTCATGTTGTTTAGACATCTGAACTCTACATCATACACATCTATATTATCAATAGTATTATCAACATTATCACCATTATCATCATCATGAATAAACATCGGTTATGTTTGTGTGTTCACCAGTTGGTCATCTAACACAATGTCATTGAGCTTAAAATCGGTAGGTTTAATACCTTCTAGAAAATCTTCACCCTTCAACTTTACAAGTTCATCATCCTTATCATATTCCTCTTCAGTAGGAATTAGACCCAATGACTTCTTTAACAAAATTTCAGTCTCTTGTTATACTGATTGAGTCTCACCGATTAACATCCTTGTCAGTCTTTTCTTAGATCTGAAGGAAGATTTTGCATTCAACAAAATATCATCTAATTCTTCCTTTGTGGCTTTCGGTTGAAGACTTTTGAGTGTATACTCAATAAATTCTTTGTCCTACTTCATTGCAACCTACCACCTTGCATCAATTTTGTTGTATAATGAATTTGAAATTTTCCCTTGCAGCTCAATAACGACTTTACTATATTTATTCATCATATATACAACTGTATATTCTATTAACCTTTGTTCATTCTCACCAAGATTATCATACTGTTTATTCAATCCGTTAAGAACACCATTATCCATAATACTTTTTAACGATTTATCAAGAGTAGTAAGTTTATTTACCAGTTTCTCCACAAATTTGACAGTGGAGGTTCCAACAACCTTAGATTTCTTGCGGCTAGCCCTTAGGACTTTCTTCTCTTTCTCAGATTTAGTGTCTTCATCATATGCATCTATCAGTGCTAGTTTATGTGCTTGTTGCTTCTTTCTTTTACCAATTTTAACCGGTTCAGTTGGAGGATCAACAACCTTTCCTCTTTTTTGGAACTGAATCTTTGAAGATTTTACTGTTGGTTTCTCTTTCTTTAAAGTTGTTGGTTTTTCTTTTTTTGCATCTTTCCCTTTTCTAGTTGTTGTTTGTGTACCGATGGAGGTGTCAGTTGGAGTACTAGATGTTCCATCCTATTGAGCAACATGCTTTTCTCTAGCTTCAACAATGGCTTCCTTTGTGAATCCAACTTGCTCAGAAAAGGCTTCAACTTCCCTTCTAACTTTCTTAGATATCACCGGTTGGTTAAGTTCTGAGTGCACTTGAAGGGATTTCTCCTTGTAAGTGCCAAAACATTATGTTGTTGAATCAACCGGTTGTCCAAGTAGATGGTCAGCATATACAATTAATAGTTCTTTATCAACTTCATACCCCATGAGCATAACCCAAGTAGTCTGGGGTTCTACAACTTCCATCATAAAAGTATCTGTGTTCATCATAAAACAAATTGTTTTCTCATACCGGTTAACTACCTCTACCGGTATCCTTTCTCTTGCATGCAATTTATTCTAAAAATCCTTGAAGTATCCCCATGCAATCTTATCAAAATCATTACCTAGCATCCTAATGCTATTCTTCATTTGCATTAAAGCATGAGTGCCTCCAATCCATTGAATATCACCAATACCAGGAAAAGAATATTGAAAATAAAAGAATAGACCAAGAATTTGTTGACCAAATTTGAACCCCAATCTTTTTTCCTTCTCAATGGCCTCCAAGTTCAACATCAATTGACTTCTCAATGCTTCAGATAGATCATAATCAACATCTTCTATGATCATCTGGTAAGCAGTATGAATAGCAGCTACCGGTACACTATTCATTCTACTTGAGTAGTATATCCTGTAAGCAATCACCATTGAAGCATATTTCACTATCGGATCACTAATATTGTTCACTGTCATTGCTCTGCCATCCCATTTGGATCCTGTTAGCTTTTCTATATCATTATTTGGAACAAATCTCAGTAAAGGGACTTCACCGGTTGCACAAAGTCTGGTGACTGCGTGAATGGCTTCCTTAGATATTTTATGTGGTCGGTCAAGCCACATAAACTGATCATGTATCCTGCTAAGCACATATCTAACATGTTCATCAATAAAATATTTAATGAAATTAAGTGCATGATGAAACCCTTTGTCGGTAACCTTCTTGTATTGTTCCTTCAAGATACCATTTTCATCACACAATTCTCTATATTGATCAAAAATAGCAACCATACCCAAATCTTCCACTTTGCAATGATAAAATGATCTAACATCTTCAACATGTAATACACCATAGGGTATTCCAAATAGGGCTCCAACGGGATTAGTGTCTTCATATTTAAATGGATGTCTTTTGAATTCAGGTCGTGGCCTATCGGTAACATCCACTAGATGTGGTTATCCATTTTCAACAAATCACTCTTCAGAAACACATAACAAGATTCTTGAAAAAAACCTTTTCCCGCTTCCGCGCTAGGGTTTCAGACACCGACGAAGTTCTCTAGACAGATTGTCAATCTCAAATCATACAAGATCACTTTGAATCTCTGTCAAATAGGTTAGATGCTGCAAACACAAATTTAGATGTTCTCTATTCGCTCTCCAAGTGCTCATACAAATGCAATGTGACAAAAAAAATTCAAAAAGTTCCTTTTATTTGCCCATTATCTACTGCATTAAATGCCATTACCGGTAAAACCCTAAAATCTCTTAAAACACAATACCAGTTCACATAACACATCAAACCTACCAGTTTGATCACATAATCACTTCTTAACATCGTATTACATCAAAGTATGCAGATTTAACATACCTCATGTTCCTTCAGGGGGTTTGGAAATAGATCTAACATTAAGTTCCCCCTAAGCTTTTAAACAACTTAGTTTGTCAGTGAAGGGTTCTCCACACTAGGTGAAGAAATAGGATCTTCAGATGATTTTACTTCAGTTACCTCATCATCCTTCTTTTTCTAGGTTCTATTCATTTCTACTCTATTCTCCTCCACAACAACTTTCATCTTCCCTTTTCGGTCACCTGATTGATTCACCAGTTTGTTTACTTTAGCTCTACAGAACTTTGCCATATGTCTCGATTTATGACAATGATAACAAGCCATACCAGAAGATCTCCAAGGTCTAGCATTGCCTCTGCCAGTCCTTCTTCTGCAGTTCATAGCCACATGACCAAAGTTATTACAGATTATGCATGCCACATTCATTCTTTCTCCATCTCATAGGGACTAGATCGGTTAGCATAGGGTCTATGCCAATTAGGACTTCTCCGGTCATTGAAATTCCTTCTCCAATCATCAATAGATCTCTGATTCATGTGAGGTGTTGGATTATTAGCTCCATACCTACATTCAATAGATCTATGCCCATACATCTTGCATGTGTAACAATAACCTTCAAATCTTCTAGGCATATATCTCTTATTAGTATTAGGTCTATAACCAATATTAACATCAGATCCGCTTCTACAAACATTAGCAGTATGTGCTGGCTTATGGCAATTGAAACAAATAGGTTTCTAAGATTTCTTACCAATGGTTTTCTGAGTCTTAGGAGCAGGTTTACCTTCATGCATGTTGACCTTAGTACCAGAAGGTTATCCTTTCTCAAATGTATTGTATCCTAGCCCAGATGTATCACCATTCATCCTCTAAGATTGGATTTGTTCATCTAGCATGGTAGAACTCTTGTTAAGTTTTGCAAGCTTCTCATTAGCTTCTCCAAGCTCTTTAGTAAGATCTTCATTCTACTTCATAAGAGTCTCTCTAAGAGACATTGCCATATCAAGATCTACTTTGATTTCTTCTTTTTCTTCTTTCTCCTCATGCCAATGTGCATATAGAGTGCCATTTTCCTGATTTATCTTAAAGATCTCATGATCTTGTCTTCAACTACCCTCCTTGCTTCAATTTCTTGACTCATCCGGATTGTGAGGGCTTCAAGCTCTCTCCTCAAGTTAGTTTTCTCACCATTTAGTTTCTCCACTTCCTCAACCAATGCATCTATGTTTGCTTCATCAGAAGAGCTGCTTTCAGAGATTTCCAACAGTTGTTTAGTAAGATTTTTCCTTTTAGCAAGTGAGGTTTTATACTTGCCTCTCAAAGTTTCTAGGGCATCCTCAGTTTCAGTAAGTTTATGACACAACTCTCTATAAATCATGTCCCCCATGTCTGCCTTAGGAATCCTTCTCAAGTGGTTACGCCTCAAAGAAGGTTGGCTCTAATACCAGTTGATGAACTTATAAGGCACTGAGAGGGGAGGGGGATTGAATCAGTACAAGTATAAATAATATAAATCTGATCACCAACTTTAACAACTTAAAACTTATCAAGCATATAAGAATTATCACCACATAAGCAAATGCCCAATAAAACAAATTCCACATAACACAAGAGATTATAAGTGGAAAACCCAAAAGGGAAAAACCACAGTGAGAGTTGGTACCCACAAGATTCACTATATGTAGAATAGAAATATTGACCGGTTAAGGTCTTACAACTATGCCCTATTAGGAGCAGACCCGATTAAGGGATTTGAATGATACGCCCCGTTAGGAGCAATGACCTATTAGGATCAACCTCACAAGAGGATTTAAGACTCTGATTCAAGGCTACCTTGTTAGGGGATTTACAGATTAAGGCCTGTTAGGACCTACCCGGTTAGGGGATTTTGCTGCTACAAACTGTTAGGAAAACAACAGTGATAAGATCTTCAAGTAACACCTTCTATGTCTGATAAGATCCACTTCCAATCCTTAAAACATCAACAACACTTCATTACAAAACTTCCCTAATCACCGCACGAACACATTCACAATATTCACTCATGAATTCTCTCTTCACACACATACATCCCGACTTTATACCTCATCACTCTTTTTATAAACACTTACATTTAGTCGGCTACAACCTTGGAACAATTTCCTAGGTTCAATGAATCTAGACAAACTTACATTGCACGCTTTACATATGTCGGCCACCGACATAACAAATTAAAACTTGTTTTGTGTTACTGATTAAGTGACTATATCACTACCGGTTAAGTGTTCTATCAGTTGTCTATTTTGTAAATCAAATCTCACTCATCCAATTGAATCTTCCTATGCAGTTGAGAACATAGCTCCAAATACCTGTTACCAACATCTCTATGAAACTGTATCATCCAACTCTTCATGAATCATCTGTACTGGTTGTTGGAATGCAACTATGTCTCAGTTTACCAGTTGAGATCCTAATTACTGGTTCTCTGTAAAACTATCTTTTGTACTAGTTAACCCTTACTGGTTGGCTTCTAAGACTTAGATGACTACAAAAACATTGTTGCCATCAATGGAAACACAAAATTTAGTCATCAAACATGAATCTCAATCTCTTTATCACAATCACTAACCAATCATATATTGGTTGCATGTCAACAACAATCTTTACCGGTTCAGTCAAATGCCAACATCAAATACACTATTTTCAGAATTTGTTCAAGTCATATGAACAAAAGTGAATTGATCCAATATATTAATTTAATGTTGATGAATGTCTTTTTCTCTCAGTATTATTATATCAATGACATAGGTTTATCCAAACAAAAGAGGGATGGAATTAAAGAAGAAGGACCCACATTTAGTTTTTCCACCTTCTTTAGTTGCTTCTAATATTGATCACATTAGAGAGATGGAGATAGGTCATGTTGATCTAGAATAATTTCAGAAAAGAATCAAGAGACCGCCTTCATATTGTGACATGGATTCACTTAGTAGCATCTTTTCCCATGTCAGCTCAGGATCCTGAATTTGTAATGGAAATGGAAAATCGTTTTGATCCAGATAGCAGAAGTGTGAAGGATGAATCCGCGAAGAAATTGATTAGGCTTGATGAAGAATTCTTTGATTCAGTCTTCGAGTGTCCCAATATTGAGAAGTATATTGATATTACAATGCAGTCATCTATAGCCTACTTTGATAGAAATTCAGATAAGTGTAGGCATAATATGAATGACAATTAGCTTAAAACCCCAAGACCTACTATTCCAAGATGGTCGGAGACTCTTCCCAGATGTGACTTCATTGAAGAAGTCAATGATTTGATAACTCTTTTAAGTAGAGTTAAAGGAATTCCTACTTCTAATACTTTTTATAAATGAATGTATTAGTATATTCATGTGATCAGACAAAACAAGGAGAAGATATTTTGTGGAAAACAAATCAGTGATGCCATCTGTGAAGAACTCACCAAGGTTCATAGTACACTTAAGTTCTATATGACTTCTTACTTGGTGTACACTGCAGCTTCAATTAGACATTTTCTTGGATTGTCTACTACTAGCGATAGGAGGCAGATTGAGGTACACAAATACTATTCCCATTTGGTTCTTCAAGAAAGTTGCAATAATTTTTGAAGAGTGAATGGTGCTTTCTTTGGTTATCATATGGTTATGCTGGACAAGAGCTTGTATAATAAGAGAGTGTTCGATCATGCTTGGGATGTAGTGAATCAATATGGATGCACGTTCCTTAAGTTTCCAACCTTCACATATATCAGGGTTGGATGTTTCAATGGTGAGCCCTTCATGCTCCCTAGATACCCTTCTGACAAGATGTACAAATGGAGCTAGCTTGTCAAATGAATGTTGTGCATGAGGCCCAATTAGGTTATCATAATAAAGTTTTGAAATTTTATCTTTCAATTGGTAGGTATTCTATCAATTCCATCTTTAAGGTGACGACAATGGAGGAGGAGATGAGAAGAGTTACCATGAGGTTCTTTAAGGCTAGAAAGGACGTTTATTACAGAGGAATGAAAAAGAAACTGAAGAAGGCATATGTACATGTACATCAGATTGAAGATGTTTGGGTTGATTGTAGGTCCGAACATGATGTGAGAAAACTTGATTATTATCGGCTGACGGTTGAACAAATTGAGGATTTTGGTCTTGCCAATGTTCCTGAAGATTTGGAGGAAGACAATGATATCTTGGATCCAATGTATGAGAATAACAAGGTTTCTTCTACTCCTTTTCCTCTCATCCAGTGGTCGCAAAAGGAGTGAACTTCCATCAGGGCACATTTTCAAAGTATTCTTACAAATACTAATGTTTGGTTATCTTTGCATGGTGTTCCTTTAAAACATTCTCTTCTGCTTCTGATGATGACACTATTCGCCCAATGGGAAAGAGATCGGAGATTAGAACCAAGAACAAACAGGATCCTACTACTCTGGAAAAGGCTCCTAAGTTGAAATTTATAGTTTGGTTTAAGAAAGGTAAAACTCAAGGAGAGAATTCAAGTTCTAATGTTCGGGAAGTATCAGAGTTAGAGGTACCAAATGAACAAGAGGAGGGTGATCATCCCGATGAAGAGTTAATTCACGGACAGGAGGATGAACAAGAACAAAATGAATTGGATGTAGAAGAGATGCCATGAGAAAAGGAATCCTTAGTTCAGGTATCTTCTCCTTCATCTATGTTACAAGTTCTTGTTTCTACATCTGATCTTGAGCCTCCAATGGTCACATGTATTTCCCTTTCAAGTGTTATTCATGTATCTTCCACTAGTGCTAGTGAGTCTTCTCTAGATACACCCCATGACAATATTGAGATTGTATTTTCTGATTTTCCCTCATTGTCTGAAGTATCTGCAACCATGATGGATTATTTTGATAAATTCATGAATGAAGCAATCCCTACATCCAATGAATCATCCCTTGAGAATCCTCCCCATGTTATTACCATGACCTCTCCTATAGTAACCACCACCGTTCAAAATTCTATCAATCCCTCTTAGGATATGGTAGTAGGTGAGGAGGATGATACGGCTTTACCTCCTTGGTTAATTTCAAATGCGCCTAAAAGAAAGAAACAAGTTGTTTCTCATGAAGACTTCGATTTTAGTCAGCTTGTTCCTGTGAAGTCCAAGACGGTCAAGAAAGCCAAAACTTTGTCAAGGGTAAAAGTTGATTAGACTAGGAATAAGTATGCTGAGATTGATATTATTCCTTAAGATGTTATCATTGGATAGGTTGAGGACTCATATTATACCATTCAAAGGATTGATCTAGGTAACAAAAGTCATGATTCTGTGACACATGACGCTTAGTCCGTCGTGGAGGCTTAAGTTTCCAGGTATGACGAGGATAAGGTCAAGAAAGATCAACTTAAGGCACAAATTGAGAAACTCGCCTCAATTCTTATCCAAGTGACCAAATCTTCAAAATTTGTTGAACCAATGGCAACTTCTTTGGATGACCAAGTTGTTAAGAGAGATGAGTAGGCCACATCAAGGAGAAGAGTCATAGGAGAATGGATGGATTGAATGCTAAGCCAAGGTACACGGATCCTGAGTTCATCTTGCACCATTGTCAACAACCTTGACACTATAAGGACAGAGGTGGATAATACCATTGGAACTTTGTCCTAGGAACTTGAAACTTAAGAAAAGGATTTTGAAGCCTGATCGATATTTGAAGATTATGATCCTGATGACCTCATTCAAAATGGTGTCATTCCTTCATGATGCATGTACATTGAGCATCGACAAGCTTTGGAACACCGAAAGAATATTATTGAGCGCCTAGTTAAGGCTATGAGGAAGGCACAAACAAAATGTGATAATAAGAAAACATAGATAGTTACCAAAATCTTTGAAATCCCATGTGCTTTCCTTGATAAAATGAAAAGGTGCTCAATGAAGATGAAATCATCAAAGAGTTTTGCTTACTCTTGACTGTTGAGGTTGATATGAAAGACTTCTCTTTGTCCTCCATTGATAAATTACTTGATCTTCAATTAATTCTGGATTTTCTTGATTCACTTCTAAAGAAACATAAGAAGTGTTGTACTGAGATAGAAGATTCTATCACAAGGGTCAAAGTCATCACCGGAAACAACTTGGGACCTGATAGAATTCAAATGAAGAATGCTTTGTAGAAGATTGAGGAGTTCTAGAAGAAAGATTCAACTCAAGGGAATGACACTTAGTCATTTTTGTGTTTTTTCAGTGGCATTTTATTATGTCTATTGACACCTCTGGTGTCATTTTGTAACTGCACATGTGCACCTGTTGAGTGCACAAGTCCTAACTCAAATTGAACTCTTCTTTTGAATTAGTCATAGAATTAGTTATAATTTCATATTTTCATGGTGCACCTCTCTCCTATATATATGAGGGTTATTATTGTAATAAGGATCTTTTTTCCATCTTTGTTCATGTAACAAAACTCTATCAAAGTGAAGAACCAATTGAGACTTGGTGTTAATTTTGTAAACTTGCAATTTAATCAAGAAAGAGAGAAGCTTGGCATTCAAACTTTGTTTTGAGTTCAACCTTTTATATGGTATGAATGTTCTTATGTCATTGGTGTCATATGTTCTTGAATGATTAAAGTTGGTTATAGTCTTGGTGTTAAAAATTGAAGAGTATTTTGATTCTTTACAAGTAATCTTTGAGTTACTTTAAAGTTTCAAGAATTAGAAATTGGTTAAGGGGAGAATTGCTTTAAGTCTTTGAGCTTTTACAAATTATCTCTTAAAATTGTATTTAGAAGATAGAAAGAAGAGTCTTTGTCTTATATGAACTATCTGGTTAGAGTAGAATATCTTTCAATATATTTGTGAGTCTTTGAGCTGACAATATATTTGGGTTACAGTGGTTGATATGTATTTTGTCACATATAAAGAATCTTTGTGTTCTTAAGTGTGATAACTCCCGTCCCTAAGTCATTTTCAGAAAAAGGGAAGTAATAGAAGACTTTGTTCTTTCATGGACACTTTACTTCCTAAGTAAATTAGTTAATATTACTGCAAGTATTAAGTTATTTAGAGAGGAAATATATTCTGAAAAGAGAATTAGATATAACTGGTTCTGAAACAAGAGGACTAAGTTGTTATTGTACCTTGGATTAGTGTAAAGTTAGCAGGTAAGAAAAATACAAATCAATTGCAGTAGAAATGGAGAGCCTTCCCTTATAATTAGGAGGGGTTGTATCTTTCCTTCTGAGATATATCATCCTGTGTGTTGTAGTGAAACACACATTTTGTGAACCTTCATCAGTTTACAAAAAATTCACCCAACACATAGATAAGCCACATGAAAAGTATATTATTAATTTTTAGAACATTTGGGCACAATTTTACATGTGACTTCATATAAATAAATAAAAGGACATTACACTCTTGAAATGTGGACCAAATAAATGGTGCAAAAAGATTAAAAATATGTTATTAAAACATTTACTAAAGCGTACTTAAAATCTAGCATGAAATATTGTAAGGACACAATTTTGTGCATTACACTTTGCCCCCACTTTATTAAGTTGATAATACTAAGTGATAAGCTATGCTTAGGTATAAAGATGAAATGCTGAAAACATGTGAAAGGGTACCCAAAAGTATATGGAGTAGGATGTAGTTACTCTCGAAATGGATGGATGATGCCAATAGATTTAGAAGCTATAGAATCACACTATTCGGTCACATAGGCTTAAAAGATTGAATGTTTTTTATTTAAATAATTAGCAAAACAAGGGTGTTGCCCCTATATACAAACAACCTATAGGCAACAAAACATGGGTGTTGACCCTTAACAAACATAGGTTAAACAAGCCTTTAACAACAAGCTAAAAGACCACTGTTAAAGCCTGCCAAACCAGTAACAACCCAAAAACTTGACTTGAGTGGGAAGAAACACCCAAAACTTGACACAAAGGAGTTTGGGGGGGGGGGGGAGGGAGGAGACTTACCCTTCTGCACATGAAAAATAATAGTCCAAGCAATACTATTATTAGGAATGCTGTCCTCATTTTCATTTTGTGTGAAAATAGGACAACCCCTACAAATTTTTCATAATTCGTCATCTTTTCTTTCAAAGTCAAGTAAATGAGGCATATTCGTCATCTCATTTGTCCTTGAATATGCATTATTCAATGTTGAAATTCCCTCATAAAGTTAAAATTTCAAAATTTTAACTTAAAAAGTGATCTTCCCTATTTGGGTGCAAAATCGAGTTTCATCTCCAATTTCGCATCATCTTTGGTCATTAGGTGTAAATTTGGGTTTTAGCCCCGATTATACACCTTGGTGATTATTTTAGTGTCAATCAGACCTATAGGTGCAATTCACACCTTTTTGGTCGTTTAAGTGTAAATCGAACCTATAGGTCTGATTTACATCTTAATGAAACACAAGTTTGCATTTATTGATTTGAAGAGTTTGTTTTGAATCGGGTTTCTTTACTCATTTATTCTTCAATTTATGCCCTAATTTTCCATTATTATTTTCATGGAGTTGTGAAGGGCTCGTTTTCCTTTAAATTTGATATGCAAATTTCGTGGCATGTTATTTTTCCTTCTTATTTGGATTTTATTTTCAATAAGCTTTCAATTTGTATTATTGTCGTGCCCTAGTTTTTTCCCATTGATAGAAATCAGATTTGCAACTCGACACATACCAAGGATTACCTTGATATGTATCGGATTACAAATCCGACCCGATTCGTATCATCTAGGTTTTGTTTCATGGTAGTGATGTGACTGTATGTCTGTCACACACCATGGCATGCATCATGGTGTGTGGCGGGCACACACCCCTGCCACTTTCATCTCTTTTTATTGTTCATGGTGGTAATGGTTAGGCAAGGGTATTACCCCAAATCCTCACCATAGTCTATGACTGTGGTGGTGATTGCGGATGTATCCCCATCCCACCCTTTGTTCTTCCTTTTGTTGCAAGACTTCGTGGTGCTCGTATTTGTATCCCCGACACCCATCACTCTCTGCAGTGATGGTGGTCGGGATTACAAATCTGACCACCATGATATTTTGGTCTGCGATTTTTGAAAAGTGTCGGTCGAGTTTGAAAGCCCACCTAACATTGTTTTCAGTTCTCTTTGCAAAGTGTCGATCGAGGTTATAACCCTGCCCAATACTGTTTAGTTTGGCTTTCCTTTTGAAAGTTTTGATCGGGGTTGTAACTTTGCTTGACACCCATCCATGGAATTTCCTATTTAAAGTATAAATCGGAATTATAATTCTGATATACACTTAAATCATTACATTATAATTATTGTAGATTGGAGTTATAAAAATGATTTGCACTACTTTGTGAGTTTTTCCATAATGTAAATCGGATTTATAACTCCGAAATACATCACCTTTCGATATTGCTTTGTATGAAGTGCAAATTGGACTCTTAAGTCCGATATGCACTTAGTCATGATTTTAACACTGTTTAAGAGAAAATTGAACTTATAAGTCCAATTTGCACCCAATGCACACACATACAAATTGATGATTTTTTATCAATTTGTGATTAATCAATGGACGTTTCCTGTAAAATGAAGATTTTTATGAAGGCTAATAATTTCAAATGATGATATTTTCATGTTGCAGTGCATCCATTGCAAATGTCAGAACCCTCACCAAGCAAAAAATCAATGAAAATCAAGAAGCAAGAAATACATCTAGTGTTTCCTCCTTCTGTGACATCAAATATTGATAATATCAGGGATATAGAGACCGGCCATGTTGATCTTGAAGAATTTTTGAAGAGGGTAAGAGATCCACTTGTTTCTTACAAGATGAAGCCCACCATAAATAGTGAGATTCATCTGGTGGCCGCCTTTCCCATGTCGGCTCAAAATCTAGAATTTGTGTTGGCTCTTGCCAACAGATATGATTCTGTCAGCTAATCAATAAAGGATGTTGATGGAAAGAAAACACTCATTAAGCTTGATGAGTATTTCTTTGATATAAATTTCAAGTGTTCTCCTATAGATCAATATGTTGATATTGGTACACAATCAACAATGGCTTATTTTGATAAGAATTCAAAGAAATGCAGGAGGAATATGAATGATAAATGGCTAAAAATGCCTACATCTACAATTTTAAGGTGGCTAGAGACTCTTCCCCATAGTGACTTCATTGAGGAGGTCAATGACCTCATTACTCTTCTCAGTAGAGTAAAAGGCCTCCCGACTTCCAATACTTACTATAAATGGATGTACCAGTACATTCATGTCATCGAGCAAAATAAGAAGAAGATTTACTAGGGCAAGCAAATTGCAGATGCTCTATGTGAACAATTGACTAAGGTGCCTACCACCTTGAAATTCTATATGACTTCTTATCTTGTCTATGCAGGTGCCTCGATGAGGCATTTTCCAGGTCTATCTACCACAGGTAACAGGCGTCAAGTTCTTGTTTATAAGTACTTCACTCAGTTAACTCTCTCAGAGAGTTTACACCATTTCAAGAGGTTAAATGATGCTTTCTTTGCTCATTACATGTGTTTATTTGATAAGGACCTTCAAAATAAAAGAGTATCAGATGAGGCATGGAAGGTGGTGAGTGAATTTGGTTGCATTTTTCTTCAATTCGCCACATTTAGATATATAAGGATTGGATGCTTTGATGGAGAACCATTTATGCTCCCAAGGTATCTGTCAATGGAGATGGCTCACCAATTATTTCTATCCATGAGTGTCAATCTGGAGCTCATAAGACATGTCTTAAGTTCTCGATTGCCATAGGGAGACACTCCATCAATTCCATCTACAAGGCTTGTGCCATGGAGGAGGAGATGTGGAGAGTGACTATGAGATTCTTCAAACCCAAAAATTTCTTCGATTATAGGGGCATGAAGAATAAGATTAAGAAGAACTATACTCCTATCCATCAGATTTGAGATGTATGGGTGGATTGCAGGACTGAAGAGGATGTCAGGAGAATGGAATACTATCGTTTGAGAGTAGAGAAAATTGAAAACATTGATCTAGCTGACGTTCCTGAAGATCTTTAAGAGGATGGTGACATCCTTGATCCTGCATATGAAAGAAATAAATTTGTTGGATTACCTCTGCCTCTCATTCAATGGTCCCAAAAGGAGAATACAAGGGCCAAGTTTTAAAATATTCTTGATAATACCACTGTTTGGTTGAACCTACATGATGTTCAGCTGAAGCCTTACCAGACCGAATCATTTGAAGAATATGTTGTGGGCCCTAAGGGAAATATTTCTGAGTTAAGGACCAAAAACAGACAGGAACCTATGACTCCTAAAGGTCCAAAATTCAAGTCCACTATTGGAAAAGGTAAAAGCCAAGGTGAGTCTTTGACTCAAGAAATTCAAGCTCAAGAAGAGATTGGTGAAGGAGAACAAGAAGAAAATGAAGATGAACAAAAAGAAGAATAATATGAACCAGAGAATGAACAAGAACGAGAAGAAGGAGAATTTGATGAGGAGGGAGCACTTGAAATCCCAAGTACTTCCCATTCTCAAGAAACACATGAAGGTATTCCTCCTACATCATGTGATTTCATAGGTACTACTTTAGTCTATGTTATTGATGATATTCATTTGGGTTCTATTGTGTCATTTTCATCCCAAGCTCCAGAAATACTTGTCATTCCTTCCACCTCCACAAGTGAATCAACCCTAGATACACCTCATGACAACCTAGATACCATATTCCTTCCTAATTTGTCTGAGGTTACTTCTTCCAAGTTGGAATATTTTGAAAGTTTCATGTCAAAAACCCAAGTTCCTCCATAGGTTTCTACCATCTCAAATACACCTGCCATTGTTACTACTAGTGTTCAGTCACATGAATTGGCTAGACAAGTTTTTACTGCTGGAGTAGATGAATATTCATCATTGCCACCTTGGCTAGTGTCTAACACTCCCAAGAGGACGAAGAAAGCCATATCTCCAGATCAATATTCTCATGCGAGAATATGAGTAAGGGGAGAAGATTACGAGAATATTCCTTTAGGGTTAGGGTTATTCTTTGTTACCCGACTTTGTATGTTGCCCTAAAAATTGCTTGTTATAAGTGACTGGAATGTAGAAGGGCATTGTAATAGTGTTGTACTGATTTACTGGATAATAAAAAAAGATTGGATGGTTGTGTTCTATGGAAGTAGCCCATCTTGGGTGAACCACGTTAAATCTCTATGTTATTTGTGTTATGCAATTTTCTTCATCTTTTGTGTTTGTATCTGCATATAATTGTTAATTTGTATTTGCTTTGGATTTGCCTAAACCCTAACACTGGTAAGATCAAGGAAGATCCTAACAAAGGTTCAGTGAGTTTTTCTGTTCCAGAAGTTTCTAATTGTTTATCTTCAAATACCACTGATCCTATGCTACAAAGGCTTGCAAATGAAGTGTTTTCCTTGAAGAAATAAATCTCACAAACATCTTACCCTGCTCTATACAAATATGTCCCACAGAGAACATATCCCAATAATGCAAGTAATTATGTTACGAAGAACCAATTAAAATTGCCTCCTCCTCCAAAGAGGCTGGCTCTTGAAGCTCCTCCTTCCAATTTAACAATTGGGTATTTTGAAGTGGAGCAAGGCGATTTTCAATCTTCCGAGGAAGATGTTGCAACCCTTTTCCAAGAGCATGGTGAAGAAGATGTTGGCGACTCTACTATTGCTTACATGCATTTTGAACAATCTCTAGAGGTGGTTGAGGCAATTATAAATGTGGTTCTCACTCGCTCTCATAATCATTTTGATCATCCCAAAAATGATGAGGCAAAAAAGAAAGATACTCTGGAGTTGCCAGTTACAATTACAAAGAGGGGGAATTCTTCTTCCTACATTGCCTAAGAATATTTTGAGTGATAATCAAGTGAGTACCCCTAATCAACCTCCCATTGTTTCCAATGTATCTAAGACCAATGTCAATAACCCCAAACCCCATGATGTGTCTTTACCTGCTTTGTCAAATTCTTATCAACCCTTTGATATAATTGACCATGCAAAAAAGACTAAGATCCAAATGTCAGAGGTTGAATATCTACAATCTTAAAATTTTGTTTAAAGTTTGAATGCTAAGAAATATAATGTAAACCTTGTAAAATAAAAAAATGTGTCAGTTCTAAAAATATGAAGAAGGATAAAATAAAGAGAAGAATATTTTGAGAAGAAATATTCCAATAATATTTCAAAAAGAGATGAATATGTGCCCCCTCATATTTTTTCCTAATGTATAGGACGCAAAAACAAGAATGTTAATTCATCCTTGAAATTTTTTGAAAGAAATTATGGAAATCACTTCTGGAATGTTATTAAAAAAATATTAGTTTTAATGAAAGATGTGTTGTATTAAAAATGATAGAACTAAAGTCTCTATGAAAGAAACAAGAGAGAAATTAGAGATCGCGTGGGAAAGTTATAAATTTTTTAGTAAAGGTTAGAATTTTAAAAAGATTGATTTTTTTTCTACAAAAAAAAAAATGCTATTCATTTTTGGAGATTTGGGGCAAATAGAGCATTTGGAGAGAGAATTGTTTTTGCACATATTATACTACCACAACCTAGACTAGAGGATTTGTAAGAGGTAGTCAAATACGGAATCATGTAATGAGAAGTGACTCGATTTTTTATTTATTTATTTTAGTTTCCGTGTTTTGGCATCTAGGGGCCAATGTTCCACATCTCACTAGTGATTTAGCATTCAACTTGTGCATGGGAATTTTAAGGATGCACTAACATCCATCTAATGTATTAACATCCAAATAAGATTTGAATTTACATAAATCTTTAGATATAATGTTAAAATTTAGATAAAGTTGTAGTGATAGATTGAGTGGAATAATTTTAGTCAATGGCTACCATGTGAAAGTGCCCAAGAGGGACAATTATCACTCTTATATAAATCCATGTAGGATTTGTGTCAAGAGGGGAGATCACACTCTTTTAGTGAGTAGGAATATATTTTGGCATTCATGACGTGTAGATATTGTCTCATGGCCACATACTTTTATCCTTGATGGGGAGGTGGGATGCATACATCTTAACATTTATTCTCCATATAGGGGAGATGAATATCACACTAGAGGATTTATACAAGATCCTCAAATTGTTTAATCATAGTCCCCTAGTCAACATCCAAGAGTAGCAACTACTAACCCTAATGTAGGAGGGTCAACAATATTGTATTGGTAGGATTATGCCTAGAAACAATACGTGACACATATGTTAGAGTAAATTATTATTTAATCTTATTGCTTAAGTTTCACTCAGGCATATTACTTGTATTTATCATTTTCTAGTTTGCAATGGTATTTGAACTTGGTAGTTGTCAATAAGTGTATTCTACCTACTCCTACCTAACCCTACACGTGATTGTCACACGTGTCTCTCTCTCTCTATGCTATTCATTTTCTCTTGCCTTGCCTATGTAAGTAGGCCATTGTATATTTTGTATCATCAAGCAATCAAGTATTTCTCTTGCATCTCTTGGCTTTCTCTATGGTTGGTCATCTCCTGGTGGGATCCTAAAGGTGCAACTTACTGATTGCTTCTACAAAATATACACGTGGCAATTAGAGAAAAAAAGTATTTCTAGTTCTTTTAGTGATATGTATGATGATATCCACTATTTCCATGTGTGTGTACAAGATGGTTGAGGCACTCATCATCATCTTGGGCTTCTTCATACCATTTAGGCTATGAAGGAGATTCAAACCATCTTCACACAGGTATGAAGTGTGCTCTCCCACTTATATCATGATCTAGGCCACTTTGTAGTTCATTATGGAATGAGCCTCAACACATGAACACTACTAAAGGTATGGGAATTTGAGCACATGAGCAACTGAATTTCTAGCATGGATTGAGGTGGATTTTCCTAGAGTTCACACATACCCATTATGGTGAGATTAAAGATTCAAAGATTATTTTTGGCAAGAAAATTTGGTTAATCTACACAATAATGAGATTATATTGAGGTCCTACCTATAGATTAGTGTGTGGGATGTTATTGGTCAATAAATAGTATGCATGCAGAGATATATGTTATTTGTGGGTTGATATGATCATGTGATAGTCTCATTTTACCATAGGTGAGTGATGAGATAGTTTAGGAAAGTACATTAGATACTTGATGTTATGACCACCTACACACATTCTCATTGTAGTGCTATTCCTCATTTTATCTCTCTTATGGTGGGGACATTCATTGTACTATTGTGACAAAAACAGTCCTTGGGGGGTCATGTTGAGCCCTTTCCTTATTTCACTAATGCATTTATTTTATTTTCTCTTTTGGAGAGGAGCTTTCTACCACTGGATTTTTGTCATTTTCTTCGTTTGTGAGATTTGCATTGGTTTGTACATGGATACCTAATCAAGCCTTGTTGTTAGGTACCATTTGTGCTTGTATTTTGCATTCATCATTATCTCTTTAGCTTATCCCTAAGTTAATCTTAGGGGGGGGTGTTGGAGTAATTAGGAAATTCTCTAATTAATTATATAATTAGGTCCTTTAATTACTTTATTCACTAAAACTAAACTTAGGTGATTTTTTATCTTTTATTAGATTAGGCTAATAATAGATTAATTTCACTTAATTGAGCTAATCTTGAGTTCTTGAGCTAATTTAGTTTTTTATTTTAGCTTAGGTTTCTCTTTCTTTGTATAGAGCAAGTCATTCATTCATTGTAATCTATCCAATTTATTTACAGGATAATCTCAATATTAGATTCCTCTTTGGATCAATTCTCTCTCATGGTTGCATAGCATTAATCATTGCTTATTATCTTCTAATGTGATAGGTGTTTTGCTTGCAATTGATTTATTTGCTTGTGCGATTGAATAAATAACTCCAACAATTTTATTAGATGCCTTGGTCTGACCATTAGACTAAGTATAACAAGGTGTATAAAACAATTGTTGAATATGGAATTTATCTAAGAATTCTTTATTTCTTTGATCTTGAATGATATACCATTGTCAAAATATGAGTATAAGTCCAAAGTAAGAAATGATGTTGTCTAGAAGAAAATGGCAGATTGCTAGAGCATTAGCAGATCAAAGTGAAATAGCTTCGACCCACTTCATAAAGTAATTTGTGGATGTTATAATAAAATTATATCCTCTAGAAGAAGGTAAAGAGATTTTTCCACTAATATCTAACCCCCATGTTGAGAATGGTGAAGGCGAAGCTTGAGTACGAAGTTCCTATGCAAAATTTTTAATGAGATTATTATGTTGCTGACATTGAGAGCACTTCTTTGCAAAGGCAAAGTAATCTTGATCCATTATTTTCCAATAGCATTATGAATGCACAACAATTTTTTTACTAAACTACCAAAATATCCTTGGAGAGTTCCAATATGTTATTTTCTTTTCTATTACCCACCATATTCCCTTGATTGCTCCCAGGGTTTCCATTTTCGGTACCACTTCGATTTTCAAAGTCATTCTGCCTTTCCCTAAGGTCCTGCATTGATTGTTCCAAGAAGTTGATTTTATCTCTTTGTTCGGTTAGAAGGTTGATTGTAGCCTCGACCCCATCTTCGTTATTTCCTGGGTTATGTTGATCCCCTTCATGGTCTTCCTCATGGTTTTCTTCATGGTTTTCCTCATGGTTTTCTTCCCTTTGACTCCTAGTGGTAGTACGTCTTCCATTACCCCTTCCTCTTCCTCTTCCTCTTCCTCTTCCTCTTCCTCTAGCCATCTAGGTTTTCACCTGAAAGTTAAGTTATGTAGTTAGTTCTTGGTTTAGGATTTATTTATTTTTTAAAATTTAATTCCTACCATTGCAAAACATTCCCTTAGTTGTATAAATTGAAGTGAGCACAAGGCCAAGATTTGAACCTTTGCTCTGATACCACATGTAATAACCCACCATAATTAACTCAACAAAATTGACCATTCTTTTTTTTTTGTGTGTGTTTATTATGTTTGATTCAATCGCATACTTTGGGCATCCATCCATTTGGATTAGGCATTCATCCATCCGGGATGAGCATCTAACCATACGGGTTAGGCATCTGCCCATGCAAGACATAAGATTCCATCTATCCAATACATGATAGGCATCTACCCATATGGGGTAGGCATCTATCCAATCGGGATAGGAGGTGCTCTGGCCAGAGACTTAGACTCATCGAGACCATTTAGGTCCTGAGCCACTCACTAAGTACTACACTCTTCTAACAGAAGTGCACCGAGGTTTCCGCCCTTAGGAGTAATTAAATAACATATTACAAGCTTGAATTTTGCCTCGGAATTTGGCTTAAAGCCTCAAGAAGTCAAGTGAATTCATACGGGATTCCTTCTGAGTATGCATTGAATTACTTTTTTCATTTTATTTATCTTTCAAATTAGGATTCTTACTCAATCTTTCTTTTTACCAAGCCTAGACCCCACCCACGAACGCCTAAGTACTAGGGACAACTCCATCCCAAGACTGCCTACATACCCGTTTCGGCACGGGATCAAGGCGTAAAATATGTAGTTCTATTTTCTACTCTATGTTTTGATGTAAACTGATTAGTGGGTACGCAACCCTTTCTAGGGTCAATGTCCCAGACAGTTTCTCTACGGTTGCTACCCACGATGGTAGCGCTTAAGCAAAGGCTCAAGATGGCCTATTGCTTGTGGCCTAAAACAACTAGATCCTAATTCTTATCATAAGCGTCACCCTTGACCAATTGTCAATCGACAACAATTCTTCGAGATTAAGCCAATTTCATAAAAGCATTTCACTCATCATCCCTATAGGAGGGTTTACTATGGTTTAACTCAACGGATGTAAAATCATTTAAAGATTATCTTATTAGATTATCGATCCAAGGGGATTACCCACCCCTTGGATTTTTAACTTCCAAGTGTCCCTTATTACTCCCCGACGATTTATAGGGACGATGCCACAGACGTCGTTGATGTAGCTTTATTAGGTGTTAAGTGCAGTAGTTCAACACGACGGCATTACCCGTAAGCGTGACCCAGAGGCACCGTATATACCGAACGCTACTAGGTTTTGGTTTCCATCTTCCTTTATTTAGTTTTCTAACTATGAGCTATGAAAACATCATACTTGAAAACAATTACTAATTGAGCGCGCAAAATTTAATTAATTGAAATAACTACTTGAAATATAACTTGCATAACAATGACCATCATGAAACTTGCATATTAATAATTACATGTGTACTTGCATGGAGATGAAACCGTCAATAAATGTAATTAATCTATAAGTAATTTGCATGTTATAAGAATAGTGTAACTTGTGTGCATGATTAAGCAATCCAAAAATAGCGATTAAATTTAGGCATTTGATTCAAATCATATTAATGTGAATTATTTGCTAAATGTCAACTAAGTGCCCCCAATGGATCTTAATAGATCGAATGATTCTAATTATAAAATTTGATATAATATAATTTGCAAGTATAAATTTACTATAGATAAGTTAATCGTGAATTTACTACTCAATAATCCCCAATATTTATAAATTTTTCTAAGTTAATTTAATAGCTTAAAGTTTATACTAAGGAAAAGAAAATTAACAATTTCTAAATTGCAATTTATACATTATTTCTAAATTGTATTTTATACATTTATATAAAAAAAAAACCTAAATAAATATAAAAACAAAAAAATGAATAGGCGAATTGTTTGTGTTTAATAATAAATAGGGGGGGGGGGTGGGGGCCACGGGTCCCATCACCCCTGCGGTCCTGCATGCCCAGGCCCGCAGGGTTGAGGGGATGTCGCGGGCCCCTCCACTCCCCTGCGGCCACTGCAATGACAGTGACCGCAGGGGTAGTGGGGCGTACCACTGCCCCCAGCGGGTACAATAACCGCCACCCCTGCACGCCTCCGTTATTCATTTGAATGATTTTCGAAGACCGTGCCATTGCTTGCAACAATAATATATTTTAACATTTGAAATAAATTGAATATATATATGGTTTTACATTCACAATTACTTAATGATATATATAAACAAACAAAGAATTTATTTATGAAAATAAGAACATGAATAAAATAGATAATCAAACAATTGTTTTAGATTGATTTTACAGTAAACAGGAGGTTAATATTTACAGAGAGGGAGAGTTTATTTCCAGTATTCACAAGAAGATTTTATTTAGCTAAATTTTCACAGAGAGATCTTATTCAACTAATATCCACAGAGAGATCTTATTCAACTAATACTCACAGGGAGATATATTCTCCAATTTCAGTTGATATTCATAGAGAGAGTTTGATTCAACTATTATTCACAGAGAGATCTATTTAAAGAATGAGACTCAGATTTCCATTCGAAAACTAGAGAGATGAATTAGAGGGAGGAAATAAAGATTGATCTAATCTAATTCTCATCAAGGAATTGAAACAAGATTCTTTTTTTTTCTTTTACTAATCTAATACTCAGCAAGGAATTGAAACAAATTGATCTAATTCTCATCAAGGAATTGAAACAAGATTGATTTAATCTAATTCTCAGCAAGGAATTGAAACAAGATTCTTTTTTTTTTCTTTTACTGATCTAATACTCAGCAAGGAATTGAAACAAATTGATCTAATTCTCATCAAGGAATTGAAACAAGATTGATCTAATCTAATTCTCAGCAAGGAATTGAAACAATATTTTTACTAATCTAATTTGTAGCAAGAATAAGATGCATGATTCAAAATAAAATAAAACGAAATTAAAAGAACCTGGATACTTGCAATTGATGTAGAATCCCCTATGAATCCTTCAATTAGCCTCCTCTAATCCTTCAAGCTTGGAAAAATTTCTCCAAAGCAACCTTAGCTATTCTCCAAAATGAAATATGACTACCAAAATAATTACTTGAGAAAAGAATTTCTTCAAGGAATAACCAACTCCCATTTTTGAAAACTTGCATATCATTTATAAGAAAAATCCCTCTATTCCACTATATAGAAAATTTAATTTAAAAAAGAGATTCTTTTCCAATATTGGACTCATGCAAATTGATTAAACTTAGTGGGGGAGTTACATGCAAGGTGGTGGAGATTCATCTAGAAGCTTCTTATTCTTCCTACAACATGTGCCATAATTGAGAGTGGAAAATAAATAAATAAAAATAATGCCTTTTGAATTATATTCTCCAAGTGTGTGTGTGTGTATTCATTTTATTCTTTTATAACATTTATTCAATCATTTTAAGTAATTTAACCAAAAACATAATAGAATTGTATTTAAATCAAAAAGTGATAGAGGAGGGTTGTGACATCCTCCCCCCCTTAACTTGTGCATCGTCTGATGCACTTATTGAACGCATCCAAAAGAGTCTATAGTTCATGATTAAAACAAAAAAGGAAACAATTACTGCATTTCCTTAGTATCTTCCCACATGGCATTCTTTTCATCATACTGGTTCCATTGTACTTTGCATTGATCAACCTCTCTGTTGCGCAACTGGCATTGGCGCCTCTCCAAGATTTTGAATGGCTCTATCATTATTCCTCCCATTTCCTGGACCTGTAAAGCATCCCAATTCAAAATGTGTTTCTCATCAGGTACATACTTTTTAAGAAGAGATACATAGAAGACATCATGGATTCGGCTCAATTGGGGAGGTAAGGCCAACCGGTATGCAAGTGGATTAATCCTTCCCAATATTTCAAAGGGTCCAACATAACAAGGTGCAAGCTTAGTCTTTTTCCCAAACCTTAAGGGACACTTGTGTGGCCTAACCCTTAGGAAGACTTTCTCTCCCACCTCAAACTCCCTTGGTGTCCTATTCTTGTCTGCATAACTCTTCTGCCTATCTGAGGCTTCCTTCAATCTCTGCCTAATTTCCTTAGTTTTCCTTTCCATCTCCTTCAACATATCTGGTCCAACAATTACTCTATCTTCAAGACTATCCCAACTCAAAGGTGTTCGACATGGTCTACCATACAATGCTTCGAAAGGTGTCATTCCCAAAGATGTTTGATATGTATTATTGTAAGAAAATTCTACCAGAGGTAGGTACTCTTCCCATTTCTTTTGTTGGTCCATGCAGTACATGCGAAGTAGGTCTTCCATAATCTGATTTGTACTTTCTGTCTGACCGTCGGTTTCAAGATGGTATGTAGTGCTAAAATTTAGTTGAGTTCCCAGAGCTGATTGAAGGGTGGTCCAAAACCTTGAAGTGAATCTAACATCTCTATCTGATATGATTTTCTCTGGTATTCCATGCAACCTAAATATTTCCTTAACAAAGCGCCTAGCCAAGGTAGGTGCATCATTTGTCAGGTTCCCTGGTATAAAGTGTACCACCTTAGTGAGTTTGTTAATTACCACCATTATTGTATCATGCCTAAAAGGTGACATGGGCAACTCTTGCACAAAATCCATGCTAATAACTTGCCACTTGTGTTGAGGCACATCATGTAACTGTAACAATCCAGTTGGATGTCTATGTTCTGCCTTTACTCTTTGACACTCCAAACATTTAGCCACATACTTGACTATGTCATTCTTCATCCCTTGCCAAAAGTATAACTTCTTTAAATCTGCATAAAGTTTGTTAACTCCTAGATTCCCTGAGTAAGGGACATAGTGAGCCTCCGATAAGACTACTTCCCTTAAGTCTCCTGAATTAGGAATATAGATTCTATTATTGTATCTGAGCAACCCATTTTCGTCTAATGTATACCCTTCAATCTTAGGATCGGTTGGATCGTGTTCTAATGTCAATTTGACTTGCTCATACCATGGGTCATGACTCTGCTCAACCATTACTTGCTTTTTGAAAGAAGTTTTGAATGTTGCTATAGTCATCAAGTGTCTCCTCCTACTCAAAGCATCTGCCACCCTATTTTCCTTCCCCTTAATATATTCAATTTCAAAATCATATTCACTTAGAAACTCTAACCACCTTCTTTGTCTGGCATTTAAGTGGGGTTGGGTAAAGATGTACTTTAGTCCTTGGTTATCTGACTTTAACTCAAAGGGCTTTCCTAGCAAGAAGTGTCTCCATTTCAGTAGGGCATGCACAATCGCTGCTAACTCTAAGTCATGGGGTGCATAATTAATTTCATGAGTCTTTAGCTTTCTAGATTCGTAAGCTACTACCCCTTCATCTTGGACAAGTAATCCCCCTAAACCTTCAATAGAAGCATCATTTACAACTATGAAGTGTCCATTCGGATCTGGTACTTTTAAAATGGGTGCTGAAGTTAGTTTTCCCTTCAAGATTTGGAATGCCTTATCACTTTGTTCTGTCCACACAAACCTTTTACCCTTCCTCTGTAATGAGGTGATGGGGTTTGCTATCTTAGAGAAGCCTTCTACAAACCTCCTATAGTAACCTGCTAGCCCCATAAAGCTTCTTACCTCTGAAACATTTTTAGGGATCGACCATTCTACTATTGCCTTTATCTTATCTGGATCAACTGCTATTCCTTCCTTTGATATTATATGCCCAAGGTAGTGAATCTTTTCCTCGAAGAAGGCACATTTTGACAATTTCCCATATAACTTATGTTCTCTCAACCTTTGCAAAACAATTTGTAGGTGTACTAAATGTTCCTCCTCATTCCTAGAGTAAATCAATATGTCATCCAGAAATACGAAAACAAATTTGTCCAAGTAGTCATGGAGTACACTATTCATTAGGTTCATAAATGCGGCTGGGGCATTAGTTACACCAAAAGGAACTACTGTGAACTCATAATGCCCATATCTAGTCCTGAAAGTTGTCTTCAGAATGTCTTCCTCCTTAATTCTGAGTTGATGGTACCCTGACCGGAGGTCTATCTTTGAGAAAACTACTGCTCCTTTCATTTGGTCAAAAAGATCCTCTATTCGAGGTAAGGGATACCTATTCTTTATTGTGACCTTGTTCAACATCCTATAGTTGATGCATAGCCTTAAGGTTCCATCCTTCTTCTTAACGAATAAGACTGGCGCTCCCCATGGTGATACACTTGGCCTTATTAATCCCTTAGCTAAGAGTTCCTCCAATTGCATCTTGAGCTCTTGCAATTCAGTTGTGTTCATTTGGTAAGGTGCCCTTGATACTGGTTCAGCTCCCGGTAGTACTTTGATAGAAAATTCAAACTTCTTTTTAGGGGGTAAGTCGGGTAATTCTTTTGGAAAAAAATCCTTGAATTCTTTTAAGAAAGGGGTATTTTCAAAGGTCGGGGTATTTTCCTCCTTCCCTTCGTCAATTTCAACCGTATAGATTAGGCCTCCTCTCCTTCTTTCCTTCTTTAATTGCATGGCTGATATGGTTTCTATACTAATGGGGTTAAACTTTCCTTGGATTTTGACCCTTTTTCCTCCATCATCCAAACATTCAACAACTTTGCTATAGCAATCTACATTAGCTTGATGGTTTGTTAACCAACTCATTCCAATAATTACATCATATAATCCTAGGGGTGCCACATAGAGATCTACCCTTGTTTCAAACTCAGGAAATTGTACCCTTGCCCTCGGCAAACACTTAGTTACTTCCCTAGTTGCCTTATCCCCATATTGAACCGTCCATGATGACTCCATTTGATTAACTTTTAATGCATATTTTCTTACTAATTTAGGTGAGATGAAACATTCAGATGACCCAGTGTCGATTAGAATTGAAATTGGTTGTTCAAATAGTGAACCTGTAGTTTCCACGGGAACATTCTAGTATCTTCCTCTTCGGTTCCTAACTACTGCATGAATCCTTTGTTGGGGCCCTTGTTGGGATTGATTGGCCCTAATTTGTCCTTGCATCCTGGTACATTCTCTCACAAAGTGGTTTCCCCCACACATGAAGCATCCACCTAGAGGACCCCTCCTACCTTGATTCCTAGGGGGATCATTTCTTGTTTCATTGGCCCTGGGTGGATAAGTTACCCTGTTCTGCAGGTCATTCCTGTTATAGTTGCCTCTATTATTATTGCCCTGGTTATTATTATTATTTCCATTCCTCTAATATTGATTAGGGGGTGGCCTTCTTTCGAAAGAATTATTCCTTTGACCTTTGTTGAAGTTAGTGTTCCCATTGAATTCCTGCTTCCTTTTAAATGAGTGGTTCCCATTATAGTTCTGCCCTACTAATGTTTGAATCTTCCTTTCTTGCCTTAGGGACTTCTCGAGTACTTCGTTCATGTTTTTGGGTCCATGCATGTCAACCTCTGCCCCTATGTTGGTATTTAGCCCCAAAATGAACTTCCTTGCTTGGCCTTCTTCATCTTTCTGGTACATAGGTACATACTTAAGCAATTTGGCGAACTTATCCCAATATTGTTGGACTGATAGGGGCCCTTGACGTAGATTATGGAATTCTGTCACCTTCTCATCAAAGAACAATTGAGGGAGCCACCTCTCTCGGAAGTGGTGAACAAATTGATCCCATGTGACTATATCCCTGCTATACCCATTTTGTTCCTTGGTGTTGGTCCACCAACTAGTTGCCTCCCCTGTGAGTTGATAGGAACCCCATAAGGCCTTGGTCATTTCACTAAAATCTCTTAGTTAAAAATACTTTGCCATTTCATTTAACCAATTCTCAGCTCCTTCACCAATTTGCCTCCCATCGAACTTAGGAGGGGTGATTTTCTTTAAGTCCTTGGAGAGTTCCAATATGTTATTTTCTTTTCTATTACCCACCATATTCCCTTGATTGCTACCAGGGTTTCCATTTTCGATACCACTTCGATTTTCAAAGTCATTATGCCTTTCCCTAAGGTCTTGCATTGATTGTTCCAAGAAGTTGATTTTATCTCTTTGTTCGGTTAGAAGGTTGATTGTAGCCTCGACCCCATCTTCGTGATTTCCTGGGTTATGTTGATCCCCTTCATGGTCTTCCTCATGGTTTTCTTCATGGTTTTCCTCATGGTTTTCTTCCCTTTGACTCCTAGTGGTAGTACGTCTTCCATTACCCCTTCCTCTTCCTCTTCCTCTTCCTCTTCCTCTAGCCATCTAGGTTTTCACCTGAAAGTTAAGTTATGTAGTTAGTTATTGGTTTAGGATTTATTTATTTTTTAAAATTTAATTCCTACCATTGCAAAACATTCCCTTAGTTGTATAAATTGAAGTGAGCACAAAGCCAAGATTTGAACCTTTGCTCTGATACCACATGTAATAACCCACCATAATTAACTCAACAAAATTGACCATTCTTTTTTTTGTGTGTGTGTTTATTATGTTTGATTCAATCGCATACTTTGGGCATCCATCCATTTGGATTAGGCATTCATCCATCTGGGATGAGCATCTAACCATACGGGTTAGGCATCTGCCCATGCAAGACATAAGATTCCATCTATCCAATACATGATAGGCATCTACCCATATGGGGTAGGCATCTATCCAATCGGGATAGGAGGTGCTCTGGCCAGAGACTTAGACTCATCGAGACCATTTAGGTCCTGAGCCACTCACTAAGTACTACACTCTTCTAACAGAAGTGCACCGAGGTTTCCGCCCTTAGGAGTAATTAAATAACATATTACAAGCTTGAATTTTGCCTCGGAATTTGGCTTAAAGCCTCAAGAAGTCAAGTGAATTCATACGGGATTCCTTCTGAGTATGCATTGAATTACTTTTTTCATTTTATTTATCTTTCAAATTAGGATTCTTACTCAATCTTTCTTTTTACCAAGCCTAGACTCCACCCACGAACGCCTAAGTACTAGGGACAACTCCATCCCAAGACTGCCTACATACCCGTTTCGGCACTGGATCAAGGCGTAAAATATGTAGTTCTATTTTCTACTCTATGTTTTGATGTAAACTGATTAGTGGGTACGCAACCCTTTCTAGGGTCAATGTCCCGGACAGTTTCTCTACGGTTGCTACCCACGATGGTAGCGCTTAAGCAAAGGCTCAAGATGGCCTATTGCTTGTGGCCTAAAACAACTAGATCCTAATTCTTATCATAAGCGTCACCCTTGACCAATTGTCAATCGACAACAATTCTTCGAGATTAAGCCAATTTCATAAAAGCATTTCACTCATCATCCCTATAGGAGGGTTTACTATGGTTTAACTCAACGGATGTAAAATCATTTAAAGATTATCTTATTAGATTATCGATCCAAGGGGATTACCCACCCCTTGGATTTTTAACTTCCAAGTGTCCCTTATTACTCCCCGACGATTTATAGGGACGATGCCACAGACGTCGTTGATGTAGCTTTATTAGGTGTTAAGTGCAGTAGTTCAACACGACGGCATTACCCGTAAGCGTGACCCAGAGGCACCGTATATACCGAACGCTACTAGGTTTTGGTTTCCATCTTCCTTTATTTAGTTTTCTAACTATGAGCTATGAAAACATCATACTTGAAAACAATTACTAATTGAGCGCGCAAAATTTAATTAATTGAAATAACTACTTGAAATATAACTTGCATAACAATGACCATCATGAAACTTGCATATTAATAATTACATGTGTACTTGCATGGAGATGAAACCGTCAATAAATGTAATTAATCTATAAGTAATTTGCATGTTATAAGAATAGTGTAACTTGTGTGCATGATTAAGCAATCCAAAAATAGCGATTAAATTTAGGCATTTGATTCAAATCATATTAATGTGAATTATTTGCTAAATGTCAACTAAGTGCCCCCAATGGATCTTAATAGATCGAATGATTCTAATTATAAAATTTGATATAATATAATTTGCAAGTATAAATTTACTATAGATAAGTTAATCGTGAATTTACTACTCAATAATCCCCAATATTTATAAATTTTTCTAAGTTAATTTAATAGCTTAAAGTTTATACTAAGGAAAAGAAAATTAACAATTTCTAAATTGCAATTTATACATTATTTCTAAATTGTATTTTATACATTTATATAAAAAAAAAACCTAAATAAATATAAAAACAAAAAAATGAATAGGCGAATTGTTTGTGTTTAATAATAAATAGGGGGGGGGTGGGGGCCACGGGTCCCATCACCCCTGCGGTCCTGCATGCCCAGGCCCGCAGGGTTGAGGGGATGTCGCGGGCCCCTCCACTCCCCTGCGGCCACTGCAATGACAGTGACCGCAGGGGTAGTGGGGCGTACCACTGCCCCCAGCGGGTACAATAACCGCCACCCCTGCACGCCTCCGTTATTCATTTGAATGATTTTCGAAGACCGTGCCATTGCTTGCAACAATAATATATTTTAACATTTGAAATAAATTGAATATATATATGGTTTTACATTCACAATTACTTAATGATATATATAAACAAACAAAGAATTTATTTATGAAAATAAGAACATGAATAAAATAGATAATCAAACAATTGTTTTAGATTGATTTTACAGTAAACAGGAGGTTAATATTTACAGAGAGGGAGAGTTTATTTCCAATATTCACAAGAAGATTTTATTTAGCTAAATTTTCACAGAGAGATCTTATTCAACTAATATCCACAGAGAGATCTTATTCAACTAATACTCACAGGGAGATATATTTTCCAATTTCAGCTGATATTCATAGAGAGAGTTTGATTCAACTATTATTCATAGAGAGATCTATTTAAAGAATGAGACTCAGATTTCCATTCGAAAACTAGAGAGATGAATTAGAGGGAGGAAATAAAGATTGATCTAATCTAATTCTCATCAAGGAATTGAAACAAGATTCTTTTTTTTTCTTTTACTAATCTAATACTCAGCAAGGAATTGAAACAAATTGATCTAATTCTCATCAAGGAATTGAAACAAGATTGATTTAATCTAATTCTCAGCAAGGAATTGAAACAAGATTCTTTTTTTTTTCTTTTACTAATCTAATACTCAGCAAGGAATTGAAACAAATTGATCTAATTCTCATCAAGGAATTGAAACAAGATTGATCTAATCTAATTCTCAGCAAGGAATTGAAACAATATTTTTACTAATCTAATTTGTAGCAAGAATAAGATGCATGATTCAAAATAAAATAAAACGAAATTAAAAGAACCTGGATACTTGCAATTGATGTAGAATCCCCTATGAATCCTTCAATTAGCCTCCCTTGATCCTTCAAGCTTGGAAAAATTTCTCCAAAGCAACCTTAGCTATTCTCCAAAATGAAATATGACTACCAAAATAATTACTTGAGAAAAGAATTTCTTCAAGGAATAACCAACTCCCATTTTTGAAAACTTGCATATCATTTATAAGAAAAATCCCTCTATTCCACTATATAGAAAATTTAATTAAAAAAAGAGATTCTTTTCCAATATTGGACTCATGCAAATTGATTAAACTTAGTGGGGGAGTTACATGCAAGGTGGTGGAGATTCATCTAGAAGCTTCTTATTCTTCCTACAACATGTGCCATAATTGAGAGTGGAAAATAAATAAATAAAAATAATGCCTTTTGAATTATATTCTCCAAGTGTGTGTGTGTATTCATTTTATTCTTTTATAACATTTATTCAATCATTTTAAGTAATTTAACCAAAAACATAATAGAATTGTATTTAAATCAAAAAGTGATAGAGGAGGGTTGTGACACTATCTTGCATAACTAGCATTTGAATGGGAGGATTGGCCAAATAGCTCTTGATGGATTCAAAAGCCTTTGGGCATTGATTATCCGATCAAAAGCATAATCATTTTTATTGAAAGTGTACATATTTCTTCAACAAATACATAAAAGGAAGGGTATGATCATCCAATTGAGATATAAATCTTTGAATTTCCTGGATTTTTCCTTGCAGACTATAAAGTTGAGAAATTTTCGTAGGTGGAGGCTTTGCTCATGTGACTAGATCTTCCGCCCAACCCTTGAAGGGGGTTCATCCTCTTCCCTATGTCAAATCCTCCCCTATGGTGGTTTGTGGACAGGATGTAATGGACAACATTGGGCTCTACCAATGTTGTGTTTTGGTGTGCAGATTCTCTAGGCTTTGGCCTTCTCTACCGGACCTTCATCGTTGGGTAAGTGACTCTTGGCGGCCTTTGGTTGCTCACAATATTGAGCTTTTCCCTTGTGCTAAAGGTTTTTTTATCGCTTCCTTTACATCTTCTGTTGATCGGGATTTGGTTTGGGGTATGTTGTGGGCTTGGGGAGTGCACTCCCTCTCTGTTAAGCCTTGGACAACTTCTTTTAACCCTCTCACTAAACCACTTAATGTGCGTCCAGTTTGGGTTTGCCTCATCAATCTCCCTCTTCGTTTTTGGGAACACTCTTGTTATGAGGCTATAGGTAACTCTATTGGTCATTTCTTGAAGGTCGATGAAGCTACGTCCTCAATGGACCACACTACCTTTGCTCACATTATTGTGGACATTGACATCTCCTCTCCTCTCCTGGGAGATGTGTTTCTTATGGTGGGGGATAGGCCTTGGTCATAGGATTTTGAAGGCCTCCCCTTCCACTATAGAAGATGCTTTTCTATGGGTCATCTTGCTTCAGACTACTCTATTGCGCACCACAAAGGTGTTTCTACCTGGTGGAAGAATGCTATCGTTGATCACTTACAGTCAATTCTCTTGACTATGAGTCTGCTAGCTCCTCTCAGGAGGAGGATGTCGATATTGTGCCCCTCACAACTATTGATCCTCTTGTTGCCCGTTTTATGGCCTCATCTCGTGAAGTCCCCACTTATGTTTCTCTTGTTTTGCAGCCACATTCTTTTGTTGTTGGATATGCTTATGCTGCTTTTGTTTTGTCACAGCCTGTTGCGGCTCTACAATAGCCTTCTACTACTCTGTTGCAACACCCTATTGACACCACTGATTGTAATCATGCGGGGCTCCTCCCGATTGATCTCTCTTTTGATGGACCTAATTACAACATCGCCTAGATTGTGGTTTCTTGCAGGCAGAAGGGAAAGTCTTCTCCCCTACCCAAAACCCCCCTTGTTGGGGCTTGGGTGTCACCCCCCCCCCACCCTTGAGGGGGGTCTTTTTTTCTCTCCAGTTGGATAGCATTCCTTGCCTATCTGACTATGTTTTTTTCTATCTGCCTATGGGCAATTGTTCTTTTGCCAACATCATTTCTCTTGATGTTGTTTGTTTTCTGTTGATAGTTTTTTACTATGTTAAGGGTCAGTGCCCTAGTTAACGCTGCTTTACTAATAAAAAACAATCGCATCAATTTTATTAGTATCGAATTCAACTTCACAATGAGACAATGTTTGATACTTTTCTAACATCTACACAAAAGAAACACTTAAGGGGATTGAGTCTCATTCTATAGAGTTGAAGTCTTTCAAAGATAAGAAAAGGATTCTCAAAGTGATCTTGGCAAGTTATGGATTTAACCAAGATGTTATTGACATGATATTCTAGGGTTTTGTGAATGAAATTATGATAGATTAGAGTCTCACACATTGGTAAGTTGCCCCAATATTCTTTAATCCAAACGACATGAATATATAAGAGAAGGTATCCCAAGGAGTTGTGAAAGTTGTCTTATATTGATCTTTCAGATTAATAAGGTTTTTATTATAACTTGAGAAGCCATCCATAAAATATATTGGGAAGTGAAAAATCGTCTTGAAGAAAGGTTTTATTAAGATCATGAAATTCAATGCAAATATGAATACAACCATTAGGTTTACTAATAGAAACAATATTAGATTTCTAAGATGAATAATAAAAAATGAGATGGATAATACCAACTTTCAAAATCTATTTTATCTCATACTTGACCATTAATGCATCTATAAGATTTATTTTCCAATATTTTGTTTAACGAGCTTGACATTAGGATATAGAATGATATTATGAACCACAAAAGATTTATCAATAATAGGAATATCCTCATAAGACCAAGTGAAGATGTCAAAATAAGAATGTAGAAGATCGACATGCATTTTGAACTCCTCTAGAGAAAGGAATTTCCCAATTTTAATTACCTTTTTAGAAGACTTTGGATCCATGAAGACAATAGAAGTGTCTCCATTTAAAAAAGCAATATAGTCTTGAAGATGTGGTGTAGATAGGCTCTTGTTAACATTAGAAAGAGAACTTTAATCATTGAAGTTTATCATGAATTCTCCAAAGTAAGCTTGACTATTCAAATAATATGGGAATCGATGTTTATGATGATAAGAAGGCAAATCATAGTAGACCCCTTATAATTCTTCTAGAGCTTCTTGAAAAGAGAAAACATTTAGAGGAACTACATGAGAGTGTACATTGATTTCAATATATTGATGATGAACAAGTTTAACCAAAAGAGGTTCACAAGAAACTATATGGGAATTCAAGCATGGTCTTTCTTTAGAGGTTGTGGGATGATATCCAAGTACTATCTTAGAACCATGTGGATCAAGTTATAACAAAACTTGAATACCTTGTTCATCACGCACCAAACCTTTACTTCCATGTCCTATTTTTGAATGAATATTGAATCCTAAATCATAATGTGTTTAGAAATCCTCAAAAGGAGGAGGATCACTATTTACAACATAATCAATATTATATGTGTCATCTTGTTTTATGGAAGCATAATCATCCTTTATAGCAGGTGTAAATGAGATCTTTGGAATGTTAAGGTGGATTGGATTAACTTTGTATTCTCCAATAAAATATCTAGTGAAGTCTAAAGAACCACAATTTTCACCCAAACATGCATTTTGTTGAGAAGTAGAAGAGTTAGAGTTACCAAACCTTAGAAGGATCTCAAGCCTTATGAGAAGTGTTTTTAAAGACATTGTTTTTCATAGATACAACTAGAGTTGATGCCTGCATATTAGAAGTTGATGATGGAATTAGATTTTTAAATGTAGGAGCAATTGAAGTCTGACCAATTGCTACCATTTGATGTAAGTGTATAGAATTAGGGTCAACTTTGATTGTGACTACCTCATTGTTAGCAGTGAATTTAATGGAGTAATGTAAATAAGATGAGACTGTTGGTGTAAATAATTATTCATGTTGGATATTATTACATTTCATAGTAGTTTGTCTACGAGACACTTGGGTGTTTGTTCCAAATTGGGATAGTGTGTGTAGGAGAATTTCCACCTTTTATGGTGTGATCTTATTACTACTCTATCATGTCCACTTATTGTGGAGTGATAATTCCACCTTCGGTGGGTGATCCACCTCATGTGGAATATTTAATTGTTTCTCCTACCTACCACACCTATTTCCTACCTATCCTTGTTTCTTATTGAGCCATATGTCATGTTTGTGTGCTCACATATCCATATAGCCTTGCCTATATAAGCAAGCTCATCTACATTGAACAACATGTAATGATCCAGTTGATCGGTATTTTCTTGATAGAATACAGTTTATTTATATCATCTATTTTGTTCTCTCTTATTTGTGTTTTCCATTGCCTCTAGATCTTGACAAAATCTCACATGGTATCAGAGCCATTAGAGTGTCATTGGTTTGCTAATTGAGAGAAATTTGATGTTATTTGGGGTTTGCATTTTGGAACTTTCTATTGCAGGTTATTATTGAAGCTTGATGTGTCAAATCTAAGGTCGCCATTGGATTAAGGAGGTCCAAGAAAGTCAGGTTTGTCTTTTGTTTCATCTAAATCGGACTTCAGAGGCCAAATCTAGAGGCATTTGAAGTTTGAAGCTGCGATGGAAATTGTCCAGAAATTATAATTTTGCAAGCGATTTTCAAATAGCAATATCTCACTCATCCGAACTCCTTTTTTCAAGAATTTTTTTTTGTTTTGGGGTAGAATTATGTGATCTATACAGTGGTGCAGGAGTTTTCTAATTTTTGGATACAAGTTTTTCTGAAATCATGAAATCCCGATTTTAAAAACTTTGGAGGCTTCGTTCGGGCTCATATGGACTCCTTTTCAGATGCCGTTTTTTTTGAAAGTGCATAATTTTTTTGTCTACTTTCATAATATGCCATTTTTTTGCAATGATTTTAATTAGAAAGTGTACTTTCAGTATTTGGTCATTTTTTGGCCTATTTGGTACTTGTATTTTGCTTGGATCTTAGTTTAGATCACTAGCAGTATTTGTTGAAGTCTCTTATATCTCATTTTGAGAAGTTATAAAATTGAAATCAAAAGTCCACCTTTCCTTATTTTGCAAGTGGCCTATTGTACACGCACTAAGTATAAAGTGTCAAATCATGATTTTTATTTTATTTTATTTTTTGGGGGGGGTTTCTTGATTGAGTAATTTGAGGGGGGTGTCTTGAGTGATTGTGCCCTCTCTATCTTGTGTTTTTTTCTTTTTTGTTGCTATGGGTTCTCCTAAGTTTCCTCTCTTAACTCCTCATAATTATGCTACATGGAAAATTGATGCATGGAGTAAACTTATGGAAAAATGATTAACTCATTATATTGATGGAACTATTGTTGGAAAAATGATTAACTCATTATATTGATGGAACTATTGTTGCTCCCGCTGATCCTAAGGTTGATCCTGTTGGTCACTTGGATTGGCTCACTAAAAATATCATGGCAATTGGTACCTTAAGAAAGCATGTATCAAAGGATCTCATTTTTCATATTGAGAAATGTACTTTAATCAAGGATGCTTGGAAAAAGTTTCAAGACTTGTATGGTCATCAAGTTGATGAGATTAGGGGATATCAGATTGATAGTGATCTCACCATGTTGGATCCCGAGAACTTTGATACTATACAAGATTATGTCACTAAGGCAAAAGAGTTGAGGGCACAACTCAAGGATTGTGGCATTGATAAGAAGGATACTCAATTGATCTTCAATTTGATGGGCAAGCTTCCACAAGAATATGCAGCATTTGTTTCTAGTTTCCAAACCCATAGGATGACATTGGGTTCAAGCTACACAATGCCTACATTTGATGCTTTCACTGAAATGTTGATGATGGAACAAACTAAGTTGATAAGCATGGGCATTCTTAAGGCTTCTAAGTCTCAAGCATTTGTGGCAAATCAAGGGAACAAAGGAAATCAAGGAAAGGACAACTCCAACAAGAAGAAATGGCAATCAAAGCCTAACGACAAAGCATCACCTTCTCCACAACAAAGAGATTCATCCTCTTCCAAGAGGGACAACTCACCAAAGAGAGAGAGACCTACTTGTACATATTGTAAAAAATTTGGTCATGAGGAGTTTCGTTGCCATTCTAAGAAGATTGATGAGCTCACACATATCCTCAAAAGCATAACATTGATTTGCCTAATGTCTACAAGAAGGATGATTCATCAACTTCCACTTCCTCACATTCAAAAGGAAAAGGGAAAGCATTCATGGCTTCTACAAGTGGGAAGACTCACTCTTTTGGGACAAGAAAAGGGAAAGCTCTTTGTGCTACTACAAGTCATGATTCAGGGAGATGGCTTCTAGATTCAAGGGCTTCTCATCATATGGCATCTTCGCAATCTATGTTCTCTTCATTTGAGCCTTGCACCATGCCGCAGATTTTGATGGGCAATCATACATACATGGATGTGATTGGGAAAGGATCTATTGCCATTGGGGATAACTCCTTCAATGATGTGTTGTGTGTACCCCATTTGACAAACAATCTCCTTTCCATCTATGAAATCGCACATGGTGCAACTAAGAGAATTGTGGAGTTCACACCTGAGTCAGTTTTCATTAGAGACTTGGAGACTAGAGCTATCATTGCGACTGGGTGGTTGACCATGCATCTCGTTTATACTCCTTTTCAGATTTTATTGATGATGATGATTTCACATATGATGATTCTACACATGATGATCACACTTCTTGTGATGATTCAAATTTTGAGGAGAACTATGGGTACTTGAACTTGGGGATTCTCACATGTGATCCCGTTCTTGAGCCTTGTGTTTCATCTCCTCCTGTTGATATCACATCACCTATTGCACCTGATGATGCAGATAGTGAGACAATTTTGCCTTCATGTGATTCAGTGCAGCAGGATATATTTTGTCTTCCAGCTTCAGTTTCATGAGATGATTACTTGATAGACATTGCAGGTTTGTTTGTGGAATCCTACATTGCATATTTGGGAGACATCATTGATGATATTCATCTTCTCTTTGATGAAGATGATCCTTCTTCTATTGTTGCGAGGGAACACTCTGGCCCTCTTGTTCATTCTCTACATGATCATTCTTTCGAGGTTGACATGATTGTGGATACTTATGTACAATAGTTGGTGCAGGAGAACCTCATCAACAAACTATTCATGACCATTAATATGAATACTAGGATCATTAGGATGTGTTAGTGTGTCTTGTGTTTCATGTATGCAAATAAACCCCACCATATAAGCCCATTTCACCAATTAGGCAATTTGAGAAGCCAATGGGGACAATGTGGTAAAAAGAGGTAGTAGGTGGTTTGGATTCATTTTTAATAGGTTTTAGAAATGCTTTATGTGTGTTTGGTTGGTCCATGTGTGTGGATCCCAACCTTAGGAAGTATGACAACTTTTTGAGCAAAATTGCAAAAACTGCAACTTTTGAGTGCAAAAGTGCAACTTTTTGTAATTTGGTTAGGGAAGCCTTTCAACGGCTCCAACCTACTCCAAATTCAGTGGGAAACTGTTGGAGAGTTGTATAAGCCTTGTGGGCATGATTCCCAAGGGGGTTGTTGTTGGAGTTGGAGTTTATGAAGCAATAATACTCAAAATAATTCAGTTTTCCCAGAAATTATGAGTTTGCAGGTGTTGTACATGACTGTACGGATTGATTGGAACCCCACCATCCATGGAGTAGATAGGGTGATGAATTAGTTTTCTTTTGGCGGTGGTCTGAGTTCTTAATTGTGTAAGAGTGGAGAGAAACTTTCATTTTACTGACTGTGACCCGAATATTTAGGGCTTGGAGAGGGTTTCGAACCAAACTAGCTTTATCTTGCACTATGGTCCATTAGAAGACTCTTCCTTTGGAGGGATGCAGGATAAGCCTTTGTATTTTAGTGTTTTCATGTTTTTTTGCAGGGAAGATTTTGTTGTGTGGAGAAAAGAACAGATTTAGGTAGGCATCTCTATGTGGCTACCTAGGACAAGTTTTAGGACAGTCATCATAATTTGTCTTAGCAAACAATTTTGGGGATCAGTATATCTTCCAAAAGGGTGTCTGAAATGCTAAGTTGTTTGTATGGGTGTATGGAATATTTTTGAGTTAAGGCCAAAACACCGGTCTAGAAGGGCTACTAGCTGGAGAGGTAGGTTTACAAAGGAGGTATAAGGATTTGATTCCCAAGATCAAAACCAGTGCTTGAAAGAGGTCTTAGATGTTGTGTGTTGACCAAATTCCAAATCCCAAGGAGTGGGGATCACCGGTAAATTATGTTTGAAGAGTTGAATTCTTTTACTCATCTTATCGGTAAAGCCTGACCAGTAAAGCGTGTTTGAAGAGTTGAAGCCTGTTACTCATCTTGAGTAGGCCTAAGACTAGGGAATGTGTGTGTAGTTTCATCCAAGGTGTAGAGTCCTTCCTTGTAGGGCCCTTGTGAGTAGTTGAAGGGTCACTAGCCTAACCTGATTTTGGATGGCTATTAAGAGTTTTGGGTAGGCCTCTGCATCAAGTGGTATCAGAGCAAAGGAGTGTCCTTTGGAAGAGAAGGAGAAGACAAGATGTCAGAAGAAGAAGGATCCCATGAGGCACCTTCCAGGATGACCAGTGCAGAGTTGAATGTCCTGGTGAAGAAGCAAATGGCATAAAACAGAGCAGTCAGGGCTGAGAATCAGGCCTTGAGGAATGAGATAGACCGGTTGAAGGACAGAGTGGAGAGGGGAGAGAAAGACTCTAGAGAAGAAGGGGACGAAGAGGAGATCCCTATGCAGGAAGAACTAGAGGTACCTGCAGACCAGAGACCCCTGATGAGTGTCCTCGAGTCCATGGAGAGAAGAACAATGGATGTGAAGATGGATCTACCAGTATTTGCAGGCAAGGTGGACCCTGACACCGTGATGGAGTGGATAGACTCCTTGGACAATTTTTTTGAAAGTGAAGACATACTTGACCACCAGAGGGTGAAGATGGCCCAATCTAAAATGAAAGGGGCTACACTAACTTGGTGGACTTTCATCCAAGATGAGAGGGTGAAAGAGGGAAAGAGAAGAGTAGCTACATGGAAGAAGATGATAGCTTTGGTGAAAGAAGCATATGTCCCAATAGATTACAATATCCAATTGCATAGGAGGAGGCATAATTTGAAACAAAAGGAGATGGATGTGAGTTCCTATCCCAAGGAATTCATGAAGTTATGTGTGAGGAATAAGGTGAAAGAGAGTGAAGATGAGAAGGTGGCAAGGTATCTCAATGGGTTGAGGTTTACAATCCAAGAAGACTTGAATCTCCACACCATGGAGACAGTCCAAAACTGCTTTCAATTAGCACTCAAGGTGTAGGAGAAGTTGAAGAGAAGGCGGGATCAGAATGGCAAAGGTAAAGGGAGATAGCAGAGAGGAGGAAGAGGTCCTTTCAGAGGTAGAGGAAATGGTTTTGGTTGTCAGGGAGACTCTAATCAAGAAGGCAATAGAGGAGAAAGCAGTTACAATCAAGGAGGAGGCTACAATCCAAAATGAAGCTTTAGGGGTAGAAGACCACCCTCTAGAGGGAGATCCCAAGGTAGAGGACCTCCTAGATGCTACAACTGTAATCAAGAAGGGCATATGGCCAATAAGTGTCTAGAGAAGGCTTCTAGCTCCATGGGAGAAAGGAGAAGCAATTTGGTGCAGGAATCTGATTGTCAAAGTGTGGTAAGTGAAAACACTTATCAAAGTGTAAATGCTCCTGATAGTTATGGATATCCTGAAAGAGGAGAGGCTCTGATGATGAGGAGAGTAGTAACCACCATGAAGGTACCTGACAAGGAGCCTACACAAAGGAAATCTTCAAAACCACTTGCAAGGCCAGAGGAAAGGTGTGAAAGGTTCTGATAGACTCTGGTTCCACTGAAAATTTTGTATCACTTGAAATGGTAGAGAAGCTAAAACTTAGGAAGCTACCTCACCCATATCCCTATAAGGTTTCATGGCTCACCCAAGGTCAACAAGCAGTGGTGGAAGAGCAGGCTTGGGTGGAGTTTCAGATTGGATCTTACAAGGATAGATTGCTATTTGACATAGCCAAAATGGATGCATGCCATCTCTTGTTTGGGAGACAATGGCAATATGACTTGAAAGCTCATCATGATGGGTTAAGGAACACCTACTCAATCACCAAGGATGGTAAGGTGATAGAACTCTTGCCTCTGATAGAGGAAGAGGTGGAATCAAAAGGGAAGGATACAAGAGTGTTGATAGTAGAAGGTAAATAGTTCATGAAGGCGATTGCAGAGAAAGGTGCAGTTTGTTATGCCCTCATGCCTAGCCCAAAGGTGACAAGGAAAGAGCAGTTTGTAGAAGAGAAAGGAGGAGGACCAAAACACCTAGAACCGGCAGTCAAACAGTTGCTTGATAAGCATCAAGGCATCATCTTAGATGGAATTCCAAGATCCCTACCACCAGTGAGGGACATCAGTCATTGTATAGATCTGATCCCTGGATCTACATTGCCAAACAAAGCAGCCTACAAGCTCACCCCAGACCAGAATGCAGAAATGGCAAGGCAGATTGAAGAGTTGCTTGAATCGAGACTGATTGGCAAAATTCTAATCCCATTTGCAGTATCGGCAGTCCTTGCACCCAATAAAGAAGGCACTTGGAGGCTTTGTACAGACTCAAGAGCCATCAACAAGATAACCATAAGGTATAGGTTCCCAATCCCTAGAATAGAGGATTTGCTTGATTGCTTAGGGAGTGCTAAATATTTTACAAAAATGGATCTAAAAAGTGGATACCGTCATATTAGAATAAGGCCAAGGGATGAATGGAAAACAACCTTTAGAACTAATGAGGGGTTATATGAATGTAAAGTCATGCCATTTGGGTTATCCAACGCACCTAGTACCTTTATGAGGTTAATGAATGAAGTCTTGGTGGAATTCATAGAAAAATTTGTCATAGTATACCTAGATGATATCTTGATCTCCAGTCACACAAGGGAAGAGCACCTCAAACACATAGATATGGTTCTCAAGAGGTTACATGAAGAGAAACTAATGATCAATTTGGATAAGTGTTTGTTCATGCAGGAAGAGATCATCTACTTGGGTTTTGTAATCTCACAAGGTGAGTTGAATATGGATCAAGAGAAGGTGAGTGCTATATTGTCTTGGCCTACACCTAGAACTATGAATGATGTCCAAAGTTTCCATGGTTTAGCAACTTTTTATAGGAAGTTTATAAGAGGATTTAGTTATGTTTGTGCACCTATGCTTGACACCATAAAGGGAGGACAAAAGTGCAGGTTTAGTTGGACCAAAAAGGCAGATGATTCATTTGAGACATTGAAGAAGAAGGTTGCAGAACAACCAGTCCTTGCCTTGCCAGTTTTCAACAAGATATTTCAAGTGGAATGTGATGCAAGCCACATGGCTATTGGAGTAGTACTCAGTCAGGAAGGAAGGCCTATTGTTTTTTTCAGTGAAAAGCCAAATGATGCTAAGAAAAGATACTCATCTTATGACTTCGAGATGTATGCTCTAGTACAGTCCTTGAAGAAGTGGAGGCACTATTTATTGCCTAAGGCGTTCATAGTGTTTACTGATAACCAGGCACTCAGTTTCATAAATAGTCAAGAAAAGTTTAATCACTGGCATATGAAGTGGGTAGAGACCCTGCAAGCTTTCACGTTTACCCTCAAACTCAAGAAGGGAGTTAAGAACAAAGTTGCAGATGCTTTGAGTAGAAGAGTCTTGACTGTAAACCAAATCAAGATAGAAAGTATTGGTATTGATTCCTTGAAGAATATGTATGTTGTTGATGAAGATTTTGGAGAAATATACAAGGTATGTAAAACTTTGAGTGACCGGTATCATATTGAGTTTTCTGATTTTATGATACAAGATAGATTGTTGTTCAAAGGAGTGCAGTTGTGTATTCCTAAATGTTCCATGAGATTGAATATTATTAGGGAGAAACATTGTGGAGCAATGCCAGGTCACTTTGGCCTTGAAAAGACCCTAGACCTTGTGAAGAGACATTATTTTTGGCCTAAATTGCAGACAGATGTGAGAAAGTTTGTGGAAACATGTGTCATATGCCAGAAAGCCAAAGGGAAGTCTACAAATGCAGGTTTATATCAGCCTTTACCCATTCCTTCTAGGCCATGGGAAAGCATAAGTATGGACTTTGTGTTGGGTTTGCCTAGGACAAGGAGAGGATTTGAGAGTGTCTTTGTAGTAGTGGACAAGTTTAGTAAAATGGCTCATTTCTTGCCATGTAAGACTTCTTGTGATGCATCATATGTTGCAGGCCTATTCTTCAAAGAGATAGTCTGGATACATGGATCGCCCCTGAACATTATTTCAGACAAAGATGTGAAATTCATAGGTCACTTTTGGAGGACTCTTTGGAAGAAGTTGGGGACTAACCTAGCTTTCTCATTAGCCTACCATCCTCAAACGGATGGGTAAACTGAGGTTGTCAATAGGTCATTAGAAAACCTATTAAGGTGTTTAACAAGGCAACATGGAGAGAAGTGGGATAACATTTTGTCATAGGCAGAATTCTCATACAATGACACCATAAATAGGAGTACCGGTAAATTTCCTTTTCAAATTGTTTATGGCATACACCCAAGGGGAGTATTGGAGTTAAGAGACTTACCCAAAGAAGAAGCCATTAGTGCAGATGGTGAAGCCTTTGGATCAGCCATTAAAGAGGTGCATGACCAAGTCAAGACTCATCTCCAACAATCTGGAGTAAAGTATAAAGCTCATGTTGATAAGAAAAAGAGAGATGAACAGTTTAGTGCTGGGGATTTGGTATGGGTACATTTGAAGAAAGAGAGACTACCGAAAGGCAAATACACCAAACTCATGCAGAGGAAGATTGGACCATGTCAAATAGTGAAGAAGTGTGGACATAATTCCTTTGAGATCCAACTTCCTCCTAGTCTTGCATTATCACCTATTTTTAATGTGTGTGATCTTAAACTTTTCAAAGGTACTAACAGTGAAGAAGAAGAACCAATGCAGGTTGCAGCAGACAATGACATTCCAAGGCAGGAATCACCTAAGTTGAGCAAAGTGATTGACACTAGAGTCAGAAAGAAGACAAGAAACAAGGATTACATTGAGTACTTGGTGGCTTGGTGGGATAAACCAGACTCTGAGGCGGTTTGGATGACAAGTGAGCAAATATCCAATCATGGTGCAGATTTACAAACCCTGATCTCAAGTGGGCTTGAGATCTCTTCTCCCGAGGCATATGGTGTAGGAGCACCTCATCAAAAAGATATTCATGAACCTAAAGATGAAGACTAGGATCATTAGGATGTGTTAGTGTGTCTTGTGTTTCATGTATGCAAATAAACCCCACCATGTAAGCCCATGTCACCAATTAGGCAATTTGAGAAGCCAATGGGGACAATGTCGTAAAAGGTGGTAGTAGGTGGTTAAGATTCATGTTTAATAGGTTTTAGACATTTTTTATGTGTGTTTGGTTGGTCCATGTGTGTGGATCCCAACCTTAGGAAGTATGACAACTTTTTGAGCAAAATTGCAAAAAGTGCAACTTTTGTAAAATGTAACTTTTGAGTGCAAAAGTGCAACTTTTGGTAATTCAGTTGGGGAAGCCTTTCAATGACTCCAACCTACTCCAAATTCGGTGGGAAACCATTGGAGAGTTGTATAAGCCTTGTGGGCACAATTACCAGGGGATTGTTGTTGGAGTTGGAGTTTCTGAAGGAATAATACTCAAAATAATTCAGTTTTCCTAGAAATTCTAAGTTTGTAGGTGTTGTATGTGACTATACGGATTGATTGGAACCCCACCATCCATGGAGTAGATAGGGTGATGAATTAGTTTTCTTTTGGCGGTGGTTTGAGTTCTTAATTGTGTGAGAGCAGAGAGAAACCTTCATTTTACTGACCGTGACTCGTAAATTTAGGGTTTGGAGAGGGTTTTGAACCAAAATGGTTTTATCTTGCACTCTGGTCCATTAGAAGACTCTTCCTTTGGAGGGATGCAGGATAAGCCTTTGTATTTTAGTGTTTTCATGTTTTGCTGCAGGGAAGATTTTGTTGTGTGGAGAAAAGAACAAATTTAGGTAGGCATCTCTATGTGACTACCTAGGACAAGTTTTAGGACATTCATCATAATTTGTCTTAGCGATGGATTCCAGGCGTGTAACCCCGGAATTAGAAGTTTGTCACTGCCCCCCACATTCCTTTTAAGTTGATTTTTCATTTGGTCTACCGGAAAAGGTAGTTGCTTTGGAAAATAGGGCTAATTATCCCTATTAGGTCTCTTAGCCTCTAAAGGAGCAGACCTTATATTTACAAATCTAACCAAACAATTTTCGGGATCAGTATATCTTCCAAAAGGGTGTCTGAAATGCTAATTTTTTTGTATGGGTGTGTGGAATATTTTTTAGTTAAGGCCAAAACACTGGTCTAGAAGGGCTACTAGCCAGAGGGGTCGGTTTACAAAGGAGGTATAAGGATTTGATGCCCAAGATCAAAACCAGCACTTGAAAGAGGTCTTAGATGTTGTGTGTTGACCAAATTCCAAATCCCAAGGAGTGGGGATCACCGGTAAAGTCTGTTTGAAGAGTTGAAGCCTTTTACTCATCTGATCGATAAAGCCTGTTTGAAGAGTTGAAGCCTGTTACTCATCTTGAGTGGGCCTAAGACTAGGGAATGTGTGTGTAGTTTCATCCAGGGTGTAGAGTCCTTCCTTGCAGGGCCCTTGTGAGTAGTTGAAGGGTCACTAACCTAACCTGATTTGGGCTGGCTATTAGGAGTTTTGGGTAGGCCTCTGCATCAGCAGTTGGAGGAGGTATCTTTATCTTTTGAGGAGACGTGAGTCTTTGGACATTGTTCTACATCCATCTCCACTAGATCTTGGAGTGCCTTTTTCAGCAGTGTGGAGAAGTTCACCACCTTTGGAAGGGGTATCCTTCAACATCGACATGGAGACACTTGAGCAGTTTTCAGAGATTCCATTCATCATGAGTTTTTTTCATACATCCTCCCTTCATGATTGGGGCGACTTCATGGATACACCTTTGGTTGTGTTTCTTCCTAAGGGGAGGAATGTTGTTTGACGTTCGTGGAGCAGTTTCTTCATACATCATCGAGCTTCTATCATTGGTGCAAATTCTACATTGAGGGGGGCCTTCCTAGCTTCTCTTCTTCTCTCATATGGGGGGGGATTTTTCCTCAAATGGGGTTTTATTCCTCACATGCTTCTATGAGATTTCTCTTGTATAGCTTTCATCTCTCTTTTGGGGGAGGGTTTTTTCCCATTGGGTTTTTCTCTCTTTCCCTGCTTTGTGAGAGATTTCATTGCATTGGTTTGCATGCATTTGCATTTGTACATGGGTACCTAACATGGCCTAGTAGTCAGGACCCATCTTGCATTGCTTAGTTGCATTGTAGACTTAAGTGCATTCCCCTAAGTTGCACTTAAGGGGGGGTGTTGGTGTAAATAATTATTCATGTTGGATATTATTACACCTTACTTAAATTTACTTAGGAAATGCATTTCATAGTAGTTTGGCTATGAGACACTTGGGTGTTTGTGCCACATTGGGATTGTGTGTGTAGGAGAATTTCCACCTTTTATGGTGTGATCTTGTTACTACTCTATCATGTCCACTTATTGTGGAGTGATAATTTCACCTTCAGTGGGTGATCCACCTCGTGTGGAATGTTTTATTGTTTCTCCTACCTACCACACCTATTTCCTACCTACCCTTGTTTCTTATTGAGCCACATGTCATGTTTGTGTGCTCACATATCCATATAGAATTGCCTATATAAGCAGACTCATCTACACTGAACAACATGTAATGATCCAATTGATCGGTATTTTCTTGATAGAATACAGTTTATTTCTATCATCTATTTTGTTCTCTCTTATTTGTGCTTTCCATTGCCTCTAGATCTTGGCAAAATCTCACAGAGACTTCTCCTAAATCATGAATCCATGGTCGTCCTAAGAGAAGATTATATGTTAGAGGTCCTAGCATAACATATACCAAGGTGTGTATAGTAGTGAGTCCCAATTTTGAAGGCAAAATTAATGTGCCTAAAGCTTGTCGTCGACCAATGTTACGAACCCACAAATAAACAAAGAATCTACAAGAGAGGCTAGATCAACTTCAATTTTAGGCAATAGGTCAACATTACAATTATTGAGTATTGAACTAGTATCAATAAAAGTGCGCCTAATCGATATTATTCACATAAATTATAATCATTAAAGGATCTAGTTGATTTTGTACTTCTGGGGATGAGAGTTCATCTCTATAGAACATAATATTTGGTGTATCTACATAAATATGTTCCATAAATGCATTTACATCCATTGGTCTAGCAGATGGAGGTAAAAGAATCTTTTGCAAGGCTTTCTAAAGCATACCTTGATAAATTAGATAAGTCTGAAGCAAGTTCCAAAGTGAGATCCTAACATGAGCAATGCAAAGTTGCTTGATAAGATTATTAACTTTATTACTTAGCCATTGGTTTAGGTGCATGAATAAGAGTAGGTTGAGAAGGTGGAAGAGAATTGGTAGATCAACATTTTGTTTATTCTTCCTAGTATTGTAAGTATGGGAAACCATTCTATAAGAAGGAGCCTTAGGTGTTTTAGAAGTAATAGATTGTGCAAAAATCAAAAAAATATCTCATGGATGATCTGTGAAAGGAACACCACAAAAAGAAACCATTTTCTTAGGAGATGGACTAGTTGGAGTAACATTAATGATTGATCCTGTAGGCCTACTAGGAGTAGCAGAGACTATGATCAAGTTAAGAAACTTCTCATCTTGTGAAGAGGAATTTCCTAATTCACAAATTTGTATAATAGATATTTGAATAGGAGGTGCCTCTAAGAAAACATCCAAGGCACCATCCAACATGTCAAAACCTTGTTTTGAAAACATATTATCAAACATTAAAACTTTAAATAAAAAAAACATGACATTACTTCATGACAGATTCACCAAAATGTAAACGAGAGGATTTGCTACCCTCAAGACGATGCGGTTATAAGGATCAAATAGCCCTCGATTACCTCAAATGATAAAGGCTAAATTGCCGATCTAACTTAATTATAACTCGGAGAAATGAATGAAGAATCTGTGTTAAAACGATAATCTTTTATATTAACTTTATATGAGTATGGAAGAAAAATTCTTAATTACAATTATTTATGAAAGGATAAAAATATATAAACTACATAAGCATGAAATACAAGCAAAAAGGAACTTATCATCGATCAGATTGGTTATTGGCCACAAACACTAGCATGTCACACAAACAACAATGTGCCTATGTTGTGGTCCAGTCAAAAGCAACTAGTGAGCTCATAGATTGTTACACTTTGATTCGTTTCACACCCAAACCTGCACAGGGAAGAATGAGAAAATGTTGGAGGTTGTATATGGATTAGCCTCAATCAAACCCTCAATTTGGTTTTGTGGCCTCCATTGACAGCCATACAAGATAATATATAGACAATTGAAATAAAAAACATCAAAGCAAATAGACATGTGATAGAAACAATCCTCATCAACGATAGATAAATGATATATTTAAATAGATATTAAAAGACACAATGCAAGGCAAGACACTTTGATAGATTTAACAGTACAAATGAAGTGAGGGGGCTCAGACTATTGTTGGTGTTGAGAGATGAGAATATTTTGACAGTTTCCTTCTAGTTAGTGAGAGAGAGTGGAGAGTGATCAAAATCTTGTCAAATGAATGAATGAGGGGGGTTTTGTTTGAGCAAATGGATGGCAGGAGCCATTACATTTTTGTGTGGTCACTACAACACATGTCGTGGACAAAGCACACAAAATATTCGTGTTTGAATCTCAAAAAATTGTGGGATGGTAGCGCACCACATAGATGTTTATGTGTGTCATTGTTGTCCAAGAGAATTTTGTTGATTTTCAAACCATGGACCATGGATGCTTCATCTTTGTCACCTATGAGGTTGGAATTGTTAGGTTTTGAACAAAGGTTGTGTTATAATGCTACAAGTGCATTGCATATAAACTCAAAGAGGTGATGAGTTAGTATCTAGTGCTGATCATTCCCATTTTTATTCTATTCCCTTTATTCTTAATGTGATTTAACAAGGGAAGCCATTGGAACTATCTTCATATAGAATATGCATTTGATTACTTTTGACAATCATAAACTTAGATGATTGAAAAAAGGCTCTCAATTGATGACAAAGAAATTTGGTCATCAAGCATACCTTGGCCAAGTTATAACAATAACTAGTGGGAGGAAAGTTTGTGATCAAAACATACCACAATATTCTAAAGTACTTCTTGAGTTAGAAAGACTCAATGAAAGATAGCAAAAATGAGTAAGCAAACTTCAAGTATATTACTTTGACATAGAATATTTCAAAGATAAATAGAATATTATATAGTACATACTTTGTAAAGAAAGTCTATTTTATGTTATGTGACATTACAATTGATTAAAAAGTTGTAACAAAATATTCTACAAAATTCTTTGTTAACATTTTGGAAGATAGATTACAAGATAGAAAGTATGAGATAGTTAATGACCTCATCCTTTACAAGAATATAATCTATCTAGTATATGAATCTAAAATGAAAGAAAATAGTTTAAGAGCAATATGGTATATCTTTATCTAGACACATCCAAGATACTTCAAGACCATGTAAGTATACCCAAGAAAGGTTTTCATGGAAGGGACTTTAAGAATGATGTCATTAAGTACATAAGGGAGTGTCTTGTTTGTCAACGAAATAAAATCAAATAGGGATTTCTAGCACATAGGCTTATTACAACACCTACTAATTCTAAATCGGAAGTGGAAAAGTATTTTCATGGATTTCATTACTTAGCTTCCATAGCGTAAGGAAAGGAGTATATCTATGTGGTGGTGCATGGGCTCACTAAGTACACTTACTTAGCCCAAGTACACTTACTTCTTTGTACTTTATTTATATCATAAAGCACCACAAGTTGGTTTTCCTTAAAATATAATGAATGATAGAGATGGTGGGTTCTTAAGCATGGTTTGCCTAGATTTTTTTTTGTTTGACAATAATTAGACTCGTCCCAACACTAGCTACCATCCCCAAATGGAGTGGAAGACTAAAATTAGTAACCAAATGGGTAAAAGATTACTTGAGAAACCATATCGTTGGTCATTAAAAGGTGTTGATCAATTGGCTCTAGCTGGGAAAGCATTGTTTTGACTCTATCTATCATGTCAATTTAGATGACATCATTTATGACCTTGTACAATTATGAGATTCAATTTTTTGTTAACCTTGTTATTTTTTACAAGGTTCTAGGAGCCAAATATTTGGTTTGATAAAGTAGGGATATTTTTAAAATTATCGAAGACAACCTCCATCACACTCGGAATCAACAAAATCACAAACGGGTCAATAACGTATTGAGCACATTTCTGAGTTTGGTGACATGGTCTTTCTAATATATGTAGGTGACCAGTCCTCTCTTAAGAGGAGTGGAGCATAGAAAAATCAGCCCCATTTCTATAAACCATTCAAAATCAAGCAAAAGATTGGGGAAGTTGCTTACGAATTAGAGTTGCCTAAGAAGAGTAAAATCTAGTGTGTTTCATGTTTTTTGCTTCGAGAAGACACTTAAACATTATGGCATTCGTTCAGTTGAGTTACCTCCTTTAGATGATGAAGGAAAACATTTTGGTTTCCTAAAGAAACTGACACTAGATAATGAAAACTAAGAAACAAAAGCATAAAAGAATATTTGGTCCATTAGAAAAATCTTCCAATTGAAAATGCCACATAGCAAGGAGAATAAATTTTGGAGCATCTAATTTGCAATTGCTTGTGAACAAGAAATTTTGGAGGTATGATTGTCATGTCCCCTTTTTTAACATTAATTTTTTTAGTATCTTTGTATGTTTTAGAGGATGTGTAAATTACAATGATTATAATATATATGCACATTAACAAGAGGATGTAGATTTCAATATAATGCAATATCTACTGTTCAAAGTGAGCATCATTACGCAAATAATATCAGTGTGCATCTAGCTTAGAGAGGGAGTACACAGCACTATTGATAGAAGTACCTAAGTCATAACAAGAATAGCCTTGGAACAACAAAGATACAGGCAGAGAAAGGAAACAAGATAGTGATCACACTGCCTTCGGGACTTGGATGGGATATCACCTTTTCCCGGATTCGAGAGCCTACTTTCATTTGATGCATACAACTCTAAAAAAAATCTTGCCAGAAAAAATGCTAAAAAAAAAATCATATAAACTAATTTGCACAATCAGTGCGTTTTATTTATTTTTTACAATGTCAACTGCTTTTTAGTAGTCACCACCCTGCCGTTCACAAAACTCAACAGAAAAAATAAATAAATAAATTTACATCCACATCTCTGTCCTGAAAACGTGGAGAAACACTAACATTGATCTTGTTGCAGCTGTTACAAGTTTTGCTGCAACAGTTGTTTAGTTTGCTGCTGTTACTGCTCGTTAAAAACAAAAAAAATTGTTATCTTCTTATTCCGATAAAAAAAAACATTTAGAGAACAATAAGATATCCTAGCCAAGCATAGAATACCAGCACAGCCATTTTGATATAGAGAGAGGAGTGACAGAAACAGCAAAGCCACTAGAACCCAAGCTTCAACTTTGGATTGGAATAGTTCGGACTTCATTCTACATCAGCACACTTGTTATTTCAATCATTTGTAAAAGAAAAACGGCCTTCTATACTCGCTGACGATATAGACACTACATATTTACTAAATACATTCCATGTCATCTTTTATGATAGTTTTTCCAAGATTGCATACATACATCACTCAAAATAACCCAAAAATAACCCAATTACCTTATCTTCTATTATTAATACCGTTAATCCTCTCTTTTTTAACTTTATGTTCTGAAGAAAGCACGGGCCTGGTACAGTACAGTTAAAACCAATGCCAATGCCTGCTATATGCAAGCAACAATATATAAACCAGTGCCAAATTTTTCATTGCTTTCTCTAAAGTGCAAGGTAAAGCATGCAATTTCTCATAAAGACGAGATGAATTTCTCTATGAAATCAACCGCCACTCTAATACGACCTGCACCACGCCAAATTAATTGTAGTCAGTGCATGGATTTTATTAGGGAAGAAAATTAATATCGATAGCAAGTGGAACAGAATGGGACTGGAACTATCAAGCCCCCAACCTTTAATAAGAGACCATGTAGCAGATTATTAATCAAGCAAAGACCGTACAGCTGCAATAGCATCACCCTTATGCTCTCTGAGTTTCATTTCCGCTACCTTCTTGTCCAACTGGACCCACAAATCACACATTAATCGAAATATTTCTCTTGTTGCACATAATTACTAAGATAAATTCCATAAAATCCCATACCACGATAGAAAATTCCTAATGGATTTAAAGTTAACAGTCAAACCTCAAGCTCATTTGCAATTATGTCCACATCAGCTGCATTAATCTTAACTGCTGCCAATTCTTTTTCTCTGCAAGAACCATACCAAATTCGCTTATTTCAACTTTAAGTCAACAAAATTTCCAAAACTCATTTCATGACACCAACCCCATTCGATCCAAGGGACTAGACAAAAAGTAATTGAAAACCAACTCTGCACAGCCAGTTTCATTTCAAATTTCCTTTAACAGGTATAAGATACTTTCAACAACTTTTGGATTTGCAGGATGGAAAATATTTGTCAAAAATTAATAGCTAATTTGGACTGAATTGGCTGAACATCAGAGATCACATAAGCAGCACAGAAATGACATTCCTCCAAAAGGATACAGAACAGATGCAGTGTGGACAAATATTTACATGCTTTTTAAAATCATTCATCTCCAGAAAATTAGAACATTCATTCGACCTAACTTCTCTCCTCTAAAACTGAAAAATTAGTTATGCTACCATGTCAGGTCAACTTGTGACCATTTATAATAAGTTTATTGTATCTAGAACAGTGAAAAATGTAAGATCCCTAGATATCCCTAGATATCAAGTGTATTTAACCCTATAATTCAATTTTCCTAGATTCTCTTGGAAAATTTTCCATTTTCTTGTGCTCTATGGCTGTGGGAAGGCCTTTCTGAAGCCTTAATTTGTTCCACGGTCTTTGACAGAAACACAATTCTGGGAAGTTCCTAAATAATCTTGTATAAATGTAGAAGATTTTGACAACAAATAGGGCAACACTTATAAATTTCAGAAAGTTTCTTAAGACAAATTTTCCAGATGTCGTGGTGGTCCCTATATGATTTCATCTTGGGGATGGTGTTTTCTCTGGGATTTGAAAGTGCATATACTGATCTCAGTAAGGTTATCAAAATATTTCCTTCTGGATTTCAAAAAGTTATAGGGAAATATTGTAATATTGTACAAAATTCTTGAAATTCATTGGTTATCAGATCTCCTAGGTGTTGATTGTAACTAGGGGTATAGGGGTTCGGATTGCCTTAAGGCAACATCCGAACCCCTTTAGGACCGGGTCCTACCCTAACGTGACCCTATCTTAAATGCCATGCTAAAACACACCACAATTAACATTAGTGCCAAAATAACATTAGCGCCACAAATATCAAGGAGGCCGACTTACAAGGAGGCCGACTTTAATAGAGTAAAGAGGCATATAAGTAAAGGTCATTTTGCAAGTCAATAACATCAAGTTCAATTAAATCAGAATGCGAATTAGCTCTGCTGTGCGAACCTAAGGAAGAGGGCGAATTATTCAGTTTGGTGTAATATTGTCCAAGGGGACATAGCATATCTTGAGGCAAGTCATTGAAGCATACAAGGACAGATCTGATATGTGAAGATCAGATTCGAGCTAAGTATTGTACTGTTATTTAGAGGAGAATATATAATCTGACCTGTTGGTCTTTCATGCTGGGTTTTTTCCTCTTTGGAGGTTTTCCCAGGGTATGCTTGTTTGTCTTCTATTATATTTCTGATTTATGTTGTCTTACTAAATACTGCAAATCTGATTACAATCTAGGGCACAATTTAATGCATGTTGGTTCACTAAACTACTGCAAATCTAATACAACCTAGGGCATAATTAAATAAGATAAATCTGGTTATCATACCTAGGGTTTAAATTAACATGGTATCAGAGCTCTAGGTGTTACTAACTTCTGATTTTAGCAGATCAATTGTTGCATATAGCTGTTGTTTGTGTTCAGATTAAAGATGTCAGGTTTAAAGGCTGAAGATAGGCTTAACGGAGCCATTGACTTTGCTGCTTGGAAAGTTCGTATTCTGTTGATCCTTGAAGAAAATGACCTACTGAAATTTGTAGAAGAAGAAAGGCTGTCTCCTCCAGAAGATGCTGAAGAGCTGAAACTGTTCAAGAAAGATTCCCTCAAGGCTAGAAGGATCATAATTGAGTCCGTCAAGAATCATCTTGTCACTGTCATATCAAAGTTTACATCTGCCAGAGAAATGATCAAACACTTGGAAGGGATCTACGAAGTCAACAATCTCAGCAGGGCTCTTGCCCTAAGACAGCAACTTCTACACCTGAAAATGAAAGAAGACTCAATCATAGCCTACTTCATGAAGATCAATGAACTAAAGGACAAGCTAAGCACTCTTGATTGCCAAATCTCAGATAAAGACCTTGTTATGATTGCATTAAATGGTCTACCAGATGAATGGGAACCATTCATTCGTAGCATTGGTGGAAGAGCTGATCGTCCCAACTTTGAGCGTCTTCAATCTGATTGCATCGAAGAGGAATCTCGAATTGAGGTAAGAGGAAAACTCAAAAACTCTCTCAAAGATAATCATGTTCTCTTATCTAAATCTAGGAAAGGTGGTCATTGGAAGAAAGAAAAGAGAAGCAAAGATTTTAGATCCTCCTCCTATGATCCAAGGAAAAAGTCAAGAGATTCCTCTCACATTCGTTGCTTCAGATGTGATAAGTATGGTCACTATGCCAGAGATTGTCAAAATGACCCAAAGGAAAGGGAAGCTAACTTAAATGAGGTTGCCGAACAAAGTGAAGACTACCTTCTTATCTCCGCTCTTTCCAGCAATATTCCTACGGATAGCAATTCGTGGATACTTGACAGTGGTGCCTCCAGACACATCTCAGGATTTCGTGAGCATCTCTCAGATCTGATTGAAAAAGACACCAATCTTCATGTTGTAATCGATGATGATGCTCGATACTCGGTAAAAGGTTCTGGTACTACCTCTCTAAAACTAGATTCTGGTATTTCCTTACAACTCTGTGATATTCTATTTGTACCTGGTATTAAAAGAAATCTTATTTCTATTTCGGCTTAGAAGATAAGGGTTTGCAAATAGCATTTTCTGAAGGGAAAGTACTCACTTAGTCTAAGAAATCTAACTTCAAATCTGCTCGTATTATTGGAAATAGATGTGATAGTTTATATAAGCTTGCAGCCAATCCAATTCAAGCTCTCATTCATGAGACCCCTGAATCATGCGAGCTATGGCATAGAAGATTGGGTCATCTTCACTTTCAAGCTCTTCCCACTCTCGGTAAAATGGTCAAAGGTATGCCTAATCTCAGTTTATCTCATGATGATGCTTGTAAAGGTTGTGCAATGGGTAAGAATGTAAAGAATCCCTTTCATAAAAGCGATAGTAGGGCTAAAGAAAGGTTAGAGCTTATTCATTCAGATTTACGTGGTCCCATGTCAGTAGCATCTCCTAGCGGGTTCTTATATTATGTTATCTTCATAGATGATTTCTCTAGGAAAACATGGATCTATTTTCTTAAAACTAAAGAGTCTGAAGAAGTCCTAAACAGATTTAAAGAATTCAAAGCCTTAGTTGAAAATACTACAGGAAATCGAATTAAATGTTTGAGGTCTGACAATGGAGGTGAATACACCTCAGGTAGCTTCTATGACTTTTGTGTTAAAGCAGGAATTAAGAGGGAGTTCTGTGTTCCCTACAACCCTCAACAAAATGGAGTTGCTGAAAGAAAGAACGGGACCATTGTCGAAGCTGCAAGAGCCATGATTCATGATCAAGACTTGCAACCTTTTCTATGGGCAGAAGCATCCAAAACCGCAATTTATATTCAGAATAAATGTCCTCATCAAGTCCTAAAGAATGTGACACCTTAAGAAGCATTTTCAGGAATCAAACCTGACATCAGTCACCTAAGGATATTTGGAAGCCCTGTGTATGTTCATGTGCCTAAAGAAAAACAAACCAAGCTGGATCCATCTGGAAAGAAAGGCATCCTAGTAGGATACAGCGAATCTTCCAAAGCTTTCAGGATCTACATTTCAGGTCAAAGGTATGTTGAGGTAAGTAGAGATGTAACTTTTGAAGAAGATATTGCTTTCAAAAGATCTAAAGGTTCATTAATCAACAATGATGATATGATGATGGAAAAACAAGATTCAATTGTTGATGCTAACCCTGAGTTACAGGAGGAGTCTACTGATCTCCCAGATCAGGAAGTTCAGAATGACTCATCAGAACCCATGCAATCTACCGATATACCTCAGGATATTGTGGTCTGCAAGAAGAGACCACTCTGGGTTAGAAATACAATTCAAGATGCTGAAGGGTTTGCTGCTCCCAGAGGAACCTTCAGAAATAGCAAGAGTGTCCAAAATCACGCCAACTACATTTCTGTGATGTGCAATATAATTGAGTCTGAACCCCACAATATCGGAGAAGCTATGTCCCATCATGCTTGGAAATTAGCCATGGATGAAGAGTATGGGTCTATCATCAAGAATGATGTCTGGGACATTGTACCCAGACCCAAAGGTAAGTCTGTCGTTTCCTCTAAATGGTTGTTTAAAATTAAACATAATGCTGATGGTAGTATTGAAAAATATAAAGCTAGGTTTGTAGCTCGTGGCTTTTCTCAAAAGGAAGGAATAGATTATGAAGAAACCTTTGCCCCTGTTGCTAGATATACCTCTATTAGGTCTATAATAGCTATTGCTGCAGCCAAGGTTGGGAGCTGCATCAAATGGACGTTAAGACAGCCTTCCTCAATGGAGTCATTGAGGAGGAAGTCTATATTGAGCAACCACAAGGTTACGTAATCCATAAAAGAGATTCTCATGTTTGCAGGTTGACGAAAGTTTTATATGGGCTCAAACAGGCTCCTCGCGCTTGGTATGAAAGAATTGATAAGTACTTACTAAGTTTAGGGTTTTTCAAGAATGATGCTGATGCTAACATTTACTTGAAAATTTATAATAATGAGATGCTTATTTTAGTTTTGTATGTAGATGATTTATTTCTCACGGGTGAAAATAAATTAATCATAAGATGTAAAAAGGAATTAGCCTCAGAATTTGAAATGAAAGATTTAGGTCTAATGCACTACTTCCTAGGGTTAGAAGTATGGCAAAGAGCTAATGAAATCTTTCAAAGTCAGGGAAAATACACTATTGATATTTTGAAAAGATTTAGAATGATAGATTGTAAACCTATGCGTACTCCTATAGAATCTAACTTAAAGAAGTTAACTGTTTCTGCAGCTAACTCAGATTTTGCAGATCCTTCTGAGTACAGGCAGTTGATTGGCTCCCTGATGTACCTAGTCAATACTAGGCCAGATATCTGTTATGTTGTGAATGCTCTCAGTCAGTTCATGAGCTCACCGAAACATGTTCATCTGGTTGCTGCCAAGCACATTCTAAGATATCTACGTGGCACGATTGGTTATGGGCTGAAGTATACACTTAATACCCCAATCCTCCTGAAAGGCTACTCTGATTCAAATTGGGCAGGAAGTGTCAAGGACAGGAAAAGCACTTCAGGCATCTGCTTCAACTTGGGCTCCACAGTAATCTCTTGGGCATGCAGGAAGCAATTTTTGGAAGCATTAAGCACTGCAGAAGCTAAGTACATTGCCGCATCTGTTGCATCCAGAGAAGCAGTGTGGCTTCGTAAGCTTCTTGTTGGATTATTTGGTCAAGTCAATGATCCTACCACCATTCATTGTGATAATCAAAGCTGTATAAAGATGTCAGTAAATCCTGTATTTCATAATCGGTCCAAACATGTGGAAACACACTATCATTACATTTGGGATATGGTGCAGAGAGGCGCCATTCATCTAAAGTACATTAGCACAGATGAACAAATTGCTGACATCCTCACCAAACCCTTATCCAGAGTGAAATTTGAGTACTTCAGAGATAGACTCGGCGTCATGGAAAACGGAACCCTGATTGAGAGGGAGCTTCAATCTCAGTGACTATTGGTAGCAGTTTGAATCATTCTTTGCTTGTGTGCAAGAATGAATTTCATCCAATCTATGCTTGTGTGCTAGAACCATCCTATGCTTGTGTGCTAGGTGGAAGATGTAATTCTATGCTTGTGTGCTAGATCCATTCTATGCTTCTGTGCTAGATGGAACGTAAAAGGTTCAAATTATGTATTCTCCTCCTCCCTAGTTAAGAGGGAGTGTTGATTGTAACTAGGGGTATAGGGGTTCGGATTGCCTTAAGGCAACATCCGAACCCCTTTAGGACCGGGTCCTACCCTAACGTGACCCTATCTTAAATGCCACGCTAAAACACACCACAATTAACATTAGCGCCACAAATATCAAGGAGGCCGACTTACAAGGAGGCCGACTTTAATAGAGTAAAGAGGCATATAAGTAGAGGTCATTTTGCAAGTCAATAACATCAAGTTCAATTAAATCAGAATGCGAATTAGCTCTGCTGTGCGAACCTAAGGAAGAGGGCGAATTATTCAGTTTGGTGTAATATTGTCCAAGGGGACATAGCATATCTTGAGGCAAGTCATTGAAGCATACAAGGACAGATCTGATATGTGAAGATCAGATTCGAGCTAATTATTGTACTGTTATTTAGAGGAGAATATATAATCTGACCTGTGGGTCTTTCATGCTGGGTTTTTCCTCCTTGGAGGTTTTCCCAGGGTATGCTTGTTTGTCTTCTATTATATTTCTGATTTATGTTGTCTTACTAAATACTACAAATCTGATTACAATCTAGGGCACAATTTAATGCATGTCGGTTCACTAAACTACTGCAAATCTAATACAACCTAGGGCATAATTAAATAAGATAAATCTGGTTATCATACCTAGGGTTTAAATTAACACTAGGACCTTCTACAAGATTTTCTGGTTAATTGAAGCATTATTCCCTGTTTTCAATTATTCCCAACGCTATTTTTAGCATCATTCCCTGTTACATACCATGCTTCAAGATTTTCTATATATTTTCATCCATTTTTAGTTTCTACATTTGCAATAATTCAAAATTGATTGTTTAATATTTGAAAAGCAGTTATATATTGAAAAATGAGGAATTTAGGCAGCAGCCTTACAGAACATAGCAAAGGACCCTTACTGAAACAGTCAATGTTTGCAAAATCAGAGATTCGTGACTAGAACTTAGAAAATTAACCCTAAGAACCAGACCTTGCTAAGAAAATAGAAAAACCAAAAAAAGGCCTAGATCTAAGGAGAAGAAGATATATCAGGTTCCACATCCTAACTGTCCAAGCGGACCAACAACTCCAAAAGACATTTCTCCTAGCTAGTTTCATTTGCCACAACAGAGTAAAGAATCTGCTTCACAGCTAACTCACTCACATTATCTCTAGTGGTAGCTTCTACTTCTTTGTATGAGGAAAGAACCAAGTGAGAGAATGTATATCTTTGTTTCTTAAGCTCCTTCTCTGGACAAACAAGAGCAGTATCCATGGGGTTCAGGACCTAATTTTTCCTCCTTTTCGGTGGTGGTTGGGTGCTCACTAAATGACCCCCCTCCATGAAACAACCAAGCTAATCCCACAGCTTATCCAGCTTGGAGATCAATTTGTCCCGTCTTCTGAGAGCTGTGATTTACAAAATCCATCTGCTTAGTGTTTTCAGGCAGAGCTGCTAAAGTGGTCTGGGAGGAAATGGACAAGGCATTGTGGACAGTACGCAAAATAGATTAACTGCACATGCATAGAGAATTTTGAGGGTTGGAAAAGAAAGTGAGATTAAAATTAGCCAACGGGTGAGCTAAGGTTTGGCATGAGCCCGGTGAAGATTGCTACCTGTCTGCTGGAGATCCCTTACAAAACCTCTGCTTGAGAGATGACCTGTGGGTTGCAATGTTGTGGGTTCAGTTTTGGGCTCACATTTGCATTTTCACTATGTGGATTTGGCCAAATAAAATTTTGAAGTTGGGTTCAAAAAATCAGAATACCACATAACATCATATAATAAATGAAATCAATCCACCATAAATATTCAAAACACTACTTTAATATCAATTAGTCAAATTCGATTGTTATGATAGATATTAAATTTTTAATATTAAAATAATAATATTAATGTCATAATAAACCATAAAAAATTCCTTAATTAATAATAAATAAATACTTACCATCAATTTTATTATTCTCATAGAAAATAAACTCTTGACAGTAAAATAATAGTCTTTTGTTGAAAATAAACCCTAGACAATTTTATTATTTAACTATTTAGTAAATAATAGGCTTTTATAATTTTATTAGTATATTACTAATGGAAAGATTGAAAGAAAGATTAAATAGGCTTTTGCCTTTTTTATCCAAAACATAGATTGTTGAGTGGGTGGGGAAAACTCAGACACCACAGACATGGATTGGCAACAATAGCAGAAGATGGCCAGACAACAACAGCAGACGATCTTGCATGAGCAGTAAGAAGCAGATCCCTGTCACAACAAAGCTTGCATGAGCTGTTCCCCCATCATCGATAACAATAACGGTTGCAACTGATTAAAAAAAAGAAAAAAATTAATTTCTGGCTAGAACCTATTGGATTCATCACAGGTTCATCCTGGACGAACCCACAGGCATGTATCCACATCTTGGCTAGATCCCCTGGCATCCCAGACCTGGACCCAAACCAGGTACAAACTGGATCCAGATCTGGGGATGCCCTCTGACAAACCGGCAACATTGGTGGGTCACTGGCATGAACAGCCAGCTCCCTTTCCTGCAAGAATGCCAGCCCACTGATGGTTCCCATTGGGTTCCTGTCCATTGAATCATCCCTTAGATGGACTCTGCTGTCTTACAGTCAAATTATATTTACTGCCTCCATGGACTGAGTAGCTAGGGTACAAAAGAGGAGGTGAGTGACAAGCAGTGGCTGTGGTGTTGAGAGGAATAGAAACTTGGGCCAAATATGAAAGATTGGGGCAGAATATAAGCACATAAAAACCATGAGGTCTGGTATCAATGCAAGCAACCATGATGAAAATATTATAGGGCTAGATAACTGGAATCCAAATCAATCTGCTTAGTCACTAGCTCTCATAAAGAGAAATAACTAGTGTGAGCAATCTGTTTTGTTGAGAAATATAACCAAAATCCAAAAAAATTGAGAGATGAAAATGGTACTAATCTGCAGGGAGAGTATTAATCTTTCCCTCGTACTGAACCAGGTGAGTTAGGGCAAAATGTCTTACAGAAGAGAATGCATATGGTGGTAGATTGAGTAAATGATGGTGGGCGACATTTAAACTTCGACTGTCATGTGCTTTATAAATATGTAAGCAACTGCTCAAAAGTGTCCTTCAAGGTTATAAATATTGCAAGATGTTCTACTTAGTACACTGAGGATTTCAAGGAGGAAATGGCACAGATGAGGGATGGACAGATGGTTGTGGGACTCAGAAAATGACATACTACACCTGTAAAACATGAGGAGCGTCAGGTTACTAGCTAAACCGGCATACATTCTATATGGCCTAGTGTTAGTTATAATGTATTCAAAAAAATCATTGGGATAAACAGGACTGCAGATGATAACCTAGTGAGGAACTTCGAAAGCAAAAGGTTGTTAACATGCTTATTGCTGAAGAGGTGCTTTAGAGGAAGTCCCGTTGCATATATAGCCTATGTGGTGTAATGTTATTTGAGTAACGAATCCTTGGAATAGAAATAAACTAGGAAATTGCCTCAAGGTTGGGATGCTTCATGCTAGGCAAGGTGGCTAACATGCTTAGAGCTAAAGAGATGCTTCCTTTTAAGGAAGTCTCATTGCATGTATTGCCTATGTGGTGCATTGTAATGTTATTTAACAAAACCTTGGAAAAACAATAAACTAGGAAGTTGCCTCAAGGTTGAGATGCTTCAAGCTTGGCAAGGTGGTCATCCAAGGAGATAGCTCCCCTCTGAACATGAAACCTTTGAGAAGGGTGATAATGTTGGTAACAAGATTACTTAAAAGCACAAGCTGGCGATCTTACGGTTACCTTGCTTGTTCTCAATCCTTTTGTGCACCATATTTGTCTAGATTAGTTATACGAGTAAAGATGAGTCTCCTTCAATGTGTAAGTGATGGAAGCTCTATTTGTGGACATGAAGAAGGCTTTCCTTGAGGACACAAGCTTCAGCAAAATAGGGGTATTTCTGCCTATATATTAAGCTCAAGGTGACCATTAATAAGACTCCTTGACTTCATTAGTTCCAGGATTTACCCAATCTGTATTGGTCTGGATCAGATAGTAACAATCAGGACTTTGTAATGGTATACAATCCTCCCCAGGCAGGCTATTATAAGATCCAAAATGTTGACAATGGGCAATCATTGTGGCTCAATGTGGGATAAAAACTTTCTTAGCATTATTAAGAGCTCTTTAAATGTGCACAGCAGATGGGATCCATGTCCTCAAATGTTCTCTTTTTGCCTTCTAACCATAGACTTATGGACAAATCCAGAGATTACAGTATGAAGAAAGGACTAATGCTTGGAATGAATAAGATACTGAGATGACATAAAAATCCTATTTCAAAAGGTCATTGGAGAACCCATGTGGATCAATATAATCCCACTTGTCATTAGATCCTTTCTTTGTGCTAGGAGACATTCCATATAAAAGCGATCTCTATATTCCTTTGCATATTTACAGTTCAGACAAATAGACAGGCCTTGCAAATAATGAATACACAGACTTTCTACTACAAGAATTTGCCTGTGACAAAAAGCCAAATTAATGATTTAATTTCAGGCCCAATTTCCACAGACCAGAATTTTCCAATTAACCTGACGAGGCAGCTCTATTTTTTGTAGTCTTCTATAGGCTGAGCTGACAGCATACTGACCTGATACATCATGACCACACTTGAGAGCATCCTACTGATTTTTTGTTACTATGCATTGTTAAACAAGACTTTTGATCAGCAGCTCTACTTGCTGAAGGAAGGCTGATTGGTAGGTACAGATGCAAAGGAGATGCTGTTGTCCGTGAAAATAAAATCCACAACCCCAATCTAGTTGCATGCATTGAAGTAACCCAGCTAGGTTATTGGGATGAAAATACTATCAAATTGAAGCATTCCATTCAAGATAGATCAAACAGTTCTGGAACAGATTTTTTATTGGATATAAACCAGATATGCCTAAACTGTCTAAAACAGAAGTAAGGTATTGAAAACAATATTATTTATTTCTTATTGGATGATTGAGGAATACCAAGAGCTGACAGAATAATCTAGAGGAGGACCCACGGCGGTCTCAAACCCTTCATTGTCCATCATCAGTGTTGCCTGAGTGAATACCTCTGAAACCCTTCACAAATACCTCTGAAACCCTCAGCAATGGCGAACTGTAATTCTGAAACTGAAATCTGCTACTGTAACCGCACCTACACTGCTGTAGCATGCATGCAGCGACTGGGACTGTTTGCTTGTGGTGGCGTCCAAGGCTTGATGCTCAGGGGTTGCATCCTTAGCATGGAGTTCTGGCGGCAGACCAAAAATAATATAAAATCATAATGATTGCCGAATACCTCCTTTTCTTCCACCGTAGCAATATAACCCTCAACCCTAAAATATGCGCTCCACCTTCAAACCTAAACTTGGCGATAATATTAGGGAAAAGAATAACCCTCAGCACTGATCCACAAGGTAGGAAGAAGTCAAAAAATATCTAATTTATCTTGGCCCCAAGCCATGACTGAAAATCAGGGAACCACTTAAGTGAACCGGACCCCACCACTTATCGAATCAAAAGACTTCTCTAACTCAGAAAATTGGCTAAGTATGGAGAAGAAACATACTTAAGCCTTATTAGGAGAAAAAATAACAGCGGCTAGAGAAGGGACATGACATGCATCCATGGTTTGCCATAGGAATTCTAGCATAGAAATTGTATCAAGAAACTAGGAAAGACAAATCAGTTATCTTCTTTTGAAAGAAGTTTGCTTGAGTGTATTTATTGATTAAGAGCTTCTGGATCATCCTGTGTAAGCATCTTTGAATCCACTGTTTCATGATATCTAAATGGCCTTTTCCACTCTCAATCCACTTACCCATTCGAATATTTCCACTCATTCTTATTCTGATTTTGGTTCTACACCTTAATGGCTATAATTCAATCAATTGTACTTTTTATGTTCACTAAAGTTTCGGGCTTGGAATTTACAATAACATTTATTGAATATTGCACTGATGGGTACCGTTCATTGCACCCTTCATATCAAATGGTAAAAGCACCCAAATGAAGAATTTATGGAAAAAATGGAACTTTAATTTTATCTTTTTTAAGAAGAAAATGTCTAAGGTATTTTCTAGCATAAAAACTTATCAAAGCCCAAAGAGGTACTAAAAAGAAGAAAAAACATAAAAAGGGGTTAATATGTCTTAATGCACAAAGTTTTTATCAATTGATTCAAAATAAAGTAATCCTTGAGGAAACCCCACACCATGTTTTTAAATAATGGCATTTATGTCCTGATTCCTACCTACTACTTGCTAATTATGATCTAAAATTAAATTGTTTAAGTCATGATGATGATTAACAAATATCAATATAAATAACCTTTGCTTTCATTGACATTTATTTCTATAATTTACAATGTTAGTTTTTTATTATAAAGCATTTTACATTTTTATAAGTTGTATGCAGCTAGCGAATGGTAGCAAAAATCATGCTGCAGACCAAAAGATAAAGAGTTTTTCAAAAAATCACAATTTAATCAAGAAAAAATCATGTTAGGGTTTTTCACAATATGGAAAGACAAAGGGTTAGGTTTAAGGATCTTTGAAAAAAATCACCACAATCAGAAAATTGAGATACAATAACCATATAATTGGAAATCACAGTCTTTTTGCAAATGTAATTATAAAATCATGAATTTTTCAAGGAAAATATTGGCTGGGGATCTAAGCCACAATACATCAGAATTAGTGCCACATGGTATAACCATTGGATTTTTTTTCTAAAATTAAATATTCTTCGTAGTTTTTTCATATTTTCATTTCTAAGTACGTCTCCCATGTACCAAAAGTTAAAACCTAACTCCGTCTCTTGTACTAGTATCTAACCCTATCTCTTGTACCAATAACTATCTCCATCTCCTAGTAATTATGATTTAACTTGTTATAATGACAGGCTTCTTGTTGTGAAAATGCGTGTCTTTTTTAAAAGTCAAGTGAAGCTCTATCCAAGTGAGATAATATTACATGACATTCAAATGCTCAAGTTGCATGTCCTATTTACTAGCATTGATTCCACAAAACTGATGTGTCAAATTTCTCGATAAGGAAACCAACATATTTAACACAAAATTGAGACATGCCAAAAAACTTGGATTAGTAAGACAATATCAAGGGAAATTCAACTTGCCCTCTATACAGATAGAGATGGTGTCAACAGGATTTGTTCTCTATTTGATGATTAAAAAAAAAAGACAACAATTTAGCTAACCCAAAGCACATAAAAATTGAATATATTAATTTTACATCTAAAACTTTCAAATAAATGGGTGGAAAGCTGAGACTCCACAAATCTCAATGAAGCCTTGTAGATACAATTTCGTGGTACATGCCACCAAAACTTGCAAACTGCCACATTTGCCATCGAGACAAGCAAGTCTCACAATCTATTAATAAAAATAAAGGCCACCTAGATTTTAAAACATCTAAATGTCTTTTTCACCCTAAGTTCTATTGCCCATTCTATTTTTTCAGTCTCACTCTCAATTGATTTGGTTTGGAGGAAATGATTATCTATGTGCAAGGACAAAACACAGTTTGATCCTTCAGAATGGCATGCATAGAAAAGTGATTTGTAACTAGCATCTGTTAATGCATGATAGCCTCGGTAAGATAAATGATTGAATGAGAGATAAATGAAGTCTCTCATTCAATCATCTATCCTATCGATAAACTATGAGGAAAAACTTCAAACTATTGTTCCTTCATTTGATGACCATTCTTCATTTGTATATGTTCAATTATACTTGTAAAGTTAGATCAATACTTAACTATCGATAATCATCATTGGTATCGGATTACATTATAAACGTATGCACTCTGATTAATATCGGTTATCATATTAACTATGATCACCGATTAATATCGGTTGATATATTAACTATGATCACCGATTAATATCGGTCGATATATTAACTGCGATCACCAATTAATATCGGTTGATATATTAAGCGGTGAACACTGCTGGTTATCAGGCTTAACTAATACATACCAATTAATATCGGTTGTCTTGCATATGATAGTCACGCCGATTGAGTATCGGGTGGTTTGTTAAGTATACACCGATTGGTAAATGCTATGATAAGCCAAAGGGTGCGATCAAGTAATGTCTTGATCGATCATGTCTAAAAGACATGACCGGTCAAGGCATTGCTTGATCCTCCCTGCTTACATATAAATATCAATCGGCATTTGTGAGAAGGACATCGAAATCAATAAATGCTCCTCTCACCTGCAATATAAAAGAAGATAATCAGATTTATCATATTAAATATATAATACATAGTTAACAGAAAAGATAACCTTGAATATAACTTGCATCTTGAACTGAGAATTGAATATCATTTACAGCATCAATATCCCATTGCATGATTCAACGTGGATTTAAATCTTACACATCTAGATCGTGTCACTAAATACATCTGAATGCTTAACCAATCCACAAAACCATAGTGCAACCAAAACTATGCTAATGAATTCAATATACAACTTCAATTGATCTTGTATACAGTTTATTCTCATTGACTTGTGCTATGAGATGTTAGAAATTTGCAAGGACTGTGATAGAGACCAGGACTAGAAACCAACATCACATGAAGAGAACCTCAACATAGTGATATACCCTAGATAAAACCAATTATTAGGGGGGAAAAACCAGAAAATGTCCATAATCAATCAATTGTACATGCTTTCTCCCTTCACGAGAGACACTAAGGCACCAACAACAATGCTTCCTCTCATTTCAACATAGTGAACACAACGACTCCATATCATCAAACTATCCCTAGAACCATGCTAATTGACTGCAACCTTTAATTACCTGTAATGTTCCCAGTTGGGAATTGGATTATATGGCGTTTAAGTCCTGCAAACAAACGTTAGTAGACAAACAATATGAAAGATAATTAATCATATATATATATATATATATATATATATATATATATATATATATATATATATATATATATATATATATATATATATATATATATATATATATATATATATATATATATATATTGTGCGCTTATACAAGAAAGAATGCTATACGTTATTCTACCTATTTAACAAACAGTGTTAACCGAGTTACCAAGGAAAGGATACTATACTCAGTAGGACCTTACTTGGATTGACCCAACCCTCTATTGAGAAATATTTCTCAGTTGGGAGCAACTCAGGATGTTGCCCTCCTAAGGTCTCTATTTGGGATCTCTATTAATGAGGGAAATCATTAATGTTCTCAAGCTTTGGCAGAGATCCCACCCCTGCTCAAGCTTCCCTATCTCTAACATATGCATATGGTTAACCTCTACAATATATATATTGCCTCTAAGAGATTCACTACGAAACTCCCTCTGGATTCTTATGAAAATATTCAACGCAATCACAGTATCCATGCTCTTTACTTTTAATACATAAGTTACCTGTTGGTCTTGTTGACTAATTTGCAGAATCTGGATATTTCGTATACCCTCTTTCCTTCGTTACTACGCTCTGGGCATTTGCACCAGTGTGTTTCTTCCTCTGCAGTTTATTGGCGACGGCAAGGTATAGAAGTGACAACGCACTTCCTGCTTATCCGCCTATATGCTGGGCTGCGCGGGTTATGCGGAGCTTTTCTCACGATACTCCTTGTTGATGGTGATGACGTCTCCTGGTATACGCGCCTCTCCACCTTTTCCTTCTCCCCCCTCCGTATTTCACAGACGCGTTATTCATATGCGTCTCGGTTGCTCCCTCTGCGGTCATGGCTCGGGTCGTGACTTTTGGATGTCACGACTTTGGGTTAAATCGCTATGTTTGTTTTAATTAGACTTTAACGCATACTCCCATTTATTTTCATAGTTCGATTTATTTTCTTTATTAACATCTTTCTTATCCTTCACTACTTTATTATTTAACCATTTAACTTCATTTATATTTTAATATTTAATTTTTACTATTGTATTATTTATTAGTTACTCTTTATTTTTAAGAGAATCATGATTTATTGTTTATTGCAAATAATGATTTATTATTTAGTATTTTACATTTACTTGGTTTATAATAATAATTATTATTTATCATTTATTTACAAATAATAATTATTTATTATTTATTATTATTTACTTGATTTATAATAGTAATTATTATTTAGCATTTACAACTAAAGAGTAATGATTTATCATTTATTATAATAATTATAATAATTTTAATTAACAATGATCAATGTGTCTTTGACAAATGTAAGTACCAGAATATATTTATTAATCAGGGGTCATTACAGTCCCTCCCTCTCGACTTTGCTTGTCCTCAAGCATTTTAAGAGTCTCTTCCTTCTCCCAAGTAGCATCTTCATTGGGTAGTCCCTTCCATTTGATTAGGACCTCTTTCACGGTCCAATTCCTCAACTTTTTCTCTCTAGTATCAATGATGACCTCTGGCTCTAGGATAAGTTGTCCCTCGTCGTCAAGTGGGGGCAATGTTTCACATGGTACAACTTGTTGTCCCAAAACTCTTTTTAATCTGGATACATGAAATACATTGTGAATGCGGCTATCCCTAGGAAGCTCTAATTCATAGGCCATTTCTCCTACCTTCCGTGTTACACGGTATGGTCCATAGAATCGTGGTTTGAGTTTCTCTGTCCCATTCTTTTTGATGGATATCTGTTTATATGGCTGCAACCGCAAAAAGACTAGATCCCCTATTTCAAATGATCTCTCCACTCGTTTCTTGTCTGCATAGAGTTTTTACTGATTTTGGGCATGATGTAAATTGTCTCTAAGTGCCTTCATGAGGTCAATATTCTTTTGGATAAATTCTTGAGAGCTGGGTACTTTGCTATCTTGGGTGTTCAATCCTCCAAAAAATGGGGCCTCATAAATGTATAGTGCTTTGAATGGACTCATCCCTATAGACAAATGGTGGGTGGTATTATAACAATATTCTCCCAGATGCAACCATCTAATCCATCTTGTTTGTTGGCCCGTGACATAGTTCCTTAAGTACCTTTCTATCCATTTATTTACTATCTCTATCTGCCCATCAGTCTGGGGGTGATAACTGGTGCTTGGTGTTAATGTTGTTCCTGCTAACCTGAAAAGTTCTTGCCAGAACTTACTAAGAAATTTACTATCTCTATCACTTACAATGTTCTGGGGAAGCCCATGGAGGCGGAAGACTTCTCTAAAGAATAGTTTTGCTATTTGTTGTGCTTTAAACTCTGAGGAGGTGGGGAAGAAATGAGCATATTTTGTGAGTCTGTCTACCACTACATAAATATTGTCTTTCCTCTGAACTTTGGGTAATCCTTTATAAAATCCATAGATATACTTTCCCATTTCTGGCTTGGAATAGGGAGTGGGTGTAATAGTCCCGCCGGATGTGATAATTTTGTTTTATTTTGTTGACATGTCATGCATTCCCGTACATATTTGTAAACGTCCTTCTTTAGTCCCTTCCATGAGTATTTTTCTCTTATATGTTTGTATGTTTTATAGTACCCTTGGTGTTCGGCTAGAGGGCTGTCATGATACTCCCTTAGAATGGTGTCTTTTATTTTTGATTGAGGGGTTAGATATACCCTACCTTTGTAGAGGATAACACCATCCCATACTCTGAATCCTTCACTGGGCATCTTCCCTTCCATAATCTCGACGGTCAAGGGGTCTTTGGCGTATTCTGCTATTATATCTTTTTTCCAATCCTTTGTAATTTTAGTTATAGTGTTGATGTGAGGTCGTCGGGATAAGGCGTCTCCGGCCCCGTTATTGTTGTCTATCATTTAGGTCCCTCTAGCTCAGGAAGACAAGCAAGCTGTTATGGTCTGTTTTCACCAGGAATTTTCCACATACCAGGTATTGCCGAAACTTTGCTAAGGCGTCCATTATAGCCAACATTTCTTTATCATAGCTGGAATAATGTTTCTCTGTCCCTGTGAGCTTGCGGCTTTCGAAGGCTATCGGGTGTTTCCTTTGCATAAGAACAGCCCCGATACCTTCCCCTGATGCGTCACACTGTAGTTCAAATGGTATGGAGAAGTCAGGAATGGCCAATACTGGGCATGAACTCATGGCTTCCTTGAGTTGTTCAAAGGCTTGTTGGGCTCCTTCACCCCATGAAAAAGCCCCCTTTTTGGTCAAGTCTGTGAGCGGGGCTGCTATCTTGGAGAATCCTTTTACGAATCGCCGGTAATAATTGCATAACCCCACAAAACCTCTAAGTTGTGTGAGAGTTTTGGGCCTAGGCCATTCCTTGATGGCTCTGATTTTTTCTTCATCCACACTTACCCCTTCTATATTAATTTTATGCCCTAGGTAGAGTATCTCCTTAAGGCCAAACTCACATTTCGAGATTTTGGCATATAATGACTTTGTCTCTAGTATATTCAGCACTTCCTCAATATGTTTGAGATGTTCCTCCCACGTTTTGCTATAAATGAGAATGTCGTCAAAAAATATGAGAAGAAACTTCCTCAATTGTCGCCTGAAGGTGTGATTCATACAAGATTGAAAAGTGGCTGGGGCGTTCGTAAGTCCAAATGGAAGCACTAAAAATTCAAAATGCCCATAATGACATCTAAAGGCTGTTTTTTGCACATCTTCTTCCCTCATTCTGATTTGATGGTATCCTGACCTTAAATCAATCTTGGAAAAATAACAAGCTCCATGTAGTTCATCCATCAGCTCGTCGATCCAAGGGATAGGATATCTATTTTTTATGGTTTTCTTATTTAAGGCTCTATAATCAATACACATTCTCATAGTTCCATCTTTCTTTTTGACTAACACCACTGATGAGGCAAAAGGACTGCTGCTGGGTTGAATGTGACCCATTTCCAATAGCTCCTTAATGGTTTTCTCAATTTCCTCTTTAAACTTGTGGGGGTGTCTATAAGGTGTGGTAATCACTGGTTTTGCTCCTCCTAATTCAATAGAATGTTCAAAACCTCTTTTTGGGGGAAGGTCGGGTGGAATGTCACAAAAAACCTTTTTGTATCTTTCAAGGATGGGTTGGACGTCTATATGAATTCTCTGTTCATCTGAAGGAGTTTTACCTAGTATACATTGAGCTACCCATTCACCTTGATCATGTCTAAGGATTTTTTCAATTTTATTACAAGACACTAGCTTGGGACACCCATCCGGCATGCCTTTTAAGATTACTTGTTTCCCTTAATGCTCAAAACATATCTCTAAATTAGGGCTATCCATAACGAACCACCCCAAATAATTTATCCATGGCATCCCAAGGACAACATCATTCTGTAAGTTTGCTACATAAAAATCTCTTTTGATGTATGTTTCCCCAAAGTGATTTCCACTTGAGGTACTATTTTCGTACATTGATTTATGGATCCATCTGCGAGGGCGACCTTAAATCCTGGAAAGTTTTGGGTTTTTAGTCTCCTTTTTGCCACCAAGTGTTGGCTAATGAAATCATGCGAAGCGCCTGTGTCTACTAAGGCAACCACCTTCTTTCCTTTAAGAGTTCCCTTAATTCGAAAAGGTCTACTCATGTTCTGAGTGATGACTGCCAGTGATCCCTCTGTTTCGTCGGTCTTAGCCCTCTTGTTAAAATCTTCTATTTGATTTACTCTACCTCTCTTACATTGATGCCCTCTTTCCCAAGGCTCTCTACATTTGAAACATAAGTTTTTCTTCATTAATTCATCCCTCTTTTGGCACCTATGTCCTGCACTCCAGGGCTCCATACATAAATAACATGGTTTCTCTAAATTGTTTTTCCTTGAATCATCTCTTCGGTAGGGTGATTTGGAGGGGTAGACCTTTGTCTTTTCTTTGGATTGGTTAGACTCAACCCTTCTTGCTTTCTTGATAGCCTCGGCTAAATTTTGGGGTTCGAATGGTTTCACTACATTTTTGGTTAGGTCTTTGAGCCCCTCTATAAACATATGAGTTAGCCGCTTCTGGGATAGGTTAGGAATCATAACAAATAATTCTTGGAATTTGCTAATAAATTCATCCACTGTGCCAGTTTGTTTGAGGAGCACTAATTCTTGAAAATACCATTCGGAGTCTTTTTCGTCAAATCTGCTGGTAAGTTTTTGAGAGAAATCCCCGTAGGAGTTTATACTTTGATGACCTAGGGAAACAAGTCCATTATGCCACCATTCATGAGCTGCTCCTTCTAGATGGAGAATCGCAAATTGGAGGGTGTTCTCTTCTGTCATAGGGCTTAGAGTGAAATAGGTATTTAGTTTTTGTAACCATGCATGGGCTGTGAGTTTCCCTGATCCGTCAAAGTTGGGAAGGGATACTTTATTCACTTTGTGTTGGAGTTCTTTATTCTTATGCTTCCGGGGTGCTTCCCTACGCTTGTCCTCACAGAAATCCCTAAAGGATACCACTTCCCTGATATGAGGGTCTAGATCGGCATATGCTCTGGCAATGTCCTCAATGCTAATTCTGTGTTCTATTCCCTCCTCTTCCTGAGATGGCTCATTGTGAGGTAAGAATTGGGGTTGAGGCACCCTGGACGTTGAGCATTCATTATTATTCTCTGAATGATTAGAGCTAGTATCCCTTTTATCGGTAGTATGCCCTTTATTGATTGAGTTTCCCATAGATTTCAAAGCTTGTAGGATGGCCTGATTGATTCTTTCATCTCCTTAATCAGGGTGTGATTTGTTTGTTCCAAATAAGATCTCATCTCATTGGCGAATTCGTTCATGTTGGGTTTCTTCTTCCTCTGGTAGACTAACATAAACTCCACAGGATGGCAAGATTATGCTCTGATACCACTGTAATGTTCCCAGTTGGGAATTGGATTATATGGCGTTTAAGTCCTGCAAACAAACGTTAGTAGACAAACAATATGAAAGATAATTAATCATATATATATATATATATTTATTTGTGCGCTTATACAAGAAAGAATGCTATACGTTATTCTACCTATTTAACAAACAATGTTAATCGAGTTACCAAGGAAAGGATACTATACTCAGTAGGACCTTACCTGGATTGACCCAACCCTCTATTGAGAAATATTTCTCAGTTGGGAGCAACTCAGGATGTCGCCCTCCTAAGGTCTCTATTTGGGATCTCTATTAATGAGGGAAATCATTAATGTTCTCAAGCTTTGGCAGAGATCCCACCCCTGCTCAAGCTTCCCTATCTTTAACATATGCATATGGTTAACCTCTACAATATATATATTGCCTCTAAGAGATTCACTACGAAACTCCCTCTAGATTCTTATGAAAATATTCAACGCAGTCACAGTAACCATGCTCTTTACTTTTAATACATAAGTTACCTGTTGGTCTTGTTGACTAATTTGCAGAATCTGGATATTTTGTATACCCTCTTTCCTTCGTTACTATGCTCTGGGCATTTGCACCAGTGTGTTTCTTCCTCTGCAGTTTATTGGCGACGACAAGGTATAGAAGTGACAACGCACTTCCTGCTTATCCACCTGTATGCTGGGCTGCGCGGGTTATGCGGAGCTTTTCTCACGATACTCCTTGCTGATGGTGATGACGTCTCCTGGTATACGCGCCTCTCCACCTTTTCCTTCTCCCCCCTCTGTATTTCACAGACGCGTTATTCATATGCGTCTCGGTTGCTCCCTCTGCGATCATGGCTCGGGTCGTGACTTTTGGATGTCACGAGTTTGGGTTAAATCGCTATGTTTGTTTTAATTAGACTTTAATGCATACTCCCATTTATTTTCATAGTTCGATTTATTTTATTTATTAACATCTTTCTTATCCTTCACTACTTTATTATTTAACCATTTAACTTCATTTATATTTTAATATTTAATTTTTACTATTGTATTATTTATTAGTTACTCTTTATTTTTAAGAGAAGCATGATTTATTGTTTATTGCAAATAATGATTTATTATTTAGTATTTTACATTTACTTGGTTTATAATAATTATTATTATTTATCATTTATTTACAAATAATAATTATTTATTATTTATTATTTATTATTTACTTGATTTATAATAGTAATTATTATTTAGCATTTACAACTAAAGAGTAATGATTTATCATTTATTATAATAATTATAATAATTTTAATTAACAGTGATCAATGTGTCTTAGACAAATGTAAGTACCGGAATATATTTATTAATCAGGGGTCATTACATTACCAAACATCTAGGATAAGAATTCAAATACAGTCTCATACGTATTCAGAATTCTCACAAAGCTCTTATAACTCCCTTAGCACCATCCAAAACGCTACAGAATAAGCACAACAAGAGGAATCCAAACGTCTCCCACAGAGGCGGAAGTTGAACCAATTTAACTTCACAAAAGAGGTTCAGCTGTGTGGCTTTGTTATACATGGGATGTTTACACCTGCTGATTAAATGCTTTGCTGGCCCTGTTCCCATAGGTGATGTTTTGCACAGCTGCTACAATACTCACTGTTAGACATTCCTTCCATTTATTCACATAACCCCTGTTCAAATCCTTCTCTAAAATTCATTTCTGATTGCTGATCCACTCAACCGATTAAAACTGGATATTGCTCTGATCCAATTTCCAGCACGAAAGCACATTATAAAAAGTTTGCATTCTTCTTATCACATTTTCAAGCAGTTAGAAGGGGTGAATATATACTAAGTTCTAAGACATCCCTTCCTACTTTTTTTCAAACTTCAATGTTTTCTCCCTTGCCTCATTCATTCTCCCTTCTTTTTTTCCTTCTTCATTCTTTCTAATGTTTTTCATTTGTAGAATCTAAATTGTAAATCTAAAAAAGAATAAACCATAGGTTTAAAACTTTTCCTATTACTTGTTTACATTTTTGCTTTCTTTATAAAAATTATATTCTGTAGCCCTAGCATTGTGTTTTTCTCTCTATTTACAAAGTTTTTGAATGTAGATCACACAAACAAAGAGCCTTCATGGAAGGATGGCACTTAGAAAGTGAGAAAGGACAGGTCTTTTGCAAATATTGTTGTTTCAAGTTTTAAGGAGGCAGCATTAATCACCTCAAATACCACCTTAGCCACATACCTATCTGTTATTAGAATATTTAATTATATTTTAGTCACCTATATTTAGTTCCTTGTTTAATAGTCATTTAGCTTTTTTGTTAATTAGCTTTTAAGCTTAATTTAGCTTTTAGCTCTTTAATCTTTTACTTTAACGTTATGTTCTAATTATAGAACATCGTCTTGTAACCTCTATATATACGTGTGTATATCGTTCAATGTAATCATCCGATTATTGAATCATTCATTCAATTTATTTTTCATGGTATCAGAGCGGGTCGATGGGATTCTTTAAAATTTGGCGAATTTTTTAATTAAAATTCATGGCCGCCTTTTTGGAATATTTTCCAGATTTTTTTTATTGTTTTTTTATTAAAAAACGATTTTGCTTTTTAGAAGGCTTTTTGAGGGTTTATGGTTCGTGGGCGAATTTCTTTGTGCTGGGCAGCAGTTCATGTTTTTATTTTAGCGTTCTAGAGATTTTCGAGCCTGCAACCTGGAGTTTTTTTTGCAGATTGAAAATTTTCCTAGGGTTTCTGCAATTTTCAACTAGGGTTTTGACCCTTCAGTTCAAGTCAAAATTTTATTTTGTTTGCAAATTCTTGGTGGGTTTTTCGAGACCTCAACTGGGTCGTCGTCAGATTTTTCTGGGTGCATTGTTTTTCATGCCTCGATTTTTGAGCCGTCGGATCTGCAATCTGTTTTCAGATTCTCGATGGGTTTTTCGAGAGCTTTTTGGGTGCCTCGTTTTCCGTGCCTCAAATTTTGTGCCAGCAAATTTGCCTTGGAATTTAAAAACGGTTCACAATTTCTGCTATTTATGTGGACGTTGGGATTTTTGCTGTTTTTTGGGCACCATTTATGCTGTTTTAAGTGTGCAGAAAATTTTAATTTCTCGGTTTCTTCCAAACCTTGAAATTTGCACCTTGGAATTTGTGCTAGAATTCTCCTCCAGGGTTTCAGATTTTTTGTGCAGCTGCTTCTATTCTGATTTTTGAATCAGATTCTTCTGTCTCATGCTTTCATTAGGTTGACCTCGTTCAACCTCCATTTTTGTGATGGCATCTTTGACCAACATCATGTTGGAACACAGACAAAAGTTTAACAACTGCCACAACCCCTGGAAACAGTGCATGTTCACGATATTTGAATATCGTTGCCTTGATCAGATTGATTTAGGCCAGACCTCATCTTACAGGTCCCAGGGTTTTCACAATTTTTTCCTGAAAATTTGTCTGTCGGTTTTCTGATTTTTTCCACAAAAAATCATGGGAGGGTTTTCACGATTTTTTTCTCAAAAATTGTTCGCAGGGTTTATAATTTTCCCTTTAAAATTATCTCATCTGTAATCCGTGATATTCGCATAAGATTTTAGTTATCTCGGTTTTACCGTTTTTTCCCACAAAAACGATGATTTGTAACCTCAGATTTCTTGGTTTTTCGAATTCTCTTTTCAAGGGTTCCCATTTCAGGGTTTGACGGTTTTTTCCTCAAAAATCATGCTTTGTTGCAGTTAGTTTGGGTCGCACCTACCAAGGCGAACATCTACAACCGTGGTATCTTGCAGTCAGTTTTGGAGTTGGTACTCTTCTGCAAAAGGGTTTGCTGATTTTTTCCTCAAAATCATTGTTTCAGGCTTCAGTAATTCGTGTGTGCCAGATCTCTAATTCGCGTGTGAAGGCTACATTAGCTTGGATGGCTTTTGGTATTCTTGGTCATTAACACTTTTCAGATCCAGGGAGGGTCTCACCACAGCAGAGTGTTCTTTTCATTTGTGATCAAAAGACCTGCAGTGTCTTTTGTAGGGTAGTTAGTAGATAGAATGACCATTAAGGGAGGGTATTAGAATATTTAATTATATTTTAGTCACCTATATTTAATTCCTTGTTTAATGGTCATTTAGCTTTTTAGTTAATTAGCTTTTAAGCTTAATTTAGCTTTTAGCTCTTTAATCTTTTACTTTAATGTTGTGTTCTAATTATAGAACATCGTCTTGTAACCTCTATATATACGTGTGTATATCGTTCAATGTAATCATCCGATTATTGAATCATTCATTCAATTTATTTTTCATCTGTGACGTTGCACTATCAAAAGAAGCTGAGCCAAAGCTTAAAGTTTTCAAGGAAGGCCCAGAAAGCATGGCAAAACAAACTGATAGTTGCCTGTTTTAGTCCTCCCCCAGTTTCTAGATTGAATTCTACTAGCATTGGGCCTAGATTTTGTCATTCCAAATGATTTGATAAGAAATATACATTAAAAAGTTTCTCCACTTAAAGTTCACAATTGTTTTCTTTAAATTGCCAATATTTCACCAGGTTTGCACATAAGTCCAAGTCTAATTAAAAAGTAGCTTGCCAATATTATGCCAAGCCCAAGTCTCACCTCTATTGAAAGGAGTTTGCACAGTCCCAATAAAGAACAAGTCAGGGTCCATCAGGGACCATAGTGACAAGAACAGAATGTATCAAATTTATGATTCATACCACTAACATGCAATGACTTTGAACTCAGCTTAAAGACATAACTCATTTCTAAAGTAAGCAACTAATATGCACCTATTCAATTGCATTGCGTATGCCTTAGCTGTGGTCTCTTAAATTGAACAACACACCTCATTACATGCTCGTTCAAGCAAGGAACATACAAATAATGTCTATTACTGGATTACAAAATGAAATGTTTACCTTACCCAACAACATTCAGTACATAAAATAATAAAAAATATATCCAACGATCTCTTATGTAGCCACCAATAATAAAAGCACAGTTACCAATCTGACCAGATAGGCAGTAATTTGATTAAATCCTATGTTTCACAGCGTTTAGGGGACGGGGATGGGGGGAGAGCAGGGGATGCGTTTCCGGGACGTCCTTCAGAGGGCCTTTTTTAGGGTATGGCAGGGGACAGTGATATACAAATTTTTCAAAATATATTAATATATTATAGAGAGAGAGAGAGAGAGAGAGAGAGAGAGAGAGAGAGAGAGAGAGATGTCAATAACTGATATGTTTCACAGTGTTTAGGGGACAGGCAGGGGGACAGCAGGGGATGCGTTTCCGGGACGTCCTTCAAAGGTCCTTTTTTAGGGGATGGCAGGGGACAGTGATATACAAATTTTTAAAGATATATGAATTTTTCAAAATATATTAATATATTATAGAGAGAGAGGGGGGGAAGAAAGAGATGTCAATAACTGATATGTTTCACAGCATTTTGGGGACGGGGACGGGCGGACGGCAGGGGATGCGTTTCCGGGACGTCCTTCAAAGGGCCTTTTTTAGGGTTGGCAGGGGACAGTGATATACAATTTTTTAAATATATATATGAATTTTTCAAAATATATTAATATATTATAGAGAGAGAGGGAAAGAAAGAGATATGTCAATAACTGATAACGACAATATCAGTTGTAAATAAATCTTGAGGGTAGTAGTACAACAGCATAATAAATTTCAATAAAGCACAACAGAGTCTCGAACATCAAAAAACCATGGTCTATCAATGTCCAAAATTCTCAAACATGTATCCAGAAGTCTCAAACATCAAAATACAACAGTCTATGAAACTAAGCCTCATTTGAGCTATCAATATGCAAAGACTTAGAACCATCTGAGTCACTATCACCCTCTAGCAGAAGTGGATCATCCAAATGGTAGCCCGACTAGTCCAAGTTGTTGGGTTAGTGTTTTGTTTGGTTTTAACTCTTTATGTCGTTTCAGGGTTCCTTTGTGGTTTAGAAGTCCTTGTGGGCCCCCCACAGACCAATAAAAGCAAAGAAAATTAGGAAACAAAAACTTTTTTTTTTGGTTTTTGCAAGCCTTGAATCATTCCCAGCCGCAAGGGATGGCTAGCCATTTTGGGGAAGGGGGGATGCCAAGGGGATGTCCCCTTGCCATCTAGGGGATGACAAAACGTCCCCAACTGGCTGGGGATGTTTCCTGGGAATTTTGGTCAAGCAGGGACAGCAAGGGGGCTTCCCTTTGGCATCCCCCCGTCCCCGAAATGGCAGGGGGGAGGGACGTCAGGTTTTGGAGCAGGGGACATATACCCGTGTAACATAGATTAAATCCAACCTTTTTGATTCAGTTTCAAAACTTTCAAAAATATAGATTATAAATGTAAGACTGTGTCACACAGGGATGTGTCCCCACCCCTTAAACCCCTATATCCATCCCTTGGTGCATTTTGGGGACGGTGTGACATTAGAAGACATCCCCTAGCCATAATCCCCAACTGAGAAAATGCAGAAGTGTCCTGGAACACGTCCCTAAAATCGGGGACAGCAGGAGACACATAGGGGGCACCTGGCTGTTCCTGAGGCAACCAAGGACATCTCAAACATCCCTTGACAGTCCCGGCAACAGCCAAGTGTCCCTTGTGGAAACGCAATTTATTATAATGTTTCAAAAAGAAAATCATCCATCACATTAAAAAGAGACACTTAAATATATCATGACAGCAGTGACAGCAACAATTGTAGTATAAGTTATAACTGCAATAAATATATCATGATTCAGATTCATAGTTAATGGTATAAGTTATATAACAGTTAACACTAACAGCAAAAATTTGGATTTCTTATTTCATTGTTCAAAAAAGTCTCAAACTTCAAAATTCTTGATATGATGTTGGAGTCAGTTATTATTGACAGTTGCAAAAGAGATTAAAGGTGCATTTTCCATGGTCTGATACAGTGTGATATTGTGTGAGATGTACAAACAAACATTTTCTTTTTAGAATGTGGTTGTCATGCAGGCTTCTACAGACATCATTCAACATCATTTTTATTGTCATGTTATATTGCTGCTGTTAAACTGCTGTTCCTTAACTTGTACTCTCTCTCTCTCTCTCTCTCTCTCTCTCTCTCTCTCTCTCTCTCTCTCTCTATATATATATATATATATTGCCGTCCCCAAAAAATGGCCCTTGGACGGCTGTCCCCAAAACACATCCCCTGCCATCCTTCCCATCTCCATCCAGGATATGCCATGGAACATAGATGTAAACATATCAATAAGAGGAAAAAAAGATTAACCAAAATCCAAAAACTAAATTTTCCCCTCTTCAACTAAGCCAAATAATTTTTCCTCATAATTCTAAGTTCCAACTTCCAAATCTTTTTCTCCTCCTATTTATACCAACTCCTTCATGTCTGATACATATTATGAGAAGAGGTCACACAAGGACAAAAGGCGCCTTATGTAATTTATATTTTTCAACCAAATTTTTCTTGAATGGTAGGTACCTTGAAAACATAAAGCTCAAAACTGAACACAATTCTGTCTTGTAAGTTATATATTTACCTCATCCTCATTGCATTTCGATCTGCCTCTGCTGCCGCTGCTATTGATGCCATTGCCTGCATCAGATTCAAGTAAGCAATATCTTCTGCATAATAATCTAATGTACATTCTTCTAAAACTGATAAATAAAATATTTTCATTATCTAATTATCTTTGCGTCAATATATCTACTTCTAAATTATTAGTGGTTTGTTGTTAATAAGCACATATTATCCCAAAACTGGTGAGAATGACAAAGACATGCAAATGACAGTTACATGAGGAACATACTAATCGATTGCAAAGCATATGTTATTAGCAATCACTATGTATGATTACAGAGGAGACTGACTGACTGATTCAGAAACAAGATTGTAAAGCATAGAAAAAGCATAATAGAAAGCATAATAATAGAACTTCTTCCTCTCACAAGAAGGGTGAATTATACATCACTATAGTTAAAAAGCATATATATATAGCATCCTAGATCCTTCTATACCAATGATGTCTGCTATGAGCCAAACTTCAATCTCTTTTAACTTTGATTCTTGAAATATCATTTTATTCATTAGACACGTCATAAATTTAACAAGAACATATACAAACTGGGAAGTTCTCATGCAAAATACATTATAAATAGTGAGCCAAAGATTCTAAAGAAGACTCAATCCAGAAGCACAGAATTTATGAATGATCCACCTCTGCCTGTAATATAACGGTCACAATCTGCAGCAATCAATTAAGACAAATAGACACCCCAAATAAATTAACAGTTTTCTCCACCTCCATATCTTAAAGAATAAAAGTATTCAAGCTCTTCTTTAGTTAAATAGATCAGGCTTCAAACCCTAAAAGTATGAAATCAGCTACTGAGCTCCAAAGAAGCAATATGTCAAGTTCTCACAGAATCTACAGAATTTAATGAAGAAAAAGAGACTTGCTTAAAATAACTAAGCTTCTGGGAAACAATTCCAATATTGACTTTGATATGTGTTGGTGACAAGTTGAATTGCGCAGAAAATGCATGTAACTTGCTTCCCTCATATCACTACCGCTCTTCAAAACATATGATGGGAGTTCATTTCCAAATCAAGATTGGTTTTTATACTTGTTGAAATATTGATTTTGCCAAGCTCATGGAAAAAGAAATCCCTAAGTATAACCTTGTCGATTTGATATGAGAAAAAGTTATCTTTCAATGTACTGGGGTTCTTGAAGGTATTCAAGGCAACAGTCACAAGCATGTCCCCTGTCCAAACGACTTCTAGTCTGGCTATTCTAATGAAGCCAAAGTCCAAAGCAAATTTGAAGGAAATTTCCAGAGGGAGTCAATAATGTTGGTAGTAAGCAAAGAGTCTCCAAACTTTCCAGAGAAAAAAATTTCTCAATTCACTTCCTACTGTTGAATGGTCACAAGCTGACGCATCACCTGAAAGTACAAAGACAATTTTTATTGGTCTTCCCTCTGGCTTGATCAAAGGTTTTCTAAGTGTTCAAAGACGAAGACTACTATCATCAGTGAAGCACAAAAAGACAAGATTCTTCTACGCATTCTTCAAAACAAAGGAGTACTGTCAGACAGGCACCTCCTATAATTTCTAATGCTTCTGATGTCATCGGTGCAACAATCAAGATGGAGGAGATGATGAGAAAAGGTAACAAATAAAATCAGAGAACCCCTGTAGCAGTGGTTAAATGAAGAGGCCCAAGAAAAACTTTGTAATAATTTCTGACAAAGACATGCAAATGACAGTTACACGTGCCAGGAACATGCACTTTTACCTTTTAATAACAACTTCTGGGACAGATCTTGGAACAAATCTGCAAAGTTTAGGTTTAGCACTTCCTGTAAGAACCTGTGCTATTTCTATACCAAATTTTTGTTCTTTCTTCAATGTTATTATTTTTTTGGATTGGTATTAAATCAAAACAGTTTACATGCATCCTATTTGAAGAATTTCAGACTGGAGTATTTTTTAAAAGTTTGCTGATTGTTTTCCGAACCACAATGCCATAAATACTTATGAAACTCAAATTGATATGCACAGATTTGATGAAGCATAATATCAAACATATTGCATCATTCTAAGGTCTGAAATACTCAGAATTTAAAAAGAACAGTTTGCTGCAATACAGAGCAGAATTACAAAGTTAAACAAATTTTATTTTCTGAACTTGATACACGACAAAATTTATCATTGAATAAGCCCGGAAACTTATTAACAGCCACACTCAACTTGTATCATATCACTCAGCCATATTTGCACGCCAACAGGAGAAACTTATCGCCCAGCCAATACAAAATCAGATGCCAAGCATACAACAATTCAAATGCCCAGCTTAGAAGGCCATACCAAACACCCAGCTAGAAGCTATAACTCCCATCACCCTCAGATTTCAGATGATCAGCAAATATGATACTCGCCCTTGTTGTATTCTACATCCACCAGCTGATAAGGTTGGCCAACCATACCTTCCAACGCCACTATAAGCTTGGCAAAAACCCTCGACCTGCCTAGTTCCTTGATGGCAACCAGATAAAGTGCATAAATTGCCTAAATCAACCGATGATTCTAATGCCCAGCTCACACAATGATTAGAAATGAAGCTGCAATCGCCCACAAATCTGAAATCCCACGTGCAACCAGCTATCTCCATCTTTCCAGCAATCTCTGCAATTCTTATAACGATCTGTCTTGCCTGTGAGACTTCACAAATTGTCCAAACAGTCAATTCCAGTGTAAAACCTGTATGATTTCACCTGCTAGCTAGGGAGGAATCTTGCACCACTGAAGCCAATCCAAAAGATGCACATATGAATGCTATGGAATCCACCAAGGTTGGCTGAAATGGGTTTTTGACCAATCAACCAAGAAAAAATCCAAGGCTTTTCATCCTAGGGCTTGCTGAACTGAAAGCAAAAGCTCTCAAAACTCTTCAAGAAAAACAACAAGTCAAAATGATCAAATGAGCTTTCACAACCTCCTTATAAAGCCTTCCTGGAACTTTCCAGAATATCCATAACAAAATCACTTTTATTTTAGATATTAATCTCTTTTTGCTCATAAATATTCCCTCTTGTAAAGTGACTCACTTTATAGATATCCCATTGACATAAAATAAATCACTTCATTGATGAACCAAGGTTCAACATTTAATTGATTAAATGTAAATAATCCCGAGGAGCCTAGAACTATTTAAAATTTATTTAACTAATTGTTTTTATGACATTTCGAATAAATTTATTTAACTAATTATTTTTATGACATTTCGCATAATTAAAATTAGTGTCTTTTAATTTATTTATTTTTCGACAACTTAATTTTAATCATTTAATTATTCTCTAACGTCAAATAAAAGGGATATTATAGTCCTCTATTCCCAGAGATTGCTTGTCCTCAAGCAATCAGACCCTATATGCCGACCCTATATGCCAAACCAATACCAAGATCCCCAAATCCATCTTATGAATCCTCCACCATGAACCCACTGCTCCACTCTGACACAACTAAAACCAGGTTATCTATTATCATTCTTTCTTACCCTATGAAGCAGTCCCATAATCAGAAAAATTCTCAAATCCCAAACCTCAGTAACATCATATATCCTAAAGGTGAAAGAATAGGCATAACTCAACAAGTCACCATCACAAGTTTCCCATCTCAAAATCAATATTGTTTGCAAACATCTGAACTGTTTCTCTTGCACTGCCTCCCAAATGTGATCAATGTTGGAAGCCATAATCGTCATTTCCAATAACAACTACTTACCAACACTTTCTCGTGATTCTTTGCTGACGATCTGAGCATAATTACAGGCTGTCCAAGACTGGAAACCATAATTCATTGTCTGATTTTTCCAAAATCAACAATCTGAAAGTAGGATAGCAACTGCAATATTGAGATCTACTAACAAAAATAGGGTGGGAGTATGCTGAAATGACATGAGAAATCTAAAATTTCTTCCCTTCCAATCATTAACTAAAAATTTTCCCATTCCATAACAAAAAGCACTTGCCAGTTTACTTAATGTGTACAATCATAAGTATGTGGTGATTGATCTGCATTAAACAATTCTATGAACTACATATCAGAGATTGCATTTCAGAGCAATAGAATAATCAAATTCATTAACATAAGGGTATATATACAAGTAATGGCGGTGAACAGAGTGCTCTAAATGGCACTCACGGTTTTAACAAATGATAACAAAAATTCCCAATTATTCTAACAAACATACTCACACTTAACAAATATAACAAACTATCCTATGGTAGAAATGATGGAATACTCAACATTCCCCCCTTATTACATCATTGTTTTAAAATACTAATAAGAGAACTCTGAAATATTTTAAACTTCACACATGCAAGAGGCTTGGTGAAGATGTCAGCACATTGTTCCTGTGTGGAGCAGAATTGAAGTTGAACGTTGTTTTGTTGAACATGTTCTCAAATGAAGTAACAGTCGACTTCAATATGTTTGGTCCATTCATGAAACACTGGATTACAAACAAGCTTGAGAACACTCTGATTATCGCAATAGAGGACTGTAAGCGGGTTTTGTGGTACCCCCAATCCTTCTAATATGCTACGTAACCAAACTGCTTCACAAACTGCTGCACGATACTCTGCTTCTGTTCAAGAACAAGCAATTGCGGGTTGCTTCTTACTTCCTTAAGAAATAGGTCCTAATCCGAGGAAGAAAACATATCTAGAAGTGGATTTTCTATCATCAACAGACCCTGCATAGTCTGCATCTGTATATCCTATCAAGAAGAATTTATCACTCTTTTTATATTCCAAACCATGATCCATCGTACCATGTATATACCTTAAGACCCTTTTTGCTGCATTCCAATGGGACATTTTTGGTTCTTCCATGAATCTGGATAGATAATTTACAGCAAAACTAATGTCTGGTCTAGTATAAGCCAGATAAATCAAACCTCCAATCATCTGACAATAGAGAGTTGCATTCACCTGAGAAGATGTATCAGATGTAGATAATTGCAAACCTAATTCCATAGGTGTAGACATGGGGTTGGAATCCATCGTTCTGAACTTCTTGAGCAATGTCTTGGCATATTTCCTCTGTGACACAAAGATATGGTGATGTGTTTTCCATACCTCTAAGCCTAGACAATAGTGCAATAGCCCGAGATTTGTCATATCAAAAGCCTTCTTGAGATCATTTTTGGTTGCCTCAACCATTTCTTCTGAGCTTCCTGTGATAAATAAGTCATCAACATACACATTAATTATCACAATATCCCCCCCCCCCCTTGATCCTTGAGGTAGAGATTTGGATCATATGGATGCCTAGTGAAACCATGTTGTAGCAAATGCTCATCAATTTTGATATACCAGGGTCTAGGAGCCTGTTTGAGACCATATAGGGACTTGATTAGCTTGCACACCTTTTCTTTTTTACTAGGTGCAACATATCCCTCTGGTTGGGTCATATAGACCTCTTCCTTAAGGTCTCCATTAAGAAATGCACTTTTTACATCCATTTAGTATAGTTTCCATCCAAATTGTGCAACTAAAGAAAACATCATTCTAATGGTTTTTATTTTTGCAATGGGAGCAAATGTTTCCTCATGGTCTATACCTTCTTTCTGGACATAACCCTTGGCTACAAGTCTAGCCTTATGTTTATCTATACTACCATCTGCTTTATACTTAGTTTTAAAAACCCATTTACAACCAATTGCTTTCTTACCAGGCGGTAGATCAACAAGCTCCTAAGTGTTGTTTTTCATCAAAGATTGATACTCTGCATCCATAGCCTCTTTCCAGGGCTTCGACTCTAGTGCTTCCTGAACATTAGATGGCTCAAGATTTTCAACACTTGTAGTCATTAGAGCTATGTTTACCTCATTGCGAGCCATGTTGCGAGTCCTTGGACCTGAAGTGGAAGTGTCTGGAACACCATCTAGCTTTGCATCTCGAATGGTACTAGTGTACCACTTTGGTAAAGGCTTTGTGACATTGGTGGGTGTTGATTGATTATCAATGTTCCCATCATTTTTACCATCCATGTTGAACATAGGAGCACTATCTGTAGTAGGTGATGAAGTGGGAGGAGAACTTGACTCACTCTTCTCATCAAAAATTACATCCCTACTGATGTAAATCTTCTTTGTGTTGGGATCCATGAGGCAATATGCCTTGGATTCATTACTATATCCAAGAAGATTACATTGCATTGACTTTTCATCAAGCTTCTTCCTTTTTGGTTTAGGAATATGCATATAGGCAATGCATCCAAAAACACAAAGATGTGAGATAGAAGGCTTTACCCCTGTCCATGCTTCTTCTGGAGTGATGCCATCAAGGGCCTTGGTTGGTGCACGATTCAAAAGATAAACTGCAGTGTGTATAGCTTCAGTCCAATATGCATGCTCTAGTTGAGAATCTTTCAACATACTTCGAACCATTTCCACAATAATGCGATTTCTTCGTTCAGCAACTCCATTTTGTTGAGGTGCCTATGTTGCAGTCAATTGATGTCGAATGCCATTTTCCTTCAGACATGTGGAGAATTTTGTGTTGGTGTATTCCCCCCTCAATCTGAGCGAAGGGCACAGATACAATGATTTGTATCTTTCTCCACCTGAGTGCGAAACTCTTTAAATAGGAAAGTGCGTCATCTTCATGCTGCAAGTAATATACCCACATTTTCCTTGTAAGAACATCAACAAAAAGCTGAAAGTACTTGAATCCACTGTGACTAGGTGGCATGGGACCGCACGGATCGGTATGCACCAGTTGCAAAGGTTGGCTGGCACAATGCTCACTATGATAGAAGGGTGCTATATATTGTTTTCCAGCAATGCAGCTAGAACAAATAGCACTCAACTTCTCAAGTGACCGAAGCCCTTTGACCACGCTTTTTTGACCAAGTTCTAGCAAGTAACTAGAGCTTAAATGACCAAATCTACGATGCCAAAGAAGAGCAAGATTATTTTCCTTAGTCACTAAGGCTTGATTATTAGCAGTTGTATCAAGCCTAAACATTTTGCTAATCTTAGTAGCACTGGCAACAATCTTGTCATTTTTAGACTTATCTTTGATAAGACAGATCTTTTTATCCTTAATTGAATCAAATTCAATCCTAAGATTATGATCAAGAAACTGATTAACAAAAAGAAGATTTTTGGTAAGTCCTGGCACATACTGTTGAAATAGTAGCTAGCTCGGATACCTATCTATTTTAATGTTGTCAATGACAATTAAAATACACATGTATTATCTATTATGTAAATCGAATTTTGGGCTGGACCCAATCATGTAGTGTGGAGAAAATTAATTGTAACTTGTAACGTGGTTACACTAAATTGTTGCTTTGGGCTGGGCCCAAACATATGTAACGTGTAGGCAATAAATGGAACTTAGGGCTGGGCCCAAAGTCATGTAACGTGATCATTATGCATTGTAAAACATGCCCCAAATTTGGGTGCTAAAATAAAATATGAAATTTTATCCTAGCCGACTTGAAGGAAATGTAAAAGATGAATCTTGTATATAACAAGATTCATCTTAGATCTCAAATCATTCATTCATCACTCAAGTAAATCTCTTAAATAGTGAATCCTAGTCATGCAACACAGCAACATACAAAAACTCTTCAAGATCAGCAAATTGTCTTCAGCGAAGAGTTCTTCCAAGTGTAGCGAATTGATCTTCAATCTAGCAATTCAAATCCTCAAGGTTGGCGATGTGACTTAAGGTCAGCGAACATCTTTCTTGAAGCCAGCGTATACTTCTTAGTGATAGCAGTCATCATTGAAGATCAGCGAATCATTCTTGAAGGCTGCCAACATCACTCCAAGATCAGCGAACCTCATTTCTGGGACAGCAACAGTTGTATTTCAGATAAGTTCATTACTTCAGCTTGCCCTAGGTTAATCACTGAGATTAGGTTGCTGTCAAACAGTGAATCTCATTGTAAAATTATATTGGGGTTACATAATAAAGATCTGAGATTAGTGGCTGGGTTTTTCACCTCCAAGAAGGAGGTTTTCCTAGGGTATTTGTGTCTTGTGTTTTATTACTGTTACTATTCATTCACAGTCTGATTATAATCTAATTGCTTAAATTAACATCTGATTGCCTAAAATTAACACATACAAGACATTGGTAATCCTACAATGATTAATGTCAAACTTCAAAGAGATGTCAACAATACCTTTGATGTAATGGGTGGTATCTAAGTCACAAGGTTCGAATTCGAATTCGAAATCGACAGCCATGAAATTCGGATGAAATTCGACAAGGGAAAAATTCGAAAAAAAAAATCGGATAAAATTCGCCTTATATAATTTTGTTTATTTTTTAAATATATGTATACTTCTAATAAATTATCAAAATAGCTTAACATGGCTAAATAGATTTGAAGTCATTATAAAAGATGGCACATTTATAAAATATAAACCATAAGAAACATGTGAAATCACGATTGCGAAGATGTTTTCTTTTCAAAAAGTTACAATAAAAAGTTAAGACTTCAAAAAAGCTCTAAGTCATCAAGAGCACTTGGCTCAGATGGTGTAGCATCATCATCTGTATCACTATCCAATTCCTCATCAAGAAAGTCAGGCTCATCTGCAACTGGCACTTCTATGTCTTGTGGAATGTGTTGTCGTGAAGAAGAAGTGGAGTCACTTGCTGATTTGTTCATGAGCAATTTCAAATTGCTGCGAACATAGACAAGATCTCCCAACTTTCCAGACAACAATTTGTTCCTCTTCTTGGAATGGATGTGGTCAAAGCAACTCCAATTCCTCTCACAAGCTGATGAACTTGCTCCCTGACTCAATATTCTAATGGCAAAGCGCTGAAGTTCAGGAGTTTGTGCTCCATAGCTCATCCGCCATCTATAACTAGGTACCGCATCTCGTTTCATATCATATTTGGCTCCTGCTACTCCAAACAACCCTTCTGCTCTCTTGTATAGCCAACTTTGGTCTCTGATTAGACTTGCAATTGCTGGATCTAGTTCAAATTTGCTAATGGCTTCATAAAACCCTGCCATAATTTCAAAATCAGCTTGTCGATCAATATGAAATAGCTTAGGCTCCAAATAACAAGCTGCTGCATGTAAAGGTGTGTGCATCATTTTCCATCTAGAATCAACTGCTGCCCATATCTCCATGTACTCTGCATCTACATTATTTAGTGCTCTCTGAATAGCTTCCTTACAACGATCCATGCTTTCATAAAGCATGCCAAGGCAAGGTTTGTCACCATCAACCATGCGAAGCACATCAACAATTGGCTCACATATACTCAAAACCTTTGTTCCACTTTCCCAAAAGCTGCTATTTAAAACAATTTGCTCTATGTTCTTGCCCTTGGCACTTTTCGAAAGCGCTGAATTTTCCCACTCATTGGAACAAACAACAGATCTCAAAGCTGCTTTCTCTTCAACAACTCTCTTCAAAGTGATATAAAATGAAGCAAATCTTGTGTCACAAGGCCGCAACAACTCCCTAGATGCATGTTGCCTGTAAAGACTCAATGTGAGACGATGATTTCTTATGAAGTTTGCAATTGCTCTCCCTCTATGAATTGCTTCATGTATCCATGGAAACTTAGCCAAATCATGAAGCAGCAAATCCAAACAATGTGCTGCACATGGACTCCAATATATTTGAGGGTATTTCTCAACAATCAGTTTTCCAGCTCCCACACAATTTGCTGCACTGTCAGTGACCACTTGAACCACATTTTCCACTCCTACTTCAAGAATGGCTTCCTCTAATATTTGAAATATGTATTCAGAAGTTTTCTTGTGGTTCATGGTGTCAATCACTTTCAAGAATGCAACACCTTCAGGACAAGCCACCAAAACATTGATCAATGGCCTTTGACATATATCTGACCATCCATCACTCAATATGGTGCAACCTGTTACCTTCCAAGAGACTTTGACCTCAGCTAGTTTCTCAGTCACTCTTTCTTTTGACCTCTCCAAAAGACTTGTCCTGAAAGCCTCAGAAGTGGGAGGTGTGTACCCTTTGCCAAACTCTGCAACTTTTTGAATTGCATTGTGAAAATGCGGATTTCTAGCTACATTGAATGGAATAGCACTTGTGTAAAACAAATCTGCTAGTGCATCATCCACCTGTTGTTTCTCTACTGGTTTCCAAAGACTCTTCAAAGTTCCACTCTCTTTGGATGTCCCTGTGGCCTTGGGTAGACTCGAAGAGGAAGACATAATAGATGTGGATCTAGACAGATCCTCTTCAATTCTCTGTTTCTTTTGTGCCACCTGCATCTTTCCTGCAATCGAAGAGGCTTGCTCTTTCTCTAAAATATCTCTAATTTCTTTGGACACATTTGGACATGCAGTAACACCTCCACCTTTACCCCCTGAAATACCAAGCAAGTGGTCCTTTATCCTTGTTAAAGTTCCGGTATAAATTTTCGGGCACAAGTTACAATGAAGATAAGTACCATGGCGGGTCACATGTTTCCATCCTTCTGAAGTTGATTTGTTGGGAGCCATTATAACCTGTACAATTTAGAAGAAAAATGATTTTTAATATTTAAAACATGGATTAAATTTTATTTAAAAACATTATAACAAAAAATATATAATATGTTAATTTTTAACTCTAAAAAACAAAATAATTCAATAAGTTTAAAACTTTATTTAAATATATATTTAACTCTAAAAAGAAAAATATATAATAAAATCACTGTAATAAAATAACTTATATGTTTTAAAATATAATGGTGTCTTGAAGTATATATTATAATGTTTAATATTTAGAATAAAATCACTGTAGTAAAATATTGCACTACAGTTCATGACTATTTGTAGCTAAAAATTAAAATCATTGGAGTAAAATCAGCATCAATATCTAAAAATTAAAATCATTGGAGTAAAATCAGCATCAAACTTTAACATATTGGAGTCCGATAAGCTATGAATAAAATTACTATTATAAAATCACTGTAGCAAAATAAGCTACAAATGATCATGAACGGTAGTAAAATAAAAAATCACAGTAGTATTATAATATTGATAATAATAAAATCTATGAAATGAATAAAATATATAATACCATTTTCTTTAAAAACATAAAATATATGAAATGAATAAAATTATTAAAATATACAAATACCATTTTCTTTAAAACCATAAAATATATGAATGCACAGAAAAAAAATGAAATGAATAAAATGATAATACAAAAAATAAACGAAATAATGAAAGCATACAAAAAATAAATGTGAGTTGGGCGCCTACCTCAACCTGAACACGGCACGACAACAGCTCGGGTAGGAGAAAACGCGGCGGCGGTGGCTCGGCCAGGAGAAAACGCGGCGGCAGTGGCTCGGCCAGGAGAAAATGCGGCGGCGGTGGCTCGGCCAGGAGAAAACGCGGCGGCAGCTGGAGAAAATCCGACGGATACCGGAGTGCAGATACAAATACCAGCGAATACCAACGAATACCCGAGTGCAGATACAAATACCAGCAAATACCTTTGACGCCACGAAAGCGAATATTCGCCAATCGCGACCCAGCAGTTGCAGATAAAAATACCCTCGACAGCGCTTTATAGAGAATCCGCCGAAAATCTTTTAAAAAAACCCTTAACGCTTTACACAAACCCTAGAAAAACGTTTTAAAATTTTTTACTTTAATAAAAAAAAATGACGTCATGGCCATCCGATTTTTTGGTCGAATTTGAACGAATTTTTCATATTAGTTTGAAATTCGATTAAAATCGGCCCTCATCTTTGAAAATCGCCGATTTCTGTGACACAGGGTGGTATCATCTCCAAGAGTTACCGTACCATGGTGAGGTTTCAATGTGAGAAACCACTTCTTTTGTCCTGTCATGTGCTTGGTAGCACCTGGAGTCCACATACCAGATTGAGGTTGATTGTGAATCATCTTCTGAAGTGTGGGTTGTGTTGTGCATTTTGCACCCCATCCCCGTCATGGACAAGGGACCCCGTCTCTGAGGTCTTCGTATGGGAGGAAGTCCAGGTTCAAGCCAAATTCGGCCTCCAAGGCCAATTTGCGAACTCAAAACTCTCAAAATTGTCTAAGAGCCCGAAATTAGAGAGGGTCATTTGGCCGAAAATGCAGTGAAAGATGAAGATCGCGCAATAGAGGTATTTGGCCCGAGAATGATCATAGAGAAAATCGCGTTAGAAGCCCAAATCGTGAGAAGTCATTCCAAGTCCGAATTCATGCAAAGTCGTCTTACAAGCCGAAAAGGAGAGAAGACCAAGTTAAATCATGCGGTACTAGCATTTAGGCCGAAAATTCTTAAAGCTCACAAAATCCATTCATAACCCAAAATTGGCTAATAGACTGAATCTCGCAAATGGTCTTTCTAGGCCGAAAACCTAGAAAACGTCAAACTCTCAAAGCTCTTCAGTGAGCTGAAATGCAAAGGTTTAAAAATCTGCCCCCTATGCCGAAATACTAAATGCCCAAGTTCACATTTCGATTCAATGAGCCGAAAATCATTAAGCTGAAATTGCACCAGTCAGAAAACCCAAATCGCGTTAGAGATGAACAGGGGAAAATCGCGCCAAATCTCCTTCAAACCCGAAAATCATTCTCAAACTCGCAGAACCCTCTTGTGAGCCAAAAATAGGAAAGGAGGACGAAATCGTGATTTTCATATTGCCTTCTTAACCCAAAATCATCGACTTAAACTTGCAGAATGAGTTAATAAGCCGAAAAGGTAGAAATAGCAAAAGGGATTAAGTTGTGCGGCTTCTCTAGAAAGCCTGAGAATCATTATAAAGAAATCGCGTTATTCCCCCATCATGACCGAAAATGACTTAAATCTCAAAATTGCCCTTTCCAAGACGAAAAGCAAAACTCTCAAAACGGCCGAGAATCATTCAAAAACGGCCGAGAAAAGCTTAAGTTCGGGTAAAATCGCGTAAAATGCCAAAAACGGCCGAGAATCATTCAAAAAATCAATATCGCGCGATGTCCTTTTAAACACCGAAAATCTGTGAAAGAGGGGAATACAAATCGAAGTTCAAAACTCTCACAATCTTCAACTTGCCCGGAAAAAACCAAAATCACGCCATTTCACTCATTTGGCCCATGTTGCAAGTAAAGATTTACAGAATCGTGAATTCCACTAAATTCAAAATCTTGCAAAGGACTTTAGATCCCGAAAATGAACTAAAAGTTCATGATCGCGCAGAAAGGGGAAAAATCCTGAAAAGCTTGTAAAGAGCTTCAAAAGGCCGAAAAGCTTTATAAGACAACTCAAAACACGAAGCTCTCAAAATCATGTTTTAACCCGAAGAAGGCAAACAAGGAAATAATAAGTCAAAATCGCGCAGAGGAAAGCCCCGAAATTCAAAATTTCCCCTTTAGGCCAAAAACACGAAGACCTCTCACAATTTCCCTCAAAGGCCCGAATTTTATAAGGCATTAAAGGCATTCAAAGCCAAAAGAAACCGCGCACTCTAGCAAAGATGCCCAAATTCCATCAAAGGGCCCATACATTTCAAATTCTCGCAAAGGCTCCAATCAAGCTGAAAATAATGAAGGAAAATAAAAAATCGCACAAACACTTCATTTAGGCCGAAGAACTTAGGAAAGAGAAAAGGACACAACAACGCCTAAGTCGTGCAATTCGACTAAATTAGCCAAAATCATAAAAGAACAGGGGGAAAAAAGAGCAGATTATTGTGTTGAATGGTATGTCAAGTGGAAAGGTTTAGGTTATGATCAATGTACATGGGAACTAGAAAGTACAGACATCCTAACTTCGAATTCAGATAAGGATCTAATGAAGGCATTTGAAATTTTCTTAGAGGAAGCACAATATCTCTCAGCTTGCCTAAAGGTCCCAAAATCCAAGAGAGAAGGCGAAAACATTTAAACTTAAAATCTCGCAGTTCACCTCTCAGGCCTAAATTTCGTCTAAGTTGGAGAGTGAATTAAGACTAAGGATTGGAATTCACATTTGAGGAGAGACATTTAAAAGATACATCTCTCAAAGAGCTTCTCAAGCCCGAACTCCACAGGACAAAGCCCAAAGTCGTTTAAAATTTAACATTTGTCAACTTAATTTATTTAATTTTTCAAATTGATTGATTAAAGGTGAAATTGATTGTTCGCAGGAAAACAACGTCGAGGAAGAGCTACCGAATAGACCCAAATTAATGCTAAACATAGGTCAGTTGTGGTCAGTTATGTTCAACTACCGAATAGACCCAAATTAATGCTAAACAGTTGTAGGCAGTTGAGATAGTGATTGAAGGGATAACTAAGAATTGAGTAGGCATGGGTAAAGCTGCCAGCTTCTGGAAGGCAGATCAGGGCCCTTGGATGCAATCGATCCTGGCCTCTGGTTTAGTTTGTAAAATCTATAAAAGGCAGGGGCCTTTCTTTTGTAAAGGGTTAGACTCTAGTTAGATTATGGTTAGATTTTTAGGCAGTTAGGCTATTAGATTTCAGTTAGAATAGGTTAGATTGTTAGATAGTTAGATTTTAATAGTAGCATAGAGATGATGCAGAAATTCTTGTAATGGCAGCTGAAGCAAATATATGAACATTGAAATATGGTGTTTATTGTCTTTGTTTTCTTCTGTTTGCATGGTTTCCTTCAGCAATTTAGATAGATCTTTCTTTTTTGGGTGTGCAGGTATTTGATGGATTCAGGCTCATACCATTGAGGATATACTGATTGTATGTTCTTGTGTATGGTTAGTCTGAGCCTTTAATTGTGTCTAGTTCAATTAAAAGTGTTTGTCTGAGCTGCACCAGAATTGGGTTCTTAGCCATGCATTTGCAGTCTGAAAATCTTCCAAGTCCCTTTGAAGATCGCACCGTTCCTACGAGGTTGTGAGCCATTTTGGCCAAGCATGGATTGGTTAAGTGAAATTTGTCTACCCGCTACACTAGTCATTCTTATCGTTGTTCTTAGGTCTCCTATCCCTTCTCTTTTTCTTTTATTTTCCCAGTCTGAGAATCGCAGCGCACCAGCTTGTTGCAAAACATAAGACCCCTTGTGCTCCCAGCAAAACACATCAACTGTTGAGTTATCCCGCAGTCAACAACTAACATTTGGAACCTTGAGGTTGTCCCCACATGATCAAACCAAACAGCATTAAGGCTTCCTTATACAAGAGAGGATAGGATACTTGGCGAGTACATTCTATTCTGCGATGGCCAGATAGAGTTGCAGCGATGCGACTTTAGACACGTCAACAGGCTAATAGCACATATTCCTCGTCTTGAGAATCATCTGCTTCAGCAACATTGCTTTGTTGCTTTTTCTTTTTTTGCTCCCATTGTGGTTTGCCACTTGGAAATGGCTTCTTTTGATATGATTTGTTGGATGATCCTTTGTTGAAGGAGTTGTACCAACAATTCTTCACATCATGTAAAACTCTTTCACAGATTGGACACTTTTTTTGAGGTTTGGATGAGTTACCAAATTTGGGAGACTCATTGAGCTGCTTTATAGGCTTCTTGCCTTTATGTCCTGTGGTCATTGCATGATCATCTTGATCATGTTCTTGGCTTATCGACTCTTCTTTCTGGAAAAGATTCACCAACTTCTCAAAAGTGGGTGTTGTCTTAGTGACATTCAAAGTCATCACAAACACTTTATATTTGGGAGGTGTTAAAATAATATTAATATCTATTCTATAAAGGTCATCTTCTATTCTTAGTGGTCATCTTAGTTGTCGACTTATTTAGCTATTTAGCTTTTTAGTTGACTTATTTAGCTTTCTTAGTGCGTTAAGTGAAACTATTGCTTCTATATTAAAGACGCATAGTTATCTTTTGATTATTTAGCTTTTTAAAGCTTTATTTAGTATTTTAAGCTTTTTAGTTTTCACTTAAAACGACTAGTTCTTAATTTAGAACTTCGTCTTGTAAACTCTTTATATACGGTTGTATATCATTGAATAATTAATCCGATTATTTTGAGCATTCAATTATTTTTCATGGTATCAAAGCGGGATTGGGCTGACTCCCTCATGGGAGGACCCAGGATTTTAGGAGGGTTCCAGATCGCAGAAGCATGGATTAAATTTTTGGAAAATTTGGTTTTGTCTTTTGAAAAATCGCAGGTTTGTGGTTTCAGTTCGACACAGCTAGGGCACGCTTTTTTTTTGGGTCTAAAAAGAGACGTATTTTGTTCCTTCCAATCGCGTCTCTGACCTTGCACGCAATTTTTGCAGACCTATGTTTTCACGTCGCCTGTGTTTTTTGGCAATTTCTTTTTTGACATGATTTTCTTCCTCGGCAATCACACTTTTTGGTCCGATTATGGGTTCTTTTCTGCCATCTGCACCTGATTTATTTCATTTTTTTCGCGGCACTATTTTTCACAATTTTACTGCAACTGCAGATTTCTCAATCGCAATTTTCACACATTTCAATACATGATTTTGGATTGCGGAAGACTGGTTTTACTCGGGCTCGCACCTATTTCTTTTACAGTCGCGAATTTCGCACCTAGGGCATGACCCTTATGTGAAGATTTTTGGCAAGATTTTAGGCGGGATTATTTTTTTCCATGATCTAGTTTTTACGAACAATTTTTGGTGGGATTTTTTGTGTGCTAAAGGCAAACAAGAACTAGGTTTTCAAACCCGTGTTTCTTCAGCGTTTTTTTTAATCGTTATTTCTGCTCACAGATTGTGCAACTAAGGTTTGCAGATTATTTTTTGGGATTTGCACCAATTTAGTTTTTTTACTAATTTTTTTATTTAAAAAAATCAATATTATTTTTTTGTAGATTATTATTTTTTTATTCTTTTCAAAAAATCTTTAGGGTTTTAAATTTACAAGAAATTTAGTTTTTGGGTTTTCAGCAAACCTTGAAATTCACACATTGGGATTTGTGCCTTGAATTCCACTCCGAGGTTTTCGATTTTTGTACAGCTGCTTCTATTCTGATTTTTAATCAGATTCTTTTGTCTCGTGCCTTCACTAGGTTGACCTCGTTCAACCTCAGTTTTCGTGATGGCATCTTTGACCAATATGTTGGAACACAGTTAGAAACTCAACAACTACAACAACACCTGCAAACGGCGCATGTTCACGATATTTGAATATCGATGCCTTGATCAGATTGATTTAGGCGAAACCTCTCGTCCTACAGGTCCCAAGGTTTTCATGATTTTTTCTTGAAAAATTGTTTGTCAGTTTTTTTATTTTTTCCATAAAAATCATGGGAGGGTTTTGCTTGATTTTTACCTCAAAAATCAGGCTTTTGTCGCGTGATGTTTGGTGTTTTGCCGCACAACATTTTAGGGTTTTCATATTTTTTCCTCAAAAATTGTTCGCAGGGTTTATATTTTTTTCCTTTAAAATTATCATCTATAATCCGCAAAGTTCGTGTGGGATTTCTAGGTTTTCACAATTTTTTCTTCAAAAATTGTTTCTTGGTTTTTTCGATTTTTTCCTCAAAGATCATATGTAATGCACGAAGTTTGCATGGGATTTTGTGATTTGCGAAGTTCTCAAGATTTGACGGTTTTTTCCACAAAAATCGTGCTTTGTTGCAGCCAGTTTTGGGTCGCACTGCTAGGGCAAACATCTGCAACCATGATATCTTGCATTCTATTTTGGAGTTGTTGGAGCAAACAGTGCTCAGTACTCTTCTGCAAAAAGGTTTGTCGATTTTTTCTCAAAATCATGGTTTCAGGCTTCAGTAATTCACCTGTGCCAAATCTCTAATTTGCGTGTGAGGGCTACATCAACTTGGATGGCTTTTGGTACTCTTGGTCATTTAGATTCTGCAGATCTTGGGAGGGTCTCTGTAGCAATAGTGTTCTTTGCATTTGTGATCAAAACACCTGCAGTGTCTTTTGTAGGGTATTGAGTACGATGACCATTAGGGAGGGTGTTAAAATAATATTAATATCTATTCTATAATGGTCATCTTCTATTCTTAGTGGTCATCTTAGTTGTCGACTTATTTAGCTATCTAGCTTTTTAGTCAACTTATTTAGTTTTTTTAGTGTGTTAAGTGAAACTATTGCTTCTTTATTAAAGACGCATAGTTAGCTTTTTATTATTTAGCTTTTTAAAGCTTTATTTAGTATTTTAAGCTTTTTAGTTTTCACTTAAAATGACTAGTTCTTAATTTAGAACTTCATCTTGTAAACTCTTTATATACGGTTGTATATCGTTGAATGATTAATCTGATTATTTTGAGCATTCAATTATTTTTCAGGAGGTAGTACCCGTAGAATAATAGGCACCAAAAATGCGTCCTCAGTCCTTTTTCCCAATGCTTGTAAGGAAGCTCTCAATTTTGCAAACCTTTTGAGAAAGGATTCTATCTATTCTCCATTTTTCATTTTCAAGCCATATAACTGACTGCAAATTCAGGATCTAATTCTGATTCTTTGCCTCATACACCATCTTGAGCGTGTCCCATGTGTCTTTGGTTGTGGACAAGTCGCGAATAAAGGGCTAAACTTCATCAAGACATGCACAAACAAAATAATCAACTTTGCCTTTCTATCGGCTTAATCAAATTTCTTTTGCTCTTCAACATATGTCTTGTGTCTTGTTGTGGTACCACTCACCACATCCCAAACTTCCTCAAACTCGAATTGAGTTTTAAGTTTGGTCTTCCAAGCGGAATAATTATTTCCGCGCAGCAGCTGAGAGTCTGGAAGAAGAAACTTTGGAGAATTTCCTACCATTTCAGCAGCTTGATATAGATGCTATGTTACTTATTTCTCGTCACTTAGAGGGAAAAAAAATACCCCCTTTATAGAGCCAAGAATTACATAATTTGTTCCATTACATAGACTTACAATTTTTCTTTCTCTTTTTTTTAAATTTTTTTTTTTTTTTTTAACTCCCTGATTTGAATCATTAGTTCCTTGTACAAAGAAAACTTTACCTAGAAACCTTTTTGTCTAATATCCTTTTTGGTATATCTCATTTCAAAAACTATAAAGTAAGAAGATAAAATAAACAAAAAAATATCATCAACCAACCATGAATCAAAACTCAACAAAGATCATGCGAGTCCAAGAAGGAAACACCTCGAGCACTCGACCACCAATATTAATCAAGTCATTGGAATGTTCATGACCGATGCACCAACTGTGAAGTGCAACTATGGGTTTTGAAAACCACATATTTGCAAATAAGTTTGCTACAAAAAATGCTAAGCTTGGGAATAGAGGATATCACCTGTGAACAATTAGAAATGCCTGATCACATTGATCTAACAATTGCTACTTGTTGTCCTCATTTTTGTTTTCAAAAATGAAGGACCATTACATAAAAATTTTGTCAAAAAATGAAAATTTTACTCAGCAGCACACTTCTCGAGGCAAAATTTTGTTTTGCCCTTGGACTGGCTTAATCCTCAGTCCATCCTCGAACCACGTTTCAAATTTCATCACATTCTGAGTTCGTTTGCTATGTCTTTCCTTCAATTTCGGGTTTTTTCTCCCTGATTGCAGGTGGGAAATTTTCCTTGAATTGCAAGTTTTAATGTGTTCCTTTGTTTTTGTCTTTGTAGGGAAATTTTTGGCTAATTACAAGTGCACTTCATTGAAAAAAGAACTTGTAACTTACTTTTTATTTCCCCCTTGATGTTTTTTGGCTTTTAAAGTCATAATAGGGATTTTTTGGATAAGTTACAAGTTAATTTTAAATTGCATATTTAAAAGTCACTTGTAATTCTTTTGTAAAACCCCTATTTTAGTGTCTTTTGCTTGTAATGGGGATTTTATTCCCCTATTGCATGTGTTGAGTTATTAAAACTTGTTGTAGGGATTTTATTTTCCCTTTACAAGTTATTATAACTTGCATATCTCTCTCCAAAACCCGATTTTGCTTAGAAATGGAATAAAGTGACAATTTTAACTTGCTTTTGTGTCTAAAAAACCCGATTTGCTCCATAAAGTGTAAATGGAGTCATTTTAAACTTGCAATTGGATTTATAAAACCCGATTTTGCCTTGTTGAAAGAAAAGTAACATTTTAAACTTGTAATATGAAAATAAAAACCCGATTTTCTCTATTGCATGTAAAATGTAACTTGTATTTCTTTCCCAAGAACCCGATTTTCCTCTCCTAAGACAATTTTGCCACAAATTCTTCCCGATTTTTGTGGAGAGATTCATGGAGCAAGGAGGCGATATTGTTGCAAAGCGATTTTTGTGAGTCTAAGAACACGTTGCATTTGATTTGGTAAACAGTTTAACCCTTATTTTCTGCAAAAACCGTTTTCCACGTGATTCTTCCAAAGCTGCGTTTTGGGGGGTTTTGGTGCCACCTTTTCACTTTTCCCTTAGGCGTTTGGCTTTGGGATCCCTAGACGTGGTTCCTCCTTAGCGATTTGGCTCTACAAACTTGCATTTGGTGCCACGTTTTGCTGCCCATGGCATTTTGGCAAAAACGTGGTTAGGGTTTTGGAATGCGGGTTATTATCTATTTAAGAGTTTTCCTCTCTTCTTTCAAAGATTGATCATCTTTTGAAGAGGCATTTCGGATTAAAGCAAGGTATGATTTATTTTCTTCTTCTTGTTTTCTTGTTTTTCCATTCTAGTTGTAAATTTGTGTATATGTTTATTTTGCCCCAAAAATCGGTTTTGTGAGAGAGATTTTCCCCTTTGCAAAGCAATTTGTGAATTGCATTGTTCTTCCCCATTTTCCCTCTTTACTTGTATTCGGGATTTTAAATCCCAATTACAAGTTGGATGAAAATAATTGATCTTCCCTTATGGTTATAAGAATTTAACCATCCTCTAGTGAAATTCCAAGTTGCAAAGATGAAAAATAACCATCCTTCCAAAATCGGGTTTTTAGAACCGGTTGCATGTTGAAGATTCTTCCCATTTTCTTGAAAATGACATTCCCAAGATCTTCCCATTTTTAGCCATCCATATTGCCTATATCCGTACTTTCTGTTCACGTCATTTCCCACAAATCCAAATCTCATCTTTCACTTATTTCTCCATTTTTCGTTTTACAAGTATACTTGCATTCGGGTTTTAAAAATCTGATTGCATTTTCATTCTTCCCCACTTGTATACTTGTAAAATTTTCCCCAAGATCCGAAATTGGTCAAAGTCAAAATTCTAGCATTCCCATTTATTTCCCATCTTTCTCTCACAAAGTCGTGAAGTGCAAGGGCTGGAGTTCTTCCCATTCAAAGAAGGAAAAATGTTAGTTGCAATTGATTATGATGTTGCCTTAACACTTTTAAGTCTTCATCGTAGTATACCAGGTTATCCTTCGATGTCAGATTTACCATCCTCTCCTATTCCGAAGAAGATGAAGTATAAATATGACTAGTACCAGAATGAAGTTTCACCTTCGCAAGTTTCCTCTCCTTTGGACCACATTAAAGACACGGAGATAGGGCAGGTGGACATGTCAAAATTCATCAAGAGAGTGGAGGATTCGCAGGATAGTAATATGCAGCGGCTGTTGGACAGCCACATCCATCATGCATCTTTTTTTCCAGTGGCTGCCCTAGAACCTGAATTTGTTCTCGCTTGCGCCCATCGCTTTGACAAGGAGACGAGAACCATTAAAAATGATGATGGTGAGGCAATAATCCGCCTTGATGCAGATACAATTGAGAAAGTCTTCAGAATACCACCAGCACCTGTTTATATGGAAATTTCAAAGGATAGTGCAGCCGAGTACTATGTCAAGAGGGAAAAGGACTGTAAACGTCATATCAACAGATGGATTCATGAGCCACGAGCTGCCTTCTCAAGGTGGGCTAAGTTGTACCGTTGTGACTTTAAGTGCGAAATTGGAGACATCATAACTCTCCTCAGCGGGATGATGGGTCTTGAACACTCTAATGTTTTTGAACCCTAGATGTATCAGTTTACCATGTTCATAAGGCAATCCCATCATATATCATGGGGAGAGATTATCAGTGATGCTTTGTGCAAGCAACTTGCCGCAATCCCTACCACCATAACTTTCTACATGAATTCATACTTAGTGTATTTGGCAGCGTCACTCAGACATTTCCCTAGTCTTTCTACCAAGGGTGACCACTCGCTTATACCTGTGTGGGAATATTATGATCAGCTGCCTTTGTGACCCAGCAGATTACATTTCAGAAGAGTTCAAGATGCATTCTTTGGTTACTTCATGTGCCAATTTGACAAGACTCTAAAGAACAGAAGGGTATAGATGGAGCATGGGAAAGAGTCAATGAGTATGGGTGCTTATTTCTTCAATTCCCAACCTTTACTTATATGAGAGTCGGATGCTATAATGGGCAGCCATACATGCTTCCTAGATACCCGATCGATAAGATCATTCTTATGGAGTTGGGAAGACAAATCATGGTTGTACACGCTCATCAGTCTATCAGACATAAGGTCGAAATGGGGATTTCTACAACAAACCCATTGAAAATTGGCCGATATTCTCTTCTCACATCCATCAAAGCCAAAGCTATGGAGACTGAGATGCAGGAGATTAAACTCAAAAGGTTTAAGTCCAGGGCAGATTTTGACTACCAGGGTATAAAGGAAAAGATCAAAAAGTCCTTCATGCATGTGCATCGTATTGAGGATATCTGGGTAGATCTCCGTACAGAAGTGGAGGTTCTCAAGATGGACTATTGCAAGCTTACTGTTGAGCAGGTTATTGATTCAAACATGGTGAACATTCCACAAGGAATGATTGATGATGGGAATGTGCTTGATCCAAAGTATATTTCACGAAGGGTTGAGGACAGAGTTGCACGAAAACGGGAACGGTATCGGATACGAATACGGCTATTTTTTGAGACCTCTCATTTGGGAACGGGAGAGGATACGGCATTTATAAAAAACAATACATATATATTTAACACAAATTTCTAAGTAACTAAAGAAGATTTTCATTACTATGAAGCAATATCGAAACATAATTGGGAAATATAGTTTTATCATTCAAACAAAATTCAAATACATTAATAGTTTCTCGTAGAATCACATGCTATCATCACTATTCTCCTAAAATTGGAGATCTAGATCATCAAGATTTTCTGAAGAGTAAGAATAGTTGGATTGAGTGCAACCACCAACTAGACTCTCAGAACGCACTGAAGGTTCACTAGAGGCTCCTCCCATGTCAGAATTATCAATAGTGGGATTGAGATGTGTCAATGCATTTATGGATACATCAATGTCACTCATCTCAGGTTGTACATCCCAAAGTCTATAAGGTCCTTTCATGTAGTCTGTGGAGGACTGTGACAGGAGACGAAGATTGGAATGCACATATACAAGGTCTTCTGCTTTGTTGGCTACCAACCTATTTCATTTCACAGAATGGATGAAGCCATATGTACTCCAATTCCTTTCGGATGCAGAAGAACTTGAAACCTATAAAAAAGTTTATAGTACAAGTTACAAAGACAAACAATCAAAATAAACCAAATTAGAATATCATTCATATAAACTCAAACCTGTGACAGAAGTTTGATAGCTAGCTTTTGCAAATGTCTAGTTGTTGCACCATGGAAGTTCCACCACTTTATAGGGTCCATTTCTTTTTTATCAGCCATTGCATCAACATCTGCATAGGTTCCATCAGAGGATGCAAACGTCCCAAACTCATCTCGAATCTCCTTAGCAACTCTAGGATCTGTAAACATTTTTTTGAAAGCTTTTCTATACCCATCAACAACCTCAACATCCATATTTGCTACAGTCCTATTTGGCAATGCTAGCATATCAGCATGGTAGTACTTGGGGTTCAAAGCATATGCCAAAAGCTGCAAAGGAGTTGTCATTTTATCCCATCTTTTCTTGATTATCTCATATATTTTGCCAATAAAAAAATTCAAAGGGATCTTGCACTTTTTCTATAATGATATCTCTAACTTTCTCCACCATTGTATCTATGCAATCATAGATGTCACCCAATATTGGTTGATCAGTATCACAACGACGAATGAGGGTGTATATTGGCTCAGTGAAGGATAGTAAATAATCTATTTGAGCCCACCAATCATCGTCAAGAATCAACCTTCTGATATTAGTTGCTCTATCTGTTTGAGATTGCCTCCATATTGCCCAAACATCACTAATCACCAAACTTTTTAAGGCTTGTTTGACATCCACAAGCCTTTTGAGAACAATATAGTGTGTGGCAAAGCGTGTCTCAACCACCTTCAATTAAAAATTAGTAATTTTTAGAAACAAATAAATCATACAAATATTTCAAAAAATATTTTATTTTTTTTAAATGTTTGAATAATTTGAAATAAATAAAAAAACCTACCTTTAGCAACTCCAACTTGGCGAATTGTCTGTAAATGGCTTGTGACATGTGATGATTACAAATAAACATCTAAATTTCTTTGGCTTCTTCATAAATCTTATGTATCCATTGAATTTTGCCAATTTTTTGGAGCATTAAGTTAAAAGAATAAACTACGCAAGGGGTCCACCAAATGTTTGGATACCTTACTTCCACAACCAACCCTGCTGCTCTGCATACTTTTGCATTATCAGTGATTACTTGAACAACATTTTCTGAACCCACTAACTCAATCTCCTCAATTAGAATGTTGGTGATAAACTGAGTATCTTTCTCTTCAGCATTGCATTCCACTACTTTCAAAAACATTGCTCCCTTTGGGCTCATTGCGACCACATTGATTAGTGGCCTGTTTCTAACATCCTTCCATCCATCAGAGATGATAGAAACTCCTGAGATTTTCCATGAATCTCAAATCACTTGCAATTTTCTATCAATAATATCTTTCTCTTTAGCCAAAAGCGTTGTATGAACCTTCTCGTACCCTGGACTTTGGTATCCTTTTGGGGCTTCATTAATAGACCTAACCATCTCTTGCCAAAATGGAGAGCGAACCACATTGAATGGAATTCCATTCGCATACAAACAACATGCAATATTCTGATCTGTATCCTCTCGACTTTGCAAATTAAATGCCTTTCCAAGAGGTCCTAAATTGCTCCTCTTGTGGCTAGTAGATGTCCCTGAAGCTGGATGCAAAGGAGGTTTGTTTAAAATTAGACTTGGCCTCTGATTCGATGTTTGAACCCGATTAGCTTCATCCTCTTCTTTCTGGTATTTTGCAATCTTCTTGGCTAACATTCCCTTCCCTTTACTATCACCAACATTTGGACCAAGGCATACTTCACATCCTGTGCCTTTTATGTGGCAAAGGTGCCCACGAACCCTAGTATAAGAACCATTATAATCAGTCAAACATTCGTGACACTTCCATTTAAAACCTCCACCACCTCGAAACCTTTCAAGGATGGTGACATATTTCCATAATGGAAACTTAGGGTTTGGTTTGATCCACTTGTCGTTTCCAGATGATGATGATGATTCTGCCATGATTACTATCCTGCAAAAAAAAAATTAATAAAATTATAAAAATAAATAATTATTAACTATACATTGACTTTTCTTTAACTTTATAAAAGACAAAGTATAGTTTATTATCTAAGAGTGTAACTTAAATAATTTATAATATATGCTTAATTTTTAAGATTTCAAAATTAAATTTACAAAACATACAATATAAAAATCTATAATAATATAATTATGTAGACAAATTTTAAATTTATTAATAATTTAAAATAAATTATATACATTAAAAATTTAAAAGTAATACCAAATATAAAGCTATTGTTAAATAAAACTAAAACTAAATATTATTAATAAAATTGCTGATTAATAAATAAAACTAAGTATAAATTAATTAAATTAATGTTAAATAAACTAAAGTAAATATTAAATAAAAATAAATAAAACTAAATATTAAATATTTAAATTTTTAATACACTAAATAGAAACTAATAAAGTTACTGTTAAATAAAACGAGCTATTAAAGATTAAAAAAATTAATAAAATTACTATTTTAATTAAATAAAAGTAAATAATAAACTATAAAATATACATAAAAAATTAATTAAAAAAACCTAAATTAAAAATTAAAATGTAAACTAAATAAATGTTAAGTCGAAAGACTTGAAACATTATAACTTTGAACTTTATAATATAAAAATTTCTCCTACCTGCGGAAGCCAGCTACGGAAGCGAGTCGGGAAGAAGTTGCAGAGCCAGACGGAAGTGAAGCCGAAGAGCCAGACGGAAGTGAAGCCGAAGAGCCAGGCGGGAGTAAGTTGTAGAAAAAATGGAATTGACACAAAAAGCCAGGCGGAATAAGTTGCAGAGCAAAACATAAGTGATGCCGAAGAGGCAGGCGGGATCAACTTGCAGAGCAGACGGTAAGATAAAAGAGTAAAGCTGCAAAGAAGCAGAGGCTCCAGCAAATCTGAAGCCAAAGCATTCCAGAAAAAGAACCCAGGCTGCGTGAAAGAAAACTTTTCAATTTCTGTGCGAATTAGAGAGTTGCTGGTCTAATCATTTATAGGCGAAAAATCTTTAACTCTTTCTAAATTAAATGAATAGTGGTTTGTAGTTCATTTGCAATTTTAGGATTTTTTTTAGATTTTTTACCAAATCAAATCCAAAACGCATTTGGAAAGGGCAAGTTTCCAAAAACGAACAAATACATTTTGATTGCCATATCACACCCGTATCGTTCTCGTATCCGTATCAAATACAGAGGAACGGGTATCCAAGCTGAGGGGTTGCCGTTTCCAATAACTCTGGTTGAGGAAGCACCATTCCTTTAATCCAATGGTCACATAAAGAATGCACGTCCATTCTTGAAAGGTTTCAGCCTATCTTGGCTAACACCAACACTTGGCTCAGAAGTAATGGTGTTAGACTCATCAAGATCAAGGTTGGAAAAGAAGATGACTCTACGGGGCCTCTTGGACGTAAGTCTGAGATTCAAATTGACAACAAGGAAGGTGCATCATCTTCAGGCACCGGGATCAAATTGCGGGTTAGTCGGGCAACAGTACTTCCTCCTAAGGAGGCGACAATTCGTGGGAAAGAAAAGTCTCCGCTTCACGTTCATGTGATCGATCCTGATGATCCAGAAGAAGGACAGCAATCAGATGATGCTCCTAGATCACTAGCTTCAGAGTCACCTCATGAGATTCCCTCCTCAGTTTCCATGGAACTGCCTCTATCTCCTCCTGACATAGTAGTGGAGGAGTCTCCTTAGAATGTCGTCCCTGTTTCAGCAGTTGAGCCTCCTATTGATCATCAACAAGAGAGTTTGCTGGAAACTTTTGAGGATACTCTTGCATGCATTCATCTATCAAAAATTGATACCTCTACTTCTAGCTTTGAGGAGTTTATGAAACAAACTTCATGTCCTTTGGTTACTGAGCAAACCATGGTTGTCATCCAAACAGATACTTCCCCCAGAATGACCATGGTTGCTCAAACAAAAACTACTTCTCCTTTGCTTGCAGCTGCTACTGAAGGAGAGTTGATGGCTTTACCTCCATGGCTCAGTTCATTCACACCCAAGAGGAACAAGCAAGAGATTTCTCCCGATGCCTTTGATTATCAGCAACTCAAGCAGTCTAGGCCCAAGGTTGCTAAAAGAGCCAAGACGATTTCAAGGGTAACAGTTGACGGTAGTAAGATGAAGGTGGCTGAAATTGTTGAACCTCTTGTAGATAAGCCACGTGAAGAGATGTCAGCTGCTGATTACAAAGTCACAAGAGTAGAATTGGGTAAGCAAACGCATGAGGTAGTAAAGCATGATGCCCAATATTTTGTAGCTTCACTAGTACAATGGTATGATGAGCTTCTAGCCAAGAAAGACAAGCTAGAAGAGGACAATAGGCAACTTGTTGCAGCTGTTCGTAAGATCACAAAACCTATTGGTGAAGTGAGTAATCCTTCAAGTTCTACCGAGGCGCGATAATCGATCCAGGGAGTTGAGAGTGTTGCTCAAAAGGTACAAGCATTGGAATCTTGGGTTGATCAGCTTCATAATCTATGTGCACAAGTCTTGAAGGAGGTTTTCCAAATGATGGTCAAGTTGAAGACCATTGAAGAACAATTGAACCAAGTTTATGATACTTTCAAACGGAACTTGGAAAAAGTAGAAGACAGCTTGACTATTTGGCTTAAAACTCCTCAGCAAAAGTTAAGTGTTCTTCTAGAACGTCAAGTAATTCCTTTAAGAGTTGTGTACTTGGAATATCAGGAACTCTTGGAAAACAAAGCTCTTATTCTTAAGTCACTTATTGAAGACATTGATGATGCTAAGAGGCTGCGAATGGAAGTTTTTCAGGATATGATCTCTCGTCGTCAAAAATCTTCTTGCACCATCATGGGTCATGATGGGGAATTGTTGGTAGAAGAAAAGGTCCTTTCTAATCTACTGTTGAAGATCCGTCAAGAGTGGAAAAGTGAACCATTTTCAACAGCATCCATTCAAGCCTTAGTGACTTATCAAGCTTGCAGGAAATCCAGTCTTCCTTTGAGAGAAATAATGCCACAATCCTTTGTTGCAGCGATGTTATCGTGAAAACTATGATCGTGGCCAAAAATACCAATGAACCGGATCCTGATGAGCTACAAATGATCATCCAGAAGTTCGAAGGATTCATGTCTTCACACTCTGCGGCTTAAGTGTTTTTCAACACTAAGTTGTATTTTTCCAGAATTGTAATCTCTTAGTTGTAGTTTTTCTTTTGACAAGTTACATGTAAAAACCTTTTTGCAAGTCAACTCATTACTTGCACTTTTGTAATTACATGTAAAGCAACTACAAGTTGTGTTCAATTAGGACTGTAGTTGGAATAAGTCATAGTTAGTTATTGAATAAGTCTTGGTGGTTGAGAGAACTTCTCAAGTTAGTTGGGATCCTCCCACCTTTTTCTCATGACTCATCTTTATAAATACTTGAAGGGTCTATTGTAATTTTTATCTTTTAGAAAGCAAGCAAAAACTCTGTCAAATTTGCAGCAAAGAAGTCTTTGAGCTTTTATGTGTAAATTAAAGAATTGAAAGGAATAGAAGAAAATTGCTCAAGCTTTGAGTCTTTGTGCTTACATTCTTGAGTTTGTGTTTCATATTACCTTTCTTGCAAGTGTTTCTTTGAGAGCTTAATCGAATCTGATTTGCAGTCTTTGAGCTGCAAGTATTGGAGATTAATTTAGTTAAAGTAGAAGTTCTATTGAGAAAAGCTATAAGACTTTGTGCTTGCACTTGTTCTTAAGAGAGTTTAAAAGTAGATCTTGTGAGAAATAGCTGAGAGTCTTTGAGCTCACACTTGTTCTTGCTGTCTTGTGTAGAAAGAATAAGTTATTTCAGTCTGTGTGTTGTTATAATTTGTTCTTGATAGAATTAGTATAGAAAAGGGTAGATAGGACTTCACATAATCAAGACTTTGAACTTGATATTGTTGTCTCGTCCCGAAGGAAGTGACAGAAGTCTTTGAGCTTTCTGGAAACTTCATTTCCTTTCTCTCATTTCATTTCAAAAAGTTGTTACTGCTGTTTTTATATCAAATTGCTAAAAGAATATAGTTTTTCTTGAAAGAAGAAGAAAGACTGTTGTCCCATCCATATTAGATTAGTTTAGTTTGTAGATAGGGGGAGCCTTCCCTTAATTAGGAGAGTTTTACTCACACACTGTGGTTGAAACCACAATTTTGTATATTTCCCTAAGTGTACAAAATTTTCAAGCAACACTACTTGTTATTGCATCGTGGGCAGATACAAAGTATACAGCCACAAAATCCTATGCTCTGATAATGAAGAGGACGGGGTTGTGCAAACACAAAGTAGCTCAATGTGGTGACCACGATAATGACGCTGCTAGCTCTCCAGACTCATCACCAAAGGTTAGCTCAAAATAGAACATTTTGCTTGCAATGATTTACTTTGATCATGCAAAGACCTCTCATCATACAACAGAAAGATAATCTGAATTCCCAACTCACCGGCACCTACGCTACGCCAAGTTTGGTGCAGATGTCGCGTTCTCCTCAAGTCGAGTGGATGACTTATCTGCTTCAATGCAAAGTCAGAAAAGCGATCAAGCCTGTCGTGAACAGCTCGACTCAAGCATGGAATCCATGTGATCCAATAAGAAATCGGCTTCAACATGGACTAGACAGAATGAAATGCTGCCAATGCCGCAGAAATGATAACTGCCAATGAAGGGATCTGAATCTCTCAATACCCGGTAATAAGGATTGGTGAAGAATTATTTGCCACATTCTCAGGGAAAAGAAGACATGATCTATCAATGCTACAAAAATAAGGAGCTATCCAAAAACTATGCCTCTATTCTACCTCACTTTTCTCAACTACTCTCTTATCCCAGCTCTGATACCATATCAGAGATTGTATTTCAGAGCAATCGAATAATCAAATTCATTAACATAAGGTTATAAATACATAATGGCAGTGAACAGAGTGCTCTAAATGGCACTCGCGGTTTTAACAAATGATAACAAACATTCCCAATTATTCTAACAAACATACTCACACTTAAAAAATAAAACAAACTATCCTACGGTAGAAATGATGGAATACTCAACATTACAATGTAGCATACCACTAGTCATCATATTCCTCCAACATGCTTTGTTGGAGATCACCACCATGAATACCAAGTAATGAAGTGATCCTATCATGCTTATGCTGTGCGACTTTAGTTTTCATGTGATCTCCATCAAGAGATCTTATTATGGTGAAGTCTTCGTGGATCATAACCCCCCATGGGTGTACTTTGCCTGGATCCCATGGACTTAAGAACTGATGGCTTTGATCTGAAAATGGTTGTTTCCCCAAAGCCTGAAGCTACTAGGAAGACCTTTCTCCATAGCTTCAGTTTGGAAATCAAACTGGCATACATTTGGCATTGGAAATTTTCCCTCAACATCTAAACTATCATCAATGAAGTGATGTAAGAATTCATCACTATAAGCTGATTTGAAATCTGCAACATACTCCCCTTCATCATGCTCGTTTCCTGAAAAAGCATTGGTGATCTCAGCATTTTTTCCATTTGCATACCTTCCGTTTGGATCATTCAGGAACTCCACCTCATAATCTTCTTGATGTGGAACATTCTTTCCATGTTCTGAACTGTAATAAGAATAATCTGTGTGAGCAACTTTTTCCTTAATTTTTTGTAGGTGTTGTTTTGCTTGAGAAGCTATCATCTTAGCTTCTTTGGCCCTCCTTAACCATTCATCACACCTTTTCTAATTCCGCACTACATCTTCATTAACAGTCACAGATGCAACCTGAGAGTCAACTAATTTCTGCTCAATGTTCTGTTCTGACTTCTCCTTTATTGATGACCCTTTAACTTTCTTACAGATTGATAAATGATGTTCCAACAAACTCTAGATGCTCTAACAACGTAGTTAGATTCTTCTGATATTCTAGGAAGACTTCCAACATTTCTGCCATGAGTTCCTGATTAGTCTTCATATTTCTGTTGATAACTATCCTAAACTACTGAAATCTGCAAAAGGAGATTAAACAACACAGGTTGGCAGGGTACACGGTCTAATACCACTATAAGAACCCGTGCTATTTCTATACCAAATTTTTGTTTTTTCCTCAATGTTTTTTTTGGATTGGCATTAAATCAAACGGTTTACAAGCATCCTATTTGAAGAGTTTCAAACTGGAGTATTTTTAAAAATTTTGCTGATTGTTTTTTCAAAACCACAATGCCACAAATACTTATGAAACTCAAATTGATATGCACATATTTGATGAAGCATAATATCGAACTGTTTGCATCATTCTAACGTCTGAAATACTCAGAATTTAAATAGAACAGTTTGCTACAATACAGGGAAAAATTATAGAGTTAAACAAATATTATTTTCTGACCTTGATACATGGAAAAATTTACCATTGAATAAGTTCAAAAACTTATAACAGCCACACTCAGCTTGTATCATATCACTCAGTTGTATTTCCACACCAACAGGAGAAACTTATTGCCCTCCAGTACAAAATCAAATGCAAAGCATAGAACAATTCAAACGCCCAGCTTAGAAGGTAATACCAAAAGCCCAGCTGGAAGCTATAACTCATGTCACCCTCAGATTGAAGATGATCAACAAATACAATATTTGCCCATTTTGTATCTACGTCCACCAGCTAATAAGGACAGCCAACCATACATTCCAACGGCACTATGAGCTTGGCAAAAACCCTTGACCTGCTTGGTTCCTTGATGGTGACTAGATAAAGTGCATAAATCACCTAAATAAATCCATGATTCTACCACCCATCTCACACAATGATTGATGACATAGAAATGAAGCTTCAATCGCCCACAAATCTGAAATCCCACATGCAACCAGCTATCTCTGTATTTCTGACAATCTTTACAATTATTATAACAATTTGTCTTGCCTGCAAGACTTCAAAAATTGTCCACATTCAATTCCAATGTGAAACCTGTATGATTTCACCTGCAAATTAGCTACGGAGGAATCTTGCACCACCAAAGCCAATCCAATCCAATAGATGCACCCATGAATCCTGTGCGAATTCACCAAGGTTGGCTGAAATGGGTTTTCGTCCAATCAACCAAGAAGAAACCCAAGGGTTTTCGGCTTAGAGCTTGCTGGACCAAAAGCAGAAGCTCTCAAAACTCTCCTGAAATTGCATTGGGTTTTATCCAAAGCAAACAGGTTCAGATTGTTTAGGGACAAGCAATCATTGGGAGGGAAGAATTGTAATGTCCCTTTTTTCCGAGTGAGTCATTAATTGAAGACCGTTACCCTATACTATATTCGTATAGGCTATAAGTCAGATATTTTAAGGCGATAATTAATTAATTAAATTTTAAATAGTCCTAACCTTCTTGGAATGATTTATATTTAATAAATTAAAATTTGAACCATGGTTATTTGAATAAAGTGACTTTATTTTATGTCAATGGAAAATTATAAAGAGGGTCACTTTATGAGCGGGAAAATGAAATAAAAGTAAAATATTAGTCACTTATGAGGAGTTAAAAGGCATGATATTTTAAAAGGAGATTTTATAATTTTAAATTCTGGAAAGTTCCAAGGAGGTTATAGAAAGGGTTGAGAGCCAAAAACTAAAAAGTAATTCTTCTTGATTTGTCAATTCTCTTGGATAGCTTTGAGAACTTGTGCTTTTGATTCACCAAACCCTTGGATGCTTTTTGTTGATTGGATGAAAACCCATTTCAGCCAGCCTAGGAGGATTTGCACAGGATTCACAAGTGCAATTAATTTGAGAAATAAGGAATTGTTTGCAGTTGCTGGCATCATTGTTCCAGCTACAAATTTATTGAAGATTTGCAGACAAATAAGACATTTATTTTGTGGTGTGTGCACTGGTGAAAAATCAAAAGATATAGCATAGTGCGTGCAAGGGAAGGAAGAACAACAAATATAGTGCAGCATGTGCAAGGAAAAAAGATGATAAAAAAATCAAATAGTAATTATATGGAGTAATTCTACCCAGCCATACACTTTAATTAGACCCGAGGAGTTGATTTGTTTATTTGTAGAACTTAGAGCCTTTTCCACATGATGGCGTGGCACTCCAAGCCTTCCTAGAGACTACCATACCAAACATAAAGGAGGGTGCAGCTCATCTTGGGTTGACTTTGCCTAAAGGAAGTCATCGCAGCAGTATTAAAGAAAAAACCAACATATAAAAGGTCCAATGTACTTCCTAATGCCTGTTGTACCTTCTTATGAGCCAGTCGTACCATGTTGTGGGGGCCTCACAAGCTTATGGGAGTCATAAGGTTTGTTGCTGATCAATAAAATTGATAAAACTGAGTTATTTGATGTCCAAGTCAGCACTCCATATTTTAATATTGAATTTATATGACTGATATTTCTGCTGTAAGAATTTTTGACACAAAAAGTGAAAATATATATATTTTCTCTGTGAGCATATGATAAAGAATTTTTTTGCAAAAATGAGGTTATGAATATTTGAGCATTGGAAGATGATACTTATGATGTTAATATATAAAACAAGTTCCAAAACACACTCAGAATAGCTTGCCTGCAAAGTGTTTGACGGAATGCCTATCAAGTTAAAATTGTCAATAGTTCAAGTTTGGATCAAATATCCTGGTAGGGGACATTGCATATGTCCATATGGATATAGTACAACACAAATATCATACCTGCGCATGTCCAAACAATTGCATTTTTCCAGCTGCATCTAATTCATAAGGATTCAGTTGCCCAAAAAGTTGACCTGAAAATAAATCTGTTATAAAATCCAAAATTTGTAAGAAAAAAAAATAGTTTTATTGTTTATAAATAAACATGAGCAAAAGATCCCATACAGAATTGTTCTTACATGGGCATTTTCTCATGGATGTTTTCTTACTACCAGTGCAACGAGGAACAACTTTGTTATTCCATCAAGTATGTGACAGATTTTGTTTGTTTTGAATTGTTGTAAATAACTTATCACACCAAATGTTATGATGATGCTAGGTAGGGTCACAGTAACCACTAATTTTTCCAATCTTCTTGGTGCTATTCATATATCTATTTAATTAAAATATTTTGTTCTTCAAAAACCTATTTATTAACATCTCTCAAAGAGAATCATTATATTGCTTTGTCAAACATGAGCGTAGTAAAACTAAAAAGCCATCTATCAATTCATGGTCTTGTCTATTTTGTTTCCACCATTTCAATGATGGATAAACTTTTCACACCCCTACTCTATTAACTTCATGGATTCTATTTGTCAATCTTACAAATATGATAAGGCGAAACTCTGAAGTGTTGAGTATCCAATTAATTTACATTTTTTTTCAATTTCTTTATAGTTTATAATAATGTATTATAATTTCAATTGAATAGTTATGTTTAATTGCTAAGTTGTCAATTCTGGTATGGGTTCCGCTAGAAGTACGGGTATCTGGTACGTCAGTATGGCGAAACATAGTTCTTTCATATAATACGTTTGGGTACATCTACATAACAAATATGTATGTATGTAAAAAAAATTAAAATATACAAAATTGCATACACATTTGATTTATCATATAATACTATATTTTATGATAATAATAACATTTGAATCTTTAATAGTATGATACTTCATCATCAATCAATGATATTACGATAGTCATTAAAATAATTGTCTAAGTTGTTAGTTTTGGTCTCCACTACCAACCCCCTCGTTGTAATCAAGTTTCTTATGTAACAAGAGATCAAGGCCCCAATGAAGTGAGGGGCAATGCCCCTTGTGGGGGTCTAGGGGCAATGTCCTTGATGAGGTCAACGGGTAAAAATTGCTCACAACGGTTTGAGGGCAATGCCCCTTGTCCATTCCCTGTTGCAATATGGGGCAAGTTCAAAGAGTAGAACCCTCGCCACCAAATGAAAATTAAGGTCTTTGAAACCACACGAACCTTCATGGCGCACACCGTTTTCACAATTTTATCATTTAATGGCAAAATCAAGTAGTTTGCAATCATTCTACTTAAAAATGGCACAGGAAGAATGAGTTTGTGTGAAATAGAGTTGTGTTTGTCAACAACAAACATAAGACTGCATTTAGAATTTAGGGTGCTTTTTAGGGTTTTTTATGTTTTAGCATTTTAAATTCTTTTTTACATCACTTTTTGGGCGTTTTCATTGTTTTTTGCCTGAAAGAGTGTGTGGGAGTGTTTAGCGCCTAGGAGCAAATAGGTACCATTTTTACACACTCTTGGGACACTCCCATCATTGCTCCCAAGCCCAACCCAATTGGGTACAGAAACAGGAGCCAATTCAAAAAACACAATAACTTAGTTTACTTGATGCAATATGCAATTGAATTCATTCTTATAATTTATATTATAATTTTTAGTTTCTAATTAAGATTCAAAAAATTAAATGTGAAAAGTGAATTTTTAATTTTTAAGTTAAAATCATTAGTCTTTATCAAATTCTTTGTATTACAATTTTTTAGTTTTAATATGTTTCTAATTAAGAATATTAATAAATATTAAAATAAAGAATTAGTTATTGTCCTCTTCTTCCACAATGTGAAAATCTCTAGAAGCTCCACACACCTCCAAATTGCATAGTGTGTAGCTTTCTTCTAGTTTATGAGTGGAATCAAGAGACTTTCTCATGGATCTTCTTCCTGTCTCATGAATGGTGTTGATGTGTGCATAGTTGGCTCGGGCTTCTCCCCTGCACAAGAGATTGAGTTGTGCCCTAGGTCAAGCGGTTTGCCTTCAAGGCCCTCTTTTGTGCATGCTTTCTTCTCTCCTTGGGTTGCATCTGGCAGAAAGATCACCTTTTCCTTCCCCCCTCCTATGGCTAATGGCCCTTTTGTCGTGATGGAAAAGGCAAATGTGCAGGGTTCTCCTCCAAGTGCGATGGTTTTAACTGCACAAGGCCCCTACTTCAAGGACGATGTCACTAGCAAGAGCGAATGCAGATTTGTGGTCAGGATGCTCGTCCAATGAAGTGCAGTAAGGTTTTTGAGGAATCTGGGTCCGTCAAGATCTGCCCCAAAACCCTAATCAAAAGGGCTCCTCCCATGCTAGTTTTTTCTGAGGAGCTTAAGAAAGGTGTCCACGACGGAGAGCCCATTGGCCAATTCAACTGTCTTTGGCCAAAATAATTAGATCTGCACAATTAGATCACATTTGCATGGCAACCTATGCTCAAAGGTAATGTAGAAATTTATCCTTGTGCGCAAGGGTTTTTCATTGTTGTGTTTGATTGTAAACAGGACAAGGATGCCATCCTTCACGAAAGATGGTGTTGGGATCAAAATCTGCTGCTCCTCAAACCTTAGTATCCTGATTTCAACCCCATCACTAAATCTTATTCTGTGAAACCTGTATGGGTTCGTCTTCCAAATCTCCTATTACAGTTCCTGTTTGAGGACTGCTTTGTAGCGATTGGAGACTCTTTGGGAGACTTTTTGGTTGTTGACACAGATACTTCCAACTTCACCCATACAACTTTTGCCTACATATTTGAGGATTTGGATATCACAAAGGATCTCCCTACTGATATCACATTCAAAATTGATGAACACAGTTGGACTCAACCACTGGATTACGAAGGGTTGCCCTTCTGATGTAGAAGATGCTCTGAAACTAGATATATGGCTAACAGCTGCTCTAGAAAACTAAAAAATCTAAGTATCAATCTTGGTGGTCAAATGTTCTTCCTCATTATTATCCAATCGAGGCTTTGAAGGTTAAAGGAAAAGAACCTGAATCTTCCTAGGCTAACAGGGAGGGCTTTCCCCTAAAAGGTGGATGAGGTACCAATAGGAAGTAGGCCCACATCACCTATAGTGTCATCTCCCCAGACTCCTATAGTTCCCAATCCTCTTTGAGCAGCTACTCCTACACTTGAGTTTGATTTGCAGCAAGGGGGCAATTCTTCAGCAGATGCAGCATCTTCAAAGTTTAGCCTTAGTCCTAAGGGCGGTAAGGTTTCTTCACCATCAGATGTGCATGCAGCATCTTTGGGCCGGCCATTTGATGTTGATCTTTGCCCCAGTGGCGATGATCTGATTGGACAGGGAAGAACGGAAAGTTTGGGGAAGAAGAATCCATTAGCTGAGGTGGACCCAAACACTATAAATTCTTCTCCATCAGTGATGGAATGGATAAGAGGTTAAGAGGAAGAAATCCTCTTCCAGCAAACATCAAATGTTGCTCAAATTGACCACAAAAAGGGGGAATTGTGGTCAGAATAGAAATTTCTTAGAGAAGGGGCTTTCTAAGAATATAGCAATTTAATATTTCTGTTTTTATATGGGTTATGTTGACAACCTATTGTTGTGTTATCTTTTTGTTGCACCCCTTGTGGCAAGGGCATGCATTGATGTATTTACTTTTCATCAATATAAGCCATCTCTTACATATCAAAAAAAAGGAATATTAATAAATATTTACTTTATTTTATTTTTAAATTAATTTATTAGATTTAAATGTGAAATTTATCATGAATTTAATTATAGGTTCCTAGGTTGTATATTTTTGTGAAATTAAATATTAAATACATATTACAAATTATTGAAGTTAGACACTTAAATCAATTTATGATCTTTTATGATTTATTAAAAAATTTATTACTACAAGATATTAATCATGGCATCATCATCATCGTCTAATGTTAGAGAAATAGAAAACAATAACAAGTGTATCAAACTGAACCCTATATCTCCATTGTGGAAATATGTCACCGTTCTTCACAAAATTCAAGATGGTGGAGATTATAAATGGAAATGTCATGATGTTTAAAAGAGTACAAAGGTTCCTATGCCAAGGTTCATGGGCATCTTTGTCACATAACATGGACCAGATGTGTTGTATGTTCCAATCCAAATGTTGATAGTCATCCAGGGAAAGGGTTGTCACCTACAGAAGTTGTAAACTATCAAAAAGTACAAGATGAAAATAATAATCATGTTCAAGCAACAAAACAAAGGTCAAATGTCTAAATAGACCCCCCTTTCAATTTGGAATCAGCTTTAGCGACATCTACATATTATAAGAGGAGCAATTTAGGGCCTTTTGAAAAAGTTTATTTGCAAAGTCAAGAGGATATGGTTCAAAATATTGTCAGTTGCTTGTATGCAAACAAGATTGCATTCAATGTGGTGTGCTCTCCATATTGGCAAAAGATGTTCAAATCAATTAATGAGGCACTAAAAGGATACAAAATCCTAGGCTATGAGAAGGTTAATACCACCCTTTTGACTAAAGAAAAAGAAATTATAGACAATTGCAAGTGATTCAAGCTTTATGGAAAATCTCTAGGGCTTCTATCATTTGTGATAGATGGAAGAATGTTAGAAATAGGCCATTAATCAATATGATTGCAATGAGCCCAAAGGAAGCAATGTTTTTGAAAACAATGGAATGCAAGACTAATAAAAAGATACACAATTTATTTTATCAATATTTTTAATTAAAAACAATTGAGTCAATGAGGCCAAAAAATGTTGTTTAGGTGATCATAGATAATGCGCACCATGTTTGGTTATAAAAGAAAGATTTCAAAACATTTGGTGGACACCTTGTGCAATTCATTCTTTAAACTTAATGCTACAAAAAAAATTGGCAAAATTCAATGGATACAAAAAACTTGTGAAGAAGCCAAAAAAATTTAAATGTTTATTTATAATCATCAAAATTCATAGGTGATTTATAGACAATTCACTAAGTTGGGGATATTGAAGATAAATTTCCAAATTCTAGACTACATTTTGTGTTAGAAATATTCAAATATATCTTTTTCATGAACTTTTTAAATATATTTAATATTTACCTATTTTTTAAATTATCATTTTTTTAATTAAAGTGATTGAGACACACTTTGCCACACACTAGATTGTTCTGGCTTGTAGATGTGAACAAGCCTTAAAAAGTACGGTGATTAGTGATATTTGGATAGTTTGGAGGCCATCTCAAACATATAGAGCGAATAATATTAGAACACCCATTCTTGATGATGATTGGTGGATTCAAGTAGACTACTTGCTCTCTTTCATTAAATTGATATACACCCCTATTCGCTATTGTAACAATGATAGGCCAATATTGTGTAGCATCTATGACTACATAATATAAAGAGTAGATTAGAGACATAATCATAGCAAAAAGGTAAAACCCCTCCAAAAAATTTATAAGTAAAAATATATGAGGTAACCAAGAAAAGCTGGGATGAAACGACATTTCTTTTTGCAATGTAATGTCCCAATTTTTGGTCATTCCAACATCTTTGTTAGCTCTAGCTTTCTTGGAGAGTGCCAATCTTTTCTGAATGGAGTTCAATTATTGGCATTAAGTTCGAGGGGATCAAAATAAGTTTGTCGATGGGGGCACTTTTGCCATTCCATGTGCATTCCAAATTTCTTGGAGGGATTTTATCTTTTTAGAAAGTGTCAAGTTTATTAAGATTGATCTTCGATGAACTTTAGAGTATGATGGCATTTTCAAAATTCACATTCGGGCTAATTTTGTATTTTTTGCAACTTTGGTTGGATGTGTAGAAAATAATTTAATAAGTAAATAATTAAACGTTAAGTTGTTGAAAAACAAATTAGAAGACAAATTATTTTAATTATTTAATAAAGTGAATTATAAGTGACTAAAGTGTAGAAAAAGTTAAAAAAATAAAATAAAGTTGCTTTATGGAACAAAAGGGGATTATTAATTAAAAAGTGATTTTAAATTATAATTTTCAAAAAGTTCCTCAAATAATTATAGAAGAGGTTGAAGAGACTCATTGGATTCATTTGGGATTATTCATCTTTGGTGAAACCCTTTGTGGGACTTTGAGGTATTGTTCAGCTTTTTAACCCTAGAACATAAACCTCAACAACAAAGATCGGTTTCGATAGTGAGAGATCTACCCTAGCTGATTTAGAAGTGTTGTCATTCAGATTTCACATGTGTGCTAAAGGTTTGCAAGATTTTGGAGTGATTTATCTATTCAAGTATTCTAGGTTTGGCAAGCTTGCAGGTATTAATATACACCAATTTTGTGAGCAAATAATAATTTGTGTTGTGTGCACACATGCAAAGAAAAAAGTAGAGATTTATTGTGCAATGTGTGGCCTATGAAAGAAAGAAATAAAATACATATATCGAACCCAGTCATATTTGGAGGCATTTTTGACTGCCTAAGTTCCAACACAGCTCTCTTTGACTTCCTAAAGTGTTAGCGTAGCCAACAAAAGGAACCACCAAGGATTTTGGATTGTCGTACCTCCTAATAAAAGTGTGTACCAATTTAGAGGACAATCATGAGGATGACAAGGCAGTTTGAAAAGATTCAAAGCTTGGTTTGAGACTACCGTGGCAATGGAAAAAGATAATCGCAACTTAAGGTAGAGGAATTTATGAGCCATACCACTCATTGGGAAATCAAAAAGATTGATGAGGCATCTCGAAAGGGTCAAAACTAGTCAACAAACTTGGTGCAACATTTCCCAAAGGAGTCATAGCCTTTGAATAGTGCTAATTTAATATTATTGCCCGTCATACCTTGCACAAGGATGTTGTACCATGCTAAACGAAAGCTTTATAGTTTTAGGAATGAGCACAGATGATTTTTTATTGATGTTTTGACTCTCCTCAAGTCAGGTAAGCATTTGGAATATTATATTGACTTTTAAAAATTAATTTTATATTTGCTATGTGAAATTCCTATGAATATCATTTTGTAACAGCAAAGCAAGGTGTTGTATAAATTTTATCTATTATCATATTAAAAAAAAATTTCACTAAATGTGTTGTTGGAAAAATTTGGAGATGAGAATTCAATGTTGTTGATTATTTACAATATTCATGCAAACAACTTGAAAAAACATCACTAATGAGGATTCACAGGGTATAGGTTAGAGTGTATGATTTAAATTATTATTTTAATATTTGTTAGTTTTAATCAATGTTCCAAGGAGATGCATCCCATCCAAAAAAATTGTGTCCCCTGTAGGGGAACATTTCCAAGACTTGGGGAAAATATCCCCCCACAACACCACCACTTCCACCACCTCTGTCAATGACGTCGTTGGGTCGCTTGCTATATGGCACATGCCATTACATACTGATTCCAACCCTTAACTTCGTGAAAACTAGTTGACCTCTCATGGGTCACTCATAGAGATGTTATACTGCAAATTTTGCCATGAAGATTTCAATTGACCTCTATTTTTATATCAACATTGCTCCCCCACCATTGCTCCGCCACTATGCCCTCACTGTCCCCAAATTTAGGCCCTTGGTCCCCCCGTCTAGAAGCTCCGTAGAACACTAGTTTTAATCCTATGTAAAAAGTTGAAGTTCAAAGTCAAAAGTTAGTTACCTGGTTGTTAGGAAGTTAGCATAAATAAGATAATTGTTAGGAAGTTAGTATAAGTTAAAAAATTGCTATTCTCGGGTGGATAGCAAATAATCATGCCCACTCCCCCTGCCATACGAACTACTATCCCTTTCTCAATTCTGCTATTGATACCACGAAGGCAGGCAACAATCTTGCCTTTTACCTTGTTGGGATCTAGAGCTCCCAAGTAACAAAGTTGTCTTGCAATTTCATTTGCAATTGAGGCTTTGACATCCACTGATGATACTAGGGGATACCATTTCTTCTCTGGTAAGGAGAACTGGGATCCATTTTGTCCCATATAAGTTTTCTCGTTTCCTAGAGAAACAGAGGCAAGTATTTTTTTGTCAATAGTACTTGCTCCAACAGTTACAATCCATGGGCCACATTTGACAGTAAACTAACAATTGGACCAGCATTTCCTACAGAACAAACCACTACCTTTCCTAATTGAATGGCATGGTATGCTCCAGTGGCAACACTATCTACTCTTTCGTGAATGCCTACCTCAAATGCTGCAAGAATATCACGTCATAGCATCCTTTTGCCCAACAAACTTTGTAGGCTACAACTCTAGCATGAGGAGCTCCTCCCTTTGCAATCCCTTCCACACATCCATACAAACTGCCAGTTTTCACAAAATTCCCAGCTGCTATGAACAGAGTATGAGTTCCATGCCCAACCATGTCTCGTGGTGTAGGAAGATGTCCATTTTTGAAAAGCTGCCCATTTTCAGCCTCATGTCCTATGTGGAAGTACTTGGCACCAATTAATTTCCTATTACAATTAGCTGCACTAAAGTTGGTGCCACTTTGACAGAAACCCTTCCAGCGGGAAGGGATAGGGCCAAGCCCTCCATCATGGAAGCTCGTAGATTCTGGCCAAACACCTGAATCCAAGTATTGGAGACATTGTCTTTTGGGAAAAGAGACAATTGTTCATACTGATCACTTGACTCTTCAGTTTCTTCAATCTCAAAACAAAATTGAAGAAGCTAGACATATGAAGTGGGCTTCATATTTACAAGAGTTTCATTTGGTCATCAAGTATAAGAAGGGGAACACCAACAATGTTGCAACTTGTTTTAAGTCATCCTTCTACAACACATATTTTAACTATTGTGTCCAATTCTCACTTGGGATTTCAGACATGGTCTTCTCAATATGCTCAAGATCCTAATTTTGGCACTACATACAATAGCCTTCAAAATCCTTCAACTTCCAATTTGACACCTTTTCAAGATTTTCATAAAGGAACAGTTGCTCTACAAGTTGGATAAACTTTGTGTCCCTCATGAGCATCAGACTTCTCTTCTTAAGGAAGCACATTCTACTCTTTATGGTGGTCATTTTGGCAAACAAGAAACACTTTGTTGTTTACAGAGGTTCTTCTATTGACCTCATATGCAGCGAGATGTTCTACATTCCTCAAGAGATGTGTAGTTTGTTGCCGCCCCAAACCAATGAACAAAAAGATGGGCTTGAGTATTCCTTTGCCTATTCCTTCTTGTCCCTGGGAGAGCATTTTTATGGATTTCGTTAGTGGCTTTCCATTGACTGTTTGCCGCCATGATTGTGTTTTTGTGGTTGTTGACTGATTCAACAAGATGGCTAGGTTCATCCCATGCCACAAGACAAGTTCTGCACATGACTTAGCCCAACTCTTCTTTGACTCTATTTGGAGATCTTTTGGTTTACCCGCATTGTTTATGATCATGACTCACGTTTTGTGGAACATTTTTGGCAATCATTATAAAAAAATTTGGGAGTTTCTATTAACATCTCCACTAATTTTCATCCTCAATTAGATGGTTAGACTAAAGTTGTGAACCAAACTCTTATACAGAGTTTGAGGATTTATTACCACAATTCTCCTACCAAGTGGGGTTTGAGCCTAACCCACATAGAGCATGCATACAGCCGGGCAGCTCACTCATCTACAGGTCACTCACCTTTTGAGGTATGTCTTGGTTTCCAATCTTTGGCTCCATATGAGTTGCCCTTATCTTTTCCCTCTCCAACTACTATGCATATTCAAAAAGAGTAAGATAAGGCCCAAGCCTTCATACAACATTTGCAGAATCTTCAATCCAAAGTAATTCAAATTGTTTAGAAGACTCAAGAAAAGCAAAAAAAACTTATGGATTGTCATCGTATCCCTCATACTTTTCAAGTTGGGGATAGAGTTTGGTTATAATTGGACAAGTGTCGTTTCCAAGAGAAAGCACATAGTAAGGTCAAGCCACTTCACTATGGGCCTTACACTATTCTTCAGAAGGTGTTTAAAAATGCATACAACCGAGCAGCTCACTCATCTACACGTCACTCAACTTTTGAGGTATGTCTTGGTTTCCACCTTTTGGCTCCATATGAGTTGCCCTTATCTTTTCCCTCTCCAGCTATTATGCATATTCAAAAAGAGCAAGATAAGGCCCAAGCCTTCATACAACATTTGTGGAATCTTAAGTCCAAAGTAATTCAAATTCTTTAGAAGACTCAAGAAAAGAAAAAACAACTTATGGATCGTCATCATATCCCTCATACTTTTCAAGTTGGGGATAGAGTTTGGTTATAATTGGACAAGTGTCGTTTCCAGGAGAAAGCACATAGTAAGGTCAACCACTTCGCTATGTGCCTTACACTATTCTTCAGAAGGTGTTTAAAAATGCTTTTCGACTTTGTTGTCAATGTTGATCTTCTCAAGCACTACCATGAGTCGACACTAGAAATTGAGCCCCATGTCAACCATCCTGCAGATGTTGTTCCTGATATTCAGCTTCCGCTTGATTCCGATAGTTTTTTATGCAAAGACTCGTCAAACACGACATGGTTCCACCACTTCCTATCTTGTTGGCAAACAAGGTCAGCTTTCGCATCAGGCCCATTGGATCTCTCACCATCAGCTATTTCAAGATTTCTTTCTCTTCTGAGGAAATTGGAGTCTAGTGTTGTTATCACTGAGAGGAATGACGAGGATTCATAGAATATAGGTTAGAGCATAAGATTTAAATTATTAATTTAATATTTGCTAGTTTTAATCGTTAAAGTTACAAGTCAAATGTTAGTTTCCTAACTGTAAGGAAGTTGGCATAAATTAGAAAATTGTTAGGAAGTCGGTATAAGTTAGAAAATTGCTATTCTCTTGGTTATTTTCTACTTCACGTGAAGATTTGGATGATATTCCAAATCTTTAATTTTGGCATACATAATGCCTATATAATAGTGTATTTGCTCTTCACAAAGCATATTGTAGAATGCAAGTTTTACAGTTCATCTTATTGTAGAGCTTATGGTATTTTGTCTGCAAATTTAATCTCTGATTGTTGGTTTGCTTGCCTCTTTCCATATCAATCGCCTCTAATTTATGGGGCTTCGCGAGTTGATATGTTACCCAACTAGTGGGCAAATGTTCAATGGACACTAGCTGACAATGGGTGGATTAAAGTCAACTTTGACGGATCGGCTAGGGGCAACCCTAGGCCATCCAGGGCCGAATGCATACTTAGAGATCATGATGATAAGATTTTGGTGATCAAAGCCAGGAAGTTTCCAAGAGCAACAAACAATGAAACAGAGTTGTTAGCAGCCTAGTTTGGGATTCAATTGTGCAATAGACCAGGATTTTCGAAATTGCACTTGGAAGGAGATTCTATATTGTGATAAAATGCAATTTGGCACCATACAACACCGAATCGGAAATTGAATAAGCTCCTCCCACGCATTTGGCTCAAGCTGGCCAACTTGGAAGATTTCAAAGTCTCCCACACCTACCGTGAGGCAAACATAGAGACGAATGAGCTATTGAAAGTGGTAGTGGGCAAGAAGGCAAACACCAATGGGTTAGATTTGGCAAACCTAAATCTTTCTAACATATTGGCCGAAAGGATGTTTGAAAGCATTGCAGTTATGCCTAAGGCAGAGGAGTATTAATTGTTAAGGGAAAAATGGATGGCAGACGGAGGACGCCTTTATCAGCCAATGAATCTTGTCTATAGTCATCATTTCAGAATGGATGCTATGATTTGTATCAGTTCTTGGAAGAGGCAAATGGATTTCTGTGGGAGGGTTTCGCAGCAGCAATTGAAGAAAGTTTTCAACATGACAAAGCCTACAGGGATGGAAGCAATTAAGAGAATCCTCAGAAAAGCCTTCCTTGGATCTTCATACCGTTATAGGGCAAATAGGGATAGAGCTTCGCTTATCATGGCTTGGCTTCTCAATGCCTGGGAGGAGAAAAGCTTGGTGAAGTTCCTGATGCAAAAATTGGTAGGCCAAAGGGAGGGGTGATATGCAGTATTACCTATATATGTCGATTTGTGGATTTGGACTCTACCCAACTGTAGGGACCTAGCAAAGGCTTACCCTCCATTATAATGGCTCATGGATCCCTTTCTTGATATGGTCTACAAAGGAAGTCGAGGAAGCTCAACGCTTGCAAGTGGGCCATGACAATTTTTCTTAAGGAGCTTGTGGGTTCGATGCAAGTTGTAGGGAGACATCCGGTCCTAGCACTAATGGCCACCCCAATAGACATAGGATAAGAGTGCGAGGTGGAGGAAGGAGATGAATCTTAGCAAGGACGATTGTCACTTCTTTGTTATTTTGGTCTTTTGGCTCTATTTGTTCGTTAATGGTTGACTCTAAAAATTTGAAAAAACATCTCAAATGAGCTTGATGCAAATTGTTTGATGAAATGTCTACTTAGTGAAACTATGAAAAAATTGTAAAATAAATGAGTTTGAATTGAGGGTAGTTATTACATGCAACCTTTGGCATATGCTTTAAACCCCAAGTACTACCATGCTAACATGTTGACACTATCAAATAGGATAGGACCAAATATGGATGTTGAAGTAGTTGACAAATATAAAAAAGCCTTCAAGAAGATAGTTACAAATTCTAAAGTTGTTGCAGAGATTCAAGATGAGTTTGAGGCTTTGCATCTTTAACGAAATTTGCACTAATGGTTATGCAATGGCAGATTAAAAAAAATGGACCTAGTGAAGTAGTGAAACTTCTATGATGCCACAACTAAACATTTGCAAAAAATATTTATCAAACTTCTATTAAAAATGTAACATTATATGGATTATATTTCAATTTAAATTTTTTTTATTTGACTGTTTGCATCTTTGTAACTTGTAATATCATATTTTTAACAAATTTTGAATTCTTCTACATCTACGAGAAATTGAAACACATGTGGCTTCATCAATTTTGTGAAATGAAATAGGTTGGCAATTACTAAAGCAAAAGACACTGCATATGCTCATTCCAAATTTCATCTCTTGTTGTATTCCTCCACAAACTACACAAAAGGAAGTAGTAGACTTTGGGATGTGTAGCCTAAGATGAGTGGCATTGATGTATCCATAAATGCATAAACACATCTCAATCCTTGTTGAAAATTCCGATATAACAGGAAGACATAGATACATCTTCATTTAGTTTGGAGAGCCTAATTCATGGTTCTATCTAATCCAACTGACCTGGCTTTTCAAAGAATCTTGATGTTCTAAAACTCCAATTTTCAAAGAAATAGTAATGATATTTTTATAGCATATGATTCTATTAGTATATTTGAATTTTGTTTTGACAATGAAACTATATTTAAATATAAACATTTTCCTTTTGGAATTGTTAAATTTAGTCAAATTCTGTGACCAATATAGTTTCAATCAAAATTCAGAGTTCTAACTCCAACAATCTAATTCTAATGATTATTGTTTCAGGTATTCCTTATGCTGATCAAGAGGATAGAAGAGATGAAGATATAATCTGAAATCAAGTCCAAACTGCTGCAGTATGAAGGGAAGGATGCACAACACTTATCGATTGCTGTATTGTTTTTCCTCGTCACCGTATGAATGTTATATATGTGAATAAGAGGATACGTAGCGAAGAGATATGTCTTCCCACGTGGGAAGACACATCTCTTCCCTACATACCATTCATGATAACACAGCACTTAACAAACACTAAGATCAGATCGCTTGCTTGACTGATCGCAAGGAATGCGATTTACCATGAATCGCTAATCACAGCCTTTGTTAACTCGTTAACATGAAATTGTGCGATCAGTGGCAAATACCATAACTCATATTTGATTTATCTATCATTTAATGTTAACGTATATAATAATAGTTTATCTATTATTATATATGTTAACATTCAGATTTCATGTAATCAATTATCATGCATCGGAACCGACGCTACAAGAATTAACAGGAATATGCAATAATCATGTGTTTATATTGATTCTAAAATAATGAAAATCTCCTCTTATTACATTAAAAATTGTGTTATATGTATGTGTGAGTGTTTTATGAATGGTGTCTCCTACCTATCTATATCAAGGATCTTCAAAAATGGCTGCATCCATATCCATATCCGTGTCCATGCAACTTTGGCGAGGACAGGAGCTATTCCACAATAGAGGAAATCAATAACAAAACAAATCAACCATCAAATGAATCAATGAAGTGCATATAAATTTGGTCACCTAGATGAGTGACTCAAGGATATCACATGTCCATTGCTTATGTGTTTAATTGTTAATTAATGGATCAGTTAACTCAATCTAATTATGAGGTCAAGAGTTGAATTGCCAATCAGTGGATCATTTCACTTATTCTAACTAAAACAAAAGTGACTTTAACTGAACAGAAGTGGCACCTAACTATATCCTCAATCCTAGTGATGGCACTTATGTACCTCAAGATAAAGTGTGCCACTTAACTATATCATCAATCCTAGTGATGGCACTTATGTACCTCAAGATAAAGTGTGCACATATCATTTTTAGCTACTTAAATGAGGAAAATTAAGTATTCCTAGTATTTTAAGTAAAAATATTTAATAGGTAAACATACATAAGGCGAAGTAAATATGACACCATCAATGACTTTGGACGTCAAATTTATGTTTAAGCATTTAAGTTTCAAAAAAAAAGTGTGTAAACATTTGCAGTATTCAACATATCATATAAAACTTTGAGGAGTGTAAAATTAGCCCTAAGAGTTACTATGCCCTTCCCTAGTGCTACGCATAAAAAAAAGGAGAAGAACATCCAATGAAGTCAGTGGCAGTATTTCTACCATCACACACTCCTGTTTGTACCTGACTTTTTGCTTAATGTTTACATCTTATTGTTTGTATTGACATATGAGAATGGATGGTAAGTTAGTCTAATGTTAAACGACAAACTGGGAAGCACTAATAATTAGATGAAAAAGGAGAACCGTTTTGGTGGAGAAAGCTGTTTATCATGATGGAAAAGAGAGATGACAAAATACCTGGTGGACTCGATTGGAGTCGAGCTGACGGTCTTCGACATGGTCGGTGAGAGAATCGAGAGCCTTGCTCTGCTGCATTAAATCTTTTGAGTCCGCCACAACCCCTACTCCCTCTCCCTCCTCCGCCGCTGTTGCTCCTGCCATTTTCCCCGACTCTGTTGCGCGTCTATTGTTTGTTCACGATTTTGGAATGTCGTTTTATCGTATTTGCATGCGTTTTCTTGCCGTAGGAAAAACTAGGTATGAATGATTATAACTATTTTATATTAGAGGAGGAAAGTGCATAATTTATATTTGGGTTTTTTATCTCCCTTTCTCTCATTTGATCTTTCAATTACAAATCTGTATATATAATATTGTGTATTTAAATATATCATCTATTATCATTTTTATATATAAATTATTAAAAAATAATTTTCACATAATTATTCATTTATAATGCGTATTTATATTAGTTGTAGTATATGTTGCAATTTTCTATAAGTGTTTAAAATTGAGTAGGTATGTTGAGCTATTCAATAATGATTTGTAAATCTAACGCATGACCTTATGTGGCATGAAATTAAAAAACTCATACTTCAACTTCTTCTTCTAAGGTAGAATTATATTGTTGGCATCTCAAAATCCTCCATGTGTCATGGAGAAGTCAACATAAGACAAATGTTAAATGCTTGTAACCTTATCCCATGCAGTATCATTTCTTTTTGGCCAAATCTACCCAACAATTGCCTTGTCTACCTAATAACTATGTCTATCCCAACAAATGTGATTTTGCCCCAAGAAATGATCTGTTGCCAACAAAATTGAACATTTATTGTTATCCTTTGTCTATGAGGCTTTGCATGATCAATACTATTATGTGTTCAACAAGAACTCGATGAAGATCAAGTATCCCTTGTAATGTATTGATAATCTAGGGAAATATAGAAAATTGCATTCAAAATATAGGAAGGACTCTACAAGTGGATAGTTAAGCCTTTTTTATTTTATAACATTTATGCACCTAATTAATAGTCCATTTGATGTGCATTGACTAAATACTTCATCATCATCTACTTGAATGACACCCTCTTCAGCAAGACTTCAACGGAGCATGTGCCACATCCTTTATAAGTTTTAGCAAGCTATGTGACAACACAAGCTACAAGCCAAACTTAACAATTGCACTTTTGACACCTATAAATTTAGTACCTTGGTTTTGCCACCAACTAGAAACCAATATCATGTCAATCTAAAGAAGATCAAGATAATCTATGGCTGGCTTTTTCCACACAATCTCACAAAATTATCCAGATTTCTCATACTCACCAAGTACTTTACAAGCTTATCCTCAAGTTCTCACATTTTACTCGATCTCTTATCTAGGTTGTGTATGTAAAAGTAACATTCCATTGGACTATTATGCAAAAATGTGTCTTAAAATAATGCCTTCATTTTGCACATGTGCTTACTTTGCTAGATATTGTACACTCTTTGAGAATCAAACTAACATGTCTAATTATGTGCATGACATTATGTTATTGCAACATGATCATTCTATCACCTATCTCTTATAGATACTTAGTGTATTGTCTAGTGCTACTCTACTTATGAATGTTGGTGTGAATAAGATATTTTAGCTAGCTAATTCACTAGTGGGTCCTATTCACATGATTATGTTTACTTTTCTCATCTAAAATATTAATATTTGGAGTCTTAGGTCATTTAATAAGTATCAAGTTAGCAGTCTCATAACATAGGATTAAGATACATGTCATAATATTTTCTAATTCTATCCCTCAACCTTGCCTTTATAAGCAAGGCATCGTGTGTACATTTCATATTCAATAAATCATTCAAGAATCCATAATCAAGCAAGCTATTCTTGCAGTTTTCTCTCTTGTGGAAGGTTTTTTTGTCTTTTAGGTGATCTTGGGGTGTGGAGAGTTCACAATCCAACTCCTACACGGTATCAAAGCTTTCGTATTGCAAACTCTTTCCCATATCTAAGGGACCTCTTTAGGCTTGAAGAATATTTTGCGTGCATTTTGGGGTTTCAAAGACCTCGTGATTGAATCCAGAGTATTAGAGAAAGTCAAAAATGGCTTTTGTTTCATCAAATTCATCATATTGTGCCCAATTTACAAGGGTTTCAAGTTAGGTGAAGGTTACTTGATCTAGAAGGTAGCTAAAAGTTGGGAGCACTTTGGGCCAAAATTACCCTTTCATTACATCTGAAAGGCCCAAAAACCTAAAGATCACCTGTTACATCATTGAAATCAGCCACTACCCTAAGACATTAGATTTTTTTTTGCATCTTCAGTAGAATATTCCGATAAAATTTAGCATATACCTTGCACAAGCTAGCGTAATTCTTCCATCTTCTACATACTTGGTCAATTTCATGCAATAAACATACTTTGGCTATTGTATGGTTGGTGTAGGTGGTACAAAAAGCATTTAAATTCATTTAAAATTATTAAAAATTTGGTCACTTCCAATTTGGTTTATCCTTGAGCACCTAGTCATATTAAATCTCTTGCACATAGCAATATCCAAGAGAAGGGGGATTTAAGCCTCGAGCAATGTGGCCTATGGCCCACAACCCCTCCATTTCCCCACCCCAGCAACACCATTATCACTAGTGATAGGGTCCTTTTTTGCCTAGTAGCTAGTAGAGGTCATATAGTTACCTAGGGACTTGTCTCCTAGGTGCTTTTTTTTTTTGCATTTTTGGCAATTTTACCCTAATTAGGAAATTCATCGTAACTTTTTGTCATGATGACTATTTTTTTAAAATGAGATATCATCAAAATTTTGGTTCTATGTACTAGTGGAGCAAGTTATTTTTCTAGATTTTATTATTTGGTGTTAGTATATTCTATTTGAAATCAAATCTCCATTTTAGCTCTCGAGCTCATAAAATTTTTCTACAGTTTTCTATTTTCATGATTTCCATAATGTTGGAAAGATATTAAGAAGCTCTATCGAGCCATCCATGTACTTTTTTCTAATTTCATCCTCTAGTACATTTTACTTTATTTTTTGTCTTATGGGTATCTTAGAGGATTACTTGGACATCACGTCACTTGGTTATGTGTTGTTTTGATCCATGCACTTCATTTTAATTTTAAATCATCTATCAATCTCATGTTGCTTCAATCAAATTCTAGGGTTGCTCCATCAAAGGGTTTTCTAATGTTCATTAGCAAAAAGATAGTCAATCATTCATGTTGCATCATCAAATTCCAATTTTTTCAAGCTTTTGAATTTTGTCTTTATTGTTATAACTAGAAATCACACTTTGGTGTTCAATGGGTACGCCAAAGAGGTGTGGAAGGTCAATTAGGGGAAATTTTGGTGTATTTTGCATGCATTTGTTTAGTGTATAAGTTCAATTGGTAGGTTATTTGAAAATTCATGTTGTTTGTGCAACCAAGGTCTCAATCAAGAAGTGATAGCTTAAAATGAACTATGCATCTAGTTATAAGGATCCAAACATGACTAAAAAAATTCTGAATTAGGAAGATAACTAGATTCTATTATCAATGGGATCTTGTTATGTTTGCAATAGGTGGATAGGGGGAGGAAAGGAGAGATATAAAAGGAGAGAGAGAGAGAGAGAGAGAGAGAGACAGAGAGACAGAGAGAGAGAGACAGAGAGAGAGAGACAGAGAGACAGAGAGACAGAGAGAGAGAGAGAGAGAGAGAGAGAGAGAGAGAGACAGAGAGACAGAGAGACAGACAGACAAACAGACAGACAGAGAAATATAAAGATACGAAAAGTGATATATAGAGAGAGATAGAAGGATATATAGAGAGACAATAGAGGATATGGAGCGAATAAAAGAAAGACAGAGATAATGAGATAGATAGAGAGGGAAAGGAAGAGATGAGAAGATAGAGCTAGAGAGAGCAAGAGAGAGATAAAGGAGGTAATAAGGAGAAGAAAAGAGAGGGGAGAGAGATAGAGATAGGGAGGGAGAAACAAGGAGTGTGTGTAAAAGTGTGAGAGATATTGAGATAGAGATGTGGAGGAGTAATAAGGAGTGTGTGTGTGTGTGTGTGTGTGTGTGTCTGTGTGTGTGTGTGTGTGTGTGTGTGTGTGTGTGTGTGTGTGTGTGTGAGAGAGAGAGAGAGAGAGAGAGAGAGAGAGAGAGAGAGAGAGAGAGAGAGAGAGAGAGATGCATGGAGAGGTAAGTAGATAGAGATAGGGGAGAGAGGGAGACAAAGAGGAAGAGCGAGAGGGGAAGATAGAAAGATAGAAAGATAGAGAGTGACAAAAATATTACAAACAACATTAACATTAATTGAATCACAATATAAATCCCAACTTTAAGAATGATCATATCTTGAATGATACATTATGTAGTTAGTTAGGGTATGTTCTCAAATTATTTAGATAGATCTTTGAATATTGTATTGTGTCTAATAACTCAACTATAATTGTGGTTTTTTCTTTATCAATTGGTTTGTGTGCACCTTGGGCTATTATGTAGTTAGTTAGAGTATTTTCTCAAATTATTTAGATAGATCTTTGAATATTGCATTGTGTCTAATAACTCAACTATAATTGTGGTTTTTCTTTTTCAATTGGTTTTGTATGCACCTTGGGCTAGAATTAAAGCATAATTAAGTATTATAAGGGTTATGGTTAGGATTATTATAAATTTGGCATTACTAAAAAATATTTTAAGTACTTTTAAGTACAATTCTAATTCTACGTGGAATTAAGTATTAATGAATCTAAAATTATTAATCAAATCACCGCAATATTTTTTAATCTTACAATTATAATATTTAAAATTTATAAACATTTATTAGCTAATACAAATAAATTAAATAAAAATATTTATTTTATTTAAAAATAAATCAACAATGACTAATTATAATTTTAGAATAAGTTAAAGACTAAAATCTAGATTTAAAACTAACTTTCAATTCTATTTTATTCCTTTTTGCATGCAAATCATTTCATATTAGAATTTTCAAATGATTAGTAAATTAAATAAAATTAAATATATCAAATCCCAAATAGATATATATTAACGAAAAAACATTCTATTTTATTTAAAAAGTCACTTTTAACAAGATAATCAACTTCAAAAAAAATTTAAAAAAATGAATTATGTATCTAATTATAAAAAAATATTGTATTTTATCAAATGAAATCGATTTTAAACAAAATTCTAAGCTTTAATATATTCACTACGATTAAATAAAATTTTGTGGGATTTTTGTTGCTTTTTCATCTAACGGCTATAAACGTTTCAAATATCTTGCACGCCTTTAAGATGATATCAAGCATGGATTGTCCAGTTGAGCTTGTAAATCTCACATAGGGAACGCCTTCGGCATAATTAAGGTTCTAGAGTTTATTCTAGTGTGCTTCCAATGTTTCTTTACACTAGGTTATCTCATTATTGGGGGCTCCATTGTGTCTCTTTTTTGCTTCCTATATAGGGATAATTCATTGTAATTTTGTGATGGATGTGATCCTAGAGGCATCATTGATTCCTCCATCTTTTATCACTTTATTGTATCTTTTCTTTAATTCGGAGAAGATTTTTATCTTGCTAGGTTTTCTCTTTTTTTATAAATTTATGTCAGGTCATTTATAAATGGGTAACTAACATGGCCTATTTGTTGGGTCCCATAATAATCTTCGTATCTGCATTATTTATATAATAATCAACTAGTACTCCCTAAGTTGCACTTAAGGGATGGTGTTGGTGTGGATAAGGTGTTAGGTGTCTAACTCGTATGGTGCCAATTATAGCACAATATATGATGATTCTATGTGTTGAACTTGTACAGTACCAATTATTTACCATCAACATGTGTGATGTAGAGGGTTTGGTGTTAATGAGCAATTTCCTTAGCTTCTTCTATGGGTTAGCACTTGGCACCATCTAATGGTCCAATACCTCCAACCTTCCAAAGGTTCTTAATCTTGTCCTTGATCCTTCCCAAGTATCAATCCACTCAAGACAACTTGGTTTCACAAGGAGACTCCTACTCCTATGTACTCAACCCCTAAACCAAGACACCTCAAAACCCCAAGCCCCTTGCCAACAGGACCTTTTGATCAAATGGTGGAATATTTCATGTGTGGGTGTTTGGACATGTTTGACATGGTATTTTCATTGTCTTAGACCTCTTTGGTCTATGCTTACAAGCCCTTTGTGCCTTTTCTTCTTAGTGACCTAGGAAATAGGGCTACAAGTGATTAGGCCTCTGTTTGGACTTTTTCCTCTTTATCTACCAAACTCTTTGAAAAAAACCTTGAAAAATTTTGATATTCAGATACCCTTTTGGACCCTCTAAAGGATTTAAAACTTTTGCATCTGGGTTTTGAGTGCAAGTGTTCAAACCCTACTGTGCCTATTTGAGCCTAGTTAGCCGGTATAGGGGTTTTAGGTCTCAAAACCTTCACCAGTCAAATGGGAATGAAGTTAAGGATTTTGGAGAGGGTCTGCACATGTTTAAGGGTCCCCTCCATGCAATTTTTGACCACCGTTTTGTCCACTGCTCCAAGGATTCAGTCAATCCTTCGTTGCACAAACTTGCCACATGTGTAATGTCGAGTCTAGGGCATCACTCAAAAAGAGAAAGGTGAGATCTTTTGCTTCCAAAACCAAAAAAATCATCTAGTATACATGTTAATCCAATATTCCCCAGGGTTTTAGACCATTCCCATCGAGGAATGTTGAATGGTGGCTCCTTTTGCATCCAAACCCTGATTTTTGGGGTTTCTACCAGGCAACGAGAAAGAAAATTCAATTACTCCTCAACCACATAACTGCAAGACCTCAAACCTACATCAAATGAAAGGTGATTCACTGCTACAACTGATTCAATACATTATCCCTTCCAGATGTTCATACAAATCCGTACCAAAGCCAAGAACACAAGAAAATGCAGTAAAAATGACAGTTTCAGAATTGTAGGAAGCATAAATTTCATTCAAAGTCTCAATCTAACCTTTGGGAGTCATTCCTCAAGATTAAATAAGGCCAAGGAATCCTTCCAACCACCTCTCAATGTACAAGTGCAACCAACTAGCCATTGGGCAACCACAACTCAATTTTTTGCAAAATTGCTTATGACAACATAGCAACTTTTGATAAATTATTACATCACACACTTGCCTTCACACCAAAGGTTACAAAGTGGACACAAAACACCTCTAGGGCCCCTAGACACAAAAAACATAAATAAAATTCCCATACAAGTCTTTTGACCAAGTACACACCTTGGAGCCTTAGGGCTTATTACATAGCATTGGTAGCATTACCACATCCATTTAGGACCTACACAAGAAACCTTCAAGGAAACACATCATGTTGCATTCAAACACATGTTGGAGAGATGATAGCACACCTTTGAGTGCCCCTGCACCATACTCCCCTGGATAAGAAAACTCAAGTCCTTTGAGTTGCCAATTGAGTGACTGAGGTGTCATGCTTGATGATATCACTTTCAGACATCCAAGTAGCTTCAAACTCGGGGAGGTCCTTCCACTTGACCAAGTAGTCCTCATAGACCCCTCTTTTGGTTTGTTTGATCACTTTGGAATCAAGGATACTCTCCAACTCCAATGGTTTGCTTGGTGGCAAATCCTTCACCCAATCTACATCCTCTTCCACAAGAGATGAACCAGGTGCTACATCAGGTAAAGGACCCTTGAAGGTTGTCAAATCACATACATTAAAAATGGGAGAGATCCCCAAATCTGGTGGAAGTTCAACCTCATAAGCATTGTTATCAAATTAATGAACCACTCAGAGAGGTCCTATATTCTTCATGAGAAATTTAGAGGGTTGGCCCTTGGGAAACCTTTCCTTCCTTAGATAGGCCATCACCAAATCTCCTACCTGAAACTGAACATCCCTTCTTTTAACATCTTCCCTGAGTTTGTATTTTTCTGCACTTTTGTGAAGTGAAGTCTTGACTTGATCATGGATCTCCTTCATAGTGATGGCAAAGTTCTCTCCCTGAGCACTCCTTCTTTCCATACCTCCAAGATCTCTAAGTTCCAATATCCCTCTAGGATGTAAGCCATACATAACCTCAAATGGGCTTCTCCCTGTACTTCTATTAACTGAATCATTATATGCATATTCAGCTTGTCCAATCACCAAATCCCAACTTTGTCCATGCTGCTTGGTAAGACATCTAAGAAGATTGCCAAGAGATCTATTAACCACCTCAGTTTGGCCATCAGTCTAAGGATGGTATGCTGAAGAAAATGACAGATTGGTACCCAATTTCTTCCAGAGAGTCCTCCAAAATGACCCACAAACTTGGAGTCTCTATCAGTGACAATATTGAGAGATAGACCATGTATCCTTTCAACTTCTTTGAAGAAGAGACCTGCAATATGAGATGCATCATTTGTGAATTTACATGGCACAAAATGAGCCATCTTGCTGAACCTATCAACAATTAAAAAGACACTATCAAACCCCTTAGAAGTTTTGGGCAAACCAAGTATAAAATCCATACTAAGGCTTTCCCAAGGCCTAGTAGGAACCGGTAAAGGTTGATACAACCCAACATTAGTAGAAACTCCTTTTTCCCTTTGACAAATGGGACAATGCTCCACAAATTTTCTTACCTCTGCTTGCATCTTAGGCCAAAAGTAAAACCTTGATACCTGCTCCAAAGTTTTATCCAAGCAAAAATGATCGCCAAGGCTGCCATTGTGCTTTTCCCTAATGATATTCTCCCTCATAGAGCATTGAGGAATACATAGTTGATGCCCCTTAAAGAGAAATCCATCCTGCAACATGAAATCAAGGAAATCAACATGAAAGGAATCAAAAAACTTAGTACATACATCATAAGCATCCTTAAAATCTTTATTCTCCTTATACATGATTTTAAGAGAATCAACACCAACACTTTAACATTGGATTTCTTGGATAGTGAGTGCTCTCCTACTCAAGGCATTTGCAACCTTATTAGTCACACCCTTCTTATGCTTGATAGTAAAAGTGTACGGTTGGATTTGTTCAACCCACTTGATATGCCTTTGATTCAACTTCTCCTGCCCATTAAGAAAACTCAATGCATCAGTATAAACAATGAACTCTTTTGGAAGAAGGTAATGGCGCCACTTTTTAAGTGCTTGTACCATAGTATAGAGCTCCAAATCATAGGTTGAGTACCTTTTCTTAGTCTCATTAAACTTCCCTTAAAAGAATGCCACCTGATGCCCTTCTTGACTAAGAACTGCACCTATTGCCTACTTGTTTGCATCACATTCAACTGTAAAAAGTTGATCAAAGTTAGGGAGCCTCAAGGTAGGGAGTTCTGCAACTTTCCTCTTCAAAATCTCAAAGCTTTGGGATGCCCTCTCTGTCCATTCAAACATGCATTTGATTCCTCCTTTTATAGTGTTAAGAATTGGAGAACAAATATGACTAAAACCCCTGATGATTTTTCTATAAAAAGAATCCAATCCATGAAAGCTCCTAACATCCCCTACTTTCCTAGGTGTAGGCCAATTGACAATAGCCTCAACCTTTGAAGGATCCATTTTTAAACACCCCTTAGAAACCACAAAACCTAGATACACCAACTCAGTTTTCATGAATTCACACTTCTCAAGGTTGATTACCAGTTTCTCCTCATGAAGCTTCCTCAAAACCTGATCCAAATGCTTCAAATTCTCCTCCTTGGACCTTCTAAACACCAAGATGTCATCAAGATAAACAATAAAAAAATTGCCAATAAAGTCAACCAATACAGGTCATTCATGAGACACATAAAGGTACTAGGTGCATTTGTTAGCCCAGAGGGCATCACCAACCATTCATATAAGCCCTCATTTGTCTTAAAGGCAGTCTTCCACTCATCACCAAGTCTGATTCTGATCTGATGGTAACCTGATTTCAAATTAATATTTGAAAAGTAGCAAGATCCCATAAGATAGTCCATTAGGTCTTCAATCCTAGGCATAGGAAACCGGTACCTAATTGTGATCTTGTTAATGGCTCTAGAATCAGTGCACATTCTCCATGTTCCATATTTTTTTGGTGCCAACATAGTAGGTACAACACATGGGCTCAAACTCTTCCTAATCAACCTCTTGTCCAATAGTTCTTGAACTTGTCTTGATATCTCCTCATTTTGTTTGGGAGTCATCTTGTAGGCAACTTTGTTGGGTAAGGTTACACCAGGGATCAAATCAATTTGATGACTGATTTCTCGTATTGGAGGCAAGTTATCAGGCATGTCTTTGGCTACAGCTCATTCATATATATCCAACATGTCTTGTACTTCACTAAGAACCTCTTTCTTTGCACCATTCTCTTGTTGAGGTTATCCTTTGGGTATAAGACTAAAGCATAGCCTTGGGTCTCATCTTGCTTAAGGACATCTGAAAACTCTTTCCCACTAATCATCATGACACTTGGACTAACAATCTTCTCTTCCCCTCGATCAAGTAAAGGTTCCATCCTAAACTGCTTACCATTCTTGGAGATGACATACACATTCTTTTCCCCATCATGTTAGGCTTTGACATCATACTACCAAGGGCGGCCTAATAACAAGTGACAAGCATCCATAGGAAGGATATCACACATGATCTTATCATTATAGTCTCCTAGTTCAAAATCCACCCAAGTTTGTTCATCTACCACTACATTTTGCCTCTTGTTAAGCCAAGACACCCTATAAGGACTCACATGTGGTAACCTTTTCAGTTTTAACTTCTCTACCATTTCCAAAGCAACAATATTCTCAGTGGATCCAAAATCTACAATCACCTTACAAACCTTACCATGAGACTTACAAGTAGTCTTGAAGAGTGACTTTCTTTGTGGTGTCTCCTTGCATTGGGGTACCTTCAATAACGTCATCCTTAGCATGAGGCTTTCTCCATCCAAGGTGGGACCTGCATTTCCCATGGGTAAATTGACACTTTGTCTAGCATCCTCTTGCACAAGTTGATTCCTTCTTTCTGGTCCATGTGAACTCGAAGCTTTCTCCGGGCATCTACTCATGGTATGACCCACTTGGTTGCAATTATAACACTTGCCAGTGAAAACACCAAGACCTTTGCCTTGACTTCCTTGCCTACCCCTACCAAAAGGTCTTCTTCCTCCTCTAAAGCCTCCATTCTTTTTGTTGAACTCTCCATTGGACTCTTGCTAGTTAGAGTCACCATTTTTAAAAGGAGTATTTCTTCCTCCATAGCCACCTCTACCTCTGAAATTCGTACCTCCCCTTCCTCTATTGTTTTGCTCTCCTCTTCTCCTTATCTTATCTTCCACTCTCAATGCCAATTGGAAACATTTGTGCATAGTGTCTGGAGCCATGATGTTGATCTCATCTTGGATGTTTTGCCTCAACCCATTCAAGTATCTAGCCACCTTCTCTGCCTCTTCTTTAGGCTTCTTTGACCTATGACTTAATTTGTGAAATTCTTTAGTATATGCATTCACATCCAACTCCCTTTGTTTAAGATTTTGCAGCTTCTTGTACATCTGAACCTCATAGTCTATTGGTAGGAATTGATCTTTGATTTTGCTCTTCATCCTCTCCCAAGAGGATATCTTCTTCTTCCCTATATTCATCCTTTCTTCTTGCAACACTGTCCACCACAACAAGGTAGAACCTTTGAGTCTAGACTTTTCCAAACTCAATCTTTTCTCCTCAAGAAGTTCTTTGTAGTCAAAGTGGTTATTGGGTGCTTCTATCCATTCAAGCACCTCTTCTCCATTCAAGCTACCGCTATAAATAGGTAAACTTTCCATATTGTCTTTGTTTACTGATTTCAAAGCATCCAAGAACATCTTTTGATCAGGTTCCATATTCTGAGAGATGGCCTCCTGCTATTCATTCTCCTCCTCTGATTCATCATCACAAGTTTTGTCCTTTCCCTTAGTATGTCTGGTCTCTTTGAGTTTCTCTTCAAGCAACTCCTCTACCATCTTCTTGATGGCCTCTGGGTTCATTGCCTTAGGAGGCATTGTATTAGCCTCTCCTCCAAATTTTGAGTCTGGCATACACTATTCCACCCTTGGTATAGCTTTGATACCACTATGATGCAAAGGGTTTGGTGTTAATGAACAATTTCCTTGGCTTCTTCTATGGGTTAGCACTTGGCACCATCCAATGGTCCAATACCTTCAACCTTCCAAAGGTTATTAATCTTGTCCTTGATCCTTCCCAAGGATCAATCCAATTAGGACAGCTTGGTTTCACAAGGAGACTCCTACTCCTATGTACTCAACCCCTGATCCAAGACACCTCACAACCCCAAACCCCTTGCCAATAGGACCTTTTGATCAAATGGTGGAATATGTCATGCGTGGGTGTTTGAAAATGTTTTACATGGTATTTTCATTGTCTTAGACCTCTTTGGTTTGTGCTTACAAGCCCTTTGTGCCTTTTCTTCTTAGTGACCTAAGGAAATAGGGCTACAAGCGATTAGGCCTCTATTTGGACTTTTTCCTCTTTATATACAAAAATATCTAAACAACCCCTTGAAAAAAATTGATATTCAGATACCCTTTTGGACCCTCTAAAGTATTTCAAACTTTTGCATCTGGGTTTTGAGTTCAAGTGTTCAAACCCGACTGTGCCTATTTTAGCCTAGTTAGTCGGTTTAGGGGTTTTAGGTCTCAAAACCTTCACCAGTCAAATGGGAATAAAGTAAGGGATTTTGGAGAGGGTCTATGATAAGTTGAGACTTTCTCATGTTTTTATCATCAGAACTCTTAAGTTTTTGACATCTTTTGGTTTGCATAGTAGTAGTGATGTATTGTAAATTGACTATATGTATTCCATGGGTTAAACCTGAACTTATGAAATCATGTTTGAACTTTGTCAGTTTATTCCTGCAACCATGCCATTTATTCCTGCAGCCATGTGATTTGTTCATGTTTCCATGCGGATTATTTAGGGTAATATCATATGTGAATTAATAGATGTGTTAATTAAATAAAATGTGTATGTATGTCCTTGTATGTTGTTTTTGTTGTAGTGTAGGTAATAAATGATGTCCCGGTGGCTATTCTCCTATTGCACCTGATGAAGGAAAGATTACATAAGAGATAATTGAAGATCAAACTAAATAGGAGCTGAGCAAGTCCAAGGTATGGCATAGGCGGAGCAGTCAAGCGACATTACCAATGTCTAACTTCAGTGGGCATTGAATTTGCAAACACTGCCATGACATGCAAAGACTATGGTTCGGTTTAGATCCATGTTTCCTGTAGCCAAGCTCTAGTTATCTTCTTTATCAGTCAATCATCCACCCCTTCTTCTGGGTGTGATTTGTGTTGTCTATTGTAGTTGATCTTCTCTTTAATTATAGCTCTTCTTCTTCTCAGAGGTTAGACAGAATAGAAAAGAATAGAGCAGAGGATCTTTGATAATCATTCTTGAGTTTCTTTTCAAAATATGTAATCACTTTCAGGAAGCAATGAATAAAATTATGTTGTTCTGATCTGTTAAAATTAGTTTTCTGGAAGCTTGGTATCACTCATCCAAGGGGGCCCACTTGGTGAGTGATCCAGTGTGTGTGTTCATTAAAATTAGTTTTCTTTCTTTAGTCGCAGTAGAAGTTCTTGCTTAGGCTGTTCCTGCAGCCAAGCCAGAACAGAGTAATCTTTGTTATCCATATTAGATCTTTCCAACATTGCTTTTATGAATATTATGCAGAAGTTTTTCCTGTAGCCTTTCCATAATTTTCATTCTTGCCTTCCTTTTCGCATAATGTTAGTTACTGCAGAAATGCAGAATAGCTATTGAAGGAACTTAGTGCATATATAGTGCAGACCCATTTCAAGTATTACGTCCCTGGGTTGACAATCAAATGAGCACTAGCCATGAAAATAGTAATTTTACCAGATGAATGTCCAAACCTCGAGTTGAGACTTCAATTTGTTGGCATTATGTGAACTGCTATGTGGACATAATGACATTGTATGTTGTCATTGATGTCAATATGTTTAAGAGCTATGAACCGGCATATGTGAGAACCAGTATAACACTGTGAGCTGGCATTTGTGCCAAAGTGAAGCAGTGTGCTTGTTCAAGGTGAACCAGCATATGGTTATGGGAACCGGCACATGGAAGTGTTGTATGACTACCGGTTGGTAGTCTCAACTTTAGGGTTTTCGGTTGATGTGCTTCAAGCCTGTATGGCTCAACCGATGATATTGTGTGATGAGTTAGCATTGTAATGGAGAACAGATCATGTTGCCACGTCAGCCTTGTGTGCGTGAAGGATCTTGCATGAAGGAGATTGTTCCTATCTACCTCGGGAATGTGAGAAGTCTATAAAACGGTGATAACGTGTGATGGGTTATCAGCCGCCATGGAATCGGTGAAAATGGATGATGGAGAATATCTTGAGATTGGATCAAGACTGTTGCAATTAATGGAGTGTTCTCAATGGTCAGGATTGAACCGTTTGAATTCATTAACCTAACAGGTTTAGGGTTTAGGGTTTATGCTACCGACCTATCTATTTTCCTATAAGGTCGATGTTGTGTCTCTTTCTGAGGTTGTTGGCAAAAGTTGTGTGTGTGTGTGTCCGAGAGAAGGGATACGTAATTCTTGCCAGACCAAAAGAAGAGAAGTGATACCTGCGGAGTGTAAGTGCAGAAGGTGAAGAGGAGCTTAAGCGGATCTGCATTGGCATTGAGTGATGTTACCAGATCATTGTAATACCTGTTGATCTCTAACCACCTCAATAGTTGGAAAATCCCTTAACAGGGTAGCCTTAACCGGCTTGCTGAAAATCCTTTAACAGGGTAATTCAAAGCTACTGAGTTCAGAATCCTTTAGCTATTGAGTTCTTGAAATCTTCTAACAAGGCAACCTTTAACAGGGTTTAACCCTTAATCGAGTATTGTAGCCATCCCTTAACCAGGTGATCTTTAACAAGATCGGTTCCTAGCAGAACCTATTGTAATGTCTCTAACCAGACAAGGCTCCTAACAGAGCGAACTTCTAAAGAGTTCAAAAACAACTTGTGGGTATTCATCCCCACCGTGGTTTTTCCTAGTTGGGTTTCCACATGAAAAATATGTGTGTCATGTGTGATGCTTTTATCTTGTGATGCTTTGCTATTGCTTGTCAAGCATATGATGGTTCTATGTTTTATGCCTGTCGATAAAACATGTTGAACTAGCTGTTATTATGATCTGATGATAGATTACCTGTTTATGCATAAGAGTGAAATGGTAGTGTAGTCTCGAGTTGAGTGAAAATCTAAGTGAGTAACCGATTAATGCTTGTCTCAGACATTCTTAGCTTTACCGGTTGCACTCTATTTCAAACCGGTGTCACTGTCTGCCAGTCATTTGAAGTGTCTATTGTCAAACCGGTTTAGGACTATATTTTTGTTTGTACTAATTCACACCCCCCCCTCTTAGTACCAGTTTGGTACTATTCTCTTATCATTGAGTTAACAATTGGTATCAGAGCATCCTCCAGGTCCTCTGTGTTATAAGCTTAACCGCTTGAGGTAAAGATCCCAGTCAAATGATGAAGAGGGAAGGTCCAAAGTTTAACAGGGAAAATTTCAGTATATGGAAAGACAGAATGAAGATATTCATCAGAAGCATGGGTGCTCAACATTGGAGCTATGTTGAGACTGCCTATGTTGCTCCTACCGGTACCCTTACTGATGACCAAAAGAGAGAGATGCAGGAGAATGGGCAAGTCATGGAAGCCCTGATTAGTAATTTATCTGACATTGAGTTTATTGATGTTCAGGATAAGGTAAATCCCAAAGAGGTATGGGATACTCTTGAAAATATCTATGGCGGTGATGAACATGTAAAACAGGCTAAGGAAGAAAGCCTTAGAGGGAAGTTTGAAGATATGCGGATGGTTGAAGGTGAGACCATTCAACAGTATGGAATAAGGATCAAAACTGTTGTTGGAGATATCAAGAGTGCAGGTGGTAAAATAGAATATGCCACTGTGGTAAGCAAAGTCCCGAGATCCCTATTGCCGGTCTATGCAATAAGGGTTGCTGCTATTCAGGAGTTGAGATCAATAGACAAGACTAAGGTATCCTTAGACTCCATCATAGCAAAGTTGACAGCCTATGAGCTAAATAGTTTTGATGGCAGTGTTCAAAAGACTGAATCAACTTTTAAAGCTTCTGTTGTACCATCCAGAAAAGGAAAAGAAGCTAGCACTAGTGGTGAACCAAGACAGAGCGGAGAAATGGATGATGAGGAGATTCTGATGGCATTTGAAGCTCTCCTTTCCAGGAAACTTCCAAAAGGAACCGACAAATACAAAGGTAAGCTACCTTTGAAATGCTTTTTTTGCAACCGGATAGGACATATTGCTGTAAACTGTCCTAATGGCGACAACAAGGACAAACCAGAAAGGTTCAAGAAATTCAAAGGAGGAAACCAGAGAAACTGTTTTGTGGCAGTTGATGAAGGTGTCACAAATGAAGAATCAGAGGATGAAGAAAATGAATATATTGTGTTTGTTGTTGTCAAAGAAGTGTCAGACAAGAAGGCTCTTGTCTCCTGGTTTGATAATTCTAATGAGTGGATCATTGACAGCGGCTGTTCTCACCATATGACTGGTGACCGGAGCAAGTTTCTATCATTGGAGGAGTATGATGGTGGTGTGGTTCGCTTTGACAATGATGCACCATGCATGGTCAAAGGTAGAGGGTCCATCTCTCTGAATGGAAAGAGTAGTGCTGACAATGTGTATTGGGTTGATGGTCTTAGACACAACCTTCTGAGTGTTGCTTAGTTGAATGAAAATGGCCTCACTCTGAAATTCAAGAATAGAGTTTGCAGAATCAAAGGAAAGAATGGTGAATTGGTGGCCACCGACATGCAGACCAAAGGTAACCTATTTCATCTGAATGCAAATATAAGTACATGTCTTATGGAAAAATTTGATGATAGTTGGATAAGGCATAGGAGACTCTGCCATGTAAACTTTGATAACATTGTGAAAGCTAGTAAGATCAAGGCAGTTAGAGGGTTTTCGGTGCGAAGAAAACCTGATAATAACTTTGTGTAGAGAGTGTCAATTGGGGAAAATGTCTTCCTCAACCTTTAAAGATAAATCTTTCACTGCTGACAACTTGCTTGATCTTGTGCATACTGATTTGTGTGGTCCTATGAAAACTAGAAGTGTGTAGGGTGATAGGTACTTCACGATTCTCACTGATGACTGCTCAAGAATGATGTGGGTCACATTCTTGAAAGACAAGTTTGAAGCTTTTGTAAAGTTTAAAGCTTTCAGAGCTTTAGTGGAGAAGGAAAGCGGTAAAATGATCAAGTGCCTGAGAACTGATCAAGGAGGGGAATTCACTTCTGGTGAATTCAACAAGTACTGTGAAGAACATGGCATCAAGAAGAAATTGTTTGCCCCTCGGACTCCACAGCAGAATGGCCTAGCAGAGAGGAATAACCGAACTGTGGTTGAAGCAACTAGAACCATGTTGATTCAAGGAAAGGTAGCTCACACCTTTTGGAGAGAAGCGGTGAGCACTGCAGTCTACACAATGAATCGGGTACTCATTAAGAAAGGTAAGGATAAAACTCCTTATGAGTATTGGACCAGTAAGACACCTGCGGTTAGCTACTTTAGAGTGTTTGGTAGCAAATGTTACATCAAGAGGAGTGAAAACCAGAGAAAATTTGATGTGAAATGTGATGAGGGAATATTCCTTGGATATTCCACCAAGAGCAAAGCTCTCAAGTGTTTCAACAATAGGACTCAGAGAATTATGGAAAGCATCAATGTAAGAGTTGATGAAACCTCTAAGAAAACTGAGGAAACCGACAGTGAGCAAACGGTAAACGAACCGGTTGCAACCTTCTGGGAACCAGTTGTCAGTCAACTGAGTACCAGTAACAGTGTTCCTACACCGACAAATGTATATGCTGATACTGATGGAGATGAGGATGAAGAAGAAAAGCAAGAGGAATCCATCAAGACCATTCGTCGGTATGTCAAGCTGAATCATGATCCTAATAAGATCATAGGAGATAAGGATGCAGGAATCCTTACAAGAAGAAAGGTCAGAGAAAACTCATGTATGATCTCTGAATTTGAGCCTAAATCATTTAAAGAGGCACATAAAGATGAAGACTGGATCAAGGCAATGGAAGAGGAACTTGACCAGATAGAGAAAAATGGTACATGGTCTTTGGTACCCAGACCGGAGCATAAAAATGTCATTGGTACCAAATGGGTCTTCAGAAATAAGCTGAATGAGGATAGCACAGTGATTAGAAACAAATCCAAATTAGTATGCAAAGGATATGCTCAAGAAGAAGGAGAAGACTATGGAGAAACCTTTGCTCCTGTAGTCAGATTGGAAGGGGTCCGTATGCTTCTTGCATATGCAACTTTTAAAGGTTTCAAAGTATATCAAATGGATGTAAAATCTGCATTCCTAAATGGTGTACTTGAAGAGGAGGTGTATATTGAGCAACCAGATGGGTTTGCCCTATCTGAAGACAGTGACATGGTATGTAGGCTACATAAAGCCCTATATGGACTAAATCAGGCACCTAGGGCATGGTATGAACGTCTGCATTCCCATCTTGTGAAGATTGGATTTGAAAGAACAAGTGAAGATAGCAATATCTACTTGAAGTCTGAAGGAGATCAAATCCTGATCTGTGAGGTATTTGTTGATGACATTATCTTTGGTGGAGATGACAAGATGAGTCATGAATTTGCAGATGAGATGAAGAAAGAGTTTGAAATGTCACTCATAGGGGAGATTAAGTTCTTCATTGGACTACAGATCCAGCAGATGAAGGATGGAATATTTATCACTCAGTCCAAATACGTCAAAGAAGTGTTGAAGACTTTTGGCATGGAAGATAGCAAACTGGTTGGTACACCGATGGTGACCGATTGTAAACTATCCAAAGAGGATGACTTAGCATTGGTTGATGAAAATGAATACCGATCAATGATTGGTAAATTGCATTATGTAGTGCATAGCAGACCGAATATTGCACATGCAGTTGGCATTATTGCAAGGTTCCAAAAAAGTCCAAGAGAATCCCACTTGGTTGTAGTCAAGCGGATTCTTAGGTATCTGAAGGGAACTGTTGACTATGGATTGTGGTATCCATACAACAAGGATTTCAACTTGAAAGTGTTCACAGATGCTGATTGGGCTGGTAATGTAAATGACCGGAAGAGCACAACCAGTGGTGCATTCTTCCTCGGTGGTAGACTAGTCTCATGGATGAGTAAGAAGCAGAGTTGTATCTCTCAGTCTATAGAGGAAGCAGAGTATGTTGCAGCTTTCATGAACTGCACTCAGACAATTTGGATGAAGCATGTATTGAATGGCTTCAAAGTTTCTGTATCTGAACCGGTAAGTATATTTTGTGACAATACTAGTGCAATTAATATCTCCAAGAATTTGGTTTTACATTCTAGAACCAAGCACTTTGAGCTTAAGTATCATTTCTTAAGGGAAAAGGTTCAGAACAAAGAGATTGCACTGGAACATGTTTCCAGTAAGGAGCAGTTAGCAAACATATTCACCAAGCCTCTCCCAAAGATTACATTTATATACTTAAGAGGTGAATTAGGGGTACTGCCCCTTTAGGAGGTGAACTAAAGGTATATGCTCCACATTAGTCATGTATTGCATAGTCAAATCTTTCTTCAGGATTGATGTGTTGAAGGATGCTACTCCTCAGGGGGAGTGGCATAATGGAAAAGGGAAGCTTGTGCCTCCACTTTAGCATTGTTGTCAAAGGGGGAGAAGATGTGAAGCGGAGAAGATATCTATAGAAATTGGGGGAGAAGATGTGAAGCGAAGAGATATCTTTGTATATTGCCATCAATGCCAAAGGGGGAGATTGTTGACATTATGTGAACCGGTATGTGGACATAATGACATTGTATGTTGTCATTGATGTCAATATGTTGAAGATCTGTGAACTGACATATGTGAGAACCGGTATAACACTATGAACCGACATTTGTGCCAAAGTGAAGCGATGTGCTTGTTCAAGGTGAACCGGCATATGGTTATGGGAACCGGCACATGAAAGCGTTGTATGACTACCGGTTGGTAGTCTCAACTTCAAGGTTTCCGGTTGATGTGCTTCAAGCCTGTATGGCTCAACCGGTGACATTGTGTGATGAGTTAGCATTGTAATGAAGAACAGATCATGTTGCCACGTCAACCTTGTGCGCGTGAAGGATCTTGCATTAAGGAGATTGTTCCTATCTACCTCGGGAATGTGCGAAGTCTGTAAAACGGTGATAACGTGTGATGGGTTATCAGCCGCCATGAAATCGGTGAAAATGGATGATGGAGAATGTCTTGAGATTGGATCAAGACTGTTTCAATTAATGGAGTGTTCTCAACGGTCAGGATTGAACCGTTTGAATTCCTTAACCTAACAGGTTTAGGGTTTAGGGTTTATGCTACCGACCTATCTATTTTCCTATAAGGTCGATGTCGTGTCTCTTTCTGAGGTTGTTGTGTGTATCTGAGAGAAGGGATACGTAATTCTTGCCAGACCAAAAAGAGAGAAGTGGTACCTGCGGAGTGTAAGTGCAGAAGGTGAAGAGGAGCTTAAGCGGATCTGCATTGGCATTGAGTGCTATTACCAGATCATTGTAATACCTGTTGATCTCTAACCACCTCAACAGTTGGAAAATCCCTTAGCAGGGTAGCTTTAACCAGCTTGTTGAAAATCCTTTAACAGGGTAATTCAAAGTTACTGAGTTCGGAATCCTTTAGCTATTGAGTTCTTGAAATCCTCTAACAAGGTAACCTTTAACAAGGTTTAACCCTTAACCGGGTATTGTAGCCATCCCTTAACCAAGTGATCTTTAACAGGATCGGTTCCTAGCAGAACCTATTGTAATGTTTCTAACCGGACAAGGCTCCTAACAGAGCAAACTTTTAAAGAGTTCAAAAATAGTTTGTGGGTATTCATCCCCACCGTGGTTTTTCCTAGTTGGGTTTCCATGTGAAAAATATATGTGTCATGTGTGATGCTTTTATCTTGTGATGCTTTGCTATTGTCTGTCAAGCATATGATGGTTCTGTGTTTTATGCCTGTCGATAAAACATGTTGAACTAGCTGTTATTATGATCTGATGATAGATTACCTGTTTATGCATAAGAGTGAAATGGTAGTGTAGTCTCGAGTTGAGTGAAAAGCTAAGTGGGTAACCGGATAATTCTTGTCTCAGACATTCTTAGGTTTACCGGTTGCACTCTGTTTCAAACCGGTGTCACTGTCTGCCAGTCATTTGAAGTGTCTGTTGTCAAACCGGTTTAGGACTGTATTTTTGTCTGTACTGATTCACCCCCCACTCTTAGTACCGGTTTGGTACTATTTGCTCATCATTGAGTTATCACAATTAGAGTTATTATTTTTATTGTTGGGGTAGACATTTTTGGCGTCGTTGTTGGGGATGGTGTCAAACTAAGAACCTCCTGTGCTTCTTATTCTTTTCAGTTTTCAGTTAATTGTTTTTTGGTATACCTGATTGTTTGAAAATTTTCATGAATCTGCATGCATAGAAGAAGAAGAGACCCCAGAGGTAGATTTATGCCCACTCATTCTAATCATGCAGAAGATAATTTCCTAGATATAAATCCTTTTGCTGAACTTTACCAAACCCCACAGAATTTGAACCACCCTGAATCTGAATTTCCAGAAAGTAGTCTTCAGTTACTCTTTGGTCTTCAAGAAGAAGAATTTTTTATAGTAACAACCCCCACAAGTCCAATGCAAGGGAACCCACCTCCTGGTGGAAATAACCCACCACCACCACCACCAGGCCCAATGTTTGAGTTCCCCATATCTGATCAACATGATAATGCTAATCTCAAGAACATTCCAACATCTTCACTCCCTAAATTCTATATATTGGTGATAGAGGATCCAGACACATTTCTGTTTGAGTTTGATGTTCTCTGTAGGAGTTTTGACTATACTATAGATGCCCATAGACTCAAAAAATTTCTTGCCCCCTTGAAGGAGTCATCCTTGAGATGGTTTATGAGCTTGGGTAGTAGCACAATCAATACATGGGATGAGAAGAAATGGTTGTTTCTTGCAAAATACAAAGATTATTGCAGAGGTATTGATCATCATGGGGATGATATCTATAGAATGACACAAACTGAAGATGAGAGTCTTGAAGATTATCTAGAAAGGTTCTTGTTTAGTGTCAAAAAGTCCAAGCATAGTACTCTCAGTGAAGATTCCCTGAAGTTGATGTTTTTGAGAGGAATCAGTGATGAATGCACCGATTCTTTGGATCTTATGGGAGGAGGTGAAATTACACAGTCCACTTGGGCTGAAATAGGACAAATTTAAAAGAAGTATTCAAGATCTGCTTCTAAGAAGAACAGATGTTTTAAACTAGGAGCATCATCATCGACATCTGGAACTGGAGTTTCTAGATTGGAACTTAGTCATTTGTTAAAGGACTTTAAGGAGGATATTATAAATAATATGTCTACCCAGTTGGATACACTAGCAACTAAGAAGAAGCATGAAGAAGCTGAAGCATTTCTTGCAGAATTTTGCCCTCATTATAAACAACGAAAGAAGGATTGCAGATGTAAAATGGTTGCAAATGTGGAGGTACCTGACTTCAAGACAATTCAAGGTGAGGACGAGCAAGTCTTCTATGTTGCACAAAGAAGACCAAATTTCCAAAGACAAGGTATGCCTCTAGATCCACTTTCATTTTCTGGTTATAGTGGAAATTCTTATGCACCAAATAACCAATGGCAATCACCATATTCTCAAAATTTTGGTAATTATCAAAATTGGTATGGTTCTCAAGGCCAAGGGTAGCATTTTGGTAATCAAATGCCACAGTGGCAGCAGCCACAAAGGAACTGGCACCCACCTCAGGGCCAAGGAAACTAGTTTCAAGGGAATTGGCAACCTACTTCTCAATGGAGAGGGAGTCATCCATGGAATGCCCAATCTTCTGGTTATCAGCCACCTATCCAGCAGCCATAGCCTCCTGCATTAATGCTTCCTCCTACAACCACTATTGTACCACCTAAACTAACGCAATTGCCTACTCAACCACTGCCAAATCCTAATATTAAGTCTCAACAACAACCACAAGTTTATTTAGTTGATCTTAAGCAATACCCAACCTATTCTTTATCTCTAAATGACATTCACCTCTGATTTGGGACAACTCTACCTAATCCCTCTCATCCAGTTATCACTGAGGTACAAGAGGAGCAAGAAATCTCTAATCCAACAGATACAATACCTCAGAACCAAATATTGCCACCATTTCCCCACAGATTGCAAGAAAAGGAAGTTCCCACAGAACAACATCAAGGCTTTGATATTATAGATCAACTGAAGCATATTTGTGTTAAAATTCCATTGTTGCAAGAAATAAAAGATGTTCCCATATATGGTAAGGCACTGAGAGAAGCATGTCTAAAAAAACCTGGCAGGAAGAAAAAGGATCCACAAATAGTGCATGGTATGGGTCAACTGGCATATATTATGTTAGGCAAGATTGTCATTCCAAAATATTTTGATCCAGGTAGTCCTATTGTGAGTATAGTCATTAATGACAGTCAAATAAAAAATGTTTTGATTGATTTAGGGGCATCCATTAATGTGATGACAAGGGAAGTAATGAAACAACTTGAAATCACTAGTTTAAGGCCTACACCCACAGTTCTACAGCTTGCTGATAGCTCTACAGTGAGACTTGATGGTATCATTGAGGATGTAGTAGTTATTTTGGATTCCTGGGAATACCCTGCAGACTTTATGATTTTATCTCCAAAAGCAACATTGGGAGGATATCCGATGATTTTGGGTAGACCTTGGCTTGCCACAGCTGATGCATATATTGGATGTAGATCAAGGGATACGACTATTTCAGATGGGAGTTCTACAAAAACATTAGCCTTGTATTCTCCAGCACAACCCTAGCTTGAACAACAACAAGCCGTTTGGCCTATTTTGGGAGAAGAATATGAGGGAGTTGACTCTATTAATCACCTTATGATGATTAATCGAGGGCCGCCATTCATGCAATTACATGATGAGGAATCAATTCTTTATAAAATCCTGATAAATGAATTCATAGAAGAGCAAGAATCACAGGAATTGGTTCTGAATATTGCAGGTTTGGACTTTCCTACAGCCACTGATATATTGCATACTCTGTTGCCGTAGGAAGTATCTTCTTATCATTTTTCTGATATGAACCAGATTGATCTTACTATTAAGATAGAAGTGGAGTTGAATAAATGTTTGAATATCAATAGTGATCTATCAGATACTCAAAAAGAGGCCCTTGTGGACTTGCTGGAATTTCATAAAAATGCTTTTGCATGGGATTACAAGGATATGCATGGGATAGATCCAACAATTTGCACCCACCGTATTTATATAAAGGAAGAGTGTTGCCCACTCAAATAGCCTCAAAGAAGAATCAATCCTGCCTTAAAAGAGATAGTTAAAGAAGAGTTGCAGAAGTTGTTAAAAGTTGGGTTTATCTATCCTATCTCTGACAGCCAATGGGTATCACCTCTAGTCATATTCCTTAGGAAAGGAGGAAAATGGAGGGTATGTGTTGATTATAGAGCCCTGAACTTAGCAACAAGAAAAGATCATTTTCCATTACCATTTGTGGATCAGGTATTGGATTCCTTGGCTGGTAAAAGATACTTTTTATTCCTTGATGGATTCAGTGGTTACAATCAGATCCAGATAGCTCCGAAGGATCAAGAGAAGGCAACATTTACTTGTCGATGGGGCACATATGCATATTATGTTCTTCCTTTTGGGTTGTGTAATGCTCCAGCCACTTTTCAAAGAGCAGTGATCAACATCTTTTCTGATATTTCTCAAGACATTATGGAAATTTATATGGATGACTTTACAACTTATGGTTCTGAATTTGAGCAAGCATTGGGTAATCTGAAAAAAGTTTTGCAGCGATGTGAAGACTATAATTTGTCATTAAATAGTGAGAAATGTATCATTATGATGCAAGAAGGAATAGTCCTTGGTCATCATATTTCTGTAAAAGACATTCAAGTGGATCTAGCAAAAATTGAGGTCATTAAGCATATCAATGACCCTGTGAAGCAAAAAGATGTAAGAATTTTTCTTGGTCATGCTGGATACTACAGATGGTTTATCAAAGATTTCAGTAAAATTGCAAGTCCCTTATATTCACTGCTTACCAAAGATATGGAATTTAAATGGACCCCAACATGCAATGAAGCTTTTTTAAAGCTTAAGCATGCTTTGACTCAAGCACCAGTTCTTAAAGGCCCAAATTGGTCTCTACCATTCCAAATCCATACAAATGCATCTAATTATGCAATAGGAGTAATGTTAGGACATAAAATTGACAAATTAGAAAATGCAATATATTATATTAGCAAGAACTTACAGGGACCTGAGTTGAATTACACAGTCACTGAAAAGGAAATGCTAGTTGTTATATATGCACTTAACAAATTTAGGTACTATATTACGGGATATCCCATATTTGTGCATAGAGATCATACTGCAATCATATATCTCATGAATAAGCCATCAATTACTAGTAGACTAGCTCACTAGTTATTGTTGATGCAGGAATTTGATATCATAGTTGTTGATAAACCAGGGAAGTCTAATGTGGTTGCAGACTATCTTTCAAGACTTCAATTACAAGAAGATTCTACAGAGATAGATGATATTTTTCTAGATGAACATTTATTTATCATCCAAGCTCACACTCCTTGGTATGTTGATATTGCCAACTATTTAGTTGCTGCTAAGATGCCAATTTATTTCTCTCCTAAGGAAAAAAGGTTGCTAGTTGAAAAAAGTTTTAACTTTTCATGGATTGTTGATTGTCTGTTTTACATTGGACCTGGCCAAGTCATGAGAAGATGTGTCAGAGAAGATGAAACGTATGACATTCTGCATGAATGTCATGATGAGCCATGTGGAGGCCATTTTGCTGCCAAAATAACAACACTGAAAATACTCAATACAAGATACTATTGGCCCACATTACATAAGGATGCAACACAGTACACACAGAAATGTGACAGATGCCAGCGAATGGGAAGACCTACAAAATCTGATGAGATGCCACTATATCCACAAATATTAGTTGCACCATTTGATAAGTGGGGATTAGATTTTGTTGGCCCAATTGATCCACCTTCTAATGGCAGATCCTATATTTTGGTAAGTACAAACTATGTAACAAAATGTGTGGAAGCTCGTGCCATGACACATGCAAGAGATAATAAAGTGGCTGAGTTTCTTTATGAAGAGATATTTACAAGATATGGAGTACCAAGGGAAATTGTCTCAGACCAAGGACCTCAATTTACTTCAACATTGATAACAGCTTTGGTCAATGAATACAATATAAGGCATAGAAAATCTACTCCATATCATCCACAAGCTAATGGACAAGTAGAAGTTACAAATAGGGAGCTTGAGGCTATTCTTACAAAAATAGTATCTGCTCATAAAAAAGACTGGTCTCATAGGCTTTCAGAAACAATTTGGGCATACAGAACAACTTGGAAAACACCAATTGGTTTTACACCTTTTGAGATGGTTTATGGCAAAACAAAAATGATTCCTATTGAATTTGAGCATAAAACTCCGAGGACAACTTTGCAATTAAATATGACATTATCTGAAGCACAAAAAGAAAGTATTCAACAATTGAATGCTCTAGATGAATGGAGGAAAATAGTTGTTCAACAAACAGAGCTGATTCAAAATCAAAGAGCAAAGTGGCATGATAAATATATCAAAGAAAAGAAGTTCAAAGCTGGTGACTGGGCACTACTGTATGATTCCAGATATAAAGATGTTATGGGGAAACTGCAAACCAGGTGGTTAGGTCCATATGAGATAGAAGAAGTTTTCAATAATGGAGCTGTTTGTTTGTCCACAATTGATCCTGTTTGATTTAAACTCTTGGTGAATGGTCACCGACTGTGTCTATATCATAAGTCGGCCACTAAAAAGGAGTTCCTACAACAATTTGCCCAACTGGATGAGACAAAGGTTCCTGTAGCAATTGACAATGATCCTGCAGCAACTCATCAGCTTCCTACTGCAGCTGAGCAAGGTAATAAAGGTAAAGTTCCTGCAGCCTCTGCAGTGAACATGCTTGTCACTTCACAATAAAATATTTCCATATCTTATGGGAATATTCTTCTCCGTAAATAAAATTCCATCCACGTCATTCCATCCCACGTTCTTACCTGTCATTTCACTTCATTTCGCCATCATTTTTCGTATGACTGCAGGTATGTATATATTGTGTTTTGTTTTAATTATGTATTTATTATTTCATTATGATTATACCCCTTTTTAAATTCGCTCCACTCCCCGAAATCTCATCAGCTTGTGTGGACACGTGCTAGGTTAAGTTGGGGGGGTGCTTTATGGTTTGGTTTCCAAAGTTATTGATTTTCCATCCTTTTTGGTACTTCGAATTAATTTCTTGCCATAATTGTTTATCATGCTATTATTTCACACAAGGGAATAATAAATTTTGCTGCCAGAATTGAGATATGTATGGAAATTTTAATTTAGCAAGTCTGTCGGATATTCTGGTCTTCTGTTTCTTAGTTGTAGAGTGTTCAATACTAGCAGAGTAAGAGATGGGTGGTGATCCAATTCACCATGAGCCAATAGTTCATGAAGTGTTGCTGCAGGATGCTCTTTGTGAGCATTATTTTAGACACCACAACTGGCTGGATTACTTCTTGAAAATCAAAAATTATAACGAAGAAATTCCTGCAGAATTTATGCATTCCTTCAATGAAGGAGAAGCTACGGTTGAAGGCTTGAAGGTTATTGCTACGGAGTAGCGAATAGAAAAAGTAACGGGGTTGCTGCAGGAAGGGGAACTATTTCCAGAACCAAAAGATACAAGGATCGCCAGGGAAGAGTTCACAATTCCCATAGATGGACCCCTAATGGTGGACAAACAAGGAACTAGAAGGGTTTCCCTGCCAGCAGAGTGGCCTCAGGTAGCTTTGTATGTTATGAAATACATTACATATGAGGGGCGATATTCAAATCTGCATTTACCTCATTTTAAATTACTTAGTCATTTACGGCATGGCCGGAGAGTGAATGCTCCTAATTTCCTATACCACCTCATTTCTACAAGCGCTAAAGAGACACGGAAAAATGGAAATCGCTCTATTAGCCATCATGGATTGGTTAAACTGCTTGTACAACGGTCCCTGAGAGATGTTTCACAAATGGAATGGGGAGTATTTTAGGATATACCGCAGTTTAGGGTTGAAGGTGCCCCTGTTGCAGAGAATCCACCGGTTGAAGAAGAAAATGTTGCAGAACCCTCTTCCCCCGTAGTTGCTGCAGACAATGATTTGCTTGTTGCCGAAGGAGTCGCGGTTATTGTGGAGGAAGAGACGACTGAAGCAAATGTTGAATAACCCTATACTTCTCTTCAAAGAGAGTCACCAATTCCTAGAAGAAAAGGGAAGGAGTTGGAAAGGGATGAAACAGATGAAGAACCCATGTCCCAGCCGCAGGTAGCTCAAATTCCTCCTGCAGCCAAGAGGCGTAGGACAAAAAGAAAAACTCCTACAACAACTGCAGCAACTCCTGTAGCCATTCCAAAGTGTTAGAAGAACACGTAGAAGGACATAGAAGGCTCATCCTGCAGGTGATCCGACAGAGGTTATTACAGTGGAAACTTCGGAAGAAGGAAGCCCTGCAGATATTGAAATGCAAGAAAAAGGAAGCCCTGCAGATGATGAAATCCAAGTAGAAGTTGATGAGGATAGACTAGCAAATCTTGCTTTTGTGGCACAACAACTTGAAGAAACTGTTGGAAAAATTTCACAGTAGTTTGAAGAAATTGTTGGGGAGATTCCTGAGCAGTTTGAAGAGACTATTGGAGATATTTCACAGCAGCCTGAAGAGACTGTTGGAGACACTTTACAACAGCTTGAGGAAAATGTTGGAGAGATGCCAACACAGATTGAGGAGTTTATTGAGGAAATCCCACAGCCTAAGGTAACAACTATTATACCTCCTTCATCCCTAAGCAACTTATCTATTGCTTTAACATTTTATAGACAATGGGAAATAGAGAGGGATAGCTTGCAAGGGATTATTGATAAACAACATAAAGAAATTGAAAAGAGGGAAAACATAATTGAGGAATTAGAGGCTAAGGTGGAAATAATTGCTGGTATGGTTCCCGAGTTGATGCAATGTAGGTCACCTCCAAGGGTTTATGCAGTACACTTGAAGGAGAGGTATTTGAACTTCAAATTGAACCACATTATTAGGGGCCTTATCCCCTCCTTAGAAACACCTGAAGAATTATTTTATGCTTACCAAACCTCTCCACCAGCTGTGAAGAATTTGCTATGTGAATTGTATTTACATAACTATGTTGTACCCTCAGATAGTGAGTGGAACCCTTTATTGTATATTGGGGATATCCATATCAAAGCTTTAATGTCATGGATCCAAAATGAGATCAACATGGGGGCACAAGCCAAGGCATATGAAAAACTAGAGTTTGACTGACCATTGCCATTAAGGAAAGAATCAAAAGCACCAAGAGTTCTTTATTATGAGTGGCAGAAATTACTGGTAAGAGATGATGTTAGAAAATTAGTGCTTCCAATGAGAGAAGAAATCTATCAGGCATATGAGCATTTGGTTCAGACTAACAGGACAGGTGTGATAAAAGGGTTAACTTAGCGTTGGAACAATTTACCAGAACAGTTAAAGCAAGGAGAACCTTATTCACTGCAGAATTTTCAGGCAGCTATGCAAAGAGCCCCCAAATATATACAATTAGGAAAAGAAAAAGCCAACAAATGGCTACCATTGATCTTTCAGCCCCCAATCCTCATGTGGCCATTGTTGGCATGTCAGCCTAAAGATCAAAACTATGATGCAGTCACAGAAGAGTCAACCAGATGGTCCAGGCTGGAAAAAATGAAGGTATTTTATTGGAACTTGGCTTCAGGGGGGACAGGTCAGGGCACCATTGGTGATTTGAGAGTTACTGCAAGAGTCAGAAATTTTCCTTTTGTTGTAGGATCAACAAGCTCTTAAAGTTGGGGGCATGATAAGTTGAGACTTTGTCATGTTTTTATCATCGGAACTCTTAAGTTTTTGACATCTTTTGGTTTGCATAGTAGCAGTGATGTATTGTAAATTGACTATATGTATTCCATGTGTTAAACCTAAACTTATGAAATCATGTTTGAACTTTGCCGGTTTATTCCTGCAGCTATGCCATTTATTCCTGCAGCCATGTGATTTGTTCCTGTTGCCATGCAGATTATTTAGGGTAATATCATATGTGATTTAATAGATGTGTTAATTAAATAAAATGTGTATGTATGTCCTTGTATGTTGTTTATGTTGTAGTGTAGGTAATAAATGATGCCGCAGTGGATATTCTCCTATCACGCCTGATGAAGGAAAGATTACGTAAGAGATAACTGAAGATCAAACTGAAGAGGAGCTGAGAAAGCACAAGGTATGACATAGGCAGAGCAGTCAAGCGACACTACCAATGTCTAACTCCAGTGGGTATTGAATTTGAAAACACTGCCACGACATGCAAAGACTATGGTTCAGTTTAGATCCATGTTTCCTGTAGCCAAGCTCTAGTTATCTTATTTATCGGTCAATCATTTGCCTCTTCTTCTGGGTGTGATTTGTGTTGTCTATTTTAGTTGATCTTCTCTTTAATAATAAGCTCTTTTTTTTCTTAGAGCTTAGACAAAATAGAAAATAATAGAGAAGAGGATCTTTGATAATCATTCTTGAGTTTCTTTTTAAAATATGTAATCACTTTCAGGAAGCAATGAATAAAATTATGTTGTTTTGATCTGTTAAAAGTATTTTTCTGGAAGCTTGGTATCACTCATCCAAGGGGGCCCACTTGGTGAGTGATCCTGTGTGTGTTCGTTAAAATTAGTTTTCTTTCTTTAGTCGTAGTAGAAGTTCTTGCTTAGACTATTCCTGCAACCACTGGAAATAGATCCACTGACTGTTCTTGCAGCCAAGCCAGAACAGAGTAATCTTTGTTATCCATATTAGATCTTTCCAGCATTTCTTTTATGAATATTATGCATAAATTTTTCCTGTAGCCTTTCCATAATTTCCATTCTTACCTTCCTTTTTCGCATAATGTTAGTTGTTGCAGTAATGCAAAATAGCTATTGAAGGAACTTAGTGCATATATAGTGCATACCCATTTCAAGTATTACATCCCTAGGTTGACAATGAAATGAGCACTAGCCATGAAAATAGTAACTTTACCAGATGAATGTCCAAACTTCGGGTTGAGACTTCAATTAGAGTTATTATTCTTATTGTTGGGGTAGACAGTCTGCACATGTCTAAGGGTCCCCTCCATGCAAGTTTTGACCACCATTTTTTCCACTGCTCCAAGGATTCAATCAATCCTTTGCTGCACAGACTTGCCACATGGGTAATGTCAAGTCTAGGGCATCACTCCAAAAGTGCAAGGTGAGATATTCTGCTTCCAAAACCAAAAAATCATCTAGTATACATGGTAATCTAATATTCCCCATGGTTTCAGATCATTCCCATCGAGGAATGTTGAATGGTGGCTCCTTTTGCATCCAAACCCTTATTTTGGGGGTTTCTACCAAGCAACGAGAAATAAAATTCAATTAATCCTCAACCACATAACTTCAAGACCTCAAACCTACATCAAATGAAAGGTGATTCACTGCTACAACCTATTCAAGACATCATCCCTTCCAGATGTCCGTACAAATCCATACCAAAGCTAAGAACACAAGAAAATGACAGTTTCAAAATTGCAGGAAGCATAAATTTCATTCAAAGTCTCAATCTAACCTTTGGGAATCATTCCTTGGGCTTAAATAAGGCCAAGTAATCCTTTCAACCATCTCCCATTGTACAAGTGCAACCAACTAGCCGTTGGGAAACCACAACTCAATTTTTTGCAAAATTACTTAGGACAACATAGCAACTTTTGACAAATTATTACATCACACATTTGCCTTCATACCAAAGGTTACAAAGTGGACACAAAGCACCTCTAGAACCCCTAGACACCAAAAACATAAATAAAATGCCCATACAAGGCTTTTGACCAAGTACACACCTTGGAGCCTTAAGGCTTATTACATAGCATTGGTAGCATTACCACATCCATTTAGGACCTACACAAGAAACCTTGAAGGCAACACATCATGTTGCATTCAAACACATGTTGGAGAGATGCTAGTACACCTTTGAGTGCCCCTGCACCAATATGTTGCAAGCACAAGATGTCAAATGCATATCGTTCCAAACCAATTATAGGTGGGTAAATATATGTGCACCCATTTGCAAGGTTACATTATTCATACAAGTAATTTTACATAGAAATACATGAGAATAATGCATGGAGTTTTAGTGCATGATAAAACTATGAATATGGTTTCATTATGACTCTATGACATATGTTGAGTTGATATGAGTATGCAAACTATATAATATAGGAGATTGAGTTGTGCATGTGGTTACACTTGAATCCTTTGCCCCTTCTTTTAAAGCAATGGCCACCATTATGTGAGTTAAATAATTGGTACCATACAAGTTCAACACATGTTCATGCCAAATAATTGGTAGCATACAAGTTCAACACATAACATCATCTTATATTGCATTATAATTGGCACAATACAAGTTAAGACACCCCTCTTAAGTGTAACTTAGGAACTAGTTGGCAAAGTACACCATATATGTAGACGTCCTATCAAATTATTATTGAGGGTTTAAGTAATATCCACATGCATAAATTGGCATTGTACAAGGTACAAGCAAAGAAAACCTAGCTAGCAACATCACTATGCATAACACATTGTACAGATCTTCTTTCATACAATACATTTATATTGTAGTCTTTCACTTCTATCAAATTTTCAATTTTAGTGTAATATATGGCTTTGTGTACATATTCTACAAACCTTGTAGGTTACAAGATAATTAGTACAATCGACTTTTAATCTATTTATATCTTGGATCAAATAATATACTTGCCAAAGATGTATGGAAAATAGAGTGTGTTCCCATTAGTATTTGAATGTGAAAGAACACTAGAGAAAATCTATCTTGATAAATGGATGAACGAGTGGGACTTTGGAAATTGTATCTAGGCATCCACAATCTAAATTTGTTTTATCTATTGCAAAGAGGTTAGTTAAAACCTTATAAATCCAACCCTACCCCCATGTGCTAGTTCATCAAATGTAATAATCCTACAAAAACATGTTATAAAAATATGAAACTTTATGGGCTGTTAATGGTCTTTCTTGGGTTTATCTAGAAAACAAGAAGGTGAGGGGTGAAAAAGAGGGGGTGGTGCAGGAGCACCTAGTTGAGTAAAAACTTTCCTTTTTGTGTATTTCATGCTTTCATGTTTGTAATGTCTTGTGTTAGGTTTATGATGTTGTTTTGGGTTTCTGTGTGTCTTTTCAAGTGGTTTTGATCTCATTTTGTGCTCAAGAGGTCAAGTTTTGCCTTTCAGGATTTGAGTTGACAATTTTGGATTTCTAGGCCAAAAAGGGCAAAAATGTGTAAAATTGCCTAAAACATCTAGAAATGCTTTCCAAAGCATTGAAACATGTTTGATAAGTGTTTTTAATCATGTATTAGGTGTTTATATAAGTTGATGAGGTTAGGTTGTCAAAAATATCTTCTTGAGCAAAAAATGTTGTCATTTGGGCTTGTAAAAGTTGTCATTTTTGGAATTTTCTAGTACAATGAAGTCGTGGAAACCTCATGTTTGTACTGGTCTTCATAAATAACTTGAAATACTATAAAATGCCTCCCTTTTCCTTGAAAAATGTTGGTGATTGTATTGACTAAGGTTTTCTAATATAAAAAAGATGAAATTCTGGCTTTTACTATGTTTTCCTCTCTTTTAGAGCAGCAGTCCGTACTGTAGCACATCTGGTCCATACTATACCTTTTGAGGAGTTCTCATATTGGTTTCCCAATTCTCTTCAAGTGATCATTGTATTGGTTTTCCATTTGCAAGCTGGTTAAACAAAATTCTTTCATTTTGGTGTGTTCACTGCCCTGTCAAGGGTTTGGGGTTTCAAAATGCAGCAACTTGACTAATCCAGGCCTGGGCTCCCACCAAATCGACTTGGTCAAGTTGGTATACATGTATATAGTGTATATATGTTCATTTTTGTGCCAGAGTTGTGTTCGGAAGGGAAATTTGAGCACTTATTAGGCAAGTTGTCTAACTTGGCTAATATTATTCCTTAAGGCTCAAAATTTGGGTTCTAAGCATCAAATGTTGAAACAAAACATGGACAGAGGTTTGCACTTGTCCTAGAAGCATTTTGAAAGAATTGGAGCTCCAAAATTTACTTCTTTCACATTGTAAAATGTCACTGTTGGTGAAGGACAACGAATTCCCTGTTTTGGGAAATAAAGTGGATTTTGGCATCAAAATTGTCTTTGAGACTTTCCAAGCATGGAGACTTAGCCGTATTTGTTCAATGTAGAGTTAAATTGTTGTTTGAAGGTTTATTCAAGCTATGGTGCAGGCATTTTGGTAGTCCTAACCCTCTGTTATGTAGCAAAGACAGTGGAAAATAGTGAAAACAGTGAAAATGACTGTTTTTGTCACCTTCTATAGCTAGTATGCTAAGTGTTTGGCAAAATGACAAGTGGTAATTTTTTGAACAATGTTCTCCAAGGTGTGGCAGGGTCTATCAGTCAGTCTAGAGCCTTGGTTTGTGAAGGAGTTGAGTTTCTAACATTGCAAGCTTGGAAACCCTCTTGAAACCCTACAAAAGTGCCATAAAAGGTGGACAATCCTCATTTTACATTGACAATGGACTAAACCATGAAAATCAATTAGTTTGGAGGTTTTTTGAATGTCCCAAGTCAACTTCCATGGTGGGGTAAAACATTGTTGCCTCCTAAAAGCAATTTTCATCCAATTAGCCCTCCATGGGCTAGTAGCCCTTTTTAGGCCTCACACACACAAAACAAGGAACCCGATTACCTTGAGCTCTTTGGGTTTGGAGAGATCTTTGAAGGACAGTCCAAAATAGTGAAGAAACCTTAAGTAACACATCCCTGTGAACCAATTTTGGGTTTAAGACTTAGGAAGTTGGGTTTGAGCAAGTGAATCTAGGAAGCCAAAACAACAAAATGAAGCAAGCTTTTGAACAAAACCTTCACCTAGTTTCCTAAACCATTTGGAGGAGCTTATAATGTCAGAGAATAGTCAGAATAATGCCCAAAGGACAATGGAATGTGTTGGAAAGAATGTAATGGTTGGACATAATCAATAGTGGATGAGTAAGGGAATGAGCTCACTCAAAAAGGGAGTTTGTTTGGGAAGCTATGCATGTGATGCTTAGCATTAAAACCTCAAATTGAATTACAAACATATATGTCAGTCACAAACAAGTCTTTTAGAAACCAATTGAACCATTAGACCTAATTCGCCTTGTGGAGTACTTCTCTAGCAATCTCCCTATCATAGTGGTATCAGAGCCATCGAAAGATTTAGGAGAAAAGGATCATTAGAAGAAAACATGGTGACTAATGTTGAGTTAGCCAAGAAGGTCGAAGACCAAGAAGAAGAAAATAGAGCACTTAGAGAGAGGTTGGAGCAACTAGCAATGAAATTAGTTGAAATAGAAGTCAAAACTGAAGAAGTCCATGATAAGGTTGGAGATCAGAGCAAAATGGTGGCAATAGAAGATGAGGTTCCCACACCTGACCCTGTTATTGAGCAAGAACCATTCTTGAAGGCTTTCAGAGCTAGGAGTGGCAAAATCTTAGAGGGAGTGGCTCTTTTTAGTGGAAAGATGGATCCAGATGCTCTTATAGAATGGATTGAAGGTCTAGAAAACCATTTTGAATGTGATGGAATAACTGAAGCACAAAAGGTTAAGGTAGCAAAATCAAGGTTGAGAGGGGTAGCCTTAACTTGGTGGAAGTTCATCCAAGAGGAAAGGGTGAAAGAAGGTAAGCAACCAATAGCCACCTGGAAAGCAATGGTAGCCAAAATTAGAGAAACCTATCTTCCCGAAGACTATGAAGTCCAACTTCATAGGAAAAGACAAAATTTGAGACAAAAAGACTTAGATGTCAGTAGCTACACTGAGGAGTTTCAAAAACTGTGCATGAGATCCAAGGTAGTAAAGGATGAGAGTATAAAGGTGGCAAGGTATTTGAATGGATTAAGATGGAACATACATGAAGACATGAGTTTGTTATGCCCACAAACAGTACACAAGTGTTATCAACTAGCACTTAAAGTGGAAGAGAAAAGTAGGAGAAAGCAAGAACAAAGCAACAAAGGAAGAGGTAGGGGTAGAGATGGTAGAGGCCATAGAGGAAGTTTTGGTGGAAGAGGAGATCAAAGATCCCAAGGAGAATCCAAACTTATTGAGCAAAGTGGGGATTAATATAGCAAGAGTAGCTATAGAGGAAGGGGATCTAGCAACCCAAGTAGAGCTAGATCTAGTGGACCAGGAAGGGGGTCCTACTTCTCCACCATGAAATGCAACAACTGTCAGAAGTTGGGGTACCCTACCTATAGATATCCAGAGAAACCCACCTCATCATAGAGGGGTGAAAGAAGAGTGAGTTATGTGCAAGAAAACGCAGTAAGTAGTAAGGCTCATGAAGTGAGCTTAGCATCAGAAGATGGGGAAAGTCTGATAATGAGAAGAGTCTTGGTAAAATAACCAATCAAGGAGGAACCCACTCAAAGAGGGTCATTGTTCAGAATTAAGTGCAAAATCATGGGAAAGGTATGCAAGATGGTCATAGATTCTGGATCCATAGATAACATAATCTCAGAAGAAGCAGTTGGTAAACTCAAACTTGAGAGAATCCCACACACACATCCCTATAGAGTCACATGGTTGAAAAGGGAGCAACATGTCCTTGTAAATGAAAATACACGGGTAGAATTCACCATAGGAGGGTATCAAGATAAGATCCTCTGTGACATTATTCCAATGGATGCTTGCCATCTACTTCTTGGTAGACCTTGGCAATTTGATAGGAAAGCCATCCACAATGGGGAAAAGAACTCCTACTCATTTAAGAAGAATGGAGTTACATACAAAATTCAGTCCATAAATGATGAGAAAGAGGGCAGAAAGTCAGCAAAACACAATGTTTTAATTATGAATGAGAAAGAGTTTATAAGTACGCTTGAAGAAGGTGAAGGAGTGGGATTTGCACTCATAGTGAAACCCAAGGAAGAAAAGATAGCAAAGAAAGTTGAGATACCATATGAGGTGCAACAGATCCTTGATAACTTCAAAGCAATAATCAATGATGGTACACCTGCAACCTTACCACCTCCTAGAGCCATTAGTCATCAGATTGATTTCATACCTAGAGCCTCTTTACCCAATAAGGCAGCCTATAAGATGATCCCTGAACAAAATGAAGAAGTAGCAAGACAAATACAAGAACTCTTAGACCAAGGGCTAATTAGGAAGAGCATTAGTCCTTGTGTAGTACCTACAATGTTGGCACCTAAGAAGGGTGGAACATGAAGACTTTGCATAGATTCTAGAGCCATAAACAAGATCACCATCAGATACATATTTCCCATACCCAGGATAGAGGATTTGATGGATTGCTTGGGGGGTGCACCATATTTCAGTATTGTTGACTTGAAGAGTGGTTACCATTAGATAAGAATCAAGGAGGGTGATGAATGGAAGACAACTTTCAAAATGAATGAGGGTCTCTATGAGTGGCTTGTTATGCCATTTGGACTCTCTAATGCTCCCATCACATTCATGAGACTCATGAATGAAGTTTTACATGATTTCATTGGATAGTTTATTATTGTGTATTTAGATGATATTCTTATTTTCAGTAAAACTAAGGAAGAGCATTTGAAGCATTTAGCTAATGTTTTGAGAAATTTATCTGATGAACAACTAACCATTAATCTAGAAAAGTGTGATTTCTTGAAGCAAGAATTTGTCTATCTTGGTTTTGTTGTATCAGGAGGCAATCTGAAAATGGATCAATCTAAAGTTGCAATAATAACCACTTGGACAACTCGTAAAATAGCCAGAGATGTCAGAAGCTTTCATGGTTTAGCACAATTTTACAGGAAACTCATCAGGGGATTCGGTGAGATTTGTGCCCCTATGTTAGACACAGTCAAAGGGGGTGTAAAGGTAAAGTTTCAGTGGACAGATCCAACAAATAAGGGGTTTGAATTATTGAAAACTAAATTAGATTCTCAACCAGTGCTCATTTTACGTAGTTTTGATAAAAAAAATTATTATTGAATGTGATGCTAGCAATATTGTTGTAGGAGCTGTTTTAAGTCAGGACAATAGACCAGTTGCATTCTTTAGTGAGAAGTTAAATGATGCGAAGAAAAAGTACTCTTCCTATGATTTAGAAATGTATGCATTAGTCCAGGCACTTAGGAAATGGAGACATTATCTTCTTCCTAAAGAGTTTGTTGTATACACAGATAATCAGGCATTAAGTTTCTTGAAATCATAGGATAAACTGAATCATAGGCATGTTAAATGGGTAGAGTACTTGCAAGCTTACACTTTTACTCTTAAGCATAAGAAGGGTCAGTTGAATAAAGTAGTAGATGATTTGAGTAGGAGGTTGTTAATTGTTCATGAGATTCAAGTACAGAGCATTGGTATTGATAGTTTTAAAGATATGTATCCTACTGATGATGATTTTGCTGAAGCTTATAAAGTTTGTCAAGATTTTGAGAATCATTTCCATGGTGCATATGCTAATTTTACTTTGCAGGATGGTTTGTTATTCAGGGGTGGATAGTTATGTGTTCCAAAAGGTTCTATGAGAGAGAACCTCATTCAGGAGAAGCACAATGGGTGCTTAAGTGGACATTTTGGTCTCAACAAGACCTTGGAGTTGGGTCAAAGATTCTACTATTGGCCCAAGATGCAGAGAGACATCAAGAGGTATGTTGAGCAGTGTTTGGTATGTCAGAAAGCAAAAGGTAATTCCTCCAGTGTTGGTTTATATCAGCCTCTTCCCATTCCACATAAGCCTTGGGATTGCATTAGTATGGATTTTGTGGTTGGATTACCTAGAACTCAAGCAGGATTTGATAGCATCTTTGTAGTAGTTGACAGATTTAGCAAGATGACTTATTTTATTCTTTGTAATACAACACATGATGCAAGTCATATTGCTTACTTGTTTTTCAAAGAAGTTGTTAGAATACATGGTTTGCCTACTAGCATTGTTTCAGATAGAGATGTGAAATTTCTTGGTCATTTCTGGAAAACATTGTGGAAGAGACTGGGTACTAATCTCTCTTTTGGTTCAGCTTATCATCCACAAACTGATGGCCAAATTGAGGTTGTGGACAGGTCCCTTGGAAACTTGCTTAGGTGTTTGACAAAGGAATATGGACAGAGTTGGGATAAGCTCATTCATCAAGCAAAATATGCCTACAATGATAGTGTCAACCGGTCTACAGGTAAAAGCCCTTTTGAAGTTGTTTATGGTATGCATCAAGGGGGTATAATGGAGTTGAGAGATATAACTAACTTGCAGCCTAAGCATGGAACAACATATGACATGGCTCAATCCATGAAGGAGGTTCATGAGCAAGTGAGAAAGGCTCTTCAGGATACCTCCCAAAAAGTCAAGGCAAGAGTGAATGCTACAAAGAGAGATGTTCAGTTTTCTATAGGAGATTATGTGATGGTTCATTTGAACAAGGCAAGGCTGCAAAAAGGAGTTCCAAGCAAACTTCAGATGAGGAGAATAGGCCCTTGCAAAATCTTGGCTAAGTATGGGTCTAATCCTTACAAAGTTGATTTGCCTACTGATATTTCTTTGTCTCCCATTTTTAATGTTGCAAATTTGATTGCTTTCAAGGGGAAACCACCTAAGGAGATTCAAAGATTTTCAAATGTTACACAATCCCTTTCTGATATTTCTTTACCTCCTCTCTCTATTCCTCAAGCAGAACAGGTTCTAGACTCCAGGGTTCTTAAGAAGACAAGGAATCACACCTATATGGAGCACCTACTCAAATGGAAGGATAAGCCTATCTTAGAGGCCACATGGATACCTAAAGCTGACTTTCAGAAAGCTGGAATACCTTCTTCTTTGCTGCCTCAAGGAGTCACATGACTTCTTTGTCTTTGGGGGAGTATGGTGCAGGAGCACCTAGTTGAGTAAAAACTCTCCTTTTTGTGTATTTCATGCTTTCATGTTTGTAATGTCTTGTGTTAGGTTTATGATGTTTTTTAAGGTTACCGTGTGTCTTTTCAAGTTGTTTTGATCTCATTTTGTGCTCAAGAGGTCAAGTTTTGCCTTTCAGGATTTGAGTTGACAATTTTGGGTTTCTAGGCCAAAAAGGCCAAAAATGTGTAAAATTGCCTAAAAGGTCTAGAAATGCTTTCCAAAGCATTGCAACATGTTTTCTAAGTGTTTTTAAGCACATCTTAGGTGTTTATATAAGTTGATGAGGTTAGGTTGTCAAAAATGTCTTTTGGAGAAAAAAATGTTGTCATTTGGGCTTGTAAAAGTTGTCATTTTTGGACTTTTCTAGTACAATGAAGTTGTGGAAGCCTCATGTCCATACTGGGATTGATAACTAAATTGAAATAATATAAAAATTCCTCCCTTTTTCTTGAAAAATGTTTGTGATTGTATTGACTAAGGTTTTCTAATATAAAAAAGATGAAATTATGGCTTTTACTATGTTTTCCTCTCTTTTAGAGCAGCAGTTTGTACTGTAGCACATCTGGTTCGTACTGTACCTTTTGGGGAGTTCTCATATTGGTTTCCCAATTCTCTTCAAGTGATCATTGTATTGGTTTTCCATTTTCAAGTTGGTTAAACAAAATTCTTTCATTTTGGTGTGTTCACTGCCCTGTCAAGGGTTTGGGGTTTCAAAATGCAGCAACTTGACTAATCCAGGCCTGGGCTCCCACCAAATGGACTTGGTCAAGTTGGTATGCATGTATATATTGTATATATGTTCATTTTTGTGCCATAGTTGTGTTTGGAAGGGAAATTTGAGCACTTATTAGGCAAGTTGTCTAACTTGGCTAATATTCTTCCTTAAGGCTCAAAATTTGGGTTCTAAGCATCAAATGTTGAAACAAAACATGGACAGATGTCTGTACCTATCCTAGAAGAATTTTGAAATAATTGGAGCTCCAAAATTTACTCTTTTCGCATTGTAAAATGTCACTGTTGGTGAAGGACAATGAATTCCCTGTTTTGGGAAATAAAGTGGTTTTTGGCATCAAAATTGTCTTTGAGACTTTCCAAGCATGGAGACTTAGCCATATTTGTTCAATGCAGAGTTAAATTGTTGTTTGAAGGTTTATTAATGCTATGGTGTAGGCATTTTGGTAGTCCTAACCCTCTGTTATGCAGCAAAGACAGTGGAAAACAGTGAAAACAGTGAAAATGACTGTTTTTGTCACCTTCTACAGCTAGTATGCTAAGTGTTTGGAAAAATGACAAGTAGTAATTGTTTGAACAATGTTCCCCAAGGTGTGGCAGGGTCTATCATTCAGTCTAGAGCCTTGGTTTGTGAAGGAGTTAAGTTTCTAACATTGCAAGCTTGGAAACCCTCTTGAAACCCTAGAAAAGTGCCATAAAAGGTGGACAGTCCTCATTTTGCATTGACAATGGACTAAACCATGAAAATCAATTAGTTTGGAGGTTTTTTGAATGTCCCAAGTCAACTTCCATGGTGGGGTATGTTGGACCCTTAAAAATTAAATTTTTTAGGGTTCCAGATTCATACTAGGAAGCAAATCTCTCTCTGCAATTATTTAGATCAAGTATCTATTCCACTCCGAGTTCCCTGCAACTTACTTTGATGCATGAACAAGGTGGTCGATTTCCAGGTATGTATATGGTTGCAAATACGGAATCAAGCTAGGTACACCTTTTTGAACCATAACTTCTTCTCATCTGAACTCTGTTATGTCAAATTAATTATTCATCTGTATTTTATGTATATATGAGGACCTATGTTTCAAATTTCAAATTCATACGATATCGTTTGATATTTTTTATGAGGTTAATCTAAATACAATTTCTTCAAATTTGCAATATACAATTTCAAAATTTTGTCAAAATGATTATAGTAGAATACTAATAAATTTCCTTTTGCAGGAGTATCACGCTGAATGAATTATGAAAGCCATTTTATTTATATTTAATAATAATTTTTCTTGAGTATAATATTAATTAGGAAGTGTTTAATTTTGAATATTATATTTTTCCTCCAATTAATATTATAGTATTTAAACTATTTGTGTTACATGAAATTATATGATGCTTTTAAAACTAACACAATTTTTGAGCTTGTATAATGTGCAGGATTATTACAAAAAAGAAATAAAAGATTTTACGTTTGAGCAAATCAAATGATCAAATACTTTATAGTTGGTAGAAGGAAGTAAAAAGTTTTTATCTCAAAAGGTGAAATATTAAATCATTTTTTTAAAATAAATGATTGGGATACATTGGGGCCCGATGAGTAAAAGCCATCGAGTATCAGCATAGGCATTTGAGAGGCCATTGTTGTACAACAGGTTGACAATGAACAATATATTCATTAATAAACAACATATACATGTTTCCTTAATAACCTATTGAGTGCTCAAGCTGAAGTATTATATATACATAATGTTGTGAGCTTTTACAACACCTCAGCAAGAAAATGATTGGGGTGATGACAAGCAGCAATGAATTGTTAAGTATATGCGATCTTCATACATAATCAAGTAAGCTCAGCAAATATTAGAGAAGCAGAGAGGCTATGATGAGAAGTATCACCAACAACAACAAAAGTTCATTCACATTTTTGCAATTCAGGCCATTTTTTGGGCTTGAATATGAGTTTTAAATGGTGATTTTTGTCTCTCAACAGAGGCCCAAACCATCCACCCTACCTTGAAGGCCATTTTTACAAGATTTTTGATATTTTTGGAGTGCCGGTAAGCTCAAAAATGGCCCAGATTTGAAAGTGACGGCCTGCAACATTTCAGTAAAAATGTATATTATTTTATCCTTAACAAAATGGTTTCTGATTTGTTAGTATATCTTACTATATTTCTTTTTTTTGTGCAGGATGTTACGCATGGGAAAAATTAAATTTCTAGGCACATTAAGGAGCATGGAGTATATCTTAAGCAAGTATATTTTTGATTTACAATAAGATTACATTTTGCATATAAATAAATGAAACATTTCAGTAAAAAATATATATTGTTTTATCCTTAACAAAATGATTTCTGATTTGTCAGTATATCTTACTATATTACACATGGGAAAAATTAAATTTCTAGGCACATTAAGGAGCATGGAGTATATCTTAAGCAAGTATATTTAAGGGCAGCGAGAGGGAGTTGAACACTCAACCTCTCAACCCGACCTTCCTAACTACCCATTCCTACCCTCCCCTTTTACCAATTGCTCTATTGTATTATTTGAAAATGTTTGTTAGGGTAAATTAGTATGGATAATAATTTGCAAATATTTCCACAATTCCCAAGGTAATGTATTTTTATCAAGCGGAGGTAGGTATGTTTTAATCATTTGCTTTTTATTATTTTAAAGGTAAAAGTGATTTTAAAAGATTATTAATTAATATTTTGCCTTTGAATTTATTTTTTCTTAAAAATAAATGATCTCAAATGTTATTTACGCAATATTTTACATTCTGGGATTTTTCAAATATTATATGAAATGATTTGTATTTCTTTATAGATTTATTTTTTCAATCACTTAATTATTCATTTGGGGAACGTTTTTTGCCCTTATTTTATTATATCCTTATGAAGGTTAATTGAAAATATTTTCTTAGGGCAAAATATTCTAACATTTTTTGCATAGGGAATAGTTTTTTAAAGATGAATACTTTGAAATTTCCCTAGCTAATGAGGATATTATTTTTATTATTCAAATTCCTTATTATGTGCCTTATGTGTGCAGGATAGGATGACAAATTATTTCTACTAAGTGCATATTAAGGAAATATTTTTTACCTATAGGCTTTGAATAATTTTTCATTTTAATCATTATAATGGGTAAAAATACTTTGATAAAGAATAGCCTTTTTTATAATGTTTGATGGTGAAAATCTAAGGTTTTTATCTTGAATCATCTTTAAAGTATTATTGATGAAAAAGATTATTATATCAAGGATAAGTGATTATTAGCATTCAATAGTTAATTTTTTACTTTTTTGGAAAAGAGGTAATTAGAATAATATTCTTGCTTTTGGAAATGGTTAAAGCGAGAGTAAAAAAATTTCAAAACATTATTGATCTAATATCTTCATTGGGATGTTTTATTCTAAAAAGGTTATTCAAAGGAAATTTCATTTATTTCTGGAGCTTTATATTAATTATTATGATATCATATTTTTTAGGAACACTTTACCCTAATTATGTGCAAAGGTTATATATCTCTTTAGGGGAAAGTATTCGTATTTGCATAGGGAAGATTTTATCAATGATTTTAATATATCCCTAGAAAGTAAAAAATATGAGTTATCAAGTTATTTGATTTTCTTATGTTTTGTGCAGGATATTTTATTCTTTAGCTTACACGGACACAAGAAGTATCCTTTACTTAAATTTTTTTAATATTTTGATATTGCCATTCATCATTTGCAAAAGCATTTTGGTAAATAAAGACTTGTTTACAACATTTGACATGATAGTATTTTGACATTATCCTTTTGAGAAATTATAAAGGGATATATTTTATCATAAGGAAAATTACATTTTGCAAGTGCTCTTACCATGAATAATGTTTTTAACTCATGATGACCTAATATATTTTAACATTATGTTATTATTATTTGCTTGTAAATATTTTCACCCTAAGTAAATAAATGATACATGTATGTATTAGGGTTGATTTTATGTGGAATCAAAGTATGAATTTTTGCAAAAGTATTTTCCCGGAGGGTTAAATATTTGGATCAAAGTGAATTACGATCAAATTTTACATATCTGAAAAGATATAGTTTTTAATGAAAAACTTAATCAAAGGTAAGTCATGATCTATTTTCTATTTAAGGAACTTGATTGGTTCAATTTATATGCAGGAACTTTTATCAAAGTTTGTAAATGAGGAGCTTAAGCAAGAGCGGAAGTGGAATTTTATCAAAGTGAAAGATTATAAAGAATATTAATAAAGCTTTATTTAGTGTGTATTTTAGGGATTCAAATGTAATTATCTCTGTAAACCAAAGGGTGTGTCCTTTCACATATGTCTTTTGGATCGGGTATTTATAGGGAGTCTTTTTCAATTAAAAAAGAGAACAATTCACAATCTGTCAGGCTGCCAGTAGAGGCTGTGGGATGTCTGTATTGGAGAAGTCTGTAGGAATGGAAGTATCATTTTGAGCAATCACTGTGTAATGGAGTATCTATAAGTGTAGCTATTGTATGCGTTCACTCTCCAAAAATTAATATACAAGATTCGCTGTTTCAATTCCAGAATTCATGTATACTTTTGTGTTGATGAATTTCATTTTGTCCTCTTGATAAATCTGATAAAGGGTTTAATACAGTGTGCCACCACAAGTTGTTATAATTGAATATAAGATTTGCTTCTTCATGTTCTTATAGCACTTAATGGAACCTCTGTATTGATAGTCTTGTGTTACAAGTTGCCTGAAAACTGTCTCAAGAGTTTAATTGAATTATTTGTCCACAAAGTATCATGCATATTCCTGGATAGAGGCACTGGTCTGTTATTTATTTTTGAGATTTTGATTTGTATGCATAAGGTCCTTACAGACAAACATTCTTCCATATCCTATTTGAACTAATCCTTGCAGATTTCATTCAAGTCTAGAAAGAATTTCATTTTCAATATACAATATCTTTAACATACACTTTTATTCATATTCAGTTTTCAGTTTTCAAAGTATTCAACTAAAGCACATTATATAGCATAGTCGCAGAACACTAATTTGCCAGTTGTGTAAACTTGCTTAGAGGCTTAAAACCACATTTAAATAACTCTTTTATGCTTGAGAGGGAAGGGTACACCCACCTAGGTCTTGTGGAGCCTGAAGTGCGGAGGGATTTGGTCTTCGACCATCCCTGTTCGTTGGCCAAGGCTGATTCGATTTCCAATCTGCGGTTTTGGGCACCAATAGGGTAAAGCATCGTTGCCTCCTACAAGCAATTTTCATCCAATTAGCCCTCCACGGGCTAGTAGCCCTTTTTAGGCCTCACACACACAAAACAAGGAACCCGATTACCTTGAGCTCTTTGGGTTTGGAGAGATCTTTGAAGGACAGTCCAAAATAGTGATGAAACCTTAAGTAGCCTCTGTGACATCCTTGTGAAGCAATTTTGGGTTTAAGACTTAGGAAGTTGGGTTTGAGCAAGTGAATCTAGGAAGCCAAAACAACAAAATGAAGCAATCTTTTGAACAAAACCTTCACCTAGTTTCCTAAACCATTTGGAGGGGCTTATAATGTCAGAGAATAGTCAGAATAATGCCCAAAGGACAAAGGAATGTGTTGGAAAGAATGTAATGGTTGGACATAATCAATAGTGGATGAGTAAGGGAATGAGCTCACTCAAAAAGGGAGTTTGTTTGGGAAGCTATGCATGTGATGCTTAGCATTAAAACCTCAAATTGAATTACAAACATATATGTCAGTCACAAACAAGTCTTTTGGAAACCAATTGAACCATTAGACCTAATTCACCTTGTGGAGTACTTCTCTAGCAATCTCCCTATCATAGTGGTATCAGAGCCATCGAAAGATTCAGGAGAACAGGATCATTAGAAGAAAACATGGTGACTAATGCTGAGTTAGCCAAGAAGGTCGAAGACCAAGAAGAAGAAAATAGAGCACTCAAAGAGAGGTTGGAGCAACTAGCAATGAAACTAGCCGAAGTAGATGTCAAAACTGAAGAAGTCCATGATAAGGTTGGAGATCAGAGAAAAATGATGGCAATAGAAGATGAGGTTCCCACACCTGACCTTGTTATTGAGCAAGAACCATTTTTGAAGGCTTTGAGAGTTATGAGTGGCAAAATCTTAGAGGGAGTGGCTCTTTTCAGTGGAAAGATGGATCCAAATGCTCTTATAGAATGGATTGAAGGTCTAGAAAACCATTTTGAATGTGATGGAATAACTGAAGCACAAAAGGTTAAGGTAGCAAAATCAAGGTTGAGAGGGGCAGCCTTAACTTGGTGGAAGTTCATCCAAGAGGAAAGGGTGAAAGAAGGTAAGCAACCAATAGCCACCTGGAAAGCAATGGTAGCCAGAATTAGAGAAACCTATCTTCCTGAAGACTATGAAGTCCAACTTCAGAGGAAAAGACAAAATTTGAGACAAAAAGAATTAGATGTCAGTAGCTACACTGAGGAGTTTCAAAAATTGTGCATGAGATCGAAGGTAGTAAAGGATGAGAGTATAAAGGTGGCAAGGTATTTGAATGGATTAATATGGAACATACATGATGAGATGAGTTTGTTATTCCCACAAACAATACACAAGTGTTATCAACAAGCACTTAAAGTGGAAGAGAAAAGTAGGAGAAAGCAAGAACAAAGCAACAAAGGAAGAGGTAGGGGTAGAGATGGTAGAGTCCATAGAGGAAGTTTTGGTGGAAGAGGAGATCAAAGATCCCAAGGAGAATCCAAACTTATTGAGCAAAGTGGGGATTCATATAGCAAGAGCAGCTATAGAGGAAGGAGATATATCAACCCAAGTAGAGGTAGATCTAGTGGACTAGGAAGGGGGTCCTACTTCTCCACCATGAAATGCTACAACTGTCAGAAGTTGGGGTACCCTACCTATAGATGTCCAGAGAAACCCACCTCATCATAGGGGGGTGAAAGAAGAGTGAGTTATGTGCAAGAAAATGCAGTAAGTAGTAAGGCTCATGAACTGAGCTTAGCATAAGAAGATGGGGAAAGTCTGATGATGAGAAGAGTCTTGATAAAAGAACCAATCAAGGAGGAACCTACTCAAAGAAGGTCATTGTTCAGAATTAAGTGCAAAATCATGGGAAATGTATGCAAGGTGGTCATAGATTCTGGATCCATAGATAACATAATCTCAAAAGAAGCAGTTGGTAAACTCAAACTTGAGAGATTCCCACACACACATCCCTATAGAGTCACATGGTTGAATAGGGAGAAACATGTCCTTGTAAATGAACAAACACGGGTAGAATTCACCATAGGAGGGTATCAAGATAAGATCCTATGTGGCATTCTTCCAATGGATGCTTGCCATCTACTTCTTGGTAGACCTTGGCAATTTGATAGGAAAGCCATCCACAATGGGGAAAAGAACTCCTACTCATTTAAGAAGAATGGAGTTACATACAAAATTCAGTCCATAAATGATGAGAAAGAGGGCAGGAAGTCAACAAAACACAATGTTTTAATTGTGAATGAGAAAGAGTTTATAAGTACGCTTGAAGAAGGTGAAGGAGTGGGATTTGCACTCATAGTGAAACCCAAGGAAGAAAAGATAGCAAAGCAAGTTGAGATACCATATGAGGTGCAACAGATCCTTGATAACTTCAAAGAAATAATCAGTGATGGTACACCTATAGCCTTACCACCTCCTAGAGCCATTAGCCATTAGATTGATTTCATACCTGGAGCCTCTTTACCCAATAAGGCAGCCAATAAGATGACCCCTGAACAAAATGAAGAAGTAGCAAGACAAATACAAGATCTCTTAGACCAAGGGCTAATTAGGAAGAGCATTAGTCCTTGTGCAGTACCTACAATGTTGGCACCTAAGAAGGGTGGAACATGGAGACTTTGCACAGATTCTAGAGCCATAAACAAGATCACCATTAGATACAGATTTCCCATACCCAGGGTAGAGGATTTGATGGATTGCTTGGGGGGTGCACAGTATTTCAGTATTATTGACTTGAAGAGTGGTTACCATCAGATAAGAATCAAGGAGGGTGATTGAGATACCATATGAGGTGCAACAGATCCTTGATAACTTCAAAGAAATAATCAGTGATGGTACACCTATAGCCTTACCACCTTCTAGAGCCATTAGCCATCAGATTGATTTCATACCTGGAGCCACTTTACCCAATAAGGCAGCCAATAAGATGACCCCTGAACAAAATGAAGAAGTAGCAAGACAAATACAAGATCTCTTAGACCAAGGGCTAATTAGGAAGAGCATTAGTCCTTGTGCAGTACCTACAATGTTGGCACCTAAGAAGGGTGGAACATGGAGACTTTGCACAGATTCTAGAGCCATAAACAAGATCACCATTAGATACAGATTTCCCATACCCAGGGTAGAGGATTTGATGGATTGCTTGGGGGGTGCACAGTATTTCAGTATTATTGACTTGAAGAGTGGTTACCATCAGATAAGAATCAAGGAGGGTGATGAATGGAAGACAATTTTCAAAATGAATGAGGGTCTCTATGAGTGGCTTGTTATGCCATTTGGACTCTCTAATGCTCGCAGCACATTCATGAGACTCATGAATGAAGTTTTACATGATTTCATTGGCAAGTTTGTTGTAGTGTATTTAGATGATATTCTTATTTTCAGTAAAACGAAGGAAGAGCATTTGAAGCTTTTAGCTAATGTTTTGAGAAAGTTATCTGATGAACAGCTAACCATTAATCTAGCAAAGTGTGATTTCTTGAAGCAAGAATTGGTCTATCTTGGTTTTGTTGTATCAGGAGGCAATCTGAAAATGGATCAATCTAAAGTTGCAATAATAACCAGTTGGCAAACTCCTAAAACAACCGGTGATGTCAGAAGCTTTCATGGTTTAGCACAATTTTACAGGAAATTCATGAGGGGATTTAGTGAGATTTGTGCCCCTATGTTAGACACAGTCAAAGGGGGTGTAAAGGTAAAGTTTCAGTGGACAGATGTAGCCAATAAGGGGTTTGAATTATTGAAAACTAAAGTAGCTTCTCAACCAGTGCTCATTTTACCTAGTTTTGATAAAAAATTTACTATTGAATGTGATGCTAGCAATATTGTTGTAGGAGCTGTTTTAAGTCAGGACAATAGACCAGTTACATCCTTTAGTGAGAAGTTAAATGATGCCAAGAAAAATTACTCTTCCTATGATTTAGAACTTTATGCATTAGTCCGGGCACTTAGGAAATGGAGACATTATCTTCTTCCTAAAGAGTTTGTTGTATACACAGATAATTAGGCATTAAGTTTCTTGAACTCACAGGATAAACTGAATCATAGGCATGTTAAATGGGTAGAGTACTTGCAAGCTTACACTTTTACTCTTAAGCATAAGAAGGGTCAGTTGAATAAAGTAGAAGATGCTTTGAGTAGGAGGTTGTTAACTGTTCATGAGATTCAAGTACAGAGCATTGGTATTGATATTTTTAAAGATATGTATCCTACTGATGATGATTTTGTTGAAGCTTATAAAGTTTGTCAAGATTTTGAGAATCATTTCCATGGTGCATATGCTGATTTTACTTTGTAGGATGGTTTGTTATTCAGGGGTGGACAGTTATGTGTTCCAAAAGGTTCTATGTGAGAGAACCTCATTCAGGAGACGCACAATGGGTGCTTAAGTGGACATTTTGGTCTCAACAAGACCTTGGAGTTGGTTCAAAGATTATACTATTGGCCCAAGATGCAAAGACATCAGGAGGTATGTTGAGTAGTGTTTGGTATGTCAGAAAGCAAAAGGTAATTCCTCCAATGCTGGTTTATATCAGCCTCTTCCACATAGGCCTTGGGATTGCATTAGTATGGATTTTGTGGTAGGATTACCTAGAACTCAAGCAGGATTTGATAACATCTTTGTAGTAGTTGACAGATTTAGCAAGATGGCTCATTTTATTCCTTGTAAGACAACACATGCTGCAATTCATATTGCTTACTTGTTTTTCAAAGAAGTTGTTAGAATACATGGTTTGCCTACTAGCATTGTTTCAGATAGAGATGTGAAATTTCTTGGTCATTTCTGGAAAACATTGTGGAAGAGACTGGGTACTAATCTCTCTTTTGGTTTAGCTTATCATCCACAAACTGATGGCCAAACTGAGGTTGTGAATAGGTCCCTTGGAAACTTGCTTAGGTGCTTGACAAAGGAATTTGGACAGAGTTGGGATCAACTCATTCATCAAGCAAAATATGCCTACAATGATAGTGTCAACCGGTCTACAGGTAAAAGCCCTTTTGAAGTTGTTTATGGTATGCATCCAAGGGGTATAATGGAGTTGAGAGATATAACTAACCTGCAGCCTAAGAGTGGAACAATAGATGACATGGCTCAATCCATGAAGGAGGTTCATGAGCAAGTGAGAAAGGCTCTTCAGGGTACCTCCCAAAAAGTCAAGGCAAGAGTGGATGCTACAAAGAGAGATGTTCAGTTTTATTTAGGAGATTATGTGATGGTTAATTTGAACAAGGCAAGGCTACAAAAATGAGTTCCAAGCAAACTTTAGATGAGGAGAATAGGCCCTTGCAAAGTCTTGGCTAAGTATGGGTCTAATGCTTACAAAGTTGATTTGCCTACTGATATTTATTTGTCTCCAATTTTTAATGTTGTAGATTTGATTGCTTTCAAGAGGCAGCCACCTAAGGAGATTCAAATATTTTCAAATGTTACACAATCCCTTTCTGATCTTTCTTTACCTCCTCTCTCTATTCCTCAAGCAGAATAGGTTCTAGACTCGAGGGTTCTCAAGAAGACAAGGAATCACACCTATATGGAGCACCTAGTCAAATGGAAGGATAAGCCTATCTTAGAGGCCACATGGATACCTAAATATGACTTTTAGAAAGCTGGAATACCTTCTTCTTTTCTGCCTCAAGGAGTCACATGACTTCTTTGTCTTTGGGGGACTATGGTGCAAAAGCACCTAGTTGAGTAAAAACTCTCCCTTTTGTGTATTTCATGCTTTCATGTTTGTAATGTCTTGTGTTAGGTTTATGATGTTGTTTTAGGTTTCTATGTGGCTTTTCAAGTGGTTTTGATCTCATTTTGTGCTCAAGAGTTCAAGTTTTGCCTTTCAGGATTTGTGTTGACAATTTTGGGTTTCTAGGCCAAAAAGGGCAAAAATGTGTAAAATTGCCTAAAAGGTCTAGAAATGCTTTCCAAAGTATTGAAGCATGTTTTATAAGTGTTTTTAAGCATTTATTAGGTGTTTATATAAGTTGATGAGGTTAGGTTGTCAAAAATGTATTTTGGAGAAAAAAATGTTGTCATTTGGGCTTGTAAAAGTTGTCATTTTTGGACTTTTCTAGTACAATGAAGTCGTGGAAGCCTCATGTCTATAATGGGCTTGATAAATAACTTTAAATACTATAAAAGTTCCTCCCTTTTCCTTGAAAAAGGTTTGTGATTGTATTGACTAAGGTTTTCTAATATAAAAAAGATGAAATTCTGGCTTTTACTATGTTTTCCTCTCTTTTAGAGTAGCAGTCCATACTGTAGCAAATCTGGTCCATACTGCACCTTTTGGGGAGTTCTCATCTTTGTTTCCCAATTATCTTCAAGTGATCATTGTATTGGTTTACCATTTTCAATTTGGTTAAACAAAATTCTTTCATTTTGGTGTGTTCACTGCCCTGTCAAGGGTTTGGGGTTTCAAAATGCAGCAACTTGACTAATCTAGGCCTGGGCTCCCACCAAATGGACTTGGTCAAGTTGGTATGCATGTATATATTGTATATATGTTCATTTTTATTCCAGAGTTGTGTTTGGAAGGGAAATTTGAGCACTTATTAGGCAAGTTGTCTAACCTGGGCTAATATTCTTCCTTAAGGCTCAAAATTTGGGTTCTAAGCATCAAATGTTGAAACAAAACATGGATAGAGGTCTGCACCTGTCCTAGAAGAATTTTGAAATAATTGGAGCTCCAAAATGTACTCTTTTCGCATTGTAAAATGTCACTGTTTTGAATGACAACAAATTCCCTATTTTGGGAAATAAAGTGGTTTTTGGCATCAAAATTGTCTTTGAGACTTTCCAAGCATGGAGACTTAGCCATATTTGTTCAATCCAGAGTTAAATTGTTGTTTGAAGGTTTATTCATGCTATGGTGCAAATTTTTTGGTAGTCCTAACCCTTTGCTATGCAGCAAAGATAGTGGAAAACAGTGAAAACAGTGAAAATGATTGTTTTTGTCACCTTCTACAGCTAGTATGCTAAGTGTTTGGAAAAATGACAATTGGTAATTTTTTGAACAATGTTCTCCAAGGTGTGGCAAGGTCTATCAGTCAGTCTAGAGCCTTTTTTTGTGAAGGAGTTGAGTTTCTAATATTGCAAGCTTGGAAACCCTCTTGAAACCCTACAAAAGTGCCATAAAAGGTGGACAGTCCTCATTTTGCATTGACAATGGACTAAACCATGAAAATAAATTAGTTTGGAGGTTTTTTGAATGTCCCAAGTCAACTTTCATGGTGGGGTAAAGCATTGTTGCCTCCTACAAGCAATTTTCATCCAATTAGCCCTCCACGAGCTAGTAGACCTTTTTAGGCCTCACACACACAAAACAAGGAACCCGATTACCTTGAGCTCTTTGGGTTTGGAGAGATCTTTAAAGGATAGTTCAAAATAGTGAAGAAACCTTAAGTAACCTCTATGACATCCTTGTGAAGCAATTTTGAGTTTAAGACTTAGGAAGTTGGGTTTGAGCAAGTGAATCTAGGAAGCCAAAACAACAAAATGAAGCAAGCTTTTGAACAAAACCTTCACCTAGTTTCCTAAACCATTTGGAGGAGCTTATAATGTCAGAGAACAGTCAGAATAATGCCCAAAGGACAAAGGAATGTGTTGGAAAGAATGTAATTGTTGGACATAATCAATAGTGGATGAGTAAGGGAATGAGCTTACTCAAAAAGGGAGTTTGTTTGGGAAGCTATGCATGTGATGCTTAGCATTAAAACCTCAAATTGAATTACAAACATATGTGTCAGTCACAAACAAGTATTTTGTAAACCAATTGAACCATTAGACCTAATTCACCTTGTGGAGTACTTCTCTAGCAATCTCCCTATTAGGGGGGAACTGAATGGTGGAAACCTAAGGAAGGTTGGATAAAAGTAATTTTTGATGAGGTGTTGTTGTGAAATTCGGGACCTTCTAGTGTTGGACTCATTGCACGAGATTGGTGAGGAGATATTCTGGCTATTGGGGCAAGGAGATTATTGGATAGCATGAATAATTAAGTAGAGGCACAAGTGACATTGCTGGGTGTGATGATGGTGCACGATTGTCGATACCTTATTTGTATTTGGAGGGTGACACACAAATAATAATTAATTATATTCTTAAAAGAGAGGTTGTTTCCTAGAAAATCAACAAGTTTATTAAAATGATTAAATTTGAATTAGAAACCTTCCAGACATTTCAATCCACTCATGTATTGAGGGAAGGAAATGATATAGCCGATGTACTTTCCAAGGCTATTATGTTATTGCAGGAGATGTGCGGTGAAGCAGCGTGGGAAGATTTTCAAGATGTTGAGTTGGATGTCATGTGAGTCGTACACCACCAAAGGAGGAAGTTTTAATGATTCTTAAATGATGATTTTACAAGGGTGTCTTTGTTATTATTAAATCACAAGTGTGTGTGGGGAGCTTTATTCTCTAGGCTGGGTGTAGAGAAAATGACAAAAGGTGGTGTTTGGGGTGAAGGGAAAGAGCTAGAATGGAGGCCAATTTTTCGCTTCATTCGACAAAACAACAACTTGCTTTTTTTGGCAAGGTATTAAAGAAAAGACTTGTGGGGTTGTTTCAATTCGAAGACCCCATCTTTCTTCAAATTTTGGATGTGTTGCTTGGTGAAGATTACATGAAATCACAGTTCTACTATAGAACAAATGTGGACATTGTATACATGTTGGTTGCATGGGGGATGGATCTTGGCACTAAGGAGGAAGTTTTGTGGTTTGTGAGGGCTCGTGTTCTAAAGCAATACATGTTTAGAATGACATCCATTCTCGCAAGAGCTGAAGCGGGCAGAGGGTTGTGGGACTATTTTGGAGAGGGCATGATGCAAGATGGGGAAGACTCATAATTTAGACCTTTCATCCTATGCAATGATGGTGCATACCGAGCCACTTGAACGAAGGAGGTGTGTGTGGATAGGGAGGTGTTGAATTAAATTGTTCAAAAAAAGGAAGTGAAGTAGAGGATGGCAAGGGAGGAGAAGAAAAAAGATGTTGAAAAAAATGAAATTTGAACTTGAAGACTTTTGGGTTAACACACTGGGTAAAAAGAAGTTGTAAATTTGGTTATGTTTGTGTTCATCCTGCTGGTTAAAAGACTTAGGGCCTATTTTTCGGATGGATTTTTGAAGAAGTTGAGAAATACAACTTCAAAGATCCCAAGAACACCTGTAGACAAAATACTTGTCACAAGAGAAGAATGGAGGCAAAAATCAATAATGGCTCTGAAGAATAAGATTATCATTCAAAGAGGGAATCAATCAAAAGGTACAATACAATCCTTATAAAAGGATATTATCAACCCTAAAGGTGTGCAACCCTAAAGAAACCCTAAAGGGATAAAGTGTATAATAATTAGAATAATTATTAAATACCTACAATATTATTTGTATACACCTAAAAATGGTCTGAAGATAATTAATTAAATAAGCAGTTATTTAATTAATCTGCCTTGCCAATTTAATTGAATTCACTAAGCAATTTGATTAAATTCCCCCTTTCAGCTACTTATTAATAAATCTAAGGATTTATTTAATAGGTTCATTTTCATAATCCCCTTTAATTAATTAATTTTCTCCATCAAATTCATCATCAACTTCATTTCTTCTAATTAATTAAAACAAATAAATTTATGAGTTGTTGAGAATAATTAGCCTTTTCCTATTATTTGAATTTTTAAATTCAAATTCTCCTAACTTCTAACCACCTAACCTAACCCCTTCTAAACCTAACTCATTCCATCTAACCCCGGGTTTAACTAACCCCATCCTAACTTGCACATCCTAACCACCATGTCCCCTTTCCTTAGACACTTGCTCTCTCATGAGCAAAGCCTCTTGACACTTGACACCATAGAGATGGCAAATGTTCCCTTTCATCCAACCTCTTCTAGAATCTCCTTGACACTTCTCACCATAGATATGGCAAATGTTCCCTTTCATCCAACCTCTTTTCCAACCTCCTCCTATTTCACCATTGATATCTTTAGACTTAATCTTGACTGTTGATTCCTGCCACCTCACCCCTGGCCTTGGAAATCCTATAAATAGACCCCATTTTGGAGCAATAAGGATTCCATCTCATTTGCATCTTAGGCATTGTTACTATAGGCATATGCAAATTTAGTTTATCATTTGAGCATTGTTATCATAGCTTAATTGCATCATCTAGCTTATATTCTAGCATAATCATGGAATCATGTAGCTTAATCATTATCATTGCTAGCTTAAATGCATCATTTATCATTTAAATCCTCCATTTAAGTGTAGTTAAGTCACTGGAATTTGCATGACCAGATCTGAGAGCAAAATTCATACTCGCATTTACTAGGAGGCGATAGATCGATTAGCTATGGTTTATCTTTCTTTGCTTTATTTGCTAACCATGCTTATAATGATTTATTGGGTGTTTTGTGTTGCAGGAACATGTATACACTTCACAGGTATGACATTATTAAATGCCTAAGTTTAGCTTAAGCGTAGAGGATAATAGACTAATAATTAAATAAATAATTATTATCTAATACATGATAACTCTAACACCCCCCCTTAAGATGAACTTAGGGAGTAGCCAAAAAACTATAAGCATAAAGCAAAAAATGTAAGTATATGATGAAGGCAAATTTGGGTCGCAAAAACTAGGCGATGAGGTACCCAAGTACAAAAGATCTCTGTAAAGTGGAGAAATAGAGAAAACCAAGTGGGAAAAAACTCTACTCCAAAAAGAGATGAAATACAAGTGAAGGAATAAAGAAGCCTCCAAACAAGAATGTTCCAAAATATAGGAACAACAGAAGAGTAGAAGAATCACTGAAGCATGAAGAGCCTATAAACACTGTCAAAGAATAATTGTCGATTTGAAGAACCTCCACTGAAAATAGAAGATGACTAGGTAGAGAAGACTTTGATCTGCATGAGTGCCCTCAAATAACATTACTCAAATCAGATGGCAAACAAAGGCAAACAACTGAACTCGAAGATACAAATGGAAAAAAACACCAAAGTTTGAAGAGATGATCAATTGAAGATGGAAGATTGCCTCCAAAAATAGGAATGAAAGAGTGTCCATATGGTACATGATCCATATCACTGAAATGCATAGGTAACCAGCCACTGCATCCGCCTAGTACAAAGGAACAAATACTGAATACATATCTCACTCCAATGAACCAATGAAACATTAGAACCAACAACCAATAGGAGAAACCCCCCCATAATGCTGACAAGGGAGAGGTAACAGGTACACTGAAACTGAATCCTAAGAAAAACCGCATGATGAAGAACTAGGAACATTGAGAGTGCAGCAGAAAGTACAAACACATATAAAGGCTAGTGTCGTGGAAGGAACACTCACTTAACACACACCATGAGGCCAATGTCATGGAAGGAACACTCACGTGACAAAGGTAGATGGAAAACATCAAACCCTCCCCATGGCACTTTATAATGGAGTGTGAGTACAATAAGGCACAAGACGTGCAAGATCCCAAGTATGCAAGGCATAGCGACACTGTTAGAGTTATCTTGTATTAGCTAATAATTATTTATTTAATTATTAGTCTATTAAACTCTACGCTTAAGCTAAACTTAGGCATTTAATAAATATTGTAGGTATTTAATAATTATTCTAATTATTAAATACACATTATCCCTTTAGGGTTTCTTTAGGGTTGCATATCTTTAGGGTTTCTATTATCCTTTTATAAGGATTGTATTGTACTTGTTCATTAAATTGATTCCCTTTCTGAATGATAATTTTCTTCTTTAGAGCATTTATGATTTTTTGCTTGATGTGCCTCCATTCTTCTCTTGTGATAGGTATTTGCATGCAGGTATTCTTGAGATCTCTGAAGTTGTATTTCCTCAACTTCTTCATGGTATCAGAGCTTGCATCTGATGCTGCTTGTTCCTGATTTTTTAGAAGATTTTTTGGAGGAGGGTTTCAAGTTTTTTCAGAGTTTTTTATTGGATATGGGGTAGCTGTTTTGTTTTTGATCATTTTGGGCTCAAACGGACCTCACCATTGAGCTCAGAATGCCCCAAAACCCCCATTCCATATAAAATTTGTCAAATTTTGACAAATTTGGGTTCTGAATTTTTTTCTTTGGTTTTGCCTTTTTTTGGTAAAAAAATCATTAAAAAAACAAAATTTAGAGCAGTTTGGGCAAAAAAAGACCTCATTGTTGGCTTCCGAAGGGCGTTTCCAGTCATTTTAATATATAATTCAACCTATTTCGGTGACAAGGGCATCTAGGCCATGGATTTTTCATTGGAACGCTTTACAAGGCACAAAAATTTACACGGCTGTACTTGCAAATGCGTCAGAAAATTTTCGTCAAAAAAAAAATAAAATAATTATTATTTTATTTTAATTTTTTTTTTTTTACCCTTTTTATGCTCTAAAAAATGCTTTTTTTCTTTTGGTCGTAACTTGGTCATACGGAGGCGCTTTTTCAAAAACTTTATATCGTCGGAAAGCTCTTTTTGAGATCTCTTCAGATTTGGAGGTTTGAACTTTTGTTTTTTCTTTTTTGATGATATTTTTTGCTGTCAATTTTGTCTCTTCTTATCATTGTAGCATTTCATTTATGCAAACGCATTGAGATAAAGTGCCATCATGCATTGTTTACTTGGGATCTTACACATCTTGTGCCTTATTGTACATGCACTACTTATAAAGTGCCATGGGGGGGTTGATGTTTTCCTTTTGTTTGCCATCTACCTTTGTCCAGTGAGTGTTCCTTCCACGACATTTGCCTCATGATGTGTGAAGTGAGTGTTCCTTCCACGACATTTGCCTCATGATGTGTGAAGTGAGTGTTCCTTCCACGACACTATGTACTTTCTCAACACCTTTGATGTTCCTAGTTATTTATCATGCAGCTCTTGTTGGCCATTCTTTTTAGTGTACCTATCCCTCTCCCTCTTCAGTATTATGGGGAGGTTTGTCCTGTTGGTTCTAATGCTTCCGTGGTTCGATTGATCAGCTCTTTAGGCTTTGGTGTCTCATGCCATCTGTATCTTCGAGTTCAGTTGTTTGCCCTTGTTTGCCATCTGATTCGAGTAGTGTCATTTGAGGGCACTCATGCAGATTATAGTCTTCTCTACCTGGTCATGCTCTATTTCAGTGGAGTTTTTTCAGATCAGCAGCTACTCTTTGACAGTGTTTGCATCTATTTCATGCTTCAGTGGTGTTCTTCTTGCTTTTCCATCTCTTTTTGGAGTAGATTTTTTTTCCCACATGGTTTTCTCTATTTCTCCCTTTCATAGAGATTTGGTTGTGATTGGGTACCTCATCAGGCCTTGTTGCCGGGACCCAAATTTGCCTTCATCATGTACTTGCATTTTTTGCTTCATGCATTTAGTTTTTTAGCTACTCCCTAAGTTCATCTTAAGGGGGGGTGTTAGAGTTATCTTGTATTAGCTAATAATTATTTATTTAATTATTAGTCTATTAAACTCTATGCTTAAGATAAACTTAGGCATTTAATAAATATTGTAAGTTTTTAATAATTATTCTAATTATTAAATACACATTATCCCTTTAGGGTTTCTTTAGTTGCATATCTTTAGGATTTCTATTATCCTTTTATAAGGATTGTATTGTACTTGTTCATTAAATTGATTCCCTTTCTGAATGATAATTTTCTTCTTCAGAGCATTTATGCTTTTTTTCTTTATGTGCCTCCATTCTTCTCTTGTGACAGGTATTTGCGTGTAGGTGTTCTTGGGATCTCTGAAGTTGTATTTCCTCAACTTCTGCACTTTATCTCAGTGTGTTTGCAAAAAAGTAAATGCTTACAAAATCATGAATACAATGCTAAAAAAAGACAAAGGGCTGGACATACATGAAGAACAACCAACAACAAGTCATTCCACCCAAACGATAAGTTTCCAGGAGCTCAAATGTCCAAGTAATTGACTAGAGTGTGGAAACACAAAAAAATGAATAAAATGTACTTGGAGAAAAATCTAGAAAAAGTGCATGGATGGTTGTGAAGAGCTCCGAAACACTATCCCAACACCACTGGAATCACGGAAAATAGAGAAACTGGCGAAAAGATACCATGAAGAAGTTGAGAAATACAATTTCAGAGATCCCAAGAACACCTGCAGACAAAATACCCGTCACAAGAGAAGAATGGAGGCAAAAAGAAATAATGACTCTGAAGAAGAAGATTATCATTCAAAGAGGGAATCAATCAAAAATTACAATACAATCCTTATAAAAAGGATATTAGCAACCCTAAAGAAACCCTAAAGGGATAAAGTGTATTTAATAATTAGAATAATTATTAAATACCTACAATATTATTAAATGTCTAAGTTTAGCTTAAACGTAAAGGATAATAGACTAATAATTAAATAAATAATTATTAGCTAATACATGATAACTCTAACAATTTCGAATAGAGTAGGGGTGGTAGTAAAGACACATTTTGGTGATGTTTATACTATTTAATGGGTGTAGTTAGGATCTTTTAAAAATCAATGTTTATAGATTGTACAGTTTGCACAGTAAAGCGCTCTTTGATATAATGATTATAGTTTGTAGGAGTGGTGGTTTGTGATCAAAGCATGATATGTGGGTTAATCCCTAATTTGGCAACCTTTGATATATATGACTTTTAATATATTAATAAAATATGCTCAAATTATTAATAAAAAAATTAAAAAAATGAAACTATTAAAAATTTAACACCCCTTTAAAATATTTTAAAATGAGAAAAAATGATAAAAAATTAACTTATTGTTTCCATTCACCTATTTTGCCAAGGGTGAATAAAGAACTCACCTCTCTCACCAAAGGGTGAACATAGTGCCGATTGAGGTTAAATTAAAACATGGATAGGGTGCATAAGTAGTTCACCAAGTTGATCTCATACTTGATTAGGGTGAAGTATTAACTATCAAAATTGGAACATGTGCCTCAAGGGGGGAATTCGTTGGCTAGCCCCTTTGACCCCTACATAATCCCTACATAATCCCTATCTCACTAGGATCATTTTAATTATAACAATCTTGAACTACATTAGCTATAACTATCAAATCAAAAGAAAAAAAACTAGGGCATAAATGTATTTCTTTTAGAAATCTGTACTTACAAGTTTGCTCAAGTTGCAAAAATTGTCATCTTTATGATTATCATCCCAAGATCACTCCATAGATCACTCCATAGACTACTAAAGCATTAAAAACCATCATTATTCACCTTAAGCACAAAAATCTCCTAATTTCAAAAGATCTCAAATATAAAGCTTCTAAATTTCAAAATCTCCCAAATTTATGACCAAATCAAATCTTCCAAGCTTTCAACATCATTCTCTTACATGAGCATTGTAAATTGTTTAATATTCCATCCATACAATGATCGATCTCCTTTAACATTGCTTAGACCAACTTGTAGAATTTTCCTACTACCATCATAAGAATCAAATCTAGAAGTTAAAGGAAAGAAACCTTGACCATCAAATTTTCTTTAGGCCTTGGACATTTAATCCCAAGTATGCATGTTTTAATTAGATTTTATTTTGATTAATTGTATATTTATTTTTGAATAAATTTTTTCTTGCTACTTGTGAAAGAGATGTAAAATGTTAAAGTAGGTTTAAATTAGAAACTGAAATTCTATTGAGTTTAGTTGTAAGATATTTAGAATTATTTTATCGCTATAAAATTTATGGAAATGTCTCTACCAAATTTGATTCAAAGAATACTATATTTACTAAAAAGCTTTTTTTATCTTAAAATCATACAAAAAATAGTGAATTAAAGACTTCGATAATTATCACATAACAAAGGATTTTTATATTTATACATCCAAAATTATTAGAATCCGAACATAAATCAAACACAACAAAATTTAATGAAACTTTGTATAATTTCATTGTTAAATTTAAAGGAAGGATGAATTCAACTTTAAATTAATTTAACTCTCTTATATGTTGAAAGGCTAAGAGATTGTTTGTGAAAGAAAAAGATTTGCTAGTGTTTGTTTAATTTATCTTTACAAAAAGGAAAAATTTGTGTTATTGCTCTTATATTTTTGTTTGTGAATAAAATGGAAAAGAGAGCTTCCAACGTTATGGATTCATATTTATTTCCAAAAATAAATATTTTAGTACTACTTTACAATATTAATTCAAAAGGAAAAGTATGAAAAAGGGGTTATATCAATTAAAATCAACATACTTGCATTTAATATCAAAAACTCCAAGAAAAAGGTAAATCTAGATTATTTCAACTTGCATAAAAAAATTGAAGCAAAGATTCAAATGGCTTGGTTGGAGGTTAATTTATGTAAATGTTTGGAGTTTATGAAGCTCCATATGGAGGAAGACTCATTGATTCCCATCAATGTAATAACCCACTTAACTTAACCCAAAAATCTCAACTGATTTTTTTTGGATATATAAATATTGATTTCTTATTCTTACTTATTCTTAATTGTGTTTGATTCAATCACATACTCAGGTTCATCTATCCAAATGGGATAGGAATCCATCCAACTGGGATGGGCATCTAACCATACAAGTTAGACATCTATCCATTTAGAACTAGGCATCTAACCATACAGGTTAGGCACCTATCCATACGGGACTGGATGTTTCATCTATCCAATCTGGGATAGGCATCTACCCAAACGGGGTAGGCATCTATTCAAAAGAATAGGATATGCACTGGCTAGAGACTTTAGACTCATCAAGACCATCTGGGTCCTGAGCCACTCTCTAAAGACTACACTCCCCTACTAGGAGTGCATCGAGGTCACCGTCTTTAGGAGTATAAGAAAATAATTAAACAAGCTTGAGTTCAACCTCAAAATTCGGCCTAAAGCCTCGGGAAGTCAAGCGAATCCATATGAGATTCCTTCAGAGTATGCATTGAAATAATTTTAATCTATCAATTAACATTATCTATACCCTTTGACTTCGAAAACCCATCAACTCACCCATAACCAAATCCTAATCCCCATCCCCGAACGCCTGAGTACAAGGGACAACTCTGTCCCTAGACTGCCTACATACCTGTTTTGGCACGAGATCAAGGCATAAAGTATGTAGTTCTGGTTTCTAACTATGATTTAATGTAAACTGTATGGTGGGTACGCAACCCTTTCTAGGGTCAATGTCCCAGATAGTTTCTCTGCGATTGCTACCCACGATGGTAGCTCTATAGAAAAAAGGCTCAAGGTGGCCTTCCGCTTGTGGCCTAAAATAACTGTCTTATTTCCTATTAAATATGTCGCCCTTAATCCGTTATCATCCTCTGAAAATCATCAAGATAAATAAATTCCAATTTATCACACACCACCAAACCCTAATGGGGTTTTTCTAGGGTTTAACTGAGCAGATGTAAATTCATTTTAAAAAATTATCTTTTTAAATTATCAATCTAAGAGGGCTTACCCGCCCCTTGGATTTTAATTTTCATATGACCCTTATTTCTCCCCAACGATTTATAGGAACGATGCTACATACATCATTGTTGCAACTTTTTTAGACATTAAGTGCAACAGTTCAACATGACAACATTACCCGTAAGTGTGACCTAGAGGCACCATAGATACCAAACACTACTAGTTTTTTGTTTCATCTCCTCTTGTTTAGTTATCTATCTAAGAAACATGAAACTTACTCTATTACATGAAAATAATCTATTCACTTGAATACTTTTAAAATTAAAGTAAATCAATTTTCTTATGAGTACTATTGGCTAAAAAATGAATCTATGATGATTAAAAGCAAAGTATTGAACTTGCATAAAATGAAAACTATAATAATAATTCAATCACTTGAAAAGTAATGTTCGAATGGAAATAAAGATAATTGTAATAAATCAATTTACATTAAAATTAATATTTGTTTGATAATTAAAAACTAGAATATTAATTCAAATTACGTAGTAAACTATCATAATACGCCATCTACTTGAAGATAATAATATTTTTCTTACGCAATAAAACTATCATAATAAATTACTTGAAAGACAATATTTATTTTAAAAGAAAATCTATTTAATAATTAAACTTTAAAACTTGAATAAACAAATTGAAAAAAAAATACAAATTATTTTTTAAGAACAAAATGATGCAAAATAATAAAAAATTGCAAAATGGTTCTAATTGCTTATAAGATACTAATTTCTTAGAAGAAAAACAATGTAATAATGAAAATAATTACTAGCATAGTCTTAACTACTTGCAACAAATTCAAATACTTGAAAATAATGAAACTATGCAATTAATTGTTTGAAAATTAATTATCTACTTGCTAGGTATTATCTAGAATAAAGTGAGAATATGAAACTAATTACTTGTAGAGTACTATTTTCTTAGTAGAAAACTAAGGTATTATTTAGAATAAAGTGAGAATATGAAACTAATTACTTGTAGAGTACTATTTTCTTAGTAGAAAATTATGAAATGATTAACTAAATACTTGAAAGGTATTTTTTTTTTTTTTAAAAGTTATTTTTGTTTTTCAACTAATACTAAAAGATCTTTTTATTTGAAAGATAAAACTCCATGCATCTAAAAACTAATTAAAATGAGCTAATACCTGTATCTATATATACATGATAAACATTTTAAATTACTAAGGACTACAAGTTGCATATAAAACTCATCTAGATTCTAGATTCCTTTCCCTAAATCCTTCATACTCTTGAAACTAAATACTAAAGTACCTCTACCATATATAATTGATAAGACAAAGTAATCTAACTTTATTGCCCATAAAAGATAACCTTATCAAATTCAAATTATTAGAAAAGAATTAATGATTTGCTCCCAAATCGTATAAGGAAACTTTTTTTTTAAAGAAAACTTATTCATGGACATTATTTATCTTTCTAAGGGATCATTGGGGTAGGTTTCTTTGTAAGACTCACTTTGATTAATAATATTCTAGGACAACTAAGTTCCATTAATCTTAAAATTTTTTTTTTAGGAAATTTCCTTAAGTTTACTAATCTTTTACTAATAAACCTTATTGTATATCTCTTTTGTTTGAGTTTTCTTTTTCTATCTTCAAAGTAGTTATTATCAATAAATCATTGATAATATCATCTAAATATTTGATCAAACTAATACAAATTATAATTGTTGTTGCATATAAAATTTAACTAAAACTGATACCTTAGATGTGACATAATATTTAATACTTATTTATTCACACCGAACTAATTCTAAATGAATAAAATGGTTTACTTACATAATAGCTACTTATATCAATTCTAAATTTAAGTATTTATATTTAATTTACTTAGAAATTAAGGTTTATGTAACTGTGAAAGGTGGTTACTAAAAATATCTTCAATTGCTTGTAAGTAAGCTATTTTATGTGTTCAAAGATAATGTAATTACTTTCATGCAAAAATCAATCCATTTAACATATTTAAGGAAAAGGTTTAAAAACCAAAATTTAAAAATTCTAAATAATTCTTACTTTTTTTAAGCCCTATTTCTAATTATATTGCTTTATTATGTCTTTTAAAAGCAAAATTTTAGAGTTGCAGGAAATGAGTAATTAAGAAAAAGGTTTAAAAACCAAAATATAAAGATTCTAAATAGTTCTTACTTTTTTTGAAGTCCTATTTCTAATTATATTGCATTATTATGTCTTTTAAAAGCAAAATTTTAGAGTTGCAGGAATTGAGTAAAGCCACATTTCAAATTGATTTTTATCATATAGCTTTTCTCTTATAATCAGATTTACTTTGTATTTCTAGTCAATAATTTCTTTATCACTAAAGATTTCTTAAATAAAACTCTTCAAACCAATTAATTCATTGACTAAATTTCTTTACTAGAACCACATATATTATTTCCCCCTTTTTCCTGTGTTTGTAAAGGTCAATTTAATTAGTGCTAATTATTTTGCGTGTTCAATTTTAAATAATATGTTTCTTGTAAATAAATTCAATTGGATAATAAATTACTATGCCTTCAAAAAATGAAAATCTAACATTATTTTTATGAGGTAGGGTTTTAAATTATTATAATATTTTTTTCCTAAATTTGATAATTTATTAATTATTTTAATATCCTCAGGTAGGATTAAAATATCTTAACCAAGTCTATTCAACAATCTAAAAAAAACAATCTAATCTTATTACAAGTGAAAAAAAAATTGCTTGATTTTAGTACTTAATATTTAATAATAATTATATATATATATATTAATTATCAGATAACATATTGAAGAGTTATATATATATAATATAATATTATTATTGCCCGTTAATGGGCAGGATCAGGTTAATCCGGTAGATGTTGGGGAGAGAGTGGTTGAGTGGACCCCCCCAGAATATGGATGGACAAAGATCAATTTTGATGGTGCGTCCAAGGGTAACCCAGGACCGTCGAGTGCTGGGTGTGTTGCGAAGAACTTTTTAGGGGTCAAAATTGGTGAAGGTTGGCAAAGGTTGCCAAATGGTCCCAACAACGAAGCTAAGGCCAAAGCGGTCATTCTTGTTGTGCTTCTAGCTTGTAGATTAGGGGTGACCAAGCTACATCTGGAAGGGGACTCCCTTGTGATCGTCAATGCAATCATCTGTGGTAGCTCGCTAAGTTAGAAAATTAGTCGTGATATTGACATGATCACGTCAAGCTTGAAACTTTTTGAAGACTTCAAGATATCCCACATCATCTGAGGTGGCAATGTGGAGGCAAATAGATGTGCAAAAGAGGCTTTGGCTTTGGAGGTGGGTGTGATGAGGATATCAGTGCCTGAGTAGATACGGTATCTTGGGGTTGATTTTTGATAGATACTATCTGTTACCATTGAGGTGACGAGCATTTAATGTTGAGGTTTGAGTGCATTTTGGTGGCGATACGGGTTGATAGTCTATGGTGTTTGCCATTCCTTCATGTTGCGGGTTGGTTTCTCAGACAGGGTGGCGAAGCTCGAGAGATGGCCATATGTGATGAATACTTGAAAGGGGTGCTCACATTAATGTAGTGTAGTCGGGGAATGTTTCAAAGATATCGAAGGATGATTTTCATTTAAGAAGGGAGTTATCATGTTAGGGAAGCAAAACTCAACCTTGGTTATTGAGCATAGAGAAGTGAGTTTTTGGTAAGGTTGTTCAGGAGTGTTGGTAGTGCAGGGTTTGTGTTTTGGTATAGTTATGGAGTCAAACTTTTTCCTTAAGGCAACGCGCCCTATGGTGGCCTTTTGGGGTGCCATTTCTGATGAGTGTTTCTCCAATGTCTTCAGGTTTGAAGACCGATACTTTCTCAACAGAGTGAAGATTGTTCTCGGTGATGAATACATGCAGGGGGAATTCAAATACCGTGCTAACATGGATATTGCATCCATGTTTGTTGTGTGGGATTTTGAGTTGGTAGGGGTGGATCGTGTTCACTGGTTGGTCTCGAATAGTGTGAAGGAAGAATGGAGAGGCGACTTGGTGGGCTTCACTCAGATGGTGAGGGATGAGGAAGGCTTTATTTTCCTGAAAGGCATGTGGTTGCATTTGAGTGAATTTCAACCCCCTTTACACTCGTTTCTTTTATGGAGTGCGAACAGTAGTAAGGAAGTTCATAGGGATTTGACCCAAATTGGTAGTGCAAGGAGTGCAAGAATACATCAGGGCATGGGAAAGTGCTGAAATTTGACTGGAGTTGGAAAAATGGAGCCCCTCTATTGGAAGGAGACTAGGCGGGGGCTCAAGCTCGGGTTCCTCTCTGAAGAAAAAGTACGGAAGGCCTCGAGGCTCCAAGAACACCATGGGTGGTAGGCTGTTGTGGATTGGCTTCCCCCTCAAAGCCCATGATGACCATGTCGATGATGAGGATTTGCGTGAGCATGCTATGGATGCATGCGAGAAAGGCAAGGATATTGTGGTGGTTAATGCGCCACAATAGTTTTTCTATTTTGTTGGTTTTTTGTTTTGATCAATTAGCCAACCTTTGTATGTAATCATCAGATTTCAAGTACTTAGTTTTTTGGTGGTTGGTGATTTGGCATATCTTTTTTTGCTGAAAATCATATGTAATAGACTGTTTTTGACACTTCAATATAAAGTAACATTTACCGATAAAAAAAAAAAAAATTATTATTTTAATTTTACAAATCACCATTTAAAAACCATTAAATAAATAACTTAACTTTATATCTATCAATAAATCTAATTATTAAATCTCTCAAATTTAAAAATATTATTTTGGTAGATATATGATTTCCACACTTCATACTACTAACATTAACATGGACAGCTTCAAAAATCAACTTTGTGATTTTTTAATTTATTTTTTAAAACTTTTTTTATTATTCTTTCTTCTATATCTTTAAAAATTGAAACATAATATTTTATAATATAATATTTATAACATTAAATTATACTCATAATATTAAATTTATTTAATTTTTTTTTTTAAAGAATTTTTTACTATATATAAAATATCAAAATCAAATTATTTATTTAATGCAATGTGCTATTTAAAAATTAGAAACCCTAAAATTTATAAACTTAAATTTTCAAAATAACTATATACACTACTTCTTATGAATACTAAGAAATCAAATTTATATTTTACAAATTAATTAAATGCAAAGAAAGCTATACCAATATTTCATCAAGATAAAAGTTATACCAATATTTCTTCAAGATAAAGTTAAGTCAATATTATGATTCAATTTTTTTTTGTTGCATTGGAACAAATTTACTTATATGGTAAAGCTTTCCTCATTGTTGAAGATCTTCGAACTCCTTTGATTTCTTTATGAATCTCCTCTTTTCCTTGTTGTCGGATCGTCTCTCGTTTCTCTAGCTAACCTTCTTCATTCCTCTTCCTCTAACTTGGTAAAAGAAATCTTCTCCAAAACCTCTAAAATCCTACAATATCACTACAAATATTCTCCTACAAATAACATGATATCAAAAACTAACTTCATAAGAATTCAAAGACTAGTTTATCACAAAACAATGAACTCCCCTTTTTTGAAAATCTAATAGTCAATATAAAAAAAAAGAGAACCATTCCCACTACCAAAATAATTAATTGATTTCCATATTCTTTTCCCAAAATAATTCCATGCAAAAATTATTATTGTCATAGTAGGGGTTATATGCAAAAATTTAAATTTGAGATTCTCTTCTAGAACCTTCTCATTTCCTCCTACACCATGTGATAAATAACATATTGAAAAAATAAGTAATTTCTAAATTAATTTCATGCAAAATGATTGTTGTCATAGTGGGGGTTACACTTGACCATGCATTCAAAACTTGAACTTGAATTTTCCAACATTTTATCAAGAATGAATTTTGTAACTCCTTTGTCATAAAAAAGCCATGAATAGAATTATTCTTGTCATAGAAAATTTTTGTAACTCCCATGTCATATATTTGCTAAATATAATATTTATTCCTTAATATTTTGAATTTAAAAATTTGTTTTCTAGAATCTCCTTATTTCTCCTACACCATGTGCTCAATTAGAATATTGGGGAAATAAATAATTTCCAAGTAAATTATGACCTCATGAGTATGTCACCACTATTTAAATCTTCTTTTTAAACTAATTCCATCCTTATTCAAAGTTCATCAAAAACTAACATTGCTCATAAAATTAATAATAATATCAATAATAGTAGTAATAATAATAATAATAATAATAATAATAATAATAATAATAATAATAATAATAATAATAATAATAATAATAATAATAATAATAATAATAATAATAATAATAATAATAATAATAATAATAATAATAATAATAATAATAATAATAATAATAGCAAGTCATATCAAGGTCCAAAAAGAGAGTTATGACATCCTTCCCCCTTAAATTGTGCATTGTCCTGATGCACTAAATATAACCTTAAAAGAGTTTGTTGAAAACATCTGTTGCATCTCTTTTGTCTTCCCTTGTAGCATTCTTTCATCATATTGATTCCATTGTACTTGCATAAATCAATCTCTTTGTTGCATAATTAGTATTGGCGCTTCTCCAAAAATCCGAATGGCTCTAACATTATTCCCCCTGATTCTTAGGAGGATCATTATTTTCTTCATTGAACCTTGGTGGATAAGTTATCCTATATTTCCACTATAATTGCCCATATTATTAATCCATCCCCTTTGATTTGATTAGGAGGTGGCCTCCCTTCTGATGATTTATTCCTTTGATTCTTGTTGAAGTTTGTGTTTCCCTTGCATTTCTGCCTCCTTTTGAATGAATGATTCTCGTTAAAATTATATCTTGTTGTTGCTAGGGATTGAATTTCCTTCCCAGTTACAAAGATCTCTCAAGTACCTCATTCATGCCTCCGAGTCCATGCACATCAACTTCTGCCTTTAAGTTGGTTTTTAGCCCCCCCCCCAAAAAAAATAAATAAAATGAACTTCTTGATTTGACTCTTCTCATCTTTTGACACATAGGTACGTACTTTAACAATTTGGCGAACTTATTTCAGTATTGTTGAACTATCAAATCCCCTTGTTGAAGATTATGGAATTATGTCACCTTCTCAATGAATAATAATTGTGATAGCCACCTTTTATGAAATGGTGAATAAATTGATCTCATGTGATTATATCCTTATTATACTCTTGTGTTCCTTATTATTAGTCCTCCAACTAGCTGTTTCCCATTAAGTTGATAGGAATCCAAAATGCCATAGTTGTTTCTCCATATACAGTAGTTCAAGGTATTTCCCAATCTTTAGCTCCTTCACCAATTTGCATCCCATCAAACCTATGCGGGTTGGTTTTCCTCAAATCCTTACATAGCTCCTATATATATTCTTCCCTCCTACTATCCATCTTATTTCCTCAATTGTTGTCGAAGTTCTCATTTTAGTCATGCTTCTCTTTTCAATATCATTCTTGATCTTATTCCTTTGCTTCGTTAATGCTTTGATTATAGCTTCAACTCTTGTTATTGATTCACTCCTTGTTCTTGTTGATTTCCATAATTGCTAACTTCTCTTGACTCCTTGTGGTGGTATGCTTTCCTCTACCACTTCTCTTGCCATCTAGGTTTACTTGAAATTTTGAATTTATTATTCAATTCTTAATTTAAGATATAACTATTTATCCCTACTACTTCCAACTACTCCCAAGATGCTTTTCTAGATTGCATAAGTTGAGGTGAGTTCAAGGCCTAGACTTGAACCTTCACTCTGATACCACATGTAATAACCCACTTAACTTAACCCAAAAATCTTAACTGATTTTTTTTTTGGATATATAAATATTGATTTCTTATTCTTACTTATTCTTAATTGTGTTTGATTCAATCACATACTCAGGTACATCTATCCAAATAGGATAAGCATCCATCCAACTGGAATGGGCATCTAACCATACAGGTTAGGCATCTAACCATACGAGTTAGGCATCTATCTATATGGGACAAGAGGTTTCATCTATCCAATCTGCGATAGGCATCTACCCAAACGAGGTAGGCATCTATTCAAAAGAATAGGATATGCTTTGGCCAGAGACTTTAGACTTATCAGGACCATCTAGGTCTTGAGCCACTCTCTAAAGACTACACTCCCCTACTAGGAGTGCACTGAGGTTGCCGCTGATGGACTTGAAAAGTACTGAGAGGAGGGGGGTGGTGAATCAGTGACACCAAAAATAAAACTACTTCAAACACTAACCGGTAGATGAACTTAACAAAGCTTTTAAACATAATGCATGCAATCCAAAATGATATAAAAAAATCCACAAAAAGTAAAGCATCCACCATAACACAAGTGTTTGTATGTGGAAAACGCAAATAGGTAAAAACAATGGTGAGATGAAACTCACAAGTTAACTATCTGCAGTAATAGATAACTGACCGGTTAAGGTCTACAAAGTGCTATGCTAGGAGCGAATCTTGTTAGAGATCCCAAAACTTGATTAGAAGCTTATACCTTGATAAAGGTAGTACCTTATTAGGAGTAACCTCGGTGGAGGATTTCTGAATCTAAACTAATGGATCACCCTGTTAAAGGATTTATACATTGAAGCTTGTTAGAGCTTACCCGGTTAGGGGATTTGATTCTGTTGTAATGTTAGAAAACAACAAGAATGGTTTGATCTGTTCTGAGTAGCACAATACTTGCTTAATCAGATCCTTCTAAACATATTCAACACTGCTCTTCTGCATTCTTTGCAACTTAACTCTTTTTCCTTTTGCACATAACATAACACTTTTCACTATGTAAAATATTTCATTGCAATGTCAATATATAGACCTTATGATTTCATGTCAGCCTTAAGAAATCATAACACAATTTCCTAGGTGTAGTGTATCTGGACAAGTGATCATAACTCATCACAAAAATTGTCGCCAAGTAGTCGGTGCAAGTAACTCATCACGAAATGTGGTAACTCATCACAAAATTACCAAATACCGATTGGAACAATCAAATACCGGTTTGAATAAAACATATGAACTGTTGTCCTTGAATCTCCACTTGATATCCATCTTGATCTTCATCTTGATGCCAAATTAGTATAATCACAGATTATCTCTTATGCACATACCGGTTGACACAAAGTACCGTTTAGAGATAAACCTCTTAGTATAACCTCTAACATACCGGTTGACAGAGCAAACAATTGAAGTTACACTGGTAGTCAATATAATCATATGTGTGTGTGTGAGAGTGTTTCATCAATGACAACAAATATTGAATACATTACCATCACCATCAAGCCAACGACTACCTTTAGGAGTATAAGAAAATAATTAAACAAGCTTGAGTTCCACCTCAAAATTCGGCCTAAAGCCTCGGGAAGTCAAGCGAATCCATACGGAATTCCTTCTGAGTATGCATTGAAATAATTTTAATCTTTCAATTAGCATTACGTGTACCCTTTGACTTTGAAAACCCATCAACTCACCGACAACCAAAATCCTAATCCCCATCTCCGAATGCCTGAGTACATGGGACAACTCCTTCCCTAGATTGCTTACATACCCATTTTGGCACGAGAACAAGGCATAAAGTATGTAGTTCTGGTTTCTAACTATGGTTTACTGTAAACTGTATGGTGGGTATGCATCCCTTTCTAGGGTCAGTGTCCCAGATGGTTTCTTTGCGGTTGCTACCCACGATGGTAGCTCTATAGCAAAAAGGCTCAAGGTGGCCTTCTGCTTGTGGCCTAAAATAACTAAGTCCTATTTCCTATTAAATACTTCACCTTTAATCTGTTATCATCCTCCAAAAATCATCAAGATAAATAATTCCAATTTATCACACACCACCAAACCCTAAATGGGTTTTTCTAAGGTTTAACTGAGTGGATGTAAATTCATTTTAAAAATTATCTTTTTAGATTATCGATCCAAGGGGGATTACCCGCCCCTTGGATTTTAACTTCCATATGACCCTTAATTCTCCTCGACGATTTATAGGGACGATGCCACATATGTCGTTGTTGCATATTTTTTAGGCGTTAAGTGCAGTAGTTCAACACGATGACATTACCCGTAAGTGTGACCCAAAGGCACCATAGATACCGAACACTGCTAGTTTTTGGTTTCATCTCCTCTTGTTTAGTTATCTATCTAAGAAACATGAAACTTTCTATTACATGAAAAGAATCTATTCACTTGAATACTTTTAAACTTAAAGTAAATCAATTTTCTTATGTGCACTATTGGCTAAAAAATGAATCTATGATGATTAAAGGTAAAGTATTGAACTTGCATAAAATGAAAACTATAATAATAATTCAATCACTTGAAAAGTAATGTCTAATTGGAAATAAAGATAATTGTAATAAATCAAATTTACATTAAAAGTAATATTTGTTTGATAATTGAAAACTATAATATTAATTCAAATTACATAGTAAACTATCATAATACACCATCTACTTGAGGATAATAATATTTTTTGTAAGCAATAAAACTATCATAATAAATTACTTGAAAGACAATATTTATTTTAAAAGAAAAATTATTTAATAATTAAACTTTAAAACTTGAATAAAAATAAATAAATAAATAAATACAAATTATTTTTTAAGGACAAAATGATGCAAAATAATAAAAAATTGCAAAATGATTCTAACTGCTTATAAGATACTAATTTATTGGAAGAAAAACAATGTAATAATGAAAATAATTACTAGCATAGTCTTAACTACTTTGCAACAAATTCAAATACTTGAAAATAATGAAATCATGCAATTAATTGTTTGAAAATGAATTATCTACTTGCCAGGTATTATTTAGAATAAAGTTTGAATATTAAACTAATTACTTGTAGAGTACTATTTTCTTAGTAGAAAACTATGAAATGATTAACTAAATACTTGAAAACTTTTGTTTTTCAACTAATACTAAAAGATCTTATTATTTGAAAGATAAAACTCTATGCATCTAAAAACTAATTAAAATGAGCTAATACCTGTATCTATATATAGATGATAAACATTTTAAATTACTAAGGACTACAAATTGCATATAAAACCCATCTAGATTCTAGATTCCTTTCCTTAAATCCTTCATACTCTTGAAACTAAATACTAAAATACCTCTACCAGATATAATTGATAAGACAAAGTAATCTAACTTTATTGCCCATAAAAGATAACCATATCAAATTCAAATAATTAGAAAAGAATTAATGATTTGCTCCTAAAAAGTAAAAGGGAACCTTTTTTTAAAAGAAAACTTATTCATGGACATTATTTATCTTTCTAAGGGATCATTGGGGTAGGTTTCTTTGTAAGACTCACTTTGATTAATAATATATGGACCCAATATTCTAGGACAACTAAGTTCCATTAATCTTAAAAATAAACTAGGAAAATTCCTTAAGTTTACTAATCTTTTACTAATAAACCTTATTGCATATCTCTTTTGTTTGAGTTTTCTTTTTCTATCTTCAAAGTAGTTATTGTCAATAAATCATTGATAATATCATCTAAATATTTGATCAAACTAATACAATTATAATTATTGTTGCATATAAAATTTAACTAAAACTTATATCTTAAATGTGACAAAATATTTAATACTTATTTATTCATATTGAGCTAATTCTACATGAATAAAATGGTTTACTTACATAATAGTTACTTATATCAATTCTAAATTTAAGTATTTATATTTAATTTATTTAGAAATTAAGGTTTATGTAACTGTGAAAGGTGGTTACTAAAAATATCTTCAATTGCTAGCAAGTAAACTATTTTATGTGTTCAAACATAATGTAATTACTTTCATGCAAAAATCAAGCCACTGGACATATTTAAGGAAAAGGTTTAAAAACCAAATATAAAGATTCTAAATAGTTCTTACTTTTTTTGAAGCCTTATTTCTAATTATATTGCTTTATTGTGTCTTTTAAAAGCAAAATTTTAGAGTTGCAGAAAATGAGTAAAGCCACATTTCAAATTGATTTTTATCAGATAGATTTTCTCTTATAATCAGATTTACTTTGTATTTCTAGTCAATAATTTCTTTATCAGTAAAGATTTCTTAAATAAGACTCTTCAAACCAATTAATTCATTAACTAAGTTTCTTTACTAGAACCACATATATTATTTTCCCCTTTTTTCCCGTGTTTGTAAAAAGGTCAATTTAATTAGTGCTAATTTTTTTTTAAAAATAATGCTTGGTAAACTTTTTAACGTGACTGATGATGCTGGCATGACATGCCCTCCAGCGCCACGTGAAATGCTTTTGACCCGGAGCTATGAACCGGTGAGGCCACAATTGAGGGACCTCATCCCCACACTTCACTTGTTCAAACCCATGAGCACAACGACCCAACGAAGACACAAGGCCTGTGAGCACAATGGCCCAGTAGGGGTTTGAACCTTGGTAGCCGCTTCACCAATGAAGTGTTTTAACCGCGACACTACATGTTCGAAGATAATTAGTGCTAATTATTTTGCATGTTCAATTTTAAATAATATCTTTCTTATAAATAAATTCAATTAAATAATAAAATTTACCATGCCTTCAAAAAATGAAAACCTAACATTATTTTATGAGGTAGGGTTTTAAATTATTATAATATATATTTTTTTCCTAAATTTGATAATTTATTTATTATTTTAATATCCTCAGGTAGGATTAAAAAATCCTAACCAAGTCTATTCAATAGACTACAAAAAAAAGTCCAAGGCATTGAGCTTAACTGGTTAAAACACTGGGTTCTCATTGTGGAGACCCAAGTTCAATTCCCAATAGGGACATCTAAAGTGGAATTCTAAGCTGTGATTCTTGGCCTTCCATAGAATGGGGAAGGTCTTAGGTCAAATCTAATCAAACATAATAATAATAATAATAATAATAATAATAATAATAATAATAATTCAAAATATTGCGGCTACGACCTATTACCTATCAAAAAAAAAAATAGTCTACAAAAAAAATCTAATCTTATTACAAGTAAAAAAAAACCATTGTTTGATTTTATTGCTTAATATTTAATAATCTTATGTGATGTTTCTAATTTTAGATTATATATATATATATATAAATTATCAGATAACATATATCTGCGATGTCGCTGCTGGTGGCTACGTGGGTTAGGGTTCCTGCGGGGCGCGGTGGCTTCCCTTCCGAGTGGGGCACTGCCAGTTGGGCGTCCGTGGTGAAGCACAAAGATGGTAGAGAGCGAAACCAAGGTAGATTTGGGTCCCCAAATGAGCGACACGGGTTTAGGGCAGCCGCTTCAAATGCCCATGACAGCCATGTGTCTGGCTTCCGCCCCCATTTTTGACCCCATGCAATGCTTGAACAGAGGGCAGGTTCACTGCCAAATAGGTGGAGCTCGCCCCACGATAGAGATATTTGGGGCCCTTCGATTTTGAATGCAGCTGTCTCGGCCATGCCGACTACTGTATCTTTGTTAGAGGCGGTGGAGAAAGAGGTTGATCATAATGAGCTCGTTTTTTCGATATTAGGGCTTATTGGGCGTTTTAGGGGTTTTTGGCCAAGTCTTGGTGCTCTGCATAAATGGATCTCTGATAATTGGGAGCCCATTATGGATGACAGTGTGCAAATTTACCCTCATGATCGAGGGTTTTTTGTTGTGGTGTTTCAGACTGTGGAGGATAGAAATAAAATCCTTGGTGGTAGCCAATGGTGTTGGGAGGACAATAATCCTTTGATGCTTAAACCATGGCATTCGACTTTCAACCCCGAGTCAGAATCTTTTGATCAGGCTCCTATATGGATTAGACTTCCAAACCTTCCTTTGCAATACTGGTTTGACTCATGTTTTGAAGCTATTGGAAAGTCCCTCGGTAAGTTTTTATTGACCGATGATGCCTCTCTTAATTTACTTCATACAACTTTTGCTCGTGTCTTGGTGGAGATGGATACGTCCATGGATCTCCCTTCGGAGATCTCTATTTCTACTTCAAAGGGAAGTTGGCTTCAGTCGGTGGATTATGAAGGGATTCCTTTTAGGTGTAGGAGATGTTTTAAGAACTGGACATAATGCTGAGTCCTGTGCTAAGCGTAGGGTGAAGAATCTAGCTTCATGGTGGAAGGATGTTACCCCCCAATCTTACACGGTGGAGAAGGTGGTTGGGATTTTGAAATCTCACCAGGATGTCAGGGGTTTGGTCAATGATTCTATTGTGAAGTTTCCAGAACTTTCAAATGATGGGCAAGGTCTGGCTGGTGGTTTGGTTGGCGAGGGAGCTTTTCCTGAGGGTTGCAGCTCCTTTTAGGATGCTATTGGAGGTGTACAGATGATGGAGGATGGTCCTAGATCTCAAAGGGGTTTAAATGCAGGCATGGATGAGGGGAATCAATCTGAGAATCATTGCTGGGATAGTAAGGGGTTGGTTGGAATGGATTTTCAAAATCTGAAATTGTTGGAGGATGCCAAATCATATGGATGGATAGAGGTGAAGCGTAAAAAGGGTAAGCGGGATAAGAATGGGAACAGTTTTAATGAACCCCCTTTTGAAGGGGGAGATGGATCTGAGGAGGTGGCTCCCTAATTGTAGCACCACCTGGTTCGGGCCAGTACAAAATCCCGAGTAATTAATAAAAATCACTATTACCGACCAATTTTTTTTTAATCAGATAATATATTAAAGATTGAAATATATATATATATATATATATATATATATATATATATATATATATATAATATTATTATTTTAATTTTACAAATCACCATTATAAAACCATTAAATAAATAACTTAACTTTATATCTATCAATAAATCTCTCAAATTTAAAACATTATATTGGTAGATATATGATTTCCACACTTCATACTGCTAACATGTAGAGAGCTTCAAAAATCAACTCTGTGATTTTTTATTTTTTATTTTTTAATCTTTTTTTATTATTCATTCTTTAATATCTTTAAAAATTGAAACATAATATTTTATAATATAATATTTATAACATTAAATTATACTCATAATATAAAATTTATTTAATTTTTTTTTTAAAAGAATTTATGAATATATATAAAAGATCAAAATCAAATTATTTATTTAATGCAACGTGTTATTTAAAAATTAGAAACCCTCAAATTTATAAACTTAAATTTTCAAAATAACTATATACACTACTTCTTATGAATACTAATTAATCACATTTATATTTTACAAATTAATTAAATGCAAAGGAAGTTATACCAATATTTCTTCAAGATAAAGTTAAGTCAATATTATGATTCAATTTTTTATATTTTTGCATTGGAGCAGATTTACTTATCTGGTAAAGCTTTCCTCATTGTTGAAGATCTTCTAACTCCTTTGGTTTCTTCATGAATCTCCTCTTTTCCTTGTCGAATCGTTTCCCGTTTCTCCAGCTAACCTTCTTCATTCCTCTTCCTCTAACTTGGTAAAATAAATCTTCTCCAAAACCTCTAAAATCCTACAATATCACTAAAAATTTTCTCCTACAAATAACACGATATCAAAAACTAACATCGTAAGAATTCAAAGACTATTTTATCACAAAACAATGAACTCCCCTTTTTCAAAAATCTAGTAGTCAATATATAGAAAAAGAGAACCATTTCTCACTACCAAAAGAATTAATTGATTTCCATATTCTTTTCCCAAAATAATTCCATGCAAAAATTATTATTGTCATAGTGGGGGTTACATGCAAAAATTTGAATTTGAGATTCTCTTCTAGAACCTTCTCATTTCCTCCTACAACATGTGCTAAATAACATATTGAAAAAATAAGTAATTTCTAAATTAATTTCATGCAAAATGATTGTTGTCATAGTGGGGGTTACACTTGACCATGCATTCAAAATTTGAATTTGAATTTGAATTTTCCTCCATTTTATCAAGAATGAATTTTGTAACTCCTTTGTCATAAAAAACCATGAATAGAATTATTCTTGTCATAGAATAATTTTGTAACTTCCATGTCATATATTTGCTAAATATAATATTTATTCCTTAATATTTTGAATTTTAAAATTTCTTTTCTAGAATCTTCTTATTTATCCTACACCATGTGCCCAATTAGAATATTGGAGAAATAAATAATTTCCAAGTAAATTATGATGTCACGAGTGTGTCACCACTATTTAATTCTTCTTTTTAAACTAATTCCATTGTTATTCAATTTTCATCAAAAACTAACATTGCTATAAAATTAATAATAATATCAATAATAGTAGTAATAATAATAATAATAATAATAATAATAATAATAATAATAATAATAATAATAATAATAATAATAATAATAATAATAATAATAATAATAATAATAATAGCTAGTCATATCAAGGTCCGAAAGAGGGTTATGACAATCAACACCATTTAAACTAAGAGACCCCCAATAGGAAGTTAAAGAAATTAATCCCATGAATATGGGAAAGCATAGAACAATTGGAGGATTTTAAGCTAACCCACATTTACCAAGAGGGTAATACCAAGGTGGACAAGTTCTCTAAAGTGGTGAGTGTAATGATAATCAAGCACAAATGGTTGATTTGGTGGATATAGATAATCCCAAATGCACCTGTGAGGAATGATAGAACAAGGGAAGTGTTGTCATAGGGATTTGCAACCGATTGATGCAATACAGGGTGGGAGTATTGGTTGAATTGTTGTTAAAACCCTAGTTACCCTAACTAACTAGGTCACCGAGTGAAAAACTGCTATAACTTCTTCCTCACAATGAATTAGAAACTCAAATCACTTGCAAATGGAAGGTAGTTCAATAATATATCCATACATATGACTATCCAATCAAATAGAATCTGTACAACACCATACAAGTGCAAAAAACAAAGTAATTGCAGAAAAATGAGCTTCTAATTAGTTGCCAATGATTTCAAATCAAACTTCAAAAATTTAACTTTTCAAAATTCACATAGAATCCTCCTATTTCCAACCATTGCTTATACAATTTATACCAAATTTTGCACTTTTCCACGGTCACACAAGACCTTTGGGTTGCATGACTGTTCGACTCCCAAATTTTGAAAAATCAAAACTAGACACAGACATCGGAATAACAATCCTGAATTGACAAATCAACGCTAGACACCGACATCGAAATAGAAATCCCGAACCGAGGTCTTGATCACCCATCAGAATAACTAATATAGGCAGAGTAACCATTTCATGCAGTTCCGATAGAGTAAACTTACCCCGATGTCCCTATTTCGGCATAACTATACCAAACAAAGCATTTGGATGTCTATTGGCATAGCCATCAACAATCGGCTAAACAATATTTTCCAATCTTGATAGAGCAAACTATCCTGATGACACTTTATCGGGTTAACTATCCCAATGACAACTTTGACAACTTTTGAACAACTTTACAAACTTGCAAATTATGACTCCCAATTTGACATACAAACCTAAAAACATGAAATAACATTTCAAATGGTCTCAATAGACATTGAATCAAAATGACATGACCCTAACTCCTAAGACTCAAACATCTAATTGACATGTTAACTAGACTCTAGGTGCTCCTACACCATACACCTGTAGAGGAAATATTTCATGCTCCTGATGAAATGAGATCTGCAACTGAGACCCCATGCTGTGCTATATTCTCCTCTGACATCCAAGTGGCATCTTCATTTGGTAGTCCTAGCCACTTGACTAAGTTCTCCTTATAATCTTTCCTCCTTGTCCTCTTCACTTCTCTTGAGTCCAAAATGGCTTCAAGTTGCATAGGTTGAGTAGGTGGAAGGTCCTTGACCCATTCCATATCAACATCTTCATCTCCTTCTTCTCCTTGACCTACAAAATCAGATTCCTTATAGGGATACAAATCTGCTACATTGAATATGGGTGAGATAACAACCCTTGATGGGAGTTCAATCTCATAAGCATTGTTGCCATACTTGTGAACCACTTTACATGGCCCTATCTTCTTCATCATCAACATTGTATACTTTCCCTTTGATAATCTCTCCTTCCTCAAATGTGCTAGTACTAGATCACCCACCTTGAATTGTACATCTTTCCTCTTCAAGTCTGCCTTCCTCTTATACTTGTCTACATTCTTCTTAAGTGTCTCCCTGAGCTTCTTATGGATGTCATGCATGGCTGCTACAAAGTCTTCACCTTGGGCACCCTTCCTATCCATTCCACTCAAATCTCTCAATAAGCAGATTTGAATCAGGGAGACTTCAGACATACTCTTCCCTATGCTTCAGTTGATTGAATCATTGTATGCATACTCTGTCTGTGGTAGGATTAGGTCCCATGACTGATTGTGCTCCTTAGTTAGACATCTCAGTAGGCTGCCTAATGACCTATTGACAACCTCAGTCTGCCCATCCGTTTGGGGATGATAGACAGAACTAAAAGTCATATTGGTTCCTAATTTTCTCCACAATGTCCTCCAAAAATGTCCAATGAACTTTGAATCTTTGTCAGACACAATGGATAATGGTAATCCATGGATCCTCACAATCTCCTTAAAGAACAAACTTGCAATGTGAGAGGCATCATTAGTTGTCTTACATCCAATGAAGTGAGCCATATTGCTAAACCTGTCTACAACTACATACACACTGTCATATCCTCTTGTAGTCCTTAGTAGACCCCCAAAAAAGTCCACATTGATGGTTTCCCATGGTCTATTAGGTATGGGCAGAGGTTGATACAACCTTGCATGAGAACTTGACCCCTTTGCTCTCTGACATATACCACAACCTTCCACAAACTTCTTCACATCTAAGTGCTTATTAGGCCAATAGTAAAACCTTTTGACTTGATCCAATGTCTTATCATATCCAAAATGTCCTCCTAAACTACCACTATGCTTTTCTCTGATTAATTTCTCTCTCATGGAACACTTTGGGACATATAATTGAGCCCCCTTGAACAAAAGACCACCTCACAATACATAATCTGCATACTCGCTGTGAAAATACCCTTGTGACTGGTCACAAACAACAAACACTTCATGAAAGTGTATCATTCTGATACATACCTTTTAAGGAATCAATTCCTACACTTTTAAGCTACACCTCTTGTATCATCATTGTCCTCCTGCTCAAAGCATTAACTACCTTGTTAGCCTTCCCTTTCTTGTGCTTTATGGTAAAGGTATAGGACTGCAATTGCTCCACCCACTTCATGTAATGATGACTCAACTTCTCTTGACTGTTTAGGAAACTCAAAGCATGGTTATCTGTATATACCACAAACTCCTTGGGCAGTAGGTAGTGTCTCTATTTTTTCAGTGCTTGCACCATGGCATATAGCTCCAAATCATAGGATGAATACTTCTTTTTGGATTTATTCAATTTCTCACTAAAGAAAGCTATTGGCTTCTCTTCTTGACTCAACACTGCCCCTATGGCATAGCTACTGGCATCACACTATATTGTAAATACCTTATTAAAATTAGGTAAAGCAAGGCTAGGTTGATGTGTTACCCTTGTCTTGAGGTACTCAAAACTCTGATCAACCTCCTTGGTCCATTGGAATTTGCTGCTCTTCTCTCCTTTGATGGTGTCTATCATGGGTGCCACACTATGACTGAAATTCTTAATGAATTTGCACTAGAAGCTTGCTAAACCATGGAAACTTCTAACTTCCCCAACTGATTTAGGTGTTGGCCAGCTGAGTATGGCCTCTACTTTTTGTGGGTCCATTTTCAAGGTTCCTTGTGAAATCACAAACCCCGAATATACCAACTCTTCCTTCATCTATTCACACTTCTTGAGATTGATCATCAATTTCTCTTCATCCAACTTCCCTAACACCTTGTCCAAGTGTATCAAATGGTCTTCCTTTGTCCCACTGAACACCAATATGTCATCTAAATATACCACTACAAACTTGTTTATGAATTCTCTTAGGACCTCATTCATGAGTCTCATGAATGTGTTAGGGGAATTAGATAGCCCAAAAGGCATGACAAACCATTCATAAAGGCCTTCATTAGTCTTGAAAGCTATCTTCCACTCATCCCCCTCTCTGATCCTTATTTGGTGATCACCACTCTTTAAATCAATTTTAAAAAAGTACCTTTCTCCGGCTAGCCTGTCCATAAGATCTTCCATCCAGGATATGGGGAATCTATATCTAATGGCTATCTCTTTGATAACCCTTGAATCTATACAAATCCTCCAATATCCATCTTTTTTGGGTGCCAAAACAGTTGGCACAACACATGAACTCAAACTTTTCCTCACCAAGCCCTTATCAAGCAAATCTTGGACCTGCTTCTTAATCTCCTCATTTTGTTGAGGTGTCATTTTGTATGCTGCCTTGTTGGGAATAATTGCACCAGGGATTAGGTCAATATGATGACTCACATCATCGATGGGAGGCAAGGAATTTGGCAACTCCTTCACCACAATTCCCTCATACTTGTCAAGTAGGGTCTGCACCTCCTTAGGGACTTCCTTGCTGTCATTATCTGTTGCTTTTGAGATTGGTTTCCCGACAATGACATATCCACACTCCTCTTCTTCTAGGTTCTTCATGAGCTCCTTCTCCTTCACCACCATCACACTAGGTCCTGCATGGACTACCATATCATCTTCCTTTAATGGGGTAAGGGTATAAGATACTCCCCATTTCTTGATGACATAGACATTCTTTTGCCCATCATGTTGGGCCTCCATGTCATATTGTTAAGGTCTTCCAAGTAGAAGGTGGAACACATCCATGGGAATGATATCGCACATAATTTTATCCTCATAAGAACCAATTTTGAACTCTACCCAAGACTACTCATTGAAAAGTACTTGTTGACATTTATTTAGACAAGACACCTTATATGGTGTGGTATGAGGGATCCTCTTTAATCCTAGCTTTTCTACCATCTCTATGGAAACAAGATTATCAGTGGAACCGGAATCAATTACCACCTTACATACATGTCCTTGTACCTTACATGTGGTTCTAAACAAAGATCTTCTTTGTGGTGGTTCCTTGATGGTTGGGACTTTAATCAGTGTCCTCCTCATAAGAAAAGCTTCTCCAGTCTCAGGTGCTACATGCAATGAAGGTGAATTCACACTTTCTACCTCTTCCTCATGAAAAATTTGTGTCCTCCTTTCTCCTCCATATGAGCTTGTACTCTCTTTGTCCGGACATCTCCAAGTAGGGTGATCAACTTGGCCAGACTGAAAGTACTTCCCTGAGAATGTGTTTGATCCCCTTCCTTGGTTTCCAAGTCTTCCTCTTGTGTTAGATCTCTTACCCCTGAATCCACCTCTTTGCACATGGTTTGTTCTCGTTGACCACTAGTCTCCCCTTGATACTTTTTGAGTTTTGTTCTACCTCCTCCAAAGTTTCCTCCTCCTCTATTGTTCTTTCCTCTTCCTCTGTCCTATTGCTCTTGCCTCCTCTTGACCTTCTCTTTTTCTCTTGTGGGCAACTGAAAACATTCTTATACACTCCTAGGGGTAGTTAGGCTCAACTCATCTTGTATGGTATGTCTCAACCCATTCATATACCTTTCTATTTTCTCCACTTCATCTTCATGGTGCCCTGCCCTCAGGCTCAATTTATGAAACTCCTTTGTATATGTCATCACATCCATTTATTTTTGCTTTATGTTCTGCAACCTCTTAAAAATTTGGACCTCATAATCACCCGATAGAAATTGGGCCTTCACCTTTGCTACCGTTCTATCCCAAGTGTTAATCTTGGGCTTTCCTCTTCTCAATCTTTCTGGCTGAGTGTAATTCCACCAAGTCAGTGCTGACCCCTTTAACTTAGTCTTGACCAGCTTCACCTTTTGGTCCTTCAGAACCTCCTTGAAGTCAAAATAGTTATCAAGGGCATCTATCCAATCTAGTACCTCCTCATTATCCATCTTTCCACCATACATTGGCAAGTCCAATTTCATGTCAGGATGGTCTCCTTTGACAACCTTGAGCACCATCATTAACTTTTCTCTTTCGGCCTCAACTATTCCTCTTGGGGTACATTTTGGGGAGCTTCATTCCCTTGCTCACCTACTTCTTCTTCCTCCAAGTCACTATCCATATTAGCAACCCTAGTTCTCCTCAAAGCTGCTTCCACTGTTGCTATCTTGACCAACATACCATCTTGGCTCTCCTTGACTGACCTCACCTCTTTTGTGAGGACTACACTTCCCTTGGGAGGCATCTTTCCCTTCTCCTTCTATGCAATCACTATTTCCACTCAGACTTCACACACACAAGACTCCCAATAAGAACCTAAGCTCTGATACCACTTGATGCAAGACAAGGTGAGAGTATTGGTCGAATTGTTGTTAAAACCGTAGTTACCCTAACTAACTAGGTCACCACATGAAAACTGCTATAAATTCTTCCTCCCAATGAATTAGAAAATCAAATCACCTACAAATGGAAGGTAGTTTAATACTCTATCCATACATATGACTGTCTAATCAAATAGAATATGTACAACACCATACAAGTGTAGAAAACAGAGTAATTGCAAAAAAATGAGCTTCCAATTAGTTGCCAATGATTTCAAATCAGACTTTATAAATTCAATTTTTTAAAATTCACATAGCATCCTCCTATTTCAAACCATTGCTTATACAATTCATACCAAATTTTGCACTTTCCCATAGACACACCAGACCTTTGGGCTACATGATTGTTTGACTCCCAAAATTTGAAAAATCAAAATTAGACAGTGACATCAAAATAACAATCCTGAACTGACAAATCAACGTTGGACACTAACATCGGAATAGAAATCCTGAACCGAGGTCTTGATCACCCATTAGAATAACTAATATAGGCAGAGTAACCATTTCATGCAGTTCCAATAGAGTAAAATTACCCCGATGTCCCTATTTCGGCATAGCTATACTGAACAAAGCATTTGGATGTCTATCGGCATAGCCATGAACAGTCGGCTAAGCAGTATTTTCCAATCTTGATAGAGCAAACTATTTTGATGACACTTTATCGGGTTAACTATCCCAATGGCAACTTTGACAACTTTTGAATAACTTTACAAACTTGCAGATTATGACTCCCAATTTGACATACAGACTTGAAAAAATGAAATAACATTACAAATGGTCTCAATAGACCTTATTGAATCAAAATGGCATGACCCCTAACTCCTAAGACTCAAACATCTATTTGACATGTTAACTAGACTCTAGGTTCTCTTGCACCACTGATGCAAATATGAAATTCTGCAATCCCGTGCAACATGGGAATACTCTCAAACTGTGGGTATCCTATAGTGAGAGTAGACCTATGGATTATATGTTGACTTCCATTTTGATCACCTAAAACTTATTGAAACTTTGACTTGGGAAAGGGTAAGAAGGATATGCAAAATCTGAAAAATTAATGCTTAAAAGGTGATACACCAAAGACTAAAAAGACTTTTGTGCAATTGAATTCATTAATTACTCAAATAATGAAGCTATTTTAACTCACAACTCAAATACACATGTTTGCAAAATTGATTCTCATGAATGGTTAGCTTTTTGATGTTCACAAAAAGGAGAACAATGATGTCTCACAATTTTGATGTAGCAGAATAACATACATAATCACAGACCTGCACTATAACATGTACTTCTTGTGCTAAGCATTTGAAGAAACCAAGACAAAATGAAGGATTCCATAAAAGAATCACAAAATTGTAATCAAAATGCTTACAAAATAACACTTAGACAAAAAGTATCGAGAAGGAACTCAACTTCTTTATTGTAAATAAGGAACTCTCTGTATTACAAATCTGAAGAACTCACAAGAAATGAGTTACAAAGTATGAATATTTGCTGGCACAATAGGTACAAACTCAGAACTAGAAAAGAAAGAGACTTATACAATAAGGCTCCAAAAATTCAAAATTTGAATTTTGTCTCCAAAAATGATGTATTGTCAACAACTCCAACCTCTCCCTCAAATCAGGCACTTAACTGAAAGAGAGTCCCTCCAAAAATGCATAAAGAGTTATCAAATTAAAGACAACCTCACGGGGGTCGAATGCAATTGAAAATCCCTCCAAAAAAGTTATGTAACTGAAATAATAAAGGAGTTAGGCTCCTCAAAAACCTCTGTGACTCAAACTTCATCTGCTTAGACTCTTTGACTGAAGGTCAACTGCCAATTAGGTGTCCCAATCACCTATTTTAACTCCATATGTTGGCACTAATTTCTCTAATCAACTCCAAGGCTCAGCCAAAGACAACTAACCCTTCCCATGATTGTCTCTCACTTAAGCTCTTAACTCTATTCTTGCATTTCAAACATCATTTATTTGAAGTGATTTATTTTATCACTTAAATAAATATTTACAAAAGTAAATGCAAAAATATAAACACCCTCTAAAAACCCTAAGGAAGATTATTTGACTAATTCAATATAAGTATTTATTAAACACTCAAAAGAATTACAAAATAAGATTAAAAGCCACAAATAAGTATGAAAAGAAAGCTTTCTTTTTAAAATGTTTTAAAGGCAAAAAACCTTTATCCTATCAATACATATTAGGGTTTTCCAACCTTAACAAAAGTAAAGGCCATTATCTTTTTCATTCTTGTTGCTTCTTTTCTTTATCTCTGTCATCACCATGGAGCTTAGGGTTTTAAACTGAATGCATTCTTGAGCCGCTGCTATGGTGATTTACAAAGAATTTATTCAGGAAAAAACAAGGTAAGGTAAGAACCTCTCTGTTACACATGGTCTCATCTCTTGTTGTGCCCTTGTTACTGCATTTCATACTCTATTGAAGCTCTAGCCATGTATGACTGATTGTATCACTGTATTTTGATATCTGGGTCCATAGATCTGTGTTTTTCTACAGTTATCACTGCTCCTGAAGGGATCTGAGCCACTTTATACTTGATTCTATAGAAAGGCTTTTTACTATTATTTGACAATCATTTTCGTGTATATTCAAGAGCTCATTGTTACATTATTTCAAGAATATTCTGTTATTGTTCCTTTGGGTTCCAATTTGTGTCTATATATGCCTTCTGTTATTTCTCTTTAATCATGATAGGGGTATGTGATTCTTTCTATTTGATGATATTTATCTCCATGAGTTGTTAGAGACTTTCAAGGCCTGAAAATCTGACTTGGCTACTTCATGAAGTTTGTTCTCAGATCTACTCCCTTTGTGTTGCTAGACATGAGCTTTTATAATGGTTGTGGCTTCAATTCACTGCTATGCTATTATGGTATCCTTTCAATTAGTGCACTAGTGTGTATACGTTAAGCTCACTATCTTTGCTTATATATCTTCCTTGAGTACTGCTACAATCTGGAAGTGATGCTTATCTTTGTGGTTAGAAATCTGAAACACCCTTCTCTTATCTTTGTGATCCTCATTCTTATTTCAAATAGTTATGACTTAAAAGAGACAACCATATCCATCTACTAACCATCATTAATGGCTTCTCCTCTGCTAACCCTAAAGGTCTGCAATAACTTGGAACTCTTGTGCTCACAAAGATTGAAAGAATGCTCTTATGATTTGTACTGTTCATTTCAAGATTTACACAAGGTTTCATTGTTATCTTACTTAATGTATTTACCATATATATCTTTATCTTCAGACTTGCAATAGACTTTATAGATACCCTTTCTTAGGTTTTGCTATGATATGTATGCTTCCATCAGTATTCATACATCTTTTACTGTCTATATGTTCCTAGGCCCTGAGATAGTGATGATACATCTTATTGTGATTGTATTTTGTATCATACTTTATCTGTCATAACTGTACTTGGTGACTTAGCTCACTATGGCATAAAAGAACTTTGGAAGTTGATTCTTGACTATAGAATCCTCTATCTTTTGGTTGTAATTTCTTTATAAACAAGGAAAGAAATAACATTCCTATACTCTGATTTGCCTTGCTTGGCTTGTATATGTTCTTGTTCCCTTGTTGACTCTGGTTTTGACCATCCTTGAGTTTGTTTGCATTACAATGGTGGGTATGATACAATCTCACATCTTTATTGACTGTGAATATGCATTTTTAATAAGCAAACCTTTATTGATTAGGGTTGTACCCTATGTGCTGATTGTAGCTCTTAAAGATTGTCCTTAAGCTCTGTAATAGACCTCGAAGACTCCAATATTAACTGTTACCTGTCCTGTCAATGTTTCTTTGTCTATTTGGCATTGCCATATCATTGTTATAATTATCTTTAAAAGAGCAGTAGGTTATCCCTTGTGACAATGCCTCAAAATCACAGTTCTCTGATATATATTATGCTTTGTGGACTATATTCATGCATGCCATTGCTTAATCTTCCTATGAATACTTGCCTTTTCTAAATGGTAATGAACTTTAAGCTATCTGGATATATTTGTACTCACTATCCTTCTACTATCTGGGCTCCTATTGTGATAGATATTGTCATATAGGTTGTCTCAGTTGATTGCCACTATATCAATCATTTTTTGGACTGTGAAATGTGCCTAAAATTGTGGTAACAATGAGTAGACCATTGTCTATATATATCTCTTTAGAATGCAAACTGTCCACCTTTATGATGATTGTTATTCATTGTCTTAATTGCAATCTGAACTTTATAAATATTTTGGCTCTACTTTTCATCACATACCTCTCTTCATGACTTTTGACTATCTATGCATCAATGATTGCCCTCTATACAACATCTATGAGTTTGCTTGGACTATATTTTGGGTTGTCTACATTATGAAAAGACCACTATGATGTTTGGGCTATGAATCACCATGTCTTCTTGGACTATACCCTGATAGATACCACCCTGATCTGAACCTTCTCATTGTATGTTTTAGGTGTTGACTATGATTACTTCAAAGTTCAGTGCTATTATGAAATCATTGGCTCTTTATCACTGTATTTCTGCTCTACAACCCTTTAAGTTTGTTCCCTCTTTATCATTTACTGACTGTTTGTAGAAATACCATAGTGATTTTTACTTTGTCTTTGATTTTTGATAGTATTCACTGTCTTTTGGAGCACTATGACATGTGCTTTGAGGTTGCTTCTGCATCTTGATATTCACTATGACAATTCTTTGTGTAGTTGCATATTGTGTTACTATAACATATCTTGGCCATGATTGTCATCTGCACTTGACTGTCTTATCTGAAAAATTGGAAGCTTTTGGACTGAAAAATGTTACTAATTCAATGATGCACTGTTATCTATGATTGAAAATACTCCATTTGATGCATTCACCTTGAATCCTTAGACAATCTCTTTCAACACTACTCTTGACAACTTATGAGTGTCATTAATCAATGTCATTGCTTTTCTTTTTTGCTGTCACAATTTTGATGCTGATAATTCACTGTTAGCTACCCTTCATGGTACTTTTTGTGATTGGAAAATCACTGCTTTTTTTGATGAATGATCATCTTTTAGCAACAAATCTTCCATGGTCTTAATAATCATCACTTTGTTACTGTGCTATGCATTGTTTTGATACCACCAATGCACTGTCAAGCACATCTATTGTTTCTCTACTTGCAAGCTTTTCTCATTCTTCATCATTATGCATCTATAACTGTCCTAAAAGGCTTCAGAACTCATAGACTGCTATTTATATCTCTTTTAACACTTTTTCCTTGTTGAGATTATAAAAAGTTTTTTGAACAAGCTTATCTTCATGGAATCTTTCAAGATCATAGCTTCATCTACAGAGATAGAAAACTCTCCACCTTGCTTCAACATAAGATCTTTGTTGACATGGACTTGAGAATACCATGCTTTGACAATCTTGTAATCTTACATTGGAATGTGAATAGAAGGTCCCTTTACTGTTCTGACAGCTTCCATTGACTGTATACCTATGTGCACTGCTTCATGGATGTATCTTTGAATGGCTTTGATAGAGTTATAGCATCTGAAAGTATTCATTCAATATCTTTTCATAAGAGCATGTTGGGCTCAACCCTTGTGGGAGCCACATTTTAACCCACACGCTGTAAAATTATGATACAAGATAGCAACATAACTATTCCTGTATCTGGACAGTGAACAAACAAGTTAGATAAAACAACATATGATGATTTCTTCCTGATGATTTGATCTTGAACTTGTTGTTCCGGACCTATATAACATGCTAGCTATTATGATGCATATGAGGAATGGATTATATATTTGAAGATGCATGTGCATATAATTGATGATGACCTTCATTGCTTTAACACATTGTTTCTCCCAGATGCAGGTACTTAGGGGCAGCAAGGAAGCGACAACTGGATGCAAGCTGGGAAAAAGACTCAGGATGACATAAGGCAACTCAACCAGGACAACCCAACCAGGACTAGTCATTCAGGAAATGACGAGTCACCCTTCCTTATGTGCATTTACCTTTACTTTGCATCTACAAATACATAATGTTTTCTTTCTTCTGCAATATAACATTTAGTCTCACGGCTTGTGTGAGACATTATCCATTCATATCATCAATAAAGATTACTTTTTTCAAAAAATTGTGCACTCTCTCTTATGGATCTACATCTAAAAATGTGATAGTAATATTTTGTCTTTCTTTTTCATATAATGTAGCACAACAGAATAAAAATGTACCTTTCTATTTATCAAAACATAAAACCTCTACTTGATTGAGCTTGTTAGCAAAAATAGGTAACAGGAAGATGGTGGCAATTAAGAGGTAGGCTAACAGAATTAAATGGCCAAGGTAGAGAGTGGTAGGAAACATTTATCTTATCATGTCAAGGAATAATTGGTAATACAAAAATGGATTCCACCATTTGGCTTGGCTCTAATGAAAATAAAATGGTGTTTAGAGGCAAGGTGATAGACTACCACCTAAAGAAGATTCTCAACATTGAAGAAGTGGAGATGTTAGAAGCAATCAAGGTGATTCTAGGGGCCAACTACTTGGAATCCTCTTATCTCTTTTGGATCAATTGTGAGATAGACTCAATTTTCATGGCATGGCTTCTTTGGGAACAAGAGGACAAAGTAATAATGAAATGGATGATGTAGAAGATGGTTAAGATGATGAGACAAGTTTATAGTCCTGTTTTCTAAGGATTTATTATGTTGTTCATGATGATACTTTAGACTTTGATACTGTGATGTCATTATTTACTATGCTATTTCCTTAGAAACTATTACCTTTTGGGCTTAAGTTTAACCTTGAAACAATTCATGATACTAATGCATATGCTATGTACTTATCTATTAAATGTGCATGTGTTGAAAAGAATGATATTTCAAGATGATTTGGGAAATGTGGTTGTTTGTATGTGCTAATGTGTTTTGCAGGTTTGTACTAAGAAAGTGGTGTTATGACAAAGCTTGCAACAAGGAGTAGGACTCTTACCAACTGGACAGTTGTTGCAGAAGTCAAGGAGTAACTAACATAGAGGAGCTTTCTCTACTTAATTCTACAACTACCTTTTTAACTAATCATGTACAATCATTTGAGTCTATTTAGGGGCATGCTATGCTATATATTCATTGAGGAATTCGTATCTGACTTGTCTAAGCACATGCATGAGCTTTCCTTTCCTCTTTTCATGCTTTCAATAAATGACACCCTCCTTATGTTGTGGAGTTGGTCACCCAGTTAGTTAGGATTAGCTGATAGTTTTTCTTTCTATAAATAATATTCAGATGATCTCTTATAGAGGTGCGGAGTTATGATGTTGTAAGTTTACTTTTAGCTTTGAAATACAGTTTAAGAGCATGTTGTCATATCTTGTGTACTTTTTTTTTGATGAATAAAATGATATTCTAAGTTTTCAGCACATGTGTTAATCTTGGAAGTCTCACTCAAGGGGGCCCACTTGGTGAGAACTCTGTTCAGTTAGCTTAGTAGTTATTCTTCATTCATTAGTTAGTACTGTTCCAACAATTGACTATTCCTGCAACCACTGAACTCTGTTCTCTGTCTGTTCCTACAACCAAAGCGGGCAGAGTAGTTTTATGTCTGTTTGTTTGGAATTTTATTCCTATTTTTGTGTTAGTTTAAGATTTGCATGTTCAGATTAGCTGTTAATCTAATTTGAGTTTCCTTCATTATTTATTTACAACATTTCAATTCCAGCATTGTTGTTTGCTTAAGCTATGATGGTCATAATAGAGTCTTAGTGCACATACAATGCTAACCCATTTCAAGTTCATGTCCCTGGGTTGATAAGTTAAATGAGCCTTCATAATAACTCTGATAGCTACTTAGTATAGATATGTAATCTCTAAGTTATAGCTTTAAGGGCTTAGTTATTGAACCTGTAGATAGGAAATCTAGAAATCATCAAAGCAAATAACAAATTAGCCTAGCTCAATCACGAAAACTAAAATGCAGTGACAAATCCTAACTACATTCAATAGAGATGCATTAAAAACAAGACATTCAATTCAAATGCAAACCATCGCAAATGTGAATATCTCCTCCAGAAATCTCCATTGTCCTTCTTTCTCCTTCAAATTACTTTGTTTTGTGGATCTCACCTCAAGTGCATAAGTATAATATGAAAGCAAGATTGACAAGACGAGATGACAACATAAGGGTACTAGAAGCGTGATTGATTCGGGGATTCGAAAATGTAATCAATTGGGATCTTTGATTGAAGAAATTCATCCAATTTATAGACAAATTGGAGAGATGACAAGATTAGCATGAAGAGATTTGAAAGGAAATTTCAAATCAAGAATGACAAATATGACAAATCTTGACAAATTGACACTTTCTATGCAAAATTGATTGATTGATAATTATGACAAATTGCTATGTCAAAATTGATTGATTGACAAATTATGACAAAATATGACAAATTTGCTATGTCATTCCCATGAAATTAGGGGAAATATTAGAGAAAATAGGAAATTAGATGAATTAGAAATTAGGAAATTAGAAAAATGATGAAAATAAGAAAATTAGGAATTAGGAGAAATTAGTAAATTGGAAAATTAGGTAAATTAATTAATAAATTTTCATTTATTAATTAATTCACAAAGAGAGGAGAAATTAGTTAGCCAATTAAATAAATATTTAATTGTGACAAGAAGACTTAGGATAAATAAACTATTTAACCTAGAGGGAGAAATGACAAACAAGGTTAAATGAATAAATCATAAAACCTTAGAAGATGAATTAGAAATGCAAGGATGACAATTAGGTCTTGACAAAAGATAATTGATATCGATTCGATTTGATCATGATTCTGACTTACAAAGGACCAATGCTGACAAACGATTTGATTGATAAATGCGCCAATTGACGAGGAACAATGACTAATTGATCCAAATTGACATGATTGAGAAAGACGACGATCGATGACAAATCGATCGCAAAATGACAAGATTGAAAATGAGAACGATCGATGACAAATCGATCGCAAGATGACAAGATTGAAAAGGACAATGATCGACGACAAATCAATCGCAAAATGATAAGATTGATAAGAGGACAAAACCCTAATTCCATCATCGATTAGGATTGACGATGTCAAAATATGCCAAATAAGCACGCACATTGATGCGACAGGATAAGATCGACCAAAATCATGACTGAAGATTGTTATCGACAAGACCAAATTTGAAAGTGAGACAAATGAAGAATGTAGAAGAAGGACTCGATGCTTGCAAATGATAAAGACCAAGTGCGCAACATAGGAGAAATGTTAATGCGACCCAAGAACCCTAAAATAAGGCAATGCGCAAATGTTAAAGTATGACTCTGCAAGCGTTGACCATTTTTAGACGTCTACAAAACCATTAAAGGAGGCCAACATAAGGCACAATAGCAAGAGGAGATGGGAAGATATATGGGCATGATGGTCATCAATTTTGGTATGTGTCAATCAAAAGGAGTATGGTCTTGATTGATGTTGGACTACAATTATCTATGGATACCCTTCCTAATTTGGGGTGTGGATAAGGAAAAGGAGGCTTGCAAAGTGGATGTAACCAAGCACATCACCCTTTTAAAGAAAATCATGGGGGTTGGAAGACCATTAGGACTACCTTCTTTTCTTTCCCTTCGCTTGGTGCAGACTACCCACCAAAAAGGAGCTAATGGACATAGAGGAAGAAAAACATTAGATGGCTCATCATTGACATGAGGTAGAATTTTATAATTTTATAAAATTTTGGTTTTTTAACTTCTCAATTTCAAATGACTGTGTATTTTAAGCTTGGCCCCCTTAGTGCCAAATTATTTGATTAAAAAAATTGCATAAAAAAAGATAAGAATGTTAAAAACATCTAAAATACACACACACACACAAAAACATTTAATTATTAATCCAAATTTCTTTAAGCGATCAATGTTTCAAATATCACATGAAAAATATCAAACACTAAACATTCAAGAAAAAATATTTTAAGTGATCAATATTTTACAACTCGACAAGAAGGAAAATTTCAACGATAAAATTAAAGAAAGTAATCAGCGCTTTAACTCAATCAAAGTAATCTACACAAATAGACAAATCCATTACACACAAAATTGAGAGGGGGGAGGGGTGAATCAATATTTAATACTTTTTGCTCTTAAATATTGGATTCATGACATCATTATCAAGAAAAATGCAAGTGATCAACACATCCACACAAAACAAAAGATTTATGTGGAAACCCATAAGAGAAAAAACACAACAAGAATATCTGCTTGGATGTATTTGTTGAAATGTGGCGACTGATCAGCAAAGTACTGTACACTCTGCACGTATCCTTGCCGGGGTCCGGGGCTGGGCTAGGCCGGGCCCCGGGCAGGGGTTCGGGGGAGGCAACCCCCAAGAAAAGCGGTGGTTTGGGGGTGGCAGCCCCCGAGAAATTTTTTTTTTGCCATTTTTCGTTGATGAAAACTGACATTGTAATAAAACCCTAAAAAGGATGACTTTGTTTGTTGCCCTAAAAATGCATGTTAGAAGCGGCTGGGATGCTTAAGGCATTGTAAGGTTGATGTACTATTTTTGTTGGATAATAAGAAAGATTGGACGGCTGTGTATGGTGGACGTAACCCATTCTGGGTGAACCACGTTAAATCTCTATGTTATCTGTGTCCTGTTTTATATCTTTATCTTTTTGTATTTAAATCTGCATATAATTGTTAGTTCATATTTGCTTCGGATCTGCTTGAAACCCTAACAATTGGTATCAAAGCGAGGTTTTCTGTAAATTGGTAAGACTTTCAGATTTGAGTGGGAGCAATGGAGGATTCCAAATTCAAGGTCGAAAAGTTTAATGGCCAGAATTATCAGTTATGGAAAATGCAGATGGAGGATTACCTGTATCAAAAGGATTTGTGGTGGCCATTGGAAGGAAAGGCAAAGAAACTGACCACAATATCAGATGAAGAGTGGGACATTTTAGATAGAAAGGCACTGGGATCCATTCGATTGTGCCTTGCGTCATCTGTAGCATTCAATATAACAGAAGCAAAAATGACTGTAGATTTGATGGCAACATTGGCTAAGCTGTATGAGAAACCCTCAGCTTCTAATAAGGTATTTCTTATGAAGCGTTTGTTTAATTTGAAAATGAGTGAGGGAGGATCTGTAGCGGAGCACTTAAATGAATTTAATACAATTACCAGTCAATTGTCTTCGGTAAAAAATACCTTTGCAGAAGAGGTTAGGGCTCTCTTGATTTTATGTTCTTTGCCAGAAAGCTGGAATAGCTTGGTTATGGCTGTAAGTAACTCTGTCTCTGGTAAAAATACTTTGGTATTTGATGATATTGTTGGTGTTATCCTAAGTGAGGAAATGCGAAGGAAAAGCACAGGTGAGACTCCAACATCATCGGGTAGTGTTTTGAATGTGGAGAATAGAGGAAGATCAAAGGAAAGAGGAAAAGGCCCTGGGAATGAGAAGTCACGAGGGAAGTCAAAGAAAGGACGCTCTCAATCTAGAGGAAAGAAAGATTGCTGGTACTGCGGAAAGCCTGGTCATCTAAAGAAAGACCGTTGGTCTCAGAAAAACAAAGAAGGAGACAAAAATGAAAATGACAGTAAGGAAGCTAATATTGCAAGTAATACTTTACAAGATGCTTTAATCTTATGTTTGGATAATGTTAATGATTCCTGGGTAATAGATTCTGGGGCTTCATTTCATGCTACACCCCATAGAAAATATTTTCTAGATTATGTTCAAGGTGATTTTGGACAAGTATATTTGGGTGATGATGAGCCCTATCAAATTGTTGGAAAAGGAAAGATAAAGATCAAGTTGTAGAATGGTAATGACTGGTTTTTGTAGGAGGTAAGACATGTTCCTAATTTAAGAAGAAATTTAATTTCTGTAGGGCAATTAGGTAGTGAAGGCTGCATAGTTACCTTCTCAGAAAGTATGTGGAAGGTCACTGAAGGATCATTAGTAGTAGCTAAAGGTGCGAAGGTAGGCACATTATATCTGTGTACTGGTAACACTTACTCTACCTTAGCTGCTACAGATAAAGTTACTGCAGGGACAACAATAATAAATGTTGCAAGAACAGATTCGATAATGTGGCACCATAGGCTTGGGCACATGAGTGAGAAAGGGATGAAAATCCTTCACTCCAAAAATCTATTGCCAGGACTAAAGAAGATTGTTTAGAGTTCTGTGAAAACTGTGTTTATGGTAAACAGAAAAGAGTCAGATTTCTTAAGGTTGGGAAAGAGAAGAAGAGTGAGAAGTTAGAGCTTGTACATTCAGATGTATGGGGACCGGCTCAGGTATCATCTCTTGGTGGCTCTTGTTATTATGTTATTTTTATTGATGACTCAACCAGAAAAACATGGGTATATTTCCTAAAGCAAAAATCAGACGTTTTTGAAACTTTTAAGAAATGGAAAGCTTTGGTTGAGAATGAGACAGGAAAAAAGTTGAAGTGTCTCAGATCGGATAATGGAGGTGAGTATTGCAGCAAAACATTTGAAGATTACTGTTCCTTAAATGGGATTCGAAAGCAGAAGACAGTTCCAGGAACTCCACAGGAAAATGGTGTGTCAGAGAGAATGAATAGGACTATCATGGAACGTGCGAGGAGCATGAGATTGCATGCTAGATTGCCCTTACATTTTTGGGCAGATGTTGTACATACTGCTGTCTATTTGATAAATAGAGGACCTTCAACCCCTTTGGATGGTGGTATTCCAGAGGAGGCATGGACTGGTAAAAAGGTAAATTATTCTTTTCTAAAAACTTTTGGTTGCGAAGCTTTTGTCCATGTTGATAAAGAAAACAGAACCAAGCTTGATGCCAAATCTCAGAAATGTACCTTCATTGGATATGTGATAGATGAATATGGCTATCGGTTATGGGATTTTGAAAATAAGAAAATAATTAGAAGTAGAGATGTTATATTCAATGAGAAGGTTATGTATAAAGAACAGATGCAGGAAAAGAAGCATGAACAGGAAAAACAAGAAAATGTGGTGTTGGATGAGATTCCTGAAAATGAAATGCCACAGGTACCTAATGCTCAGCAACAACAGATTGTCCCACAAACTCCTGCAAGTGTTAGACATTCTACGAGGACAAGTAGACCCCCTGAAAGATTTTCTCCTTCTTTGTATTCTATTTTATTAACGGATTCTGGTGAACCAGAAGAATATGAAGAAGCAATGCAAGTAGATGCCAAACAACAGTGGGAGCTAGGCATGAAAGAGGAGATGGACTCCTTGATGAAAAAATAAGACTTGGGACTTAGTCCCTTTACCTGCAGAAAAAAGAGCCTTGCCTAACAAATGGGTTTATTGGCTGAAGGAGGAGGAAGGAGGTCAGAAAAGATATAAGGCCAGACTTGTGGTAAAAGGTTTTGCATAGAAAAAGGGTATAGATTATGATGAAATATTTTCTCCAGTTGTAAAAATGACTTCAATTAGAACTGTACTTAGTCTTGTGGCTGCAGATGATTTGCATCTTGAACAATTAGATGTCAAAACAACTTTTCTCCATGGAGATTTGGAGGAGGAAATTTACATGTTGCAACCATAGGGATATGAGGTGAAAGGTAAGGAGAACTTGGTGTGCAGGTTGAAGAAAAGTCTATATGGCCTAAAGCAAGCACCTCGACAATGGTATTTAAAATTTGATAGTTTCATGGCTGAACACGGTTATCATAGATGTCATTTTGATCATTGTGTATATTTTAAGAGATTTGATAATGGCAGTTATATTATCCTGTTGCTTTATGTTGATGACATGCTTGTTGCTGGGTCTACCATGCAACATATAAATGATCTTAAATAGAAATTAGCCAGGTCATTTGCTATGAAGGATTTGGGTGCAGCTAAACAAATTCTCAGTATGAGGATTACATGGGATAGGAAAAATAGAACCTTGAATTTGTCCCAAAGTGAGTATATAAATAAGGTGTTGAAAAGATTTAACATGCAGGATGCAAAAGCAGTTAGTACACCTTTGGCTAGTCATTTCAAATTGACTAAGGAGATGTGCCCAAAGGCACAGGAAGAGGTTAATAAAATGTCTAACATACCATATTCATCAGCTGTTGGCAGTCTGATGTATGCAATGGTATGCACAAGGCCAGATATTGCACATGCAGTGGGAGTTGTGAGCAGGTTTATGAGTAATCTGGGTATGGAACATTGGAATGCTGTGAAATGGATTCTTCGGTATTTGAAAGGAACTACTACAAAGACATTATATTTCAAAGGATCTAATGCTGCTCTGAGTGGATTTGTTGACTCTGATCTGGCGGGTGATATTGATTCACAGAGGAGTACTATAGGGTATGTTTTTACTATAGGGGGAATTGTAGTCAGTTGGATTTCTAGGCTGCAAAAGGTTGCTGCACTTTCAACCACTGAAGCTGAGTATGTTGCTGCTACAGAAGCCAGGAAGGAGATGATTTGGTTGCAATGTTTTCTGAAGGAATTGGGTCAGACACAAGAGGATAGCCCATTGTATACTGATAGCCAGAGTGCCATTCATCTTGCAAAGAACTCTGCTTTTCATTCAAGGACAAAGCACATTCAGCTCAGGTACCACTTCATCTAGACTGTTTTGGAGGAGGGTCAGTTACGGCTTGAGAAGATTCACACAAGTGAGAATCCTGCTGATATGTTCACAAAGGCAGTTCCACAGGAGAAGTTGATTTCTTCATCAGTTTCTGTTGGTCTTCTTGATTGATAATTGTGGAATTTATACCAGTTAAGTCCTAGTGTTTTATCCAGCGGATGTTGTATGTACAGTGGTGTCATGTAAGTATCAGTCTCTAAGTGGGAGATTGTTCAGTGTGGAGCCTGATCAGTCTCCAAGTGGGAGATTGTTCGGTGTGGAGCCTGATCAGTCTCCAAGTGGGAGATTGTTGAAATGTGGCGACTGATCAGCAAAGTACTGTACACTCTGCACGTATCCTCGCCGGGGTCCAGGGCTGGGCCAAGCCCCGGGCAGGGGTTCAGGGGCGGCAGCCCCCGAGAAATTTTTTTTTGCCGTTTTTCGTTGATGAAAACTGACATTGTAATAAAACCCTAAAAAGGCCGAATTTTTTTGTTGCCCTAAAAGCGCATGTTATAAGCGGCTGGGATGCTTAAGGCATTGTAAGGTTGATGTACTATTTTTGCTGGATAATAAGAAAGATTGGACGGCTGTGTATGGTGGACGTAACCCATTCTGGGTGTACCATGTTAAATCTCTATGTTATCTGTGTCCTGTTTTATTTCTTTATCTTTTTGTATTTAAATCTGCATATAATTGTTAGTTCATATTTGCTTTGGATCTGCTTGAAACCCTAACAGTATTGCCCATATCCAACCTCACAAAAATAATATAGAACTTAAAATATTTTTATAGGAACCAAATCATGGGAATTAAACCCAAGAAGGAGACACAAATCCCTTCAAAACTGATTTAAAGTCACCAATCCATAAAAGACACCAATCCCCTTTAACTGAGCTACAAACTAGCTACAGAGTACCAACTCAGATCAAGAGGGTCCAACCTCAATTACAAAGAAGATATAGGAATAAAAAATAAACTAACATGTAGTCCTTTCAAAGTCAATTTGTATCATTTGAAAGATCTAATTTTCTTCACAACACATTCATAGTGTGGATAGGATATTGCATCTTCGCTCACACACTTTATCACATATATTCACTCACCACCCGCTTCACCAAACATTAACATAATACTCACCAATTTAAATAACATTATTGGCAATATATACACATTTCATTAACATTATTATCACCTTCATATCAGCCTAGAATCAATTTACAGTATTTGCAACTTACCATATTGTCTAAGGATGAAACTTTGATTCAAAACATCATGTAAACTGTAGTTGGATCGATCATAAATCAAATGCATTAACCCATGAGTAATAAAATGCTATGCATTTGTCATTATGAATTCAACTAGTCCCATTTTACCTTCATACGCTTCCTCCAACTGGTGCACATTTACTTTCTTTGGTGCACCCAACAGAAGCTCTTGCATAGTCACCAATGAACACAATATGCAGTCTAGGACTATTAGTTCTTTGTATCAAAGAGAAAATCATCTATAACTAGAATATGATGTATTTCATGTGTATCATTACTTAATTAATATCCAAAACACAAGCTAAAACAAGCAATAGTGGTAGAAGGTGATACCAAGAACAATGATAGTATAATCTAATACAATTAGTACCTCTAGGCATTGAACCTCATAAAATTGACACAAACAATCCAAAACCTCTATAAATATATTAGAAATTCAATAATAGTTGATTCTAGTATGAACTCCTTATGTTGCTTCTATAATGATAATATTAACATTTTGCAACTAACAATCTAACTTGATATCAGTGACAATATCTGTCCAATAATCTCCACACATCTTATTCATGCTTCCTTAACATCAATCATCCTTACTCATGCTTCCTTGGCATCAATCATCCTTTGATATGTTCCTTGACATCAACAACAAAATTGTGCTCAACAATCTTCTCCTTTGTTTTTTTATTGGGTAAAATAGGTTTTGAAGGGACCCCAAAACCCTTTACCACAAAATGTTGCTAATAGAAAAAAAAATAGACTAAGACCAACAACTAACCATTAGCAACAAAAAAAAATAGAGACAACCATAAACAAGACAAGGACAAAGCCCGAACCAACCCACAACAATTCCTTCAGAATTTTAGTAGCTTCTAGGTCCCTATAGATAATCTAGTCGTACATGACCATAACCTCTTTGATAACCTAAGAGTGGTCATCCATAAATTTCAATTGGCTCCGAGTCTTAATCAAGGGCCCCTGCACCTTTGAAGACACCCGTTTACCTAATAAAAAACACCTATGGCAACCTCCACCTCCTCTCTAGTAGCATCCACACCCTCCACTAAGGTCTTACCTTTCTCTCGCTTCTCACCTTCTGCCAGGATATGAGCTTTTTCATTTAGCATGCGAAGACCCATGAAATTTCTCTAAACAAAATTCTTGTTGGCACTGATCATTGTGCTATGCTTGTTGTGGACTTTGGTAATAGATCTCTCTAGTTTATTGATTCTTTCTTCCTAGTCTATTTTCATGGAATTCACATCCCTTTTCACTACCTGAATAAAATCTAGCATCTTCTTGTACTCATCCTTCTTCTTACCCCCGTTCATTGAACTCTGAAAACGATCCATCCTATTAGAAAGGTAAAACATATTATCTTTGTCATTAATCTTGGAAATGAAAATTGGCTTGTCCTTCAGTAGCTTTCATGAGCAACACTATTATATCATTACAATAATTCATAGGATTATCTTCAAGACCGTCCTCCTCTACACCCCCATTAGAAGCATTACCAGTTTGCAAATCATCATCATGAGGTTCCTCCTCTTTATCCACAACAATCTCCTCATAGCTTGGTTTATCAGAGTCTGGATTTTAAGCAATTGGCATTGAAGGTGAAGAGGAGGTGGGGGTCTAGTGGTGACTCCATGTGCTACCTCTCCATGTTCATAACCATGAACCATTGAAGCCAAAGCCATTCATTGAGGCTGCAAACCACAATCCAAAGAGCATGACTCTGGACAAGCCCACACAACATAATCTCCCCCTTTGTTATTGATAGAAACAACCCCAAAAATGTTGCCCTTGTCAACAATAATATAAAATAACTCTCCCCCTTTGAGAAATAATTTGTCTCGCTTGTGCTATCCCTCCTTGGACCTAAATTTCCTATATAGTCTCTCCCTTGGACATAACTCTCTCCCTTCAACATCAATGAGAAAGGGAGACATAGATTCTTTCTTTAAGACTTTCTCTCCCCTTGTGTGATGCAATCCACTCAATGTATCTTACCAGATATCCTTTTGTTCTTCTTGTGGTAGGAGGTCAACACTCAATAGAGACTTGCCTTGAAACTGTACTTCCTCTTAGTTTAAGATGAGGGATATATCACTTCCAAATTCTATTTGAGATACTCAAATGTTTTCTTTGTAAGTAGTTTAGTAAAGATCCATAATCTACCCTTTTGTCTCAATATACTCCATCTTGACTTCTTCATCTGCTACCTTTTGTTGCAAACTTAAGTTGTTATGTTGTGTTGCCATTGATCTCAAGCTATTTAGTGTTTTCATTGATGCCATTATGCATTGTATGAATGTTGCAAATTGTCTGAAAGTGAATGTTTTGATGTTGTTGTGTGGTCTGGTAGTGATATTGAGAAAGTTTGAGGTGTTTTCAGAAGGTGGGTGTAGTGTAAGTTTCAATATGCAGGAGACAATATTTATGCAAGAAAGAGTTTTAAATGTATCAGTGGAAGAATGCTTTTCATTCCTCCAATATGTTGTAAAGACGTAAATCGTGCTAACTTCCATCATAGCTGAAAAACTCTTTATTCTAAAAATAAACTCATAATTCCTTTAATAAGTCTATTTCATTCCACTTTTCCTTCCATAGCTTCATTTGATCATTTCATTTATATCGTAATAAACATGAAATTTCTCTAAAAGATAAAGATTCTTCATTCAATAAATCGATAAAAGTAGTATCTCAATCATACAATACTTAGGCATTTCAAGTTTTCGTAAGTTCAATAACAACATAATACAAAGTAAAGGGTGAGATACGTCCGTTGATCTGCAACCCAAGTTATCTTCAATGCAATCTTTAGCATGAAGACGAGAACAAGATTTAGGTGCTTTCTCTACCCAACCTTGAAGCTTACACTTCCCCAAAATTCTTAGTCAATCAAGAATACCCGACCCTGCACGAGTTGCTCAACAAAAGAATTCAAAAGACAAGATGGAATCTGGTGTGTGCCTAGATGATACATGCAATTCATTTTTCTAATTCCATTAAGAAACTTGCAAGATCAATCAAGGATGTGGTAGCGTGGATAAATAAAATAATTCCATCTATTTTAATGGTTATTCAATTGATTACTCGACCGAGTATAATGCCATACATAGCAAATAATATAGTTTGGAAAAAGCAAACTCTCTCTCTATAATCCACATTCGGCACCCGTTCTGGAAGGTAACTTTCCACAAACACAAGCCTATCTAGCTTTGTTCACATGAATCTAGAATAAATATATACATAAGATAATATTTCGCCTTTCAATTATAGCTTCCTATTTCTCATAAAAATACAATGTTTATAGAAGACAATCTTTCGCCTTTCAATTCTAGCTTCCCATTTCTCATAAAAATACAATGTTTATAGAAGACAACCTTTAGCTAAGTAGAAATAGAAAGAATCAATCTTTCGTTAAAAACAATTCTATCTGACAGGAAGCAATCTTTCATGGATAAACAAATATACATCTGAAAGAAAACAATCTTTTGCTTCTATCTTTCAAGCAATTTAAAGACAAGAATTAAATATTATGAAGGTGTAACACATGTATGTATCTTTACATAAAAATTGAATAAAATGAGTACACATTCTTTTATTCAATTATCAAAATATTTAAATAGCATAATCATTAACATGCATACCATTTCTTATGGTTTAGAATTCTAAGTTTATATCGTCTAAGCTCTCTATATTTCCATGTGTCTTGGTTCATTTACCCCTTTTCTCGAACAACATATTTAGTTTAATACTAATATGTGACTTTCCATGATTTTAAAACTCTACTAATTAATTTCACTAATTTTTCCATAACAACAATCCAACATGATGAAAATTCATAAAGCGCCTATCTATATGGCTTTTCAAATGAGACTCCTGATAACCATCTTTACTTTTCATTCAAGGATCTAATTTGAAAGTGTAAGTCTTTTCTATTCAAATTCAAAATAAGCTTCAATTTTGATAATAATTCATTATCCTAGTACTTCATCTCTTAAAGAAAGCACACTTAAGAAGAAGGTCAAAATTAAAAACTCACTCTAATAATTCATTATCCTAATGCTTTCTTTTCATGATTTAATTTTACAAGTTTTGTACGCACAATCACTCTATCCTCTTACTCTGTTTCTGGAGGATTTGGTGGTCTAATTTCTTTCACTTATGTTTACCAACAATCTTTTTGAATATATTTCCATAAGACATTTATGTATAGAATATAATTTTCTAAGAACGTATTTTGATGTCATTCGACAGAATTCTCATAATCAAAAATCTAAAAACTATGACTCTAATTCTGTCTAAGTCTAATCAAAATAGAACATTTTCTCTTTATATTTATACAACAAACATGATAGAACAGAGCCTACCTCTGACTGATTCTACTCGGTGTATTATTATGTTCTTTCTATCTCACCAAGTTCCCAAGAAGGTCGTTGTTCCTCTGGTGTGTCTGCCACTCTTCCTTGTTCTGGAATTTGACTCTTTCCTCTGACATTCAACTCTAAATCTAAGATGATCATCATAGATCATTTACGACTTGGTTGTAAACACATCTAAATCTCCACTACTTTTCTCTTCTATTTTCTATTCTACATTCCATCCTCTAATCCTTTGTTGCATCTCTCTTCCTCCTCTCTTCCAACTCAATGGTCTATATATAATGTTGTCGTCTACCTTCTTTCCTACTTTTGGGCTATCTCTCCTAGTGGTGGATTGATTCTAAATGACACCACACATGGTTTAATTGCAACATAACAGTCCTAATCGGATTCAAACACCTATGTGTTCACCATGCAAAGATATTCATTATCTATTTCGTGACACCAAACCACTAAAGTTGTTAAGTTCATAATTATTGATTATCCACGTGGCTTTTGACTCTCATACTAAGTCAACTTTACTAAAAATGACTTCCTTAAAACAAACTAACTTCTTACTATACATGTCGACCAAGGTAGACATCGGTGGGTTTACGTGCGCTGGTAAACCACGCCTCTATTAATTCATGCCACATTAAATGGCAGTACCAACGTGGTTTATGTTAGCATATTTAAAAGGGAGGAGGGGTGGTCGGTGGTAATACCGACCCCTCCCTTTAAATGGGGGGGGGCAGGGTGGTCGATATTACTGTCGGCCACCCTCGTTATTGTTTAATTTCTTTATTAACTTAACCCGCCACTACCAAATCATTTGTTGTTATTAATTTTAATTTTAATTTTTAATATGAATTGTATTTATATATATATATATATATATATATATATATAAATAATGACTTCTTAATTTAAGTCACTTTCCAATTATTTATATAAATATTAAACTTGTTAACATATATTTTTTTACTAAACCGTTTCCCATGATTATATATATATATATATATATATATATATATATATATATATATATAATATTGATTTTCATAAAATAATTTAATTTTGCAAATTTATTTACATATTCGATATTCACATACGTACTTATAAGTCCATGATTGAATCATTATTATAACTCTGATACATAAATAATACATATACATATTTAATCTCAAATGATTATGTATAGATAAAACAAAATTCATGAAGTAATCAAATTTCACGATAATTGTATATTTATATAATAACTATATAGATATATATGTATATGATTGAATCAATTTCTCATATACATACATATATTATACTATTATCCAATTTACAAAAGTAAACTCATAAGTACGATTTTTCATACATTTATACATATCTGAACAAAAAAAACATATAAACATAGGGTCAACATTCGTTTTTAAATCATTTACACATTTCATCTCTTTTAACAATAAAACATAATATTTCACAATCACTCATGCAACTTAGATTTAATTAAATCACCACTCAAATCATGCAATCAATGCACATGCATAAATATTTAAATCAATCTACTACTCATTCCAAATTCATCATTCCAATTCGAACAAACACTCAAATAAGGTCATTTAAATCATCCATCTTTTCAAGATGCAAATTATAAATCCTAATGTGGTGTGTGAGAGATTCCATCTATTCTAACGAAATACAAGAGCTAAGACAACTCTACCTGAACCATGTTCTCGCCTTCGTCTGCGTTCACCAGTTCCTGCATTCATTTGGACTTAGTTGCTCATTAGCAATGACGATCGCAATTTATAATAAAATTATTACTGATCATTCAATTGTATATAAATCATTTCGGTGCATTCGATCTCCTATCTTATTTCATTAACAGTTCCATTTTCATTTCATATCAATTTCATTTGAAAAATAAACATTATTTTCCTAATTAAATAATTATGGAAAAATAGGGTTCGTGACATATGTGAAGATTATGGAGCGAGTTTCTTGACATAATGTTTATGATTTATTTATGTTGTACTATCAAGTTTGTGAGTCCTCTATTGCTTAAATGATAGAGTTAGTTGTTGTTTCTGATAGTGGGGTGTTTGTTAGAACTGGTCTAGAGAATGCTTGGCAATTCTCTAATATGTGGTTTTAGTGTTGCAACTTGGAGGACATGTTCATTTGGTTTGTGTAATGTTTCAGTTTAATTTTCTAGTAATGGTTTGACTAGAAAGAGAAGTTATGGTGTTCTGTGGTTTGTGTCGTTAGTTGGTGATTTTGGCAGTGTATCCTATCTAGATTGTGCCTTTTATGTCTAAATATGCTTTGGTGGTTGAGTTTTTATGTTGATATGGTACTCACTGTGGTGTGTGTAGATCTTTATTGAGTTATATGTATTGGAGTACATTTTTTGGCTAACAAGTCGGTGTGCTTTATTGTTTATCTACATGTTTCATTTGATGTCGACTTTGGAGGATGTGTTAGTGTGTGTAGTTCATTGGAATCATTTGAGAATAAACTATTGTGATGTGTTTGGGTCCACTTTATCTCCTGGAGTAGACCACAATGAATGTTATAGGTTTAGGTGGCCTAATTTATGTAATATTGTTTATTTTATCTATGGTCAACCTAGTTTAGGGCTTTATTGAATAATCTTATATATATATAAGAGTACAAATGTATGAGTTGAATATGGGATGTGAAGTGGATATGAATGATGTGTAAGCAAATTTAGTATAACAAAAATACACAAGACAATTTGTGAAGAGCTTTTAGATAGTGTTTGATGTCATATGTATTTACCATGATATTGGTTGCTTGACACAATGGTTCAAGGATAATTTCCTGATTGGGAGATCTTGGTCATTTTAGTTCATCGATCCTCTGCACCTACTAAAAAAAGGTGTGTTCCTTTTGGCAGTTTGTGTATCCCTTTGTATCTTGCCCTAAGGTTGTGCACCTTAGTCTTGCAAGTTCCTTCAAGGGTAGTGAAATCCTTGGCCTTGATCCTAAACATTGTAATCAATTATTCATATGTGAGTGTTATTCTCACCATGGTTTTTCCCTATTTAGGGTTTTCCATGTAAATATGGTTTTCATGTGATTGTTGTACTTTATGCTTTCATGTTTCATAATCATAGTAATAAGTCAATTGTGGTTTGAGGTTTAATGGATAAGAAGTAAAGTATTTTGAGGTTTGGATTGATTCACCTCCTCTCTTAGTCGTGAGGTGTGTTCAAAAATTGCTATTAGAGCCTGGTTCCTATTGAGAAGCTTAGCCACTTGAGGAAGATCCAAAATAACACAGGAAGTTAATTACAAAGCATCGAAGTTTGATGGCATAAGTTACTATTATTAGAAGGAAAGGATGTAATGTCATTTGGAATCTCTAATGATTAAAATATGGGAAATTATCCAAACTAGATATACTACTATGAAAAAAGGTCCTCAGGCTCTAGATGAGGTTAAGGCACATGAGAAGAATGTGAAGTCTGAAGTTGCAATTATCAATTGTTTAAGTGATTTTGTATTTGTTAAAGTTATGGATTTGAAGTCTACTAAAGAGATCTGGGAGAAGCTAGGTAGTGTATATGAAGGTGATTAAAAGAAAAAGCAAGCCAAGTTGACAAATCTGAAGCATAAATTTGAGAACCTGAAGATGTCTGATGATGAGAATTGAAAGCTTATATCTATATAGAGTAAATGAGATTGTGGGTGCTATTAAGGGTATTGGCGGTAAATTATAAGAAAGTGAAGTTGTGAGAAAAGTGATGTTAACACTGCATAAATGCGACAGAGTTAAGAAGTATGTTAAAGAAAGTCATGCTATGGATAATTACACATTGGGTCAATTATATGGCTCACTATATGTCTTTGAGATTGCTAAGCTAGATGATTTGCGGAAAGAGAATAAAGAAGAAACATTCAAAGCTTACAAGAAAATTGAAGATGAACCTGAAGCAAGTAATGATATGGATGAGATAGAAGCAAAATTTGTGAGAGGATTGAAGAAAGGATCCAAAAAACACAAAGGTAAGTTACCCTTCAAGTATTTCAATTATGGAAGAATTGGTTATTATGCTTCTAGATGTACTTATAGAGAAGAAATTTGTAGAAAAACTGATGTTGATAACAAGAGAAGAGACAATCACATATGGAATAATAAACATAAGAGAATAGATGAAATAGAAAAAAATAAGAAGAATTTCTATTTAATGGATACCTATTCATCTAAAGAAGATGACAATGACTCAAATGAAGAATCATTGTTCTTAGCTATAGAGGAGAAGAGTGATGAAATGTCTAGTGATTCGGAAGATGTGGAGACAAGTGAAAAACAAATGGATGTGAAGACTGCATTGCATGTGAAAGTAGAGCCTAAGACATGGATAATTGACTCTGGATGTTCAAATCATATGGAATTTCATAAAGGAAAGTTCATTGATTTTGAGAAGTGTGATGGTGGATATGTAAAATTTGCAGGTGAGGAAGCTACGCCTATTTGTGGTAAAGATACTATTTCAATTGATAGTAAGCATAAGATTGATGATATTTATTATGTTAATGGTTTGAGACATAATATTTTGAGTGTGAGTCATATGTGTAGCAAGGGTTATAAGCTCATATTTCATGGGTCCAGATGTGAGATCAAAAAAGGAAGTTTTGGGAGACTAGTTGTACAAGGTGTAAGAACTAATGACAATGTCTCCTATGTGAAGGATAATAGTGAAAGCAATTGTATGTTTGCACTGAGTAGCGAAGGTTAGATATGGCACAAAAGGATGGGACATATCAAATTTGGCAATAGGATGAAGATTAGTTCTACTCATGTTGTAAGAGATTTACCAAAAATTATCAAACCCGTTGATACTCTGTGTAGCGAATGTCAGTTAGAAAAACAAGCAAATAGGAGATTCAAGAACAAGGAGTATTCAACTTTAAAACATTTATAGCTGGTTCATACAAATCTATGTGGACCTACAAGGACAAGAAGACTCAATGGTGAAAGGTAGTTTATGTTGCTTATTGATGATTATTCTAGAATGACGTGTTACTTTCTTGAGAGAAAAAATTGAAGCATTAAAAAAGTTTAAAATATTCAAGTCTATGGTTGAGAGTCAAGTTGATGTTTAGATCAAATGTTTAAGATCTGATAGAGGAGGAGAGTTCACATCAAATAAATTTTATAGATTTTGTTTATAGCATGGTATAAGAAGACATTTTTATGCTCCTAGGACCATTCAACAAAATGGATTTGTTGAAAGCAAGAATATGATTCTTGAAATTTCTAGAACTATGATGAAGGTGCTAACCTACCTAATGTGTATTAGAAAGAGATTGTGCATACTATTGTTTACATTCTTAACAAGGTGCAAGTAAGAGTGAATCACACAAAGACACCCTATGTGCTATGGAATGGAAGACCCCCTACTACCAAGTATCTCAAAATATTTGGAAGCAAGTGGTAAATAAGGAGAGATGAGAAAGATCTAGGGAAGTTTTATGCAAGAGCATATGAAGGCATATTATTGGGATATTCTACAAGGTGCAAGGCATACCAATGTTACAACAAGAGGCTAAAAAATATTGTGGAAATTACAAATGTTAAAGTTTGTGAAGAATGGAATCTGACTAAGATTGTACCTAAATTAGATATAGAAATAGAGGTTATCCCGCTTGTTGCAAAAGAGAGGGATTCTCTAGAAGAGAAGGAAGAGATAGGTGTAGAAGAAAAATAACCTAAATAGAATTCTAAGACACCAACAAATCATGTGTGAAAGAATAACTCAAAGGAATATATCATTGGAGACAAAAATAAAGGAATTTAGACAAGAAAAAGACTTGTCAAAACTAGTGAACAAGCAAATTATTGTTTCTTATCTCAAGTAGAACAAAAGACCTATGCGAAAAATAGAAAGGATGAAAGTTGGATTAAGGAAATGGAAGAGGAGCTAAATCAAACAGGGAATAATTAGACATGGGAATTGATACCTAGACTGGTAGATAAGAATGTGATAGGTGTGTGTGTGAAAAGTGGGTAAGTATCTGCAAGATGTAAGACACAACACTTCAATTAAGTCATTGCATGCATGGTTAGCCAAATATAATCATGAATATGAAAACCATAGCAAATCGACCTATTGCCTTCTAAAAGATGCGAGCATAGACTTGCTCTTAGATTTGTCTAAGCAATACCAGTGACTAGACTACACCAAGATGAAGGATTTAATCTATATGAGCACAATAATAAGCTAAATGGATGCAAGATTAAGCTAGACGAACAAATATTAAGCTAAATGAATGAAATTTAAGCTAGATGAATGAATATTAAGCTAGATAAATTCAAGCAATCATGATTAAACTAAATATGCAAAAAAACTAAAATAAGATGCAATAATCTCAAAGCACAATATCTTCAATGACTCCAAAGCAAAAACTGCATAATAACAATAAATCTCCAGGGTGTTTTGAATGAGAGATGAAGGCTGAATTTATAGAGACTCAAAAGAGAGACCAACGGTCAAGATTGATTAGCAATGAGCGGTTGAGATTACTCAAGAAAAAGCACAATCCTGGTTAATTGAAATAATTGAGAGATCAAATTAAGTTAACCTTGAGATAGATTCCAATTATAGCTTGATTGAATGCATTTAGATTATAAGTCTAAGTTTGCATTGGAGATAAAATTTAGTTGATTCCATGCACTTGAGATAAAAATAGTCGATTCCATGCACTTTTCTTTAATTTGCTCAAGATTTTTATTTAGAAAAAGGCTTTTCAATATAACTGAACTTCTTTCCTCAAGAAAAGCTTTAAGTTTTAATTTTAGAGAAGATGATTAATTCAATTTAATTTCTTTTCTGATTTCTCAAGTTATCTCAATTTTAGAAAAAGAAACATCTTAAGTTTGATTTCTTCTCCTAATTTAATTCTTTTTGTATGCGAGAAAAGCGGTTCAATGAAACTCAAAAAGTGGAAATATTTCAAAGGACTTGTCCACACACCCATAGGACTTCTTGGTGCAAGTTATGGAGCCATGAGGAATGGCTCAACTTCCCAAGGTGGGTTCCATGGTTCTCTATCTCAAAAGGTCCCTCAAGCCAATGCCTTTTCTCTCGGATCACTGAGCAAAGTGACTTAGGGATGACGAATGCAAGAACGAGGGATGCTTTAGATTGATTTTAACATGAATGCATCCTATTTATGCACGATTCTACAAATGAGTTAAACTAGATTATAAGATGACAAGATTAGTAACAATACTATCCTAACATGATATACTAGATATGATTTAAGCTAATGATAATAGAAATGCTGTAAAATGCTTATTAGATTAATTCCTATTACAAAGAGAGGCTAGATGTATGCTAAAATTGAGTATAAGTATGATGCTTAAAGCTTGGAGATATCAAAATGGAGAAATGAGGGCTCTATTTATAGGAGAAATAGGGCAATGGATGGTCAAGATTGGAGGAATTTATCAAGGGTCAGGATTGAAAGTTATCAATCCATGTTTACAATTTCCACCAATGAAATGGTGACAATTGTCAACATAAGACTGCTTGAGAGGAGAGGTAAGAAGCATTAAATGCTTGATAAGACCTCATGGTTACCTTAGAAGGTAAGGGTTAAGGTTAGGTTAGGGTTATCCAATGGATAAAGATTTTACCCAATGGGTAAACTCTTGTGCAAAGGTTAAAGGGACAACCATGGTCAAAGCAATGAATGCTTGATGAGACCCCTGGGTTAGATGAAGGTTGAGTTAGGCAAACAGTCTCTAACCATGCCACTAAGGGTTAGTTAACCATTAATGGTTTGAAGACTTTGGGAACAAATTTGTAAGAGTCCTTCCAAATTTGGGGGTATTCAACAAGTTAGCTTGTTGAAGGCATAAAGGCTTTAATGCCTTTGGAAGACTTTACTCCAAATTTGAGAAGTGACCTCCTCAAATTTAGGGAAAGGAGATAATTGATGGGTTTAGGCTAATTGATTAGGATTAAATGGGTTCTAGAAGAATTTAGGAAGAGGGTTAGGATGCAAGTGGGAGATGTAGGAAAATGCAAGTGGATGAGGGATAATAGGATTTAATTAAAATAAATTGCTTTATTTCAATTTGGTTGCAAATTGGGGATTTAAATAAATTAGATTTATTTAATTGGGGTGAACTATTTAATTAAATGTAAATTTAATTAAAAAGTAGAGAGAAGGGATTTAATTAAATAAAATGATTTATTCAATTAAATGATATAAAGGACTTAAGTGAATTTAAATAAATAAATTGAATAATTTATTTAATTAAATAGAAGAATGTGGATGATTTAATTAAATTAGATTTAACTAAATAGAGGAATGAGAATAAAATGAACATTAAATATTCATTTAGGAATATGGTCATTTTTATACGTCTACACTTTTCTTTTGTTTTTAATTTAACTCTTTCTTTTGCAGATTAATTCCTCTTTTTGTGATAAATATCTTTTTATAAATTAATTCCTCTTTTTGTGATTAATCTCTTTTTGTAAATTAATTCCTTTTTTATGATTAAATGACAAATTTATTTATTAATTAAATATGCTAGGATATTTAATTAAATAAATATGATAATTGATCAAAATAATTTACTTGGAATGGTTTAATTAATTAAATAAATATTTAATTAATATAGAGTGATTAACTTGCCATGTAACATTAATGATTGAAGAATTAATTAATTAGGTGCTCAAGGTTGATTTAATTGCCTTTGGTTAGGACCTTGGTGATGTTGTCGAGATTAGGGGCCCATGGTTTAGGTGACCATTTTTAGGGTATTACATTTGCCCCTCTTTGAATTAATGTGCGAGCAACACGTTGGTTCAAAGAATAGTTGATGTCAAACAAAAATCAGTTTTGAACTTGATGGATCACAAACCGATGAAGAGCAATATGTTCAACTTGATTTGAAGTGATGAAACTAAACAAATTTGATTAAAGCGATACCGATCCTAAACTTGATTGAACAAGAATCGACAAAGAGTGAGAAACTGTTCTTGAACTTGATTGATCAAGAAACGAGCATTGATCTAGAACTTGATTGAACTAGATTGAGCGAAGAGATGAAAAACTGATTCCAAACTTGATTGATCAAGAACCGACTGAGCGAGAGATAAAATTGATTCCGAACTTGATTGAACAAGAATCGACTGAGCGAGAGATAAAACCGATTCTGAACTTGATTAAACAAGAATCGACTGAGCAAAGTGAACCGATTCCGAACTTGATTAAACAAGAATCGATTAGCAAGAGAAAATGTCCAGCTTGATTTGATGTGATGAAATTGAACATCGATTTGAAGATTGATTCAGATAAGGACAAAGATTGATATGCTCCTAGAGATTGCTTTATTTGACATCAAAGAATCTTAACATGATATGACATGATTTAGTTAAGATGCCCCTAGTAACAAGGTTTGGTTGATTTTATTTGTTTGAAAACATTTTTGCTCGACTTTAGATGAGGATTTGAAAAATTTCTTGACTTTTGATGATGATGATCACTTAAAAGGTGTAATGAGTATGCCCCCTTGGGAGCGAAATTGAAAGATAATGAGGGTACAATGATTTTAGGCAATTTTTAGCGATGATAATTATTTGAGCAGAAAGATTGATGTAAGAATTAATTTTGAGATCAGAAATGAATTGAGCGCAAAATGATTTGAAAATTGACTTGAGGATGAAAGTGCTAAGTGGTCAACATTGTGAAATTTTGACTAGAAAATTGACGTCAGATTTCAATTTCGATCTCGAAAATGGACTCAGGACAGTTGATTTAGCTTAGGGTACAAGTTTTACGTCCATTGGAGCAATTTTAAAAATTAGGGTTTGGGCTATATAAGGGGTTCAATTTGTCATTGTCAATTCATTTTTACCTCTCAAAGTTTAAAATTTGAAAAATCTCCTATGAAGAAAAATGGCAATTTTGATTCAAGAGCATTGATTCAAGCGCCAGAGATGACATAATCGACTGCAAAACTATGCCCCAACAGTAAGTGATCGATCTTTAGCCTTTGCATTTCTGAAATTTTAAATTTTTTTGTGAATTTTGCATTTTGAAATTCGTTTAAAGTTGGGATGAATCATTTTGTCGTGCGGTTCAATACCATTTCTCATACGAGTTTCTGGAATTTTTTGTTTTATCGTATGCACATGTAGGCTGTATCATCTGATGTATACCCTTGTTTCGTATGAAAATGTTCTTGATAGACCATTTAATCATTCGACGAGTATTAAATTGTCGTTTGGGTCTGTTTAGTCATGCAGGTCGTATTATTTGCTCGTACGAGTTGCTGCTTGTCTGTAGAAACTTGTATAAAAACAAGTAGTTTTTAAGGTTCAAAGAGCATTTTTTGATTTTGAATGTTGTATATTTGGATTCTTTAGCATGTGTATCACATTCTTAGCGCAAATTTGATCACATACTGATGATTTGTATGTTCTATTTTGTAGATTTAGTTTTCTGATATTCAATTTCGGTGTATATTTCTGTCGACGATGAGGCTAGTGCATGATTTATCAAACGCAGAGAGAGGTCATATTAGTTTGTGTGGATTCAGATCCCTATTACAGATGCCTGATATCCATGTGAATCATGGTATGTTGACTGCTTTAGTTGAGTGTTTTCATTCTGAGCATAACACGTTGCATCTACTGGTTGGAGAGATGACCATCACGTCGGAGGATATATACAGTATTTTGAGGATTCTGTTTGCTGGAGATAAGGTTGATTATGATTCTACTCCACGACCGGGTATTTTGGCTTTGAGACGGATATTCCATGATGAAACTATTCTTGATCGCGATATTACGTGGGATGATTTGATGAGCAGATATGGTGCACATTACCCTCTGACTTGCGTTTTGGCTGGTATAATTGCTTGTTTTATGATGCCTAATAGGGGACAACATGGATTTCTATGTGGTTGGGGTAGGATGCTTGAGAGGTTATTGACTCATCCAGTGAGATTAGGGTGGGGATCATGCTTACTCGCTCATATGTATTGTTAGATGCATGAGATTTTGTATCCGGAGGGGAAGAGCATGACAATAGGTGTGTTAGTTTTATAGATATGGGCATGGGAGCACATCCCGATATGCAGACCTATTGTAGATGAATCGCGAGAGGCGCACCAGCCTATTGTATGTTGTTATTCAGGTTATGTTACTCAACCCCACTTGGGAAAGACTGATTATTGGTGGAGGCACTTGGATGATTTGATTGCTGTAGTATGGAGACCGTATAGGGTTCTAGAGTTGTGGGATGATTAGAGAGTACAAAGGAAGGATATGTTTATGACTCAACCTCTCATTGGCAGATTGGTGTCTATTATTGAGCGATTTGTAGTATCTAGGGTGATGAGATAGTATGGGAGACTGCAGAGTATATCCCAAGAGTTCACAACCTATGCTCGATATGGGGAGGAGAGATGAGGATGGGCATCGAGACTTTCATATACACTGAGCATGTAGGAGTTAGTGGGTTTATAGCTGCATAGATGGGATTATCTAGAGGATGTGGCAGACGTGGGGTATTGCCCTAGTATAGAGATTGGTTTCAGAGACATCCTTTTCCTCAATTTACAGATCTGAGAGAGCATGCACCTCTTATAGAGGACGTTGAGGAGGATGCACCAGGACATGCACAAGTACCAGGTCAGGTACATGGACAAGGGAAGGTATAGGGACAAAGAGCAGATGTACCTAGATGAATAGGAGGTGATCCTGGTGCTAGTAGCAGCAGGGCATCATAAGGAGGTCGACAACGATAGAGAGGGGAGGGTGGATCCTTAGGAGCTGTTGGAAGAGAGGAGGTAGTACTAGACATAGTATGGTCTTTGAGGATGAGGTTGATAGGTTTGCAGTCACAGTTGACAGTGGTACAAATGCAGCTGGTAGAGCGAGACCGACAACTCGTTGAGATCAGAGCTGAGCGTGATCAACAACTTGCAGAGGTGAGAGAAGAGCGAGATGCTCTTCAGTGAGAGGTTTTGCATCAGACGAGCCATGCAACTTATTACATTGCAACTTATAGTGTAGCGGTCCTAGTAGCGCAGTAGGTTGTTCCATATTCTTAGTATATGGCTCGATTTGAGGGAGCTTGGGCACCCAGACATGACGACGGTCAGCAGACACCACCTCCTCCACCCGACAATGAGGGAGAGGCAGAGAGATATATTTGTTATATCTCCTAGATTTTGTTATATACCCCATTTTTGTAGCCTATACGATTCTTGCTCCGGTGAGACATTGTATTTGACAGTTGATATCATTTGTACTCTTAGACACTGAGATTATGACAAGATATACGAGCTCTTTATTTGATTTCATCGTACTTGTGTTGATTGATTATGAGATGTCTTTCTATATGCTTTATTCTATATTTATGCATATATTTTCAGTATGGATGTATGTAATGCAGATGAATATGGATGTTTTTTTTTTCATTTCTTTTCCATATGCAAATAAATGATGAAAATGAGTAACTAGTAATACAAATGTTTAGTTTTTTTATGCAGTAATATGAATGCCAATAAATATATAATGAAATGTATGGATCTATATAAGATTCTCATGTATACAGCTAACATCTCAATACACAAGTACTCGATTGGAGAAATGATGATGAGAAAGAGACCACTTAGTTGTGAAATGACGATTGCTTCAGACTCTCATTCAAAAGATAAAGAGATCATTGTTATCACGCTGAAATCAGTTGAAATGCATAAAATTTAGAATGAATGCAACCTAAACTTAGTGACTGGATTTGGTATGCTTAATTTTCATCATCAAGATTTTTACAAACACAATAGGCAAAACAAAGTTCCTTCCTTTTCATATGCAATATTAATTATCTTGTCCGCAATGACCCTTTTATCATTCATATCCTTGGACAGATTACGCATGCATCCAGATTGCACATTAAAGAAATTCCCCCAAAACAAACAAATAAATGACTCCAACCTCCCTGTAGCATACAAATAAGCGGAGTCGAGGTATGTATGGCAATTTCACCTTGATGTGAAGGCACTTATCATAGACACCCAACTTAATAAATGTTTCCAGATCATCAAACTCCTACAAGCAAAAAACAAAGAAAAGTATTATGCCCCCCAATCCTTGCTCCTCTTAGTCAAGATAGACTTGTTTGAGTTACTTAGAGGGAATAATAATCAAAAACCAATTTAAAAGACAACACACAAAGAAAATTTCAGTCATACCTCAAACAATTTAGAGATTGTTTTCAGTAGTCTTGTTTTGCTTGTTTACTAAGTGATAAAACTCTTCAGTAGTTTGGAGACAGGTGACTGACGTGGATTGGATGACCTGGTACTACCGACATAAAGATGACTTGGTTGATACTGCTTAGGACATGTAAATTGATCAGTCGATTACCCTAAGACTAGGACATTGATTGATTTCAAGCCATGAGGGTTCCAAAAGAACTTGGATGTCACAAAAGTGACTAAAAGATATTTACAAGCGAAAGCAAAGATGCAGGAAAATGGGAATGAAAATGGGAAGTGACAAATTTGCGTTGATAGATGGAGTGCTTGAGTACAAGAGACGTCTGTTTACCAAGATTTCACCTGCTTGGCAAATAAATTTTTTCTTATTTTTACCAAGGTGCCTGTTTACCAGGTTTTCACCAAGGCATTTGATTTTTTTATTTTTTCTTTATTTTTCTCTTTATTTATTTATTTTTATTTTTTTTGAACTTTTTTGAACTTTGTTTTTCTTCAGGACTGTTTAGCTGTACAGGTTGCTAGAGTAGAGAATACTATGTGAAGAATGTCTTCAAGTGGATGGTGTTGATCGGTTCACTGAGCTGTTCTCCTTCTGATGTTGAGAGTTGACAGCCACCAGAGCCAAAGACTGCAGTAACAATGTAGGGACCTAGCTATTTGGGTTCAAACTTCCCTTTTTTGTTTCGAAACTGTTGATTTTTAGGATTCTCTCTCAAAACAAGGTCACCAACCTGAAATTCTCTTTGTCAAACTTTCTTGTTATAACCTCTAGGCATTCTCTTTTGGTAGGCTCTTAGATGATCAAATGCCACTTGTCGATGTTCATCCAACAACTCGAGTTCTTGCAATCTAGATATTCTGTATCTTAATTAGTAACAAGACCGTGCAAAGAAACTCTCAAAGATGGTATTTCCACCTCAATAGGTAAGACTACTTCGGATCCATGCACCAAAGAAAAAGGTGTAGCCCCAGTAGGTGTTTTGATACTTGTTCTATAAGCCCATAGTGCAGGATTGAGCTACAGATGCCAATCCTTTCCAGATTTATTTACTGTTCTGTGTAATATAGTCAGTAGATTTTTGTTCGATGCTTCAAATTGTCCATTACCTTGAGGGTAATATATGGATGACCAGTGTCGTTTGATTTTGATATTTTCATAGAGCTCATCTATATCTTTGTTTTTGAACTGCCCTTCATTGTCAGTCACAATTGAAGAAGGTATTCCATATCTACAGATGATATATTTAAGGATGAACAGAGCTACTTGTTTACCGGTTGCTTTGATTAGAGGAACCACTTCTACCCACTTAGTGAAGTACTCAGTGGTAGTTATGATAAACTTGTGTCCATTAGATGATGCAGGATAGATTTGGCCAATGAGGTCAAACACCCATTGTTGAAAAGGCCAATGTGTGATGAAAGGTATTAGATCCCTTGCTAGAGAATGTATGAGGTTCCCATGTAGCTGAAACTTCTTATAAGTTTTAGAAAATTTTATGGCATCTTTTTCCATATCTAACCAGTAGTAGCCAATCCTTAGTAGTTTTCGAGCTAAAGTTAGACTGTTTGAATGAGATCCACAAATACCTTCATGCACTTCAGATAACGCGTGCTGGGACTCTTCAGTTTCTAGACACCTAAGCAAAGTACTATCCAAACCTCGCCTATACAAATCGTTAGCGATGATGACATACCGTGAAGTGTTTCGAATTAGGTTTCTTTTCTCATTACAGGTAAGATTAGTAGGAATAATTTGGTCACACAAGTAAGTGTAAATGTGGCTATAGCGAGATGAATCATGTCCAATAATAGAACAGACCATCTGGGACTCAGGAGAATCATATGAAGGATAATGTAACTCTTCCACCAAGAATTCATAGTGGAACTCAAATTCTTGTAGCTGGGGTATAGATGCCAAGGTAGCCATAACATCTGCTACTCTGTTTGCTGATCTAAGAATCTGTTGAAATGATACAAAGGTAAAGTATTTCTTGAGGTCATCAACCATTCTTTTATAGGGCATCATTTTCTCATCTCGAGCCTGATATATATCATTGTTTTGGTTGATAATCAACTGAGAGTCTCCATAGACGTGTAACTCAACAACCTTCCATTCAATAGCTATCTTGATTCCACTTACCAAAGCTTCATATTCTGCAATATTTTTTGTGCAAGGAAAGAGAATCTTGTTAGCCTTTGGGATTGAATATCTTTGAGGAGTAATAAAAAGTATTCAGCACCAAAACCTTGTTGAGTGAAAGACCCATCAAAGAACATTTTCTAGGATCACTGAGTAAGGTGCATGATGGATTCATCCAGAAATTCTATGTGCAAAGGTTGATTGTCTTCAAGCGGAGCATCAAAAAGTTGATCCACAATGACCTTTCCTTTGATAGCTTTGCGTTCTATATATTCAATATCAAATTCTGCAAGAACCATGACCCATTTAGCCAATCTCCCTATAAGCATTGCTTTGCTGAGAAGGTATTTGAGTGGATCAATCTTAGCTTGATAGAATGTGCTAGCATGTAGTGTCTTAATTTGTGTGATGCAAAGACCAATGCTAAACAAGATTTTTATATGATAGTATAGTTCATCTCATAGGACACCAAGGTCATGTTGATATAATATATAGCTCTTTCCTTTTTATTCTCATCCTGTTGTACCAAAAGTGCCCCTAGTGATGTATCAGTAGCTGATATGTAGAGAATCAATTGCTTGCCTTGAATTGGTGGCATCAATATAGGTGGATTAGAAAGATATTCTTTGATTTTCTTTAGATGTTGTTCACAATATTTATCCCAGTTGTATTTGACTCCTTTTCATAATGTCTTTGTGAATGGTTGAGCCTTATCTGCTAGCTGAGAAATAAAGCATCTTATTGATTGGAGCCGCCCTTGGAAACTTCTCATTTGAATGACATTCTTTGGACGTGGCATTTTAATGATAGCCTTAACTTTTTCTAGATCCACTTCAATTCCTTTCATTGAAACAATATATCCTAGGAGCTTACCAGATGTAACCCCAAATGCACATTTCTTAGGATTTAATCTGAGTTTGAATTTTTCCATCTTGTCTAATATTGGACCTAGTTCTGATAGATGTGTTGATATTTTAATATATTTAACTAGAGTATCATCAACATAATCCTCCATGTTTTTGTGCATCATATCATGAAAAATTGTTGTTACGACTCTTTGATAAGTAGCGCCTGCATTCTTTAAACCAAAGGGCATTACATTCCAGCAGAAGGTTCCCCATGCACAAGTGAATGCTATTTTCTCTTGATCCTTAGGTGCAATTTTGATACGATTGTATCCAAAAAAACCATCCATTAAAGAGTACATTTCATAGCCAGCAGTCATGTCCACGATCATGTCTATGTTGGGCAGTGGAAAATCATCTTTTGGACAAGCTTTATTTAAATCTCTAAAATCTGTGCAAACACGTATTGATTTGTTAGGTTTGGAAATAGGTACAATATTAGATATCCATTTGGCATAATCAATTGCTCTGATGAATCCATCTTTTAGTAATTTTTCTAGCTCAGCCATAACAAGTAATGCAAAATGAGGATGCATTTTTCAAAGTTTTTGCTTAACAGGTTTAACTCCGGGAGTGATAGAAAGATGATGCATTATGAGGTCAGGATCCAGACCTGGCATATCAACATATGTCCATGCAAAATTGATCTTATTTTCCATGAAGAAATAAATAAATTCTTTTAGTTCTTCAGTTGACAAGGATTGACCTACATGTATGGTGTGCTGAGCTTCTTCTATTCGAATGTTTACTGGCTGTGTAGGTTCAATAAGCATTGATGATCACTCTTGAAAGTGATCAGGCAAAATGTCAAGTATCTCACCTTCAGGCACCTTAGAGAGGTTTTCACCGTTATGTGCATCCTTTATTTTTACTATTTTTTATTCTGACACCGCCACAATGTGGTTTTCGCCATCAAAACTCTTCTTTATTTTTGCGACTAAGATACTTGACATTTGCTGTTGTCATGTTCTCACTTTTTTCATTGGTGGAAGATTCCATCTGTTCAACTGCATTAGGATAACAGGCTAATGTATAGTCATTGGCAAAGGTAGGTATATTCAATGGTTGATCTTGGAGAGTATAGTCAATAATCTCAAGATGTACCAAGGATAAAGATTTAACAGGTTCAAGGGAATTCACAGTATTGTCATCACAACCTCAGACCGACAAGTCGAGTTCTAGAAGACTACCTTGCGTAAGCGTCTTGAGAGCTGGAAGAGTTAGAACATGATTATCGAAGTTTATGCTAGTATTTAGGGAGCCTAACCCAACAAACCTACCACTAGCATCATCTTCTACTTTGGACTGGACTACATATTGTGGTTCGACAGGTAACATGTTCAACAGATAGAGTTTTGACATTCATGATGAAGTAGTCATAGTTTGGTGTCGAGTAGGTAATGTCATAAACAAAGCTTATGTCAGAGTCATCAGAGTCAGAAGATGAAGCCTCTGACTCTTCTTCAAGTGGTTTAGTGAAAGTATGTATAGTATCAATATCTACATCTTTGATGCTGCAAGTTCCTTTGTGATTTGGTTCAATGATCACTTGTAGTTGACATACTTGTTGACATAACCTTGATGACTCTGTTAGTCTCTGTCATCTTTTCCATTCAGCTTCCTCTGGACTAATGACCGGCCCTGTTTGTATAGCCTCCAATTCTTCATTTGTAGTCCCATACCTGATTTGCTCTATCTTATTAGAGGAAGATATAGTAGGTAAAGAATTTTATTGTGTTCTTTCTTCTTTCAGCTGTTGTTCATAGTCTTCTTGTCTTTTTAGTCTGATTTCCTCTATTTCCTTTTGTAGTTTTAAGCATACTATCTCTTGTGCTTCATCTATTATATCACTAGGTTCTTCAAAAGTTTCTTCAATAGATGCATTTGACAGAGGCTCTGCACCCCATTCATACTTATTCGAGTCAGTTTCTGAATCATCTACTTGTATTTTTCCTATGTATATGACTGAAATGATCAGTGGTGCAAACAATTCTTTAATTCCTTCCATTTCTTCTCCCATATCTTCTGGGACTTCTATTCCTTGTAGTGTTATTGCTGATACAATCAGAACTTGATTACAAGCTGCTTCTCCTCTCTTGATTGCCAATTCTTCTTGTTCTTTTTATACTCTTCTTGAGTTTGCTGAGTATTTATTTCTTGTGATGTTGAAGGTAGTATCTTTTTCTTCCACTTAGACTAATGATGAGAAGTATGTTTTTGATATGATGACTCCTCTAAATGGTATCCAAGTCCATCTTTATCATTTGTAGACTTAGTTTTTAGCTTAATAGGTTCAACAATACCTTCTTGACACTTTCCCAGAGGACTGGTACCTGAATATCCCATGCATTGGATCATCTTATAGCATGAACCATATTGTTAAGGGGAAATCTCATAGTGTTGCACTTATTTGTTTTCACTATCTTCTTTGAAAATCCATTTGAGAACAACCTCCTCTTCTATTTCATCTGTAAGGGAAGTAGAGGACTGTACAAAAATACTATCATAAATAAAATTTGGAGTTGAAGTTTGTGGCTTCATAGCCTTTGATGGTTTTCCAGTCTGTCTTGGTGATGGAGGAAGAGACGTTAGTGAAAGTTTAGGTTCTATCTTGTATCCATCCATGCCAATATCTATGACTTTCAATTTCTTTTCTAAATCTTTCATCAAAGTTTCTAAAATTTCAGCTACAGAGGCTGCTCTATTATGAGGAACAAAGGTATCACTACACTATTTTAATGCACTACAGGTGTAACTTGTATCAACAGGGATACTGACTTCAACTCCATTATAAGGAAATTTTAAGCACTAATGATAGGTAGATGGTACTGCTTGCATTTCCTGAATCCATGGCCTGCCCAACAAGATGTTGTAGGAAAGAGGAAGGTCAAGCACCTAGAAAATAACATCTCTCTCCACAAGTCCTACCCTGATCGGTAATAGTACCAGACCTTTAGAGGTTCTTTCTTCTTCATCATTAGCTTTCATTGTTATTTTCTTTGCTGGATCAATGACATGTTCAAAAAATCCCAACTGTGTCAGTAAACTGTAGGTACAGATATTCAACCCAATGCCTCCATCTATCAAAACATGTTTGACTCGGTGTTTATGGATCATAGCTTCGATGTGTAATTGCTGGTTATGTGGGTGATTCAGTGAATTGTCATCTTCTTTAGAGAAGGTGAGGTAATGAGGCGAAGTTAGGTGACCCACCATAGATTGAAACTGATCTACATCTAAATATTTGGGGACATTAGTAGTGAGCAAAGCTTTGTCTAGGATATCTCTATGAGCAGAAGAGATCTTAAGTAGTTCAAAAATGGAGATTTGAGTGGTGGTTCTTTTTAATTGTTCGACAATGCTATAACCGGGAGAGAATGATGAAGCCAACTACTTAGATTTAGCTGTGATCATATCTGATTGTTTGTTTGAAGAAGCGATAGGTTTGATGTTGTTTGATCAGGAGTTGAGGAACTAGCTCCTTTTAGAGTAACCTTCTTTTGAGTGTGGGTTACAACATTTGCAGTTTGTGTTTTATGTTATTTATCTTTGACTATGAACACATTGCAATACTCAGATTGGGAAGATTCAATCATGTTGATCACATTGTCATTGTTGGCATAGGTGTAATTGACTTTGGCACCTCCCTTGAATTTTGAGGAATCACCTTATTCATAAGCAGGTAAAGGATCTTTGAAGGCTTTGTGATCAACATTAGTCATGTGATTTCCAACAACAATTTTGCCAGCATCAATGAGGTCTTGAATCTCGTGTTTGAGTTTCATGCAATTGTTTGTTGTATGACCCTTGTTTTGATGATATTCACAATACTTGTTTCCCTTCCACCATTTGGGTTTAGCTTCTGGATCATATGGTCTAGAGTTTTCAGGCAATGTTATCAGATCATTTGCCAATAAATTTTTAAGAGATGATTCATACGATTCTTCCAAAGGAGTGAAATCATGTTTAGGCTTTGACAACCAAGGGTTCTCTTTAAACCACTCTTTTGATTTCTTCAGAGGGTTTTCCACTGCAGTTTCGGCTTCTTTGAGGGCTTGTGTGCCGCTAACCAGATTAAATATTGTGGGTTTTGATTTTGGCTTAACAATGTCCACCACTCCATCATTAACAACGTTTCTATTATTATCTTTGTCATATTTCCAGTATTTATTCTTCTCTTTGAAACTAGAACCTTGCTGTGTTTCTTTCCAAAGTGATATATCTCCTTTCTTTATAAGCACATCTTCCATTATGAGGACACTATCTACCATTTTGTTGAATGAAGGGTACACTTATATCTAGATATTGTATTTCAATTCAGGGATCAGGTTATTGACAAAAAAGTCCATCTTCTCAAAATCTGGAATAGACCGTGAATATCTAGAGAACATCTTTCTCCAATGTTGGAGAAAAGTGAGAAAAGGTTCTCCTATTTTCTGTTTGGTATTGCAAAGCTTGATCATAGTGATTGGATGATGAATGTTATAGGAGTATTGTTGGAGAAACAATTCAACTAATTCCTCAAAAGATTTAATTCCCATAGGTAGACTTGAAAACCATTCCATAGCTTGTCCTCTTAGACTCCTCGACAAAAGACGCATGAAATACATCTGTTCGTGCATGAACTCCATACATAAAGTACAAAATTCTCTGATATGGTCTTGAGGATATGTATTACCATCATATTTGTCAAACTTAGGAATTTCCACTCTTGAAGGAAATGAAGGCATGCAAAGGTTTTTGTCAAATGGGAACGGGCATATCGTGTCCAAAGAACATTGCTTTGATGATTTATCCTTTTTTTTTCATTTCTTTGATTTTAGTTTGTAACGCTTGTAATTGTTTGTTTACCAATGCTATTGGTGTCTCTTCCTCTTTAGTGATAAGAGTTTCAATGTTATAATCAGTTGGAAGTTTAGCACCTTGTTTAGATAGCTTTAGAAAATGCTCTTCTTTTTCTCTAAGCATGATGATTTTCATCATTTTTATGAAATCTTTATCATTTTGACAGCTATGTATAATAGCTTTTGTAGGTTCGGAGGCTTCAGACTCACTAGATGAGGAATCACTGTCATTAGCATGGGTGTTGATATTGTCATGGGTATAGTGTTTAGCAGCTTCTCTTTCTCGCCTTTCTCCAGACATGGTGGGAGATAAAGGTTGATAAAAAATTGGTATATTTGACGATGAAGGTTTATCAGAGATGGGGTCCTCTACAAAGAATGGATTATTTCGTAATGAAAAGGATGATCCTTTACCTTTGGTAGCTTTCTTGTGAGAACTTCTAGTTTGAATAGGCATTTATGACTAATGTGACTACGAGCTAGAGGTGATGCAGAAGCCAAGATCAAATTGAAGCTAGTTGTTTGTTTAACGTAGTGATAGAGGAAAGTGACTAAGACTTAGTCTGGTTTCAAGAACGATCTATCATGTATAAGACATGATCAAAGTAACTTAAGTTTGATAAGTAGTTGATTGAACTAGTTGAAAGATGATCGACAAAATCATGCAACACAACGGCAGGGGTACACTATCGAGATTGTTTATGCTCAAAATTATGATGACCAAATATACACTCACTGTAGATCGATTAGGCAAGTATAACAATTATAGAAAAGTGTGTAGACATACAAGTTTCTGGACTGAAAAAATCAGAAATTTGTAGGACAGAGTATTAAGACCCAGACGATAATTTATTAGCTCCCAGACAACACAGACAGTTTCTCATATGAGTTACTGCCTATACTCACATGATAGTTTAGTGTTCTCTAGACAACAATCTGATGAGGATAATGATTACTTGTACAACAATATAATTAAGACCAGATGACAATTCTCTAGGAACATAACAACAATTTTGAGGACCAGGACGACAATTCTGACAGGACCAGATGATAAACTGATATGACCAATTAAGACTCGTATGACAACATGTATATAGTTAGACAATAATTCAATAGAATCGTACGATAGAGGATTGGACAAAGATGATATTCTGACATGGATAGAGTTTTGATGATTGACAAAGACTAGTTTTTGACACAAACTGAGTTTTGATGACTGACAGAGACCAAATTTTGACTAGGACAAAGTTTTGATCGCTAACAGAGACTAGATTTTGACTAGGACAAAGTTTTGATAACTAAGTTTTTGACGTTGTTGATTATTTTCTCTAGTTTTAGTATTTCAATTTTAGCTTCAAGGATGAAAACACAAAAAACATGCAAGATGTATAATGACTTCAAGCACAACACACTAACCCTACGAAAGTTGGCTTAGAGAAGAAAACCTTTGCTTGCAGACTCAAGTACACACCCAATAGCTAGTTAGAATACGACCGCTGAGTCTCACACAATGGATTCTCAATGCCGTATTAGCTGACTCCAAATGCTAATGGGGGCACAAAATGACAAGTATCTTGAGAGAGTTACTATCTCTCTTGCACAAAGATTATCCCCATTTCGGAGGTGAATTAGGTAGCCTCTGTCTTATAGTTCTTAGTCAAGAATTCCATTTGAAATTACCCCTTGAAGTCACACAAGCATGATTGAGGCCTATAGCCCGACAAGGTATCAAAACAAGCTGTAGTCACATTAATGTGATTGAGACTGCGAGGCCCTACAAAATGTTCAATATGAGAGATCTCAAAGAGAAAATTCAAATAATCCCGTCCTTTGAGACTTTAATCACCAGAGGCCTATTTATTATAGTGAGTTGGAATGCTCAGGTCTAGATGTACTCACTTGGGTCGTTCTCACAGGGTGATTAATTTTTCCCACTATGATAGGCCTACTAAAGGTACACAAATCTCAAACTTAGAAAAAGCTTTGAGGGTCTATATTTCTGATTGTCTGTGCAGACAAGAGCATACTCTCCTACCTCTTAGATTTTTCTTAAAATACAAAAGACAGATTTGTTCATTAACCAGATAGCAATTTAAGTGCCTAAAAAAATGAATTTAAAGAATACACAAAGTTCACTTGAATCTCCTCAGGCAACCTGCAAAAATAACGAATCAGTAATCATATTGTTTTTGTGCGACATGCGTGTTCTTTGACAAGCATGCAAAAAACTGGTTAGGCTGTCAAAATCTCTTAGGTAGACAAACAACAAGCCAGGGTCAACATTAGTACCATAAAAATTCAACAAGAAAAAAAAACCTTAAAATTACAGTCTGCTTTAATACCAAAAACTAGAATACCGTACGAGTATTCTCACCCAGCTGTACGATAATTCATGATGGACTATACGATACCTGCAATTTATTGTTTGGGCCTCTATGAAAACTTGTACGAGTTTTTGGAGTAACTATATGGAAAAAATCCAAAAAATAGAAGTAGTCTTATGCCCCACGGTGGGCGCCAAAAATTTGTGTGTGAAAAGTGGGTAAGTATTAGCAAGCTGTAAGACACAACACTTCAATTAACTTATTGCATGCATGGTTAGATAGATATAATCATGAATATGAAAACCATAACAAATCGACCTATTGCCTTCTAAAAGATGCGAGTATAGACTTGCTCTTAGATTTGTCTAAGCAATACCGGTGACTAGACTACACCAAGATGAAGGATTTAATCTATATGAGCATAAGAATAAGCTAAATGGATGCAAGATTAAGATAGATGAATTTATATTAAGCTAAATGAATGAAATTTAAGCTAGATGAATGAATATTAAGCTAGATGAATTCAAGCAATCATGATTAAACTAAATATGCAAAAAAGATAAACTATGATGCAATAATCTCAAAGCACAATATCTTCAATGACTCCAAAGCAAAAACTGCACAATAAATCTCCAGGGTGTTTTGAATGAGAGATGAAGGTCGAATTTATAGAGACTCAAAAGAGAGATTTCCGGTCAAGATCGATTAGCAATGAGCGGTTGAGATTCCTCAAGAAAAAGCATAATCCCGGTTAATTGAAATAATTGAGAGATCAGATTAAGTTAACCTCGAGATAGATTCCAATTATAGCTTGATTGAATGCATTCAAATTATAAGTCTAAGTCTACATTGGAGATAAAATTTAGTTAATTCCATGCACTCGAGATAAAAATAGTCGATTCCATGCACTTTTCTTTAATTTGCTCAAGATTTTTATTTAGAAAAAGACTTTTCAATATAACTGAACCTCTTTCCTCAAGAAAAGCTCTAAGTTTTATTTTTAGAGAAGATGATTAATTCAATTTAATTGCTTTTCTGATTTCTCAAGTTATCTCAATTTTAGAAAAAGAAACATCTTAAGTTTGATTTCTTCTCTTAATTTAATTCTTTTCTTTTGTTTTCAATTTAACTCTTTCTTTTGCAGATTAATTCCTATTTTTGTGATAAATATCTTTTTGTAAATTAATTCCTCTTTTTGTGATTAATCTCTTTTTATAAATTAATTCCTTTTTTTATGATTAAATGACAAATTTATTTATTAATTAAACATGCTAGGATATTTAATTAATTAAATAGAATAATTGATCAAAATGCTTTACTTGGAATGATTTAATTAATTAAATAAATATTTTATTTATTAGAGTGATTAACTTGCCATGTAACATTAATGATTGAAGAATTAATTAATTAAGTGCTCAAGGTTGATTTAATTGCCTTTGGTTAGGACATTGATGATGTTGTCGAGATTAGGGGCCCATGGTTTAGGTGACTATTTTTAGGGTATTACATTAGGAACTAAGTGGCTGTTTAAGAAGAAGTTGAATGAAGATGGAAAAGTCATAAGGAAAAAGGAAAGATTGGTGTGTAAGGTTTTTTCACAAGTTGCAAGCATAGATTTTGAGGAGACATTTTCTCTGGTTGCAAGATTAGAGGCTATAAGGATGTTTCTTGCATTTTCTACTTACAAGAACTTTAAAGTATATCAAATGGATGTCAAGTCAACATTCCTAAATAAAAAACTTGAATAAGTATACATGTAACAACCAAATGGATTCAAGCTGCCGGAAGATTCATATATGGTTTCTACACTCAAGAAAGTGCTTCATGGACTCAAGCAAGCTCCTAGAGCTTGGCATGAAAGGTTGGATAGGTATTTGTTGCAACAAAATTTTATAAAAGGTACTATAGATAGAAATCTTTATTTAAAAGTTGAAGGCAATAAACTATTGATTGTTGTTGTGTATGTTGATGATATCATATTTGGAGGAAATGATAATTTATGTAGGAAGTTTTTAGAAGAGATTCATAAGGAATTTGAGATGTCTATGATAGGTGAGCTGTCTTTTTTTCTTGGTCTTCAACTTAATCATAAAAAGGAATTTTTATTTCTCAGACCAAGTATATCAAGGAGATGTTGAAGAAGTTTGGGATAGAGAATTCTAAACCAGTTGCGACCCCTATGGCAACTAGTTGTAACTTAAGAAAGGATGATGGATCTCTAGACGTTGATCAGAAATATTGTAGATTTATGATTGGAGGACTGTTGTATTTGACTTCTTCAAGACCATATATTATGCATGTTGTTTGTTTGGTTGCTAGATATCAATATAATCCTAAGAAATATCATGATCAAGCAGTGAAAAGGATATCTATATATTTTATAGGGACTTCAAATTATGGATTATGGTACAAGAAGGATGACTATTTCACTCTAAAAGCATATACAAATGCTGATTGGGTAGAATGTGCTGATGACATGAGAACTACAAGTGATAGTGAATTTTTATTAGGAGATAGATTAGTCTCTTCGTTGAGTAAGAAACAAGACTCAATGTCATTATCTAATGTAGAGGCAGAATACATCACAACATCTTGTTGTACTCAAGTCATGTGGATGAAGCAAACTCTTAGAGATATCAAGGTGAAGTATGATGAGGCAATTCCTATTATGTGTGATAATACAAGTACTATTAACATTTTAAAGAGTTTGGTAATGCATTCAAGGACTAAACACATTTCAATCCAGTATTATTTTTTAATAGAGAAGGTTGCAAAGAAGGAATTTAGATTTGAGTATGTACCTACTAAGGAGCATATTGCAAATATCTTTACTAAGGCTTTGACAAAGGATACCTTTGAGTATCTCTATAAGAAGTTGGGGGTTATTTCCCCTCCTTTAAACTAGATGCATTTACATGATGCATCTATTCAGGGGGAGTTCTAAAGTTCATTTTTTGCTCATGGATTGATGGGGTGGCTGCTCTCAGGGGGAGTAGTGTGTGTTGTAGATTACAAAGTTTGATCTGGAAGAGAGAGAATTTTTTTGTTGATAATTGTTGCACCCTTTATATTTAATGTCAAAGGTGGAGAGAGATACAGATTGGGATAAATATTCGTTGAGTTTAGTTTTCTTTGTTGTTGATAGTACATGTGTTGCCATCAATGATAAGGGGGAAGAATGTTAGAAACTTGAGTTATCGTGTTGTGTTTTCATTGATGTCAACCTATTTGGTGTTGTCATTGATGCCACTGTGCATTGTATAAATTTTGCAGATAGTCCAAAAGTGAATGTTCTGATTTTGTTGTGTATTCTGGTAGTGATATTGTGCAAGTTTGAGGTGTTTTGGGAAGGTTGGTGTAGTAGAAGCTTTAATATGTAGGAAATTCAATGAATCGGTTTTCACAATGACATCCTCAACACAATGGAAATTATATCTTGATGGATCATTCACTCATTGTGGATCTAGAGTTGGAGTTTTATTCATTACACCACAAGGAGATTGTATTCCTAAAGCTTACCGATTGGCATTTCTTTGTACCAACAATATTGTAGAATATGAAGCTTTGATCACTGAATTGAAAATAGTTGTGCAATGGAACATTCAAGACCTTCATGTCTATGGTGACTCATAGTTAATCATAAACCAATTTAATAATGATTGTCTTACAAAGGATGAAAATATTATCCCTTACAAGAGAATGCTTGATGATTTTAAGCCTTATTTTTATTCCATAGAATTTAAACAGATCCACCAAGCAAATAACAAGGAAATTGATGCTATGTTTGCAATTAAATTCCTTTTGGATATGTCACTAAATGTTCCTCATTGTCAATTTCTAGTGGAACATGTAGTCATGCCGACTTTCAAAGTTCCTCATACTAAAGTCATGTGTGAAATTGTTGGTCCTGCTTCCCCTTGGTATCAATAATTATACAATTACCTGCATGATCGAACCCTTCCCCTTTACCTATCTACCAAATAAAGAAGGAAATTTATACATCAAGCCTCCTGTTACTTTATCATCAAAAAAACCCTATACCGAAGAAGTCTGGATAGTACCCTCCTTAGGTGTTTAGATGATGTTGAAGCAAAGATTGCCTTATGAGAGGTGCACGATAGTAAATGTGGTGCTCACTCTATTGGTCCTACTTTAGCTAAGCAATTGATGCGGAATGGTTACTATTGGCTTACTATAGAGCGTGATTCATACCACTTTGTCAAGAAATGTCAATATTAGATTCATGAAGATCTTATTCATGCACCAACGCAAGAACTGCATCTTGTAACAACACCTCAGCCTTTTTCTCAATTGGGACTTGACCTCATAGGAAATATCCATCTCTCTTCTTCCAATGGACACAAGTTTATCATTGTCGCAACTCACTAGTTTACAAAGTGGATTGAAGCCATACCCCTTACTTATATCACTGGAAATCAGATTGCTAGGCTTATCCTTAAGTACATAATATCTCACTATGGTGTCCCTTCATTTATTGTCATAGATAATAGTTGTACCTTCAAAAATCAAGATGTTCATGAAATTTGTGACCAATATCATATTCAACATTGCTTTTCCACTCCCTGCTACCCTCAAAGTAATGGTCAAGCTAAGGTGTCTAATAAGACTATCTTAAAAATACTAAAAGAGATAGTCAATGAAGCTGGTCATGGTTGACATCTCCAACTCATTCTCACCTTATGGGCCTACCAAACTAGAATTCACACCCCTATGAGTGCCACTCCCTACTCCCTGGTTTATGGATCTAAAGTTATATTGCCTATAGAGGTCGAGTTACCATCTTTGAGAGCATCCTTGTAATGCTTCATTAATAATGAAGAATATAGAGTTTCTAGACTACATGAGGTAGAGTTGCTGATGTAGGAGCATCCCTGGTCAATGGGAAAACGTGCATCAACCAAAAAAATATTTGTTTTCAGTTTTGTTCCTGTTCTTGTTCTGTGTAGCAGTTTCTGTGTTACTTCTAGAATTCTCCAGTAGATGTTCCTTTTTCATTGCAGATTAGATTCTTGGCTTCCAGACGTGTTCTTATTCCTTGTTCTAGAATTCCAGTTCATTTGGAGTCTTTTTTGGCAATTTGTTGCTTCTAGAATGGTTGTTTCTTGGTCTTGTAGCAGTTTTGAGCTTAATGACTAGTTGGAGATTTCTTTTATTTCGGAGTGATTTCTTGACTTACGAATCTAATTGGTACCACGTTCAATGTTCCTTGGCCCTTGGGCAACCTTCTTGGGTGGTATGCCCTTCATTATTGTCTCTGGTAGAGGAGATCTTCACGCTTTGGGTCTGTCCTATGTTACATGTTTTATTTTCCTGTCTTGGAGAATGTAATCTTTTGTGGCCAACCTAGATGTGTTCCAGATGCTATATATATTATTGTATTTGATCCTTAGGGGGATAACACATATATGTGATGATTTCAATTTATGATTGGCAATTAGAACACCTCTTGGAGGTCCAGGTGGACTCTATTCAGGAATGTATTATGTAATAAGGCCTGTGAACCTGCATGTTTGCCCGCATGTTGCCAGCTGGTTTTTAATAAACCTATGATGTTGTGGATGTTTGATTTCACATTTTCTCTATGTGTTGTTGTTGCTTCTGTTGTGTTAATCTTGCTGTATGATCTAGATTGTTCTCTTTTAGGACCCTCTGGACCATGTCTACATAAGATGGTATTAGAGCTAGTTACAAACCTTGAGGCATTCCTTTGGGTGAACAGATCGCCAATTTGAGGCAGGCTGCAAGTGTGTTCAATAGATTGCTGGCAGAGAGGCAATTTATACTTGTAGTCAGATCAGCGAGCTGAGGTAGTTGCACCAGTTCAAAGGAGGAGATGCCACCAAGAAGGATGAACCCTTGAAGGGTAGAGCAGATGATGGATGATTTCAAAAATGAGATGAGGAATGAGATCCAAAACATGTTTGCTAGTTTGCAGAGGAATCTAGAATCAGAGGATGAATATGAAGAGGCTGGAGAGGAACTGGAGGTTGAAGAGGCTGAAGGATTGAAAGATGAAAGAGAATATAGATTTATCAGAGTGGTGGCACAAGTAAGTAAAGTTCATAAAGTTGAGGTTTCTAATATTTCAGGTACATTGAATCTAGAAGACCTAATAGATTGGATTGGAGAGTTGGAGGACTAATTCGAGTTTGAAGATGTTAAAGAACAATAGAGGGTCCGATTAGCACAAACTAAGTTGAAAGGGCATGTTGCTTTATGGTGGAAAGAGTTACAAAGAGATAGAGTGGAGAATGGTGAGATGAGAATCACCTGGTGGGGATAGATGGTTGCAAGATTGAAGGCTAAATATATTCTGAGAAACTATGAGTTAGAATTGTTTAAGAAGTTGCAGAACTTGAAGCAAAAGGACATGAGTGTGAAAGAGTATACTGAGTAATTATACAAGATGATGATCAGATTTAGACATCGAGAGATGGATAGAGAGGAGGTGGCTAGATACATAAATAGACTTCAATTTAACAATCAGGATGAGATGAGTATGCTGAAGATTTCTATAGTTGAGGAGGCTTACCGATATGCTTTGAAGGTAGAAGATAAAGTGAAAAGAAGAGAACAAAATAAACCTAATAAGGGAAAAGAGAGATATATAATGAATAAAGGGCATATGAGTAGCAGCATGGAGAAGCATACTACTAAATAAGAATCAAGATCTAAGTAGAGTAAGGAACTGGATCAGAAGACACAAAGAAAGAGAATGGTAGTAGCAACATGGAGTTCTTGGGTAAATGTTTTAAGTATGGATAAAGCGAACATAGATCTTATGAGTGTTCTCAAGGAACTGGTAACAAGGTAATGGAAAGGAATTTCATAGCACGTGAGGAACGAGATGCTGGAGCTGCTGATGAGAGCATGATAGCATCGGAGTAGGGAGAATCCCTCATGTTTAGAAGAGTCTTGGTGGAGCATAGTAGAGAAGAAATCAGACCTACCCAAAGGAAGAATCTTTTTTGGAATGTATGCTAATTTAGAGGTAAGTACTGTAAGGTTATTGTGGATATTGGAAGTACTAATAATTTGGTATCAAAGGAGATGGTAGAAAAGCTTGGATTGAAGAGGCTTAAGCATCCCTATCCCTACAAGGTGAGTTAGTTACAAGATGATCATAAGGTAGAGGCGAGAGAGCAGTGCTTGGTGGATTTTAATATTGGACCTTTCCAAGATGAAGTCTTGTGTGATATTGTGTCCATGAGTGCTTGTCATGTTTTGTTGGGTAGACCTTGGTAGTATGATAGAGGAGTTGTAGTACCCCTCCCCTGATTTGACTCTTTTAAACCCAATTTGACCTTGCTTGACTTTTTAGTGGCTTACTTGGTTGGTTGATATACCATGTTGTGATGTTATATTAAGGTTTTATGCTTGATTTGTGTATTGGTGAATGTTGATTACACATTAATTCCTATGTATGATTAGATGTTAATTTGATTTATGTGTTACTGACCCTGAACTAACACATTTATTATATACATGAGTTGCATTATATGCATGTTTCATGTTTGTGAGTGTATGGGGTGAGAGGAGATGATTTTCCTTCACTTATTTTGGTGAGACATGGAATGTCACAATTCTCCTTCACCGGTGTGTCTACTATGGTTGTATATATATGCACATGTGGTTCGTTATTGCAGGAGATTGCAGGTACTAGTACCGTGAAGGTATGGGGTATCATCTCCACCTGGCTTCACAGGTCTGACCGTGCCTTATTGGTCTGATGGAAGTGGATGAGATAGTCGTAAGACCCTATATTTTACCCCTAGCCAAGCTCAATAGTGAGCATTGTTAGTCATCCACCAGTTACCTATGTCTGGTATGCAGGTCATGAGTTTATCTGGTGTTCTTGAGTTGCGTGTTTGCGTCTGTGAAATTAACTATTAAATCTTAAGTGATTAATTAGTTAATTATGTTTATTACACATTCGTAAATAAGAGGGATCAAATTAAATAGGACCTCTATGTGTGATTAATCAATAAATCAAATTGCTTAGTTCATATTACTAGTGAGTTTGATTAAATGCTATTTTCAAAATGGTGAATTAAATAAGTATATGCATTTTTAAATAGAAATTGTGAAAATTAGCTATGTATATGCATTTTTGTAAAAAGATTAAATAGAATTGGAAAAGTAAAATAATAAAATCTTTTACCCTAATTGAATTTTGAAATAGAATTTTTAAGTTTTAAATTATTTGAGAAAATTAAATGGGGAAGAGAAAAGCAGTTTTGAATATTAACTTTGTGGAAATGATTTAATTAGTAAAAAATAATTTCAACCTAAAATGGATTTTTAGGTCAAAAATTTCCTTTTAACCTATATTTTTCATGAAATTTGGAAAGGAGTTTTTTTGGGTTTGGATTGAATTTTTTTTGGGGGCATCTTTGTTTGAAGAAATTCTTCCAGATTGCAGGTTGGGCTCTTCTCAGATTTCTTCCTCGATAGCTATTAAGGTTGGATTCTAGCTTTCTTTAATATCTATGCTTTGTTTTAATTTTTTTTTTTGATTGAAGAAACCTCTCTATGTGAAAAGAATTGATGCCAAAATTTATTTGAAACATTCATTTAGCTTGGGAATGTGAAATTGGTATGAGTTTAAATCAGTTTTAGTTTACTCACTAATCTAATTTCTTGTTTGTAAAAAGAATAAACTTCAAAATCAGTTTTGTGAATTTCTTTTTGTGTGTTGAAAATCCAAGATTTCACTTTGATTCTCTCATCTTAATGTTTGAATTGTAAAATCAGTTTATTATTTGTCAAATTAGTGGTTCAAATTTGTTAAATTTGTTGACTAGTTTATTTCCAGAATTGTATGTTTGTTTATAGAAGTTGGGTCCTTTTTATAAATTTTAGCTTTATAACTTTATGAAGTTATAAAGTAAGTTTATTTTTTTTAAATGTTTTTAAAAATTAATTTCTCAGAAATTTTTCTGAGAAAATTCTTAAGTCTGTAAGCATACTAGAGGGGGGGGGATTGTTTTAAAGTTTAAAAAAAATAAAATAAATAAATACAATTTTTTTTTTAATGTTTGGGGGGTTTGGCCGAGCCAGGCTCCTCGACCTATGGCTGGGGAGTCATAGCTTCCCCAAGCCATGGGGAGAGGCCACGACTGTGGAGGCCATGCCGTGGTCTCCACACAGCCAAGGCTGTGGGGAGACCACGACATGGTCTCCTAGAAACCTTCCCTTGGGAGAAGGAGGCCTACGTGGCCCACATGGTGGGGACCACGTTCTTAACAAAACAAAAAAAATATGTTTAAAGTTTTAATTTTATTTTAAGAACAAAACAATAATATATTATTTAGAAATTTGGAAAATTAAAAAATATATTATTTGGAAATCTTGAAAATTAAACAATATATTATTTGGAGATTAAATAATATATTATTTGGGAAATTTGAAAATTAAATAATATATTATTTGGGGAAATTTGGAAATGGATAGATATAGTTGGAAATTTAATGATATTTTCTTTTTTGAGAAATATAGATATTAGATGAAAAACATATTTATTAATTTATGATTTTTTATATATGTATTGGAAAACAAGCAACATCATATAATTGTAATTTTGGTATTGAAATTATTATGTAATGATGATTTTTCAAATGCTGTATTTTGAAAATTTAGATGGGTTAGAAAACTTTGGCCAATCTATACTTTTAACGAAATGGAAAATAAACGTCATTTTAAGTAGCGATAATGCCTGATTTCATTTACTGTATTCACAATTGCTTTCAAAAATTGCAAGTCCTTCGATATATGTTTTAGCTGTTTCACGTGGTTGTTAACGTATCTGGTCATGTCTCTAGTCAAAGAATTGTCAGTTAGTTAACTGTGGGCAAGGGCTTGTTTGGCCAAGTGGTTTTCTATTGCTTTGAACTCCGTATACTATTTCTTGTGTGTACCTTGGTTTTGGGAGTTCATCTGATTTGTGGTTAAGTGTCATATGGGAGAGTGACTTTCGAGTGGGGGTCGCGCCCAAAGTGGTAAGCAGGATAACCCATTGAAAGTTTGTCTAAGAAAGTAATAACTTAATAATTTATTAGGGGGTTTGGTAGATGGAAACACTAAATAATATAATTGTGCCTCGCTCATGGTTGAGTGCTAGTACAGACACAGGATGCAGTGAGAAGGCCTGGAATGGAAAACCAACAACCTTGTCTTCACAAAAGGATGTGTTGGGTCCACATGAGACTTGGATGGGGCCAAAGTTTCGGGAGAGGTTACCAGGGTAACATAGTGGATGGGGGTCGAGACCTATGGAGGCCTACCAAGGTAACCATACCAAACTATGTGTTGACACTCTTCCCTTATGTTCACTAGTGTGCAACTTGTGTTGATTTTGCTTGGAGCACTGTTGTGGGAATCATATCTGGTTGTTTATGCTTTTTGTGAGTACTTGATATTCATGTAGATTATGTGACGCTTATGATTTATTGTGAGGATTTATTTTCGCTGGTGCTCCAATTGTTCTCTTGTATTTACTCCATATCATGTTTCAGATGGATCCTCTTTCTTCTTCTTGGATCATTCATGTATCTCTTGGACCCTATGTGGTCATATGTATTACTTGCTTTTGTACACCTTGATGGAAGGATGTATTTGATGTGAACCTTATGTATTTTTCATTTTTTATTTAATACAATGGTATTGCACTTGAAGTAGACTTGAAGATGTAGCCCATTAGGGGTGAACTCTGATATCAATTGTTGTTGTATGTTGTATGTGTTCATCTGGTTCCTTTTTATTTTGGATATATGAATGACATTATGGTTAAAATATATAATGTAATTTAGATGATATTAATCTTATTGCATGTATGAAGTTATCAATTGGATGCAGTAATATGGATTATGATGGATGTAGCTTAATGATGTAATGTAGCTAATGTTAGATGTATATATTCAATCATGCTAGTTAAATCTCTTATGAAATTTAATTTCTATGTCCTTGTGGTAATAATTTTATCATGAGTAAGTTTAATGATTCTCATTGTTAATTGGATTAATAAACCTTAATGTTCATTGGATTAATCGAGTAATCTTCGTCGGAAACCCTTTAGGTGTTTAAGTTAAGTCTTTCGCTTGTGCAAATGTTATTGCAATATTTAATTTAATGCATCTTTAAGTTCTTTAATGTTAAAAAAATATATATATTTGCACTTTTTCGAGAGTTTTAGTTGAATCCTTTAGGGTTTCTTGGCAGGGCATTACAGGAGCTATCTATGATTGTAGAAGAAACCTGGTCACTATTGAGAAGGATGGACATAAGTTTAAGTATAAAGAGAAGTAAGTGAAGAGCTTGAGTCTTGTGAAGAGTTTCAATGCTGAGAAGCAGGATGCAAAGGTTATACCAGATAATGGCATAGATTTGAAGAAGGATCTTGTGGATGGGTCTGTTAGCAAGATAGTACCGGATGACAGTAAAGTTAGAGTTGTGGAGGCAAATAAGAAGATTCCTGGTGGAAGGAATAGATCAGATTTGTAGAGGAAAGAGAGTGGTAATAAGTGACAGTGTGCAGGTATGAAGCAAGGAGAGATAGGTGAAGAGGAAAATAAGTTGGAGAATTCGACTGAGTTACTGGAAGGGGTAAGGAAGAAGAACTTTGCTGATAAAGAAGACATTTGGATAAAAAATGAGCATGGGGTCTATATCCTTAATCGTTTTTGATGTTCATGAGCTTCTTCTCATGGAACATATTTTTCTACCTGGGGTGTCTAATGCGGGAGCATCCCCGGTCGATGGGCAATCGTGCATCAATCCAAAAAAATTGTTTTCAGTTTTGTTCCTGTTCTTGTTCTGTGTTGCAGTTTTTGTGTTCCTTTCAAAATTATCCAGTAGATATTCCTTTTTAATTGTAGATTAGATTCTTGGCTTCCATACATGTTCTTATTCCTTGTTCTAGAATTCTAGTTCATTTGGACTCTTTTCCAACAAGTTGTCACTTCCAGAATGGCTGTTTCTTGGTTCCTAGAGTAGTTTTGAGCTTAACGGCTAGTTGGAGATTTCTTCTCTTGCGGATTGATTTCTCGACTTGTAGATCTAATTGGTACCACGTTCGATGTTCCTTGGCCCTTGGTCGACCTTCCTAGGTGCTCCACATTTTATTATTGTCTTTGGCGGAGGAGATCTTCACGCTTTGGGTCCGACCTATGTTACATGTTTCATTTTCCTATCTTGGAGAATGTAATCTTTTATGGCCGACCTGGATGTGTTCCAGATGCTATATATATTGTTGCATTTGATCCTTAGGGAGATAGCACATATACGTGATGATTTCAATTGGTGATTGGTAATTAAAATACCTCTTGGAGGTCCGGATGGACTGTATTCAGGAATGTATTTTGTAATAAGGCCCGTGAGCCTACATGTTCACCCACATGTTGAAGGCTAGTTTTTAATGAATCTATGATGTTGCAGATGTCTGATTTCACATTTTCTCTATGTGTTTTTATTGATTCCATTGTGTTACTCTTGCTACATGATTTGGATTATTCTCTTTGAGGACCCTCTAGACCATGTTTGCGTCAATTGCTTGACAAGAGACACCAAACAACATTAAATCATCTCTAGGCTTTCTAGAATCATCTTTGTCATAGCTACAATAGGAGAGTTAGATTCTACATCTTTGAGATTCGAGACTTGGTCTTAAGAGAGAACCCAACAAATCAATAGGAAAGAGAAAAGACAAGGAAGTTTGAACCTAATTGGCTAGGACCTTATATCATAACAACAACTTTTGGATTCAGTGCATCCCAAGTTGCCATGCTTGAAGGAGAGCCACTTGAAGAACCACTTAATAGTATGCACCTCAAAAAGTTATATACTTTATCCTTAGAGTATCCCATTGAAAAAATAAAAAAATACCCCAAAAAGTATTAAAAAAACAAAAAAAAAGAACGAAAAAGCAAAAAATTGTCACCTTGATGAAAATCTGGCAAACAGCGTCTTGTGTAACACACAAAATTGAAAAATTAAAAAATGTAAATAAAATCATTCATCCTTTGGTGAAAACCACTTCGGTGGTGTCTTGGGCAAGTACTGTGGTAAAAAACTAGCAAATAGGCACCGTGTGTAGTCAATCAAGCTTCTCCATTTATCATTACTTCCATAATAAACCTTCACCCTTTCTTCATAATAAACCTTCCACCTCCATTCATAATAAGCCCCCTTTCGACACCTACTATGGATTGATACTTGTTGATGTTAAGTATCTTTTTATCATATCTTTCGAGAGAAACGTCAGTCCTTCCCCCTTTATAGTGGTACTAGAAAGATACATTCCTAACTGGGGGCACCTCCTGGATGTAGTAGTGTAGATGAGATTCCTGAGAATTACGAAATGTGAAATGTTCTGCTATCCTTAGTGACACAATTTTGTATCATACCCCATCTTATCTATCCACCTACCATAATAAATCTACACTTGCGCCATCTCCATCATCGTTATCACACTCCACAATAAATTGTCTCTTTGCTACAACAATGACATTTCAAGCTAAAATAGGCATCACATCACAACATCTTTATCCAAGACAAACTACCAAATTATCCTATAGCCTAAATAGATCAATTTCCTCATCAATTTATCCTACATCTTGATCACATTGTCAGCCTTTATGAACATATTAGTCCTAGAATAGGAATCCTATCAACCAAACAACCAACATTTTATTCAAACATCAACCTATCCAACCCTATCCTATCTAAAGCACATATCTTTTTGGCAAGATGATCTAAATGACTATTTACTTGTTTGGTTAATGATTTTTTCCTTTGATATTTTTATGTCAGGTTCTTATGCTACTCAAGGATATCCTCATGATTAGAGGAGCAAGGATGGAACTTGGCATGGGTTTTTCATTTGTTGTGTTTATGGGATGTATTTCATCAAGTTCCAGTGCAAGTGTTCTTGGTGTCTCTATTGGCACGTTTCATTTAGCATGGTCTTATATCCTCTGTAGATCAAAGTTCACCTAACACTTTTCTATAGGTGGATCATCATGTTTTATGACTGTCACACATACCTCAACCATAAACACTAACACCTCAGGATGGATGTAATCATTCCTTGCCTATAATGTGCTTGTCTATGCAAAGCGATATCATCTTCACTTAGGTCATTCCATTCCTTGGTGTATATTTATCTATTTTCAAAAATTAAAAAACATTCGATGATGAAAATAAGCACTTTTAAAGAAAGCTCACCATCCCCATTTCTCACATTTCCCATATCTTTCCCCTATCCTCCCTCCTTCTCTATTTCTTCTAAGCCCATTCTTTTTATTTCCCTTGATTTATCCCTCTTTCCCTAATCATTATAATTTTCTTCACTTCTTACAAATTTCTTCCTCTCTTTTCTTCTTATGCTTTGACAAACCAAAATCAATTACATGTTGCATTTTACATTTTTCATACATACATGATAATGTTAAGACATTGTAGATATAATAATCATATTACATCTTATGCATTCCACAATTGCATCACATAAGGATATTAATCACATAAATATAAGCATGATACATTTTATTTGTATACATAGTATCTCAGAACCAATATTCCAATCATATAAGCATTAGATTAGATATTCATGATATAAATCCTTACATGGTATTATAAGCATTAAACATTAAGTTTTTCCACATAATCACATCCTCTACACACAAACACATTAGCCATATTCATATATTGCATTCATTTATTCATACATAAAAAATCATAACATTGTATACACATATAGATAATCATTGCATAGTACATCATCATAATAACATATAGTGTGCATCCATAGATCATATCATAGAAAGTCATACATAGTCATCCAAAAAATCCAAAAAGAGCACCATGCATGTATCCCACATAACATGTCATAGTCTATAACTAATCAAAATGTCTACATAATCATAAACTGTAGAGCTATGAGGACGAGCTACCCTTTGACTATGTAGACCTATTCTCTTGAGCTCTAGAAGAACCTACCCCTACCTATCCTTGAACCACTGATGATGGTCATCACGACAAACCCATGGGTCTCACAACCTCTTGACTGTTGATTTGTGTATCATGCTCCTCATTTATCCACCCATGTGAAAATTGGCTACCCTACGGTCCATCGGTACTACACTTTAATACATATCTTTGTAGTACTGCATCTCTCATTCATACCTAACCATCTCCATAACAATATTAGATGATGGTCCCTTGACTATCTTTGTAACTCTTAGCATCACCTGCTTGACTCTCTGTACTCTGCTCACTGCATTATCCCTCCCAACCTGCAAACCTACTACCTATTCTAATGCCTTGTCCCTCTCCTCTTGCATCTCTCTCTAAGAGAGCGATAGATAGTTGATATTACCTTGCCTCCTACTTATCTCCTGATCTCTTCTTCTCATCCTCCCTTGTAGGCTGACCCCTGGGCTCATGTACTGCTTGTACCTGATCCCTTGACCTCCTCTCCACTAGGTGGCCCACAACATGCTCTCCCTAAAACTATCCCTAGTCATGCACAATGCCCTTGACAATAAAGTCCACATACACTCTACTATGACCTCACCTTTGATCCTTCCTAACTACATCACCCTTGACTCCCCACCATCCTTGCATTGGTATTGTTACTTGTTATGCTCCATCTCCCAACCTTATCAATCGTGGTGGATTGTGTGCTACAAACCACTCCCTATACTCTGCAATTAATCTTAGGTCTATATCACATCCCTCTGTATATCCCAAACCACTAGTCTCTCTTGTACTAGAAATAAGTCAATAATCGTTGAATTTTCTTTAATGTTGGGTATCCAATGTAAGGACCTCCATAATTCCATAATAACATAATTCATAAAATAAAGCATTAAATATTCCACATGTCCAAATATACAAGATTAAAATTGAGAAATTATATTTTAACATAAGGTTGGAGTAAATAAGTATTAGTACACAAATTAATATCAAGGTAGAACACAAGGAATATATTCATTTACACTTGATCACTAGGTAAATTAGAAAGAATACATAGAGACCAGATCATGAAGACCACCAAGATAGGAACTTTGACATCTGTCTCCCACAATCACATCAGGGTGAGAACATTATCAAAGCACGTATCTGCCCTACCACGAAGTAATTACACTTCCGCAAAATCTTTCATGATACGAAAGATACCCGACCCAACACGACGTAGACTAAAAAAGTGAATCTAACAATATTAATGGAATTCATTATAGTATGACATATCTACATCTAATGCTATCTTGAAGACACAAGATTCATTAATAATATGAAAATAAATAGAAGAATTACCCTTTCTAGAATATAACATTATTTCATCTAATTGAGTTCCTTTCCATTCATGAGTATTTCATTAATATAACATAATTTCACCTCATACATAGAGAAAACGCAAGAATACCGCCATGAACACATAAGCATATAGAACCTACCTAGGTAATAAGAGCGTATAGGAGAACATATGGGTATTCCAATGTATTGGATCATGTCCATCCATATATCTCCTATCAATATTGCATGCATCTTCATACATAGTTAATCTAAAAAAGTTATTTAAAACATTATTCAAGAATATATTACAAGGTGATGATGATAACTCACATCTTATCAATGCTTAAGTAGATTAGAATAATGATCCTTTAATGGTCTCTTACTCTTGAGGTCATTAAACCTTTTAAATAAATTACACAAATATTTAACCCAATTATGATCCTCTAGGTCATGACATTATCTTATGGTATTGATAGAGATACTACCATTTGGATAAGATGATAAGTCTTATATTGTTCCTTAAGGAGGTAGTAAAGATTTTACAAACTTTAGAATAAAGAATCTTCATATCAATCTTAACTATATATTAAACAAGATAAAACTCTCATGCTTTTTCACTAATAATGATAAATCAACATTATATCATACCAAGTAATTAATTATTGCCCAATTCCTATCAATAGATAATAAAGATTATACAAATATTGATATCATCTATCATAAATTAAACCAATAAACTTCCATAATTATTACCATTCCTTAATATTGTCACTAAAAAACATAGCTATAATCGAGATCTAAATTTTCAATGAACATCCTAAATAATATGGATGCAATAATGAAAACCACTTAATATATCTATAACATGGCTATTATTGAAACCAACCCCCAAGCTTTAGACTTAATGCTATATTTGTTTTCTACCGCTAACCCTTGTCCACATTAAGAGCTCTATCATAACAAGGTTGGATAGTGATATTCTATATAGTAATTTATCTAAACACATTTTGTTTATGTCATAACTCGAAAGTTATTGTTGATTAGAAAAATATCTATCTTATTGTACAGTACCATTGTCAAATAAATATCAATACACTTACATTAAACAAGTGCCACATAATGGAGAGTACTTGCCATCATAGTATTGTAATAAAAAATATTTGTTCTAATTTTTAATTATTATAATTTTGAGCTATAATAAAAAATATTATTTTAATTTTTAATTATTATAATTTTGAATCTTTGTAATTTTAAAATTATATTAGTATAACTATATTTATGTAACTATAACTCTTACTTTAATAAAATAATATCCAAATGGGCGGTGACTCTTGATGATTGGCCAAAAAGTGCGGTGGAAGTTTTTTGTAATCTTGATCTTGATCTCCGAGTTGGAATAGTGTGTTGCTATTTTTTGAAGCTATTAATGAAAGGGTGTGGTGGCGGGGTGATGTGACATGGGCTGCACTTGGTGCTCACAATTGAGGATGGGTGGTGCATGAATTTTAATATAGAGTCCACCTTTTCCTTGATTACGCCAAGACAACAATTAGCATTTATGGGCAAAGTCACTGAGAAAATAATGAAAAATCTTTTCAAAATTGATGAGGATATTTTTATTTAGATCATTGAAATCCTTCTAGGTGAAGAATTTTTGATGACTAAACACAATTATAGGATGAATATAGACATTGTGTCAATGGTAGTGGCATGAGGGTTGGAGGTTGGATGAAAAGTGTTGTCACGGGGATTTGCACCCGATGCAAATGTGAAATTGTTTGCAATTCTGTGAAATATGGGACTGCTCTCAGGCTGTGGGTATCCTATTTTGAGAGTAGACCTCAGAATTATAGGCCGGCTTCCTTTTAGATCACCTAAAACTAACTGAAAACTGACTTGGGAAAAGAGGTAGAAAGATATGCATAAAATGAAACTACTACTAAAAAGGTGATCCTCCAATGATTGAAAATGATCTAAAATGCTTACAAACTCACAAAATGCTCAAGTATTGAAACTATGGAATCTCACAACCCTATTATTATTGCCTGCAAAAATGATTCTCATGAAAGGCTTTAACTTTCTAATGTATACAAAAAGGATAACAATGAGGTTCTCACAACTTTGATTCAAAAGAATGAAAACACTAACACATACCTGCACTATGACATAATATTCTTTGCATTCAACATTGAAGGAATCTAATAAAATAAAAGATAACACAATATTTCACCATAAAACTCACAAACAACACTTGAAAACCAAGGATAATGGAGAAGGAGAAAAAGCTTCTTTATTGAGAAATAACAGTTATCTGCATTCCAAATTTGAAAAAAAAAAAATTGCTTATAAAAGTTTGAAAATACTCATAAGGAATGAGTTACATAAATCTCAAAAGCTTGCTACCACAACAAGTCTCCAAAACTTAGTACTGGAGAAAAAAGAGTGAAGAAAAGAGACTTATACAAACGGCCTTCCAAAATTCAAATTCAAATTTTGGCTCTCAAAAAATATGTGTTGTCATCTCTTCTCCAAATCAGGCCTCTAACTGAAAGAAAACTTCTCCGAAGAAGTACAAGGAGTCATGATTTCACAAACCACTCCAAGAGGTTGGATATAACTGAAAATCCCTTTAAAAAAGGGGTGTAACTGAAAGACTCAAGTAGTTAACCTCCTCAAAATGCTCCTTGACTGATCCTTTAACTACTTGGACTCTCTAATTGAAGCTAAAGTGCCAATTAAGTGAACAAATCACCTATTTTAACTCCACATGTTGGCAAGGAACTCCAATTATCTCCTATATGCATGCATTACAACTCTTTCTTAGCTATTATTCAACAATACATCAAAGGTATCCATTTTTCTTCAGTGAATAACCTTTATTAAAGTGATTTATACTATCACTTTAACAAAGTCTTACAATTTGTACAAAAACCTAAAATAAACTTAAGAACCTATAAGTGTTCAAAACACTTAAACAAATAAAAGAAAATCATAGCTTTCATGGGAAATAATTTTTTTTTTTGCAAAACGAAAGAAAAATCCCTCTACCCTATTGGGTATCTACTAGGGTTTCGACCCTAATCACAAAAGCAAAAAGATGAAAGACATTCTCTTTTATTTATTGCAACTTCTGTGTTTCTAGAGGAATAACCGCCATGAGGAAACTAGGGTTTCAACTAGGGAAACTCCATTGAGCCACTACCCTTATAGATGATTTGATGAAGATTTGCAAAGGATTTCTACCACAAAATGCAAGGTATGTACCCTATGTTTCTGCTAGCTATGGTTAGCATTTTACTGTGGTGAATACTCTTCGTGATTTTGAAGGTTGTTCTTGTGTGCCACTTTCACTACATCCTTGCGGCTTTCTATTGTTGGAAATATGAAGGAATTGATTATGTGTTGCATTGATGTTTTGTCATTGATGTCAACACTAGCTGTTATGGTTGGTTACCGACATATAGGTTTTGGTTATCAGTAGAAGAACTAGTGTTACCGATAGAAGGGACTATCAGTTGGATACTATTAACATGTTTGGACCAATGAAATATGTTTGGTTTGATGTGTTGCATGTTTCTGGAGTATGTTTTGGGTAGTTGGTATTGACTTGGTGATCAGATGCTATCATATACTCTAGTAAGCCTATACGGTAAGGGTTTAAGGTTTTACTAGCAGAGCTTTTACTGAGAATATTTGACAGGATGCACAAGTGTCATTGGTGCGGCTTCTTGATGGAATTCAAGATGCAGAAGGTGATCTTTGTTCGTGCCTTGACTAATTGGAGACATCACTTTGGTGTAGTGAATCTATTTAGGTCTGGTACCTATCCAGGTTATGAACCGGTATCATGTTACATGTTCTCTACACGTTACCAGGATGATTTATGGATTGGTTAATGTTGTTTTGGTCTAAAGCCAACATGGCATATTATTGTAATATGGATGTATGTAATGATCTTATTGTAATATCTTTTAGGTGGCCGACCTAATTGGCTTAGGCCTTAGGGTTTGTATAAATTGATGTAAGATCTCATTGTAGATCATGGTTGTAATGGTCGTGGTCAAGGAATGAAATATCACATGCGAAGGAGATTTGGTCGATCATAGGTGATAGAATTGGGTTTATGTAAGAGGTCAAAGGGCTCTGGTATTGAGCTTAACTGAGACTGTAATCAAGCATGGTAGATGCTATCACTGGCGGTTCATTCTTTTGGATTGTTTTCCAATTATATTGAGGTGGTTATAACCTCTCTGTAGTCAGTGAGACTCCTTTGTAATGAGCAGTACGCTCTAGGCAGTGTGCCTTCCTGCATGTGCAAGCCCCTTATTGTATCACATACTTTCTGCAGAAGTATCATCTGACTGTGGGTAGGCTTCCCACCGTGGTTTTTCCCTTTACCGGGTTTTCCATGTACAAATCATGGTGTTATGTGGTATGGTTGCATTGTGTTAATTCTTTGTTTCATTCTTAAGTTTAATTGCTTACCAGTATCTATTTTTTCTATTCCGGTATTCAATGTTCATGTGCTCTAGTTAAAGGTTATAAAGTGGGTTGATTAATATAATCTATTGACAACTGATTCACCCCCCCTCTCAGTTGTCCACTGGTTATCCTAACAATTGGTATCAGATCTTTGGTCCTCTTTTGTAGAAGCTTAACCGCTTGAGGTAGATCCTATGACAACTAATAATTCAAATCCACCGACAACTATTTTCAGAAGAGAAATCCCTAAGCTTTATGGAACAAACTATGGGATATGGAAAATCCGAATGGAGACTCATCTTAGATGTCTTGGCAAGGATATTTGGGAGATCACTGAGAAAGGATATACACCTTATGATCTGACATTTGGCAATCCTTCTCCTGCAGACTTGGACAAAAATATTGAAAATGATTGCAGAGCAAGAGAAGCCCTCTTGTGTGCACTCACTGATCAAAAAATCATGGGATTGACTGATAAATCATTTGCAAAGGTTATGTGGGATAAAATCAAAAATTCGAATGAAGGTGACCCTAATGTCAAAATTGCTAAACTTGATGGTTACTGGGTAAGATATGAGAACTTGAAGATGGAAGATGATGAAAGAATTGCTACATTTAGTAAATGAGATTTTCATGGGAATTCAATGTTGTGGAGGATCTCTGAATGAAGATGAAATAGTTTCTAAAGTCTTGAGAGTCCTACCACCAGCTTACAAGATGAAGGCTATTGCAATTAATGAATTGAGAAAAATGGAAAACACTTCAGTTAACAGAGACATTCTGATTGGGAAATTATCTGCTTTTGAGCTTGAAGAATTTGGACCCTCTGGAGCTGCAAAGTCTGAACCTGTTTTTCATGCATCATCATCTACCAGAAAAAGTGATTGGAAAGCCCTATATGCAAAAGAATTGGAAGATATGAGGAAAGAGGATGAATAATTTGAGCAACTTGAAGCCTTATTTGCTAGAAGAGTACCTAAAGGACTGACAAGAAGTAAGTATGAAGGAAAAACACCTTTTAAATGTTTTGCATGTAATAAGATTGGTCATTTTGCATCTAGATGTTCTGAAAGGAATGAAAGATTTGAAGAAAGAGTTAAGAAATCATTTAAGCCTAATCATAACAAATATAGATTCAAGAAAAACAAACAATGCTACATAGCAGATGAGGAAGGAGTAAATGATGACCTAGAGGATGAACCAACATGAGACTTTGCTAGCGCATCCGACAATGGAAAGGAATGGATGTTCTATTCTTTAAAGGAAGATGAACCAGAATCAACTATCAAGAATGAAGAAAAGGCCCTAGCAGGAAAAGTTGAAGACAAGGATGAATGGGTAATTGATAGTGGATGCTCACATCATATGACTGGAGATAAAAGAAAATTTATGTCCCTGCAAGAATACAATGGCGGTCAAGTCAGATTTGGGGATGACAAAGCCTGTATAATCAAAGGTAGAGGTATTATTTCTCTGGATGACAAGAATAATACTGATAATGTCTTTTATGTAGAAGGTTTAAATCATAATATTTTAAGTGTTGGTCAATTGGTGGATAAGGGGTTCCAACTTCAGTTCAAAGATAGAAAATGCAAAATCATTAACAAAACTGGTTTGGAGATTGCAACCGGTACTCAGACTGGAGGTAATATCTTTCACTTGAACATTGGTAATAAGACATGTTTGATTTCTTATATTGATGAGAGTTGGTTATGGCATAAGAGGTTGTGTCATGTTAATTTTGATTATATTGTTAATATCAGTTCAACAAAGGCAGTTAGAGATATACCTAAGATTATAAAGCCTCATAATCCGGTATGTAAGGAATGTCAATTGGGAAAGCAAGTTAGAACTTCTTGTAAGAGCATACAAGATAAATCTAATGATGTGCTTGATTTGATTCATACTGACTTATGTGGTCTAGCAAGGACCAGAAGCTTTCAAGGTGATAGGTACTTCATGCTAATAATTGATGATTATTCTAGAATGATGTGGGTGACTTTTCTAAGGGATAAGTCTGAAGCTTTTGAGAAATTCAAGATCTTCAAAGAAAAGGTGGAAACAAAAACTGGATTGAAAATCAAATGTTTGAGATCAAATCAAGGCGGTGAGTTCACTTCTCATGAATTTAACAGTTTTTATGAGACAAATGGAATTAGGAGACAGTTATCTACACCCCAGACTCCTTAGCAGAATGGAGCAGTGGAAAGGAAGAATAGAACCATTTTGGATGCAACAAGAACCATGATGATGGAAGCTGAATTGCCTCACATATACTAGAGAGAAGTAGTGAGTACATGAGTCTACACATTCAACAAAGTTCATATCAAAGGTGAAACTGGTAAGACTCCTTATGAATTATGGTTTGGACATACACCCATTGTTAAATATTTCAGAATTTTTGGAAGTAAATGTTATATCAAAAGGGATGATTCAATTGGGAAGTTTGATCCTAGATGTGATGAAGGGATATTTCTTGAATATTCAATTCAGAGCAAAGCATATAGATGTTATAACAAAATATTGCAGAAAATTGTGGAGAGCGCAAATGTGAAAGTAGATGAGCAATACAAAGATCATTGTATATCATATGACAAAGAACCAACAGTGGAAATGATCACAACTGAATCAACAATGCCTCAACTGGTACAAGACACTAAGATAGTTACACTGGTACAATTAGAGAATTCAACTGTGACTGATGATCAGAACAAAGAACCCGAAGTTCAGAAGACACCAAGGTATGTAAGGTTAAATCATTTTGAAGATCAAATCATTGGAGATAGGAACAAGGGAGTTATGACAAGAAGAAGACTGTCAAATGAAGAGGTATGTATTATTTCTCAAATTGAACTAGCATCTATTATTGAATCTTGTAAAGATAAACATTGGTTAAAAGCTATGGAAGATGAATTAGATCAGATAGAGAAGAATAAGACTTGGACTTTAGTTCCCTGACCTAAAAATAAGAATGTTATTGGAACTAAAGGGGTTTTTAGAAATGAAACTAAATGAGGATGGTCAAGTTGTAAGAAACAAGGCTAGACTGGTTTGTAAAGGATATTCTCAAATGGAAGGAATTGATTATGGTGAGACATTTGCACCAGTAACTAGAATTGAAGTTGTTAGACTATTTCTTGCCTATGCAACATACAAGAACTATAAGGTCTATCAAATGGATGTTAAATGTGCATTTTTGAATGGTGAACTTGAGGAAGAAGTATACATTGAGCAGCCTGATAGATTTTCACTGACAGATGACAAAGATATGGTTTGCAGGTTAAGGAAAACATTATATGGATTGAAACAAGCTCCTAGAGCTTGGTATGCAATGTTGGATAAATATCTTTTGAAGCTTGGTTTTACTAAAGGCAACGCTAACAGTAATCTATATTACAAGATCATTGATGATGATATTCTGATTATTGAAATATTTGTTGATGATATCATTTTTGGAGGTGAAGATAAATTGTGCATGGAATTCTCTAATACTATGAAGAATGAATTTGAAATGTCTATGATTAGTGAGATGAGATTTTTCTTAGGTTTGCAGATTACTCAAACCGACAAAGGCATTTTTTTCTATCCAACTAAGTATCTAAGGGAATTGTTGAAGAAGTTTGGGATGGATAATTCCAAACCGGTAAGTACTCCTATGGTGACAAGTGAGAAATTATCTATCAAAGACACATCTGCACCGGTAAATTCGACAAGGTATAAGTCTATGATTGGTGGCTTGTTATATCTAACTCAAACTAGACCAGATATTATGAATGCAATTAGTATTGTTTCAAGATATCAAATTAATCCTAAATAAAATCATGAATGTGCAGTAAAGAGGATATTCTGGTATTTGCAAGGAACAACAAAATATGGCTTATGGTATTCTAGAGATGATAACTTCACTTTATGTGCATATACAAATTCAGATTGGGCAGGAGATATTGATGACATGAAGAGAACTTGTGGTGGAGCTTTCTTTCTTGGAAAGAAATTGGTTTCATGGATCAACAAAAAATAGTCATGCATTTCTTTATCTACTGCAAAAGCTGAATATGTTGCAACAACAACTAATTGCACTCAAGTCTTGTGGATGAAGCAAATGTTGAAGGATATCAAGGTAAATTGCAGTGAACCGGTAGTTATATATTGTGATAACTTTGCAACTATTGACATATCTAAGAATCTGGTATTTCACTCTAAGACTAAGCATATTTCAATAAAATATAACTTTTTGAAGGAAAAGGTGGAAGAAAAGGAATTCAAATTGGTTTATGTGAACACTAAAGAGTAGATTGCAGATATATTCACTAAACCGTTGTCTAAGCAATCATTTGAATATTTGAGAGATAGGTTAGGGGTATCTACCCCTTTGGTAGAAACTTAATTGATGGAGCAGACCATCAGTTCGATATGCATCATCAACTTTATCCTTTTCTTCATATTGATGTAGTGGTGCTACTACTCAGGGGGAGTAGTCAACTTTGAGATTCATAGAATTTTGATATCTATGTCATATCTTTGGCATTGATGTCAAAGGGGGAGAGTTATATGTGAAAAACAATGTTTATGGGAGAGATTCAGACCAGTTTCAGATTGGACTGCACTCCTCAGGGGGAGTTGCTAGGATTTTTCATTTTTTCATTGTTATACCTTCTATGAGAAATGTTTGACATTTCTTGGCACTTAGATGTTTTATTTTTCACATCTAGTGTTGCCATCAATGCCAAAGGGGGAGATTGTTTTCAATATGAAGGAATTGATTATGTGTTGCATTGATGTTTTATCACTGATGTCAACACTAGCTGTTATGGTTGGTTACCAACATATAGGTTTTGGTTACCGCTAGAAGAACTAGTATTACCGACAGAAGGGACTATCAGTTGGATACTATCGACATGTTTGGACCAATGGAATATGTTTGGTTTGATGTGTTGCATGTTTCTAGAGTATGTTTTGGTCAGTTGGTATTGACTTAGTGATCAGATGTTATCATACACTCTAGTAAGCCTATACCGATAAGGGTTTAAGGTTTTAGTGGCAGAGCTTTTACTGAGAATCTTTGATAAGATGCACAAGTGGTGTTGGTGCGACATCTAGATGGAATTAAAGATGCAGAAGGTGATCTTTGTTTGTGGCTTGACTGATTGGAGACATCACTTTGGCGTGGTGAGTCTATTTAGGTTAGGTACCTATCCAGGTTATGGACCAGTATCGTGTTACATGTTCTCTACATGTTACCAGGATGATTTATGGATTGGTTAATGTTGTTTTGGTCTAAAGTCGATATGACATATTATTGTAATATGGATGTATGTAATGATCTTATTGTAATATCTTTTAGGTGGCCAGCTTAATTGGTTTAGGCCTTAGGGTTTATATAAAGTGATGTAAGATCTCATCATAGATCGTTGTTGTAATGGTCGTGGTCAAGGAATGAAATATCATATGCGAAGGAGATTTGGTCGATCATAGGTGATCGAATTGGGTTTATGTAAGAGGTCAAAGGCCTCTGGTATTGAGCTTAACCGGGAATGTAATCAGGCATGGTAGATGCTATCACTGGCAGTTCATTCTTCTGGATTGTTGTCCAATTATATTGAGGTGGTTATAACCTCTCTGTAGTCAGTGAGACTCCTTTGTAATGAGATGCACGCTCTAGGTAGTGTTCCTTCCTACATGTGCAGGCCCTTTATTATATCACATACTTTATGCAAAAGTATCATCTGACCGTGGGTAGTCTTCCCACCGTGGTTTTTCCCTTTACTGGGTTTTCCATGCACAAATCATGGTTTTATGTGATATGGTTGCATTGTGTTAATTCTCTATTTCATTCTTTAGCTTTATTGCTTACCAGTATCTGTTTCTGCTATTCTGATATTTAGTGTTTATGTGCTCCGGTTAAAGGTTATAAAGTGGTTTGATTAATATAATTTGTTGACAACTAATTCACCCCCCCTCTCAGTTGTCCACCGGTTATCCTAACAACTATTATACTTGGTATTGTTTCTATAAGCTATCATACCTCCGTGAATGAGGTTTTGATCTCACTGTGCATTCTCATTGCATATTTTGATAGGTTTGTGATGAGTTTTTTGCTATATTTTATGCATGAGTGTCTTTCTTTGGACAACACTACCCTTATTTCTTGATACAAAATCATTGTTAAATGCTCCTTTGAATCTTTTGACAGGCTTGAAGACTGCTCTTTCTTGGGTCCGTGTATACTTCCTTTGACAGGGAATTTGGTTGTATCTCTTACAGTGACTATTTTTTTGTGCTTTAATGCTCACTAGGAACTCTTTGTCACATGTATAACTAAATTTTCCATGCTATGGATAATGATATGATTTGTTTTTGTTGTAGGATAGATATTTTTTACACTATGGATACTTCATGCTTAGTGTCCTCATTTTGTCTATCCAAACCCTATACTTTTCTTTTTATAGCTATGCAACTCTTCACAAGCTCTTTGAGGTTCTGTGGTTACCTTATGATTCAGACTTTCAAAGATGATTGTAGTCTACTTTGATATGAGTAATTTTTATTGGAGATCCATCCTCAAGAGCCCAGATTGAGTTTGTCTTAGGGTTTAGGGCTTTTTACACTTGAATATCTTTGAATAAAGGCCTCCCCTTCATCTTGATGCTATTGTTATTGATCCCTTTGCTGGTTATCATGATCCTTTACAATGTGTGCTATTATATGATCTTTGAACTGTCCCATGAAGCTTTGGATGTTATGATTGATTATTCATAACCCGCTACTAGGACTTCTCTTGACTATCCTAGGGCTTCCATATCTTTTAATCATACTTCTTCACAAAGCCAGGTAAGTGTATCTACCATTGAAGACTTGCTACAAGGACTGTCATCTTCCATTCTCATCACTATTTGAACTGCTATGAAATGGCTACTACAAATTCTTGAGACACATATACACTGCTCAATACTGTCTTTGATGTTCATGATAGGGGTTTTCTTTCTATGGCTATGAAGTGATTGTTCACTTATGATTGAACTATCGCTTTGTAACAAGAATTTGAGAACTTTGTAAATGCCTTTGTATGTATGCTAAGGTTGTTTATCCTTGTATTGATCATGAATTGTGTCACTGTGTTCTCAACACACTGATCTCAAATGATCAAAGACTACATATAAGTACCATTACCAATAACAAGATTACTCCTTGGTGTTTTTATCATTTCTATCTTATAAGTACTGTCTACCTTGAATCTTCTCTATTGAGGTCATCATTATAAAGCCCTTCTTGTCTATGAGGAACTGTAGGTTATTCTCCATTTGACAGTCTTCACTATTTCATGTGCTATTACAAATATTTACTTAGGGAAACCACTGGTGCTATTGGACTGTCAATTTGAGGTCATGAATGCTTCATGACTATTACAACATTTTGTGGCGTTTTCCATCAATGACACCCTTGTGTTTTATGCCTAAGGATTACATGTCACTGTTTGATGTTTGATTCAAAAACCCTGTGATCTTATTCCATTAATGTAATGTCTTGATAATACTATCCTAATCTAAGAAGTGACCATGACTATCATCTATGCTTTTATAGAGTGCTCCAAAACTCATTTGATGGCTTCTATGGTCTACTAATGATGATTCTTGGTGCATGGTTGTCTTACTTTGTCAAGAAGATTTGCTATTACAGGTTCGCTGTCCTTTTACTATTCTAGACCACTGTTAATGTTGTAAATATACTATAGTTTATTTTCATTTCCATACATTTCTCTTATACTCCATGACTTGCAAAAATGGTGCTACTTCCTTGAATCATACTATTGTTTATGAGGAATATACTCTATGTTTTCTTGAGATGGCTTTTTAGATGATTCTAACAATCCATGATAATACTATCATTCATGTCTTCATTACCATGCTGCTACAAGAGTGTTCTCATGACTATAATTGGCTTTATCATTTGTGAACTTGAATGAAGCTCATAGCCTGTCATTTATGGCTTTGCACATGCATTTACTAGTATAAGCCTTCGATGTTCTGAAATTATGAGTTAATGTCTCTGTGATAGGGACCTTTTAGTGTTGATCTTATCAAGACTGCATATGGACCTGTGAAGAATGTGATATCTTATTGTCGCTTTCATATTACTAATATCTTTATTTATCTTGTCTGAGATATTAATGATATTGTTATTCTCTTGACAACAAATCTCCATTCTTTTTGACCTTCTGATTAGGCACAATGGTGACTGTTTCTTGTGAAGTATTATCCTATTTGATATCTCATGATAGTGGTGCGGTAACGAGTGAAGTACTCCATGTACTAGACTGAGATTTCTCCATGAACTGGGATTGTTTGAAAGTGAGCTATTATTGATACTTTTTGACTATTCTAATGACAATGTCATACCCCAGTAGCTACTATGTGCATCACTTCATGGACTGATCTTACTATTCATAAGGCTACTATCATGAATTGTATATTTTTACCAACAATCTCATCTACTCATGACTGTTACAGTCCAAACCTTGTCACTTTGAAGACTATATTAAACTGCTAATGAACTGCTACAAGCTGAACAATGATAACTGCTTACTGTGTATTTTCTTTGTTCATTTATGAGTGTTCTTTTGTGACTGCAACTTTATTGTCACCACTGCTATACATGCCTTTATAATATCTATTAACTGTGAATTCTTGATGTATAGACTACTCTTTTACTGTGGTTGCACTAAGACAGTAAATTAAAACTATTGCCACTTCTGTCTTTCATATCATTATAGTATTGTACTCTATCTCCTTGATTGCGTATTGTCCTAGCATGACTGTATGCAATCTCTTTGTATACATCCTTATCACTTGAATTCTCTAACTGGCTGTTCATGATGCTTACTTGATATGCATCCCTTGTTGGTGTATTTAATTGCATTCACTATTATGATAGCAACTCTTAACAGTATTAAGTACTAATCAAATAGATGCACTTAAAATGAATCATTATTTGTTTCGTCTCTTCGTGCACTGTTGCATTGCACACACACATTGACCCTTTCCACTGTAATTTATCATTCTGAGTATTATTAAACCTTTTTATTGTCCTAAATGTTTCAGTTGTCTTTTGATTGAAGTGTCAAGGTTTTGTTTTGGCACACAATGGTTATCAAAGCATTATGATTGCTCTAGATAGCTATATGTACTAAAGAAAAATATTGACACCTCTTTGAAATACTCCGGATCTGAAACATTAATATGCCTCTCTATCCTCTTTGCTAAAATTAATGAGTTGGGCTCAGCCCCTGCGGGAGCCACATTTTACACCACTCATATAAAATTGATAGACAAACATGTTACTTTCCTGTATCTGCACATGAAGCAAACAAGTTAGACAAAAATAGTACATATCTGATTTCTCCTTGATGTTTTGATCTAATATTTGTCTCCTCGACCTAATGAGATACTAGCTATTATGATGCAAATGAAGAATATATTATGTGTTTGTAGGTGCATATGCAAATATGGAATGATGACCCTTCATTGCTCTAACATTATTTTCTCAAATGCAGGTACATGACAACAAGGAGGCACACCTAGTTGCAGGATGGACGAAAGACTATAGATGCTACAAGACAAATCAAAGAGGGGTCGTCATTCAGGAAATGACGAGTCACCCTTCCTTATCTGCATTTACTTTAATGTTCTGCATCTGTAAAAAATTTTTTTTTCCTCATTTGCACCACCAGTTAGTCTCATAGCTTGTGTGAGACATTGTACATTCATAATAATAAATATTACTTTCTCATATAATCTGCTTTCTCTTTCTACTTCATATGCACTTGCATAATGAGAAATGACAGTAATCTATTTGTTTCTTTCTTTTTAAATTCGCATGAATGTAATACAATAGAATAAAAATGTACCTTTTGTTTGTGAACACATAAAAGCTCTACCTTATTGAGCTTATAGCGAAAATAGGTAACAAAAAGAAAATGTTGAATGGGTGTTGAAGGGTTGTGTGGAAAATGATTGGCTATATGGTTTGCATTCGATATTGGAAAGGGCAATTTTAGGGGCAAGGTTTATGCCTAAAGAGGTGGCCAAGGGCATAGATGGGGAGACTCCTCAACTGCTGATATTGTTTATTCATTGGGTGTAAGGGATGAACAAGGATGAGTTCTGAGAAGAAGTGTATATCGGTTGGGATTCATTGATTCATCACCTACGGGTGAAGAAATGAGAGCGAGCTAAAGGAAAGAGGAAGGTAGGGCTGGAAGAAGAACCAGAAGCAAGATTCAAGATAAAAGACTAGTGGGTTAATGGGCCTTTGAAAGCAATGGTGAAGAAATGAAAATAAAAACATTTTTTTTTGTTTAAAGCTTGTTTATGTAGTTACTTGATCGACTGCTATATGTTTTAAACTGTTAAATTGTATAAATGGGTGTATAGGGTAGAATATTGGTAGGTAGGGGTAGGGTTTTGGTTGATGTTTTGTCAAACTATGGACGTTGTTTCAGAGCAAAATTTTGCAATGTTTTTTTGTGATGCGGGATAGATGATACTACAACTTATGTAATTTGTTTTGAATATCAATAAAATACGTATAATTACTGACAAAAGTAAGATTAAAAAATTTATGATTTCAAAAAGTATTAAAAAATAGAATGATTTCAAAAAGATATATAAAATACAATTATAGAGAATACATATAATAATTAGGTTTATTTTTTAATAGAAATATTTATATTTAATTTTTCATTTAATTTAATTTAAACTGAAACAAATCCTTATAATTAGTTTTATTATCTATATTTTGAGATAAAAAAGAATTATGAAAATTTATGTATCTTTATAGAAAAAATATTTTATTTACAATATTATAAATAATAAAAAATAAAAAACTATTTAAAATAGATATTTCTTTTTAAAAAATACAGAAAAATCCAAAAAGAACCTAAAAAATCTATCATTCTTAAAAATTTGCTCCTATAACACCAAATTTTTTAAACCAATCATAGTGTAGATAAATAATTTCTACAATATCTTAAATTTAAAAATATAAATCTCAACTTTACAAAAACCAAGTTTATTGGAAAGCAAAAATAATAATCACTTTTGATTGGTGCAAACTAATTGATTAATTGGGCTACGACAATAACTAAGTATAAATTTCTAATAGATCAAACATTATTATAAAGCAAGTTATAGTTTCCATTTTATAAAATTAACTCAATCCACCCTCTTGATTTGTCTTCCTAAGCCATTCTTTCCCTTCTTTTAAGCCTCCAGAACATGCATTAAAAACAATGCCCATCCTCCTCTTTATTGGTTCTGTTAGCAGTGTTTCTAAATTTGCATTCTTATCTACAACTTTCCTAGTGGGAAAAAGTAACTTCTAGTTTAATGTTAGAAAACTCCAAATCTAAAAAAGTGGGCTGTACTCTAACCATATTCTGCAATGGGTCTTCCATAATGGTCAGTGGGTGGATATGGCGGTTTCCGGGAGAAATGATCAGGTTGGGAATCCCTCGTAGGATGGAGTACGACCAATGTCTAAATATTTTCAGGGTTTTTTTTTGCAATCAGAATGGGTATTTGCGTTCTACAGGGAATCCTAATAATGGGGGTTGTCGCCGCAGTTTCAGAGGAAACCCTAATAATGGGGGTAACAGCTGCATGATTCTGAAGGGTTTTTACTCAAGGCATGGTACAAGAGTAAATATTTCAGGCAAATCTTGGAAGGATGTGGTGCAAAAATCAAACCCTAGGAGGTCGTCTGCTTCTATAGAAGTTAATGTCTCTATTCCGGGTGTGAATCTAGAGGTTGGGGTTTTTGTGCAGGCAGGAAAAATCATCCTTAGGTGGCTCTGGAGCCAACAAGGCCCTTCGGTTTTTTATTAAGGCTAATATTTTTAATCCTGGGGTAGGTACTTCAGAGGCAGAAAAGGTATGGTCTTGGGTTCATTTAATTGAAATAATTGATAGTCCTTTGGCCAAAAAAGCTCGAGATTTACACTCCCTTGCAATCATTATTCGGGTATGGGGGGATGTTATTAATTTATCGAAATTGCATAAAAAATTACATGAAGTATGGGCTAGTATTCTTTATTTTCAAGTAATGTTTGGGAATTCCTTCATTATTGTCTTTGATTCGGCAGATGCAAGAGCTAGGGTTTTAGATTCCCCTTTTCTCTAGGTTGGCAAGAACTTGATTTTTGTGAAAACTTGGAAGCCTTTCTTTGTTCTGTCATGGGCTAACCTTAGTAAAGTCCCTATATGGTTTAAATTGCCCAAACTACCTTTTGAGTTCGTTGAATCTGAAATTTTGAAGTTGGTGGGGGGGGGGGGGGGGTTCTTTTGGCACTTTTCTTCTTTCGCATTCGGTATTTGAAGAAGATTCCCTTCTTGTTAAAATTTGTGTTATGGTTAACCTAAATGATACTTTTCCTAGAACCTATAACATCAATTCTATTGATGGTATTTGGCGTCAAGACATTGTTAAAGATTCACAATGTTTTGGGAAAATATCTGTGATTATGGACTCCCCCTTATTTTCAAACCTTAAAGACATCTCTTTTGAGAAATATTCTAAGGAGAAACCAATTGATCAAGGGGATTTTTCTTAGGCATGTGATAATTTGGAATCCCTTTCCTGACAGAATATGTAGGACATTTTATTGCAGAATGGTCATGGTCCTTTGGCTTTCCCAAATCCCAATCCTTCTTCTTCCACATTGTTGAAGGGAACTAAGGATGTAGGAAGGACTGAAATAGATCCACCTCTAGTGGAAAATGTTTTACCTTCTGTTAGGACTGAAATTAATCCACCCAATGTGGAAAATGTTTTTCCTTCTGATAAGATTGAAATTAACCCTCTCCATGTGGAAAATGTTTTACCTTATGAACAAGGAATGACTTATGGGTTAGAAGGTGGAAATCCTATTGATGGCTCAACTGATGCTCCATTGGTTAATCATGAGGTGGAAACTCTGGTGATTGTGCCTGATGAACAACCAATTGCAAAAGTTCAAACTTTGGTGCATAAGTATAATGTTGTTCTAGACTCGATTACTATGGATTGAGTTATTAATTCCATTGATTAGGACTTGGATGTTCTTCAGAAGAGCTGACCAATTCTTCCCTCCTCTAATCCTTTTCAAGTGTTGGAAAATGAGAAAGACAATGATAAGGAGAATTTGCCTCCTCCTATATGTGAAGTATCCTTGACTATGGAGAATAAGCTCCCGATTGTTTAGATTCCTTTATCTTCGGGGTCTCCTTTTACATCTCCTTCAAGAAAGGGTCGTAAACCGAAGAATTTTAAGACTTAGCAGGAGATTGCTACTGGGATTCAGACCACTCCAATTTCATCTCCTGATACTTATCTGAAGAAGAGGAAGAAAAAATTGGTTAGCCCACCTATAGCCCGATCTATTGATACTAAGAGAAATTTGAATAATGCTTTTATCGAGGGGAAGAACTCTCATAAACCTAATCAAGTAAAGAGGGGAGCCTCTACCTCCCCTCGGAGCTAATGAGGGTTATTTTTTGGAATGTTAGGGGCTTAAATTCCCCTAAAAAAAGATGCTTGATTAAATCTCAATTGGATTTAATGAAGTGTGATGTTTTTATGTTGCAAGAAACTAAGCTTATCCTGGCCTCTGCTGATATGTTATTCTTAGCTTGGAAAAAATGGAAATTTTGTGCCTCCCCCTCTTTGGGGGCTTCAGAGGGACTTGCATTTCTTTGGAATTATTTCACCGTTGATTTGTCTTTGGTGGCCTCGTCTAGTAATTGGATGCTTGCTCTGATCAAAAGCAGATATTCTAATACCAAAATTTGGCTCTTTAATGTTTATGGTCCTGTGGGAATTTTGGAGAAAAGAAAGTTATGGGAAGAATTAATTTATGTCTCTTCCCCACTTAATAATTGCTTCCTAGTGTTGGGTGGAGATTTTAATGCCATCATTGACTTGGAGGAAAAATCTGGGGGCATCCTCCCCAATAGTAAGATTATTGCTGCTTTTTGTTCTTTTATTCAGGATTTGCGTTTGATTGACTGTAAGACTCAAAATGGGCGCTTCACTTGGACTAATATGAGGAATTTTTTTCCCAAATAGCTGAAAGACTTGACCGTTTCCTTGTATCTGAGAATTGGATGGAATCTGATTTAGAATTCTTTTCCCTGGTTCTACCTAATGTGGGTTCTGATCACTTTCCAATTTCATTTTCTATCCTTGAGGATAGGGCTCCGCATAAGATTCCTTTCAATTTTGAACCTATGTGGTTTAGGGATTCTTCTTTCTTGTCTTTTCTTAAATATTGGTGGTCTTCTGCTCAATTTGTTGAAGGTTCTACGATGTTTCAGATTTCTAAGAAGATTACTTTCCTGAAAGGGAAAATTCGAGATTGGAATGTCTCTCATTTCAAAAATAATTTTATGGAAAAAGATCGCATTTAGAGGGAGATTGGAAATTAAAATGGTTTTGTTTTAGGTAATGGCATGAATTATACTTCTTTTGATGAACTCAAATCCCTTAAGGCTCAACTTGAGGCAGTTCTTGCTCGAGAAGAAATTTAATGGAGATAGAAGTCTTGGGACCTTTGGCTTTCTGAAGGAGATAGAAACATCAAGTTTTTTCACTCATCCACCAAGCTCAAGAGGAAACACAATATAATTTCTTGTATTGAGGATGCCAATGGATCCCTATTGACTGAGGATGCCAATGGATCCCTATTGACTGAGGATGGTGATATTGTAGTTGAGGCCACTAGATTTTTTAAGTCTTTACTCTCAGCTGAGCCTGTTACTTCTAACCATACCTTACTTGAGGCTATTCCTTCTCTTGTCACAGATGATGATAACAAAATGCTTATGGATCCTTTTACTATCTCTAAAATTAAAGAAGTTATTTTTTCTATGGGACTGGATAAGGCTCCTGGGCCAAATGGTTTTATGATATTATTTTTCCAAAAGTGTTGGGAGTTTGTGGGTAATGATGTTCTCCTTGGCCTGGAAGAATCTAGAAGAAATAGAACCATTCTAAGAGAATTGAATACAACTCTTATTTCCATTATTCGTAAGGTTGATAACCCTAAATCCTTTGTTGACTTTCGCCCTCTTTACTTATGTAATACCTTGTATAAAATTTTCACTAAGGCTATTTCTATTCGTCTTGCTAAGCTTATTCCTAAGATCATTTCTGTGGAATAGGGGGGGTTTCGTTCCTAGTAGGGAAACCTCTGATGGTGCCATTGTGGCTCATGAGATTCTTCATTCTATTATATCATAGAAAATCCCTGCTATGATCTTAAAACTTGACATGATGAAGGCTTATGATAGAGTAGATTGGGATGCATTGACCTCAGTTCTCTATAAATTTGGTTTTGGAAGAAAGTGGGTTAAATGGATTCATGCTTACATCTCTTCAGTCAGGTTTTCAGCCCTTTTGAATGCATCCCCGTGTGGTTTTTTCTCCTCTTCACAGGGGATCCGATAGGGGGACCCTTTGTCTCCATTTTTATTTATTATTTCGGCAGAAGACTTTAGTCATGCTATTGAGTCAACAAGATCTTTTGGCATTTGGAAAGGCATTCATATTGCTAACCTTCCCGTTCCATTTTCTCATTGCCTTTTTGCAAATGACACCCCGTTGTTTGGTCAAGACACCATGGTTGAGGTCAAGACCATTAAGACAATTATCTCTAGATACTCTACTTTTTCAGGACACAAGGTCAATACTGCAAAATCTAAGGTGTTTTTTCTGAATACTTCTCCCCTGGTTCAAAAGAAATTGCAGCTTTTTTGGGGTTATGATATAGGTAATTTCCCTTGCAAGTATCCTTGTGTTCCTTTTTTTGTTGGTTCTGAGAAGCATAGTTTTTGAGATAGGGTGATTTTTTCAGTGTCTGCTAGGATTTTATCTTGGAATCATAAATGGCTCACTCTTTCAGGTAAAATTCTTTTGATTAAGTCTATCCTAAATGCAGTCCCTATTTACTTAATGTCAGTTTTAAAAGCCCCTAAAGTTTCAATTAATCGGTTGCAGTCCATTGTGAGGTCTTTTTTATGGAATGATAATAGAGGAGATAAAGAAAAAATTCCTTTTCTTGCATGGGACAAGGTTTGCCTATTGAAAGATGGGGGTGGAGCTGGTATTAGAGATCTAGTTAAGAAAAAAAATGCTCTTGGTGCTAAGCTTGTGTGGAAATTGTATAAAGAGCCTAATAGTCCATGGGATAATATTATGTTTGCCAAATATTTAGCAATGGGAACTAGGGAGAGTATATTCACAACATCCTCTCTTCCTAAGGGCTCCTCCATTTAGAACTTCATGGTAAAGTGTAGGGCAATTATTCTTCCTCACCTTTCTTGGGTAATTCATAATGGCAATAAGGCCAGATTTTGGGATGAGGTGTGGAATGTCCATCCTACTTTTATTAGTATTAGGGATTGGTCTCCTATTTATAATTTGTTAGTTGTGGTTTGGGGAGAGCATGTAGCTGGTTACTTTTATATTGATTCTTCAGGTCCATACACTGTTGCTAAGTGGAAATCCATTGATTTTCTTCCTGTATAGAATGCATTAAAAATAACCTATGTGAAGGAATTGCATAATAGGTTGCTGGTTTTTCAAGATTATGAGGATGAACTTATTTGGATTAGGAATGCTTCTGGTTCATATTCAATGAAGGATGGCTCTAGGTCCCTTTTACTCCCCTTACCTGATCCCTCTTGGCCCTCTAAACTTTTTTGGCGTCTTGCTTGTTTTCCCAAAGCGGGAGCCTTTTCTTGGCTGGCGGTTCAAGATAAAGTTCTTATTGGAATGAGATTAGATCACCTCGAGATTACCATTGTTTTTCCTTGTGTCCTTTGTGGGTGTAATTTGGAATCATCTTCTCATCTCTTCTTGCATTGTGATTTTGCATCAGGTTGTTGGTATTGGATTTTGATAAGATTGGATGGTATTTAGCTCTTTGTCTAGATCTCTTGTCTCAGTTTAGGTTGTGGCCTCTATTATTCCCTTCTTCCTTTTATGCATGCCTATGGATGGTGGCCCCTTCTATCCTTATATGGAACATTTGACTAGAAAGAAATAGCATAATCTTTAAGAAGAAATCTTCTTCTTTATCTGAGGTAATAAATAAAATTGAGATCTCTATCTTTGAGGTTGTTTTATCTTTTGTTCATAAGAACATTGAGCATCTTAATTCTTTTTCTCACTGGGATAGTAGGATCACTAGAATTTGACAGGTTCTTAAGTCTCTCCCTCCTCATTGTTCGATCTCTAAATGTTTTGCTTCGACCAATAAGAGGAAGAATGCTAAGTGGTGCCCTCCTCCTCACTCTAATTTTAAGCTCAATTATGATGGTGCATCTGGAGGTAACCCAGGTAGGGCAGGTATTGGGATTGTTATTTTTTATCATAAGTCTAATATTGTGAAGGCAGGTTGTCATGATGTTGGAATTTGATCTAATAATGATGCTGAGTTTCAAGCTTTATCTTTTGGTCTTGATATGGCTATCTCTCTGGGTATTAAAGATATTAATATTGAGGGCGACTCAATGGTTACTTTTCAAGCTGTTACTAATAGGAAATGTCATGCTTGGCACTTGCAATATCTGCTGGATAAAATTCTACTTCAACTTTAGTGTTTTGACTCCTTTTCAATATCTCATTGCTATAGAGAGATTAATAGAGTTGCAAATTTTCTTGCCAACAAGGTAATTGATGAGCAACCTGATCATTTGGATGTTTAATCATGGAATATTCCTTCTTATGTTTTTGAAAGAATTTCCTTTGAGATAAGATGATTTATTTCATGCCTAAAGGTAAGCACATTTGTGCTTAGTTTTGGGTATGAGGTCTTTCTTTGTTGATGTTACATTTGGAGGTCTTCTTCTGGGTTCTTTTCTGCTGGTATATGCCATGTTATGTTCTTCTATCTAATGGCTCTTGACAAATTTGATGAATTTTCTGGTATGTATAGTATTGCAATCCTTCAGATGTTGTACACATTTGGTGTGTTGTCTGGCTTTTAAAATGCTTGTCTTTCAAGTGCTTTTTGATGAATTAGCACTTTGCTCAGCTTACATGAAGTTTTGATGTCTTTATCTATATGATCGGTTTTGATATATAAATGTATTTTGGAAGGTTGCTGGGTGTTCAGGTAATCATTGATATCTTACTTATTACCTTTGTACTTCTCTAGGTGTCGTGCATGTATATGTGTGGTAATTGATGGGGTACTGAGTTATTTATGATCCTCTCTTTCCCATTTCTAGTAATGATGTTTTCATGGTTTGATGGGACATTCCCCTTTGTTCTTGGAAGTAAGGTATTATGATTGGAGTCTTTTCCATTAATATGGTTTTATTCCTACTCGGCTCCTTGTATGTGTGAAGGTACAAACTTCATTATCATTCAGTAAGTTTGGGTACTTCAATGATGTCGTGGCCATGGGTAAGATGTTTCTCTGAAGATGGTATCTTTATGCGGATTTCTTTGCACATTTTGTGATATCATTTTAGATTTTCATAAGCATTCTCTATGATGGTTTTTTTGTGCATTAATTATTGATCTTTCTTACTCTATTTATATTGTGTTTATTATACATATTGAGCATTATTCTTCTCTGCTCTTTCTTATTTTGGGAAGGATTTTCGCTCCATGTCATCCTTTGTCGATTCGGGGCATTATAGAGTTCTGGTTCCTCTGAATTTTGGTGACTTCCATGATGACCATGTTTTTGATGATGAAAAAAATGGTAGAATTTTTAATTTTTGTACTCCTGAGATTTCTTATGCTATTAGGAAGGTGGTGGGAAGAAATTGGTTGGTGGAGAATGCAAAGTGTTGCATGCGTGAGGTTGTTCCCCCTGCTAAGGATGGAGCGGCTCCTCCTCCCCTGCTTGGTGCTCCTCTAGTTGAAGATGATGATGATTGCTCTTCTATCCTGCCAGAGCGTCAGTTTTACGCATTTGTGGAAGATTTAGACTGGACTAATCCTGGTGAAACTTCTATTAATGTGAAGGTTCAAATTGTCAAAGGAAAGGAGATAATGTTGTAAATTATCTTTTGGATGGGTATCTTTGATGTTTCCTCTCCTTGTACCATCATGCTTATCATATGTATGGGGTGGGTTTTGAACTCATTGTACTCTTCACATTGGGTTTCAACATCTGTTTATAACGATGTAATTTTGTTTGTCTCCTTACTTTGATGTTTTTGGAGATAGTTTTTTCAATTTTTCTATACATGAGCAAGACTGGAGGTTTTCTTTGCCTGGTTCTTTCCTACCGGTGCTCTTTGAACCGGGACTATGAAATTATATATAATTAATAAAGTTTAGTGGTATTTACCACTTTTATCAAAAAAAAAGAAGTGGGCTTTGTTTCTTTTTTCTTACTAAATTTTCCTTACCTTTATTAAAATTTTCTTTTATTTATAAGAATCAATTCTCCTATTAGGTAAGAACTTTTTCATAATAAGGAAAATGTAAAATCAATTTTCTATTTAAGTTTCTCTTTTCTTTCTTTTTTTATAATATATTAGAAAAGACATTCATTATATTAATAAAATATTTCTAATAATATATTTAGATAGAGTTTCTATTTTATTTTTATTTTTTTGTAGTTTTAGAATTTTTTTATAAAACTATCTTTGCAAAGTTCTTGGTAATATGCATGTTATCCTTATTTCTCTACTTTCTTATTTTCTTATAAACAAATATTCCTTTCATTTTTTATTATTCATTTTATATTTAAATTAAATGATAATTTTGTTTTTTAGATTTTTAATATAAAGAACATTTAATATTTTAAATAAAATATTAGATAATTTAAAAAAAATAAAATATGCAAATATTAATATCATGATATATCTTTTATGAAAATTCTAATATTGGTAATATAATAATAATTTATAAACATTAATTTAGTCATTAATAATATCTTGATAAAGATTAGTAAAGAGTTATATTTTAATTACAATTTGATGTCCATAGATAACATAATAGTTAATATGTTTTTATAAATAATAATTAATGAAATGATTAAATAAATACGTAGTAAAATAAGGTTATGACATCCAATCTATCTGCTCCCTCTATGTACAAGCAAAAATAGTTGTCCCCTAAAGCACTCCTTGCACCCTACTTAGTTGTCGCTGCACTCATAATGGAAAGAACTGCTCAATAATGTGTATGGTATGCCCTATCAAGAATTGTGGAGACCAACAATAGGGCAAGTGTCTGCTATGCTCCCGCCACCCATCGCAATCCAACCATGGCCTCCATATCAATGTGTCTAGGTCATAAAAAATCCTTCTCCACTAATCCAAGTTACCCAAATCATGATATGTCAGCAATCATCTATACATGAATACATATGGTATTCCTCTAGACCTTTGTCTATGCATCATTGATCGAGTCACTACTATATGCTCCTAGTCCCATATGTGAAGTAAGGTCACTCCCGTGGTCATGGTAGTAAATCCCCAATACACAACCTCATGCATGTCTCTATACAGATGCACTACGGTACATGAACCCCATGCATACATGGTACTCTCCAAGATGATCCCCTCTAGTACTTGGCCCCATCCAATAGAAAATCCTAGTGACCTCCTATTTGGCAATAGAATCCCCTTGTTAATACTAGCCACCACTAGTAGATAAGGCTCGTACTATTCAATGGTTGCATATAAATCAATCTATGTCCCATCTACATTGATCTCATCCTCAAAAACATGCTCCATGGCTACTAAATCTATCTTTGTGTCATACATGACCCTCTCACCATGAATTAGAACTCATAAGATTTTGTAGACGTCCTCTAGGGTAACTATCATCTCGCCTATGGGTAAGTGAAAATTGTTACTCATTATGTCATCTCTCCACTAAGGTAGTCAACATACTACAATTCACTCAAATATTATGCATCCATGTAACATTCCATAAACCAGATGTTGCTAATCCTACGCAATTATCCTTTGTTAATCGTGGCATCAATTACTTAGTTGGGAGAATAATCTCACTTGATTGCAAATAATCTAGGCCTTCCTAAATTAATCCCCATCAACTGTTCCATCACCTATTAATGGCGCCACAAACTAGCAAATGTGTCTCATCTTGTCAAAGGTGCCACACATAGGTAGATGCACGAAAGCTCATCAATAGTATAAAAGTTAAGCAATAAAACCTTGGTTTGTATTATATGTGCACAAGTTAAGAAATTACACACCAGAAAAAGGAAAATGCACCAAACCCTAGCCTATGACCCTCAACAAAGCCCAAAAGAATGAAAATGTGTGCACAAGCTTGTTGACAAAAGCTAGAAAACACAAAGTAAGGCTTAGATGATTCACCTATTGGGCTCACACTTGTTCAACTCGATGATTTACCATGGGAACATCAACCATCAATTTCAAAGCTTACTAATTTACCTTGGAGATGTAAAAGTGAAAAGTGAAAATGACCTTTGTGGACCCCCCTAACTTACCTTTTAAACCCTCTTGTTTCCCTAATTTTACTTGTGAAGGTCTTTGCTTTGAAATTTTTCACCATGTTCACTCGTCCTTCTTGCTTCATCCTTATTTCCTCAACTAATATTGCTATCAAGAAATTGGCCTTCGTTAAAAAATTAATTTTTTTTTGTCCTCCAATTTTTCGAGGGGGCACCATATCACATATTATTTGAAGCACACTAGGGCATATTCTTCTGAATTCTTCTTCTTTGTGACAACGCTCAAAATCACATCACCTCAAAGAGGGGAAAAATGTAGACACCAAAAGTTAACATTCTTCTAATCCTCAATCTTTGTCCATAATTAAATATTTTTTAAGTATTTAATCAACCTACTAATCATCTCCTCCTCTCCATATTAATTAAGAAATTTTATATTATTTAATTAATTATCATTTATCCCATAATGATTAAATTATTCTTGTCGTTTTATTCTAAATTCATTTTATAATTAAATAATCTTTATCATTTAATAAACTAACTATTCCTCCATGGTCAAATAAATAAATACATTTATATTGCCATTTATCTTTTTATCCATTAGTCTAGTAAAATGATAAATATCTCTTTAAAATAACCCCCTTGCTCATGAAAATATTTTTATTATTTAATTATCCTATTTTCCCACTCTCTCCACTTTTTGATAGTTGCCGCTACTTGTCCTTTGATTTCTTTCACCAGATTCTCCACTCTCTCCCTATCTTTGACAGAGATTCTCCTACGCAATCTGAGCCATCCAATCTCTTTTGTGTTCAATTTGAACTCGATTGTTGATCAATCTCCCTCCATGTCTATAAATTTGACTATTTGACTCCTTTTTGGGTTAACCATCATACTTGAACTCTTCTTTTATCTTGTTTTGTGCTTGCATATTTCTGAGGAAAAAATCTACCAAAATTTTGAAGGAGAATTGAGTGCTATGGATATCTTCAAGGGAGAATTTGAATCATATTTTTGTGTTTAATGTTGTTATGATTTCATTTCTATGATTTCTATGATAGTTTCTTGTAGTTGATGATGCTATCTTTCTTACATTGAAGTTCATAGAAATATCTTGGTTGCTTTGATCATAGTATGCTTTCTTATCTAAGGTTTATGGTTTCATCTCCCTTATCACATTCTTCATAGGTTACATTAGATGCTAGCTTAGATTTGAAGATTTGGTGGTTATCCTAGGATGATCTTAGCATTGCAAATTTCTAGTTTGCATTAACATAAGATGAAATGTTAAAAATGAATTGAGGAGGATTCATTATACAGGGATTTCATAATTAAAATCACCTTTAGGCTGAATTAGATTTGGTGTATTTTTGCACAAAGCTAGATTTGAATAGGTTAGGATCGGCTTATTATCCTCCTAAAATTTAGAGCAAAAAGAGTAGGACTAGGAGTTGTGAGCCGACCTAGTCTCAATAACTTTATCCCAAAATTATAGGAATGCAAGATAATGGGGTCCTAATGCAAATTATAGCTCAGTGACTTAAAACATGATGTATAGGTATTCAAATATGTTTTGGAAGTTGAAATTGGAGTGGGATTAAGGATGAATTAGGATAAATAAAGATAAATGGCACACCTAGATTTAAGGGTCAAAATAATAGTGTGATGATGTAATAAAGTGGAATAAGACTCATAATATTGAATTAAATATTAATTAATTACAATAAAGGTCCTATAATGCATAGAGGAATGTGAACTACTAAAATGAGTGCTAGGAGTGTGTGAAATTGGACACATTAGTAAAGGTGTACAATTTATGATGCTACATTTAGCCCCTACTTTAGTAGAGTGTGATCTTACGATCACATTAATGGTAAAGTATAAATGAAGAGATAGAGCATCTAAGAGTAGGAAAAGATAGGGATAGGAGAATACTAAATTTGAGGGGTGATCAAGCCCCTGGAAAGCATAGAACCCTATCAATCCATGAAAGTAACCCTCACAAAGCAAACAACATTAGTACTAAAACACAAAGTTCCAAGTCAACTACTAATATCATTCTCAACATGTTATTGCAAGAGCACAAGTGAACTTACAGAAAGAACAAGGAAGTACACCGATTGAAAGGAGAAAAGACCATGATCCAACACGAGCAAAGTATGTTATGCTATGGGTTCACGAGAAATAGAGAAGGAATATGTACTCCACATGCTAAAAAATTGTGTCATGCTAGGTGATCCATGGAAGCATAGATTCTCATGGGACAACAAGTTGTGTTATGTCATGTGATCCATGTAGGAAGGAAGAGTCAGATATCAAGCTATGTTATGCTAGTTCCACTAGTCCTAATAAGATTGAAAATGAGGACTTGAAAGGTCTAGCAAGATGTTATGCTATTTAAATCACCCCAAGAAGTTGAAAAAGGAAAGGTTTAAAGTTCTAGTAAGTTGTGTTATTCTAGTCAACCTGTCTAAAAGGAAGAGTTGAAAGGTCTAGCAGTCATCCTTGTAAGGAAGTTAAGTAGCTGAAACAACTTTCTACACTAATCTTGAGAGGAGGGTAATGAATTTTTTTTATAGATCGTTGGAACAATTATAGAAACTTAGTAGAAACAACATAATATCATGCATACCACAATACAACAACACAGTGATTTATGTGGGGAAAACCCTTTTGGGAGAAAAACCCCACACTCCAAAAGTAGCTCAATATATTATTCAACAATCAATAACATATTACAATATGCTTGCAAAGAAAGCTCTTCATAGGAGTACCACTAATCAGAGACTCGGAGGTAACTCAATTTCCATAAGACTCTTACATACAACCTCTATCTCACACACCTCATATATAGGAGATAATTTATAAGAAACCATCAACGGTATTACAAAACCATGGGATAAAACCACCCAATAAAGTAGAGCCGGCCTTATCTCCATTATAGATGCCCTATGATGTGTCAAAACACATATCAACATGTGTTCCTCCCATTTACAACTCATTTATGTGTTTGATGCAATATATATTTCCTATTTTAGGAGTCCAAACTTTCAAAGGCCATAACTTGTGAACCGTGTGTCCGATTGATGAACCGTTTGAAGCACCAGAAATCTCAGGAAGTTCTCTATCACCTCATAAATTGATACACCATTTACGTCCACTTTTCAAGGAATTTCAGAGTCTCTAAAGTCTTCAAAATTAAATTTGAGCCTTTCATCTCACCCTAAAAAAATAAAAACTTTAATATCTTCAAAACTAGCTATGATCTTGCGACGAAAATTTACCGGCATGCTTATCTAGCCAACCAAAAGATTCGAGAAAATTTTTGCACCATTTCATGCAAAAATGAAAAACTTACTATAAACAGTAACCTCATATAAATGCAAGGTTGAGACACCATTTTCCCAACATTCTCCCACTTGTTGAACACCTTGCAAGAGCAAAGGGAGTATCAACACAAAAAATTAATTTCTAGGGGCCATGAGGTCCATAGAATCTGATCACCATCTGAAGTTCTCTATGCTCACACCCTTAGTTAAATAATCTGCAACATTCATCAAAGTCTCCACCTTAACTAGCTTCACCCTACCATCTTTGACCATATCTTTGACAAAATGATATTGAACATTAATGTGCTTGGTCCATGCATGAAATGTCAGGTTCTTAGCTAGGCAGATCACACTTTGACTATCACAATAAATTGTCACTGCACCTTATTTTATTCCAATATTTGAACACAGTCTCTTAAGACAAATGGCTTCTTTACAAGCATGAGTAGCTACCATATACTCTTCTTCTGTAGTGGATAAAGAAACCACATCTTGTCACTTACTCATCCAACTAATTGCACCACCAAATAAAGTAAACACATAAGCACTAGTGGATCTTCTGCTATCAATATCACCTTCCTAGTCTGAATCCACATAACCATGAATATCAAGGGGAGTCATGTCTCTAGCTAAATTGCCATGATAACACAAAGAATACTCTGAGGTACTCTTCAACTATTTGAAGACTCTTTTGACTGCATCCCAATGAACTCTACCAGGATTAGACATATATATGGAAAGAACTCCCACTACTTGGGCAATGTATAGCCTAGTATAGACCATAACATACATCAAAATTCCAACTGAACTCTGGTAAGACACTCTTCTCATGTCTTCCATCTCTGATGGAGATGTAGGACAATTTGAAACAAATAATTTCATTCCAACTGTGAAGGGAACACATAATGGTCTACAATCTTTCATGTTGAACTTCTGTAATATTAAATTCACATACTCTAGCCTAGCCATAGATTTTTTTTCACTCTATCTCGTCTAATTTCCATCCCAAGAATGTGTTTCACTGCACCAAGATCTTTCATTTCAAATTTAGCAGTAAGATGGGACTTTAGTTTTGAAATCATACCTTTCCCTTTACAAATGAATAACATATCATCAACATATAATGCAATGTACGAGAAATGATCACAATCAGATTTATAATAACACAATGATCTGATTTAGAATGTTCAAATACCAAAATCAACACATATGTATCAAATTTCTTGTACCACATCCTAGGACTTTGTTTGAGGCCATACAAATATTTCTTCAATTTACAAACCAAATTACTTTTACCTTTCACCACATAGTGATCTAACTGTGTCATATAAATATCCTCCTCCAAATCACCATGAAGGAAAGCAGTTTTCACATCCATTTGCTCAACCTCTAAATTGTAAGAAACAACAATAGAAAGCAAGAATCTAATGGATGTCATTTTTTCAACATGAGAAAATATCTCACCATAATCAACACCCTCAACCTAAGAGTAGCCTTTCACAACCAACCTTGCTTTATACTTCTCGATGCTTCCATATGAAGCAATCTTTTTATTGAACACCCATTTACAACCAATAGGTTTCTATCCTCCAGGAAATGGTACAAGATCCCATGTGTCATTCTTTTTCAAAGCTTCCATTTCTTCTTCCATAGCAATCTTCCAAGATTCTGCATCATTCATACCTAATGCCTCTTCTACAAATCTAGGTTCATCCACACTAATATTCAAAGAAAAAATACATCTCCAATAAGTAGGTGAATACCTTTCAGGTGGTTGTCTATGTCTTTTAGACCTTCGAACAAGCTGAGTTGGAGGATCTTCCTCCTTTTATGAAGATTTAGAGCTAGATTAGCTCTCCTCAACTTCTTGCCTATCAAGTGGTCTCGAATTAACTCTTTTAGGTGTAGAAGGGAATTGAATCACATCTTCCTGTTTAGTTTGTTCTGTCTGCAATGTAACAAAAGGAAACTTAATTTCTCTAAAAATAACACTTCTACTATGAATTACCTTCTATGCAACAGGGTCTTAAAGCTTGTATCCTTTCACACTATAACTGTAATAGATGAAGATAAATTTCACAGCCTTATTCTCCAACTTTGTTCACTTCACCTTTGGCACATGTGCATATGCCTTGCAACCAAAAACTCTAAGATATCTCAATGAAGGCTTGTGACCTGACCATGCTTCCATAGGCATTTTATCAACAAGAGCTGATGTAGGAGACCTATTATTCAGGTAGCAAGAAGTGGCAACAACTTCAGCCCAAAACTTTTGTTCCAGACCAACACCACTCAGCATACTCCTAGCTTTCTTCATCAATGTCCTATTCATTCTTTCTACAACTCCATTCTTCTATGGAGAATACAAAGTTGTGTTATGTCTATTAATGCCACAGTCTTTACAGAATCTATCAAAATCATTAGAGTAAAATTCACCACCATTACCAGTCCTCAAACATCTAATTTTATTTCCTATCTACAACTCAACCATTGTTTTAAATTGTTTAAAACAATAAAAAACTTCATATTTACTCTTTAAAATTTTTAACCATGTCCTTCTACTAAAGTCATCAATACATGAAACATAATATGTAGATTTTCCAATCAAAGGAACATCTATAGGACCAAACATGCCAGAATGAATAAGATCCAAAACACCACAAGATTTATGAGAACTCGAGTAAAACTGAACACAATTTTGTTTTCCATAAATGCAATGCTCATAGAAATTAAAGTCAAGATTACAATCATTCAAACCTTTAACAAGGTTTTTATTTTTCAGGGTCCTTAGACCCTTTTCTCCAATGTGGCCAAGCCTTTGGTGCCAAAAAATAGTATTCTTTGTAGGTAACTTTACTTCAGAAGAAAGAGCACCCTTAGGTACCCAAAATCCATGTCCATCCGCAAAAGGTGAAACCCTCAAATCTTCGGATGAAGTATCCACAGATTTACTTTTTATAGAAATGCTATTACACTCAACAGTGTATGCCTCTAGCTTATACAAAGTGTCGAACCTGACACCTCTAGCAATCACCATAGCACCCTTAATAATATTACATCTTGCATCAGAAAAGACTACCTCTACACTCACATCTATCAGTTTTCTCATATATAATAAATTTTGATTTAAACCAAGGATATGCAACACATTGTTAATCATTTTTATTCTACCATCAGGAAACCTAATTCTAAATTTAACTTAACCAACAATGTCTAAATGTGAATCATCACCCAAGTACACCTTACCTCCATTAAATTCTTCATATTGAAAAAACAATCTTTATTAGATGTCATATGAAAAGATGCACTTAAGTCAACTAACCATGCATCATTACCCGCATGAGTAGCCAAAGTTGTAATCAATGTATCACCATATTCCTTCTTGGAATCATAATCATAATCAAACTTCTTCTTTTTCTTCTTCTTTTCTTCTTTGTAGTCCTTACAGATGTGACCTGAATTATTGCAATTCCAGCAAATGACTTTGGACTTTCCAAGAGATTTTGATCTCCCTCTAGATTTGGACTTATTGCGCTTCTTATTCTTCTTGCCTTTTTCCTTAGGTCTTCCACAAATAGTTAGGGATTCCTTCGAACTGATGGATACCTTCTCCTGCATCTCTTCACCAAGTAGGGAACCCACCTCATCTTCAGATTTCAAAACAACATAAGTATTACCAATAGCCATAACAAGAGAATCCCACAAATCAGGCAAAGAACAAAGAAAAATCTAACATTTTTCCTCTTCATCCATCTTAACACCAACAGATACCAATTGAGCCACCAATATATTAAATTCTTCCAGGTGGTCTGCAATATGTCCACCCTCTTCCATCTTCAAGGAATACAATTTCTTCCTCAAGAAAATTTGATTTAATAAAGGTTTGGCTTGATACATCTCATCAAGCTTAGTCCATAACTTCTTTGCAGTGTTATCTTTGTGGATATTGACCATAATAGAGTCTTCCAGGCACAATCTGATTAGACCCTTAGCTTTTAGGTCTATAACATCATATTGAGCAGCCACAGTAGGATCTGTAGGTCATGAGATATTCACATCAACAACATCCCACAGATCTCAATCTATTAGAAAATCTTCCATCTTCAACTTCCACATCTCAAAATTACTTCCACTAAATTTCTCCACCTTTATTCTCCCTGAGGAGCTTGCCATCTGAAAATTCTTCCAACAAGATCAAAAGGTGTCTTCTACACAAGCTCCCACTCAAATCTGAATTAGTTCAGAAAACCCAACAAACCACAATTGAAACCTAAGGTGATTAGAATTTGATACCTCTTGTAAGGAAGTTAAGTAGAAAAACAACTTCCTACACTAATCTTGAGAGGAGGGTAATGAATTTTTTTTACAAATCGTTACAACAGTTACAAAAACTTAGTAGAAACAACATAATATCATGCATACCACAACACAACAACATAGTGATTTACGTGGGGGAAACCCTTTCAGAAGATAAACCACACACTCCAAAAGCAGCTCAATATATTATTCAACAATCAATAACAAATTACAATATATTTGCAGAGCAAGATCTTCATAGGAGTAACACTAATTAGAGACTTAGAGGTAACTCAATCACCATAAGAATCTTACATACAACCTCTATCTCACACACCTCATATATAGGAGATACAATACAAGAAACTGTCAAACAGTATTACAAAACCATGGGATAAAACCACCCAATAAAGTAGAGCCAACCTTATCTTTATTCTAGATACTCTATGACGTGTCAAAACACACATCAACACATTTTCCTTCCTTTTATAGCTCATTTACGTGTCTAATGCAATATATATTTCCTATTTCAAGAGTGCAAACTTCCAGAGGCCATAACTTGTGAACCTGTGTTCGATTGACGAACCATTTGAAGCGCTAGAAAGCTTGCAAAGTGCTCTATCACCTCATAAAATACTACACCATTATCTCCACTTTTTAGGGCATCTCAGAGCCTCTAAAGTCTTTAAAATTAGATTTAAATCTTTCATCGTACCCTTCAAAAAATGGAAACTTTAATATCTTGAAAACTAGCTACGATCTTGCGACAAAAAAATACTGACATGCTTATCTATCCAACCAGAAACTTCCGAAAGAATTTTGCACCATTTCGTGCTTAAATGAAAACTTACTATAAATAGTAACCTCATATAAATGCAAGGTTGAGATATCATTTTCCCAAAAATCTTGCTATGATATTATCTCATTTAAGGAATGAAGCACCTTGTTTAAGACTTTGGTCTGGTTTCAAGTATGCCACAACCTATATGAGATGTATGATTGAAAATGTTTGGTTTTAGGAATGCAACATGAGGATGCAACAACCTGTCTAAGACAAATGGTGCATAAAACAAGGATGAAGCATGAGGATGCAACAATCCCAAATTGATTAGATAAAATATGGATGAAACATAAGTACGCAACAATCCCAAATTGATTAGATAAACTAAGGATGAAAAATAAGTATGAAACAATACCATAAATGGTAGATAAAATGAGGATTAAGCATGTAGATGCAATAATCCCATAAATGACAGATAAAATAGAGATGAAACAAGAGTATGAAACAATCCAAAATTGATAGTTGATAGTTGAAAATGCAACTAGGAGGCCACAAGTTGATGTTGATATCTTAAGGTATATAGAAACAAGGATAAGCCCCTTCAACACCAAGGAGATATCGTCTAGGAAAAAATGTTCATGTCATCCAAGCTAAAGAGGGCATAACTCTTTTGAGGAAGGGAAGAGTAAAAGAGATATGTTGCAACAAGTGTAAAGGAATCCTTTTGAGGAATGGATGATTGACAAAGGAGGAAGAGATATTCACATAAAGATATGTACCTCCAAGAGTAGAGGAGGTCTTTAATAAAGATGGCATCTTGAAAAAGGATAAGGAGACTAAGAATACACACCTTCTCCATTGATTAGGAAAAAGTGGATTATTAGTGAAGTATTTCACACTTTCACTAAGGAGAGATTATTCATAAAGGACAAACCATTTCAAGGAAGAATAGGCCCTAAACAAGGAGCACACATGTACTTGTGTGAAGGATAATTCTATGCAAGAAATGACATCAAATTATGAAAATATGCAACTCAACAAAGGAAAAGTAGATCTTTAGAAAGAAAGAAGGATTGAAAGGATATTATTCCCCCCAAGTCATGGATACAAGAATAGAAATGCTATTATGTTTCCACACAGGTATGATTCCAACTAAAATTGCACCACCATGAATGAGAATGAGCCCCTAGTAAGTAAGCTAGCAATGTCACATAGTGAGGAGCAATCTAATAGGAACTTAAATGTTATGTGCAAGGAGTAGGATGAGAGTATTACTTATTTTCATCTATTATTTTAATGGTACCAATTATAATAAGATGTTGAATTTTATCTTTCAAGTCATAGCATTCATTGGTGGAATGGCCATGGATTTGATGATACTTGCAAAAAGAAGGATTGTCTTGATTTTTATTATGATTATTTTTTTGATTTTTCAAAGAGAGAGTAATCAAGTTGGATTAAAGAAGATCATAAAAGATAATAACTTTCTTGTGATGAGAAGTCGCAACAAGATTAGTTAGAAAATGGGGGAGAAGATACAAAGGAAGAGGTTGGAAAATAAAAGTTTTTTTGGAAAAGTGTGATGTAGATTTCTCATGATCGTCAAAACTTTGTTGTACAAATCCTTAATAATGTCCATTGAATCCTTGTTTGTAATCAAATACAGGTATCGAAATATCAAGAGGAAAGGGTTCATTCTTAGTGTTAAGGTCTAAAGGTCTCCAATCATCATCAAGACATGTGTTGGAAGAAGAGGTGGGAATTGATTTAGAAGAAGCTTGAATAAATGACACACAAGTCACCTTCAAAGATTAATTATTAGATTGAGGGATATTATACCCATTAAAGGAAGGTGTAAAGTCTAATGCACCCTAGTTCTTTTCTAAATAAGCATCATTGATAGGAGATTGTGTTGTTGAAGGAATTATAGTATTAAAGGATGAAATGCATCCTACTTCATCATGAACAAACTCATAAGGATTAGGATTTGCCTTAATTGTGTGAAGTTAATTGTTATTTATGAATTTAATTATGTGATGAAGAGTAGAAGGGACTGCCTTCATAGCATGAATCCACAGTCCACCTAGAAGAAGGTTATAACAGAGATCATTGGGCATGACATGAATAGGAGTGGGTAAAGTCACATGTACTACTTTGATAGGTAATATGACTATACCAAGTGACTCTCTAGGAATATTATCAAAGCCACAAACCAAAAAGGATTGTGTTGAATAGAATAATAATCCCAATTTATGTTTTCTAGTAAGTCAACATGACAAATGTAAAGTGTTGGCCCATTATTAATTAAAGTACCTCTTATGTTTTGTCCATAAATGTGATTAATCATAAGGGGATCATATCTATCTTTAACCTCTATAGAAGGAAATTCATCTTGTGAGAATGTAATATCATTTGGTTTAGAAGAATGATGAGGAACTACCTTTTGTAAGGCTTCTTGAACCAACCAATGGTATGAAGGTGAAATTTGAATCAAGTCCCAAAGGGAAATCTTAGCTAAGATATTATGAAGTTTCTCAACAAGATATGGTTCCCTGCCAACATTTTTCTTATGATGAGGGGGGTAAGGAAGGGAAGTAAGAAGAATATTGGGATCTTGCATGTTATTTTTATTGTTAAATATGTGAGGCACTTCAATACCATATTTTTTTGTTAGTTTCCTTTCCATGTTATTTCTTTCATATACGTAATTTGCAACTCTTAAGATATAGCCAAGAGGTCTCTTTGGTTTCTTAGAATCAATAATAGATTAGATTTGAGGTTGAGTAGCATGTTGAACAAATATAGGCCTCACGTGACTAGAAAAATGAACAATATTGACTTCATTAAGCTTTTTGTTCTCCAAGGACTCGTCTTTAGGAGAGAGAGAGCATCAAGGAAAGTGCTAATGATTTAATTTTATTCCTCCAAGATATCTTTATAGGTAAGAGAAACTTTAGGATAAGGAAAAAAATAACTCATTAATGCTTCATCTCTAGTGGGGAATTCATTGAAATGAAAAGAGGGTGTGGTATCACTAAGAAAGGTAGCTAAAATATCATCCCCTTGCACCAAATTATCCTCATGGGGAGGCACATTTTAGGAGAAAGATGAACATCATTATCCAACACTTCATCCTTAGGAGGGAAATATTTGAAGTAGTTTTCTAAATCTCTTCTTGCACCAATGTGCCCTCATTGGTGGGACCAAAATTGGGAGAGTGTAAATCAAAGCTATGAATGAAAAGAAGAGCTAAATTATCATCATATGCATGAAAGAGAACTTCATGAATATATTGATTATGACTTTAAATTGAACTAGCAAAATAAATGTTACCTATTTTTTGGGTTTCCTCACCAAAAATAGCCTTAGCAAAAGATTAAAAAAAAGGTGTTAGATGCCAAACATTTTGTGTTGTATTGTCATTTTTTGGAATTAACATTGCCATTTCTATGATAAAGCCTTTTAAAAGAAGTCTTTTCCACATGGAAACACATATAGAATTAGTTTAGAAAAGGTTAAGAGAAGAAGTAAAAGGGGAAAAGTAAAGTTTCCATGTTGCATATTCAAGTCAAGTTAGGAAGATTCAAGTTTTTCCATGTTCCCTTAGCTTTAGAAGTTTAGAGGGAAGGTTATTATTTCAAAATAAAATCCAAGGTTTAGACTGCAGTTGGTGTTGAGTGATAAAATTATTTTGATTTATAAACTATACTTACATCTCATACAATAGAGGAAGTCCTAAGTTTTCTGAAAATTAAGCTACAGATGAAATAAATCTATAATGATGACCATACAAGCTTATAAAGGGGAGTAAAGTAACTACAGGTTGAGGAGAAGATTTGCATGGAGTTTGCAACATATTATTCTCATTTTGAATATCATAGATCAAGGGCAAGGCCATGATCATCTTTATAATGGTGAGTAGCTTCTACTTTTTTGTAGTAACCTAAATTGCACCCAGTGCATTTGTGACACTTATGCATTAATGATAAACCCATGATCAAAATTTTATCATTTTGATATCATGAGTCTTGTAGAGAAAGTTCCCTCATTTATCCCAAAATCCCATTTGGGCCTATCTTTGGTAAGATGGCAGCACAACGCACAGACGTTTGCGCGCTAAGATAATGTCCCAATGAAACTACGAGATCTTGAATCTTGCAGTGAGTCAGACGCCTGCAGACACGTGTCCCTTGTCTCCCTTTCGATTGTAATGGATCAGGTTTAAAAACCTTTCTTTTCTCATTTTGAAGGGTTCCCTTTTGGGTTCTTGATTTCATTTTTCTCTCAGCGTCTCTCTTGGCTTTCATATTGATCTTTTAATGATTTCTTGAATACACTACTAATACTATCAAGCTATCTCTATTCACGATGATCTTGCAACTATCTTGCAACAAGCACGTATTCTCAAGCTTCGTCATGCTCGTATCTCAAAAAGGGGGGTTTGGCTACACGCCTTGTCTTCTCTTTATCTCTTATCCATATTTTATCGTTGCATGCAATATATCAGTCTTATTTTTGAATGTATTTATCATTTAGGTGCATTCAACTTACCAATTTACCAATTTATTTGTTTGCAATAAGGGTTTGCTTTCATTAAGTGGATAATAGTTTCTATTTTCATATTTATCAATTATCTTTTATTCCAATCTATCTATCTGGACGCTCGTTGGTGGAAATACCTAAATGGGGTTTTGACTGAGGCAGGCCCCTATACAACCCCAACAATTTTCCCTAGTCTCTATGTGTGTAGGTGGTGAATAGGTTTCACACGATAGAGATTAAAAAACAATTGATTTTCAAGACACTTTTGTAGTTTTTGGTCGCATAGATGACAACGCTCCGCGCTACGCATTGGCGTCCCAAACCCAAGGGCTTTGCAACTCTTTGGTGCATTCTACTCTGAGTTTTATGTCGCTCTGTTAATTTAGATTCTTGTATTTTATTATTTTCGCACTCCATATTGTTTAATTATTTTTCATCCTAGCATAAATATTAGTTTTTATATCCCTTGGCTCACCTTAGCACCAGTTCAAGTGAGGTAGCGTCAGATCAAATTGTCCTCTGAGATTAATCATCTTGGGAGGTGACAAATCCCCTCCTCTACGTTTTGGTGAACCCGACGCAAACACCTGATGTTGGATCTTTTTCTCTTAGAGTTTGATTCTTTTGATAAGGCATTCTCTAAAGATGACTTCAAGATGTTGGATGAAGTTTTAGATGACTTCTTAGAGGCACCTCTTTCCAAAAAAGATGTAAAAGAAAAGTCACCCTCTACAACATCCTTATTCAAAGATGAGAAATCCGTGAATGTTATTGTTGTCTCCATGGATCCTCAAAGGCCTAAGAGACCTTACATTCATGTAACTGCAACAAGTCCTTCTCTAAAGAAAGTTAAAACCATCAATGGGAAACCTTTGAAAGGAGAAAACCCTAACTTATATACTAGGTTTATATAGTCCAAACAATCATCTTACAATACCATTGCTCATACTTACAATACTAGGAAGAATAAACAAACTCTTGATCAACCTCAAATTTCTTTACCACCTTCTCAACCTAGTCTTCCTAAAGCACCTTCACTGCTAGATAAGTGAACTAGTGATTATGATCTTATCGAACAACTCAAAGTTATTCCCGCTAAGATATCATTATGGGATTTTCTCCAAACTACTCCAGTGTATCAAGGCATGCTACAAGAAGCCCTGTGAAAGGTTTTGTTACCTTGTTCCGTGAGACCAATGGATGTGAATGCATTGATGGAGCATATTCGTGTGGATTCGCTGAATATTACTTTCTATCCCCATGAACTTCCACCTCCAGAAGTAAGAAATTTTGTAGATCCTTTAATGATAATTGTTTGAACGTAAATGGTGTTGGTATTAGACGAGCACTTGTTGATACAGACACTTGATGTCTATGACATGGATTTTTTACCAAAAATCAAGGTAGGTCCAAACTATTTGGCAGTCTCTTCCTTATTTATTCAAGGATTTCACAACAATGGTAAAACTGTTGTGGGGACCATCATATTGCCTTTGAAGGTTGGACCTATTACCATCCCAACCCTTGTGCATATGATGCAAGGTCCTCTGTCTTATAACCTCCTTTTGAGCAGACCATGGCTTCATGCTTTGGGAGCTGTTTGATATATGCTTCATGGATCTATGAAGTTCATAGCTAATAACCAAGTTTTAATAATCAAGGATGATCCTAAGGCTATGAGCCTATGTCTAATAACAGTAGTGGTTCAAGCCTCGATTGCGCCTTCCTTTCAAAATTATGTACCTACTCTATCTTCTTCGGTGAAAATTCCTACCTTTGTTTCCTCCTCTAAAAAGGAAGTACAAAAGAAGGAGGAGGTTCTTAGAAAGAAGGATGTTGTGGAGGGGAAGTTGTCTAAGGAGTAGGATTCTCTAAAAGAAGACTCCCCAAAAGTGGATCTCCTTGAAGTACAAGCACTAGAATCTACTTCTATTAAGACTTCTCTGGTCAAATCACCCTCTCCATCAAAGGCAAATGCATGCTTGGGTGATGATTGGGGTTCCTTAGATTTTACTGACGCTCATGTTGGTGAATATAAGGTTGACCACAATATTAGATTAGGATATCATCCCACGTGTTGAAAAAAAAGCCATGGTTAACTATTAACATGATTTTGGTCAACCCTTTTCCCCTTAAGATTGTTCATCCAGAACTCATTGATAGTGCTATGTCGCTTAATGAAATTTCCTTGGACCTATTTCCTCCGGAAGAATCCTTGAAGGAATTTATAGGTGCGTACAATGACTTGCCCTCTTATCACTAGAAAAGTCGATTCCCTTATTGCTTGAATACCCAAGTGCATTTTGGGGAATCCATTGAGTAGGGAGAACCCTTGTATCACAATTAGGAGCATGTATCCACGTTCCATCCAGAAGACCATAGTACTCTCCTTAGGGGTGAAACTACTGATGTCATTATGAGTAATAAAGCTTTTGACAAAGTCATTAAGGTCGGGAATGTCTATCTTCTGAGAAATTTAAGGAATACTCTAACCTTCTACATCAATTCCCTGACATATTTGCTTGGTCCTATGAAGAAATACCAGGCATTGATGCGTCAATTGTGGTTCATAATATTGTACTTAGTCTTGATGCTAAACCGGTGAAATAAAAAATTTGGAAGATGAATCTTAAGGTGGATTTATTAGTCAAGGCAGAGATAGAAAAGCTTTTGAAAGCTAGTTTTATCTTCCCTATTGACTATTCGCCTTGGATTTTGAACATGTCCCTGTTAGCAAAACAGATGGTCGAATCCACATTTGCATTGATTTTTGGGACTTGAATAAATTTTCCCTTAAGGATGACATTTCGCTCCCGAACATTGGTATGATCATAGATTCAACTGCAAGTTATGCTTTACTCTCTTGCATGGATGGTTTCTTGGGATACAATCAGATCCGTATTAATCCAGATGATCAGTATAAAATTGTCTTCACAACTCCTTGGGGAACCTTTTACTATGTTGAGCCATGACCTTGATATTCCATTATTTCATCCATAAGATTTTAGAAGATTATGTCAATGATATCTTGGTAAAGTCTATCACTTTATAGATGCATATTAAAAATCTTCGGTTGGTCTTCGAAAGGCTTAGACCATACAAGATGAGGCTGAATCCCCTTAAATGCGTTTTCGGTGTGGATGCTGGGAAAATTTTGGGGTTCATTGTCTCTCATCGAGGAATCAAGATAGACACCAATAAAATCGATGCAATTGTGAACATGCCTCCACCTAGAAACATCTCCCAGCTTCATAGTTTGCAAGTGAAGATTTAGGCCATTTGTAGGTTTGTGGCACAATTGGTTGATCATACCCTTTCTTTCACACGACTATTGAAGAAAGATGTTCATTTCAAATGGAAGGAGGAGTGTCAGGAGGCTTTCAATTCTATTAAGAATTAATTATCTAATCCTCCCATTCTAATGCTGACTATGTCTGATAGGCCTTTCTTTTTTTACATCTCTGCCTTGTCTCAGGCTCTAGCAGCCTTGTTAGCCCAATGTGATGATGAAGGCCGAGAGAGAGAAGTCTATTACATTAGTCTCACTTTAATAGAGTATGAGACATTTCTTTTCTACTGCAAAAAAGAAATGTCTAGCTCTTATCTTTGTGACATAGAAGTTAAGACATTACATCTTCCATGCAGAAACATGAGTTATAACTAAAAATAATATCCTTAAACATCTCTTTTCCAAATCTGATCTTTCAGGAAGGTTGGCTAAATGGGTGATGTTGCTTTCTAAATTTGACCTGAAGTTCATAACTCAAAAGTCAATCAAAGGGAAGGTCATCACTGATCAGTTGGACGATGCTCCATCAAAAAAATCTTTTCCTACCTTGGATCTTTTCCCTGATGAGGATGTGTTGGTCACCAATCATGAATCTGTATGGGACATGTATCTGGATGAATCGAGATGTCAAATTGTTTCAAGAGCAGGTGTGGTCTTGGTCTTACCTAGAGGAAAACCAGTCCCTCTCATTCTATTTATAATTTTGTTGTACTAATAACATCGTTGAGTACGAAGCCCTAATTGTGAGATTACATACCGCAATTGCCATGGGTGTGAAAAACATCTGCATCCATGAAGACTTTGAGCTTATCGTCAATTAGGTTATAGGTACTTATCGTGCTAAATAATTAAATTTATCTCAATATAAGGATTTGGTCACAACCATACTGAATTATTTCACTACTTACACGATCGATAGTATCTCATAGGGAGAAAACCATCATGCAGATGAAATGACAAGTGCTTTTTCCCTTGTAGGCCTAGACTTTGGTTAGGACAAGTATCATTTTGTAGTCCAAGTCCTCCTCTCTTTGGCTGTAGCTGATCAAACCCAATTCAATAATTTCATGTGTGCTCACATTGATTCCAGAGAATGGTTTGCACATATCTATAATTACCTAAAAACCATAAGCTTTCCCAATGACGCCAGCAAGAGCTCACATGTGCGAATTTGAAAGTTGAACGTATGCTATATTATTTTATCTAATATTCTTTATCTAACATCCTATAATAGTTTCCTTGGCATTGTCTAACGAAATCTTAAATACCCCTTGCTCTCTAGGAGGCCCATTCAGGCTTCAGAGGAGGGCATTTTGGGGGAAAGTATTTGATCCACAAGCTAATTCACATGGGGTATTATTGGAAAACATGGAACAAGATTCCTTTGCCTTTGTCAAGAAATGACCCCAATGTCAACAACACAGTAATTTGATTTGAGCCCCCGCACAGGAGCTTCAAACTCAAGTTTCTGCATGGCCCTTTCAAAAATGGGGGTTGGATATCATTGGCAAAATATCTACCCCTTCATCTAAGGGTCACATATTTATCATCACTGCTACATATTATTTCACCAAGTGGGTCAAAGCTATACCATTGAGATCCATCACAGCTAATATAATTTGCGACTTCATCATGGATAACATAATCTCTCATTTTGGTTTACCAGCTACCCTTGTTTCTGTTAATGGTACACCATTTAAGAACAAAGAGGTTAAGTAGTTCCTTGGGAAGTTCCATATCCAACATTGATTCTCTACACCTTATTATCCTTAATATAATGGTCAAGAAGAAGCATCTAATAAGACTATTGAACAAATTTTACATAAGACCATTACCAAACATGGCAAAGACTAGCCTATTTAGCTAGTATATGCATTATGGGTCTATCACACGAGTGTTCGTATGACTACCAGGACAACACCTTACAACCTCGTGTGTGGCGTTGATGCTATCATGCCCCTTGAGTTGGAGATTCCATCATTGCGTCTCCCTGAAAGGGGTTATAAATGATGATTCTTATCATACTCTTTATCTCAATCAGCTTGATTTGTTGGATGAACATCATTTGAAGGCCCTTCAACATCTTCAAGTTTACCAAAAATCTTTATCTAAGCAATAGAACCAGAGTGTGCTACCACGAGCCTTCAATATCGGTGACCTAGTTCTTTGTAAGAATTAGAGAAATGTCAAAGCACCACCTAACCAACAAGGAAAATTTAGTCCGAATTGGTTAGGTCCATACATTATCACCATTTTTTATGGTTCAGGTGCCTATGGTTTATCCTATATGGATGGTACACCCCTCCAAGAACCTGTCAATGCCACACACTTACATCGATATTATGCATAGAAGACAAGTTGTATGTATCATATGCGTGACATTCATGTCTGTATAAAAGTCACACCATGTTATATATATCTTCATCAACATGACAATTCTCGTCTCTATGTTATGGGGTGACTGTGTGTATTCATGTCCACGTATGTGTGCATGCATGTGTATACGTATTCCATCTACGCTATGTAATAATCATCATTGAATTTAATCATGCATATATATACAATAATATGTAAATTAAATCATGATGCACATCTAATATAAATTATCCATCACATGAGCATGTATGTCATGAGTGTATAAGATAAAAAGTACACCCACCCATAATAACACACGATAAGATCGGAACAATAAATCTCGTATATATGTGTATGTATTATGTCAATGTCAATGTACATGTATCACATCACTATAAAAATACATGATGTGCGCATATGTGTCTCTAAATACATAAATATATTTATATATACATCAAAATAATGCTATACATCCAACGAATTCAAAACGTAGACGAATCTCTAGAAAATTATCTCATGACCCCTATGGTGGATGGGTCCTTGAAGTCACGGGCTCTGGAGGATCTTGATCTCTGTGAGGGGGCTGTCTCACTGAGGTTGAATGCAATCTTGCAATAGTGGTTCTATGCAACTGCAAACCCCTCAGCTCCACCACAGTCTCCCGCTACGTCATGAGCTCCTCTCGTACTATCACCTCCCTCTGGTGCACTGCTTCCAGGTCAAACATCAACTAGCACACTCAGGGGTGGTCGAGATGACCAGCTATGCCCTCCTGGGAAAAATCCACCTGTAGATGGAGTTCATCGACATGGATCTACAAAGCATCACCTGCCCTCTCAACACTCTCGTCTCACGCCACTACGTGGTCTCTCTCTCTGAGGACTAAGCAAACCTCCAATAGAGTCTGATCTCTCTGCCTAGTCATGGTGGCGAGCTGTGCCGCTCCCTACACCAACTCCATCTAACCCTTCTTGTATGCTGTCTGTAGCTGTGATACAAACTTGAACATATGCGCATGTCTCCCTGTAGTCTGGAGGAGCCAGTGGGCATCCAACATTCCCCAGGTCTGCACAACAAGGATGATCTCTACAAGTTCCTGATGGATGAAACTTAGGCACTCAGCGACTCCCTCTACAAACATAAAACATTTCTACATCAACATCCATAATATCAAAATTACTACATGAATATACATATGGAAACATGTATGGGAAATACTGAAAATCACAATAAATACTAGGATCGCCCCTCTGCCAGTCTGGATCATCTAGACACACCTTGCTAGTGGATGCCCCCATAGTGGTTGCTGGTGCTGGTGGTCATGTTAGTGGTGCAGATGGTGGTACAACATGTGATGGAGGGAGCCCCCTAGATACATGCACTCATCTCTCTGGGATCGCGCTCCCCATCCCCTGTCTCTGTGCTGTCATCTTTCCCTCATCACTCGAAGAGGGATGGTCATCTCTGTCTCCTCCCAAAGCTCTGACATCTCCTCTTGCTACATTTGGTAGGAAGATCGGCATAGGACCTACCCTACCCCACTAGACCATGAAGTCTAGGGTGACATCAACATCATCGATATCTAACTGTGGAGCGATGTCATCATCGTCACTACCCTCAAAGCTATCCTAAATATCTCCAAGGGTGGGGCAAGGCAGAACCTGAGGTCACACTGCACTCCTAGTTGACTGTACATAGGTAGGCATGATGGGTGGGATGATCTGCACCTGCTCAAATTGCCACATGCACCATCACCAGTAGTACAACATGACGATATGGTCCTACCACCTAGAAGGAACCTATTGTGCTACATCTACAAAAGTTGCATGTGGTTTGTCGTCCAGACTCCCATGTCTTGGAATGGCTAATAAACAAAATTATCGATCCTGAGTTGATCTAGGGTGACCCTCCAATATGTCAGATCACCTATTCACCACTCCTCGTATCGTAGTGGATAGCCATGTTCCCTTGACATGTCTAGTGGTATCGGTACTAGGAACTCGACCGATCGAGTGCATGTGAGATCGAACACCCAGACCTGTAGCAACATGCACACTATAAGGCTCTAGTACTCATGGTGCATGTATCGAGATAGATCATAATAGAGGTGGGCGAACATAATCCACCCCCATGTGTATACTGTCTCGTGCTCCTCCATCTCTCGAATCAAGGGTATGAAGCCTGTGGTCATCTTTGATCCACAGCTGTCTATAAGTACCCACCATGGTACAATCGCTATCATGATACACCATACCAGGGGAATCGACACTCGTCCCTAGCCCAACACTTGTAGGTACAAATGTCTGGTCACATCGACCCTCCGACCAAGGGCCCACTCCTGTTGCCTGCTTAGCTCCACTACTGACAAGATGGTGAAAATAATCTCTCCCCCTGGATAGGTAGCCAAAGGATGCGGTAGATGATGATCAAGGTCATGGTCATCTCGCCTATAGGCAAGTGAAATGACATCATGTTTGCATCCCATTCTCCATGAGATCTCACAACATCGAGGCATGAAATTGGAACTCAGGTAGACAAAATTTCCACCATAGTCCCACTCTCTAGAGTAGCCACCTGTCTGTCATCGACATCTCCTCCGCTTGGGTGCATAATGTCTACAATAGATGGCTTGATGTATGCTCCCGCATCTTGGGCAATGTCTGCACATTAGATTTTTTTTCTTAGTTAGTCTCCATCATTGGTAAATTCTAGGCGCTAGCGCACCCATAAGACTCCAACACATCTTATGGATGCTCACGTCTAGGGCGGACCACAACGTGGTCCCTGGATGCCATTGTGCATCTAGGACGATCATGCAGTGTCAGGACCATGATGTGTCCCTTGGATGCTTGCGCACCACTCTAACCTAAAATGCTAACAAAAAACATAAAATGACACATACGGGCACGAATCAAGGCGTACCTTCTTGGGCTCATCACCCTGCTCCACTGCGGACCACAACTCCTTGATCTTGCTTACTTTGTGTTCTCATCTATGTGGCATTTTTGCTAAGAATCTATTCAAATCTAAGCCAAAATGCCCACGGTGAATAGTGAAAATGACCCTTCTCGGGGCCCACTCCTGAGTATATAGCCTAATTTTTGCCCAAAATTTTTTCTTGATCATTTTGGGATAATTTTGTCTCATTTTCCTTTTTGTTTTCCTCACCTTACTGGGGGAAAAACACGAGGGGGCATATACTTGCCTCAACCAAATTTTTCTCTTTTATTTGTACTAATGCTCCTTAAGCATTCTTCTTGCTGAAGTAGTTTCCTTAATTTTTCGTGCTGACAAAATTTTGAATTTTGTAGTGTGGAATTTGTCACATTGAATACTGTGGTTTCTCATGGAGACTTGGGGGCATCGTCCATGATCACCGGCTCGACCTCTACGACCTCTACAGTATCCTTTTTTAGATAAGTATTTATTGCACTTATTACACTGCATGGGCTTAATGAATTTATCCTTCTAAAACTACTTTAGTGCACCTGATCCCTTGAGTTGATCAATCCACTAAAGTGGGAGCAAAATGTAGTATCCTAAATTAAGCCTAGTGCATTTATGGCACTTATGCATGGCGCCTTGAAGACATCATGAGTCTTGAAGACAAATGCATAAGGAAAAGGTCATGAAGAAATTCTCATAGTTACAGGTCATAAAAGGAAGCCATATAGGTCCGAGACATACAAAAATTGAAAGCCAAGAAAAGACCATGGTATAGTGACTATCATGAGCTAAATGTAGCAGTCACCTAGGGTCTTGAGAATGGAAGAATTGGCTATTATAACCATGAGGACAACCATAAAAGGATTTAGAACAGTTAATAAGTATCAAAAGAAATAGAGTGTAGTCATTATATGTCAAAAGGCAACCGGGTATATATTTCACAATCATTAAGCCACAATAATGAAAGACAGTCCTTGTGAATGATTCATTGCCTCTAGCAGCAATAACAAAGCCTTTAAGACCAATATCAAGGAGATACAATGAACAATAGAAAAGGGTATTGGATATACAATGAATATATCCATAGTTATAATAGAATTTCATGCATGGTATTCAATGAGGAAAAGATGGATGGAAAGGAGTAATAGTCATATGTCATTGACAAAAAAAATGAATACCACAAGTAGCATCCACAATAGACCTAGGACTGTTTGTGATAGTCAAAGATATTGCATGGTATATAGTCCTTTAAAGACAATATAAGGAGGGATTGTCAAGACCAAATAACAGTGAATGCATGAATTATTACAACTAGAAAAAATGTAGTTGCAAATCAGAGTATAACAGAGGTCATTGTTAAAAGAAGAGAAACTTGAAAAGGGGTTTATCTAAAAGGATAAAAATAGTCATGACATAAAAAGAAAAAGTGAACACAGTGGGAGGCATCATTAAGATGAAGCTCAATCATAACACCATTCTACAGGGAGCCAAAAAATAGTAATATACAATGATGAAAGATGACAACAACCTTTTCAAGAAGACAAAGTACAAATACAACCATGGGAGCCACAAAGGTAAAGAACTTAGTCATATGACCTTATGACAATGAATGAGAACAAAGATACTTAGATATTACAAAAGTATGAGAGACCTATGAGCAACCCAAAAAGAATCTACAAAAAATAGTCTCAATGAGGTACATAAACAACAAAATCTATCATCACGTAGCAAAGACAGGGTTTTCCAACATGGAGGGTCTCATATATAAAAAGGACAATCACCATACAAAGACACAAAGCACTGACAACATAAGAGTAGTGAATCTAATGGATAAAGCTATTTATGACAAAGTATAAATGAAGGACCATCATAGTAGTCTCAGATCTATAACATTAATTATCAAAGATTACAGAGAGAAGTATTATTGTTTGACTAAAAAAGAAAAGCATAGGTTATGGATGTATTCAAGGAGAAAACTCTAATAGAAAATATTAGATAAATTAATCCCTGTGAAGCTTTCTATGCCTATTGAGGAGACTCAACTAAAACTCAAATGTAATCACTAGTCCTCTAATCATACAATTATAAAAGAGACAATTGGTCATGTCAAGTAAACAGTTTATGCACTTTAGGGGGGTTCAAATCTTGAGTTTATATGACTCTACATCAATTGCCAAAAGGGAGGTGTTCTAACTCCTACATCATGCATCACATCAGTTTGATCATTTAAATAAGGATTTTTAAGTCAATTTTATGTGAGTTTGCAGTAGTTAAGAATCTACAAGGAGTGATGGCTAGTTGAGACAATTGTAGAACACAAGATACCACTGAGAGGGGGGAGAGTCAGTGGTTATCAAAAACCTTAACCCTTTTAAACATGACTATATCTACCAGTTAGAAATTTCAAGACTAAGTGAATATACCGATGAGATAAAGGAAATGATCATAAACAAGCACACGCAATAACACAACACACAACACCAGATATATGAGGAAAACCCAATGTGGGAAAAACCTCGATGAGAAATGTTGCTAGAGTCTACTGCTCCAATCCAACCTCACAATAAAACAACATTATTACAACATTTAGGGCACCAACCCAAGGAGCACCAAACCCTACTGATTTAGATACAATGAAATCTCCTTCTTAAAAATGAAATTTTGTAACTCCTACAATCAATCTCTTATGTTGGTTTTTACTCTTCTTTGTCTCACTGGTTCTATTACTACCGGTTTTCTATTCACTGTCTCTGATCCCTTACCGGTCAGCCTCTGCCTTTTGTTGACTTATTCTGATCCTCACTCTTCACTCACTCACTTCTGATGCTTTCTTAATGGTTCAACCACTGTTGGTTCACTTGACTGTCAACTCTGTGATAGTTCATCGACTACTTTGTTCCTTACCGGTTAAACCCCTCTTACCGGTTGTCCTTCCAACACTCAGTCATTATGATCTTCTACAGATTACACTTTGACTAATTCCTCTCGCACCCTAATGCTCTATTCTCCTGCATCCGACATCATCAACTTTGATCTGCATATTTACAATCAATATTTCCCGCCATGGAAAATCAAACCTTGCATCCTAGGGTTTTCTTGACCAACCCAATTCGTATCAAATCAGATCGGATCTCATCTCTGAGATTGACAACCTACAATGAAAATAAACAACACCTCCAACAATGAAAACAAACAACACCACCAAATATTTTCTTCCAATACACGTTTACTAAACTTGGCAAACATGGGCTCTGCTTCTCTCAATCGCATTAAATAATATTGTTGTTTTCTACTCCAAATCAAATCTACAACTAGGCATCCTTCATCGATCATTGCATCACAAATCTGCACCTTTTAGTTTGCATCAAGCCGCAAATCTCTGCAATCGACCCATGATTTTTGCAATCTGCATTAAATCCAGACTTAGTCGACGACCACCTCATGGACGTGCCATTCATCTACCACTGCACGTATGCCACCTAGAAACCATCTGTCATATCTATTGGCATCCACCTCAGTTCCTTTTGTCAGTTCAGGCTCAGGTACTGACCAAACACACACTACTGGTAATCACTTTATATTGCTGATTCATCTGCCCTACCGGTTATACCATAACTGATTAACCTTCAAGCTAGCTCTTATATGTTATGCCTGTTGGAACATATCAGACCAGTCACCAACCTTTCCAATCACAACAGGTACCAAGAGCAAGTCATCATGCTCATCTCCATCTGATAAGAGATTTTTTCTTTGCTTCTTTTCTCGCTTACTGATTGACATGTTTTCGAGTTGATATTACATCTACCTACACACTAGATCGATGTTCATTCTTTTTCACAAAGTTCATATCAGTCAATTATTAGTGTGCTCTCCGGTTCACCAAACTTGACGCAGTTTCAATCACAGACTCATATCAATGTTATGAACATATATTCTCAACCACCACACTTGGATCTTTTACAATCATCTGTACTATTTTCTTGAGCACTGCTCTATTCCTGTTTACCGGTTAACAATACTCCTGCCTGTATACCGGTAATACCCATGAGAATACCATGCCAACAATATTCAACTGTCACCAATTGTGGTAACACCAATCTCCATCTGCATCTCGATGTAACTCCATGTCTACAATGCTAAACCTTTCCTTCTTCTTCATTAGCCCGAACATCATCTCAACTGGTTTGCCAAAGGGTCAAACTCATCACTTCTTACTCTTCCTCTTCTGTCCCGGTAGCTCATCATGCCTTCTCTTGTTGATCCAATGCATATCTCTCTTTTCACACACCTGAGGCATCTTTATGTTTCACTTTGGTCATCTAGTATGAGCCTTCAATCACCTACCTTTAACTTCTCTGTCTTATCCCAGAGGGTTATGATGTATTCCATGCATATTGTGAAATAATGTAAGTATTAACACTAACTGGTAGGAGTAGATGGACTGATGCAGTTAACCTCCCTACCAAATGGTGAGAGTGGATCCTTGTCACCTACTGACCAATACCTGGTGGGAACCAGTTGTCATTACATTGTGCTCTCTGCTTCCAACATTGCACTAACATGACTTTACTGAAATTGAGAAAATACATCTTCATCCAGACATATGACCTGGTAGACTTCCCATATGTCTTCCTTTCTATCGTGAGGCAATATAATTTCTATCAGTCTTCTCTTCATCTGGTGACAACATCTTCATCTTGTGGGAGTCCTGCTGGTTGACATCAAACTTGCATACCAGTTGCCTGCACAATCTTCATTAGTTCAACCTTTCTTTCTTACTGGTCACATGCTTACCAGTTGGAAACAACACATTGCCAATACAACACTCACCAGTTGACATTCCATACCGGTCTCCAATACTTACTCACCAGTTAACCCTAACTTGTAACACAGCGGTTGACATCCCATACTTATCGGTGACAATATTTACCAGTAACATGATATACTAATTGACATTAATGACAACACAATGCCAACAATCTCTCCCTTTGGCATTGATGTCCATAAATGTAATATCTGGTCTACTAGTGGTTTCCTCTCCCCATTTGACAACAATGACAAAGGGGACTGATAGAACTTTCTACCGGTTGCTTGTCCCCCTTTGACCATTATACTCTGCATCTTCTCATCCAGCAACACTTGAGATAGAGGGATCAGAAGCTGACTGATACCAAATTGCATATACCAATCTGATATCGATCTGATACCATTGTGAGAGGTGTATCAGTGAACTTGACTTAGCTACGGTCAGAATGCATCTTTTCCCCCTTTGGTATGCAGGAAATTATTCTGACACCAATTTAATGACACTAACATTGATACCAATTTGATACTAATAGTATATTCTCCCCCTGTGTAGGTAACTCTCCCTCTTTGTCAAATCTTCCCCTTTGACATACGGGTTGAGAACTTCTTTCCTTTTTTGTTTACAATTGGTTGAGTACTTTTTCTCCCTTGTTGCAAGCAACTCTCCCTGAACCATAGATTTTAGGTCATCTTTGTCTATCAAGTCTTAAACCGGAGCTCCAATATGCACCTTGCATCAGTAGAGCTGAGCATATATGATCTATAGATGATCTTCCACTACTATGATATCCATCACAAACTTGTGACATAGTCTTGCATGATCACAATTCCAAACAACATCACCTATCGTGTCAACTATCAAACAGGTTAAATCAAAATGATGCATGCATATAAGTGTAATACCCTAAAAATGGTCATCTTTACCGTGAGCCCCTAATCTCGACTACATCACCAAGGTCCTAACCAAAGGAAACTAAATTAATCTTGAGCACCTAATTAATTAACTCCTAAATCATCAATGTCACATGGCAAATAAATCAATATAAATTAATTAAATGTATATTTAATTAATTAATCATTCCAAGTAAATAATTTTAATCAATTATCCTATTTATGTAATTAAATATCCTAGCATATTTAGTTAATAAATAAATTTGTCATTAGATCATACAAAATGAATTAATTTAAAAAAAGGAATTAATTTGCAAAAAAGGAATTAAATTGAGAAAATAAATCAACTTGAGATATTTCTTTTTCTAAATTTGAGATAACTTGAGAAATCTCATAAAAACAAGAAAAACAATTAAATTGAATAAATCATTTTCTCTAAATTTAAACTCAAATAAATCTTGAGGAAAAGGATTTAGTTGCATTAAAATGGCTTTTTCTAATAAAAATCTTGAGCAAATAAAAGAAATATGCATGAAATTAACTAATTTTATCTCAAGTCCATGACTTCAATTGATTTTATCTCCAATGCAAACTCAAACCTATAATTCAAATGTATTAAATTAGGCTTTAATTGAATTTATCTCAAACTCAACTCAATCTTAATCTCCTCTGAAACTGAATTAAAGCATCCAATCATTTCAATTCACCTGGATTGTGCTTTCTCTTGAGGAATCTCAACCGCTCATCATTAATCAATCTTGACTGTTGGTCTCTCTTTGGATTCTCTATAAATTTAGCCTTTCATCTCTCAATCAAAACACCCTAGAGATTTATTGTTATTATGCAGTTTTTGCTCTAGAGTCATTAAGAATATTGCATATTGAGATTATTGCATTTTAGCTTTTTGTATATTAGTTTAATCATGATTGGTTGCATCCATCTAGCTTAACTAGCTTAATCTTGCACCCATTTAGCTTAATTTTGTGCTCATATAGATTCAATCCTTCGTCTTGGTGTAGTCTAGTCACTGGTATTGCTTAGATAAATATGAGAGCAAGTCTATACTCACATCTTTTAGGAGGCAATAGGTCAATTTGTTATGGTTTTTACATTCATTGATTATATCTATCTAACCATGCATGCAATGATTTATTGAAGTGTTTGTACCTTATAGATTACAGATTACCACTTTTAACACAAAAAATTTGGCGCCCATCGTGGGGCAGAAAATTACAATTTTCAGCCTTGTAGATCATTCCATTTCATTTTTTCGAATTATTTTTGTACAATTTGTTCAAAAGATCGTATGAATTTCTGCAAGGTACAAGACGAGAATTTATACTTTGTCGTACGATATGTTGTGAATACTCGTACAACTATGTGAGAATACTCGTACGATACTCTGTTTTATCATATAAAAAATAGACTGCATTTTAGGGTTTTTCTGAATGAAATTTGGTAATACTAATGATAACCTTGATCGGTTTTCTATCTACTCGAGATATTTTTCACAGCCTAACCAGTTTTTGTAAAATGTTTGTCCAAGAACACGCATGTCGCTCAAAAACAATATGACTATTGATTCATTGTTTTTGCAGGTTGCTTGAGGAGATTCAAGTAAACTTTGTGTAATCTTCATTGTTTTCTAGGAACTTAAAATGTGATATGGTAAATGAACAAATCTATTTTTTGTGTTTAAGAAGAATCTAAAAGGTAGGAGAGTATGCTCTTGTTTGTATAGACAATCAGAAATATAGACCCTTGAAGCTTTTCTAGTTTTGAGATTTGTGTTCCTTTAGCGGTCCTGTCATAGTGGAAAAAAGTAATCACCCCGTGAGAATGACCCAAGTGAGTAAAACTAGACCTAAGAATTCTGACTCACTATAGGATTAAATTCTTGAAGGATGGAGTTATTTGAGTTTTCTCTTTGAGATCTCTCATATCGGGCATTTTGTAGGGCTTCACGATCTCAATCATGCTTGTGTGACTACATCTTGTTTCGGTACCTTGTCGGGCTATGGGCCTCAATCATTGTTTCACGACTTCAAGGGGTAATTTCAAACAAAAGTCCTTATTAAGAACTTTAAGATAGAAGATACTCGGTTCACCTCCAAAAGGGGGATAATATTTGTGCAAGAGAGATAGTAACTCTCCCAAGATACTTGCCATATCGTGCCCCCATTAGAGTTTGGAGTCAGCTAATACGGTGTTGAGAATCCATTGCATGAGACTCAATGACCGTATTCTGATTAGCTATTGGGTGTGTACCTAAGATTGCAAACAAAGGTTTTCTCTCTCTGCCAACTTCCTTAGGATTAGCATGTTGTGCTTGAAGTCACTTTACATCTTGCATGTTTGTTGTGTTTTTGTCCTTGAAACTAAAACTGAAACACTAAAACTAGAGAAAATAATCAAAACATCAAAAACTTGGTCAAAACCCTATTCTTGTCATAAACTCGTCCCTGTTCAGTCCTAAGTCGTATGAGTATTCTATTTTGTCATACTTGCCTCTGTTAATTATCGTCTTGTTAACTGTAAATTGTCATACAAGTGATAATTGTAGAGGTTCATCATTGTCAGTTTGTCATACTACCTACTAGGAATTATCGTCTAATAAGTGTTAAATTGTCATATGATTCCAAATAGCTTAAGGCAGTAACTCATACGAGATTCCCATTTTGTCATCTTGTGATTGGTAAATTGTTGTCTGGTTCATAATATTTTGTCGTATGAGCCTTTGATTTCATTAGTTGAGAAAAGTGTGTTTTTGTGTGCCTTTTTCATATCTGTCATACTTGCCTAATCAGTCCTACAATGAGCATATATCTGGTCTTTTTCATCCTAGGCATAGAAAATCTTGATAGTGTACCCCTATTGTTGTGTTACATGATTTTGTCGATTATATCCTAGCTAGATCAATCAATCATCCATCAATATGATCAATCTCTTCACTCAATTAATACCTCAAATGAATAAGTAGTTCTGATTTGACCTTGACTTGTGTATCACTCCTAGCTCTCGGTCACAGTAATTGTAAATACCCGCTCGAACCAGGAGCTCTTCTAAGAATTCTGACAAAAGTAAGGGACAATCTTTTTCATTACAAACTAATCAATTCTTTAAGAAGACCCAATCTCTGACAAACCTTCATCCTCAAGTCAACCAATTTTTGATCAACCGTTATCTTCTAATATGTCTGGGGAAAGGTAGGAAAAATAGGCTTCTAAACGTAGTTCTCGAGATAACATTAGCACTCAAGCTACTGATAGTGACTCTTCATCTAGTGACTTTGAACTTTCTGAACCTGAAGAAGATACTATAGTTAAATGTCAAAAGGACAAGGATTTTAGAGGAATGATGAAAATTATCATGGCTCGGGAAAAAGAAGAATATTTTCTAGAATTGGCTAAACAAGGAGCCAGATTTCCCGATGACTACAACATTGAAAACCTTATCACTAAAGAAGAAGATACTCCATTAATGTTGGTAGCCAAATAATTGCAAGCACTACAAACTGAGATCAAAGAAATGAAAGACAAGGATAAATCTTATGTGCAGTATTCCTTGGACACAATTTGCTTGTTCCCATTTGACAAAAAATCTTCACATGCCTCCATTTCCTTCAAGAGTGCAAATTCCTAAATTTGACAAATATGATGGTAACTCGGATCTTCAAGACGATGTCTGATAATTCTGTTCTTTATGCATGGAGTTCATGCATGAACAGACATGTCTCATGCATCTCTTTCCAAGAAGTCTAAGAAGACAAGCCATGGAGTGGTTTTCAAGCCTGCCTATGTGAATTAAATCTTTTGAAGAGTTGGTCAAATTGTTCCTCCAACAATACTCCTACAACATTTATCATCCAGTCACTATGATTGACCTCTGTAATACCAAACAGAAGACAGGAGAACCTTTTCTCACTTTCCTTCAATGTTGGAGAAAGATGTTCTCTAGATATTCACGACCCATTCCTGATTCTGAGAAAATGGACATTTTTGTTAGCAATCCGGTTCCTGAGTTAAAATATAATATTCAAATACAAGTATATCCTTTATTTAATAAGATGGTGGACAATGCTCTCAAAATAGAATATGTTCTTTAAAGGAAAGGAGAGATGTCACATTATAAGGAAACACAACATGGTTCTAGTTCTAAAGAGAAAGATAAATATTGGAAATATGGAAAAGATAATAACAAAAATGTTGTGAATGACGGAGTAGATGATACTGTTAAACCAAAACCAACAATATTTAATTTGACTAGTGGTACACAGGAACTCAAAGCTTCTGAAAGTGTTGTGGAAAACCCTCCTAAGAAAGCAAAAGAGTGGTTTAAAGATAAGCCTTGGGTTCCAAAGCCTAAACGTGATTTTACTCCTCTAGGAGAATCCTATGAATCATCTCTTAAGACTGTTTTGGCAAATGAATTGATCACATTGCCTGACAACTCCAAACCATACGATCCTAAAGTCAAACCCAAATGGTGGAGGGAAAATTATTATTGTGAATATCACCGAAACAAGGGTCACACAACTAATAAATGCATGAACCTCAAACATGAGATTCAAGACCTTATCGATAGTGACAAAATTGTTGTAGGAAATCATGCAACCAATTATGATCACAAATCTTTCAAAGATCTTGTTGGCATTGAGTTGTCATTGATGTCAATCGGTATTGCAATCAGGCTACCGGTAGAGGTTTGTCATCCAGTATGAAGAAGAATGTACTGGTATGGTGAAAGGCAAATAAGGTATTGAGAAGATTAACATGAAGGCTTGTCAACTGGTATGGTGGAAGACAAGTAGTTGTTGAGACTATTAGTGACTTCACCGGTATGAGGTGAGATGCATGTGTGTGTGTGTGAGCATGTTGAGTGATAACCGGTAGAGCTTAAATCAGTCTGGAGTTTGGCTGCATGTTTATGATGAAAATGCAAAATGTTAAAGTAATCACAAACCACCGGAGGTGAAGATGAGCTACCGGTGTAGTGTGCACTACCGGTTAATAGGAGGAGAAGGTCTCACCGATAAAGGCATGTACCAGTATGAGTTTGCTGAATGTTCATGTCTAAACTAACTGTGTGTTGGTGAGATAAGTGTATGACCGTTGTGATTCCATGTGGAGCTGAGGTGGCGAACATGTGAATGTCGGTGAAGCCTCCATTGACATGGTTGTTGAAACAACTAGTCGACATTAATGAAACAACCAAAAATCACAGGATTGTAACTGACTGATGCAGCTCAAAGAAGAAATAATGATAGAGGAAGATCAAGGAGTAGTTGGTTCCTGGATCAAAGCAAAGAAATCAGATTACAAGAAGATCTCGAAGAAGGAAACAACTGAGCTTTTTATGAAGTCAACATATTTCAAGGTAGAAAATCATGTATGAGATTGCTATCTTTAGAAAGTATGCATTGGATAATGGAAAGAGTGTACAAATGCATTCCTTGAGTATAGGTGATTGATCCAAGACAGACTAGATCGGATCTCATGCAGATTGTGTTGGGTAAAGGAAACCCTAACCGCTCCAAGTTTGAATTGATTCTTGGCGGGAAAGCTCAAGTTTAAATATGATGACTTGAGATAGTGTTTATAGAGTAAAGACAAGTGTAAAATTGTTGTCTGAGAGCCAAAGAGATTTATGAGCAAAGATTTGACTGATAAGGAGAAGTAAAGTAAACCAGTATAAGGAACAACCATTGGAGAGTGCATTCAACACATAGGTGACAAATCGACGAAATTTGTACCTGATTAAGAGTGATTGAATGTGAGTTGAGAGATGCAAGTAATTGTGAGAGGGGATTGAGAAAAGTGATCAACTTAGTCAAGTTGCAGAGTGAGTGGAGAGTATACAGACTGGTAAGGCTGAAAATGACAGAGGAGAATACTATAAGGTTGCAAAACATTATTTGCAACTGTGATTTCATTTGTATATCTGAGTCTTATATTGTTTTCACTAAGTTGTAGCTTAGTGCACGGGTTATAGCTTCTTTAGGTTGTATCCTATAAATTGTGAAGGGGTTGGTGCTCCTTTGAGTTAGTGCTCATAAATCAAGAGTTGGTGCTGCTTGGGTTGGTGCCCTAAATATTGTAATCAAAGATTCATTGTGAGGATGGATTGGAGCATAAGATCTCTAGCAGCTATTCTCACCGAGGTTTTTCCCACTTTGGGTTTTCCTCGTATATATCTGGTGTTGTGTGATATATTCTTATGCATGTGGTATGTTAATGTTTTAGCAATTCCTTTACACACTCTTATTGCTTTGTTTAAGTTACCGGTTAGTACTCAGTTTGTTTTACATTTTACCAGTATCTCCTTGTTGAAGTGAAAAGAGTTTAAATCACTGATTCACCCCCCTCTCAGTGATCCATTGTGTCAAACAGATCCCTTGTCTACTTATGAGCAAGGAGATTCCTCTAAATCCAAGGGAGGTGCCAAGGTAAATTACACCTATAAAAACAACGATCACATCATTAACATGCTTGAAGCCTCTCAATCAGAGCATCACCATGCAATCATACTTAAAGAAGAGAGAAACAAACCGAGAGAAGTAAACATTGTGACTCGTGCTCAAGGAAAAGTTACTCTCAAAGGAGTTGGTTCCTCATCTTCCAATTAGACATCATCATCAAATCCATCGACATCATAAAAATTGCCAACATCTTCAAATAAACATCCAGCTACTATCACTGCTAAGTCTTCTCCATCTAAACAACTAGTTTCACCATCTTCTTCCAACTACAACATTGTTGAACAGTTAAAATGAACTACTGCTCAAATATCTATTCTTGAACTTCTTAAGATCTCTCCTGCTCATAGAGAGATTCTGGACAAAGCTTTACTTGCTACCAACGTCCCTAAAGACTTAGCTCTGGATCGGTTTCAATCTATGATGGGTCATCTAACTTCCCCTCACTACCTATCCTTCTCTGAAGAAGATGATAATTCCTTGAACCATCCACATAATCAACCATTACATATTGAAGCCATGATCCATAAACACTGAGTCAAACGTGTTTTGATAGATGGAGGCACTGGGTTGAAAATTTGTACTTACAATCTACTCATACAATTGGGATTTTTTGAGAATGCTATAGATCCAAGAAAGAAGATAACAATAAAATCTTATGATGAAGAAGATAGAACTTCTAAAGGTCTGGTACTATTACCAATTAGGGTGGGACTTGTGGAAACAGATGTTATTTGTTAGGTACTTGACCTTCCTCTATCCTACAACATCTTGTTGGGAAGACCTTGGATTCATGAAATGCAAGCAGTGCCATCTACATACCATCAGTGCTTGAAATTTCCCTATAATGGAGTTGAAGTTAGTGTTCCTGTTGATACAAGCTACACCTATAATGCATTAAAATAGTGTACTGATACTCTTTTTCCTCACAACAGAGCAGCCTCTATGTATGAGAATTCAAAAGCTATAATGGACTTAGAAAAGAAACTGAAAATCACAGGTTTCGACATGGGCGGATACAAGATAGAACTTGTACTTTCACTGATGAATCTTCCTCCATCACCTAAACAGTCTGGAAAACCATCTGAAGCTATGAAACCACAAACTTCACCTGCAAATGTCATCTATGATGGTTCTTTTGTGCAATCCTCTGCTTCTCTTGCAAATGAAATAGAAGAGGCAATTGATCTCAAATATCTTTACGAAGGGGAAAATGAAGATAGGGAAGTGCAACATTGTGAAATTTCTCCTGAACAATATGGTAAAGGCTATAAGTTAATCCAACATATGGGGTATTCGGGTACAAGTCCTCTGGGAAAGCTTCAAGAAGGAATTATCAAACCCATCAAGCTACAAACCAAGTCTACAAATGACAAAACTAGAATTGGATACAATCTAGATGTATCATCAAATCAAAAACAAAATTCTCCTCAACAACCTAAGTGGAAGAAGAAGACACTACATCAAGCATCACAAGAAGTAAACACACATCAAACTCGGGAAGAGTATGAGAAAGCACAAGAAGAATTGGCAATTAAGAGAGAAGAAGCAACTTATAACCAAGTTCCAAAGGTATCAATAGGAACAATACAAGAAGTATAAATTCCAGAATAAATGAGAGAGCAGGTGGAAAGAATCAAAGAAATGTTTGCACCATTAAACATTCCTGTCATATATACGGGAATAATGCAAGAAGAAGATTCAAAAACAAACTCAAATGAGTATGAATGGGGTCCAAAACCTTTATCAGATGCATCTACTGAAGAAAGTCCTGAAGAACCTAATGATACTATAGATGAAGCACAAGAGATAGCACACTTAAAGCTACAATGAGAACTAAAGGAAATTAGACTAAAAAGACAAGAAGCTTATGAGCAATAGCTAAGAGAAGAGAAAGAATAGAAAGATGGCTTGCCTACTATATCTCTATCTAATGAGATAAAGAAAATTAGATATGGGAACACAACTAAAGAAATGGAGGCTAGACAAGCAGGACCGATCATCAATCCAAAGGAAGCTAAATGGGAAAGAAGACAGAGACTAACAGTGTCATCAAGGCTATGTGAGAAGGTATGTCAACTATAGGTGATCATTGAACCAAAACAAGAAGGAACTTGCAGCATAAAAGATGTTGATATTGATACCATACATGCTTTCATTGAGCCGCTTGAAGAGGAGTCAAATGATTCATCTTCTAACTCCGATCAATCTGAAATAAGATCTATCTATGACATTACCTATTTAACACCAAACTATGACTACTTTGTCATGAATGTTGAAACTCTGTTTGAAGAAGATATGATTGTTGAACCACAATACGTAGTCCAGTATGAAGTAGAAGAAGGTGCTAGTGGTAGGTCTGCTAGGTTATATTCTCTAAATGCTAACATAAACTTCGATAATTATGTTATAACTCTTCCTGGTCTTGAGATGCTTACACAAGGTAGTCTTCTATAACTAAACTTATTGTTCTAAGGTTCTGATGACAATACTATGAATTCCCTTGAACCCATTAAATCTTTATCCCTGGTACACCCTGAGCTTATTGACTGTACTCTACAAGATCAACCCATAGATATCCCTACTTTTGCCAATGACTATACCTTAGCATGTTATCTTAATGCAGTCGAACACATGAACTCTTTCACCATTGAACAAAGTGTGAACCTGACAAAACCGAATGTCAAGTATCTTAGTCTCAAATATCAAAAAAGAAAAATAAGTGTTCTGATGGCGAAAAACACACTGTGGCGGTATCAGAACAGAAAAAAAGTAAAAATAAAAGATGTATCTGATGGTGAAAATATCTTTGAGGCACTTGAAGATGAGATACTTGATATTCTACCTAATCACTTTCAAGAGCGATCATTAGTACTGATTGAACCTACACAATTAGTGAACATTGGAATAGAAGAAACTCAACATACAATACATGTGGCTCAATCCTTATCAATAGAAGAACTGAAAGACTTTGTTGATTTCTTTATAGAGAAAAAGATCAACTTCGCATGGGCATAGGCTGATATGTCGGGTCTGGATCCCAACCTTATAATACATCATCTTTCTATTACTCCTAAAGTCAAACCTGTCAAGAAAAAACTCCCAAATATGCATCATCATGTTGCATTACTTGTTAAGGTTGAGCTAGAGAAATTACTAAAAGTAGGATTCCTCTGTGCAATTGATTATGCTGAGTGGATATCTAACATTGTACCTATTTCCAAACCTGATAAATCAATAGGTGTTGGCACAAATTTCAGAGACATAAACAAGGCATGTACAAAAGATGATTTTCCATTACCTAACATTGACATGATAGTGGACATGACAACTGGTTATGAAATGTACTCTCTAATGGATGGCTTTTCTGGCTACAATTATATCAAAATTGCACCCGAGGATCAAGAGAAAACAACATTCACATGTACCTGGGGAACTTTCTGTTGGAATGTTATGCCCTTTGGCTTAAAGAATGCAGGTGCTACTTATCAAAGAGATGTAACTACAATATTTCATGACATGATGCACAAAAATATGGAAGACTATGTCGATGATACCTTACTCAAATCTATGAAAAGGTCAACACATCTCTCAGATATGGGTCTAATCTTAGATAGAATGGAAAAGTTTAAACTCAGAATAAATCCTAAGAAATGTGCATTTGGAGTTACATCTGGCAAACTCCTAGGATACATTGTTTTAGAAAAATGGATTAAAGTGGATCCCAAAAAAGTTAAAGCTATAATGGAAATGCCACCTCCAAAGAATTTCAATCAAATAAGAACTCTACAAAGTGGCTCCAATCAATAAGATGCTTCATTTCTCAGCTAGGAGATAAGGCTCAACCATTCATAAAAGCATTACAGAAAGGAGTTACATACAACTGGGATAAAGATTATGAACAACACCTGAAGCAAATCAAGGAGTATCTTACTAATCCACCTATCTTGATGCCACCAATTCAATGAAAGCCTTTGATTATTTATATATCAGCTACACACATCACTAGGGGCACTTTTGGGTCAAAAGGATGATAACAAAAAGGAAAGAGCTATATATGATATCCTGTAGGATGTTGGTGTTCTATGAGATGAACTACACTATCATTAAGAAAGCTTGTTTAGCATTGGCCTTCGCATCACAAAAATTAAGACATTACATGCTAGCACATTTATGAGGAGATTGGCCAAATGGGTTATGATACTCACAAAATTTGACATTGAGTATGTAGAATGCAAAGCTATCAAAGGGAAAGTCATTGCAGGTCAACTTGTTGATTCTCCACTTGAAGACATTCAACCTTTGAGCATATAATTTCTAGATGAATCCATAATGCATCTTACTCAGCGATCTTGGAAAATGTTCTTTGATGGATCTTTTACTCAATAAGGTTCTAGTGCTAGAATCCTTTTTATCATTCCTCGGAGATACTCAATTCCAAAGGTGTACAAGATCCTCTTTCCTTGTACAAACAAGATTGTAGAATATGAAGCCTTGGTAAATGGAATCAAGCTGGCTATTGAATGGAAAGTTGTTGAGCTATGCATCTATGGAGACTCCCAGCTGATAATCAACTAGATCAATGATATATATCAAACTCGGGATGAAAAATTGATGCCCTATAAAAGAATGGTTGATGACTTTAAGAAATACTTTGTCTTTGTTTCATTTCAGCAAATTCCTAGATCAACAAATAGAGCAGCATATGCTATGGCTACATTGACATCTATACCACAACTACAAGAAATAGAGTTCTACTATGAGTTCTTGGTGGATTAGCTTCATTGTCCTACTTATGATTCCCTTGGTTCCTAGATGGTCTTTTCTATCATTAGACATGACTCATCTCTCTATAACCATATCTACTCTTACTTACGTGACCAAATTATCCCAAATAAACTTACTTATAATGAGAAAAGAAGCCTAATCCAAAATGCTTCACGGTATGTCATCATCGCTAATGATCTATATGGGCGAGGTTTAGATAGTACTTTGCTTAGGTGTCTATAACTTAAAGAGTCTCAACGTACATTATCTGAAGTCCATGAAGGTATTTGTGGATCTCAGTCAAATGATCTAACTCTAGCTCGAAAACTACTAAGGGTTGGCTACTACTGGCCAGATATGGAAAAAGATGCTATAAAATTTGCTAAAAATTGTGAGAAATGCCAGCTACATGAGAATCTCATACATGCTCCAACAAGAGAGCTAATACCTTTTATAACACATTGGCCTTTTCAGTAATGGGTGTTTGACCTCATTGGCCAAATTTATCCTGCGTCATCTAATGGACACAAGTTTATCATAACTACCACCGAATAATTCACTAAGTGGGTTGAAGCGGTTTTGCTAATCAAAGCAACCGACAAACAAGTGGCTATGTTCATTCTTAACTACATCATCTGCGGGTATGGAATCCCTTCTTCAATTGTGACTGACAATGGAGGGCAGTTCAAAAAAAGGGATCTAGATGAGCTCTGTGACAAGTTCAAAATCAAATAACATTGGTCTTCTATATACTACCCTTAAGGTAATGGACATGCTAAAGCATCTAACAAAAATCTATTGACTATCTTGCACAGAACAGTCAACAAATCTGGAAAGGATTGGCATCTGCAACTCAATCCAACACTATGGGCTTATAGAACAAGCATCAGAATACCTACTGGGGCTACACCTTTTTCTTTGGTGTATGGGGCCGAAGAAGTCTTTCCTATTGAGGTTTAAATTCCTTCTTTGAGAGTTTCTTTGCAAGGTCTTATTACTAATGAAGATCACATAATATCTAGATTGCAAGAACTAGTATTGTTGGATGAACGTCGGCAAGTGGCATTTGATCACCTGAGAGCTTACCAAAAGAGAATGTATAACAAGAAAGTTTGACACAGAGAATTTTAGGTTGGTGACCTTGTTTTGAGAGAGAATCATAAAAATCAACAACATCGGGAACAAAAACGGAAGTTTGAACCCAACTGGTTGGGTCCCTACATTGTTACTGTTGCCTTTGGCTCAGATGCTTATCAACTCTCAACATCAAAAGGAGAACAACTCCCTGAACTGATCAACACCATTGACTTGAACAAATTCTACACTTAGCATTCTCTTCTCTAGCAACCTATATAGCTAAAAAGTCCTGAAATTTTTTTTAAAAATCATAGAAGTCCTTAAAAAAAAAAGAAAAAAAGAAAAAAAATCAAATGCGTTGGTGAAAACCTGGTAAACAGGTGCCTCTTGTACTGAAGTGATCCATCTATCAACACAAATTTGGCATTTCCTATTTTATTTCCCACTTTCCTACATCTTTGCTTTAGCTTGTACATATCCTTCAGTCGCTTTTATGACACCCTGGTTCTTCTTGGAACCCTCATGGCTTGAAACCAATCAACATCCTAGTCTTAGGGTAATCGACTGATTAATCTAAATGTCCTAAGCAGTTTAATCAAGTCATCTTTATGTCGGTAGTACCGGGTCATCCAATCTGAGTTAGTTACCTGTCTCCTAACCACTGTAGGGTTTTACCACTGAGTAAAAAAGAAAAACAAGAACAATGAAAACAATCACTAAAATTGTTTGAGATATGATTGAAACTTTCTTTGTATGTTGTCTTTTAAATTGATTTTCCTTTATTATTCTCTCCGAGTAAGTCAAAGAATTCTATCTTGACTAAGAGGAGCAAGGGCGGGGCATAATACTTTTCTTTGTTTTCTACTTGTAGGAATGATTTTGATGATCTGAAAACATCTCATAAGCTGGGTGTCTATGATAAGTGCCTTCACATCAAGGTGAAATCACCACACATACCTTGACTCTATTTATTTGTATGCTATAGGGAGGTTGGAATCATTTCCTTGTATGTTTTGAGTAAATTTATTTATTGTGCAATTTGGATGCATACTTAATCTATCCTAGGATATGAACGATAAAAGGGTCATTGCAGACATGATAATAAATATTGCATATGAAAAGAAAGGAACACTGCTTTTTCTGGTGTGTTTGCATACAAGAAATATTCAGGTCATCCTTGCTCTTCATGCCTTGGTGCTTATGTTTTCTTGCTAAATCAAAAGGACGTGACATTTAGGACATCCTAGCTCTTCATGCCTTGGTGCTTATGTCTATCTCTGATATTATAAAACACTCAGTGATGATAAATAGAAAAACAAATCTAGTGACTAGGTCTAAGTTTGCATTCATACTAAGTTTTGTGCATTTCAAGTGATTTTAGCATGATAACATTATTCTCTTTGTCCTTTGAATGAGAGCTTGAATTTGAAACAATCATCATTTCTTCTCTAAGTGGTCGATTGCAAATCATAATCATCAACACGACTGAGTACCTGTGTATGGACATCACAATTCCTATGAGAGATGTTAGTTGCATACATTAACATATTATATAGATCCAAAAATTCATTGCATATCCATTTACATCCATATTATTAAATTGGAAAATGAAAAATAAAAATATAATAAACATAGCATTTGCATTCACATTTACATTTGCATCATCATGGTCATCCATTAAATCATTCATTTGCATGATAAAAAGAAAAACATCCATGATCAAAAGCAATATAGACATACATATAAATCATCTCATATCAATAAAAACAAGTACAATGAGGTTGAATCATGTGTCATATATATATATATATATATATATATGTCATAAAAAATCTCAATGTCAAAAGATACAAATGATCTCAAAATGTCATATACAATTTCTATTGAAGCAAGAAATATATCGACTACAAAAATGGGGTACAAAATCTAGGAGACATCTAAAATCTAACTCTCCACCTCTCCCTTATCGCCTGGAGGAGGAGGTGGTGGTTGTTGTACAGGGGCATCATCCTATCTCGGTGCCCTAGCTCCCTTAGATCGAGCCATATACTGAGAATAAGGCACTACCTACCTATCTGCTCACACCACTGGACTATAAGCTACCACATAATACACCGCCATGCTCATCTGATGTACAACCTCATGTTGGAGGTTGACACATTTTGCCCTCATGTTCTGTAGTTTTTGATCATGCTCTACTATATGTGCTTGCATCACTGTCGGCTATGTTTGCAGACCCCGAACCCTCCCCCTCAAGGCACGAATAATGTCTGCAGGTGTTTGAACTCTTTTCCCCCTCGTAACCTCCACCACCCTGCTCCTCTCTCCTTTGTTGTACCTATCTTAGAGCATCATCATCACTAGGGCCCGCTGCCTCACCCATCTCTACATCCACCCTAGCCTCTTCTCCTCTATCACCACTCGCATCCCCTCCAACTACTCCTAACAACCCTCCCTCTCCCTGCCTACGTTGTCATCCTACAACGGGTGCTCTACTACTGCTCACACTTAGATCTCCTCCCCTCCTAGGTGTCGCCTCTCTCTGAGAAAGTGTTGGACCATCATCACCCTCATCTATCTGAGGTGCATGCTCTCTTGAGTTTGTGAATCGTGGGAATAGATCTCTGAAACCAATCTCTAAACTGGGGAATTACCCCCACATCTGCAACATCCTCCAAGTACTCCCACCTCTATGGTTGTATCCCTACCAAATCCTGCATAGAAAGGGCATATGATAGTCTAGGCCCCCATCCTCATCTCTCCTTGTCAGTGAATCATGCATATGTAGTGAACTCCTGAGAGATACTCTGCAGTCTCCCATACTGCCTCAACACCCAACTAACCACAAACCGCTCAATAATAATTGTGGATCTCCCAATAAGAGGCTAGGTCATGAGCATATCCTTTCGCTGCCTCCTCCAATCATCCCACTCTTCTATACCCCTGTACGTTCTCCAAACTACTGCTATCATGTCATCTAATTGTCGCCTCCAGTAATCAGTCTTCCCTAGGTGGAGTTGTGTGATATATCTTGCATATCTATAAACAATTGGTTGACCCTCATGTCGCGCATCATCTATAGTCGGCCTACAAACTAGGATGTGCTCCCAGGCCCAAATCTTCAAAACCAATACATCGACAACCATACTTTTCGCCCCTCTATAGGCGATCTCATGCATCTCATGGTACATATGCATCTATCTGAGGTGCATGCTCTCTTGAGTTTGTGAATCATGGGAATAGATCTCTGAAACCAATCTCTAAACTGGGGAATTACCCCCACATCTGCAACATCCTCCAAGTACTCCCACCTCTATGGTTGTATCCCTACCAAATCCTGCATAGAAAGGGCATATGATAGTCTAGGCCCCCATCCTCATCTCTCCTTGTCAGTGAATCATGCATATGTAGTGAGCTCCTGAGAGATACTCTGTAGTCTCCCATACTGCCTCAACACCCAACTAACCACAAACCACTCAATAATAATTGTGGATCTCCCAATAAGAGGCTAGGTCATGAGCATATCCTTTCGCTGCCTCCTCCAATCATCCCACTCTTCTAGACCCCTGTACGTTCTCCAAACTACTGCTATCATGTCATCTAATTGTCGCCTCCAGTAATCAGTCTTCCCTAGGTGGAGTTGTGTGATATATCCTACATATCTATAAACAATTGGTTGACCCTCATGTCGCGCATCATCTATAGTCGGCCTACAAACTAGGATGTGCTCCCAGGCCCAAATCTTCAAAACCAATACATCGACAACCATACTTTTCGCCCCTCTATAGGCGATCTCATGCATCTCATGGTACATATGAGCTAGTAAACATGATCTCCAGCCTAATCTCACATGATGAGACAATAATCTCTCTAACATCCTGCCCCATCGACACAAAAATCCCTATTGTCCCCTATTCAGCATCACAAAACACTCTATAATACCAGCCAATACATAAGCAAGGGGGAACTGTGCACCACATCTGATCATCAGATTGTCCCAGGTGATAGAATGATCCAAGATAGTGTCATCATGAAATATGCATCTAAGTGCCTCAATACCCTGTCATGGAGCGACATTGTAATCCACCTTATCCCCAGCAAAAAGGATCCTCAAAATCCTATATATGTCCTCAGGAGTGATAGTCATCTCCCCAGTCGACAGGTGGAATGTGTTGTGCTCACTATGGAACCACTCAACTAAAGTAGTCAACAAACTATGATTAACGTGGATATCAGGCATCTGAAGCAAGTATCCAAATCCACACAATCCAATGTATCCTCTATGTGTGTCTAACAAGTCCCGCACTAATCTCATAGTAGGTTGATATGTACATCTAAACTAAATATCTGGCAGCTGAACCTGCAAAATTGAACAAAAAAATCATTAGTAAGCGATCAACTTTGAGCTAAGAATGAGTCAAAAATGCTAAAGAATTCAAATTTACAACATTGAAAATAAAAAATTGATGATTGGACTCTCAAACATAGCCACTGTTTCTCATACGATGAAACACAAAAAGGCAGAAAATCGTACGAGTAAACATTATGATTCATACGAGTAAACTATCCCATATGATACAATATGCTATGCCAGATGATTAAAAGGTCTATGATGAACAAGCTCGTGTGATTTAAGGGTATACACCATACGACAAATCATATATGATCATATGAGAAAAGAATAATTACAAGATACTCATACGATAAACTCTAGCTGACCATACGATGAAACGACTAGGCACGAACTAAAATGAAGTAAAGAAAGCAAAATTTAACAAAAAATCACAAAATTTGGAATTCAAGAGGCTTAAGATCGATCATTTACTGTTGGAGGATAGTTTTGAGGTCAATTGTGGCATCTCTAGTACTTGATTCGATGATCTGGAATTGGAATTGGCATTTTGCTTCAGAGAAGGTTTTTGAAATTTTGAACTTTGAGAGGTAAAAATGAATTGAAAATGACACCTTCAACCCCTTATATAGGCAAAACCCTAATTTTCAAACTTGCTCTGATTCACACAAAATTTGTACTCTTAGCTAAATTGACCGTCCTGAGTCCGTTTTTGGGATCAAAATCAAAATCTGATGTCAATTTTCTAGTCAAATTCTCACAATGTTGACCACTTGGCACTTCAATCTTCAGATCAATCTTCACATCACTTTGCGCTCAAATCTTTTTTGAATCAACTCTTATTTCAAATTAATTCTTACATTAATCTTCATGCTCAGATTCGCATCGCTAAATCATTTAATTAAAATTGCCTAAAATCACTACAATCTCACTATCTTTCGATTTCGCTCCCGAGGGGGCATCAAATCAACTAAGACCTTGTTACTAGGGGCATCTTAACCACATCACGTCATATCAAGTTGAGATTCTTCGATGTCAAAGAAAAACAATCTTTAGGGGCATATCAGTGATTGTCCTCATCTCAATCAATCTTCAAATCGGTGTTCAGTTTCATCACATCAAATCAAGTTGGACATTATGTTTCGCTAATCGGTTCTTGTTCAATCAAGTTCGGAATCGATATTATCTCTTTGCTCAATCGATTCTAGTTCAATCAAGTTCTAGATCGGTACTAGTTTCTTGATCCATCAAGTTCAAGATCGATATCTCGCTCTTCATCAGTCCTAGTTCCATCAAGTTCGGGATTGATATCGCTTTAATCAATATGTTCAGTTTCAGTGCTTCAAATCAAGTTGAACATCTCACTCTTCATCGATTTGTGATCCATCAAGTTCAAAACTGATATCTATTTGACATCAACTATTATTTGAATCAATGCACCGCTCGCACATCAATTCAAAGAGGGGCACATGTAATACCCTAAAAATGGTCATCTAAACCATGGGCCCCTAATCTCGACTACATCATCAAGGTCCTAACCAAAGGTAACTAAATTAATCTTGAGCACCTAATTAATTAACTCCTAAATCATCAATGTCACATGCCAAATAAATCATTCTAAATTAATTAAATGTTTATTTAATTAATTAATCATTCCAAGTAAATCATTTTAATCAATTATCCTATTTATTTAATTATATATCCCAGCAAATTTAATTAATAAATAAATTTGCCATTAAATCATCAAATATTAATTAATTTAAAAAAAGGAATTAATTTGAAAAAAAAGAATTAATTTGCAAAAAAGGAATTAAATTGAGAAAAGAAATCATCTTGAGATATTTCTTTTTCTAAATTTGAGATAACTTGAGAAATCTCAGAAAAGCAAGAAAATCAATTAAATTGAATAAATCATTTTCTCTAAATTTAAACTCAAAGCAATCTTGAGGAAAATGATCCAGCTGCATTAAAATGGCTTTTTCTAATAAAAATCTTGAGCAAATTAAAGAAAAATGCATGAAATTAACTAATTTTATCTCAAGTGCATGACTTCAATTGATTTTATCTCCAATGCAAACTCGGATTTATAATTCAAATGCATTAAATCGGGCTTTAATTAAATTTATCTCAAAATCAACTCAATCTTAATCTTCTCTGAAACTGAATTAAAGCACCCAATCATTTCAATTCACCTGGATTGTGCTTTCTCTTGAGGAATCTCAATCGCTCATCATTAATCAATCTTGACCGTTGGTCTCTCTTTGGATTCTCCATAAATTCAGCCTTTCATCTCTCAATCAAGACACCCTAGAGATTGATTGTTATTATGCAGTTTTTGCTCTAAAGTCATTGAGAATATTGTGTATTGATATTATTGCATCTTAGCTTTTTGCATATTAGTTTAATCATGATTACTTACATCCATCTAGCTTAGTTAGCTTAATCTTGCACCCATTTAGCTTAATTTTGTGCTCAAATAGATTAAATCCTTCGTCTTGGTTTAGTTTAGTCACTGGTATTGCTTAGATAAATCTGAGAGCAAGTCTATACTCGTATCTTCTAGGAGGCAATAGGTCAATTTGTTATGGTTTTTACATTCATTCATTATATCTATCTAACCATGCATGCAATGATTTATTGAAATGTTTGTGCCTTACAACTTATAGATTACCACTTTTCACACACACAATAAGGTCAGCTATTAGACCAACACATTGTCATTCAGGACTTCTCCAATATCACCTGAGACATAATTTTATCAGTCCAAGCCACAAGAGTCACTGTGATGATCCCAGAATTCATTGACTTTCATAATCTGCAATTTTGGTCAATATCCATACCGATAACATACTATACATATCGGTTTACTATACCGAACCAATATCTCTATCGGAACACCTTACTCTAACCTCTATCTTCTTAAGTCAAATGCTACTGCTATCATTTTGCAGTTTAAGCCATTCATTGACACTTGCAACAGTGATCCATCTCACATGTGTAAATGTGTAGCCAAGGCACTAACTGCACACACTTCCATCTCACCTTCTTTCTTGCACCGGTAACAACCCGTCCTTACATTTGTCCTTTTCAAATTTGGGGTTGAATAATGTGATCGTTATGTAGCTCCCCCTGAAATTTGGCATTTCCTTTAAGCCTTAGGGGATATCACTTGTGAATTGAATGCACAGTGCCTGCCCATGGATATGTTCTCTTGCTTCTTTCTCCATACCTGCATGGTTTCCCTCCTTTTCTCATTTGCAGTCTTGGGAGAAGTGTTAATTTGCCTCTGCTGGTTGGTCCTTGCTCTACAAGATTTTACAGTATGTCCAAAAACATTGTAGTAACATACTGTATGCATGCCAATTGGATGATCATAGAGTCTTCCATTAACCTGATCTGCTTCTCTTCTAATGGTCATGCTATTGTAGTCAGCTACCAGAATCAATGGAATTTTTGATCTTGCAATAACATTCCTCCTTTTGTTCCATGCAGGTTTTTGATTCTCATATGTTCTATAACTTCTTCCTTATTGAGCATAACTATTACACTGACTGCCATATGACTAAAAATTCTTCTTTCTACATTCATGAATTCTATGGCCAAAAAAATTACATCTTTGAAAAAATAAATTGTTATTGATAGGAAATATATTTTGTCTATTCCTACACCTCATTTTGCATTCATCTACTCTACGGCCATATCCTTTACATGAAAAATAGTAACCAGAGAAAGAGGGCTTATGGCTTACAAATTTGTTTTGCCAAACATGAGGTGATCTTGTTGATTTGGCTTCTCCATTTCTACTTCTCTGGGGATTGTTCTTGAGTCGTCCAGTTTTTATATTCATTTCATCCGATCCCTTCCTTTTCCATACTTGTCTTGTCTTGTGGGCAACAACATTTATTTGTCTTCTACCGACAGGAGATCTTCTTGGCTGTTTTCTCATGTTCTTATTTCTAATGAAGCCATCTTCTCTTAGCTTCCCTTTCCCTTTTGGATCAACAATATTCCTCCTTGCAGCACCGATCTTCATCCTCATGTCTCCACCAGTTGTAGTTAGGTCAACCTTCTTCCTAGAAGCATTTATGTCTATGAAGGTCTGTCCCTTGTCATTTTTACTTGAGGAGACAAACTAAATGTCTTTGTTGGAGATGTCCTTTCTTGTAGAGCACATACCGACATCAAATCTTAATCCTTTGGTATCCTTGGAGTGTTTTTGTTTGTTCAACATTTTGTCCAAGGCATCAGTGCTTCTATCATACCGGATCCTCACCTTGAGCTCATCCTGGCACTTCTCAAGTTCTTTTCTGAGATTCTCCATTTCACCTTTTTGCTTCTAACACTCTTTATCTTTTGTCTCCACTTCTAGCTCCAACTCCTCACATCTTCTCTTCTTGGCATCAAAGACTGATTTTAATTCATCAGTCATTCCTTTGGCTTCTTCTAGTTGAGTTGCCAATATGCATATATTTTTATTTGAATCTTCAAGACATGTTCTCAACTGGTTGCATTCTTCATGAACTGATTTTTTGTAATTCTTAAATTCATTCCTAACATTTTTCAGCTCTTCTAGGGAACTTACCAGCTCCTCTTCAAGATCAACTTGAGCCTCAACTTCTTCTTTATCTTCTTCATCACTCCCAAATACATCTTGCTGGTAGGATTGATCTTTGTTATCATTCTTTGATTTGTGCATCTCACTATGTGTTTCTTGAGCAATGAGGAGATGAGTTTCCTCTTCATCACTACTGCAACAATTGACTGATCTAGACTTATCAACTTCACATTCATCTTATAAATCTTCTTGCTTCCACAATCTGATCCAGCAGTGCAAGGTTCTTCACCATAAAGTTTCTTCAGTCTATCCCACAAGCTCTTTGTAAATTTGCATCTATCCACCTTTGAAGATACATCATCAGAAATCCCACTAAGAATAGCCTTCATTTCTTCAACATTGCACTCATGTCTTCTTTTTCCTTCAGGATCGGTAGGTGGACTAGTAGGACTAGAGTAGCAATTCATAACTGACATCCAGACATCATAGCCTAAAGAGGACAAGTAGACTTCCATTCTACAACTCCAAACATAATAGTTTGAACCCTCAAACATCGGAGTAGGGATTGACTCAAGTTCAACCATTGTGTTCACACACTAGAATCTACCCAAGCTAAAGAAAGCTTATCTAATTAGGAACCTAGGCTCTGATACCAATTGTAGAACACAAGATACCACCAAGAGGGGGGTGAATCAATGATTATCAAAAACCTTAACCCTTTGAAACCTAACTATGTGTACTGGTTATCAATTTCAAGACTAAGTGAATATACCGGTGAGATAAAGGAAATGATCATAAACAAGCACACACAATAACACAACACACAACACCAGATATACGAGGAAAACCCAATGTGGGAAAACCTCGGTGAGAAATGTTGTTGTAGTCTACTGCTCCAATCCAGCCTCACAATAAAACAACATTATTACAATGTTTAGGGCACCAACCCAAAGAGCACCAACCCCTACTAATTTATGGCACCGACCCAAGGAGCACCAACCCCTAACTGTTTATGGGCACCAACTCAAAGGAGCACCAACAACTACTGATTTAGATATAATGAAATCTCCTTGCTACAAATGAAATTTTGTAACTCTTGCAATAAATCTCTTATTTTGGTTTTGACTCTTCTCTGTCTCACTGGTTCTATTACTACCAATTGTCTATTCACTCTCTTTGATCCCTTACCAATCAGACTCTGGCTTTCCTGACTTCCTATAATCCTCACTCTGCACTCACTCACTTCCTAATGCCTTCTTACTGGTTCAACCACTGTCAGTTCACTTGACTGTCAACTCTATGACAGTTCACCAGTTACTCTATTCCTTACCAGTTAAACCCCTCTTACCGGTTCTCCTTCCAACAGTCAATCACTATTCTCTTTTGTAGATTATACTTTGACTAATTCCTCTCGTACCCTCACACTCTGTTCTCTGGCATTTGACATCATCAACTTTGACCTTTGATCTGCATATTTATAATCAAGCTTTCCCACCAAAATGGAAAATCAAACCTTGCATCCTAGGGTTTTATTCAGCAACCCAATTTGTATCACATCAGATTGGATCTCATATCTAAGATTGACAACTTGCAACAAAAACAAACAACACCGCCAAATCTTTTCTTCCAATACATGTTTACTAAACTTGGCAAACATGGGCTCTGCTTCTCTCGATCACATTAAATGCTCTCGTTGTTTTCTACTCCAAATCAGATCTGCAACTGGGCATCCTTCATCGATCATTGCATCACAAATCTACAACTTTCAGTCTGCATTGAGCCGCAAACCTCTACAATCAATCTGTAATTTTTGCAATCTACATTAAATACAGACTTAGTCGGCAACCACCTCACTGACGTACCATTCATCTATCACTGGACGTATGCCACCTGGAAACCATGTGTCATCTCTATTGGCATCCACCTCAATTCTTTGTGTTTGTTCAGGCTCAAGCACCGACCAAACACACACTACCTATAATCACCTTATATTACTGGTTCATTTGGCCTACTGGTTATACCATAACCAGTTAACCTTCAAGATAGCTCTTCTTTGTTTTGCGTGTTGGAACATATCAGCCCGGTCACCAACCTTTCCAATCACAACATGTACCAAGAGTGATTCATCATGCTCATCTCCATCCAATAAGAGCTTTTTTATTTGCCTCTTTTCTCGCTTACCGGTTGACATGTTTTCTAGTTGATACTACATCGACCTGCACACTGGACCGGTGTTCATTCCTCTTCACAGAGTTCATATCAGTCAATTATTAGTGTGCTCTCTGGTTCACCAAACTTGATGCGGTTTCAATCACAAACTCGTATCAATGTTATAAACATGTATTCTGAACTGCAACACCTGGATCTTCTCCAATCATCCATACCAGTTGCTTGAGCACCGCTCTGTTTCTGTTAACCCGTTGACAATACTCCTGCCTGTATACCGGTAACACCAATTAGAACACCATAAAAACAATATTCAACTATCACTAATAGTGGTAACACCAATCTCCATCTACATCCTGGTGTAACTCCATGTCTGCATTGCTAAACCTTTCCTTCTTCTTCATTATCTCGGACATCATCTCAACCGGTTTGACAAAGGGGAAAACTCATCACTTCTTACTCTTCCTCTTCTATCCTGATAGCTCATCATGCCTTCTCTTGTTGATCCAGTGCATATCTCTCTTTTCACACACCTGAGGCATCTGTATGTTTCACTTTGGTCATCCGGTATGAACCTTCAGTCAGCTGCCTTTAACTTCTTTGTCTTATCCCAGAGGGTTATGATGTATTCCAGGCATATTGTGAAATAAGCTAAGTATTACCACTAATTGGTGGGAGTAGATGGACCAATGCACTTAAACTACCAAACACCCAATGAGAGTGGATCCTTGTCACCTGCTAGCCAATAACTGGTGGGAAACGGCTATCATTATATTGTCCTACCTACTTCCGGTATTTGCATCTTCATCCAGACATATGACTCGATAGACTTACCATATGTCTTCTTTTTTTATCTTGAGGTAGCACAATTTTTGTCAGTGTTCTCTTCATCCAGTGACAATATCTTCATCCTGTGGGAGTTCTGTTGGTTGACATCAAACTTGCATACTGTTTGCCTGCACAATCTTCATTAGTTCAAGCTTGCTTTCTTACCGGTCACATGCTTACCGGTTGGCAACAACACACTGCCAACACAACACTCACCGGTTGACATTCCATACCGGTCTCCAATACTTACTCACCAATTTACCCCAGCTTGTAACACACCGGTTGACATCCCATACTTACCGGTGATAATCTATACCAGTAACTTGCTATACCGGTTGACATCAATAACAACACAATGCCAACAACAACTTTCTGAAGCAGTTAACCTATAGTTCACCTCGGTTTTGACTCCCTTTTTTAAGAATTTTCCTCAAATTCAACCCCTAAAGACATTCATGCAGATTGGAGATAAAATCAAGGTGGAAGCAGCCAGTTAGAGTTGAGTTAAAAGATAAAGAGGTGGAGTTTAATATTAATTCTATATTTCAGTAAGAATAAGCTCCTCTTCTCTATATACTCTTCTCTTTCTGTCTTTATTTCTAGTTCTTTTCTCTCTGCCTTTTTCTTTCAGCAAGGCATGAGACATTGTAGCTCATTAGAAGCATTCTCAATTGTATGAAATTCCTTTATTTTCAATTAAAGCAACAATTTTCCTTCTTAATACTTCATGAGTTGTAATGAATGACTAATTTGATGAAATTTTTGTGATTCATGTTTAGTATCCTTTTAGTTTGTTTGTCTCTTTCAAGCATTTTTAATTTAAGAAGATGCTTGATTAATGTAGGTCATGGATTGTGTAAATTGATAATTGATAGTTTGAAGTTGTGAAGACATTTTATTTTCCTTCAAGCAAGCTCTAAGATTAGCCCCTTTTTTATGAAATACTAATGTATTGCATTCGTAGTTGAGTTGTGATGAATATGTTTTCTTTGTTCCAAAGCATTGTGAGTTAGTGTAGATAATTAGGCTTCTCATATATTTCAGTGCATTGCCTCCTCTTAGGATACGTTTTGATTCAAGCAATTCTCCCTATCACTTTTTCTATCAAGAGTAAAGTTTGCAGGAGGTATTCATCAGGGAACTGACCCTTCATCTGGAGATTGATCCTCAAGATAGGCCACCCATAGGCTTGAGGATAATTCCATGTTTCACAAGATTGTTGAGCTTTCAACTTAAGCATCACAGGTGTAATCTTTGTGACAAAAATAAGATAACAACTCCATATGCAATTATGATCAAACAATATACTCATAAACCATAAAAGATGCAACCAAAACAATGTTCACTCAATGTATACAATAAAATTATGCAAAATTAGATTTGAAATCAAAAAAACATGTAACTGTAAGAAGAGTTGGGTTCACCAAATTGTGATGGTGTTGAACTAGACCTCAAAATACATGTAACTATAAGTGCATAAGCTATCTGTTTCAGACATGGTTGTAAATATAAATAAATTAAGTGCATAAGAATCAAATCAAAAAATGAAAATAAGAAGTAATGTAAATTTTAAAAGAGTCAGGTTCACCAAAATGTAACAGATGAAAATGGAATTAGATAGGACTAAGACCAAGATCCACTTTTATACAAACATTGAAATATGAAATCACCTAAAGGAGTGATCGTATTTGACTAAAATCTTGTAGAAGAGAGTCAAATGTTACTTATAGGGTTTCTATTCCTTTTTTTTACTTTGGAAATTTAATGAACTATAGAGATATGTTGAAGCAATGTGAAACTATGACTAAATTATGAAGTAAATGAGAACAAGGAATTCTACAATTGATTGATAAACAAGGAGGGATTTTTTAACAATCATAAAAATGGACAGAAAATTTGAGTGTGCACTTATATCTACAATCTGAAACTAAATCTATGGGACCGAGATGCCTAGAATGCCTTGTCTTCTGTCCTATACCTGGTTTCTAGAAATTTGCTTTTTGAGATTGAGACTAAGCTGCCTACAAAATTTGAAGGGACACCTTGAGGATAGGGGCGCTCCAACTGCCCTAGTCCCAAAAAACCAAGTATAGTTTATGAAAATGGGTTTGTATCAATTTGTTGAAGGTCTCTTGAACTCTATGTCTCCATTGGCAACATGACATGCATACAAGAGGAGAAAAATGGTGTTGTGAATAGAGATTTACCTAGGTCAAACCTTGGGTTTGGAATAATTAAACCTAATTGAAATAGAAATTGAACTTGAATTGAACTAGAAATCTTGCCTTCAGAGTGCAAGGTTAGATCTAGTATTGAAATACTTGAATGTAAGTGATTATACCTTCAATAGGTGATGTAATACTCTTAGGATTAGTCCTCTATGTGTTGATGCAATAACATGATAAATCACATTAAATCTATCATGAAATCATAATTGAAACATAATATGAATATGTCTTGATGTAGTTTGTTGCTCCTTCAATCAAATTTTCTCTTAAAGAAGAATAACTGCTCTTGAATTGGATGTCTGTGTAAAAATGAATTAAGGAGGATGCCTTATATAGGGATTTCATAATTAAAATCACCTTTAGGCCAACTTAGATTTGGTGTATTTTTACACAGAGCTATATTTGAATAGGGTAGGACCGCCTTATTACCCTCCCAAAATTTGGGGCAAAAAGTTTGGGACCAAGAGGTGTGAGCCGACCTGGTCCTGACAACTTTATCCCAAATTATTAGGAATGCAAGATAACAAGGTTCTAATATAAATTCTATCTTGGTGGCTCAAAATATGTTTCGGAACTTGAAATTGGGGGTAGGATTAAGGATAAATTAGGATAATAAAAGATAAAGGGCACACCTAGATTTAAGGGCCCAAATAATAGTGTGATGATGTAATAGAGTGGAATAAGACTCATAATATTGAATTAAATATTAATTAATTACAATAAAGGTCCTATAATGCATAGAAGAATGGGAAGTACTAAAATGAGTTCTTGGAGAGTGTAAAATTGGACACACCAATAAAGGTGTACAATTTACGACACTACACTTATATCAAGGACAAGTGACCTTTTTAAAAGCATGAGAGTGAAGTGTAGTGGATTACAGATACAAATATTAGTCATAGTGATCTACAAGAAATTAAAAATGTAGTATGGGAACCAGAACCCAATAACATCTACCAAAGGATGGAAAGGTCACCAATATAAGGTCACCAAAGAATATCATAGGAAGAAGGATAAAGGTAAAAAGGATCAACAAATTAGTGAAGAGGATCCTGTAAATCCTAAGAAAGAAGCAACATTGAAGCAACAATTGGCTGACAAGATATAAAAGTGCCAATTTCTTAAGAAATTAGCTAACAAAAGTGTTATAAAAGGATTGGCTACAATGGTGCAAGAATTAGTAGCACCCCCTAGAACAATAATTGGTATGACTCCCAAAGATGGAGCACAAGATCAAGAAGGTGAAGACCTTAATTCCACTACATCAACCTTCTTATAATATCTGCCCCCACAAGAATGATGATGATGATGATGATGATGATGATGATGATGATGATGATGATGATGATGATGATGATGATGATGATGACAATGATGACGATGATGACGATGATGACGATGAGGAGGAGGAGGAGCCTAAGTCAGATAAAGAAGAGTCAACCTCGTAAGGTTAGCAAGCCAAAGACTCTTACTCCACAAGTTATAATAGAATTGTCATCTACTAAGGAGGTGAACAAAGATTCAACAACATCAGGAAAGAAGCAAGTACAAGAAGATCCAATTGGGATAACCACAAATGTAATTGATAATATTCAATCTCCTATCATTACACCTCATGTAAATCAAGAATAGAGTCATGATCAAAGAGGAATTGGCATGGAAGTAGACCAAAACAATCTAAAGATGGTCTTGAAACCAAAAGATCAAGATGACGTGATTGAGGATGCATAAGAACAAGAGAGGAATAAGAGGGAGGAACTATTAAAAAGATGCAATAAGAAGAAGATGATCTTTCTAGACCACCACCCAAGAGTACTCCTCCAAGAATCAAAATAGAAACAATTAGGGAATGGGATTCTACATTAGGTCAATAATATGCACTTACTACTAGGAGACCTTCTATTGAAGGGGAGACTACTTCTAATGTTCCCACATGGTTAAAGTTTAAAATTGAGAAGAAAAAGAAGAAAACAATGCCGGAGAGGGTAAGTTTGCAAGAAATGATTACGAAGATTGATGTTTCAAGGAAACCCAAGAGAGAAAGGGATCTCTTCTCCACCTCAATAAATGATAAGTGAGAGATGATTGTAGACATTTTTGCATTGATCATGGAGAAATATAAGAGGGAAATGACTCCCTTTGATTATCAAGTTTCCCAAGCTAATTTGGGAAGGTAAACTAAATGGGGAAAATTTGCCACATTAGATGCTTCCATAGAAATGATTAAGTCAAGAATTCAAAAGGAGCACTAGTTAAAGAAATAATTCAAGACTCGGATAGCTTAGTATGGATAATTTATTACATATCTTGCTACACCCTTGGCCTCTTAGCTGCAGGAACCCAAACACCTTCCTTAATCCCACAAGTAGAAATAAATTCCTTGTATGCAATGAAGAGAAAAACAACCATAATGGACACTTGGGCTGCCCAAAAAATGAGTAAGATAAGAGTGTTTTTGGTTAATTTTATTTGATTTGTATGAATAATAATGTAGAGCTAAAGGGGAAATGACTACTCTAGCTAGTAAATGGGATAGATAATCTCGAAGATACCAAGAACAAATTGATTTTCTACAAGAGATCAAGGAGTTAAAGGAAGAAGAGATTAAAGAATTTGATATCCTTGGAGAGCAAGACTCCAGTTTCATTAAAAGTAGCTTGGATAATCTTGGGTTTAAATTATTGGTCATAGAGAAATATAGAACATATATGATAAAGTGTCATGCTCATATGCTTCAAGAACACCAAGCTTCTGAAGGCTTTGCAATATTTTACCTTGGAGGTCACTTGTACATAACAAATTTGGGCCACTTGGAGAGAAAAGATGTGACACTCTCTCATTGGGATAAGTTAGTGGAGAATAAGTTTGGCTTCAGTAGGAAATTTTATGAATAAGTATTGAATAATTTCCTAGACTTGATCCTCTTAGTAGAAAAAACCATGAAAATTGCGGTATACCTATATGATGTAGTGAAGAAGCTAAAAGAAGCTACGAGGGTAGTGAAATTTAGAATTGAACAAATAGATGGATCAAACAAGGAGCCTCATGAGTATTATTTGGAAGGTTATTAAGAATATAAGATGAAGCTACATCAATGAACAATATTGAGAATTCAAATTTTGAAAAAGATTATTTATTATTTTCAAATATTCTCTCATTCAATTGTTTTGAGTGGCAAAATATGGAAAAAAGGAAACAAGAATCTGTTAACTCTCAATGTTGACTTGGCATATTGCCTTCACTTCTAAAGTAGATTGCAGCCAAAATAGAAAGTTTCCTCTTCATGCTAACATTTTGGATTTATTTGTTTTTGCATGAATGAGTTCAAACTTTAGTTCAAAGAGTTTTCGTTGCCAAGTTTAAGTGGCAACTTCTAGTTCTAGTGCATGATAACTCATCTTTCTACTTTTGGAAAACTTAAATTCCTTTTTGGGCTGCAAAATCATTGTTTAACGACCAATAACCCGAGTGTTAGTTGAGACTTCTAGAAAATAGGAGATTTTGGGTGGGATTTAGTCCCTACTTTTGAGGAGGTTGCCTCCTACAAATGTAACTTTTTGAATCATTTTTAAGGTCTGAGAATTGTAGATTTTAGGTCCTTATCTTGTAGTAGTAGACATTTTCATACTTTCAATGTTACAGTCTCTTAGAAGAGGTTTTTTGTGAATGTTGTAGAATCACATTTTATAAATTTGGTGGTATGATTCAAAGATAATGCAATAGAACTTGCAGTTTACAATATCACATAGTGTTTTCTTGTGAATGTCTGGTATTCTATTATTTCTTACATATCTTAATCCGAGATAGATCTAAAAATTATTAAATAAAATATTTTATAAATAAATATAGACCTGGAAATAATGTTTGAGGTTTAAATGAATGTGGGAACATAAAATTAATTTGTATTTAGTGAAATTCATCTTCATTTGCATGTTTGAATTGTTTATTTTAACATGTGTAATGATTTATATGCTTGGCGATTCTTGGATTATGTTGATAATGTTGGTTAGATAGTTGTTGATCATTCATTTTCTTGTTTCCCTGTCCTATCTTTTAGTTTTTCTTTCAAGTTGTTAAGTTATGAATTAGATTGGAAGACCTATACTTCCAGCCTGTAACTAGCACACCCCTTGTTAAAACCAACAATATGAACACTTAGTTGCTTTTGCACCATTGTGATCCAACTAAAGAGACCTTGTGAGGTCAAGGATTTCCTTGTTCTTGTCTTAGGAGAAGTTAAGTGTTTACACTTAGCTTGTGTTGAGTGGACCCATCAACAAGTTTGACACCTATGTGTTGTCTTTGAGACTTTTGATATCTAGATCTGACCATTTTATGTATTATAAATTTGAAAATGATCACATTCTTATAATAGTATTGTATGTGGATGATATCTTGTTTAATAGGAATGGTAAAATAATTATTTCAAATTTGAACTCTCAGCGGCATAATTTGAGATGAAAGATCTAGGTGTAGCAATATATATTCTTGGGATTGAGATCATCAAAGATAGTGCTAGTAGAAATCTTCGAATGAGTCAAATTAAGTATGTTAACCCTATGTTTGTGTAATTCAACATGACATCTTATAGACAATTATTTGTTTCAGTGTTATAGGGTACAAATCTTTCTATGGAGGATTGTCCAAAATCTCCTACTAAGATAGAGGACATGTCTAAAGTACCTTATGTGAGTTTTGATGGTAGCTTGATGTATTCTATGGTTTATACTAGACCATACATTGCCTAAGTAGTGGGAATTCCTAGTCATTTTATGGATAATCTTGAAAGGGTGCATTGGGATGTGATTGAGAGAGTGTTTAGGTATTTGAGGGGTACTTGTGAGTATTCCTTGTATTTTTATGGTTATCCTACTGGACCTCAACATTTAGTTTATATTCATGGATATGTGGATTTGGACTGTTAAAGTGGCATTGATAGAAAAAGACACACCAGTGGATATATATTTTCATGATGTTTGGTGGTGCTATTAGTTGGATGAGTAAGTGATAGGTTATAGTCACTTTGTCCACTATAAAAGTAGAGTACATGGAAACTACTCATGCTTGTTGTAAAGAATCCATTTGGCTTAAGATATTGTGTTCTAATATTAGTTTTGATGCAAGATACATTAATAGATTTTATGACAACTAGAGTGTTATTTTATTAGTAAAGAATCTTACTTTCCATGCCAGAACAAAGCAAATTGATGTACAATTTCATTCCATTCATGATATGGTATACGATGGAAAGGTAAATATGTAAAAAGCTAATACTCTGGCAAATATTGTAGATGCATTAATAAAGCCAGTAAGCACTAAGAAGTTCAAATGGTGTGTCGGTTCTATGGGCCTTGGAACCTTGAGAAGATAAGGGAGATTGACTCTTGATAGGTCTTTGACAAGTGGGAGAATTTTGGGATTAAGGTGTCTCAACCTTAGAGTCCAAACATATTTATATTATTTATTGCACCCACTTTGGAAGTCTTAAAAATAGGGAACTAGTTTCATAGGTTTCTATGTTGGAAGTATGATGATTTCTTTTATTTACTAGAATGATAACTAGTTCAGTAGAAGGTCATGGAGAGTTATTATTTGGCAATTGATATTTATGGTGGAGTTTACTTTTGACAAGAGGTGTGAGGTGGGTGTTGTGTATGACAAGGTGACCATTATGGTTGAGTTATGAGTTAGTGCATTGAAAAGTTATAATATGCAACGTTTCATGGAAATGGAAACTTGTTGTTTATGACACTAAATACCTCTTTAGTTTATGAGTTGGTTTTGGAAACCATTGGCGCTTTCCACTTATGTTGAGCTCTATAAGTATGTGGCTTCTATGTGTACTTTTCATGATAGATTGGATATCTTCTAAGAATCTATTTTTTGTTAGGATTTTCTCTAGGGTTCTTTGTTGTTGTAATTACTCTTGAAGAGAATTGGATTTGTATATTTTATTGTAACTATTGGTTGTTGTTGATAATACAATTGAGCTTAGCTTTTGGACTGTGGGTTTTTTTTCCAAAAATGATTTTTCCCACATAAGTATGGTGTTATGGTTTTATTTATTTAAATATGAATTCGTATGTGTTTATCTAATTTGTAGTATGTTATAAATGTGTGCTTTGTTGTCATTGACGTGAAACAATGTGGTTAGGATATGTTCTGGTCCAAACATTTGTTGTGTGGGAATCAACATCTATTGTGTGGGATTTAGGGTTGAAGTATTTTGTTGATGTATATGTAGTTGTGTTTTTGTAGCGATAGTTATGATTGGTTTTTGTGGATTGAAGATAGACAAATTGTGTTGGTAGTTGTTCTATTTGATATTAGCTTCTTTTTTTATGGTGAGGATAGTTGGAAGTTTTATCTGTATGGTCCGAGTGTTGCCTATTTTGGTCTAGACTCTTTCATTTGATCAGTGCATTTGTTGGGATATGATGTATATTCCTTGGTCCAATGATTTTGTGTGATATATTCTATTGGTTCAGTGCTGCTTGTTGGATGTTGGTTTAGGTTCGGTTTATGCTCTACACGTTTTACATTTTGGTTCGGTTGAATATCTTTAATTGGAAATGTGTGTGCACATTAAAATCTTTAATTTGGCCAATTTGGTGAGAATGTTTTATTCCGGTTTGGTATATATATACATGATGATTTGTTGAAAAGAATATATAGATATATGTGTGAGATGCGTGTGAATTGGATGATAATGAATATGAAGAATTTGACAATGAGTATGTGCAACTTGATATAAGGATGTCGATGTGATTTGAGTTGTTGTGTCAGATGGTATTACAGTGCAGAAGTGACAGTGGATGTCCGATGTAGATGTAGTAATCTAGAAGATCTGGTGGTCCACATATTTCAGCGAGGTCAAAGATTATGCTTCAATAGTGACTGTAATCAGCATATCAAGATGCTTTTATTCATACAGTTCTTTTCTTGAAATTTGTAAATCTGTATCTTGCCCCGTTGCAATTAGCTTCATGTTTGCAAGTCCTCTTTTGTATCTTGTGTCATGAGTAGTTAGCCTTAGTCTGCAAGTCCAGAGCTATGATCTCTCTCTTTGTAAGCATTTCTACATAATGGATTATCTTGTGAGTTCACTCACCGTCATTTTTCTTAGTTTGATTTTTCCACGTATTAAATATTGGTGTTATTGTGTGGATTATTTTTTATTTCTTTTGATGTACATATCTATAATTAATTGGTTAACATTAGTTTGTAGTTTGGAATTTTTATTTATGTTGATTCACCCCTCTCTCAACATCTAGTGTGTGTTCAACAATTGGTATCAAAGCAAGGTTCTCTTAAGTAAGCTTAACCACTTTTGGTAGACCTAGAGTTTTGAACACTATATTTGAAGAAGAGTTGAATGATATGGATGATTTAGATCAAGGTTATTGGGATGATGCTCAAGGAGTTGTTGATATGGAAGGAGAACTGAGATCTGCGTTAGTTGATCTAGATGAGTGTCGAGACAAGTATAAGAAGGTTGTTGAGAAGATTACTTTCTTGAGAGGTTTAGTGGACAAAGGAAATAAGACACTTGATGAATATGAAAGAAAGCTTGATGCGAAGACCAAAAAATATTTAAAATTTGAAGAAGTGACAAATCTGAAAAAAGAACTCAAAGATGATAAAGATCATATCAGTAATGGCTGAAGTTTGAAAGGTAGAAAAGAGATACAGGAATATATCTTGCAATTTTAGAATAATGGAGATTTTGGTGAATGCTCAAAGATCAATGAAGAGAAAGACAAAGGAGTGAAGAATGCTACTAAGGATAAGAAGATTTTCATGCCTAATCAGAATTTCTTGAAGTCTGTGATGGACCAGAGACCTCCTCCTGTTTCTTCCAAGTATTAATCTTTCAAAGGAAAAAGATTTCATGCAATCAAGTAGGACACAAAGTGAGTGAATGCAGAAATCAGATAAGGAATTATTCTTTTCAATGGAAATTGTCATTATTGCAATAAGTTTGGTCACAAGGCTAGTGAATGTAGAAGCAGAATGAAAATGAGCAATGTGTCAGATCTTTCAATGGATGTTGTTATGTTTGCAATGGATATGGGCACAAATTTGTTGGATGTAGGATGAATAGGAACTTCAGAAGAAATGTGAATGGAAGTATAACACAGAATGGTCTGATATTCTATATTTGTAATGTTGTTGGGCACATTAAAAAAATTTGTATAAGTAGTAAAGGAAAGAATGCTTGTTTGGTATACTCTAATAGAAAATGAAATAAGTTGTGGGTAAAGAAATTAGAAGAGAAGACTAAAGGAAATATTGAAGGTTGTTCAACATCCATTGAGGGTGCAATTCCCTCTTCCAGCAATTGACTCGGGTAGCAGGGTCTGAGGGGGAGCTTCAATGAAAACATCTTTCAACCCCTCTTGGTTTGATGTTGGGTACCCTCCTAGCATGGTAGATGTGTGTGATGTTTTTTCAGAGATTCTGAGCTTATCTTGTGGTCCAGATGTAATTTTAGAGGTTCGACAAGCTATGTATCAACTTTTTGAAAAACTTAATTCATGAATATTTATTTTGGCAATTACAATTATTTGTAAATTTGCGATTTGGAAAGCGAAGGAGAGCGAATAAGGGAATTCAAGTGAAAGTGTGTGAAAAGGAATTGCAAAGTAGTGATTTGGCAAAATGGCAAAAATTGTAAACATTGTTAGAATATTTAATCTTTACTTGGCTCAAGTTTATTTGTATTTAATTTGGGATATTCCTTTGAAATCCCTACATGTAATTTGTCCTCTTGTACATGTGTGGGGACAAGTCATTTCTTTTATTTTCCTTTATTAAGGAATATTAGTTTATCCTCCTTAAGAGGATGTTGACACATTGCACACACACATTATGAATGGTGGCATTCATAGATATGGGAGTTACTTTGTATCTCCTCTCCTCATCTCTATTTAAGAAATGCTTCTCCTCTCATTCTTCTCTCTCTTTTCTCTTTAGGCTTTGCCTTCATTAATAATACATAAGGGGTTTTCTTTGTTTTTCTCCTTTCAAAATCTCTTGTGTCTCCTCTTCAAGTTTTGGGTGATTGCTCTCAAGTTGTTCTCTACTTTGGTAACATTACTTCAATCAACATACTTACTTGGATTTATTTTTCATTTTCTTGCTCTTATATTTCCTTTCATGGTATTAGAGCAGGTTACTAATCCTTGTTTAAGTGGAAGTTGATGAAGGTTGCCATTTTTCATTTTGGAGCTCACCTTTCTTGGAGGCACTCTTTGAGAGAAGAGAAGAAGTTTGTTCTTTAACATTTTGTTGTGCAGGTTTTGGTTTAAGTTTTTAATTATTTTTTTTCAAACTTGTTGACAAGTTTGCATGCAAGTCTACTCCATTTTGATTCTACTTTAAAGATTTTTTTTAAGCTTTGGAAGGCTTGCTGTTAAAGTCTTCTTTCTGGTTTGAGTTTTGGTTTTGGAAGGCTTGCCGCCAAACCCATTTTGAATAACTTGTTTTGGAAGGCTTGTTGCCAAGACATTCTCTGTTTATTTGCAGGATCTAACATTTCATTTCACTTGCAGATTATTACTGGTTTATTTTTTTCTAACTATTTATGTTTGATTCAAAGAAGTATTTTAGTTTTTTCTAACATTTCTTTTGATTGCAGATTTTTTTTATTAAAAAAATCATAGTGTTATTTCATTTAATCTTTGTATAATATCTCCTTTGTATTTACGTTAGATTTTTATCTCCTGTTTATCTCTAATATATATAAGAATCAATCTCTATAACTTTATTTTTTTTTAATCTCTTTGGTCTGGTCATTTTCAGCTTCATACTTTTCCCTGCAATTTGATTTGATTTCTTGCACATATCACCTATGTTTTAGCATTAGCTTTTAGTAACGTTTTTGCCTCAAATTTAATTATTCTTAAATATTATTATTATCACTGCCTATGTGTCTGCATTGTAACGTCTCTGCAAGCATTATTCTCCCGCCAAGTTTAGCGCATTATTCAATCCTGCCCTTTCGTCTTCGTCTTGTCTTTCTGGTTGATTGTTGCCTCTGCTTTCTCTCTGACTCCGTGCCTGTTTATATTCATAACAACGACTCTCTCACCCTTTCTCCTACATTATTTTGTAACATATATGCTTTTCCTTTATTACAAAGTTTAAGTTTTATCTTATTCCATTCTTAATCCTTTCACGTGATAAAGTTAACTTTCTAAAAAATTATAAAGTTTAAAGAAAAGTTTATAAAGATTTTAATATATAAGCAAATTTGATAAGTTTATATTGAAGTTCTAAAAAGTCTATAAAGTTTTACATGTATTGAAAGAGTTTATAATTTTATATTAGATTTTAAAAAGTTTGTATAATAAAGTCTTTTTAATATATAAAGTGTTTTAATAAAGTTTTTAAATTCAAAATTGTTTTATTTTATTATTAATAAAGATTTATAGGCTTTTAATATTAAGTTTGATTAACTATTTTTTTTTAATTTTAAATTTGTTATTAAAACTTTGAAAATATCATTTTTTTTTTTTAAATATTTTTTAAAAATAAATTGTTACATATATATATTTTTTAAAGATTATTCAAATATTTTTAATCAAGGCGGTTATTTTTCGTTTTTAATAAAAGGGGATAATTTGTTTTACTAACCATTATTTTGCTATCATGTCTACTTTAATTCCTGAAATTAAATTAAATAGTTCCAATTATCATTCATGGAAAACACATATCTCCTTTATTTTTCGTTTCAAACACCTTTTGGATGTTGCAACTAATAAAGTTTAGAGCCCGCTACAACTGTTCCTCAAGCCGACCAAGAGAGGTGGAAGGCTCAAAAAAAGGAAGCACTTGGTTTGATTGGAATTTCAATGGTTCCTGATTTGTTTTTTCTAATTGGAAATTGTACAAAAGCGTATGAAACTTGGGAAATTTTTAAAACAACTTATGATAGTTCAAATGAATCCCGAAAGATTCAGCTTCAAGATCAACTCGAAGACGTCAGGTATATGAATTTTAAATCTATGGATGAATTCTTATTAAAGTTTGATTCTATTAATAGTCAATTAACTGGTTTAGGAGTTAAACTAGTTGATATACGTTTAATTCATCTCATTCTTAAAAATTGTCTTCCTCGTCAATTTCAACAATTCATTACTAATATTCATGCTCAGCTTGATATTCCTAGTTTAGCTACTCAATTAACTTATGATATTTTTCTTAATCTATTGCGTCAAGAGGAAGCTAAATTAATTCAATTTGGTACTCTTTAAAGTAATGAACATGCTTTTATGTCTAAAAATCAAAATAATAATAATCATTTTAAATCCAATAATAATAATCATAATAATCATTATTCTAATAATAAATTTCATTCTAAATCCTATAATAACAATTCTAATAATAATCAAAAGAATAATTATTCTAAGAGGCCCCATTGTATGTATTGTGGTAAGGATGGTCATGTGACTAATAATTATTTTAAGAAACAAAATGGTAAAAAGCCAATGAACCAAAATAATGAAAATAATCAACAGCATAAACCTAATTATAAGAAAGGTAATCATAATGGTAATTCATCTCATCATGCATTTACTTGTAGTTATAATGTTTCAAAGCCTCTTGAATGGATTATTGATTCTGGTGCATCTCAACATGTTACTTCTCATAAAGAATTTTTTGATTCTATGCATCCTGATACTTCAAATATTTCTATTCAACTTGCTAACAATTATATTTGTAAAGTAGAAGTTGTTGGTGATGTCAATATTCCTAATGGTAAATTACATGATGTTCTTTATGTTCTTGAATTAAAATCAAATTTACTTTGTGTTGCTAAGATTTGCCAAGATTATAAGATTGAATTCTATAAGGATATGTGTTATATCATTGATCCAAAGCATAACCAAGTTATTGCTAATGCTAAAATGGACAATGATAACTTATTCAAATTTAATAAGTTTTCTTGTTCAAAGTATTCTTTGCTTACTACCATTGATTTTAATGTTTGGCATGCAAGACTTGGCCACATAAATTCTAATAATATTGCCTTGATGCAAAAAGCAAATACAGTAGATGGATTTCCTAGCATTGTTCCTTCTAAAATTGTTTGCAAATGTTGCATGAGTGGTAAGATGCATAGGGAGCCCTTTTCTCATGGTCAATCATGGAGGGAAACTCATAAGTTGCAACCTGTTCATAGTGACCTTTTGGGACCCATGGAGAATACCTCCATCCAAGGATCAAGGTATGCACTTACATTTGTTGATGATTTTTCCAGGAGAACTTGGATTTATTTCTTTCATAGTAAGGATCAAGTTCTTGATATTTTTATTGAATTTCATACGTTTGTTGAAAGACAATCTGGTTTTAAGATTAAAATCCTTAGAACTGATAATGGTAAGGAATTTTTTAATAATTCATTTAATGGTTATTTGAAATATTTTGGTATTAAACGTGAGCTTACTATTCCCTATACACCTCAACAAAATGGTGTAGCAGAAAGGAAGCATAGAACCCTTGTTGAAATGGCTAGATGTTTATTGCATGCTAAGAATATGGATTATAAATTTTGTGTTGAAGCTATGGCTTGTGATACTTATCTTATTAATAGAACACCTACCAAAGCCTTAAAGGATATAACTCTTGAAGAAGCTTGGTCTGGTAGAAAGCCCAATTTAAAGCATTTAAGGATTTTTGGTTCCATTGCTTATGTTCATAAGCCTAAACTAAAGGTACATAAATTAGATTCTAAATCTTCTCCTTATATATTTGTTGGTTATGATGAACATTCTAAAGCATATAGAGTTTACAATCCTATCACTAACAAAGTTATAGTTGCTAGAGATGTTTTTATTGCTGAAAATGGTATTCATGATTGTTCTAATGTGCAAGCTAATTAATTTGTTGAAAGTAAGGTTGTGGTTGTGGAGGAAAGACCTCCTTCTCTAAACCCTACTCATCTCAACCCTACTCCTAATGCATATATTTCTAAAAGTGATAGTGATGATGATCATGATAATTCTACTCCTAATGATTCTTCTTGTAGTGATGATTCTATTACTTCTAAAAGGAAGCCTAAATGGTTTAAAAATTTGATTCAAGAAAGTGATTATTATTTAGCTAGAATGGATAAACTTAAGTCTAGAAGAATAAATTATTGCAATTATGCTTTGATGTCTACTATTATGAATTTAAATGCTCCTAATTCCTTTGAGCAAGCTAAAAATCAACCTCATTGGAAAAAAGCTATGCAAGAAGAATATGATACTTTTCTTACTAATCAAACTTGGGATTTAGTTCCTTTACCCGAAGGTAAAAATCTTGTTTCTTATAAGTGGTTATATAAAACTAGGTTGAATGCAAATAATGAAGTTCTAAGTTTAAAGCTAGATTAGTTGCTAGAGATTTTTCTCAAATTGAAGGCTTAGATTATAATGAAACTTTTGCTCCTGTTGTTAAAATGCCTACTATTTAACTTTTTCTTGCTTTAGCTTCTAATATGAATTGGCCTATTCATCAAATGGTTGTTAAAAGTGCTTTTCTAAATGGTGATTTACATGAGAAAATTTATATGTCTCAACCTCCTGGTTTTGTTAAGGAAGGTAATGAACATTTACTTTGCAAGTTAAAGAAATCAATTTATGGTTTGAAACAATCTCCTAGGGAATGGTATACTAAGATAAATGCATTCTTTCTTTCTCAAGGTTTCCTTAGAAGCAAAAATGATCCAAATTTATGTATTAAACATATTGAAGATGACATTGTGATTATTATTTTATATGTAGATGATTTAATTCTAACTTCAAGTTCCAATAATTTGATTTCTAAAAAAGTTTCAACTCAATAAAAAATTTCAAATGACTGATTTAGGACTTTTACATTATTTTTTGGGAATGCAAATTTGGCAAACAAGTAATGGTATTTTTCTATCTCAAAGTAAATATGATACTTTATGATTGATATGAATTTGATATTGATAATCAATGCATGTATACGATATGAACTTGAATTCTTGATGAATGATCAAAGATGGGTCCAATTAATAGATTTGATTTCAGGTTGTCCACAATGTAGATTGATTAGAGGAATCAATGGATGAAAATAGTTGAGAGGATATTAAGGCGAAAAATAGTGAGATGTTTGACTAATTATATGGATGAATGAAGTGGTTTCATGGAGGATTGAAGTGAATTTGATTGATAAGTGGAAAGAGGGTGACTATGAGTGGGTTGATGTGTTAGAGGTGAATGAAAGAATATTAATAGAATTAAATAGTTAAAACTATTTAATTCATGTGCATGATAAAAAATAGATTAAAAAATTGATTTTATTCATTTTTAGAGGATAAATTTTTAAAAAGGTTATTAAATAAACAAAATATTTTATATTTAATTGTAGAGGAAGAATTAGCAAATTGAATAAAAAACTTATTAAATTATCACGGACTAAATGAAACTAATGAAATTAATTAAATAATTAAAAAAATATTTAATAAACATGGATGAGGAGAATTAAATGAATTAATTAATATAGAAAAAATAATAATAAATTAGTGGATTAATTAAATAATTATTTAATTAAAGATGATAACTGAAGAATAATACCAATTAAAGAAGATATATTGATGAATAATATTAATTAAATAACAGGGTTTTTTTAATCAATTTATTAGGTGTTAGGTGATAAGGTGATGTTGTATGTTTATTAGTTGGTAGGATGATTAAATGGATTAGCCAAAACTATGACCTATGTGATAATTAGATGAATTAGGTGATATGAGTGAAGTGGACATTTATAGGTCTCTCCATTTTTCCCCTCTCTGAGACAATGTTCAAAATAGTATTATTTTAAATAAAAGAAAAGTGATTATTATAAAATAGGGGAGATATGAAGAAAGTGATGATATTTCCCAATCTTGTGGAGGAAATGATGAAAGAAGAAATGGATACAATATGAAGAGGAAATGATGAGATCATGATGAAGAAACGATAAGATGATCATGAGTAAATGATGAAATAATAATGAAGAAATGATGAGATGATGATTCTCCCACAATAGGGAAGTGCCAAAAGAAGCTCAAATGAGCTCTTCAATAGTGAATTATGAAAGGATCGTTGATGGAAGAGTATCAATAGGAGAAATGTGAATAGAGGAAATAAAGAAAATGAATGCTTGATCATAATAACATATGGAGAACAACCTTATTGTGATATAGAAAATTTATATCATGTAACAAGGTATGAAGAACCAAGATGACTATATTTTTAATGCATGGAATTTGATTCGCAAACAAAAGAGTTATTCTTATTCATACTGAACATAATAGAACCTTGTAAGATTATATGAGGAAGTTGGATCTGGAGCATGATAGTCTTAGTGCACATAAGGTTTGAATGACCTTATATTCAAAAGATGATTATTTATGCTAGAAGTTATTCCAACACACACAAGGAATGTATCTGTTGGCAATATGCTGAATTTATTTATGTGTTGTCATTGATGTCAATACTGTGCTCCGGTTAGATATGATTTTGTCCCAGTTGGTTACTACTACCCCGGTTGGTTCATGTTCCGGTATGATCCAGTATGATTAGATTGGTTGTTTTGGTTTTGGATGGTTATTCAAGATAGTTATATGCTTGTCACATTGAGTTATCAAGGATTCTGATCCGATATGATTAGATTGGTTGTTTTGGTTTTGGATGATTATTCAAGATGGTTATATGCTTGTCACATTGAGTTGGTTCATGATTTGGTGCTCCGGAAGCTATCGCTTATGTTTTGGATTACCGATTGATATTTCTTGGTACCAATCGACTTTACCGGTTGGTGATATTCGATGATTTGGTTAAGTGATTTTGGTTCAGCTTATAGAAATGGTTCCTAACATGTTGAAGGCATTCTTGATCATGTCCTAATTGTTTGGTGGCTTCGTACCAGCTGGCGTGATGATTTGGTGATCCTATTTGGATCCGGTTGGTTATTCTATTTTATTTGCACTGAGGGTTTCTACCGGTTGGTGAAACGTGTTGATATAGGTCTTGGTGTAATTTACGGCGGATATAATTGTTTGGGAATTTGAATTAGGTCCATACTATGTAATGTAAATCATAATATTGGTCTGATGGTATCGTGTGATGAATTTTTTATAATTATAGTTTTTGGGTTTACGATTTAGTCGACCTTGTTATCAAGGTTGATGATTTGTATTTATAGGAGATATATTCATGTAATTTGTAGAGGATGGTATGGTATGGTTATTTCCGCATTATCAGAGAGAGGTAATTGTGCAAATAGAGATATATTATTCAGCGAAGGGTTGTGAAGGACTTAGAGCTGCAGGGAAGACATTTGTGCTTAATTGAAACTGTATCAAGCATTAGGAGATTCTATTTACACAGTTCATTTTCTCTGGATTGTAGTCTGATGTTTATTTAAGTTAGTGAGACTTCCCTTTTGTGATGAGCAGTGAGCTCTAGGTAGTTGGCCTGGTTGAAAGTGAAATCCCCATTGTAATTATTTCACATACTATTGTAGAAGTATTATCTGACTATGGGTAAGGTTTTCCACCATGGTTTTTCCCTTTTACCAGGTTTTCCACGTCAAAATATTGGTGTTGTGTGTGCTTTCATGCTTTATCTTTCACTGTTCTTTTTATATTGTGCTCTGGTAAATGGTTTATAATTTGTATTAATTGTTAATACTTGTGGAAAATTGATTCACCCCCCTCTCTCAGTTTTCCTCTGGTATCAGAGAGAGGTCCTCTATGCAGGATCTTAACCGCTTGAAGAGATCCAATGGCATCAACTTCTATATTTAATCCCTACTAGAAGAAGAGTCCCAGATTTGATGGTACAAATTACAAAATATGGAAAGAGAAAATGAAGATTGATCTGAGATGTCTTGGAGCTGAAGTTTGGGAGATAACAGAGAAAGGGTATACACCTCATGATCCTAATTCTGGAACTCTGGAACCTCCTGATGAATAGAAGAGAGTTGATAATGATGTCAGAGCGAAAGAAGCATTGTTAAGTGCCCTATCAGATGAGAAGCTCTTGAATGTTATAGAGCTGAAAAATGCAAAGCAGATCTGGTTGAAGCTTGAAACTCTTTATGAAGGTGACCAAGCAATAAAGATTGCAAAACTTGAAGGTTACCAGGTGAGATATGAAACTTTCAAAATGGAAGAAGATGAGAACATAAGCTCTTTCATGGATAGAGTGAATGAGATTGTCATGGGAATCAAATGTTGTGGTGGAAATGTTAATGAGGATGAGGTTGTGTCAAAGATTTTGAGAGTTTGTAAGTTCATTTACTGCAATAAATGAACATCGGACAATATTAAATACCCCTGTTACCAGAGATACATTACTTGGGAAGCTGACTACTTTTGAACTTGAAGAACTTGGAGATCGGAGTGCTACTAAAACTAAGACTGCATTTAGAGCATCTGCCTCTGATAAGCAGAAGATGGACTGGAAGGAGTTATATGCTAAAGATTTGGAAGCCATTGAAAGAGAAGACATAGAACCTGAAGAGTTGGAATCCCTAATTGCCAGAAGAATTCTTAAAGGACCGGTTGGAAGTAAGTATGAAGGAAAATTTCCTTTTAAATGTTTTTCATGCAATGAGATTGGTCATTTTGCTTCTAGGTGTCCTGAAAGAGCTGCTAGGAATCATGAAAGATTTATGAGGAATTATAAACCTAATCCAGAATATCACAGAAAACCTAGATTTAGAAGGAATAAGGCAAAATGATGTTACTATGTTGGTGGTGATGATTTTGGTATTATTGATGATGATTATGATGATGGTGAACCTGTGAGTGGATCTGATAATGGAAGCTCCAACAAAGATTGGGTCTTTATTGCTATTAAGGATGATTCTCCAGAACCTGTCATTGATACAAATCATACTGAGGAGAAGGCTCTAGCTGCTAAAATTAAAGAGAAGGATAAATGGGTTATAGACAGTGGTTTCTCACATCACATGACTGGAGACAAGAGAAAATTCCTAACTCTACAAGAATTTGATGGTGGACTAGTTAGATTTGGAGACAACAAGGCATGCAGGATCAAAGGCAAAGGAACAATATCCCTGGATGGAAAGACTAATACTGACAATGTTTGTTATGTTGAAGGTTTGAAGCATAATCTTTTTAGTGTAGGTTAGATGGTGGATAGAGGATTTCATTTGCAATTCAAAGATGGAAAATGCAATATTATCAATAGATCTGGTTTGAAAATTGCCTCCACAACTCATACCAAAGGAAACATCTTTCATTTGAACTCCGGTGAGAAGGCCTGCTTGATTTCTCATATTGATGAAAGTTGGCTATGGCATAAGAAGATGTGTCATGTAAATTTTGATTTCATAGTGAAGATCAGTTCAACACACGATGTCAGAGATATGCCCAAGATTATCAAGCCTCATAATTCAATATGTAGAAAATGTCAAATGGGTAAGCAAGTTAGAAATTCTTTCAGAAGCATACATGATAGATCTAATGAAATTCTTGATCTTATTCATACTGATCTGTGTGGACCAGCAAGGACTAAAACTTTTCAAGGTGATAGATACTTTATATTGCTTATAGATGATGATTCTAGGATGATGTGGGTTGCATTTTTGAAAGAAAAATCATAAGCTCTTGAGAAATTCAAAATTTTCAAAGCTATGGTTGAGATAGAAACAGGACTGAAGATAAAATGTTTAAGATCAGATCAAGGCGGTGAATTTTCATCTGGTAAGTTCAACAACTTTTGTGAGAGCTGTCAATACTGCGGTATACACTTTCAATAGAGTACATATAAAAGGTGATACCGGTAAGACTCCTTATGAATAATAGTTCGATCATACTCCTATTGTCGGGTATTTCAGAATTTTTGGAAGTAAAAGCTATATTAGAAGAGATGATGCATTAGGAAAATTTGATCCTAGATGTGATGAAGGAATATTTTTGGTTTATTCTACTAAGAGCAAAGCATATAGATGTTATAACAAAAGATTGAATAGGATAATGGAAAGCATAAATGTCAAAGTGGATGAAGAAGGTAATAATCAAATCAGATCATATGACTATGGACCGGAAGATGAGATTGTCAGATCAGAACCAGTTGTGCAAGAATCAGTTTAGAGCATTGATCTAGTTGCTCCGATAACATCAAAAAATTCCACAGTGACTGTTGATGAGCAGAAAGAGTCAGAAAGTCAAGATAATCCTAAGACTCCCAGGTATGTAAAGTTGAATCAATCTGAAGATCAAATTATTGGAGATAATAGGAAAGGTGTGATGACAAGAAGAAGGTTAGTTGTTGAAGAGGTATGTTTAATTTCTCAAATTGAACCGGAATCATTTATTGAAGCAAGTAAAGATGAAAATTGGATGAGAGATATGGAAGAAGAATTGAATCAGATAGAAAAGAATAAAACATGAGAATTGGTTCTTAGGTCTAAAAATAAAAAATGTTATTGGATCCAAATGGGTTTTTAGGAATAAATTAAATGAAGAAGGTTAGGTTGTAAGAAATAAGGATAGATTGGTTTGCAAAGGATATTCATAGGAAGAAGGAGTTGATTATGATGAAACTTATGCTCCAGTTGCAAGGATTGAATCGGTAAGACTATTTCTTGCCTATGTTGCACAAAAGAACTACAAGGTATATCAAATGGATGTTAAATGTGCATTTTTTAATGGAGATCTTGAAGAGGAAGTCTACATTGAGCAACTTGATGGATTTTTCATTATCAGAAGACAAGGACATGGTTTGCAGATTGAAGAAAGTTTTATATGGATTGAAACAAGCCCCTAGAGCATGGTATGATAGATTAGATAAATATATTTCAAAGCTTGGTTTTAGCAAAGGTAATGTTGATAGTAACTTATATAAAAAAATTGAGCATCATCTTTGTTGATGATATCATTTTTTTAGGAGAAGAAAGTTTATGCATGAAATTTGTTGATGACATGAAGAATGAATTTGAGATGTCTATGATTGGAGAGATGAAATTTTTCTTAGGTTTGCAGATTACTCAAACTAATAAAGGTATTTTCATTTGCCAAACTAAGTATGTGGAAGAATTGCTTAAGAAATTTGGTCTTGAAAATTGAAAACTTGTTGGTACTCCTATGATAATTGGTTGCAAATTGTCTAAGGAAGATGAATCTCCTAGAGTGAACCCAACTAGATAAAAATAAATGATTGGTGGATTGTTGTACTTAACTCAGACTAGAATGGATATAATGAATGTTTTCTGCATTTCTTCTAGATTTCAATCTGATCCAAGAGAAAGTCATGATATTGCTATTAAAAGGATATTCAGATATTTGGCAGGAACAACATATTATGGGTTATGGTATCCAAAGGATGATGATTTCAGATTATGTGCCTATACAGACTCAGATTGGGTAGGAGATGTTGATGACAGGAAGAGCACTATAGGTGGTGCATTCTTTCTTGGGAAGAAATTGGTTTCATGGCTTAGCAAGAAACAATCATGCACTTCATTACCTGCTGTTGAAGCTGAATATGTAGCTACTGCAACAAACTGCACTCAGATCTTTTGGATGAAGCAAATATTGAAAGATATAAGGGTAAGTTATGACAAGCCGATTGTTATTTATTGTGATAATACTATTGCTATTGATATGTCAAAGAATCCGGTATTTCATTCCACATCAAAACACATTTCTATAAGGTATAATTTCCTGAAGGAAAAGGTTGAAGCAAAAGAAGTCAGATTGGTTTGTGGACCCACTAAGGAATAGATTGTAGATATTCTAACTAAATTGTTGCATAAAGATACTTTTCAATATCTCGAAGATCAGTTGGGGGTCACCACCCCTCCAGCAGAGACTTAGAGATGCAGGGATGCATCAATCCGGTGAGCTTATAAGAAACATCTTTTGATCTGGGTTGATGGGATGATGTTGTTGCTCAGGGGGAGTAATCAGCTGTTTGGTTTGGCATCATCCCTTTGTCATTAATTTCAAAGGGGGAGAGATGTTCATGTGAAAAATAGATAATATTAGGGGGGGAGATATTTTGTTGGTTCTTAAGGAGATTGTTGGCATTCCTTGGCATTTGGATGTTTTTCACATTCAGTGTTGTTATTAATGCCAAAGGGGGAGATTGTTGGCAATATGATGAATTGTTTATGTGTTGTTATTGATGTCAACAATGTTCTCTGGTTGGATATGGTTTTGTCTTGGTTGGTTTCTACTATCCCGGTTGGTTCATGTTCTGGTTGGACTTGGTTACCAGTGATTCCGATCCAGTATGATCAGATTGGTTGTTTTGGTTTTGGATGGTTATTCGGGATGGTTATATGCTTTTCACATTCATTTGGTTCATGATTTGGTGCTTCAGAAGCTATTTCCTATGTTATGGATTATCGGTTGATATTTCTTGGTACCGGTTGGCTTTATCAATTGGTGATATTCGATGATTTGGTTGAGTAATTTTGGTCCAGCTTATAGAAATAGTTTCTAACATTTTGAAGGCATTCTTGATCGTGTCCTAATTATTTGGTGTCTTCGCATTGGCTGGCATGATTATTTGGTGATCCTATTTGGATCCGATTGGTTATTATGTGTTATTTGCACTGAGGGTTTCTACCAGTTGGTGAAACGTGTTGATATAGGTCTTGGCAAAATTTCTGACGGATATAATTGTTTGGGAATTTCAATTAGGTCTATGCTATGTAATGTAAATCATAATATTGATCTGGTTGTATCGTGTGATGAAATTTTTGTAATTATGGTTTATGGGTTTAGAGTTTAGTTGACCTTGTTATCAAGGTTGATGATTTGTATTTATAGGAGATATATTCATGTAATTTGTAGCGGATGGTATGGTATGGTTATGTCTAATTTATTAGAGAGATGTAATTGTGCAAATAGAGATATATCATTCAACGAAGGGTTGTGAAGGAGTTAGAGCTGCAAGGGAGATATGTGTGCTTAACCAGAACTGTATCAAGCATTAGTAAATGTTATTTTCATATTTCATTTTCTCTGGATTGCAGTCTAATGTTTATGTAAGTCAGCAAGACTTCCCTTTTGTGATGAGAAGTGAGCTCTAGGTGGTTGTCTTGATTGTAAGTTCAATCCCCATTGTAATTATTTCACATACGGCTACAGAAGTATTATCTGACTGTGGGTAGGGTTTCCCACCATGGTTTTTCCCTTTACCAGATTTTCCATGTCAAAATATTGGTGTTGTGTGATCTATGCTTTCATTGTGTTGTTTATATTATGCTCTGATAAATGGTTTACAATCTGCATTAATTATTTATACTTGTGGAAAATTGATTCACCACCCCCCCCCTCCCAATTTTCCTCTAGTATCAAAGTTTCTAACAGTATCTACCATGGTAATGTTTCAAGAACATCCCACAAACATGACATAAGATAACAATGGAAATGCCCAATTCTTTGATTTTCTAAATACACCAACAAAAAAATATATCAAAGTGGATTTGAGTTAATGTTAGAATGAGAAAAAAAGATAACTAAATTAAAAAAAGAGACTAACTAACCAAACCAATCAACAACCTATTGATGGGCCTTTTGACACACCTAACATGCAAGCTTTCTGAAATAAAGCTTCTCCTAAAAAAGAGTAAGGAATCAAGAACTACCTATCTTCCAAGATCTCTTTGGTTGGATCACAACAATGCAAGGGTAATTAAGTGTTCATGCGGCTTGTTTTAATCAAGGGTCTTGTTGGTTTTGCAAGCAAAGGATGCAAATTTGGTTTATACTAAGGAAATAAAGTCAAAAGATAGGACAGGGTTGCAAGGAATAAGTAAAAAAACTTAAGATAACATGCCACTTACATGATAGATATTCTATGTAACATGATACTATCAATAACATTCAGAACAACATTAAGCACCATTTCCTATTAACATGAAATATCATCAATTAACATGCAAATAGAGCAATATTTTCTAAAAGAAAACTTTCACAATACTACTCAATCCTTATATACCATTCAGATACATAATATGATCCATAGAATAACAAAGCTTAGAACAATCAAATTCTTATTCTTAATGAAAGAAAATATCAAATTAAAGAAGAATACCAATTGTGAAGAAAATATTTCATAGACCATGCGATCCACAAATTGCTTGTATTAATTCAGGGAATGAGCATCAACAATCACCGATATTGAAAGTATTCAACAGTCTCCAAATAACTTAAAACTAAAATTACATGAAAGCAAAATCTCCCAGTTATTGGCCTCAAATAATCAATTATCGAACCTTAAAATGACTTAGCACATTACATTTATAGTTATTTCACCCTACAAACCTCGAACAAATTTTGCCTAAGACCTAGTTACAAAATTGAAGAGGTCCCAGTTTGACTTCCAAATCACTGCACCCCAACCTCAGTTAACTACTTCTAAATAAGTCCTCACAACAAGACTTTACTACCTGGACAACAGTTGCATTCTTCCCTTGAGCTTGACTTCTATTCTATGAGATGTAGAACCCTGCATGTTGAACACGTTGTTTCCTGGGTGTACTGTCAAAACTGTAGATTACTTGATGATAGCAGTGATTATACCATGACTGCACCCTTCAATTGAAGATAACTAGGGTTGCACATATATATTACTTATTACTCTTCTTGTAATTGTGGCAATTTTCCAAATAACATTCAATGGAAGCTTGAGGATGATCAAGAATATGTTGGACCTATAACTTGGAAACTCCGATGTATTCTCTTAGTTCATCCATTTTATCCACCAAGTTATCTACCACTTGTGTTGCCTGGTAAGATTGAAAAATGAGATACATGTACCTCTCCATCATACTAGTATCAAACTCGGTATTTGGAGAGATGTTCTCTAGAACATATGCTTCCCATAGCTTGAGAACTTCTTCTTGATCAAGTGAACCTAATTGAATAGCTATAGGCCCATGTTTGCCCATTTTTCATATTCTTCCAACAACCCCAAGAGAGATGGGTGTCCTTTCAACACTTTGGCTTTATACTGATAAATAATATCCCTTTCAAACTCTAACATATCATTGCAATCATGTAAGACATTGAATTATTCACCTCCTTGTTGCCAACAATGCATAAAATTGAGAGGGGGGGTGAATTAGTTTGCTCACAAACTTAAATTTAGATCTAATTATTAGCAATGAAAGCATAAACCACCACCACAACAATAATACACATAACACCAAGTTTTTTGACGTGGAAAACCTGGTTAAGGGGGAAACGACAGTGGGAACCTACCCACAATGAGATAATACCCTATTAGGAGTAAAAAAAATATTACTATAGGGAATGCACATGCATTCAGGAACACTACCTAGAGCTCATTGCTCAAATACAAGAAGGGATACAAGCCTGAGGAAGGCTCACTACCTTACAAGCTTCATACAACAATCTGGATTACATGAACTATGAAAATAGCATCTCTCAATGCCTGATTACAGTTCTGATTAAGCACGGTTTGATCTTCTCTTCCACACACTTCTCTTAACACTTTCAAAATATCATAACTCTTGTTCGCACACTTACTCAATCACACACTCAAAGATAAAACACAGATGCATCTCACAAATGAGTATTACATATATTTATACAAATCATCAACCTATATTTCAAGATTGGCTAAACCCTCAACACAAATTACAAAATAATAACCTCACACGCTACAACAATACATGTAGATCAAAAGAATGTTGTCTAAGACATAGTCTGGACCCAAATCAATACCACAACCAAGAAACACCACCAAGAATTATGCCTCAATCATCCACAACACGCTACAATCACCAAGAATGTTGCATAACATGAAGAACACCACTGGATCAAGAAAATCATCAATAACGCACACATCAATCAATGAAGACCATCAAAACATATAGGACCCAATCTAGAAACATCCATAAGCAACGTGAATCACACCAAAAATCACAACATCATCAATTACTAGAATCTCCATCTTCATTATATCAAACCTGAAGAACACAAACCAAACTTACTGTCAAACTGAAAGATTTACAAGTGGACTTTAAAATCATGAACCATCTGAATTGAGGACACATATGAATGTCCCAAACACTCTGCCAAATCTAAAAACCAAAATATAGAAATTTTGGAGCAATGAAGAGCACAAACCATAATAGTGAATAACACAAACAACTGAAGAACAACCTCAATATTAGATCACATAACTGGATCAAATCACCATGCAAACCTCTAAAACTTTTTCTGAATCAACTAGATATAAGTATCTCTACACCCATTAAGCTGCAATAGCTTAATTGCAACACACTAGCCAAACCAACTCATCCAATCTAACTACAACATTGGAATACACAAAATAATATGTTGATATCAATGACAACACATCATTCCAGCAAACTCTTCAACAATATCCGACAATCTCCCCCTTTGGCATTGATGGCAACATATGGATGTGAAAAATAGTCAATGCAAAGAAAGTAATCAATAACCAACAATCTCCCATAACTCACAAAAATCTCCCCCTAAGATCAAGACATGATATAGCAGTTTTTCTCATGCTCTTCTCCCCTACAGGGTTTTTCATATGCTTCTCTCCCCCTTTGACATCAATGCAAAAGGAATATACAACACCAATCTTGATTCTCACCCCCTCAGATAAACACACAAATCTAAACAACTGAACAACATACTGACTACTCTCCCTGAGTAGCAGCTTCACTCATCAATCTGGATCACAAGATATTTTTGTGAAGTCCACCAGACTGATGCAACTCCATGAATCTTAGTTCTCATCAAGAGGGGAAATCACCCCTAGCTTCTCTCTAAGATACTCAAATGTCTCTTTAGGCAAAGGCTTTGTGAAGATATCGGCAATCTGTTCCTTTGTAGATACATATTCTACTATGAATTCCTTCTCATTGACCTTATCTCTCAAGAAATGAGACTTGATATATATATGATTTTTCACTGCTCAACATAGACATGATAGTGGACATGACTGATGGCTATGAAATGTACTCTTTAATGGATGGTTTTCCAAATACAATCAGATCAAAATTGCACCTAAGGATCAAGAGAAAACAACATTCACCTGTGTATGGGGAACTTTCTACTGGAATTTAATGCCCTTCGACTTAAAGAATGCAGGTGCTACTTATCAAAGAGCTGTAACAACAATTTTTCATGATATGTTGCACAAAAACATGGAGGACTATGTTGATGATACTCTAGTCAAATCTATGAAAAGATCAACACATCTATCAGATCTAGGTCCAATCTTAAATAGGATGGAAAAATTGAAACTCAGATTGAATCCCAACAAATGTGCATTTGAAGTTGCATCCGGTAAGCTCCTAGGATACATTGTTTCAACGAAAGGAATTGAAGTGGATCTAGAAAAGGTTAAGGCTATAATAGAAATGTTACCTCTAAAGAATGTTAGTCAAATGAGGACTCTCCAAGGGCGGCTCCAATCCATAAGACGTTTCATCTCTCAGCTAGCAGATAAGGCTCAACCATTCACAAAGGCATTATAGAAAGAAGTCACATATAACTGGGATGAATATTATGAACAACATCTAAAAAAAATCAAGGAATATCTTTCTAATCCACCTATATTGATGCCGCCAATTCAAGGTAAGCCATTGATTCTCTACATATCATCTATTGATACATCACAAGGGGCACTTGTGGCACAACAGGATGTGAATAAAAAGGAAAGAGTTATATATTATATCAGTAGGACCTTGGTGTCCTATGAGATGAACTATACTATCATAGAGAAATATTTTTTGGCATTGGTCTTTGCATCATAGAAGTTAAGACATTACATGCTAGCACATTCTATCAAGTTGGTGGCTAAGATTGATCCACTCAAATATCTTCTCAGCAAAGCAATGCTTATGGGGAGATTGGCTAAATGGGTTATGACTCTTACACAATTTGACATTGAATATATAGAACACAAATCTATCAAAGAATGGGTCATTGCAGATCAACTTATTGATGCTTCGCTTGAAGACAATCACCCTTTGCACATAGAATTTTTGGATGAATCCATCATGCACCTTACTCGGTGATCCTAGAAAATGTTCTTTGATGGGTCTTTCACTCAACATGGTTTTGGTAATGGAATACTTTTTTATCACTCCTCAAAGATATTCAATCCCAAAGGGTTACAAGATATTATTTTCTTGCACAAACAATATTACATAATTGAAGCCTTGGTAAATGGAATCAAGCTAGCTATTGAATGGAAGGTTGTTGAGTTACACATCTATGGAGACTCTTAGTTTATTATCAACTAGATCAATGATGTATATCAAACTCGAGATGAGAAATTGATTCCCTACAAGAGAATGGTTGATGACCTCAAGAAATAATTTACCTTTGTATCATTTCAATAGATTCCCATATCAACAAACATAGCAGCAGATGCTATGGTTACCTTGGCATCTATACCATAGCTACAAGATTCTGAATTCCACTTTGAATTCCTGGTGGAAGAGTTACATTACCCTGCTTATGATTCCCCTGATTCCTAGATGGTTTTTTCTATCATTGGACATGACTCATCTCGCTACAGCCATATTAACTCTTACTTGTGTGACCAAATTATTCCTGCTAATCTTACTCGTAATGAGAAAAGAAACCTAATCTGAAATGCTTCACGGTATGTCATCATCGCTAACGATTTGTATAGGTGAGTTTTAGATAGTACTTTGCTTAGGTGTCTAGAAACTAAAGAGTCCCAACGCGATCTGAAGTCCATGAAGGTATTTGTGGATCTCATTCAAATGGTATTACTTTGGCTCAAAAAATGCTAAGGGTTGACTACTACTAGCCAGATATGGAGAAAGATACTATAAAATTTGCTAAAACCTGTGAGAAGTGTCAGCTACATGGGAATCTCATACATGCTCCAACAAGGGATCTAATACCTTTCATCACACATTGGCCTTTTCAACAATGAGCGTTTGACCTCATTGGCCAAATCTATCCTGCATGATCTAACTGACACAAGTTTATCATAACTACCACTAAGTACATCACTAAGTGGGTTGAAGCAATTCCGCTAATCAAAGCAATCGGTAAACAAGTAGCTTTATTCATCCTTAACTATATCATCTACAGGTATGGGATACCTTCTTCAATTATGACTGACAATGGAGGGCAGTTTAAAAACAAAGATCTAGATGAGCTCTGTGAAAAGTTCAAAATCAAACAGCACTAGTCATCCATATACTACCCTCAAGGTAATGGACAAGTTGAAGCATCTAACAAAAATTTGTTGACTATCTTGCACAGAACGGTAAACAAATTTGGAAAGGACTAGAATCTGCAGTTCAATCTTGCACTATGGGCTTATAGAACAAGTATCAAAACACCTATCGGGGCTACACCTTTTTCTTTGGTGTATGGGTCTGAAGTAGTCTTGCCTATTGAGGTGGAAATACCTTCTTTGAGAGTTTCTTTGCAAAGTCTTGTTACTGATGAAGACTACATAATATCTAGATTGCAAGAGCTCGAGTTGCTAGAAGAATGTCGTAAAGTGGCATTTGATCATCTGAGAGCCTACCAAAAGAGAATGTCTAGAGGTTATAACAAGAAAATTAGACAAAGAGAATTTCAGGTTGGTGACCTTGTCTTGAGAGAGAATCCTAAAAATCAACAGTTTCAAGACAACAAAGGGAAGTTTGAACCCAACTGGTTGGGTCCCTACATTGTTACTGCGGTCTTTGGCTTTGTTTCTTATCAACTCTCAACATCGGAAGGAGAACAGATCCATGAACCAATCGACACCATCCACTTGAAGAAATTCTTCACTTAGTACTCTTTGGTCCAGCAACCTGTACAGCAAAAAAGTCCTAAAAAAAATCCTAAAAATCAGAAAAAGTCCTAAAAAAAAAAAATGCTTTGCCAAGTAGGTGAAAACCTAGTAAATAGGTGCCTCTTGTACTCAATCACTCCACCTATCAACACAAATTTGGCATTTCATGTTTTCTTTCCCTCTTTCTTGCATCTTTGCTTTCGCTTGTACATATCTTTTAGTCGCTTTTGTGACATCTGGTTCTTTTGGAACCCTCATGGCTTGAAGTCAGTCAATGTCTTAGTCTTAGGGTAATAGACTGATCAATTTACATGTCCTAAGTAGTTTCAACCAAGTCATCTTTCTGTTGGTAGTACCCGGTCATCCAATCCAAGGCACTCACCTATTTCCAAACTAGTGAAGAGTTTTATCACTGAGTAAACAAGCAAAACAAGACTACTGAAAACAATCACTAAACTATTTGAGATATGATTGAAATTTTCTTTGTGTGTTGTCTTTTAGAAAGTTTTTCCATTATTATTCCCTTTGAGTAACTCGAGGAAGTCTATCTTGACTAAGAGGAGAAAGGATTGCGGGCATAATACATTTCTTTGTTTTCTGCTTGTAGGAATGATTTTGATGATCTGGAAACATCTAATCAGTTGGGTGTCTATGATAAGTGCCTTCACATCAAGGTAAAATCGCCACACATACCTCGACTCCGCTTATTTGTATTCTACAGGGAGGTTGGAGTCATTTTTTTGTCTATTTTGAGGTGATTTCTTTAATGTGCAATCTAGATGCATGCATAACCTATCCAAGAATATGAACAATAAAAGGGTCATTGTGGACAAGATAACTAATATTTCATATGAAAAGGAAGGAACTTTGTTTTGCCTAATGTGTTTGTAAAAAGCTCAGTGATGAAGATTAAGCATACCAAATCCAGTGACTGACTTTAGGTTGCATTCATTCTAAAATTTTATGCATTTCAAGTGATTTCGGCATGATAACAATGATCTCGTTATCTTTTGAATGAGAGTCTGAAGCAATCTTCATTTCTCAGCTAAGTGGTCTCTTTTTCATCATCATTTCTTCGATCAAGTACTTGTGTATTGAGATGTTAGTTGCATATATAAACATCTTATATAGATCCATACATTTCATATTTATTTTCATTTCATATTACTACATGAAAAAAATCAAACATTTGCATTACTAGTTACTCATTATCATCATTTATTTGCATATGAAAAAGAAAAAGAAATCCATCCATATCCATCTGCATTACATACATCCATACTGAAACGATATGCATACATATAGAATAAATCATATAGAAATACATCTCATAATAAATCAACACAAGTATGATGAAATCAAATCAAGACCTCGTATATCTCGTCAGAATCTCTGTGTCTAAGAGTACAAAGGATATCAACTGTCAAATACAATGTCTCATCGGAGCAAGAATCGTATAGGCTACAAAAATGGGGTATATAACAAAATCTAGGAGATATAAAAAATCTAGCTCTCTACTTCTCCCTCATCATTGGGTGGAAGAGGTGGTTCTTGTTGATCAACGTCCTATCTAGGTGCCCTAGCTCCCTCATATCGATCCATATATAGAGAATATAGAACAACCTGTTGTGCTACTGGAACCGCTACGCTATAAGCTGCAACATAATAAGTTGCCCAACTCATTTGATGCAAAACCTCTCGGTGAAGAGCATCTCACTTTGCTCTCACCTCGGTGATCTGTCAATTGTGCTCAGCTCTAATTTCAATGATCTGTCGATCTCGCTCTACCAGCTGCATTTGTGCCACTATCAATTGTGACTGCAAATTTGTCAACCTCTCCCTCAAAGACCATACTACGTCTAGTACTGCCTGCTCTCTCCCAACATCCCCCTCTCCACCTCCTTTCTCATCCCTCCCCTGCCTAACCTTCTTAGGAGCCACTCTCTCCTCCTCACCTCCAACCTCTGCTACCCTAAAACTGCCAACCTCAACCCCAACAACTCCTAAGGATCCACCCTACCCTCTCTGTCGCTGTCAACCTCCCGTTGTCACCTTGTTGCTACTAGCACCAGGATAACCTCCTGTCCATCTGGGTACATCCGCTCTTTGTCCCTATATCTTCCCTCCTCCCTGTACCTGACCTGGTACCTGTGCCTATGTTGGTACATCCTCCTCAACCTCCTCTACTAGAGGCATATGCTCTCCCGAATATGTAAACCAAGGAAAAGGATGTCTCTGCAACCCATCTCTATACTGAGGAAATACCCCCGTGTCTGCCACATCCACTAGATAATCCCATATTTACAACTATAAACTTGCTAACTCCTGCATTCTCAGCACATATGATAGTCTTGATGCCCATCCTCGTCTCTCCTCCTCCCCATATCTAGCATAGGTTGTGAACTCCTAGGATATCCTCTGCAATCTCCCATACTGTCTCATCACTCTAGCTACTACGAATCGCTCAATAATAGATACCAATCTCCCAATGAGAGGTCAATTCATAAACATATATTTCCTTTGTGCTCTCCAATCATCCCATAGCTCTATACCCCTATATGGTCTCCATACTACAACGATCAAATCGTCCAACTGCCTCCTCCAATAATCAGTCTTGCCCAGGTGGGGTTGTATAACATAACCTAAGTAACATCATACAATAGGCTGGTGTTCCTCTCTAGAATCATCTACAATAGGTTTGCATACTACGATATGCTCCCATACCCATATCTATAAAACTAAGACACCTGTTGCCATGCTCTTCCCCTCCTGATAGATAGCCTCATGCATCTCATGATACATATGAGCGAGTAAGCATGATCCCCACCCTAATCTCACTGGATGAGTCAACAACCTCTTAAGCATTCTGCCCCAACCAAATAGAAATCCATGTTGTCCTCTGTTAGGCATCACAAAACAACTAATCATACCAGCCAACACACAAGACAGAGGGTATTGTGTACCATATCTACTCATTAAATCATCCCAAGTGATAGTGCGATCAAGCATAGTCTCATCATGGAATATTTGTCTCAGAGCCAAAATACCTGGTCGTGGAGTAGAATCATAATCCACCTTATCTCCAACAAACGGAATCCTCAATATTCTGTATATATCCTCCGACGTGATGGTCATCTCTCCAACCGGTAAATGAAAGGTGTTATGCTCATAATGAAAATGCTCAACTAAAGTGGTCAACATATCATGATTCACATGGATATCAAGCAATTGTAACAGGTATCTGAATCCACACAACCCAATATGACCTCTCTGTGCATCTGATAAATCACGCACTAGCCTCATTGTCGGTGAATATGTACACCGTAATTAAATATCTGACAATTGAATCTGCAATATCAAACATACAAATCATCAGTACGTGATCAAATTTGCACTAATAATATGTTAAACATTCTAAACAATCCAAATTACAACATTCAAAATTAAAAATTGCTCTTTTGAACCTTAAAAACTGCTTGTTGTTTTTTATACGAGTTTCCACATACAAGCAGAAACTCGTACGAGTAAACAAACCAAAATGATAATTTACTACATGTTGCACGACTAAATGGTCACTTAAACACATTCTCATACGAAAGAAGGGTGACTACCAGACGACAAAACCTATATGCCCATATGACAAAATACAAAGCGACAGAAACTAGTACGAGAAACAGTAACAAACCGCACCATAAAATGACATAAACGACTTCAAACGAAATTAAAAATGCAAAAATTCAACAAAAATTCAAAAATTGACAAATGCAAAGGCTAAATATCGATCACTTACTGCTGGAGCTTAGTTCCATGATCGATTATGTCGTCTCTGACGCTCGAATCGATGCTCTTGAACTGGAATTGCCATTTTTCTTCGCATGAGGTTTTTCAAATTTTTAACTTTAAGAGGTAAAATGAATTGAAGAGAACACATTGAACCCCTTATATAGCCCAAAACCTAATTTTCAAACTTGCTCTGATGGACATAAAATTTGTACCCTTGCCTAAATTGACTGTCCTGAGTCCATTTTTCGGGATCGAAATCAAAATCAGATGTCAATTTTCTAGTAGAAATTTCACAACATTGATCACTCAGCACTTTCATCATCAAGTCAATTTTTGAATCATTTACGCTCAATTCAACTATAATCTCTAATCTCAAATTAATTCTTAAATCAATCTTCATGCTCAAATAATTATCATCACTAAAAAAAATTATATTCTCAAAATTGCCTAAAATCATTGTACCCTCTCTATCTTTCAATTTCGCTCTCGAGGGGGCATACTCATTACATCTTTTCAGTGATCATCATCATCAAAAGTTGAGAAATTTTTCAAATCTTCATCTAAAGTCGAGCAAAAATATTTTCAATCAAATAAAATCAACCAAACCTTTTTACAAGGGGCATCTTAACTAAATCACGTCGTATTAAGTTGAGATTCTTCGATGTCAAATAAAGCAATCTCTAGGCGCATATCAATCTTTGTCCTTGTCTGAATTGATCTTCAAATCGATGTTCAGTTTCATCACATCAAATCAAACAAGACATTTTCTCTTGCTAATCGATTCTTGTTCAATCAAGTTCGGAATCAGTTTTATCGCTTTGCTCAGTCGATTCTTGTTCAATCAAGTTTGGAATCGGTTGCATCTCTCACTCAATCTAGTTCAATCAAGTTCTAGATCGGTGCTTGTTTATTGATCAATCAAGTTCAAGAATGGTATCTAACTCGTTGTCGATCCTAGTTCAATGAAGTTCAGGATCGGTATCGCTTTAACCAACTTTGTTCAGTTTCATCGCTTCAAATCAAGATGAACATATCGCTCTTCATCGGTTTTTGATTCAATAAGTTCAAAACTAATATCTATTTGACATGTAATACCCTAAAAATGGTCACCTGGCCCCTAATCTCGACAACATCACCAAAGTCCTAACCAAAGGTAGTTAAATCAACCTTGAGCACCTAATTAATTAATTCTTCAATCATTAATGTTACATGGCAATAAATCACTCTATATTAATTAAATATTTATTTAATTAATTAATCATTTCAAGTAAATTATTTTGATCAATTAATCCTATTTATTTAATTAAATATCCTAGCATATTTAATTAATAAATAAATTTATCATTTAAATTAGAGAAAAAAGGAATTAATTTATAAAAAGAGATTTATCACAAAAAGAGAAAGAAAAAAATTTCAAAAGAAAGAGTTAAATTGAAAACAAAAGAAAAACAATTAAATTGAATTAATCATTTTCTCTAAAAATAAAACTCAAAGCTTTTCTTGAGGAAAAAGGCCTTTTCTAAATGAAAATCTTGAGCAAATTAAAGAAATGTGCATGGAATCACCTATTTTTATCTCAAGTGCATGGAATCAACTAAATTTATCTCCCATGCGGACTTAGACTTATAATCTGAATGCATTCTGATGCAAGCCAAAAGGGGCACAAGGCACAAACACAAGTTCAAACGTTAATAGATTATTTCCAACCAAAACTAAACACAAATGAACTCAAGAACTTTAAGATGCATACCAAGAGAGATATAAAGCAAACAATGAAAAGCATACATAAACCAAAGAGAGAAAGAAGACTCACCAAGATGCTCATAGATGTTTCTCCCTTGTTCTCCTCCTCTCCAAGATCCGAATGGGTGATTGTAAGTAGCTCTCAGCCTTTAGCACAAAACCATGGATGGCATGAAGATTTGAAAGTGGTTGAAAGATGATCTAAAATATATGATTATGCAAATGTCTAGACTAAGATTGCTATGAGAAAGCTCTATGAAAATACAAGTATAATAACACTGCAAAATGTTTCCTCCTTTTCTTGAGAAATGAGGTCCTTTTATAGGGAAAAATGTTGATTGAATGGCCCAGATTGAGTGAGCTTGTGAAGGGCTATGATTGATGGGTTTATGATCCATGTGATGGCTTTCAACCCAATCCTGTGATGACAAGTGTCAACATGAGATGGCTTGAGAGGAGAGGGAAGAAGCATTAAATGCTTGAGATGACACTAAGGTTACCCTAGGAGGGTTTGGTTAGGCTTGAGTTAGTGGATAAAGCTTTTTATCCAATGGATAAACTCTTGTGCAAGAGTTAATGGGGATAACCATGGTCAAAGCAATGAATGCTTGAAGAGACCAATGAGTTAAATGAGGTTTGAGTTAGAGGGAAAGCCTCTAACCATGTGGGTAAGTTGAGTTAACCATTAATGGTTATGTAAGAGCCATAAAGGCTTTGAAAGACTTTGGGGTTAACTTGTTGAATAATAAAATCCTCTAATGCATTTCAAAGACTTTGAGGCATTTTTGAGAAGTGACCTTTGTTTGGGAATGTGCAAATGATTAGAGAGGGGGATTAGGCTAATTAAAGGGGGGTTAGAAGAATCTAGAAAGAAGTTCAGTGGTCAAGTGGGTTTGGTGGTTGAGAGAAAATAGGATTTTATTTAGAAATAAAATCTATTTATTGGTGCAACTTGCATTTGTAGGAAAATGCAAGTGGGGTGGGATTTTAAATAAATATTGGATTATTTAAAGGGGGAATTTGATTTGTGTTTTTAGATAAATGTCGATTTATTTAAATAAGAGGAATGAGGGAAATTAAATAACTTAGATTTATTTAATAACTGGGTTATAGATAGGGATTTTAATTTAAATAAATTTATGTAATTTATTTAATAGAAAAATGGGGGTTGAATGAATTAATTAAATGTGGATTTAATTAATAAAGGAATATTAGTGTATCAAATAAATATTAAATATTTATTTAATCTAGTGGACATATTTATGTGTCTACATTTGCCCCTCTTTGAGACGGTGTGTTTTATCTCATCATTTCAAAGAAAGAAGGATAGGTATGAGAAATATGCCCCAAAAATGTTAATTTAGTGGGTGGTATGCCCCCTCTAGAGATGGGCCGAAAAATTTTGAAAAATCGGGCGATCTCTCGAAAAAGAGAAAGAAGTTGGGGGAGAGGCAGAATAGAAGAAATTAGAAATAATGGCGAAAGAATGGGAGAAGGCGGAGTGAATACAGAGAAATGAGAGGCTTCTGAAGTTCACAGGGACCATGGCAATGAGCGGGGTGAAGTAGGGTTAGGGTTGGGGGTGTATAATTGGAAGGGAAGGGGTAAAACTGTCTCATTTGCACCTATCTCCCTGGCATTTTGGAGCTATGATAGTGACCTTGGGTGAAGGAGTGAGCAGTAGTCATCTTGATCATGCCTATAGCAGATCACCGACTAGAGCAGATCCGTCGATACCAGCGGCCAGAGGACTACGGACCACCGGTACGTAATTGTTTAATTTTGCTTTTGATACATTTTTAGCATGTTTTTCCAAGTGTCAAAGTCCAAAGAGGACAATAGCGCTAGACCTGTGTTTAGTGCTTTGTCCCATAAAGTAGAGCTATGGTGTTGCAATGGCGCTTTTGTATAGTCGGTTCAGCGCTTTTTCTAGTATAGCACATTTGTATCATAGGTATAGCGCTTTTGTGTCATTGGTGTGGGGCTTGTGTTATGAAATAGTGCAATTGTATAGTTTTGGTAGCTCTATTATTTTTTTAGCGCTTTTGTGCTTTAGTTGTAGCGTTGTGTTAGCAGAGTGGTGTGATTGTGATAGATGCCCCAGTGTTAGATAAAATATCACTTGATGCCTGTGTTGATTGATTGATTTGTTTTTTTGGTGAATCATAGCAGCCCCATTGAGACTAGGTCATTGTGATAAATGCCTATTGTAGTCTAGGATTGTCATAATCGATTACTTGTTGAGACCCGAAGATACTTGATCAAAAAGTATATGTTGATAGTCTAGGTTGAAACTTTAAAAAGTTTGTAGCAAAACAACTGATATTTGTTGATATGTGTAGGAGGATCTACCCATCTTGCAGATGTGAGAGCGGCATCCAGCGACACAGCAACTACGTGAGCACTTATCTGATTTGGAGATTGATTGTGTGAGTGCGACCAGATTATACTGGATGATGTATGTGCCCATGATTCAGATGAATCGCGGATTGCTGACAGCACTAGCCGAGTGGTGGCATAGCAAGACATGCTCATTTCATCTAGCGATGGGAGAGATGTCGGTTACCTTGAAGGATGTGTGGCGAATATTGTAGATTCCGATCAGAGGGGAGCTCGTGACATATGATCGCAACCTGGGGACAGTAGCCTTATGAAGGATTTTTGTTGAGGATAGCTTTGTGGATTTGGAGGACATAGAAGCGCTCTATGAGCCACTATCATCAATGCTAGCAGGTATTGCCGAGGGTTTGCTTTGCCCCGATCGACGTTCTCATGGATTGGTTGTTGGTTGGGGCCAAGTGCTAGAGAAAATGGTTATAGAGGGGACCTGTTATGCATGGGGTCCATGTGTGTTGGCGCACCTCTACAGGGACTTGCACGAGGTAGTGTATTGAGAGAGAAGATCACTACATGTAGGGATCACGTTGTTACACATCTGGGCTTCGAAGCACTTGCCAGTCACATGACCGGTGTGTATGAGGTTTAGGGTGATAGATCAGCCCTATGTATTTATGTATGGAGGTTTGATGACCCAGCCCCATTTGGGGAAGTTGGAGTTTTGGCATCATGCATTGGATGACTTGGATAGGGTCATATGGAGGTCGTACATTGATTGTGAGCCCTGGGAGGATGATGGAGAGGCCTTACCATATGTATATGTGACTCAATTTTTGATTGGTTGCATATCCCATATTGTGGAGATACAGTTGCCAAGGAGAGTGATGAGACATTTTGGGCAGAGGCAGAGTATGTCGAGGGGTTCAGGGGAGTATGCATAGGTAGTGCAGGAGAGATTTCAGTAGGGGTTGATTTTGCCCTATGATCAGGCCCTTGTGGAGTTCAGGACATTACAAGCGATACCATGGCAGATGAGGCCAGAGATTGCAGATGCGGGGGTGACAAAGGAGTATACACAATATCGTATTGCTCATCCGATTCCACAGATCTCAAATCCTACAGAGCCCATGTCACTGTTTGAGGTTGACAGAGCATCGTGACTAGAGAGGAGAAGGAAATTAGGCAGGGGTGGCAGAGGTTTTGGAGGAGGAGGAGGTGGTGGAGGTGGTGGGGGAGGTGTATTTGGAGATGGAGCAGGTAGAGGAGGATGGTTATAAAGGAGAGGCAGAGGTGGGTAGCCTTTACAACTGCCGCAGGGTCCGCTGATACATGGAACAACAAGAGCAGGAGGGAGAGATGTTAGTGGTGGAGAGGGTGGTGATGAGGTGATGGATATGGGACAGGGAGTCGTAGGTGGTGGAGAGGAGCCAATGGAGATGGGACAGGGAGTCGTAGGTGGGGGAGAGGGAGACCTACGAGATGTGGTGATATTACATTTGAAGACTCGCCTGACAGCAGTCAAGGCACAACTGGAGGACAAAGATGTAGAGATTGCAGCCAAGGATGTCCATCTTTTTGCATGAGAGGCCGAGTTGACTGCAGTTGTGCAAGAGAGAGATGATGCAGTGGATAAAGTGAGGGAGTTGCAGGATAGAGTGCAAGTTGTGGTGGGATTACAGGGACAGGGTCTGACTGGGTAGGTGTTGAGGGAGATGCGGAAAGCTTAGGAGGAGATAGATTACTAGTGAGGATTATATGAGCAGGTGGTATCGAGTAGTCAATGAGCGATGAGCTTTTCCCGAATGCAATGGGTGAGATCAAAGCGGTCACAGAGGGGTCAGAGTAGCGGTGGTGTGATGGGTCCTCCTCGGCGAGATGGTGAGGATGGTGGGGGAGAGACATCTGGCCAGAGTGTCATTTGAGGTGTTTATATGCATTGTCACATTGTTATTAGACTGATACTTGGATGGCTCTTGGTAGCTGATATTTTAGACATCATTATATTCTGATACATCTATTCTTTTTGATGCGATATATGATGAGATCTCAGTTTTGGTGATGATATGATATGTATCCATGTGATGATATGTGCACTTTATGCAGGATGATGATATGGAGATATTTTCTTTCTAGATGTACATGTTGATGATATGATTTCTATATTATGATATGGATGATTCGCTAACATGTGGATGTAGGTTAACAGATGTATGATGTTTTTGCAATGATATTAATGTGATGAAATGATGATGATTTATGCTAAATGATGAGATTAGATAATGAATAATGATATTTGATAGATAATATTGTATATATTGAAATGATGAGATAATAATAGCAGTAAACTATGCATTTTTTTAAGATGAATCTAAATGAATGAAATGATTATAAAAATGTCATGTATGTTTTAAATGAATGCACTAAATGGATAAATGAATGCACTTATTGATTTGAATGCACTTAAATGAATAAAATGAACGCACTTAAATGAGTAAATGAATGCACTTATTGATTTGAATGCACTTAATAGATAAAATGCAACTAAACGAAAGAATGAATGTATTTAATGAATAAATGCACTTAGATGAAGGAATGAATGCACTTAATGCAACTAAATGATAATGAATGAATGCATTTAATGAATAAAATGCAACTAAATGAAGGAATGAATGCACTTAATGAATAAATGCACTTAAATGATGAATGTATTTAATGAATAAATGCAACTAAATGCTAATGAATGTACTTAATGAAGTTTAAATGAATGAATGAATGCACTTAATGCAACTAAATGATAATGAATGCACTTAATGAATCTTAAATGAATGAAATGTTTTGAAATGCATCTATATGATAATGAATGCACTTTCACGAGTAAATGAAGGCAACTAAATGACAATGCCATTCCTACATGATATATAAATGTCAAGTTGGTTGGAAAATGCAGATATGGAATGGAGATGTGAGATTGTGAGATTTTGCCAAGATCAAGAGGCAATGGAAAGCACAAATAAGAGAGACAAAATATATGATAGAAATAAACTGTATTCTATCAAGAGAAAATATTGATCAACTGGATCATCAATCGTTGTTGCATACAATGAATATGAGCCTCCTTATATAGGCAAGGCTATATGGATATGTGAGCACACAAACATGACATGTGGCTCAATAAGAAACGAGGGTAGGTAGGAGAAACAATATAATATTTCACATGAGGTGGATCACCCACTAAATGTAGAGTGTAACAACAAGATCACACCATAAAAGGTGGAAATTATCCTACACACACTATCCCAATGTGGCACAAACACCCAAGTGTCTCATACCCAAACTACTATGAAATGCATGTACCTAAGTAAACTTAAGTAAAGTGTAATAATATCCATGATAAATAATTATTTACACCAACACCCCCCCTTAAGTGCAACTTAGGGGAATGCACTAAAGTCTACAATGCAACTAAGCAATGCAAGATGGGTCCTGGCTACGAGGCCATGTTAGATACCCATGTACAAATGCAAATGCATGAAAACCAATGCAAGGAAATCTCTCACAAAGTGGGGAAAGAGAGAAAAACCCAATGGGAAAAAACCCTCCCCCAAAAGAGAGATGAAAACTAGATACAAAGAACTCTCATAGAAGTATGTGAAGGACAAAACCCCATGTGAGGAAAAATTCCCCCCCATATCAGAGAAGAAGAAGAGAGACTAGGAAGCCCCCCCTCAATCTAGAATCTACACCAATGATAGAAGCTTGAAGATGAATGAAGAAACTGCTCCATGAATGTAAAACAACATTCCTCCCCTTAGGAAGAAACAAAACCAAAGGTGTATCCATGAAGTCTCCCCAACCATGAAGCGAAGATCAAGCAAAAATACTCATGATGAAAGGAATCTCTGAAAACTGCTCAAGTGTCCCTATGTCGATGCTGAAAGGTACCCCCTCCAAAGGTGGTAAACTATGCCACACTGCTGAAAAAGGCACTCCAAGATCTAGTGGAGATGAATGTAGAACAATATCCAAAGACTCATATGTCTCCTCAAAAGATAAAGAAACCTCCTCCAAGTGTTGTACAAAAGTATCCACAATCATGTCAACCTCTAAAGATTGATCATGTAGAGAATGCACAAGAGGGTCAGAGTGATCCCTCGCAACAATCAAAGAAGGATCATCTTCGTCAAAAGAAGATGAATGTCATCAATGATGTCTCCCAAATCTGCAATGTAGGACTCCACAAACAAACCTGCAATGTCTGTCAAGTAGGCATCCCAATCAACTGAAGTTGGAAGACATGAAATATCCTGCTGCACTGAATCATAAGAAGGCAAAACTGTCGCACTAGCTGCATCAACAGGTGCAATAGCTGGTGTGATATCAAGGGAAGAATCATCAACATAGGAAGAATCAACCTCATCAATAGGACCAAAATCTAAAAAAGAGTACAACCGAGATGCATGATCAACCACCCCAGTCGATATGATAGCTCCACTCTCCAAGTCTCTAATGATAACTGAATCAGGTGTGAACTCCACAGTTTTCCTAGTTGCCCCATGTGTGATTTGATAGATGGAAATAAGATTATTTGTCAAGTGGGGTACACACAACACATCATTGAAGGAGTTATCCCCAATGGCAATAGATCCTTTCCCAATCACATCCATTTATGTATGATTGCCCATCAAAATCTGCGACATGTGGCAAGGCTCAAATGTAGAAAACATAGACTGGGAAGATGCCATATGATGAGAAGCCCCTGAATCTAGAAGCCATCTCCCTGAATCATGACTTGTAGCAGCACAAAGAGCTTGTCTCTTTCCTTTATCTATCCCAAAAGAGTGATCCTTTCCTTTATCCTTGGAAGAAGAAGTTGTTGTAGACATTCTAGAAGGTAGGTTGATTCTATTCTTCTCAAGAAGATTCTTCAACTCATCAATATCCTTCTTATAACAATGATGTTCATCATGTCCTGACTTCTTGCAATATCCACAAAAAAGAATGTCCTTATATGATTTCCTCTTAGGTGAGAATGGTGAATCACCTTATTGTGGAGAGGAAGATTGTGCTCCATCTTGTTGTTGTTTTGACTTAGGTTGCTTTTGATTTTTGCATTTTCCTTGATTACTTTGATTCCCTTTGTTAGCCACCAAAGCTTGTGACTTTGAAGATTTGAGAATCCCCATTGTGGTCAACTTAGATTGCTCAAGTATCAACATCTCCATGAATGAATCAAATGAGGGAGAAGTGTATGAGGAACCTTGAGCTAACCTATGGGTGTGAAAGCTAGATACAAAGGCTACATACTCTGAAGGAAGCTTGTCCAACAAGTTATAAACCAATTGAGCATCATTTTTGTTAATTCCACAATCCTTTAGCTTTTCTCTTAGCTCAGTTGCTTTTGTGACATAATCTTGGATTGTATCAAAATCCTTGGGATCCAAAGTTGCGAGTTCACTATCAAGCTTGTAGCCCTTAATCTCATCAACTTGACCATAAAATTTCTTAAAAATATCCCAAGCCTCTTTAATTGTTGTACACTTATCAATGTGAAAAATGAGGTCATCTGATACATACTTTCTAAGAGTTCCAAGTGCCATAACATTCTTAGTAAGCCATTCAATTTGAGCATTAGGATCAGCCTTAGGATCAGGTGGTGTTGTAATAGTTTCATCTACATAATGAATGAGTCCTTTTTCCATTAGTTTACTCCATTCCTTAATGTTCCATGATGCATAATTATGAGGAGTTAAAAGTGGAAATTTAGGAGAACCCATAGCACCAAAAATGAAAAAATACAAGATAGAGAGAGGCATAATCACACAAGACACCCCCCCAAAATACTCAATCAAGAAATCCCCCCAAAATGGTGATTTTGGCACTTTATACTTAGTGTGTATACAATGGGTGACTTGCAAAACAAGGCAAAGTGGACTTCTGATTTCAATTTACAACTTCTCAAAATGAGATCTAAGAGACTTCAACAAATACTACTAGTGGTCTAAACTGAGATCCAAGCAAAATGCAAGTACCAAATATGCCAAAAATGGCCAAATACTGAAAGTACAATTACTACTTAAAATCACTGCAAACAGATGGCAGATTATGAAAGTAGATGAAAAAATATGCACTTTCAAAAAAAAGGCACCTGAAAAGGAGTCCATATGAGCCCAAACGCAGCCTCCAAAGTTGTCAAAATTGGGATTTCACGATTTCCAAAAAACCTGTATCCAAAAATCAGAAAAATTATACACCATTGTATAGATCATGAAATTCTACCCCAAAACAAAAAAAAATTGCTCGAAAAAATGAGTCCGGATGAGTGAGATATCACTATTTGAAAATTGCCTGGAAAATTTCCGCCATAGCGTCAAACTTCAAATGCAAATGCCTCTAGATTTGGCCTTTGAAGTCCGATTTGGATGAAACAAAAGGCAAAACTAACTTTCTTGGACCTCCTCAATCCAATGATAAGCTCAGATTTGAACCATCAAGCTTCAATAATAACTTGCAATAGAAAACTCCAAAATACACAACCTCAAATAGCATCAAATTTCTCTCAATTAGCAAACCAATGACACTCTAATAGCTTTGATACCATGTGAGATTTTGCCAAGATCAAGAGGCAATGGAAAGCACAAATAAGAGAGACAAAATATATGATAGAAATAAACTGTATTCTATCAAGAGAAAATACTAATCAACTGGATCATCAATCGTTGTTGCATATAATGAATATGAGTCTCCTTATATAGGCAAGGCTATATGGATATGTGAGCACACAAACATGACATGTGGCTCAATAAGAAACAAGGGTAGGTAGGAAATAGGTGTTGGTAGGTAGGAGAAACAATTTAATATTCCACATGAGGTGGATCACCCACTGAATGTAGAGTGTAACAACAAGATCGCACCATAAAAGGTGGAAATTATCCTACACACACTATCCCAATGTGGCACAAACACCCAAGTGTCTCATACCCAAACTACTATGAAATGCATGTACCTAAGTAAACTTAAGTAAAGTGTAATAATATCCATGATAAATAATTATTTACACCAACAGAGATGATGTATCAGAGAACTCCGTCGTGATTGTACCCAAGAAAAAGTTTATAGGCTTAGCTTTCTCATAGAAACCTGAATTAATTGCATGCGAATGACAGATATGAACAATGAATGAGCAAATGGATGGGTGATATGCAATGGAATGCAATATAAATAGATGAGATGAAATGACAATCCATGGCTTATTCACAGTGCTTAATTTTCATCATTGAGCATGGTAGTATCGATCTTGGTCGAGGTATCAGAAACCAAGGTTGAGCGTTTCACCTGTAAGAAAACATCATAGACAAGGAAATTTCTCCTCCATTCTAGTTCATGTACAAATGGTCGAGGTATACGTTGTAGTCAGTAAGCCATAGTGATCCATGATTGTATTTTTGCATAGGATCGCATAGCTTAGTGAACTTCCCACATAGACACCATTAGTATATGCCCCAAAACTTCATTGGAACAATCCGCAAACAGCAAACAAACAAACAAAAAGATATCAGGAACCATCCTAGCCACTCTAATCACTTATGGATATCCTCGAGTAGCGTAGGAACCTGATATAAATAAATAAAAGAAGAAAAAATTGACCAAGCGCTTATCAACCAAACAAAATTTTCTTGTCAAAGAAAATGTTACCATGTCTTGTTTGTGAGGAAGGATGCATCCTTCTGAAGAACCGTGTGTAGATTTTTTGATCGGTTGGTTGATTTGATAGGTGTTCATCGTTTAAGTAGCTCAAAATGTTGTTTTGAGTCTTTTTCAATGTGTATGTACAAGGAATAATATACTTTGCAATTGTTTTTGATTGATTTTGATGTTTTTGTCATGTTTTTTGGATTTTTTGAGTGTTGTGAATGTTTTTGGTATTATTTCAAGACATTTTTGAATGAGAAATTCAATGTATCACAAGCATGGAGAATCCACTCCCATTAGTAGGTTTAAGAACATTTGCCCCTAGTTAGATTTAAGTATCAAAGCGTGACGTGAGACACATCAAGTAATAACCCTGATCCCAGATCAATAACAAGCCATGGTATAAATTATGGATGAATGGATGCAATGGATGTGATCACAACAAATCTAAAAGACAATGGAGCCATAGCCTTTGCGAATGGCACCTATTTACCAGGTTTTCACCACCGTACTTACCCAAGGCGCCACGGGAGTGGTTTTCACCATTTGGATGAATGATTTTTCTTTAATATTTTATTGATTTTTGTATTTTTGTATTTTTGTATTTTGTTCAAGACTGTTTTCTAAATGTTTTTGGTATTTTCTGATATTAGATGAGCCTAATGCTCTGCACAGCTTATGTATGAAACCTTTTTAGATGCATGTTGTTGACCGAATCTGCTATTGGTTCTCCTTCTGAAGTTGCTAACTGATATGCCCCAAACTTAAAGACCACAGTGATGACATATTGACCCAGCCAATTGGATTCAAATTTTCCCTGGTGTTCTTTGTTCGGTTTATTGTGAGGGTTCTCCCTAAGAAAAAGATCTCCTACTTCAAATGTGTGAGTTTGACCATATGATTGTAGCTTCTGCTCATGCGTTGTCGATAGTCTTTTAGGTGATTGTAGGCAGCTTGTTGATTTTCATCAAGCAGTTCCAAGTCCTGAAGACGTGAGACTCGGTATTCTTCATCATTTATTAGATTGTGCAAGGAGACCCGTAGAGATGGTAATTCAACCTCAATAGGCAAGATGGATTTTGCTCCATAAACCAGTGAGTAGGGGGTTGCGCTTGTAGGGGTTCGAATGCTAGTTCGATATGCCCATACTGTTGGATTCAAATGAATGTGCCAATCATGGCCAGCATCATTGACTATCTTTTTGAGGATCCTCAATATATTCTTATTCGATGCTTCTGCTTGACCATTGCCTTGTGGGTAATATGAGGTGGAAAAACAGTGTTGGATATGAAACTTCTCACAGAGTTCACGGACATCTTGATTTTTGAAAGGGAGCCTGTTATCTGTGATGATGGACATGGGTACATCATACCGACAGATGATGTAATTGAGGATGAATGAGGCTATCTGCTTGTCGGTGACTTGGGTGAGTGGAACGACTTCGATCCACTTTCTGAAGTACTTTGTGGCGGTAATGATAAATTTATGACTGTTGGATGAAGATGGATGAATTTTACCCACAAGGTCAAGTCCCCATTGAAAAAAGGGCCATTGTATTGTGATAGGTTGTCATTCTTGTGCTGGTGCATGTATCAGATCTTTGTGAACTTGGCACTTCTTGGAATTTTTGACAAAATAATAGGAGTCCTTCTCCATGGAGGGCCAATAGTATCCGGCTTGCATGATTTTATTTGCTAGTGAAGGACCGCTTGAGTGAGCCCCACAAATTCCTTCATGTACCTCTTACAAGGCTTTTGTTATCTCATCTTGTTCCAAACATCGAAGGAGAGTACCATCAAGACTTCATCTATATAGGGTTTCGGCAATGATGGTGTATCTAGCGGTTTGGTGGATAAAGGTATTTTTGTTGGTTGTTTGATTGGTTAGGGGAAGTGTGTGGTCACCCAGGTAAGTAAAAAACTCACTCTACCATGGGGAATCAGAACCGATAAGGTGACATATCATTTCAAATTCTGGAATATAATAAGCGGGGATCCAAATTTGTTCCACCAAGAACTCATAGCGCGTCAAATTTTGTGGAAGATCCAGGAGAGATGCAATTGTAGCTATTGCGTCAACAACTCGATTCTGATCTCTTAGTACTTGCTCAAATGTGATAGTTGTAAATGATTCTTTCAAACTATCCACCATCCTTTTGTACTATATGAGCTTATCATCCTTTGTTTGGTATTCATCAGTGACTTGTTAGATGACCAACTGGGAATCTCCATATACTTGTAGCTCTTTTAGATTCCATTGCATGGCCAATCTGAGTCTTGTGATCAAGGCCTCATATTTTCCTATATTATTTGTACATGGGAAAGTGAGTCTATATGACTTCAATATACTATCATCTTGAGGTGTGATAAAAATAATATCTTCCCTTGAGCCATGTCTGGTGTATGAGCCATCAAAATATAGCTTCCAGGGTTGCATAGCTGTGATCATGAATATTTCCTCATCCGGAAAGTTGGAAATAAGAGGATGGTCTCCTTTGAGTGGTGCATCAGCCAACTGATCTGTAATAACATGTCCCTTGATAGCTTTGCGGTCCACATACTCAATATCAAATTCACTCAAGATCATAACCCATTTGGCCAAGCGGCCTATCAATGTTGCGTTGCTAAGTAGGTACTTGAGTGGATCAATCTTGGCAATAAGTTGTACTTTGTGCATTAACATGTAGTGCCTTAATTTGGTGGTTGCCATGATAACTGCTAGGCAAGCTCGATAGGTGTGTAATTGAGTTTATAGCCTACTAGTGTTCGACATATGTAGTAGACAACACATTATTTTCCTTCTACATTATGTTGTGCAAGCAATACTCCTAATGTTGTTATAGCTGAAATGTATAATGATAGTGCTCTACTTGGATCTGGTGGAATCAACAATGGTGTATTCATTAGGTAGTCTTTAAGCATTTGGAATGCTTGTTGGCATTTTGCATCCCATTGAAAGTGGATATTTTTATGTAACAGATGGGTGAAGGGATGACATTTATCAACCAATTGTGCAATGAACCGCCGAATGGATTGTAGCCACCCTTGTAATGTCCTCAACTAACTAATATTCTTTGAAGGTGGCATTTCTATGATCATCTCGACTTTCACAGGATCTACCTCAATGCCTTTACTTGAGACAATGTATCCTAAGAGCTTCCCTAAAGTTACTGCAAAGACACATTTCTTTGGATTGAGACAGACATGGTATTGTTCCAATATGTTGAAGATTTTATCCAGTACTGCAAGATGACCCTCTCTTGTTAATGATTTAGCAAGTAAATCATCCACATAATCTTCCATTATTGTGTGCATCATGTCATGGAAGATGGTAGTCATGGCTCTTTGATATGTTACCCTTGCATTCTTTAGACCAAATGGAATTACATTCCAACAGTATGTTCCCCATGATCATGTGAAAGAAGTTTTGTGTTGATCCTCTGGAGAAATTTTAATCTGGTTGTATCTTGAAAAGCCATCCATAAGAGAAAGCATTGCATGACCTGTTGTTAGATCGACAATCATGTCGATGTTTGGTAAGGGAAAGTCATCTTTAGGACATGCTTTGTTTAAATCTTTGAAATCCATACAGATACGGATGCCCCCATTAGGTTTACCAACAGGTACAATATTGGAGATCCATTTTGCATAATCAATAGGTCTGATGAAACCAGCATCCAAGAGCTTTTTAAGTACAGCCTTGATAAGAACGGAAATCTGTGGGTGCATATTTCTGACCTTTTGTTTGATAGGTTTAGCTCCTTCTGCTACAGTTAAGTGATGCATGACCAAATCTGGATCTAAGTCGGGCATGTCTCCATTAGACAATGCAAAGTTGATTTGGCATTTTTGGAAGAGTTCAACAAATCTTGACTCTTCTTGAGTTAATAGAGATGCAAAATGTATTTTGTGAGGAGTCTCAAGGGTCCCCACATTGAATCATTTAGTTTCTTCTATCGGGATGGTTGATCTCTCCTGATTTGTACTAAAGGGGAGGATGTCAAACCTTTCATCCTCAAGCACCTCAGAGAGGTTTTCACCTATAGATACGCTCTTTGTTTTTACTCTTTTGGGATCAAAAAGTGCCACCATGTGGTTTTCAATAGAAGATCCATGCTTTATTGTAATATATTTCCAGCTGAAAGGTTTGACATCTGCCCCAAAGTATGTTGCACTGTTAAGTTCAATGGCAAACCCAGCTTTATGATCTCTGCTTGGTATGTTATTTTGTAATTCTAGAAAGTCTATGAGTGCCTCATCATTTTGGAAATGATCAAGGCATGGGGGATTTGGTTGGTTCCATTCAATGAGTCTGGGATGAATGATAGGCATTACTTCTGTTGGCATATGATGAAGTGGTGATAATGTATGTTGTCATTAATGTCAATAAGTGAACCGGTATAAACCAATGTGAAGACTGGAAGTGGCTACAGTCAACCGGGATGGAGTGAACCAGTGATAGGGTTCACAGTTTGGGGTTCACAGTTTGACTATAGGTGTGTAGTCTCACTTCAGCTCGAAGGTTTCCAGTTTGGCGATCTGACTTGTGCGGTGCAACCGATGACATTCTGTGATGAGTAAGTTAAGAGATAAGGATGAGATCGAGATTCCACGTCATCTATGTGCATGTATCTCTTTGACTATCTTGCACGTGAAAGATCAAATGCATTGAATGTCTACCTCGGGAATGTGCATTTTTCGTAGAGGTATGCGAAAAGCGCGTGATGGGTTATTGTTTTCCAGTTGCGGTGAAGATTGGATGATGTAGAATGACTTGAGGTCTTTCTCAGATTGTTTTACTCTATGCAATGCATCTTAATGGTCAGGATTGGACCGCCTATAACTGTAAACCTAAATGTTTAGGGTTTAGGGTTTATGCTACCGACCTAATTGTTGTCTATAAGTTTGATGATGTTTGTTATTGTTTGTGTTGGAAAAATTTGTGTGTGTCTGCATGTTTTGATACTTGCTAAACCAAAGAGAGGAGTCTGCAAAGTGTGATTGTAGAAGAGAGGAACTGAAAAGGATCTACCTTAGCAAAGTAGTGTTGTTATCATATCAGAGTCTTACCTGTTGTCTTCTAATCATTTCAATAGAAGGAAAATCCCTTGACCGAGTAGCTTTAACTAGATTGTTGCAAATCCTCTAACCAGGTGACTCAAGCTCATTGAGTTCTTTAAATCCTCTGGTGAGGTAACCTTTAATAGGGTTTCAACCTTTAACAGGGTATATAGCCATCCCTTAACCGGGTGATCTCTAACAGGATCAGTTCCTAACAGAACCTTTATTGTAAAGTCTTTAACCAAACTAGGCTCCTAACAGAGAAGACTTCAAAAGAGTTCAAAAACAAGCTTGTGGGTATTCATCCCCACCGTGGTTTTTTCCATTTGGGTTTCCACGTGAAAAATATGTGTGTCATGGGCTATGTACTTTTCATGTGATGATTGAGTAGTTTTTGTTCAGTTGTATATGCATGTAGAGCTAATGGTTGTGATATTACTAATACAACTCATGCATGACTAAAATGGTAAAGTAGCTATCAAGATCTGAGACCTGTTGAATGCTATTTGAAGTAATTTTGTTTATCCAGGTTTAGCTGTCTGAAGTATTTTTGTTAACCGGTATTGCTATGGTTAAGTACAGCAGTATATGACAATCGGTTATCTATTTTGATTTGTCAAAATATTGAAGCAAGTTTTTGTGTGTACTGATTCACCCCCCTCTCTCAGTATGGGTTAGGGTATTAGTTGTTCATCATTATTCATTAGTTGGTATCAGAGCACCTCTAGGTCCTCAGTGATATAAGCTTAACCGCTTGAGGCAAAATATCCTACTTTAATGATGAAGAGGGAAGGTCCTAAGTTCAATCGGGACAACTTCAAAATATGGAAGGATAGAATGAAGATTTATATCAATAGTTTGGGTGCTCAACACTGGAGCTATATTGAGAATGCCTATGTAATCCCTACTGGCACTTTGACTGATGATCAAAAAAGAGAGATTCAAGAAAATGGGCTAGTCGTGGAAGCCCTTATTAGCAGCCTATCTGATATTGAGTTCATTGATGTACAAAATAAGGACAGTCCTAAGGATGTTTGCGACACACTGGAAACCATTTATGGCGGTGATGAGCATGTCAAGCAGGCTAAGGAAGAAAGCCTCAGAGGAAAATTTGAAGACATGAGGATGGTTGAAGGTGAGACCATTCAGCAATATGGCATAAGGATCAAGACTGTGGTTGGAGATATCAAGAGCAATGGTGGAACAATTGATGATGCCTTAGTTGTCAGTAAAGTTCTGAGATTATTGTTACCGGTCTATGCAATTAGGGTTGCCGCTATTCAAGAGCTAAGGTCTATCAACAAAACAAAGGTATCCTTAGACTCTATTATTCCTAAACTAACTGCATATGAATTGAATGGCTATGATGGTAGCATTCAGAAAACTTAGTCATCCTTCAGAGCATTGGCTTCCTTCACACCTACCAGGAGAGGAACAGAGGTTAGCACTAGTTATGAATCCAGGCCAAGCAAAGATATGGATGATGAGGAGATTCTGATGGAGTTTGAAGCCCTTCTCGCCAAGAGACTTCCAAAAGGCACCGGAAAATACAAAGGTAAGCTTCCTTTGAAGTGTTTTTCCTGCAATAAGATACGACATATAGTTGTTAACTATCCTAACAATGACAATAAGGATAAACCGGAAAGGTTTAGAAAATATAAAGGAGGAGGTAGGAGAAATTGTCTTCTTGCAGTTGATGAAGGTGTTACCGATGAAGAATCTGAGGATGAAGAGAGTGAGGACATGGTGTTTGTAGCTGTCAAGGAAGAGATATCTGACCAGAAAGCCCTTGTCTCTCGCATTGACAACTCTAATGAGTGGATCATTCATAGCGGGTGTTCTCACCACATGACTAGTGACCAGAGAAATTTTTTGACTCTGGAAGAATATGATGGAGGTGTTGTCTAGTTTGGCAACAATGCACCTTGCATGGTGAAAGGAAAAGAATCCATCTCACTAAATGGAAAGAGCAGTGTGGATGACGTCTACTGGGTGGAAGGCCTTAAGAACAACCTTTTGAGTGTTGCTCAGCTGAACGGAAAAGGACTTATTCTGGAGTTCAAAGGTGGAGTCTGCAAAATAATCGGAAAGAGTGGTGAACTTATTGCCACCGGTAAACAGACCAAAGGAAACATGTTTCAGCTAAATGCCCAGATCAGTCAGTGTCTGATGGCGAAGTTTGATGACAATTGGATATGGCATAGGAGACTCTGTCATATAAACTTTGATAATATAGTAAAGGCCAGTAAGATCAAAGCAGTAAGAGGATTACCTTTGCTGAACAAACCGGAGAATGATTTGTGCAGAGAATGTCAACTTGGGAAGATGTCTTTCTCAACATTCAAAGGTAAGTCTTTTTTATCAGAGAACTTACTTGATCTAGTGCACACCGATCTGTGTGGTCCAATGAAAACAAGAAGTATTCAAGGAGATCGATATTTCATGATTCTTACTGATGACTACTCAAGAATGATGTGGGTCACATTCTTGAAAGATAAGTATGAGGTATTTGGAAATTTTAAAGCCTTTAGAGCATTGGTGGAGAAGGAGAGTGGAAGAAGAATAAAATGTGTTAGAACCGATCAAGGAGGTGAATTCACTTCTGATGAATTCAACAAGTACTGTGAAGAGAATGGCATCAAGAGGCAATTGTCTACCCCAAGGACACCACAGTAGAATGGTAGAGCATAAAGTAACAACAGGACTGTAGTTGAAGCGGAAAGAACTATGTTGATCCAAGGAAATGTAGCTCACACATTTTGGAGAGAAACAATGAGCACTGCAATCTATACTATGAACTGGGTATTCATCAAGAAAGGTAAAGGAAAAACCCCTTATGAGTACTGGAATGGGAGAACTCCTAATGTAAGTTATTTCAAAGTATTTGGTAGCAAGTGCTATATCAGGAGAGGTGAGCATCTAAGCAAGTTTGATGCTAAGAGTGATGAAGGAATATTTTTAGGATATTCCACTAAAAGCAAAGCTCTCAAGTGTTACAACAACAGGACTCAAAAAATTGTTGAGAGTATCAATGTCAGGGTTGATGAATCCCCTGAGAAGCCTGAGGAAGCCTACAACAATCAAACAGAAGATGAACCGGGTTTAGCCTTCTCGAAACCGGTTAAGAAAGAAACAAGTGACAAACACTCTGAAGACCTCAGTGTTTCTATACCGATAGAATTTTCAGTAGGAGAAGAAGAAGATGAAGTGGAAGAAGAAGAGGAAAAGCAAGTGGAACCAGCTAGGGTCATTCATAGGTATGTAAAACTGCATCATGATCTGAAGTAGATCATTGGAGACAAAGATGCGGGGATACTAATGAGGAGAAAGGTGAAAGAAAACTCTTGCATGATTTCAGAATTTGAGCCTAAGACCACTAGAGAGGCACTTACCGATGAGGATTGGAAAAAGGCAATGGAAAAGGAGCTGGACAAGATAGAGAAGAATGCAACATGGTCCTTGGTACCCAGACTGGAACACAAGAATGTCATAGGTACCAAATGGGTCTTCAGGAATAAGTTGAATGAAGAAGGCATAGTGGTAAGAAATAAGGCAAGACTTGTATGCAAAGGATATGCTCAGGAAGAAGGAGAAGACTATGGAGAAACCTTTGCCCCAGTGGCTAGACTGGAAGGTGTCTGAATGCTACTTGCATTTGCAGCATTCAAAAGATTCAAGGTATACAAGATGGATGTGAAGTTTGCATTCTTGAATGGAATCCTAGAAGAAGTGTATATTGAGTAACCGGATGGGTTTGCTTTGTCAGAGGATAGTAATATGGTGTGTAGATACAAGGCCCTGTATGGATTGAAACAAGCACCAAGGGCATGGTATGAACGGTTACACTCTCATCTTGTGAAGATAGGACTTTAGAGAACAAGTGAGGACAACAACATGTACCTGAATTCTGAAGGTGATCAGATACTAATCTGTGAAGTATTTGTAGATGACATAATCTTTGGAGGAGATGATGAAATGAGTCATGCATTTGCAGATGAAATGAAGAAAGAGTTTGAGATGTCTCTGATTGGAGAGATAAAGTTCTTCATTGGTTTACAAATCCAGCATATGAATGAGGGTATCTTCATTACCCAGTCCAAGTATATCAAAGAGGTATTGAAGACCTTTTGCATGGAGGAGAGCAAACCGGTTGGAACACCGATGGTGACCGGCTGCAAACTGACTAAGGAGGATGATTCAGCGTTGGTGAATGAGAAGGAGTACTGGTCAATAATCGGTAAGCTGCACTATGTGGTGCACAGCAGACCGGATATTGCTCATGCAGTGGGCATAGTGGCCCATTTTCAAAAGAGTCCAAGAGAATCCCACTTGGTAGCAGTAAAGAGGATTCTTCGGTATCTAAAGGGAATAGCTAATTGTGGATTGTGGTATCCATATAATGGCGAATTTGATCTCAAAGTGTTTACTGATGCAGATTGGGTAGGTAATGTGGACGACTGGAAGAGTACAACCGGTGGAGCGTTCTTCCTCAATGGAAGACTCATCTCATGGACAAGTAAGAAGAAGAGTTGTATTTCCCAGTCTACAGCTGAAGTGAAGTATGTGGCAGCATTTATGAACTACACTCAGGCAATCTGGATGAAGCATGTACTAGATGGCTTCAAAGTGACTGTATCCGAACCGGTGAGTATTTTCTGTGATAATACTAGTGCAATAAATATTTCCAAAAATTTGGTATTACATGCTAGGACCAAGCATATTGAGCTCAAGTATCATTTCTTGAGAGAAAAGGTTCAGAATAAAGAGGTTGTATTAGAACAAGTTTCCATTAAGGAGCAGCTAGCAGACATATTCACTAAGCCCTTACCGAAGACTACATTTATCTATTTGAGAGGTGAATTAGTGGTTCTTCCCCTTCAAGAAGTAAATTAAAGTTGTGTGCTCCACGTCAGTCAGGTACTACAATGTCAGATCTTACAGGATTGATGTGATGAAGGATGCTACTCCACAGGGGGAGCAGCATGGTGGAGATTGGAAGTTTGTGCCTCCACTTTGGCATTGTTGTCAAAGGGGGCGAAGATATTTGATGATGTATGGGGGAGAAGATATATTGTTTGGAGAGAAGATATTGAGCATGTACACACTGACCAGTTCAGGTGGTGGTGATTTTTTAAGCTACACAGGTATAGTTTCAACCATAGGTATAGTGTCAATCGGTGTATACATTTTTAACTAAGCAATGATTCACTGAGTATTGCCATCAATGCCAAAGGGGGAGATTATTGGCATATGATGAACTGGTGATAATGTATGTTGTCATTGATGTCAATAAGTGAACCAGTATAAACCGATGTGAAGACTGGAAGTAGCTACAGTCAACCGGGATGGAGTGAACCGGTGACGGGGTTCACAGTTTGGGGTTCACAGTTTGACTATCGGTTTGTAGTCTTAGTTCAGCTTGAGGGTTTCCAGTTTGGTGATATGACTTGTGCGGTGCAACCAATGACATTCTATGATGAGTTAGTTAAGAGATAAGGATGAGATCGAGATGCCACGTCAGCTATGTGCATGTATCTCTTTGAGGATCTTGCGCGTGAAAGATCGAACGCATTGAATGTCTACCTCGGGAATGTGCATTTTTCTTAGAGGTATGCGAAAAGCAAGTGATGGGTTACTGTTTTCCAATTGCGGTGAATTATCTAAGCCTAATTCTTCTATTAATTAAATAAATCTTTATTTATTTAATTAATTCATTTATCCTCTTCTAGCCTTATTTCTCATTTAAATAAATACATTTATTTATTTAAATTATCCTTTTCCTAAATTAAATAAATATTTTATTTATTTAATTATCCTACTTCTTCTATTAATTAAATAAATCTTTATTTATTTAATTAAGTCATTATCTTTTTCTACACATGACACATGTCATTCATCTCTTAATTCATACATTACCTACCTCTTTCATTATTTTACTATTTCTTCTACCTACCCTCTAATCCTAGCCGACCTCCTTTTTACACCTCTCAATCTTATCCCTCCATTTCATATTGTGTCTTCTATTTAAGGAGATGCTTCCTTCATTATCAAACCCTAATCATTGATTCTAATCAAGCATTCTAATGATCATCTTGACTACACTACGATCCTACTGCAACCACATTCCGTTCTTTGTTGAGCTCTTGTGCATATAAAATCTGAGAGCAAATATATCAAGCAAGATCAATGGAGATAGGAAGAATGGAGATCAAAACCCTATTGGACATGTGATGGTATAATCTTTGTGATTTCATGTGATTTGCATTGTCTTAGGTAATCTTCATATGTTATGGTGGATCTTTGTTGATTGTTAGGCTAGGGTTTTGTGGTTGAGTCTATTTAGCCTTTCAATATTGTTATTATTGTTATCCATTTTCACCATATACATTTTGGCACGCCCGGTGGGACTTCTTGTCCCTTTGCATTTAACCTTTTTTGTTGCAGATTTTGCGTTTTTGAAGTTGCAGATCGGACATTTTTTGACGACATTTTAGGTTTTTTCGCGTCTGCGAACTTTCGGATCGCGTCTCTGATTTTCAGGAGCGTCTGCGGATTATGGAGTCGCGCCTGTGTTTTTGACAAATTTTATTTTGCAGGTCTCAGACAGGGGCGTCTGTGTTTTCTAAGCGCGTCTGTGTTGTTTTTGATCACGTCTGGGTCCGATAAGGGCGTCTGTGATTTTTGACCGCGTTTGTGAGTCACAGAACCGTGTCTGTGTCATACAGACGCGTCTGTGTCTTAGGTAACAGCGTCTGTGTTTTGAATGTTTCAAAATTTTCAAATTTTCATTGATTCGGTTTTCGGATTTCGTACTTAGGGTTTCAGATCTGGTTTATTTTTGGACTAACCCTTTCAGATCTAGCTAACTAAGTTGGTGCAGCTCGCCTTGGAAGCTAAAACGTTTTGGTTGAAGGCCCCTCTTTCACAAAGTCTTTTGGGTTTCTAAAATTCACCTAACTTGTGTGCTTGCAGGAAGGGGTGATCATTTGAAACAACCCAAACTACTAACAAATTTTGTTGCAGGTCCTTGGCTAGGGTTTTGAAATTTTGTTGTGTACCTTGTTTTCATAGATTAGCAAACACTTCCATTGGTGCACTAAAATTGAATCATTGTCTTTTGTGTCTTGAGCAATAGGCTCTTTTTGTTTAATCTTTAGAGGGCCTGTCTTCCCGTGTGGTCATTAGGACTACTAGTGAGAAGAGGACGACCCAAGTGGTAGCGAGGAAAACCCACCTCATCCGAACCACTATAATCAAATGTATTCATGGTGAAAACTATGGATAACATGTGTTGATTAGTTCATACCGACACTATGTCTCCCCATAAACCCGTTTGATCAAATTTATTTGATCATTTGTAGGGCATAACCCCTACCGGCTGGGAGCCTTCTGTATTTACAGAGCTGAAAGTGCCGCATGTATGGCCACACGAGCGGATGCCCTTACTAGCACCATTTTGTTTTAGAGGCCCAAATCCTTCTAGTTGTTGGGGCAGGAGGTTGGACCTCTAGTAGTGGCCCACACACATACGGTTCTTAGTAGAGATACAAAGTTCGCCATGGGGAGTTTTCATGGGGACTGATGCTTGGCTGACCCGAGAAGTGAGTGCCGAGGGTGGAGCCAGTGAGGTCAAGCATCTAAGTATCCGCTCTGAATAGCATAGCCTCGGGGGTAAAACCCTATGTGGGATCAACAACTATTGTCTTGGCCAGCCATAAGAATTGTGCTTGACTTATGTTAAACATTCAAAGCATTCAAGATCAAACAGCAAAACATTGTGTCTTTTGTGTCTTCAAGTGTATGCAAAACATTTTACATCAAACAACACACTTTTGGAGTCTAAACATTGAGTCCTCATCAACATTGAGTCCTCACCAACATTGTGTCCTCTTGTCACAAAAAACAGTCAAACAGTCAGATTTGGTCACAACAAAACAATTTCATAGATTGGAAAAATTGCACGAAGTTTACAGAAACGCGTCTGTGTCTGTTTTAACCGCGTCTGTGTTGTCTAAGCGCATTTGTGAAGGGCAGAATAGCGTCTGTGTGTCTAGCAGCGTCTGTGTCGAACAGAAACACGGTTGTGTCTGGGAATCGCGTCTGTGAAGTATACAGTCGCGTCTGTGTACAGAATTGCAAAAACCTTTACAGTCCAGCAAACATAAACAAGAAAATCGCAGAAGCGCGTCTGGGTTAAACAGAGTAGCGTCTGTGTCCGGAAACCGCGTCTGTGAAGTATACAGGCGCGTCTGTGTTCAAAATTGCAAGAAAAAAATTTCAGATTCCAACAAACAAGAGGAATCAGTTTCGGAATACTTGAGCTTCCTAGGTTGTTTCTTCAGGTTTCATCTAGCATTCAACCTGTCTCTGGGTCTCATACAGTCCATCATTGCTTCACATCTCATTTTACATTCATACTTGTCTAAACTTGAGTCAAAAGGTCACTTGCTTGTCCTCATCATACTTTGTCAACATACTACATACAACTACACTTTGCTAAGTGGTCCCTCATCAAGGTTTCTTACCTTTGGGTCTCATTTGGTTTTACTTAGAGTCAAGGTCAACTTACCTCATCAAGAGAAACTATCCTCTCTTTGGAAGTCACACCTACTCTACTACTTACATACTTGGTCTTACACTTTGGACATTTGCAAGTAAACTTCAGATTCATTTACGCTCCATACAACTCTTGGTCTTCCATACTCTTTCCATTTTTCATCTAGTCTTACACATCTTGGTCAAACACCTAGTTCATGGTTGAAACCCGTCTTCAAAAATCTAGGAGAAAAGCTAAAGAAGCTCAAGAGTCCACCAACATGAGTTCTTATGAGTATGACAATGATTTAGTTTTCAATCCTGAGCACACTACACTGCCTGACATGGATGTTTATAGACACATTCCAAATGTGGAAAACGCAGACACTACAAACAACAAGGCTACACACAATGACAATGTGGACAACTTTTCAATACAATCAGCAGATATAGAAGAATCCATAATGAATCCTCATTTCAATAGATTGGTTGAAGAGATAATGAAGAGGGATAGACAATACTTCTTACACATGATGGCACAAAGTGGAGCTAAAATACCTCATGACTTTGACATGTCTCAACTTATGGAAAACCGACCCTCGCAAAAAACTCACTCCAACATGGATCAAAGGAGACCCAATAGTCGAGGAAATAGAGGACCGCATATGGTACCTGAATCACCATCAGCTTTACTTCAAAAACCAGAAGTCCCACATACACATGGTCAAACATATGATACTTACCTTCGAAGACCATTATGGAAGCCTTATGCAGATAGATATGCTCAATCACATGCTCAAGCTATGGATCAATCAAAACAATTGGACACTCAAAGGCATGCTCAAAATTTGGACATAAGGAAACCTCATGTCAAATTTGGGGGCAACACAATAGAGCCCGATGTGCCTATAGAATATGGTATATATGCACAAAATAGATATGGGGTTCCTCAACATGAAGCTATACCAAGTGCTCCCTATATGCCGCATCAATATAAGCCTCCTCCATATGAACATGTCTATGATCAATATCATCCATACATGCAACAAGCTCCTCCTCAAATTGGTGTCCCAAACATGGGGTATGCTACAAGAAATCAATCGCCACCTAAGAATAATTTGGAGCAACAAATCAGAGATTTACAAAAGAAAATGGAGGACATGAGTACACCAAAACCAACATACACTATGAGAGACATATGTCCTTATCCATTTGATAAGAGCATTCCAATGCCTCCATTTCCGGCATACTTTGTGACGCCAAGATTTGACAAGTACAGAGGAAAAGGAGACCCCAAGGCACACATACGACAATTTTTCATAGCTTGCATAGAGGTAGCGGCAGAAGAAACATATTTGATGAGATTGTTCCCGCAAAGCTTAGGCGATCAAGCTATGGAATGGTTCTCTCAATTACCTCCCGGTATTAAGTCATGGGGTGACTTAGCAGAGGCATTTATTCAGCATTTCTCTTACAACATAGAAACAGATATCTCAGTCACTACTTTGTGCAATACTAAGCAAAAGGAGGGAGAATCTTTTGCATCATTTTTACAAAGATGGAGAAATCTAGCCAGCAGATGCTCTTGTGAAATTCCCCAAAAACAAATGGTAGAAATGTTCACTCAAAACGTTAACAAGGATATTGGCTATGATCTAAGGAAAGCTTGTTTGTCCACCTTCAAGGATGTTATTGAAAAGGGCTTAGCAACAGAAAAGGTCCTAATTGAACAAGGAGTCATCAAGCTATTCAAGGAAAACAAAGATGACTTTAAAGGAAAAGACAAGCCAAGATTTTGGAATAAAAACAAGAACACAGTCAACGATGGCGTTGTTGATGCCAATACAGTGAGACCCAAGTTCATCTTTTCAGGATCAAGTTCTACAAACAATCAAGTGAATACTCAAACAACTTCCAGATCACGAAGGAAGTACACTCCATTGGGAGAACCACTTGAATCAGTCTTCAAAAAGCTAGTGGCAAACAAAGTGATCACAGTTCCAGATTTTCCTCCATATGAACCAAAGGTCAAACCAAATTGGTGGAATGATGATGAGTATTGTGAGTTTCATAAGAACAAGGGTCATAAGACAGGAAATTGCCATCGACTGAAGAATATCGTGCAAGATCTCATTGATAGAGGTGACGTTGAGATTGAGGGACATTCGTCTAATCAAGAACATGAGATGTTTAAGGAACCATTCCCAAAGCATGACAAAGGAAAAGCCCAAGTCACAGATGATCAGGCCAACTATACTAGAGCACCTTACAACTATGACTCAACTATCAATCACATCTCAATGGATAATCATATCTCTACTATTACCATCAAGAACAAAAATCCTGAGAATCCTCCTCAGAGACCCAAGATTGTTCTAAGAGGTGTTGGATCTTCTTCCGAGCCTACCTCTGAATGTCATGTTACAACTCGTCGAGGTAAAATTACATTGCCAGGTGCCTCCACTAAAAATACAGCTTATTCATCAACCAAACCTGAGTATGACCTTGTAGAACAGTTAGGGAAGACACCCGCGCTCATCTCCATCCTTGAGCTCTTACGTATATCCCCCGCTCATAAAGCTATTCTTGACAAAATCTTGAGAGACACCGCCGTTCCTACTGATCTGAATGTGGACCAGTTTCAAGCCATGGTGGGATACCTTTCCATTCCACATTCCCTTACATTCACAGAAGCTGATGATGCCTCCATAAGTCAGCCACATAATGCACCATTACATATTGAAGCCTTCATACACAAGCATCGAATAAAGCGAGTCCTGATAGATGGAGGAGCTGGTCTAAACATTTGTACATTGAGCACCATTAAACAATTGGGATATTCCGATAAAGCTGTGAATTCAAAGAATCAAATTACCATCAAGGCATATGATGATGAAGAACGCTCATCCAAGGGCACGGTCACCTTACCTCTAAGAATTGGGCCAGTTACAAAGGATGTGGTTTGTCAGGTCCTGGATTTAGATCTCACTTATAATATATTGCTAGGACGTCCTTGGATTCATGAAATGAGGGCAGTCCCATCGACATATCACCAATGCATTAAGTTTCCTCATAATGGAGTTGAGGTAACAGTTAACGGTGATCCTAATCCGTTCATATATTGCAATAACCTGAGATCACATACGGAGACCATCATTCCCAGTAATCGTGAAGTTGTTCCTTCTTCGGCATACATTGACCCTGAGTCATTAAAACCTTCGACATCAAAACAAGGTGAACTTAAAGGTAGATTTCAGGACAAAGGCATGGGAGAATACACTTTAAATCAGACCATGTATTTACGACAAGTCATGAGCTCTCCAAAAGAATTTGGAAGGCCACATCCTAACAAGCAAACATTCATCATGACGCTCAAATGGGATCCTACTACCTTTCAAAGATGGGGCGAACTAGAAAAGGAAGATTTATACAAAATGCTCTATAAAGACATTGAAGATGACACACATGATCAGATCAATATACCTTGTGAGAAATATGGCAAAGGCTTCAAGATTCTACAAAAATTCGGGTATGATGGAAAAAGCCCTCTTGGGTTACGCAAAGAAGGCGTCATGGAACCCCTACAACCTGAATTGACTATAAGAAGAGAACGCTCAAAGGGACTTGGTTTTCTGACTTCCAAGATCCACACAAAAAGGACAAAAGAGGCATCACAAATCAAAATTGCCAAAGTTCAACAAGAAGATTGCTATTCCATAGATTCCAACAAATGGGAATGGGGTTCAGACAAATCCTTCAGTGACTATGAGCTCACTGAGACATTCAGAGAGCCAGATGAACCCACAGAAGAAGAGGAATTTTATAAAAAGTTCAGAGTTGGTCAAGAAACAACCCATAAGGATTCCACACAGTCTTCGTCTGAAGGTTCTAGGTCGAAATCACATAGGATGAGGACACCTATCCCGGAAGGCGCTACTAGTAACGACAATTTGGATTCGCTTGCGATCGAAACTGACGAGGAGAGTGCCATCGATGACCTTGACGATTGCCTCGATATACCCGAATATAACCATATCTTCACTCTTAGCCCTGCAAACTCTGAAAACATTAAAGGCCTTCCCCTTGTTTACCACCAACTCATTGACTGGGATTATGAAGGACCAGCACAATTTGACACATTTCAGAATGACGAAGCTATTATTGACTATCTTGGCATATGAGATGATCTTCCCCCTGGGGACCACAAAGCAGGATACACCATAGAACTCAACAACATGGCATATTTTGGTGAGGGTGTCGGACCTTCCAGTCGCAAAAATGTGAAAATAAGAACAAATCAAGGGTCTTATGGCGAAAACCACATTGTGGTGCTATCTGACCCCAAAAAAGTAAAAAGAAAGGACGTATCTGAGGGCGAAAACCTCTCTGAGGCACCCGAAGATGGAAGGCTCGACATTCTCCCATCATCATATGAGGAAAAGTCATCCATGTTGGTAGAGGAGACTATCAAAACAAACATTGGTACAGAAGAGGTTCCACACAACATATTCCTGGCTCAATCATTAACAGAGTCCGAAAGATCAAAATTCATAAGCTTCTTCAAAGAACGACAAATCAACTTTGCATGGTCATATGCTGATATGCCTGGACTGGATCCGGATTTGGTAATGCATCATTTGACAGTCAAACCGGGGGCAAAGCCAGTGAAACAGAAATTAAGGAAAATGCATCCACAAGTGGCATTACTAGTCAAAGCAGAGCTTGAGAAATTACTCGATGTCGGATTCATACGCCCAATTGATTACCCAGAATGGATCTCCAATTTGGTACCTGTCAGTAAACCAGATCGCAGCATTAGAATTTGCACAGATTTCAGAGACATCAACAAAGCTTGTCCAAAGGATGACTTCCCATTACCAAACATTGACTTGATTGTTGATCTCACAGCAGGTCATGAAATGCTATCATTAATGGATGGATTCTCTGGCTATAATCAGATAAGAATTGCACCCGAGGATCAACATAAAACATCATTCACTTGTCCGTGGGGAACTTTCTGTTGGAATGTCATGCCCTTTGGGCTGAAAAATGCAGGTGCTACATATCAAAGAGCAATGACCACTATTTTTCATGATCTCATGCACATAACTGTAGAAGATTATGTTGATGATCTCTTGGGTAAATCAATAGACAGAGATACACATTTGGACATACTTTCAGTCATCTTTGATCGGTTGGAAAAGTACAAAGTAAGATTAAACCCTAAGAAATGTGTCTTTGGAGTAACCTCCGGGAAACTCCTAGGATTCATTGTATCCAAAAGAGGAATCGAAGCCGATCCAGCAAAAGTCAAGGCTATCTTGGACATGCCGCCACCCAGAAATATTAGTCAACTTCGATCCTTACAAGGGAGACTCCAGTCTATACGAAGATTCATAGCACAACTGGCGGATAAGTGCAATCCTTTTCAACACTTGCTACATAAAAACATCAAATTCAAATGGAATGATAACTGTCAGCAGGCTTTCCAGACACTCAAAGACTATCTCCTAAATCCACCAGTTCCGATGCCACCAGTTCCAGATCAACCGCTGTTACTATACATTTCAGCTACTCCAACAGCACTGGGGGCACTCTTAGCGCAACAAATTGCTGACGGCAAGGAAAAAGCAGTATACTATATCAGTCGCACATTGGTGGGATATGAGCTAAACTACACACCAATCGAGCGTGCATGTCTCGCTGTGGTCTTTGCTTCACAGAAATTATGACATTATATGCTCACTCACAAGACTAAGTTGATTGCAAGAATTGATCCATTAAAGTACCTTCTCAACAAAGCTACACTTACTGGGCGGCTGGCCAAATGGGTAATGATATTGAGTGAATTCGACATCGAGTATGTGGACAGAAAAGCAATAAAAGGACAAGCCATCACAGATCAATTAGCAGATGCTCCCATGATAGATGATGTTCTTTTAAATTCAGAATTTCCAGATGAATCCATTTTAACAGTGTCACGTGCAAAGCCATGGCAACTGTACTTCAATGGCTCATACACACAGCATGGGGCAGGAGCTGGTATTCTCTTTATAACTCCTCAAGGTGATTCTATACCAAAATCATACCGCTTATCATTTCCTTGCACCAACAATATAGCGGAATATGAGGCATTAACAACAGGATTACGAATTGTAGTTCAATGGAAGATCCAGGAACTTCGTGTTTTTGGAGACTCCCAACTTGTTATCCGTCAAGCAACTGATGATTACCAAACAAAAGATGAAAAATTACTGCCTTATAAACAAATGGCGGATAATCTGAAACAGCACTTTACAAAGATAGACTTTGAGCAGATACCAAGAGAGCAGAATCGCGCCGTAGATGCCATGGCTACAATTGCTTCACTAATTGATCTACCTCAAAATGAGACCTGCTATGAGTTCTTGGTAGACAACCTGTTGGTTCCTTCATATGAGATCACTCCTACTGAAATGATATGTGTTGTCGGTCCCGAATCCCAGTTATATGGTTCCATATTCACATACCTTCGCGACAATACCCTACCTCCTGATCTATCAAACAACCAACGCCGCACTTTCATTCGCCAATCCTCTCGATATGTCATTTTAGCTGATATCCTATACCGACGAGGTCTAGATGGCACTCTTCTTAGATGTCTAGAAAGCGACGAAGCTCAGATTGCGTTACGTGAAGTGCATGAAGGGATATGTGGTCCACATGCTAGTGGTCCTACCTTGGCCAAGAAACTCATCAGGACTGGATATTATTGGCCCAATATGGAAAAAGACTCATATCAGTTTGTCAAGAAATGTAAGCAATGTCAAATTCATGGAGACCTCATACATGCGTCAGCACAAGAACTACAACCACTTGCGTCTCCTTGGCCCTTTTGTCAGTGGGGACTCGATCTCATAGGCAAGATTCACCCTCCTTCTTCCAATGGTCATAAATTCATTATCACTGCCACAGAGTATTTCACAAAATGGATTGAAGCCGTGTCTCTCACACAAGTCAATGGAAAACAAATTGCTACTTTCATCCTTAACTATATCATTTGCCGATATGGTATTCCTAAGTCCATTATTACTGATAACGGGCGTCCCTTCAAAAATCAGGATGTTCGTGAACTCTGTGATCGCTTCCATATTTCCCATCGTTTCTCCACACCATATTACCCCCAAGGTAATGGCCAAGCTGAGGCGTCTAATAAAACAATTCTTAAAATCCTCAAAAAGACAGTCGACGACACTGGTTGTAATTGGCATATCCAACTCAATCCTGCACTTTGGGCCTACCGCACAAGTGTCCGCACACCTACAGGAGCTACACCATATTCACTTGTCTACGGCACTGAAGCCATCTTGCCTATTGAGGTCGAGTTACCCTCTTTACGGGTCTCTTTGCAAAACATCATCACTGATGAAGACTACAGGGTCTCTCGCTTACAAGAACTAGAACTGTTGGATGAACGGAGACAAATTGCTTTTAATCATCTCAAGGCTTACCAACAACGAATGAGTCGTAGCTACAATCACAAGGTCAAGCCTCGCACATTTGAGGTAGGTGACTTGGTTCTCAAAGAAAACCCCAAGAATCAGCAAGACAGAGAGAAGAAGGGCAAGTTTGAACCAAACTGGCTTGGTCCTTACATCGTTACAGCAGTCTATGGATCTGGGGCATATCAGCTCTCTACTACAGAAGGTGAACCTTTGGAGGATCCTATCAACAGCATGCACCTTCACAGGTTTTACACATAGCTCTTCAGAGTATCCTAATTCGAAAACACAAAAAAATCAAAAAAAAAAACAAATACAAAACAAAAAAAAAAAAAAAATTATAAAACAAAAAAATCGTTACTTGGTGAAAACCTGGCAAACAGGCGCCTTGTGACACAAAAAACATTGAAAAATCGAAAAAAGTAAAGAGAAATAATTTCATCCAACGGTGAAAACCACTTCGGTGGCGCCCTGGGCAAGTACCATGGTGAAAACTGGGTTCCCAGCGCCATGCGTAGAGACATTGCTCCTCCCTCCTTCAGGATTCTCTTTCATCATTTCACTTTGCACACACTCACGACCAATTCGTTCATAATAAACTTACCCATTCCCATCATGGCTTGTTATTGATCTACCTAAGATTGGTTAGCCATTCATAATAAACATTCCTAAACCTCCCTTTCCATCCATAATAAATCAGATCCTATCTGTGGCTAAGGCAAATCCTATGTTTAGTGATGGGTGTGGAACTAAGAACATCACATGTGTTGAGGAGTACAGTTTCTTCCAGCTTTCTCCAGTCTATTCGCGCACAATCCACAATAAAGCAACATCTGCATCGCCAGATCCGCAATAAAGCTTCATTTTCTCCGCAATAAAGTATCAGCTTCATGGATTCAGTCAGTTTCAGATGAGATACAGCAGCAACAATGGGCTTCAACAAATCAAATCTTTCAACAGACTCAGACAACATATGGTTCAGTGCTATCTATCCTTTCTGTGAAAGTGAACATTGTGACCACAATCAAACATGACTTATACAAGTGACAAGAGACACTAAACTTGAGGACTACAGTGGATGTTGGTGTCGAGTCTTGGTTTTCTTTTGATTTCATCTTTTTTGGTGACATGTCTTTTAGCTTTTCTGGGATGTCTTTGACTAGAGATTCTATCTCCGGGATGTCTTTGACTAGAAAGGCGAGGATGGGGTATCGTCACCTATTTGTATTTGTTGTCTGTGGATTGTCTCTTAGTAATGCTATGACCCCTCCAAGGATATGAGGACACTGTGAGTCTAGTGTGAACTGGGGCATTCCTTGTTTGTGACTGTCTTATCTCCATGCAAACAGGTACAATGACTTTCTGGGTCAAACATATGCCTCGATTGTCATAACCTATTTTGCCATAATAAAGCTCAATGATGATAACGCACAAGAAGCTCTTTCACTTTCATATCTTCTGTCTTTCATCCCCCCTTTCTTGATTGACTTCCAGCGTCCTTCTCGAGTCCGCATAGCCTACTATCACATGACTGAGTATAATGACACACCAAAAACATTTGTATTTCATATAGTTGCACCTGCATTACCACATATAAGCATCTCATACATACATATAGATATCACAACTGCATCACATCCTCCACACAACACCTGTTAGCACAATTTACATTTGCATTATCATATTCATCTGTATTGCATACATTCACATTTGCATTAGCATAACATATAGAATCATAAAAGAACAAAAATATTGCATTGCATCATGTAAATATTTGCATCCATATCATAAGCATCACATAAGAACATCTCATCACATAGGTACACATGCATATAGCTGCCACAAAAATGAATCATCTCTCATATATATATAATCAAAAATGTCATGATACAATGATGTCAAAAAATCATATGGCTACAATCACCCACAGGTGTCTACAATACAAAAAATGGTACAAATACTGATACAAGGGAGCCCTCTATGGCTATGATGAACTCCCTCCCTTGGAGCCGCCTGGCCTCGACAGAATCTGAGCCCTAGAAGGACCCGCTCCAGGATCACCCTGCCTGTCTGGTGGTGGTGGAGGACCCATGACCCCACCACTCGATGCCTGTCTCCTCCGGCTCCCTCCCGTAGCTGTCGCTGTCCGCGATGGTCTATGGAAGCTCCTCGCCCGCTGATCTGCTGGCACGGCACCATAATACAGGTCCCTCCAGTAGGCAATCTCCTCTCCGGCTCGCAGGACATATGCGTAGCCTGCTCCTATGTCCTCCGTCGCCTACCTCCCTGCCCTCAGCGCTGTCTCAGCCTCTGTGTAGCGCTGGATAGCCTGATCCCGCTCTCGCTCAGTATCCCTGAGCCTGGTCCTGAGTCAATCCCTCTCCCTCTCCAGATCCTGAATCTCATCTGCCTGGCCCTGACAGATCTCTCTCAGATCCAGCAGCTCAGCCTCCACTGGGTCACCCCCCTCTGCCTCTGCCTCTGCCTCTGCCCGTGGCTCTCCCTCTGCGGGTGCCTGCCCCTGTACCTCTCCCTGTACCTGTACTGGTGCCTGAACGGGTACCTATCTCAGTACATGCCTAGGTCCTTGTACCTGTCTCTGTCCCTGTGCCTGTACTGGCACCTGTCCCTGTCTCTGTCCCTGTGCTCTAGGACCCTGTGCTGCTGGTACCTGCAGGGGCACTCCACCGCGACCCCTCACTACCTGGGCCTGTCCCTCCTGTCCACCCTCTCTTTGAGGTGCCACCCTCCTCTCCCCAACTACTCCCCTCCGCCGTCGTCGGCCTCTACCCCCATCACCCCCACCATCATCATCATCATCTCCTCCTCCATCTCCATCCAGTAGCTCTCCTGGATCTGTCAATCGGGGGAATGGATGCTCGACCCAATACGCTGTATACTCTGCATCCATCCCGGCGTCCTCAATCTCAGGCCACATGTCCCAAGGAAGGGGTATCATCTCTGCCAGCTGTGTGACTGCCTAATCATATGACAATAAAGGCCCAAACTGAGCCTGATCCCTGACTGTACGGGCATACATACCCGAGCCTCGTGGCATCCACTGGATCCGGCCAAACTGTCAGCCAATCCTGTCTACCAGCTGCCTCTCCAGTATATAGGGCATCCGCCCAATCAAATACCTGCTCCGGAAGGTGTAAGGCAGCTCCACTGCGTCATCCTCCCACTCCTCGCATCCCAGATACGGCTTCCAGATGACGACATCAATGTCATCTATCACTCGCCGCCAATACTCTAACCTGCCAATCCGAGGCTGTGATAAGATCATGTCGTACAGATGAACAAAACTTCGTCCATGACCCCTGCCTCTATCGGCCGCGTGATAGGCAGATGCTCGTATGCCCAAACCTGCAGTAGTGTCACTCCACAACCCAGTCCTACTGATCCATGGTAGACAAACTGGTGAAGCTCATAATATAGGTGGGCCAAAACACATGGACCCCACGCATATCTGGTGTGTTGCGTCACCAATGTCTCCAGTGCTCCTCCCCAGCCCACTGCCAACCCCCGTGTCGCTCTGTCCGGACATAGGAACCCACTGATAGCTCCTCCAATCACAGCTGGCAAAGCTAACCCTGTCGCAATCATGGTATCCCATGCCACATGCCCTGCTCTCATCTCTAGTCTGGGATCCTGGAACACCCGTCTCAATGCCTCCCTATCTCCGTCACGATCATATGGAATCAGCTCTCCATCAATCGGTATCCGCAGAATCCGGTAGACATCCTCGAGGGTGACTGTCATCTCACCCATCGGCAAATGAAATGTGCATGTCTCTGAATGCCATCTCTCGGCCAGCGCAGTCAGCAAACCCATGTTTGCCCGAAACTCGGGCACATACAATACGTGTCTCAAACCCATCTCCTTGATGGCAGCTCTATCCTGAAAAGACAACTCCAGTCGCAACCTCTGTGTGGACGGGAATCTCTCCCGTGACTCTAGCATAGGCAAATACTCCTGCAGTCAAACAAATCAATCATGTCAGTCATGGTGGCATTCACTATTCATCACAAAATGCTACTCGCTATCTAAATGCATATGGTCATCTATCCCTAGTGACACTCACTGTTCATCACAAAGTGTTGCTATTTATCCTAGTGGTACTCCCTGTTCATCACAAAGTACTACGTGTGTGACATTCCCTGTTCATCACAAAGTGTTACTCACATTTTGCACTCCCTGTTCATCACAAAGTGCTGCTCATACTTTGGGTACTCCCTGTTCATCACAAAGTACTCTATCTTGGTGCTCCCTGTTCATCACAAAGTGCCTTGATCTATCCTAGTCTTCCTAGAGGACTTGCTTGAGTGTATCCTCACAGCGGCTTATCCAATCGACAACGTATGTTCATCACAGAACTGCCGATTTGACCTAGAAGACCAAAACCTTGCATTTTCAGACACAAACGCATTTTTAACTCACAAATGCGCCTATAGACTGCACAAGCACACCTGAACAACACAGACGCGTCTGTTTGACATAAACGTGCCTACATTTGTCACAAACGCAACTTTGGCACACAATCGCCCCTTCAGGACGCAGACGCGCCCGCATTAGACACAAACGCGGTTCCAGACGCAGACGCGCCTGGCATCGACACAGACTTGCCTAGCGGACACAAACGCACCTGGCACCGACACAGACGCGCCTGGCGGACATAGACGCGCCTGGCACCGACGCAGACGCGGCTGCACGTTTTTGCACTTTTTTTGTGCCCTATTCCTAAGCGCATTTATTGCTAACTAGCATGCATTAATGACAAAATTGAATGCGTCAAAGTATGAGGAGGTTTGGTGGAACTTATCGGCTCTCCTGCCTCTACTGGTCTCTGAAATCGGCGAACGCGGTCGAATCTGTGTACGAAAGCCATCGCTATTGACTGCTGCTGCTCTTTTTCTCGCTCTGCACTATGATCTCGTGAGGGTGTAGATGACAATGAGGATGTCTTTTGCCCGTGGTCTATCTTATAGCCTACCCTAGCCCTCGCCTTCATTTCCCGAGTCAGTCTTCATTATCTCGTGACTTTGTCACTTTATCCAGTCAGTCCATTCTATCCCGTCTTTCTTATCGAGAGATTGTCTGCAATCTTTTCAGACATTTTCATCCAATCTCTCGAGGGGGCATATCATTCCCATGCTGGGGCAACTCTGTATCAGTTCATCTTATCTTCTTTGAAACAACGCGACAAGCCGCATTGTTTCAAAGAGGGGCAAAATGTAGACACCTAAAATTGTCCAGTCTAATTAAATAAATATTATTTATTTAATTATCTAAGCCTAATTCTTCTATTAATTAAATAAATCTTTATTTATTTAATTAATTCATTTATCCTCTTCTAGCCTTATTTCTCATTTAAATAAATACATTTATTTATTTAAATTATCCTTTTCCTAAATTAAATAAATATTTTATTTATTTAATTATCCTACTTCTTCTATTAATTAAATAAATCTTTATTTATTTAATTAAGTCATTATCTTTTTCTACACATGACACATGTCATTCATCTCTTAATTCATACATTACCTACCTCTTTCATTATTTTACTATTTCTTCTACCTACCCTCTAATCCTAGCCGACCTCCTTTTTACACCTCTCAATCTTATCCCTCCATTTCATATTGTGTCTTCTATTTAAGGAGATGCTTCCTTCATTATCAAACCCTAATCATTGATTCTAATCAAGCATTCTAATGATCATCTTGACTACACTACGATCCTACTTGCAACCACATTTCGTTCTTTGTTGAGCTCTTGTGCATATAAAATCTGAGAGCAAATATATCAAGCAAGATCAATGGAGATAGGAAGAATGGAGACCAAAACCCTATTGGACATGTGATGGTATAATCTTTGTGATTTCATGTGATTTGCATTGTTTTAGGTAATCTTCATATGTTATGGTGGATCTTTGTTGATTGTTAGGCTAGGGTTTTGTGGTTGAGTCTATTTAGCCTTTCAATATTGTTATTATTGTTATCCATTTTCACCATATACAGGTGCTGCTAGTGTTTCAGATATAGTCAAGGATTGCATCCTTGGGGTAATTGGTTGATACACAGATTTGTTGGGTTTTCCTTTGAATCGAAGCTTAGGAATAGATTCTTTTTTAAAACTTAGTCCATTTTTATCTCTTGGTTTCAACTTAGGTTGTAAGTGCTCTTTTCATCCTTGCTTACAAGGTCCCAAAGCACTATGGCCATCATAGCCCATTCTTTGCATTATAGTGAAGCCTTTTTCATATTTGTCAGTGCGGAGGTTAGCCTTCGGGCTTCTTTGTTGAGAGGGTTTGTGTAGATCCATTCTGCCAAGTCTTCATCCATGGTTTCCTCCTCTTGACTTTTACCAGGGGTGAATTTTTCCAAAGTGCAAGTTCTTTTGACCAACGGTGATTAAAGTAAACCTTGGGGTTTGTTGTGAGTCTTAGGGGATGTGAGTAACTACCCAACACAAAAGAGTTGGCTGAGATTATATTCACCGGGACCTTCCTCAACCATTTTTATTTTTAATTTCTCATATTTTGGTGTAGGGGTTGTTAAGCTAGAAAGAGAGGTTGGATTAACATGTGATGAGGAAGCGATAGCTTCCCTATTGCTAGGTACGGTGATGTCTGGCTGATGGTGAATATTATTACAATATGCAAATGGATTAGCATTACTGAGGATTGTAATTTCTACCCCAATATGTGGAAACTTGATGTATTGGTGATAGGTGGATAGGACAGCTTGCATGGCATGTATCCAAGGTCTCCCTAGCAAGAGATTGTATGGAAAAGGAAGGTCTAGAACTTGGCAAACTATATGCTTCACCACTGGCCCAACCCTGATGAGTAATGTAACAGCTCCTCTGGAATAATGTTCTACATCATCATATGCTTTGATGGTTATCTTCTTGTTGGCATTTGTTGATTCTGCTGCATAACCCAATGATGTGACTAACTGCAAGGTGCATATGTTTAAGCCGACTCCATTATCAATCAAGACTCGCTTGATTCTATGTTGGTTTACGAACCCTTCAATATGGAGGGAGACATTATGGGGTTGTTGGAAGGATGTGTTGTCACTTTCAGTAAAAGTGAGACATGGTGATGATTTTAGACTACCAACCATGGCTTGAAACTGATCTGTGTTGAGGTTGGCGGGGACGGACGCTTCTTGGAGAGCTTGGTCCAGGATTGTTTTATGTGAGGGGAATAAGTGTAAAATCTCTAATATGGAGATGAGGGTTGGCATCTTATCCAATTTCTCTACAAGATTATATTGTTTGGGGAGGGGTGTCATTCCTGATGGTGTCCCTCGTATAGTAATCTTACTACGAAGCGTAACAACGTTGCATGTAGGATTTTGATCTTTTATGCTAAGAGTTTTAATTTGTTCATCTGCATCATAAAGGTGATTCACAGTATAATTGTATGTGGCTTGTGCGTAATTGGTTGTGGTATCTATGTTTCTCCCCGAAGTTGAAGGACCCCTTTGATCATGTGATGGAAGTAGATTTTTTAACATTAAGTGATCATCATTGGATGTTTTTGGGTCATGTCCCTCAATTTTGATTTCTCCTATATCGATAAGATCCTGAACAAGATCTTTTAGCCGATGGCAATTGCTTGTTTTATGCTCTCTTCCTTGGTGAAATTCACAATGCTCGTGATCTCGCAGCCATGGAGGCTTCACTTGAGGCTCATAATTGGATATTTTTTGTAAGGTCACAAGATTGGAGGATATTAATTGGCATAAGATCATTTCGATAGGTTCCCCTAAGGGCATATATGTACGTTTTCGCTTAAAGTTTTCATGCTTTTTCTTTGGTTCCTCTAGTTGTGTATTGTGACCTTGATTTTGTGGATTATTGTTGGTTTTGTTGTTAGGAGGGGGATTTTGTCCTGCAAACCTAACCACGGGTTGTGCAATTTTCATTGTTCTTGCATCTACTATCCCATCATTGACAACATTATTGTTTTTGTCCTAAAATTTTGGTTTGTCGCTATTATAGTGTGGACGAGGACCATATTTGTGTACATTATAAATTTTCATAAGTCCCTTTTTGATGAGGGCTCTTTCACATTTGAGCCCTAGAGTTATCATTTCTTCAAAGGATTTTGTGCCCTTCATGTCCAAATGAAATTCCATTTCATCATTTAAGTTGGAAATGAAAATTTCCACTAATTCTTGCTCAGGTAGATGAAGAGAGCATCTGATAGATAGTTGTCTCCACCATTGTAGGAAAGTTGAGAACAACTCCCCCTGGTTTTTGTTTTGTGTTGCACAAATATGCCATGGTGACGTCACATTCTATGTTGTGTGCATAATGAGCGATAAAATTTTGGACTAGTTCTTCAAATGTTCTAATACCACCTGGCAATCGTGAAAACCAATGTGTGGTTGTGCCTCCCAAACTTTGAGGAAAGAGGTGCATCAGATATGTGTCCTCATAGGCCACCTCTAATAAAGAAGAGTGAAATTCTCGCACATGGTCCCTAGGATCTCCTTTACCTCTATATTTTTCAAATTTGGGTGTTTTGAATCCTCGTGGAAAAAGTGGCATAAGCATGTTCTTGTCAAATGTCGTAAAGTTAGAATTGATTGGTCTTCACACCACTGTTCAGCTGTTGGGCGAGATCTTCTACTTTTTGCCTCAACTTGTCTATTTTTGAAGGAGGAGGTGGAGGATTCCCTTGATGATTAGGGTCATAGCGGAAGTAGTCTCTACCTCCTCCACCATCATGATGGCTATGTTTCTCGGATGTTTGTCGTAATTGTGTTGTATCAAAATTGGAGGGAAGTTTAGCACCCTCTTGAGCGATTCTCAAGAAATGAGCATTTGCATTGTTCCTAAGAATTTCATCAAAGAGTCTATTGAATTTTGGATTATGTTGTTCTCTTTCCAATTCTTCTGGAGTGGGAGTGTTGGGATATTAATCATTAGTGGCTCCTCCAAAGGCCTCATGAAATTCATTGATGTTTTCATCCTCCTCTTCAATTTCTGGTTGTTGATTTTTCATTGCTCTTGTTTGAGCCATGGTTTAAAAGTTTGATGTTGTAAAAAAATGACTATGAGGTGGTCTTCCAAGATTCTAAAATGGTGAGGGCGTGATGAAATGGTTGATGGAAGACAAGTTTTTTTTGAAATGTTTGGTGGGAGATAGATCTCTAATACTAAAGGTTGGATGTCAACAGAGTTCTTTGTGAATTGCTTTTGTGTTTTTCAACAATTTGATGCAATGAGTTATAACAAGGTTTGAGATGTGTTATAATCCAAGCTACCTAGTAATAATAGGATGCACTCATAAACTATTTTTAACCTATCTAGATGTGTAGAAATGCCTTTTAGGATGATTGATCCTAGATGTAGAGACACCCTAAAAGTGATTTGTCGGTTTGCTTAAGCAATATCTGAAATAACTAAGGACAAGACCTCTTTGTGTTGAGAGTTGAGTGAATTTGTGATGTTTGGATGTGAAAGTGGATAAGATATGTGTCTCAATAAAACTCTTTCATTATGAAGGGGGTTTCTACTTCTTCTTCTCTTACAGGGGTTGGTGGTTCCTCTCAAGCTTCATTGTATGCGATACAAATTTTAGGAAAGAAAGCGGGATTGATCTTGCCCCCTTTGTTCTTTCGATAATCAAAATCTCTATACTGAGTAAAAGCTCTATTGCTCAAAGGCTCTTTGTCAAATTTGTCAGATTTGCCCTGAAGGTACAAGCGCATATGACACAAGAATACTCTTTGTGAGAGAAAGAGTTGTCTATTGATATAGAGAAATTTCCTTTTCTTGATAAGGGCCCTTGAACCAAGTTGTCTCTTCTTTAACTTAGTCTTTTGATGAAGACTTCTTTTTCTCAAGATATGAGTGATGGTCATACAAAATGATAAATGTTGATGTAGATTTATTGGATGGATACTTTGTTTCAATTATTTGAATCTTTTGACAAGAAAATACATCAAGCACACAAGCACATAGTCTTTCCCCTTTTCAATAAAAGGCACAACAGGTATGGGTCTAAATCAACCTAATCGTGAACTTTTTTACCCTTATAAATGTATGTATGTTCCCAGGCCTAAAGTCGGCCCAAATTTTTACTAGTCTGAAACAAGAAGAAGATAACTCAAACACTTTTTATCCCTAAGGTAATGGCCAATTGCGATATTTTCAGCCTACAACTTGGTATTTATTCGACTTTGGTACTACATACATTATGTATCTCGGTGTGGCAGGTAAGGATGTGATATACTAAGTGTTGCACGAGCATAACAGATAGGTGATCCCTATGATGGGGGAGTCACCACTTTCATCAAGATACAAGTAGCCTTTCAAAAAGCCCTATTTCTACTCAAGGAAATATGTATGGTGAGTATCTTGGGAGCAAAACCATCTATGCTCTTGCACTGAACTTTTTACAAATATTCTTAATCAATAGAACGGGTGGGATTCTAAAATAAGAGGTGTCTAGTAATGTTCGATGTCTTTGGACGTAAGTTCATCTGTAGTGACTCACTTAAGAGCCTTGTAACTCATGGTGGGGCCCATATGTCCTTTCGGCAAGTTACACTGTAGGAACAGCTACACCCAAGGCTACAGCTTTCGCTCTCACCTGATTTCTATAACGGCTCAAAGGATTCACCATGCAAGGTCATCCCAAGAATGATGTGTCTCTTGGCACGCCTCTCTTAAAAATAGAAAATTTAGAGCATTACTAACACTTTTCTCTTTCACTTAGGACCACGAGAGCCAAGGGAGAGGATAGTGTGTGTTAGAACTAGGACCACTCTACAAATTTGCACAAGCGTGCCAAACACAAAAGACACTTGTCCTTTTTAACCTTTTTATTGTAATGTGATCTATTTGCTATTTGGAGATGTTGCTCCAAAAGATATGGTATTCTTTTTATACCACAAAGCAATTTGTTTCCTTAACTAGGAATGGAAATCCTGGTCAATGAAATGAAAGCACGTTGCTTGAAAGTAAATCACTTTGTAAGTAAATGGACAAGTTGATTGTTCTTTTTATAGCCCAAACTTGAAGTGTGAATCTAATTTACAAAAAGAAATGTTAAAGTTGTTGTAAATTTTAGCTTTGCAAGTGATGTTCTTTTTAAGCCCAAAAGACAAGTTTTGATTTGTTTTTAAAGCACCAAAACTAAAATGTGAGGTTCTTTTTACCAAAAAAGAGGAAATATGAATTCTCTTTAACCAATCTTTAAAAAAAAGCTAAAAAGAAATCAAAATCCTAAATTTAACTCCTCCAACCTGCAAGAAATTGTTAAAAACCTGCAAAGAAAGAGATTAGTAAAATCCAACACCTTATGTAGGCTTCCACAAGCCTAAATTCAGTTTTTTCGGTTACAATATTGAACTCTCTGGAATAAAAGTGCCACTCTATGAGAAAACCTAAGCGCTAATTCTGAAAACAACGCCGAAGTATTAACAAAAGCGCAATACTATTAACAAAAGCGCTATAATATTAACAAAAGTGCTATAATAATTTTTTCTACAAAATTAAAACTGACAAGTAGAGAGAACAAAAGTTCTATATCAATACAAAAGCGATAATTAATGTGAAAAAGCGCTAAAACCCTAACAAAAGCGTCAAAACTATCAGAGAAAGGCACCAAACCACGAAACAAAAGCGCTAAAACGCAACCTGTGAGTGAAAATTCTGAAAAATCACAAAAAAAAATATCAAAAGGTTGCATGTTCGATTCACGTCGAGTTCACCAAATGATGCAAGGCAAAAGGGGCACAAGGCACAAACACAAGTTCAAACGTTAATAGATTAGTTCCAACCAAAACTAAACACAAATGAACTCAAAAGCCTTAAGATGCATACCAAGAGAGATATAAAGCAAACAATGAAAAGCATACATAAATGAAAGAGAGAAAGAAGACTCCCCAAGATGCTCCCAAAGATGCTCATAGATGTTTCTCCCTTGTTCTTCTCCTCTCCAAGATCCAAATGGGTGATTGTAAGTAGCTCTCAGCCTTTAGCACAAAACCATGGATGGCATGAAGATTTGAAAGTGGTTGAAAGATAATCTAATATCTATTATTATGCAAATGTCTAGACTAAGATTGCTATGAGAAAGCTCTATGAAAATACAAGTATAATAACAATGAAAAATACTTCCTCCTTTTCTTGAGAAATGAGGTCCTTTTATAGGGAAAAATATTGATTGAATGGCCCAGATTGAGTGAGCTTGTGAAGGGCTATGATTGATGGGTTTGTGATCCAAGTGGTGGCTTTCAACCCAATCCCATGATGACAAGTGTCAACATGAGATGGCTTGAGAGGAGAGGAAAGAAGCATTAAATGCTTGAGATGACATGAATGTTTGAAGAGGCCCATGAGCTAAATGAGGGTTGAGTTAGAGGGAAAGCCTCTAACCATGTGGGTAAGTTGAGTTAACCTTTAATGGTTATGTAAGAGCCATAAAGGCTTTGAAAGACTTTGTGGGTTAACTTGTTGAAGAATAAAAGCCTTTAATGCATTTCAAAGATTTTGAGGCATTTTTTAGAAGTCACCTTTGTTTGGGAATGTGCAAATGATTAGAGAGGGGGATTAGGCTAATTAAAGGGGGGTTAGAAGAATTTAGAAGTGGGTTTGGTGGGCAAGTGGGTTTGGTGGGTGAGAGAAAATAGGATTTTATTTAGAAATAAAATCTATTTCTTGGTGCAACTTGCATTTGTAGGAAAATGCAAGTGGGGAGGGATTTTAAATAAATATTGATTTATTTAAAGGAGGAATTTGATTTGTTTTTTTAAATAAATGTTGATTTATTTAAATGAGAGGAATGAGGGAAATTAAATAAATTAGATTTATTTAATAACTGGGTTATAGATAGGGATTTTAATTTAAATAAATTTATGTAATTTGTTTAATAGCAAAATGGGGGTTGAATGAATTAATTAAATGTTGATTTAATTAATAGAGGAATATTAGTGTATCAAATAAATATTAAATATTTATTTAATCTAGTGGAAAGATTTATGTGTCTACACATTCAATCAAGCTATAATTGGAATCTATCTCAAGATTAACTGAATCTGATCTCTCAATTATTTCAATTATCCTGAATTGTGCTTTTCCTTGAGGAATCTTAGCCGCTCATTGCTAATCGATCTTGACCGTTGGTCTCTCTTTTGAGTCTCTATAAATTCAGCCTTCATCTCTCATTCAAAACACCCTGGAGATTTATTATTATTGTGCAGTTTTTTCTCTGGAGTCATTGAGAATATTGTGCTTTGAGATTATTGCATCTTAGTTTAGCTTTTTGCATATTTAGTTTAATCATGATTGCTTAATATTCATCTAGCTTAATATTGCATCCATTTAGCTTATTATTGTGCTCATATAGATTAAATCCTTCATCTTAGTGTAGTCTAGTCATTGATATTGTTTAGACAAATCTGAGAGCAAGTCTATACTCGCATCTTTTAGAAGGCAATAGGTCGATGTGTTATGGTTTTTATATTCATGATTATATCTGTCTAACCATGCATGCAATGACTTAATTGAAGTGTTGTGTCTTACAGATTGCAAATACATCTACTTTTCACACACATACAGCCTACTGAGGAAAATTTAAAATGTTTCTTTATTAATGCATAGTTGCCAGAAGTTAGCTTCTTATTGAGTAAAACACCTCCGGCAAATGTGTCAATAGCTCAAACTCAAGCATTGGAGATGGAAGACCACTTAATCTTAGCTGGAAAGATTAAGAAAGATACCAACAAAACCAAAGTAAGTTTTTCTTCTCAAGAAGCGTCAAGCTTTTCTCCTCCAGGTACTACTGATTCTTTGGTACAGAGACTTGCAAACGAGGTTCTTGCTTTGAAAAAGCATATTTCTCAGACATCTTTCCCTACCCCATACAAAGATGTTCCAAAAAGGACCTACCCAAATAATGCTTCTAGCTATGTAGCTAGAAATCAAAACAAGTTGCCTCCTCCCGAGAAATTGGCTCTCGAGGCACCTCCTGTTAATGCTTGAGTGGGGTATTATGAGACTAAGCAAGGTGACTTTTTTGTTGAAGATCTTTCACTTGAAGACAGTTAATTCTTTTCAAAAGGATGAAGGAGAATTATCTGGCAACTCTAGTATCTGGTTTTTACAGTACCAGGAAGCTGAAGTAGAATGTGAGAGTGAAGCGTTTGCAATTTTCACTTGTTCACAAGTTCCTAACCAACCTGATTAGCAGTCTGGTGATAAGACCAAAGAAAAAAATATGCCTCAATTACTGGTAACTCTTGCAAAGAGAGGTACTCGTTTGCCTACTTTACCCAAAGATTCAACTGCTAATAATCAAGTAGGTACACCTGACCTTTCTTCATCTAATGTGTCAAAGAGTGTGTCAATTAATTCTAAACTTGTTAGTGATGTGTCCACTCCTTTTAATTTGAAATACCAACCTTTTGACATTATTGATCATACAAAGAAAACAAAAATCCAAATGTCAGAAGTTGAGTACCTTAAAGATAATCCTGAACAGTTTGATAGGTTAGCTAAATTTGTTAAAGAAAAAGAAAAACCTCAAGTTCTTGTAGTCTCTCAAAATAACTTAGTTGATGTTCCTTCCATTGTGTCAGGTAGAATTGAACCCTTTTATATTTCCCTTCTCATAAATGGATATAAATTGAGAAAATGTGTCATAGATTAGGAGCTTCATATAATGTAATGCCCGCTAAGGTATCTAATGCCTTAGGACTTACCCTTACCAATACTTTTGGTAAATTCTTTTCCATTGAAAACAAACAAGTACCTTTGATTGGTCAAATCAAATATGCTCAATTTGATTTTGTTGCTTATCCTGACAAGAGGATCAAGATGACTATCTTAGTAGCTAATGTTCCAGCCTCTTATGATATGCTTTTGGGAAGAAATTTATGTAAGGATGTTGGAGGTGAAATCAATATGGATTGGTCTAAAGCTAGGATAATTGTCAAAGGAGAAATGCAAAGATTACTCCATAAGAAAGAAGTAAAATATTTTATGGTCAAGTCAGATGATCACAAGGCTCAAATTTTGTTTGAGTCATTTGGAATGGGAAATTAATATCTACACATTGATTAAGTTTCTGAGATTATCGAGGATTGGGTAGAAGTTTCAGAATGTTGTACATCCGAATCTTTTAATAATGATGACAGTTTGTTAACCAAAGATTTTATGTCTATTTCTCCTTTTGTTGAAAATTCAGAACTTATGTCAATTTCTTCTAATGATGAAGCTTTTATCTCAGGGCCTATTGTTGTGAACAGTCATAACCAAGTATGGTTAATGGAATTTAATGGTAGTTGTACTACTGACAATTCTAGCGCATGTGTAGTTCTCATTTCTCTCCAAGGTGAAATAACTCTTGGATATTCTTTTAAGCTTCAATTCTCAAATACTAATAATATTGTTGAGTATGAGTCCTTGTTGGATGTGGAGATGGCTCGAAAAAGGGTATTAAAAATTTACATGCACAAGGAGATGTTGAATTGGTAGTTTGCCAAACCAGCAATATTTACCAAATACAAAATGACCAGTTAAAACATTACTGGAATTTAGTTTGGGAAAATATTGAAAATTTTGATTCTTTCAATATTTTGGTGGTATCACGGGAGTTTAACTCTAGAGAAGATTCACTTGCTCAGTCAACAAATCTCCTGATTCCTCGTGATGATTTTTCCCATGAAGTTTATGCTATCGAATTGATTTGTAGGCCAAGTGTTCCAGATAATTAGGATCACTGGCAGATTTTTAATGATGATAAGCAAATTGTGAATTTTCTTGAGACTAGTTATGCTTTCAATAACTTGTACTTTGAAGGGAGTGATTACTCTGATTCAGTGGCAAGTGATGTCTCTTCGCATGATGAAGCTTTCCTATAGTTGAAGGGAAACAAGATTCCTAAGGGTTTGGTGTCTCTGGAAAAGTTGTTTGACAAACATGATAGGTATATCAAGCAACAACAATAGGTGTCATTAGATAATGCCACAGGATTTGAGAAACATAACATCGGATCAATGATCCAAAATTTGTTAATATTGGTAAAAGTCGTACCCAAGATGAAAGAGAGTAGTTCTTACAATTGTTGCATCAATACATTGATGTGTTGGCATATTCATATGATGATTTGAAATCATTCAATCCTAAATAAGTACAACATGATATTTTGCTTAAGTCTGGAATGACGCCTTTTAAGCAGAAGCAAAGACAGTACAATCCCAAGATTTCAAGTACGATATTTTCATAAATTCAAAAGGGGTTGCATGCAAAGATAATATTTCCAATTCATCATTCATCATGGATTGCAAATATTGTACTTGTAAGAAAGAAGAATGGGGAAATTCGCATTTGCATGGATTTTTGTAACCTTAATCAATCTTCTCTAAAGGATAATTATCCTTTACCAGTAATGGATCAAGTCTTGTAGATAGTTACTAGTTCACATATGTTCTCTATGCTTAATGGTTTCTCGAGCTACAATCAAATTGAAGTCAGTGAGGAAGATCAATATAAAATAGCCTTCACAACTCCTTGGGGCACTTTCGCTTATCGAAGGATGCCTTTTGGTTTGATCAATGCAAGCGCAACCTTTTAGAGAGCTATGGATATGGCTTTCCTAGGTATAATTGGAAGGTATCTTGTTGTGTATCTTAATGATTTAACTATTTTCTCAAAAGACCGTGGTAATCATCTTTTTCATTTAGAAGATGTTTTGAGAAGATGTTGTGAACATGAAATCTCCTTAATTCCCAAAAAATCAGTTTTTGGGGTTACAAAAGGTAAGCTTCTTGGGCATATTATGTCCAAAGAAGGTACCAAAATTAATTTGGAAAGAGTCAAAGCTATTCAAATTTTGTCTTTACCATCAAGTAAAATATTTGTTCACTCTTTCTTTGGCAAAGTTAACTTCTTGAAAAGGTTTGTACTATACTTTACAGAGAAAACACGTCATATTGTGAATATGATGAAAGGGAAGATCACTTTTCGTTGGACCCAAGGAGGGAAAGTGGCCTTTGATAAAATAAAAGAAGAAATAGCTCATGCTCCAATGTTAGGATGTCCTGAATATACCAAAAATTTTATGATGTATAGTTATGCTTCAGATCATACACTTTCTGCAATTCTAGTTCAAACGAATTCAGAAGGTATTGAGTCTCCCATAGTGTTCATGAGTTGTCCTCTCAAATCTCATGAAGTTAAATACTCTCAAGGGTGAACTCACAATAATGGTTCCCACTTTTTTGCCACTTTTAACACTGAGATGAACATTTTTAAAATAATCTTCAACTTCCAATAACTATAACTTTTAAACTATTAAAAATTTGAAGATGATGTAAATTTGTGATTTGTAGAATTTTGTCTGAAGAATCTAATTATATTTTTTTCAAAAAAAATTGAAGATTTTTTTTTTTTTAAATTCCATCTCCCTCGAAAAGAAGTTGTTTACAGCAAACTACATTTTTAAGAGTGATGTGCCTCCTGGAATTTTGGTTTGTAACATCAATATCTAAGGCTTGCAGATGGTTTGATAGTGATATGTTGAATATTTTTCATTTGATTAAGTTTTGAAGTCCAACTAGTTATATTTTAGACATAAATGTATGTTTGAACACATAACTTGTTCTATATATATTAAAATTCTTTTTTTTTTTGGTTAGAAAGAAGACATCAATACCTAGGGCATAGATATTTTTCAAAAAAAAATTGAATTAGTTTACTATTTTTCCCAATGCGTTGAACAGAGAAGTTCATCTTTGGTGAAAAACTCACAATGTAATAAAATTTAAAAAACAAGATCATACTAAACTCACAATGTAATAAAATTATAGTTGTTGGAAAGCTTGCTTCGAGCACTACCATCCTATATTTTTGGGTTGTCAAAATTATTTCATTTGAGCCTTGAACTAGAGGTTTCAAGGCCAAAATTCTACAGAAAGTTGAAGAGTTTGGGGTGGAGAAGCATAGAAAGGGGGTTCGAATGAACCCCCCTACATTCATTTTATAATGGTAAAAAAATAGTCAAAAAGGGGGTTCGCTCGAAGGGGGGGTTCAAGTGAACCCTAGTGATGTCATATGTATGATCAAACTGGGGGGTTCACTTAAACCCCAAAGAGTAGTTTGCTCAAACACCCCTAGTTCATTCGACGACCCCAAAAAAACAAATTTCCCACCCGCGAATTTCGTTCATGGGCAAAAGTGGTAACCATTATTGTGAATTCACCCTCAAATGGATAAACATGTTTATGCAGTGGTCAAATCAGTTAAGCATTTCTGGTTTTATATCTTGAATTCATATGTTATATGTTTAGTTCAAAATATTGCAGTTAAGTCAATTTTGTCACAGCAAGATTTTGGGACTAAAAGGGGTAACTGGATAGCAAAGATTCAAAAACATGACTTGGAGATTTGACCTACCAAGTTGGTCTGAGGTAAAGGTCTATGTCATTTAATGGCAAATAACCAACCAAAAGGGATTGTTCCCCTAGAAAAATATTCACAAGGAAATATTCCTACACTGTTATTTGTGAGCACCATAGATGAATGATATTCTCATATTGCTCATTTCCTCACTTATGGTGAATGTCCAACGCATCTCACATGTAAGGAGAAAAGGAATTTAAAGTTAAAAGTTGTGAACCATGTTCTTTGGGAGAATAGTTTGTATAAAAGAAGTCTTGATGGTATTCGTACTTTATTAAAGTGTGCGGACAAATATCAACAAGTTAAGTTGTTGGAATATTTTCATAACTTACCTTGTGGTGGATATTTTACAGCTCCAGTGACATCTCATAAGATTTTGAGAGTTGGGTATTATTGCCATACCCTTTTTCAAGATACTTATGATTGGGTTGGGAAGTGTGATTTATGTCAGCAATTTGTTGGTAAATCCAAGCTTACAGCATTTCCTCTCAATCTAGTTATAATTGAGGAACCATTTCAGCAATGGGGTGTTGACTTTATTGGCCCAATTAATCCTCCATCCAATGCAGGTCATCACTATGTTTTGACCGCCATGGATTATTTTACTAAGTGGGTTGAAGCAGTTTTTGTCAAGCACACTACATCTGAAACGGTGTGTGATTTTATAAAAGAAAATATTGTTAGTAGGTTTGGTGTTCCAAACAAGATAGTTGCAGTTAATGCTACCTATTTCTCTTCATATGAAATTACTCAGTTTTTCTTTGAGTATCATATTACTCTTGCCCATTCTTCAGACTATTATCCACAATGCAATGATCAAGCGAAATCAAGCAACAAGAGTCTGATTGCAATAATTGAGAATTTGGTTCATGAAAATCAGCATCTGTGGCATAAAGCGTTGATTAATGCTTTGTGGGTGGATAGAATTACACCAAAGAGAGCGATTGGGTTATTACATTTTCAACTTCTTCATGGTACTGATGCAGATATTCCAATTACTTTATAGCTACCAGCTTTGAAGTTGGTAAAGTCTATTGAGGATCGAACATATGAGATTTCACTAGATAAGTGCATCATGTTTCTCTCACAACTTGAAGAAAAGCGAGTTCAAGTCGTGGATCATATTTCAGAACATCAAACACAAGTCAAAACACTTTTTGATAAGAAAGAAAAGCAGAGAGACCTCAAAATTGGTAATCTTGTCTTGCTTTGGGATGCAAGGTGTTAACCTAATGGAATGCACGACAAGTTTGATTCCTAGTGGACAAGACCTTTCACTATTCATCAACATTGTGGTGAAGGCAATTACCTTCTTGCATACAATGATGGAACTCCATTTTCATTTCCACATAGTGGCCAACATCTCAAATTATTCACTCAATGAAGTTTTGGCAAGTCGTTTTGATATTCCCTTTTTGATTTGTGTTTTTGGTTTTTCCATGTTGCCTGACTCTAGTTCAATAGATGGATGAAGACACGTAGAGTGCTAGGATTCTAAAACCTTCACTCGTTCTTAATGAATGATCAAAGATTGTTCCCCAGTCAAAGCCAATGTTATCCTCGGTTTTTTTTTTTTTTGAAAATCTGAGGGTACCCCACAAATTTTATGCTCGTTTGTGGTTTTGATGCTCATTGCATGCTTTACGAGATATTATTGTTGTCATTGGTGCAGTTTTCTCCCTTGTTTATTCTTTTTCACTTAAATTCAATTTAGGTGCAAATCGCGTTCATAAACCTAACCCATTAAGGTGCAAATCGGGTTTACAAACCCGATTTGCACGTATTTAATATACTTCAGTTATTAATTACTCAATTGAGAAATTTGAAAAGGAGTCTTTTAATTCGATTTTATATCTCCCTTTATTATTTCATTTTGTATTAGGTTAATCTTGATCCTGCTTAAGCTGAGAGAGGGAGACTTCATCCAATTTTTATACCGGGTATGTTTTCTTCCCCATGATTATGGGGCTTTCAAAAAACCCTTTTGAATATTTTGAATTTAATATTCATTTCTTCCTTTTATTTTAGTATCATTGTGTTTACACAATAATGCGAGGTGATGGTCATAGGCCTGCCACGCATTACACAGTAGTGTGTGGCGAGTCTGCGACCATCACCATGGACTGGTTTTTTGTTATTTCCCTGCATTTTCATTACCATTCAATGTTGTGTGTTGGGCGGGGTCGTAGGCCTGCCACTCATCACATTTTAGTTTGTGACGATTTGGTGACCTCGAAACACACCATTCTTAGTTTCCTTGCTATGTTCATACCTAGCAATGGTGGGGCCCGCCTCACACCACACTGTAGTGTATGGTGGGTCGGTGACCCCATCCACCAACACTATCCTCAATGCAAAGAGATAACACCTGGTGTTCCACGGGTTTGTGGCCCAATCGACCACCTTACGCTTTTCCTTGGTTCTTTAGGTGTTAAGTGGGTCAGTGACTCCACCCAACACTTAGTTAGAATTTGCACTTCGTATTAAGTGTAATTTGGATCTATAAACCCAAATTACACCTCATTTTTATTTCTCCAAAGTGTAATTCGGGTTTATGAACCCAAATTACACCTTTACCCGCACTTTTTCTTAAGTGAATTTTTAAGGTTATAAACTTAAAATTTCACTTATCACTGTCATGTCCCCATCTTTTTGATGCAATTCCCACATTGCATTTGTTGAATAAACACACTTAAAATTTTCTAAGTGTCAAAAGTTAATAAGGGAAAAAGTAACTTTTATAAAGTTACTTTATAAGCCTAAGTTTCTTTTTTTAATAAATACTTATGTTTTAATAAAGTGGCCCCTTTAATGTCAATGCCACCCCTTTGCTCAAATCACTTAAATGACATGGCATGGTGGGACCCTTGTCTTACTTTAAAAGCCTTTTAGCAACGTAGACCCAAAAGATGCCAAGGAAGATGCCTTTTTAGTTGAATATTCCATTTAGGGTTACACCACTCCTTGGAAAAGGTTATTGGACTTTTTGGAGGAGGGAATTGGCATTATGTTATTATTTTAATTTCAAATTTTCTCAACTCTGCATTAGCAAAAGAAATTGCAGATGTTTGGAGGACGTAAAACCTCATATCTGCATTGGTAGTGGAGGTGTACCCACTAATTTGCCCACGTGGGACAAGGATGTGCCTTGTCTAGACCCAATGGGGGTCAATTTAGCAACAAAACCAGCCCAGCAATCACTATTAGGTATGATATATCAGTTCTGAGAAGTTTGTCTTGAAATTGCAGCAAGTGTGGGTTTCATAATTGCAATCGTACCATTCCAAGCAGTGTCGTACCATTCTAGAAGGTTGTGCATCAATTTAAAATTAAATGGAGGGTTCTAACTCCATTTCTTGTGCTTGATCTCATTATTGGGATTAGAAAGGGTGGTGTAGAAGAAATCACAGTCAACTGACTAGATTTGTGATCAGGGTGAGCAAAACAGTGGGAAAAGAAGGCCAAAATTGTATAATTTTGCCTGGCAAAGGTTGGATTTCCAGCTGGTAATTGGGTTCTTGCCCAATTTGTTATTGGTAATTCATCTTATGGCAGAATAAGTAGATTGGATCCACTGATCTACTCCTACACCATCCTTCTCAGCTTGTATCCATTTTCTGGTTAGCAATCCAACCTCAAACCCTAGCACTGGATCCTTGGTATGTTTTTTGCTTGTACATGTGAATGTTATTTCACTTCTAGATGATTGTAATTTGTTGTCATATAAAAAATCAGAAGTTGATCTCTTGATTACATTTCATTTTTATGTTGTTTCTTGTCATATGTTGCAAACCCCATCACCAAAAAACAACACAAAAGAAACAAACTATTCTGCATCTTCTGTCTAGTCTCTAAGAACACCAAAAAGGCTCCAAAATATAGTTTTTTAAATTAAAATTTAAACAGGGAAGCAAAAGACTTATTTAGGGATCTTTCAATCACACACGAAAAATTAAGATTTTATATTTTATCTCTCAATGATTTCAAGATTTTAAGAGGGTTTTGGAAACCCTAATGGCCAAATTGTACATTTTTAGAATTTGTTCAACTCGTATGAACAAAAGTGATTGATAAAATGTATCATTGTAATCTTGATGAATTTTTTTTTCTCAGTGTGATTATTATATAAATGACAAAAGCTTCTCCAAGAAAGAGAGGGATGAAATTCAAGAAGCAGAATCCTCATCCGATCTTTCAGTCAATTCAATCGTGCATCACATAAGAAATACAGAGATAGGTCATGTAGACCTAGCCGAGTTTCTTAAGAGAATTGAGAAACCACTTTCATATCTTAACATGGAAGTTGTTATCAATAGTGGAATTCATCTGGTTGTTGCTTTTCCAATGTCTACTCAAGATCCTGAGTTTGTTGTGGCAGTTGTAAATCATTTTGATCCAGTCAATAAAAGTGTAAAAGATGAAACTGGGAAGATATTGATCAGACTTTATGAGGAATTTTTTGATTCAGTCTTTAAGTGTCCTAGTATTGAGGAATATTCTAATATTACAATACATTCACCATAGCTTATTTTGATATAAATTCTGACAAGTGCAACAAGAACATTAATGATAATTGGCTGAAGACCCCGAGACCTACCATTGCAAGATGGTCAGAAACTCTTCCCAGATGTGACTTCATTGAAAAAGTCAACGATTTGATAACTCTCTTGAGTAGATTTAAAGGACTTCCCACCTCTAGTACCTTTTATAATTGGATGTATCAATACATTCATGTGATCACGCAGAATAAAGAGAAGATCTTTTTTAGGAAAGTGAATCAGTGATGCTATCTGCGAACATCTCAGCAAGGTACCTACCACACTCAAGTTTTATATGACTTCATACTCGGTGTACGCTTCGGCTTCAATGAGATAGTTCCCTAGATTGTCTACAAGTTGTGATACGAGGCAGATTGAGGTACATAAATATTATTCCTAGTTTGTTCTTCAGAATAGTCATAGTCATTTTCAGAGAGTAAATGGTCCATTCTTCGGTTATTACATGGTTATGTTGAACAAGAACCTATACAACAAAAGGGTATATGATCATGCTTGGGAGGTGTTGAACCAATATGGATGCATGTTCCTTAAATTCCAAACATTCACATACCTAAAGGTTGGTTGCTTCACTAGTGAGCCTTTCATGCTCCCTAGGTATCCCTCTGATAAGATTCTATTGATGGAGTTAGCTCATCAAATGAATGCAGTACGTGAGGCCCAATCATGTTTTCATAAAATTGGTTTGAAATTCTCCCTTACCATTGGTAGATATTATAGAAATTCCATCTTTAAAGCCAAAGCAATGAAAGAGGAGATGAGGAGAGTTACCATGAGGTTCTTCAAGGCTATGAGGGACTTCGATTATAGAGGAATGAGAAATAAGTTGAAGAAGGCATATGTTCATTTGCATCGAATTGAGGATGTTTGGGCTGATTGTAGATTCGAACATGATGTGAGAAAACTTGACTATTGTCGGTTGACAGTTGATCAGATTGAAAACTTTGGTCTCGCTGATGTTCCCGATGACCGTGAGGAAGATGGGGATGTTTTAGATCCTACATACGAGAAGAACAAAGTTTCTTCTACTCCTTTGCCTCTCATTCAATGGTCACAAAAGGAATGTACTTCCATCAGGGAGAGGTTCCAAAGTATTCTTATGAATAACAATATATTGTTGACCCTGCATGGTGTTCCAATGAAATCCTTGTCTTCTAGTTCTGATAATGACACTATTGGCTCAATGGGAAAAAGATCAGAAATCAGAACCAAGAATAGACAGGATCCCACTACTTCATCCAAAGCTCCCAAATTGAAGTTCACAATTGAAAATAAGAAAGGAAAAGCTCAAGGAGAGCCATGGGCCTCTAATAACCATGGGACACGAGTATGAAGCACCAAATGATAAAGAGGAGGATGATCATCCTGATGAAGAATCGATTGATGTTGATCAATTGGAAGAAGAGCAAGAAGATGATCAAGAACAAGGTGGACTTAATGAAGAGAAGTCGTTACAAGCAGATGAATCTTTACCTCGGGTATTTCCTTCTTCATCTATGTTACAGGTTCTTGTTTCTACCTCTACGCCCGAGCCTCCAGTGGTTACTTGTGTTTCTCTTTCAAATGTTATCTATGTATCTTGCACTAGTGCTAGTGAGTCCTCCCTAGACACTCCTCGTGACAATATTGAGAATGTCTTCTCAGCTTTTCCTTCTTTATCTGAAGTGTCTGCAACTATGATGGATTATTTTGATAAATTCACGAATGAGTCAGCTCCTAGATCCAATGAGCCAACCCTTGAAAATCCTTCCCATGTTGTTACAATGACATCACCTATAGTAACCACCATCGTTCAAGATTCTATCAATCCCTCTCAGGATGTGGTAACAGGTGAGAATGATGATTTGAATTTACCACCTTGGTTGATGTCTAATGCACCAAAGAGAAAGAAGCAAGTTGTCTCTCCTGAAGATTTTGATTTCAGCCAACTTGTTCCTGTCAAACCCAAGATTGTTAAAAAAGATAAAACTTTGTCAAGGGTAAAGGTTGACAAGAATAGGAACAAGTATGTTGAGGTTGTTGTTCCTCCTCTAGATGTAGTTATTGGTCAAGTCCAAGATTCGGACTATGTCATTCAAAGTATTTGAGTTGGGAAAACAAACACATGGTTCTACTTCAGGTGATGCCATATCAGCTTTGGAAGCTCTTGTTGTAAGGTACGATGAAGATAAGGTCAAGAAAGATCAACTCAAAGCACAAATTGAGCAACTCGCCTCAATTCTTATTAAACTAACCAAGTCTTCAGAAAATGTTGAACCAGTAGCTTCATCCTTGGATGAACATCTTGTTAAAAGGGTTGAGAAAGCAACATCACGAATCAGAGTTGTAGAAGAATGGATGGATCAAGTTTTGAGTCAGGGCACACGATTATTAGGTTCAGCCTGCACCATCGTCAATAACCTTGATGCAGTGAGGGCAAAGATAGAAAACATCATAGAAGTCTTTTCCTAGGAGCTTGAAATACAAGATAAGGATTTTGAATCATGGTTGAAGTTTCAAGATTATGATTCAGATGATCTCATCCAAAATAGTGTCCTTCCTTCACGATGCATATAAATTGAGCAACGAGAGGCCTTGGAACATCGCATGAATATTCTTGAGCGCCTAGTCAAGGATATGAGGAAGGCCCTAAAATAATGTGTGGATAAGAAGAAAGAGATCGCAGCAAAATTCTTCGAGATTCTATGTGCCTTCCTTGATGAGAATGAAAAATTACTTGATGTGGATGAAATCATCAAAGAATTCAGCTTTCTCGTGACTATTGCGGTTGATAGGGAGGATTTCTTGTTATCCTCAATTGATAAATTGGTTGATCTCCAGTTCATTTTGGATTTTTTGGATACTATTTTTAGATAGCATAAGAAATGTTGCACCGACTTGGAAGATTCCATCACCATGGTCAAGGTCATCACTAGCAATACCCAGTGACCTGATGGAATTCAAATGAAGAATGCTTTTCAGAAATTTGAGGAGTTCTAGAAGCGAAATTCAGCTTAAGGGAAAATGACACTTAGTCATTTTCATGTTTATCCCAGTGGCATTTCATTTTATCCATCAACACCTCAGGTGTCTTTCTGTAATTACTCTTGTGCACCTGTTGAGGGCACAAGTCCTAAGTCAATTTGAACTCTTCTTTTGAGTTAGCCTTAGAATTAGTTATAATTTCCTATTTTCATGTTGCACCCCTCTTCTAAATATATGAGGGTTATTACTGTAAAAAATATATTTTTACCATCTATGTTTATGTGACAAAACTTTGTCCAAGTGAAAAGCAAATTGAGACTTTGTGTTATTTTTGTTCATTTGCAATTTAATCAAGAAGGAGATAAGCTTGGAATTCAAGCTTTGTTTTGAGTTCAATATTTTATGTGGTATGGATGTTATTGAATGATTAAAGTTGGTTATAGTCATTGGTGTTGAATATTGAAGAACTTTTTGAGTCTTTACAAGTAATCTTTGAATTTCTTTGGAAATTCATATTTTGGGAACTAGTTGAGATAAGATTGCTTTAAGTCTTTGATCTTTTACAAGTTATCGATTGAGTTTCATTTAAAGGATAAGAAATAATGTCTTTGTGCTATATGGACGATCTGGTTAGAGTAGAATAGCTTTCAATATATTTGCTAGTCTTTGAACTAACAATATATTTGGGTTACAGTGGTTGATAGTGTTATGATAACTGGTGAACAACTGGGAGGGGGGGTGAATCAGTTGTTAACAAATTATACCAATTAATCCACTTTGCAACCTTAAACCAAAGCATATAAACATTAAGTACCGGAATAGCAGAAACGGATACCGATAAGCAATGCAACTTAACAATAAAACAGATAATCAACACAATGCAACCATAACACATAACACCGTGATTTGTACGTGGAAAACTCGGAAAAGGGAAAAACCATGGTGGGAAGCCTACCCACAATCAAATGATACTTATGCACAAAGTATGTGATACAATGAGGGGCCTGCACATGCTGCACATGCAGGAAGGCACACTGCCTAGAGCGTATTGCTCATTACAAAAGAGTCTCACTGACTACAGAGAGGTTATAACCACCTCAAGATAAATGGACAACAATCCAATAGAGTGAACTGCCAGAGATAGCATCTACCATGCATAATTACAGTCTCGATTAAGCTCAATACCAGAGGCCTTTAACCTCTTCCCTAATCCCAATTCGATCACCTATGATCGACCAAATCTCCTTCGCATATGATATTACATTTCACGACCACGATACTTATTCCACTCCATACCCATGATCTACAATGAGATCTTACATCATTTTATACCAACCCTAAGGCCTAAACCAATTAGGTCGGCCACCTAAAAGATATTACAATAAGATCATTACATAAATCCATATTACAATGGTATGCCATGTCGGCTTAAGACCAAAACAACAATAACTAATCCATAGAACATCCTGAAACATCCTGGTAACGTGTAGAGTACATGTTAATATGATACTGGTCCATAACCTAGATAGGTACCGGACCTATTCTGGGTCCACCATGCCAAAGCAATGTCTTCAAGAAGTTGAAGCACGATCAAAGAACATCTTCAACATTCTGAAAGCCATCTAGAAACCACACCAACTCCACTTATGCATCATGTCAAGATTCCTCAGTGAAATCTTTACCGGTTAAACCTTAAACCAATGTCGGTATGGGTTTACAAGAGTGTATGATAGCATCCGATTACCAAGTCAATACCAACTGACCAAAACATGCTCTAGAAGCATGTAACACATAAAATCAAACATACTCCATAGATCCAAACATGTCGGAAGTGTCCAACAGATAGTCTCTTATGTCGGTAACACTAGATCTTCTACCGATAACCAAAACCTGTCTGCCAGTAATAGTTAATGTCGGTAACCAACCATAATAGCTAGTGTTGACATCAATGAGAAAATATCAATGCAACACATAATCAATTCCTCCATAATGCCAACAGATAGGAGTTTTAGTACATAGAAAGAATCTTTGAGTTCTTGAGTGTGCAAATTCTTGTCCCTAGGTCATTTTCGGAAAAGGGAAGTAACGGAAGACTTTGTTCTTTCACGGACGCTTTACTTTCCAAAGTTAGTTAGTATAATATTTCCGCAAGTTTTTAAGTTATTTAAGTTGAGGAAAAATCTATTCTTTCAAGAGAATTAGATAAAACTGAAACTGAAAGAAGAGAACTAAGTTATTATTGTAATTTGCTTTTATATGTTATTTCCATTTTCCCTAGATTTTTAGAGTTAATTTCTACACGATATGAGCACCTTTTTTGATGCAAATAGAAATACCAATTTGTGTGAGTTGCATTCAAATTGGAGAAAAACTTATCTATGAGATTAAGGGTCTATAGCGATCATGGACATGTTAAAAAATTGTGCTCGTGATTTTTGACATGAAAATTTGTAAATTTGAGATGAGGTCTGTTATTGAAATATTTGCACTCTACTACTAACATCCATTCATATTTACAATAGACAAGTGTTGATCTGCTCAATTTTATTTTCTATTTAATATACTCAAATATTTTGTTTATTAATATTCTCAAATATTATGAATTACCTTCATATTTGCATGTAAAATGAGCCAATTTGCTAAATTTTGTTGATTTTTTGCTCACATTTTGTGTTGCCACCGTATTTATGTCTAAATTGACTAGATCTGTAAAAAAAAATTGTTGACCTGCAAATATGGAAAATCAATGTCCATTGTGGCATGAGAGTTGCACATCAACCTCCATTCTGACAAGAATTAATTTTGATTCGATATTTACAATTTCATATCGGCCTTGATCTGTTTATTGTCTTTGGTGGGATTGACTTTGAAATCTACTATTTTGGCATCAACTTCTACATTCTAGTGTTGAAATTTGACATTTTTGGTGTGGATCTGCAATTAATTTCCATTCCCTATGCGACTTGGCTTTGTCGACAATGTGCTCAGTTTGGTGGATGTAGCATTTCAAATTTGAATTTAAAAAACTCTGTATTTGTTGTTTTATGGTGAATTGATCTCTATCCTTTTTATTCATTGTCCTCCAGATATAACTACTTGGGATAAGTAATTAATAAATATTGATTTTGTGAGTTCGATATGCACACTCTCCTTGATGATAGTGTCATCTCTTTCAGATGTTATGAGGGCATGTTCAAACCTTCTTCTTGCTTCTCTACATCATTATTCATCATAATTTGATATTGATTTGGAGACAGTTGATGAGCAACAATTAGAGGGATTATCATTGAGGTTTATTTTTTCATATTCCTTTTCAGAATGGAAAGGCAATTTGTATATTTTTATGGTTCTATTTTTTCTTAAAGGGAGGAATGTTGTTTGTTGGGATTGGATCATGTTCAACATTCATTGTCTGGCATCTACTATCATTGTAGGAGATCCTACTCAAAAAAAGGAGTTGCGTGATCTTTATACTCCTCTATTTTGGGAAGGAATTTTTTCCTCACATGAAATTTTATACTTCTCATCTTCTAGAGAGCATATTTTTTAACCCTCATTCAACAATTCTTTTCCCTATGGTTCTTTCTCCTCTTCTTCGTGAGGTGTGTTGTAGTTTGATACCTTATAGGACCTTATTTTTCAGGACACGCTCTTTTTCCTCACCTAAAGTATGATTAAAAGAGGGGAAGATGGTGTATAATAATGCTTAGGTGGAATTAGATGACAACTTGCTTATGTGGCAAGTTAGTTACAAAGGTAGATAGGATATTTCTCTTTTATATTCACCTCCATTTCTAATTAAAATTATTACATTTGTAATTACAATTTGATTTTATATGTTGTTTCCATTTTGCCTAGTTTCTTGGTTAATTTCTACAAAACACATTTCAAACATAAAAAATAATAATTCAACTTTAACAAAGAAACATGAAATAAACCAAGCAAAAATCAAGCTTTTAACTTTAACCTCATGTCATATTTGACTTTTCACATCTATGTGTTTTGGTTAAGGATGGACTAAGTAGAGCAAACCTTGAGAAAAAACCATCTTTGTCAAAGCACATGAAATTATACTTGAGCAAATCTAACAAATAAATGTTCATTTTGAGGCAACTAAAATTGAAAATCATATTAAGATATTAGAACATGTGATTGCTTGTTTAGAACTCTATTTAACATAAACCAACAAAATTAGTACCATCCATTATAAAAAAACTAAACATTGATGGCATCCTCCACCTACTTCTTCCATGTGAAGAAGGTAGCACACTTGGCTTGTCACCATTATACTTGTAGACATTGAAATTGTCTATAATATGCTAGCGACATTTTCACTAATTATTATTCTAAATTAATTATTATTTAATTAAGCTAACATTATTCTTCTAATTCAATTTCAAATTTCCCTCCATCACATTTATAATTGAATAATTTTTAGTTATTTAATTATCTTAATCTCATCAAATATTAATCAAATAATTTTAATTAGTTAATTAATTTATCCTTGAACAATAATTAAATAATCTTTATTGTTCAATTATTTTATTATTTTTTCTCTCTCCTCATTAATTAAATAATTTTAATTATTTAATTAATTCTTTTCTTCTAGTTTCTTATAATTAAATAATTATTTTACTTATTTAATTAGCTAACATGCCCTTCTATAATTGAATAAATTGTTTTAATTTATTTAATTATTCATTTCTTAAATATTTTTCTTCTAGTAATAAATAAATAAAATTATTTTATTTATTTCTAACATGCACATAAATTAAATAATTTATTTAATTAGTTCTTTTTTAATTCTTTTCCCACATGCACATGAATTAAATTATTTTATTTTATTATTTTCCTAATTTTTTAGAAAAAAAAAATTTTTGCTCGGTAACATGGATTTTTAGCCTAGTCCAATCACCAGATGAGGCCACAAACTAGGGGGCCTCATCCTCGAATCCATATCTAAAGTATAAACACCTCTATGCATTAGTCCTATCATCTTGTCTATCTTCGTAATTATCACACCTTATCACTCAGATCATCCTTATCACTCCAAGCACCTTATCTCTCCATCCAAACTCCTTATCTCTCCATATCGTCTCCTTATCTCTCCGCATTATCACTCCTTATGCCTCCCCTCCTTATCACTCTACGCGCCTTTGTTCGACCATGATCTCCGCTAGTAGGGTTGGGTCGTATGATTAGATATTAACACCCGGCGAAGAGGCCCCACGTACGAGTAGAGGAACACCACATTTGAATTGCCAATGGCCCTGTCGAAGACTGAGTTAGCACCATCCACAATAGGGCATGAACACCACCATCAAATTGGCTGTCGCAAACTGAGCATCGCAGACCGCACACCTCCCCTGGAACACGGGGAAACCTACACCACCGAAAGCAGTTGACGACGAGACTCGAAGAAGGAACCACCCTATCAACAGGGCTTGTGACAAACGTCATGCTGCAAGGTCAACCCCCTTTTATAATTACTTTCTCATGCACATGAATTAAATAATTTATTTATTTAATTCTTTCATAATGTATATTAATTAAATAATTTTTAATTATTCTATTAATTCTTTTTTTTCTAGTCTTTTATAATTAAATAAATTATTTATTTATATTTTGAAAAGGCTAAAAATTTATTCATGAAAACAACAAATGTACAAAGCAAAGGGCCCAAAGTGCACATTAAGAACCAACCAGACGCAAGGAAGAAGGCCCCATAAAACCTTCCCACAAGAAACTATCCCTGTTGATCCTCCCCAATTAACTTATCCAAAATACCAGAATACTCAGGGGGCAGGAGCCCCCAATCCTCAACATCCCACCCCCTGGGTTCTCCGTGGCCCATTTGGCCAAACAATCCACTACTTTATGTCATTCTCGAGGGATATGACAAAAAGAAATATACTCCAGGGATCAGTGTAAGTTCTAAATCTGCCTAACCACTGTGGCTAGTTGTTGACCTCATATAAATGCTAATTATTCAACATATCAATCACTATCTACGAGTCAGTCTCACAGACAATCCTTCTCCAGCCAAAGGCATACCCTTTTTTCAATCGCATGGAGTATAGCCAAGGCCTCCGTGAGGTTATTAGAATGAATCCCTTTAAATGTGGAGAAAGAGAACACCACCTTACTATCACTACTTCTGCCAACACCATTGATTCCTATAGGTCTCGTATTCCCCCTAAAGGTCCATCAGTATTTACCTTTAGAACTTCGTCTGAGGGAGGGGACCAACATTCTACTTAGCCTTCCTTGATCTCCTTCCACCACTAGAATTAAAGCCATAATCAACCAAATTCACCTCATTCACAACAACTATATTTGTCGTATCCACCGTTACTGAGAGATCACACTTAGCTACAATAGTTTCCTTAAGTTTACCAACAATCTTATGCTACAAAAGGGCACTTACTAGAGATGCCTCTTGAAAAATTCTCCGATTCTTTTCCAACCAAATATTACAAATTATAAAAGGGGCCAATAACCCAAACAATCTGAAGAAAGGGTGTTTGAATTGGAGACCTACCCAAACTCTCCCAAAACTCCACCAGAGAGGTGGCATGAACACAAGGATGATTCCATAACTCCCACAAAAATGCCATATCTCCCTTGAGTGTGGGCATTGGAAGAACAAATGAGAAATACTCTCTTCATTTTTTTTACACAAGACACAAATCGAAGGCCCCTGAAATCCATGTTTACTCAGATTATCCCAAGTTAAGAATTTATTTTGGGTCACCAACCATAGAAAAAAATTGCACTTGGGCCATGAATCTATTCCACACCTATTTCCACCAAGCAACACCAACTTTACCATATCGTTTTCTATCTAACTCTAGGTACTTTGATGCAACCGAAAACTTGCCCTTCGGATCTGGACCTCAGGCTAGATTATCACTCTTCATAAGGTAGTTGCAAAGTCTACCAACTAGAATCTTAGCAAGCTCTTGATGATCCTCCTCTGAACCACCCACTGTCCATTCCTAGGGGTCTTTCCAACAACAAATCTCCATCTGACCCTAGTTTTAACTTTATTGGAGTCTTGCACCTTACACTATCCAGCCTCAACTAAGATGTCACAAAAAGGTTGAAGATGAGGAAACTAAGTCATGATGGAGGGATGACCGTCCCAAGAGTCATACATTGACAGCCTTATTACATATCGAAAAGAGGCAATCCTTAATAAGCTTTGCCACACTCTTTAGGGTGTCCTAAATCATGGACTCCTTCCCCACAAGGGGTATCTAAACACTTCACTGCCACTAACTCCTTGCAAGTACTTATGGGACAAGATTTTTGTCGATCCTTGGTTTTCACATGTACACCACCTCCAGTAAAGCTTGGCAGCTAAGAATTGATTATTTAACATATTTGGATGGGACCCTAAACCTCCTTCTTTCTTAGGTCTACACACTAAGTCCCACCTAACTAATCTCCACTTGGTTGATAGAAGATTACTAGACCAAAGAAATTGACGCAACAATGCATCAAATTCCTTAACAACACCAAGAGGGTCCACTTGCACCAAGAATTTGTAAACGGGGAGGACCTGTACGACTATCTTCAAAAGAATCACTCTACCAGCCAAAGAGAGCCACCTGAGGGTCCAATGGCTAACCTTCTTTCAAAACTTTTCCAAGATATCTTGCCACCATTCCTTGCATTGAGATACCAAACTAAGGGGAATCCCTAGATAAACCAACGGGAGAGTACCAATTTGTAATCTAAGAATTCAAGAAATCCTGCTCTAGATAAGTTGAGTATTGAAAAAAAAATTGAAGACTTTCCTTCATTAATTCCTTGTCCTGAGGCAGTCAAATAAGTATCAAGAGCCCTCCTGAAATTTACTACTTCATTAATTCTAGCTAATCCCATCAAGTTGTGTCATCCACAAATTGGAGGTGTGTGGAAGGAGACAAATGATCACCCCGTCTCCATCCTTGGATCAAACCCTGTTGGACCCGAGACATAATAAATCTACCAAGTCCTTTGGCCAAACTAATAAACAAATACAGACAAAGAGGGTCTCCTTTTTGAAGGCCCCTAGAAGCATTGAAAAGCTAAGAAGGTTCTTCATTAATGAGTATAGAAAAGGAAATAGAGGAAACACAACTTGTGACCCAATTAACCCATTCAGTGGCAAATCCAAAGGCTAACAAAACCTTTTGCAAAAAGGTCCATTTTACTTTGTCATAGGCCTTTGTCATATCAAGCTTAATAAACATGGATTTTTCCTTGGAGGTTGTTATAGAATGAATGGCCTCCGCAACACTAACAATCCCATTCATGATTTTTCTTCCAACGACAAATCCCCCCAGTTCCTCAAAAATCAAATCTTTAAGGCACCTCTTAAGTTGTTCCGCAATGAGTTTGGAAATGATTTTGAATGCCACATTGCATAGGGCAATGGGTCGAAATTGCTCAAGCTTATTTTCCCCTTCTTTTTTGGGGATCAGGGCCAAGAATGTAGCATTCATATCCCTCAACATCTTCTTCTTGTTGTTTGATTCTCGAACTACCTCCAGAAGATCCAACTTGATTATCTCCTAAAATTTTGGAAAACTCAATAGGGAAACAATCAGGGCACGGGGATTTCCCTTTCTTCGTACAAGAAACTACTCCACCAATTCCTGGAGTTCAATAGGGAGAGTGAGGGCCTTGTTCATCTCTTGAGAAACTAATAAGGGGATGCAGTCGAGAATTGCTATTTCCTCCTCCCAAGCAGGGGGAGAGTCCTATGTAAATAGAGCAGAAAAATAATGTACAACCTCCTGAATCGGCTTTTGAAAACAAATGAGCACCATCTGAAGACACAAGGGTTGAAATGAAATTATTATTTCTACAAGCCTTCACTGAATTATGAAAGAAATCCTTATTCCTATCGCCTTCCTTAAGCCAATCAACACGGGCCTTCTGCTTCCAGAAAATATCCTCTCTAAGCTTTCATTCTTCTAAATCCTTGACAGCTAAAGATTCCTCTCTACACAAGTCCAAAGTCATGCCTTGATCCCTAAATAAATGAGTGATACCATAGAGACACACCTGAGTTCCCAATCTGTTAGTCTGAAGGTTACCAAATCCCTTCTTATTCCATCACTTTAAGCTTATATTTCACAAATTGTAATCTTTTAACAAAAGAGTACATGGCTCTATCATGGGTCAGTTTACCTTGGTACCATCAGACGAACATAAGGTCTTGAAGGGAAAGATCTCTTAACCACATCAACTGAAACTTAAAAGATCCTAGGAGAAATGAATATGGTCACTGAGAGCTTGATAGGCCAATGATCTAAACCTTTCCAATCCAGGATTTTTGAGCTAGTAGCCCATCCCTCACCAATCCAAAAGTAAGACACCAAGAATCAATCACATTCAAAGACTCAATATTCATATTAAGAAGGTGAGCAGAGGAATCCACCCTATCCACCCCTCTTCTTTTTTCCTCGAAGTTGCAAACAACATTGAAATCTCTAGCAATAATCCAAGGAAGCCAAGGTGCCAAGGAACTAACATATCTAATGTGCTCCCAGAGGCGGAACTTGCCCAAGATATCAGTGGGAGCATAGACATTGGTGAAAAGACAAACCTCACCATACTCCAAACTGGAAGCTGCCAAGGATATAGAAGACGAACTAGAAATCCACCACAGGGGGCTAATCTTCCTCGTGTCCCAAAAACAAGCCAAACCACCCAAATTTCCTAAAGCTCCAACACACTAACACATCCCACGAGACCAAATACCAGAGGCCCTATCATTCGTAACGTTCACTATCAACTTTGTTTCCTAAATGAAAACTAAGTCAGGGCAATGGGTATTAATCAAATCTCGAACAACCTTTTCTCTAGGGATGTTGTTCATACCCCTCACATTCCAAGATAGAACAATCATTTCAGGGGTTGGGAGAAACGAGAGTCAATGGTTTTCACTAACACGGATTCCACCAAAGTATCCCCAATCAACTTCACCTTCTCCTGCTTCCTATTGCAGCCAATCCTCGGGGGGTTTCTCCATAGACCTAGTTTGAGAGGTTTTTGCTGCAAGCCCAAAGTTTAAGGGATAAAAGTACAAAGTTGTGTCACACTTTTATAAAGGAAATGGCCAATGTTAATTCAACTTTTTAAATTGAATAAATAAAAAGTGAAATATATGTTTTGAATTTTGAAATGATGTACTAATAAAATGTAGATTTTTTTTGTGTATTTTATGTTTATAATTTTTCAAAAAAAATTAAAAAATTATTTGAATATACTTTCTTATAAATTAAACACTATAATTTAGTTGTTGATAAAATACTAAAATTGAAATTTCACGAGGTGTCACACTTTATATAGTAAATTTTACCTTTTCTCCTTCAAATTTTTTTTGTACATTGATAACTTGAAACTTTAGTGCAAAAATATATTTTTTATGTATATATATTTTTCAATAAAATTGAAAATTTATTTCTGAAATATAACTCTTTCCATATCGCATCACCTTTTTTTCTTATTTATTTATCGAAATTACAAAATTATTACATCGTCTTGACATAAAATATTTTCTCTAGTGCATCATTTTTTTTTCAAAACTTTTAAATAAATTTTAGTATTTTTCCTTTACAAGATAATCAACCTTATATTTTAGTGTTGATGACCTACTTTCAATAAAAATAAAATATAAAATATAAAAACTAATTAAAATATTAAAAAATATATATTTTGAAAAATTCACTTATAGATCTATAAAAGAGTATTTACATTTCAAAAAAAAAACTATTTATAAGAGTTGTTGTTGAAACATTGAGTTTATCAACAACAAAAAATTTGGTAATTAGACCCAAAGCGGTATAAATTATACATTTAGTAGACAATTCCAATTGGAAAAGTTGTAGATCTATAAGATAGCTATAATGAATCTCTATAAACCATATGTTTGACTAAAATTAATTTTTAGTTAGAATTACATAAATTCACTTGCGCTAATAAGTTGGCCTGAAACGTGACATGGTTTTGTGCTTTTACCCTAAGATGCCTTACTATTCTTCCCAAAATCAACACTCCCTTTAATTGGACAGGATCCTTGAGCACACGAGGCATTCCCACCTACAATCCTAGCATCTCAACCTACTCCAGGACATCTGAAATCTAGATGTGCACTTTTGTATCCATTAATCCCTCCTGTTAATCATTTACTGGCAAACCTTGAGTCTCCTTCCCCCCATCCTCTGTGGTTGCCTCGACCAAGGCCCCCACACCTAAGGATAGCTCCAAAAGGATTCCTTCCTCCTAAGTGAGGTCGTTAAGGACATCAAACCTATTAAAGTTCATATCACTTTATCTATCGTTCAAAGTTATTTTTATTCCTCTATCCTTATTCTAAGACTTCACATGAACAAAGTCATTCTTATCAGCATTCCCTTCAGACATAGGAGCATTCCCTTTATCTACCTTAGAGTCAAAGTTGGAAGGAGCACTAGAGGAAGTCATTGTCAGATTAGCCTGAGGGCATTTGCTTTGCAAATACCCATACTCATGACAAGTACGACATTTGAATCAGAGAATTTCATAATCCAAAGGTTGGATCCAAGAAAAGGATCCAAGGCATAATTCAATAGAATCTGGCAAAGGCTTACTCAAATCAATTTCAACACAGATGCGAGCAAAGGAAATTACCTTTCTATCCTAAGTTTGGGTAGTAGATCCAACTGGTTTTCCAAGCAAAAGCGCAATCGAGTGTAAGATATCGTTTTTCCAAAATTCCAATAGGAGCCTCGGAAGCCGAATCCAAACCGAAACCCTTGATGGGAGTTCTTCAACAAAATTGAAACCAACATGCTAGGGTTTAATGAAAAGCCCCACTTGATTAAAGAAATACGGGCCTCCTTGAAAGGTTTTATTTCAATTCACCATGCAAGAGAAAATGATCGAAAACTAATTATTTGCCGCCATCAGGATCTTCATGTCCTCTGGATTCCAGATTCGTTGAACCCAAGCCAAAAAAGAAAGACACAACCCCATGAATTTACAGATAAGAGCATGATTGCTCCAATATGTGACATCCTCTACAACTGTATCAAATTGGATCACCAAAACACGACGATCCTAACTCCTCTCCAAACAACCATTAACTTTCTTTAAGTCATGTAAACCCTTCAAAGATACGGACCGATACAGACCCATCACCTGTGAAAATCTTCCCTTGAGGCTCCTTGACCTTTACATGTGACAAAGAAGACAAATCTGAGGTATTCATGGCCCCTGAAACATCCAGATCTGGAGACAGAACACCCGCCATCCTCCCAACTAGAAAACCCCCAAGCGAGAGTCAACCCCCACCATGGGCTCTCCAAACCTCACCAAACCATCAAGCACCGAGTAAATCACCAACAAAAAGAGAACACCAGCAAATCATTGCAGGAAAGAAAGAAGAAAAAAGAGGGCAAGAGCAAACCCACGTTGTCCCTTCGCCACCCACACCTACACCAGGCCACACCCCCGCGCACAGACCCCACCTACAGAACTCCAAGCCCTCACAGCTCCTCCTCCCAACGCAGTTCCAGGCTCACTCAACACCAAACGCGCTCGAGAACACTGTGTAAGCAAGGTGCACGGCTAGGGTTTCCCTCGTCAACGCCTGCGCACTCCTCAACGAACACCATCAACCATCAAAATCAAAATCAAAATTAGCTTATTTCTTTTCAATTTAATTATTTAATTAACTAATTAATTATTTGATAATTAAATAAATTCTTTAATATATTTAATTATTCAATTTTCTAAACATATCTTTCTTAAAAATAAATAAAAATTTTATTTTATTTATTTTCTCCTCTCGTGCACTCAATTAAATAATTTTTAAATATTTAATGCTAATTAAGTCTTCACCTCCACCTCTCAAAATACCACTTACTTTGAATTATACTAATTAATCAGTTCACTTAACTGATCAATCAATTTTGTCTATTTCCATCGTGCAATTAGTTATCTTCCAATCAATTCTTCTCATCCATTGATCTTCATTTCTTCTCATAAAATCACCACCATTGATCTATATCAAAAATCTTTAAAATTAAGCATCTTTCATCAAACTAAACCCTGACTAATCAATCATTATCAAATATTATTAATATCAGGCTAGCAATCTTATTAATCTTCATCCATCATTCAACAACCACGTTCTTTGAGCTTTTGTGCGCACTCAATTGAGATATAGTGTTAGAGATACAATTTCGAGAGCAACACATAATACATCACTAAAGTGAGAAGAGCAATGGAGGTAACATCACTCAATTGAGATATAGTGTTAGAGATACAATTTCGAGAGCAACACATAATACATCACTAAAGTGAGAAGAGCAATGGAGGTAACATCGATGCTTGTTGATAGTCTTTGGCTATGTTAAGGGTCAGCACCCTAGTTAACGTTGCTTTATTAATCAAAAACATTGATGCTTGCTTGAAAGGGTATACTTTGGCTTATATTTGTTTGATTTCATTGCATTATACTTACATATTCCTCCAATTGTTTTGAGATTTAGAGGAAATTATGTGTTTCCTAGGGTTTGTGGTTTCCTGATGATGTTTCACACTAATTTCCATTTCTAACCTCACACAATTCCAACTCCTCATATATGAGAATGATAAACAAACCTAATCAATCAATCAACATGGAATTGATTTTAGATTGTATATGCTTTATCTAGTTAGTAGAGTAGATCACTAAGTGGAATTGGATACACTTTTGTGATCCATATATTTACTACAATTATTGATCTCCCAAGCTAATAAATTTGGGTCATCGATCAAGATTCAACTTCAGAATCATTGTTCAACTCTTAAAGTTCTTGTCTACAAATGAAGAGCAATAGATGCCATATACTCATGGTAGGACACTTTGGTGCAATTATCATATAATATTTCAAGCTACGTTTATATGTAGATATTTAAACAGTGTTTCCTGTAGTGACATGTCAAAGAATTAATAAAGGTTGAAGCATTCATTTTCTAGTTAAGGGAATGCTCTATGGAGACTAATGGGATAACATGATGAATATCTATGGAGTACCATGCTAAATATTAATAGGGTAAATTAATGTAGAGGGTTGAAGCATTCATTTCCTAGTGGGTGGAATTATATGTGGAGATTGGCAACAACTTATGGGACAACTGAATGAATATTTATGGAATGATGTCTCATCAAGGATGACATATTTGTATAAACAATGGTTTCCCCTTTCAACAAAAGATCCTAGGGAATATCTTGTATTTCATTAGATAAAAAGCTAAACAAATGGTATGCTAGTAACAAACTTTGTTCCTTCTTAGCCAAGAGTGTGTGCAATAGAACAAATGACAAGAGATATCTTGTGTCAACAATATGATTAGGGTTTACTATAAATTGAAATTATCTCTTAGGAAAAAGGATAGCTTTGTCAAATTTGTGTCCTCTAGTCATAGCATTCTCTAGTATTAAATTTCATAGTTTAAAATTAAGTCTTGTATATTTCAATGTCTACAAATCTAAAAAAGGTGCTTGTAAGAAGCTACCCTCTCCACAATGCAAGGTCTCCATTTTTAGTGAGAAATTTAAGTAATATTCGATTCTTCTTTATAGGTAAAAGATTTTCATTAATAGTATAAAAAACTATTTATTCATTTATGGATTTTCAAATAATGTTTTGAGATGCAAACGTTCCTAATTTTGAGACTTACATTTAAGTGAAATTGTAAAAAAACTAACACATCATAATTGTACTAATTTGTTTTGTATTGTTTCATGTCTAACTCTTGGGTTTGGATTTAAATACACATTTGTCCATTGTTTTAAGTTTTAACTATATCACTAATTGAATTAAAACAATGACCCTCTTTTAGTAAATTGGCCATGGCTTATAATGAATTATCTCCTCTTTTATGTGTAAATTTTTATGTTGTCCTCAAAATTCACATAAATTTATTAATATGTATCTACCAAATATTTTGAAAGCCAACACTTACTAGTCATCTCTAGAGAGTTGCATATTGTTTGAGTTTTCGTTAGTTACACATGAAGTTAAAAAAACTGTGTATGATCTTACATTTGGGGAAGTGGCCTAATTTTGTATCTTTAATAGCATAATAGCATGATCTATGGCCTAAGAGATTTATAATATACAAGGCATCTAAGCTAGTTGAAAGGGTATTAAATGATAGATTTTTAGATTACCCTTACATACATGGCATTACTATATTATTTTCTTTCATCTCTAGGACCACCCTACTTGGTCTAACAGATCAAAAGACCCATACATTCACTACTCATTTCCTCCACAAAAGTGGAGAACCATTTTATACCTTAAGTTTATAGCAATTAAATTGCAAGTTGAAATGATTCCATTCCCATTTCCAAATCATAGGACCTATTGAATTACTACTTGAAAACCATTAAGATCCCTTCAATTGATAAAGTTTAAGTCCACTCATTCACAACCATATTTCCTCTAGAAATGTGGAGAACCATTTTATATTAATAAGTTTACAATCATTAAAGTTCAACTTAAGATAATCCCATTCCCAACTCCTAGTCATAAGACCCATTGATCTACAATTTAAAGACCATTAAAATCCCTTTAATATGAATATTGAGGGTTATTAAGTGTGTAAGGCAATTACATCAAAGTAATATCGTGCTAATATTTTCATTACTTCCCAAGTACACAAAATAAGTTGTATCAAATAATTAAGAGTATAATGTAAAATCATGTAAAATAATCAACATTATAAATAAAAGTACAAAAATATGTTTATTTCTATGGGCAAACTAGGATTTCATATGCACACATTGGGATGCTTCATCATTGGGCTACCAATCCTTTGTTACCAGGGCTTTTGGTAAGCTCCTTTATCTTTATTTCTAAGGACAAACTAGGACTTTATAGGCACACAATGGGATGCTTTACAATTGGGCTACCAATCCTTTCTGACCAAAGCTTTTGGTAAGCTCCTTTCTGCAATTTGGATGCAACTTGTTTTCTTTGAACAATTTCCCCCAAACCCTAGCCTTGAACCAGACTTCGTGTTAAAAACTCATCCTTAAGCTGTAAACTCCATGTTATTTGCATGGACCTCACATATACATATCCATCAATAAACTACTAATCCTTTTTTTAACCACTTAATATAAAGCTCCTTATTATAGTATAGAGAGGGCTCAGTTTATCCAACACTAACCCCTTCAGCTACACTGGTGCATGGAGATCCTAGTCTGCCTCTACTGCCATGTTAAATTTTCAATGACCGACCAGAGCTCTTACCTACAACCTCCGATTTACATGTTCAGATTCTGGCAAATCTTTGTAACCAGATTTGCCAGTTGGCTAGTTATCGTTATTCAATTTAGCATTTAAAAGGAAACTTAGTAAGCAAAATCAACATGAGCAACTCCCAAGGATTGAGAAACAACACTAGTGGGCAAAAAGACCAGCACAAACAACTTCCAATGGCAGGCTGGCAAGACAGGGTAAAAGTAAGGTCGTCTCTTTTAATAATCAATTTTTTGAAGATAACAACTATTTAACGGCATGAGTTGTGCGTCACAAGAATACATTGGATGCAAAGCATTCCAAATAGCATTTTAAAATCTGGTGCGAAAAATAGAAAACAAATAATTGCAATTCACAGTATATGTAAAAATTCTACTACATAACAAAAATTAATAATACCATCTACAGATCAAACCAACAAATAAAACTGCTGTTGTAGATGATCGAAACAGCAAATGGTCCTGGTTTTGTTGGTTACATTTACAAACTCATTATAAACATTTTCTAAGACCCTATCCCTTGCTGGGAATTAATGCTGCAATATCCACTAATGGCATTTGCAATCTGTTAATGGGTCAACCTTCGACTGGGTAAGCAATCATGGCGCCATTAGACTTTTACAGTCCACATCACCAGGATAAACCGCCTCTGCTGACGGCTGTGTATCCCTTGATGTCTAGAACCAAAAGCTCAAACTCCTCACAACCGTTGACTATCATTTGAGGTGCAAGCCTTACCAACTCCAAGTAACTAAAAGATTCTGATTCTAAAGGATAAGCTGGGATTAAAGTAATTCTCCATTGGATGGATTAATTTTAATCATATTTATTAGTTAGCGGGGAACACCGCCACCATTGTATTTCTGCTATTTGCTACTTCCATTTAGTATTACTATTGACTGTCTATATTGCCTTTGGTTATTGGATGGTCACTCCATCCTCTCTACCTTGATTACTTTTATTCTTGTTCCCTCAATTCCCTCGTTCTTCAAAAATTATCAAACATATCCCAGTGAACATAGTTTATTCCTGTTGAGCTACTCTCTTTAATTATCTGTTTATGAGAAAGTGCTGGAGCAGACTACTATCTGTTGTTACCTTCCTTTGGAAAATGAAATGCCCGCTCTTGCATTAGATAACAGGTTAAGTCGAAGCCAAATCCACATCTCATGCAATTTTGCAGAACACAAGGTAACTGATAAAGAACACTTGCTTAAGGTGTATTTGACACACTGTGAACCACCATGGTTTGGTGTTAGATATAGCTTAATCTCAATCACCTATTGCAGACCACCCTCAATCACCTACCATGTCAATGGTCTCAACTACAATTTAGCTTAATCTCAATCTTTTGTCAATGCTCTCAACTACAATTTAGCTTAACCTCAATCTTTTGTCAATGCTCTCAAGTCTCAACTACAATTTAGCTTAATCTCAATCACCTGTTGCAGACCACCCTCAATCACCTACCATATCAATGCTCTCAACTACAATTTAGCTTAATCTCAATCACCTATTGCAGACCACCCTCCCCAAAGGCAGCTCTCAGACATAAACCATGTTTATGTGAAGACTGCATACTACATATGATAAATATATTGTCACAATTTAGAACAAGACGATACATTTTAAAAACAAAAGAAGTTTACAGCAAGAGTCAATTCTAGACATTCTTTCTTACCATGCTATAAAAAAAGCAAACAGGCATAAACCACATCTTTAGTTCATTACCAAAACAATAACCATTAAAGAACATATACATCATTTTTCCTAATGAAACAATCCAAGATCCTACCATACTGAAAAATGCTCATGATCTAGTTACATGCTGCCTTGGTTTCCAAAAATTTTCACAACAAAATGACTAGAAGGAAATCATTATAATTCATAACTACATGCTGCTTCAGAACCATCAACTTCATAAGCTGAAATTGGCAGAAACAATTATCAGCGACTCAGCAGCCCTGCATACATTTTAACTTGATATATAGAGATCTGACATAAGTACCATATAACAAGTTTCTCCATGTACATGACTTAATTCTTCAAATCCATTCTTCTTCCCAGCTTGCATTTTTAGAAAATACGCATTCCTGTCCATAACTGTCATGCTTGTCCCCAAAATAGAAACTGTTTGATAAGTTAACAAAGAAAATATACAGACAAAAGTCGCAATCAGAGACAGTACTTTTCAGATTCCTGTACAGAGTCAATATTTTGATGTAAGTTTTAAGAGCAAACCATAGTGATCACTTGGCAAAACAGGCAGTGTCAGAATTTGAGACTGCTTTCTGGTTTTCTTCTCCTTTGTGTGAAAAAGCCCAGGAATTGGTTCTGTCCCAACCATATCAATGCTCTCAACCTCAAAATCTTGTAAATGACAAAAGATTCTGTCTAGGCGCTTTCGCAAGACACGATTTCCAGTTAACATTTTGTTCGATTTAGTATCATATGTCCAGCCATCCTACAAAACCCATACTACTAATTAAGTAGTAAATCAGAATAAAATATCCAAATGAGAGTTTCTTTATGTGTTTCAATTAACATTAAAACGAAACCAGAAAACCAGAAATGAGCACCACAAAGATACAAGGAGCAGATGCTTGAACTACCCTACCTTACCAGGTCTGAATTTCACCCAAACATCATACCACCCATCAGGAAGAGGAGGCTCCCCATCCAGCCTATCATCCCAATTCATATCTCCTGCAAAAATGACATTTGGTAGATTCTTCAAAACATTAAAAGATTCCTTTGCCTGAAAGATGCGTTCTGCACTATACATCTGATCCCACTTTGGAGGAGCAGGACAGGGACTTTCCAAGTGACTAGTAGCAATGACTAGCTGTTTGCTCCCACTTGTATCCACATCTGCACGACATAGTTCTCTTCCCATGATTGAATTTCTGAAGGGACTTCGCTGGAAATTTATAACAGGTAATCTGCTCAACTGTTATTAACAAATATAACACATCCATAGTTAAAACAGACTTCAAACCTGAGTGCTAATATATCAAAAATAGAAGCATTGAAATATCTTTTCTCCTGCTAAATCAGATTTATCACAGTTTTTGTAACTATGGTTTGTATATCATTAGCATCAAAAACAGTCCACCATCAGTAACCCTAAACTGCATACAACCCTACATAACCACCAGTTATTGCAATTCGTTATTTTTTGAAATGGAAAGTTGCATTGGGAAATACTGAATTTAAGGTGCATTTGAGGAATTCAAAATGAAGTCAGCATTTTCAAACCATTTCCTAGAATTTTACAATGTATGCCCACTGCAATATTGATTTCACAGGTTAACTGTCATATCTCTAAGCAGGCAATCCTGTTACTTCTCAGTAATCTCTTCCTCCTCCTATACAAACTGTCTCCTTACTTGTAGCACTTGAACATGTGTCCTTTACACATTTCAAGTTTCAACCAACACACCTGATATAGTCTATGTCCCCAAAGCTCAGCTTCTAAGTGCACATTGTTCCTGTATATACCCTCTTTTAAAGTTCTAACCTTTTTAATTTCACTAAACATGCCACAAAGGATGGCTAGTCTCAAGAGCTTTGTATGGAAGAAGCTCAAATAAATCCTGGCAGAAGGATAAAGGTGAACAAACGTAAGAAAATTTCGGAAAATTCCAATGGTAAGTTTCAGGTGTGAGAAAATGAATCTATTGTTCACATGAACCATATGCACACTTACGAGTGGCAGGTTCCTATTGTTCTCATTTGACATTGCATATCCCTGTTTATTTTTACTTAAATGCTATTTTAAAAAAAAACTAAAATAACACTTGTATCCGTTGTGAAACATTGGCCAACATGCTTTGCATTTACCTGCTTTTGTAGATAACAGAGAAAACCATAGAACCTATCTTTTTCCAATTTTTCAGACAATAGATTTCATCAGTTCACAAGATTCTTTCAGAATATTAATCACTTTGTTTTAAAGGAACATCAAGAGATTAAGGTAAACTTCTATGTTTGGAGGGGCTTAATGTGTATCTCCAGTTTCAATTTGGTGAAAATTGGAGCAAAATCGGCTAACTTATGGCCAATCAGAGGTTAAGCCCTGCCTGGGAACCAGTCAGAGTTTGGTCAGTTCTGGGAACCACCAGAACTGTCGTCTGGTTCCCAGTCCCTCTCTTCATGCTGACAGTTCCTCTTATGATTTCACCAACAAGTCTTAATACTTAGATTATTTCAATAAGTCAAAGGTCGGAAATGTCGACAAGTTCCAATTCTTGTCAATATCACCAACAAAGATTATGAAGTGTGTGGTTCACGATTGAGTTGGAAGCGATGGGCTCGGAACCCCCGACAAAGGTTCACATAGTTGCACGACGCTTCAAAAGTTCCCAATGGCATCAAAACCCCTGACAAAGGCTACAATGAGCAACATTTTAGGAACCTCCAAGTAAGGGCTTTGTGTGGAATTCTCGAAGGGCTTGTGACCCTTGACAAAGGCAACAAAAGCTACACATCAGCTTTTCAAGAGTACCTGAGGAGTTGGAAACAACTGATAAGTGCTCTATCTCGGGTTCTTGATGGGACTAAAACCCCCAACAAAGTGGTAAGCGCCAAAAACAACCAAAGGGGTCAAAAACAATTATAAAGTCCAACAACTGGGATCAAAGATGCTGGTGCACATTTGACACATGTCCTACCATGTCAGGACATGAGATGGTCATGTGCCAAGTCCACCATATCCTACTTATAAGGTGAATTGCATTCATTTTTTAGGGACTTCTACAAGAAAATTTAGTGAGCTTTCAGCCCAAAAGGACCACTGAGAGACAGAATTTTGCGGAGCTGCAGATAGAGAAGAGTGACAACTATTGGGAGAGTCTCCTACAGGGGTTTGCCTATAGAGAAGGGTTGACCAAGAGCAAGAGAATGGCACAGAGAGAAAGGACATGAAAGAAGGCCGAATTTGTAATGTAAATGTAATGTCCCCTTTTTATAATAGGATTTAACAATTAATAATTATAATAAGTTAAAACGTAAAATAATAAAAAATATAATATAACATAATTAAAATGTAATTAAATTAATGAAAAGTCAAAACGCATGGAATGAAGAGTTATGACTCTCTCAAACATGAGATATAAAAGGGAGAAGAGATCATTTGAAAAGAAAAAAGGAGGGAAGAAATGAATGGAAGCATATGAACTAAGGAAGGATTAATGGAAGAAGAAGAAAGGAATGGGAAGTAGAAAGGTTGTCTCTCTTTCAAAGGGCAAAAGTTATGAAGTGTTACACCATTTCAAAGGGTGGAAACTGTGAAAGGTTGTGTCTCTTGCCAAAGGGCAGGAATGATGAAGAGATGTGATCTCTCCCTCACATGGGAAGATGTAAAGAAAAAAAGGTTCATATAAGGAAGAGATGGAAGGAGATCAATTTGGAGAATAATATATTATTCTCAAAGGTTATTCTCAAAGGTAGCAATGAAGGGTGGTGACTCAATTCTAATGAAGGGTGGTGACTCAGACCTTTCACCAATAAAGTATAAAAGAGATCATTCAAATCATTCAAGGATCACTTGTCAATCATCATTCCAATCATTCAAATCAAGCAAACAATCAATCACTTAATCATCACTCGCCAATACCTCAAATCATCAAATCAAAGGGATTCATTCATTCAATCAATCAATCATCAAAGAGATCAGATTTGGTATTAATAATAAGTATACAGCAGTCCGATTCTATAAGTTAGCTTTGGTTGAATTCCCTATACATAGCAAAATGAATACTATTTATATCTGCACCCTGTTGATTAGTGATGAATTGCTGTTTACGACTGTCTAATATAGCATAATGAATATTATTTCTATCTGTTCATTGCTGATTTATATTGTGCTGTTGCTTATGACTGTTTAATATATAGATATATAGAATACATGACATAATATAGGATGTTCTATATATATTCTTTTCTTCAACCATGGTAGGGGTAACGAGGGATTACAAGGAGGGGAATGGTGATGGGCTACTCTTCTAGGTATGCCACCTCATGGTGGTGACCAAATGGTCACATGAGGCCAAGGGGGTACAAGGGGTACTGCCTTTGGGCTTAGAAGGAATGGACTTCCGGGGCACCCTATTGTGATACTCCTCATCCCTCTATCATGGCGAATTAATATACCAAGAAGTCCAATCATCAAAAGAGATGGTATATCCACTCTTGGGCCTAGGGTAGAGGATCTCTAAGGCACCTTAACGAGTCGCCTTATTCTATTTTCCCCATGGTTGAATTTCCCCAATAAATTAGAGATATCTTATGATTAAGTTTATGTTCCTAACCCTAGTTGAAAAGTTACATGGAATTGTGATTTTAGGGCAAAAACTAGGGCATTTACAAAAAGGGACACTACAGTAAATCTGAATTGTCTGTAAAGTCTTGAAGCAGTTGCATGTATTATTTTGTAGCTTTTGTTGTGTGATGCAAGTCGTGTGGGCTGCGTGATTGGGTGGTTTGACAAGACCCCCTAATCACGTTTGCATCAATATCAACATATAATAATCATGATTTTCATTTTCTAAAATACTAAAACCAATAATTAAGCTATCAAGAATCTTATATCACATCCAATGCAGTCATATTGTAATGTCCCCTTCGCAGCCATATGTGCCAGTCAGGGACCCTTAACCTATTTTTATTCCCATATGCTAATTGGGAGTAAAAAGGGAATAATCAATTAACTAAATTAAGTTGTCTAAGCTCAGGTGACTTGTATTTAATTAATTTTATAAATTGAACCATTAAACAGAAAGTGACTTTTTGGAACGTTAAACTATAAAGTTAAATTAATGAAGTCACTTGGTAGGAAATTGAATATTTTTTCCTTTTTGAGGAAAAGCTTATAAAAGGAGTAATTGGAAGGAAGAATTGCATTCTTGGATTTTCATTTGCATATTCAGCTGAAAAACAAAAACCCTTTTGGCAGTTAGTTTTGCAAAACAAAATCCACCTAGCTGATCAGGTGGATTCACTCAAAATCCATAGGTGATATAAATGTTTAAAGTTTATGTTTAATGTGCTCCAGGTTAAAGAATTTGAATGTATCGCAAGCAAATATTAATCATTTCATTCAAGAATAAGGTTTGGGGAAAGGCATTGGTCGAGTTAACTGCATTTAGCTATTTTCCCAGTCGCAACACTTCTAGATGGCCGCCATCTGCAATTGTGTATTCCTATACAAAGGATGTTGCAATCTTCAGGAAGTCAGACGAGATTGTTTTTCTGTGGGCAGCTGCTGTTACTAAACCAGGTCATGAGGATATATTGCAACGCAATTTTCTAGGGGTTGTTTTAAATGTTACATCTCCTATAACATTGCTCATCCGGTCTGAAAATAGGGTGTTAGAAATAACAAGTGGTTGCTATATGTTCAATGGGAAATTCAACTGAAGCCATAATATTAACCAGCGCTATCTTTCCTGGCAGCTGCAGTCAATAAAGGAAGTTGCTGCCATTTTAAGTCAGCTGGAAGGTATTTACTGGCAACAGCAACTATAAACTGGTGCCTCTGTAAATAGGCACAGTATTATTTAGAGGTTGCACAGGTGTGAAGATGAAGGGGCCATGACATACATAAAAAGTTTCCTACCAGTCTGGCTCTAATGGCGAATGCAGGTCAAGCATGGAGGTGACAACTTGAAGATTGATTCCAGAAGTCCAAAATTCATCCGATATATTAAAGGTTTAGTATTAAATCAAATTACTAGCTGTGGGCTTTACCAGTTTATATTCTCCAAAGCTGCTACTGTTTGTATTTGAACTGAGTAAATCACATAATCCACGTAATGGTTGCCATCCAAGTTAGTGATATCTATCATATCTAGTAATATTAAAACATCACATAAGAGCTGGTAATAGTCTTTTCTATGCCAAACTTGTACAAACATTCCTGTCACAACTTGTCAAACACCTACAAAAATACAAAAAAAAAGACCAGCATACTACACATATCCATGGCAGATTATAACCTATGATACTGGATTCGTGCACTGGAGGCCAGAATCCGGTTCGGGTACGAGTCGGAATCAGGTATGGGCTGAGTTCGCACCTAGGTTCGCCACCAGTTCGGCCCCGCCAGCTCTCATATAACCGAAAAAAAATCCAAATTTTCCCCAACGTATTTTGAAAAGGCTTATGATAGAATTGAATGGCCATTCATAAAGGGAATGCTGAAAGCATTTGGTTTTCCTCCAAGATTTTGCAAATGGATTAGCATACTATTCCAGGATTCCTCTTCTATGATTGACATAAATGGCCAGATATCTGAACCAATTGAATTGCAAAGGTCTATCAGACAGGGATGCCCCAATGCCCCATTGCCCCTGCCTTGTTTGTCATTGTTGCAGATGCCCTGTTTTAAATTCTTTGAACCCACACCATATCCCCTCCTCTGAGGGGTATCTACTTACCTAATAAAGATGTGCTTCTTAATGCTCAGTTTGCAGATGACACCGCTTTGTTTACTGAATTATCTAAAGAGAATTTTGATAATGTGGTCAACATACTACAAGTCTTATGTGAGGCTTCTGGCTCTAAGGTGGCTCCACACAAGTCTACTGTCATAGGACGGTCAGATCACCCCCCCAACTGGCTCTCTGCCAAGGGGTTAGGGTGGTCTGGGCCTTCCACGATAGTAAGTTATCTAGGTATTCCTTTTGCAATTTCTCCTTCCCTTAAAGATGTGGGATTAGTTGTTCAGAAAAATTGAAAAAAAGCATGTAAAATGGCAGACTCATCTTCTTTCACTGGCTGGGCGAGCTCAAGTGGTCCAAAAAGCTCTTTCCTCACATGCAATATACCATTCTTCAGCCTGGTTGTTTTGTAATGTGCATTTCAATAAGCTTGAGAGGATCCTCAGAGACTTTCTCTGGTCAGATGGGAAGGGAAATAAGAAACGGCACTGTGCATCATGGAAATGGTGCTGTTTGCCTAAGTCTCAAGGTGGGCTGGGATTTAAGAGATCTAAAAACTCAGGGCATAGCATTAGCTTCTAAGTGGATTTATAAGGCTACTCAAGGCAATGAACCATGGAAGGTTCTGATTAGGAATAACATTACCTTGTCTAAACCCATGAATGGTAAAAGCTGGTCCAGTATGAATCTCTTTGATATTTTGTTGGGAGATTTTGATGTCAATGTCCATGGTTCGGTGATCTTCTCTTCATTATGGAAGGCATGGATTCAGGTGAGGAAGTTGATTAAGCATGAAAGTGCCTTGGGCGAATCCCCACCCTACTGTGTTTTTGATGGATCTATATGGTGGGGACTGTCTGTCAATGATAAACCCTTGGCCCTGACTAAGAGATGTCTGCAAAAAGTTGGAATTCTTTGGGCATTACTTCTTTTGAGGACATCTTAGTTGATGGCAGTATTGGTTCATGGGAGCAGTTGGCTAGTAAATATGGCATCCCTTCTTCCCAAAAGAGGACTTACACTATGATAACAAAGGCTATTGGCCCTTGCTTACCTAGCAAATGGGTTCATAGCACACAGAGTTTGGATCAGATCAGATGGTTAGATGGGTCTAAGTTTCAGGAGGTTATTGTTAAAAAGATATATGATTTGCTTGTTCAGAATTCTGAAATTTTGCAGAGTTTTAAAAAATTTTGGCATAATGAATGGTCGGACTCTAAATGGCTCTCTATTTTTAACCTTTTATGGCACAACCTTGCTGAACCCAAGAAAATTGTGTTTCGCTGGCTTTTATTGTTAAAAAAGCTTCTTGTTGCTGATGTTTTAGCTGATATTGGCTTTACACCCAGAATCTGTGAAAACTGTCAAACGCCTGAGACCTTCGAACACCTTTTTTTGATGCCAGTTTGCAATTTCAGTTTGGTCTGTATTCTTTGGTTTTCCTGTTAATTGGAAATTGGAATGCTAAAGAGAAAATTTCTTGGATGGAAATTCTTGCTGGTTATGTTGATGACTTCAATGTTAATTTGAATAGATTTTGGTTTGTCTTTACCTGTGAAGTCCTGTGGTTTTTGTGGAAAAGGAGGAACGAAGAGATTTTTCAAAAAAGGAGACACCAGTTGATTTTATACTTCCAGATTAATGTAAAACTTAGAAATCAAAATTTAGTTTCTAATTAAATTGTTTGTTGTAAATTTTAGAGATTCTAGATCTAGGCATAGCATGGAAATGAACAAATAAGAACAAAACACAATTACCTGGGAAAACTTCCTAGGAGGAAAAACCCAGCCAGAAAAAATCCTCAGATCTGATTATGGATTATATTCATATGAAGATTACAACAATTATCGTTAGTACTTGAAGATGATTGCACATAGGGCTGATAAAATCTTCAACAAGTCTGCACTTTTGTAAGTCTCAAGCCTGCCCCATTTAACACAATAATCAGCAATTAGATCCACACCCTAGGTCTGCACTTTATTGTATCTTAAGTCTGCACCTTTGCCTGAAACTGGACTGCAACCCTAGCTGCTTGAATCTGGAATAGTTCGCCCTCCTTGTAATGGTATTTGCAGAATAGTTCACCCTCCTTGTAATGGTATTTGCCCTTGATATTAGTGCCTTTTATGACAGATACAAATCGCCAATATTACTTCTTCAAACTTCGCATTTTAGGCAGAGGTATAATTCGCATGGAATGATGAATGAGTGAATGATAATGTGAAGTTGCTATTTATTTATATTGGGAGCAATGTCTTTAGTCATGTCAGCTTGCTTTATAATTTATTTTATTTATTACTTTTCCTTTTAACCTTGATGGAATAGGGTCGGCCCTATTTTGGAGGAGCACGTTGAGTGTGGCGTGAGCAAGTTTAAGTGGTGTCGTGGGGTTTAGGGCCCAGCCCTACACGTTGAAGAAAGGGGCCAGCCCTTGGGGTGGATTCCAATGTTGCCCAAGGCAATTGGAATCTGCCATTCCCTAATTACAATCAACACTCCCTCTTAATTAGGGAGGAGAAACATAACCATAATCTTCCATCTTGCACACAAGCAAAGAATGGATTACATAATCAGAATATTGTAGTCTTCCATCTTGCACACAAGCATATAATGGAACTACGAAATATAATCTTCCAGCTCACACACAAGCATAGACTGGATCCACCTTACATTGCCCGCAGAGGGTGGAGAGGATCTTTTCTACCATCTTACATTGCCCGCAGAAGATGGTTAACAATTACTCCTCCCTGAGAAGATTACAATACCACCTTACATTGCCCGCAAAGGATGGTTAACAATTACTCTTCTCCCTAAGAAGATTACAATACCACCTTACATTGCCCGCAGAGGATGGTTTGATACAACACAATGTATTACTGAGGTTGAGACTCCCTCTCAATCAGGGTTTCATTTTCCAAAACACCGAGTCTGTCCCTGAAGAACACAAACTTCACTTTAGACAGAGACTTGGTAAGAATATCTGCAATCTACTCATCAGTGCTGACATACTTCAGCTGAATGGCCCCTCTTTGCACCATATCTCGAATGAAGTGATAATGAGTTTCCACATGTTTTGACCTGTCATGAAACACTGGATACAACTCTGATTATCACAATGAATAACTGAAGGATCCCAAGGGTGACCAAACAACCCAGCAAGAAGCTTACAAAGCCACACTACTTCTCTAGAAGCTACGCTTGCTGCAATATACTCAGCTTCAGCAGTACTTAGTGCAACTGAAGATTGTTTTTTGCAAGCCCAAGAGATCACTGCAGATCCTAAGCTGAAACAAATACTGGAAGTGTTTTTCCTGTCTTTGACACTTCCAGCCCAATCTGCATCTGAATAACCTTCCAAGGTTATTGAAGTGTTAAGTGGATACTTCAACCCATAACCAACTGTGCCTCGCAAGTATCTTAGAATGTGCTTGGCTGCAACAAGATGAACATGTTTGGGCATGCTCATGAATTGGCTGAGAGCATTCACTGCAAAGCATATGTCAGGTCTAGTGTTAACTAGATACATCAGTGAACCAATCAACTGCATGTACTCCGATGGATCTGCAAAATCAAAATTAGCTACAGAAACACTTTAACTTCTTTAAGTTAGATTCCATAGGAGTAGACATAGGTTTACAATCCATCATTCTAAATCTTTTCAAGATATCAATAGTATACTTTCCTTGACTTAGAAAAATTTCGTTAGATCTTTGCCATACTTCTAGACCTAGAAATAATGCATTAGACCTGAGTACTTCATTTCAAATTCTGAAGCTAGTTCTTTCTTACATCTAATGATAAGTTCATCTTTACCAGTAAGAAATAAATCATCCACATATAGAACTAGAATTAGCATTTCATCATTGGATAACTTAAAGTAGATATTAGAGTCAGCATCATTTTTACAAAATCCTAAACTTAACAAGTATTTGTCAATTCTTTCATACCAAGCACAAGAGGCATGTTAGAGGCCATACAGGGCTTTCTTCAATCTGCACACATGAGTTACTCTATCCTGAGTCTCATAACCCTCAAGATATACCAAATACATACTCAAGATATACCAAAGTAGCTGGAACTCCCTCTCAGGAGCAGCTGTGTCCAATCACAGCTTCCAAAGCACTCGAACTTCCTTCGAGTGTATGCCCATCCCAATAATTTCCCTTGAAGAATTAGTATGCCCTGTTTCAGAAGCACTCCAAGCCACTGAAAGATCCAATCAATTTCTTGTACTCAAAGATAGGAAATCATACACTTAAGCATCAAGTCAGTTCAATCATAATGAAATTAAAAAAGCTTGACCCAAGAAAAAAAAAATTTCATGCTAATACTCATAATAAAAAGGTAATCAACCAACATAAGTTAGAGTATACCAAACTCAGAAGGAGGCGCTCCCTCTTAACTTCTGCACAATCAATCTTTTATGTTAATCTCAAAGATCCTGTCCATCTATCTTTCAATCAATAAGGTGGACCCATAGCACAATTGTTGAGATAAGATGAGGATAACTTCCATCAAGAGATTACACAACAAGATTGCCAATCAAATGTCATCGATAGAAAACGAAAATCCTAAGAGATCAATTGCGAAATCTTTCAAAGAGGAATCACAAATAGAATCACAGATTTGTAGAAAATAGTTTCAGCCAATGAATAGCAACATTATGCAACGTTGGTAAAACAAGATATAAATTCAATCTCTTGGAACAGACGACAGAGTAAGCATAATAAAGAATACTCAAACCTCACAAATCATCCAACCGTGCCCCATCAACCTCTTATAGGAGAAGTGATGAATCTACAATTATCAAAACTCAAGATTCCATTAAGGTCCATAGTTGATCATTATCTTTGGTATTACAAAACCAAACAAGAAAGGTTTGCACTAAAACATCAAGAGCAAAAAGGGATCTTTAATACACTTCTAAAACAACAAGGAGCCACACATAACTTCTTCATAAAACATTTATAGTAGATCTCATTCTTCACATCAATGGTCAGATTTGAAGGTTGAGAACATCTCAAGGCTATGTTCTGAAACACATGATTACTAGAACAACTTATTCAGATGATATTAGCACCTTTTATGACAGATACAAATCGCCAATATTACTTCTTCAAACTTCTCATTTTAGGCAAAGGTATAATTCGCATGGAATGATGAATGAGTGAATGATAATGTGAAGTTGTTATTTATTTATATGGGGAGCAATGTCTTTAGTCATGTCGGCTTGCTTTATAATTTATTTTATTTATCACTTTTCCTTTTAACCTTGATGGAATAGGGTCGGCCCTATTTTGGAGGAGCACGTTGAGTGTGGCGTGAGCAACTTTAAGTGGTGTCGTGGGGTTTAGAGCCCAGCCCTACACGTTGAAGAAAGGGGCCAGCCCTTTGGGCGGATTCCAATGTTGCCCAAGGCAATTGGAATCCGCCATTCCCTAATTACAATCAACAACACCTTGCTGAGTTTAAAAGTGAACTCGCATACCTTTTGATCGTGTTTCAGGTTGTAGCGACTATCGACATTCCAAAGGAGAGATTTATGATTTTACTCAAAGGTGTGATGCTGTTATACAAATCTGATATCCAGTCAGCTCATTTCTTCCAATATGGGAAAAAAGCTGAATAAGGAAGAACTGAACCTTCTCAATCAGTCTTAAGGAGAAAAAAGCAAATTGATGAAAGAAACAAGGTAGCTCCCTACAGGAATGAAGTCAAATGGGATCAGCCTATTGATCCTAACATTGAACCACCACTGGGAGCATATGAATGTGATGTAGCAGAATGCAGCAATGACATCATAGGATCATGGGACTAGATGACCTAGTAGATGCAGCAGTAAACTGGAATTCGTCATCTAAGTATATATGGAACCACTTTGTTATGTTTTGACAGAAGTTGCTCTGTTTTTTTGTTATTAAAATATTGTAATGTTTCTATAATGGTTATCTTAGTTGGTTTAGGAAGTTTCCTTTTCTGCGTTTTGTTAATGAATGTTTCGTTTAGAAACATCCTCTTGTAAGCTCTCTTATAAATAGAGCCTTTCGACTCTATTGTAAATATCAATTTATAATAACATGGTGCATGGTGTCAGGGGTCGATGGGGTTTTTTAAGGTTTGACAAATTTTTTTAAAAAAAATCGTGGCCTCCGAAGATCCAAGAATCATTGCCAGTATAGCAAGATGGAAGCTCCAAGGCGGAGGTGACCAAGTCAAGAAGATGATGTAATTTGGTAATATCTCCCACCATCATCCCATTCTTCACTACAAACGCTTGGATAATGTTGAGTATCAAGAGATATGCCTCATTCATTTACAACTTGTGATGAGTTACAATGAGTTAGCTAAGGTGGCGCCCAATCATCTTCAATCCTATCACTTCATTTCAAGCTAAGGTGTCCAAATTCGATGTACCTGACTCACCCATCAAAGAGGATAATTACCACATGTGGGAACAAAGTCTGATGCACCTACCATCGTCATCTATTGGTCAGTTATTCAAGGACGTGTCCCATAAAATGTAACTTTATCATTGGTCAAGCATTAAATGCTTTGTAATGGGTTTACCAAACCCTAATTAAGGTTTTTATCTTTCAATCTTGGCCATTGATGAGGATTTGATTTGAGCCACTCATTGTAATGAGAGCACTATATAAGGCTCCACTTTGTCATTTGTAAAGGTCAATAGTTAATAGTGAATAGTTCAGAAGCAAACAATAGTTAATAGTTAAATAGCAAGCAAATAATTAGAGTAGAGTAGGAAGAGAAGGCAAAGATTGTTGCCAGGACTTTTTTCGTAAGCAACATATTAATTTCATTGAAGATATAGTGAACTTTATGTGTTGATTCAGCAATTTGCACAGTCTCTACTTCTCGTTTAATTTTTATGTTGTTTAGATGATTGAAGAACTTTGTGAATGATCAATGGTGAAATTCGTGCATCCATACTACTAACACCTTGCTGATTGTGAAGTGTCTTGTGTAGTCAACTGGATCCACCTTAGCCAAGCTTGACTTCAATTATCACTCCTTCATTGATATGCTTCACCTTGAGAGTAACCATGCTTGTAGTGGTGATTTGAAAATCATTAGCTATCCTTAGAAGATCGCACAAGCCTCGTGCAGATGTTCGTCGCATGTCAAAGCAAAGCGTAGTTTAGTTTCACCAAAGTTGTCCTTCGCTCTTGTATTCTTAGGATTAGAGTAGCTTTCTAAACCCTATCCTTTTTTCCTTTTCTTCAATCAAATCAATTTCAACGTTCCAGCAATATTCAAGCATTCAAGATTCAACGCAAGTCCACCTTGTAATTCGAACAATATCACATCAAACAACTGAGTCTATCCAAGAGCACGTCAAGACCTGACATTCGGAACCTTGGAGTCATCCCATTTGATCACACAATTTAGCCATTGGGAGGATTTTGTTCAAGGGAGGATAGAATACTTAGTATTTTATTTTGTGTTGCATGAGTCATAAAACACACATCAACAAAATTATCTACTGATGAGATAAAATTTCCACAATCCTTAGATTATCTGTAGTAAGCTTCTGGATTAATTGATTGTGTGCGAGTTTTTGATCCACAATCATTAATCCAGAAACTTACTACAGATAAAATTATCTACTCTCAAAATGAAAAATAGTGAAATTAAAGAGCTGTTGGTCCTACAAAACAAGAACCTTGGTCATCAAAGCCAACAGAATATATTGGCAACAAACACAGCATAAACAATTTGGTCTTCATACAAGAGAGAGTGGAAACAAGACAAGACCGTAGAGCCACAGGTTTTGCCACTGCAGCACATACAGGTATCAACAATTGTTCGCTCAAAAAACTTGTATTTTATTTAAGAATTGCTGCATGCAGAGGAGTTATTTAGAAGATCATTTGAGGGCCAGGTGGAGAGGATGATTGGATTGGAAAATGGATGCACGGAACTTGAGTGCAGAGGGATGCATGAGCAAAAGAAAAATGCTCTTCTCTGTAGAAAAACATCCACCACAGATGCCACTATGCAAGAATCCCACCACAAATCTGGGAACACTCATAACCAATTTGGATTTTGACCATAATCTGAGGAGGACTTAAATCCAACATACTCTAGCCATTTGACTATGTATATAAGCTCTTGTCTCAATGTGAATAGAAAATGGTCAGATCATTTTACTGTCGATCTTTGTTTTAGTGTAGTCTTGGTGCTGTTTAGGTTCTACTTCTGATAGCATAGCTAGAAGTAGAGAAGCTCATGACATGGCAGTCAAGAGAAGCTCATGACATGGCAGTCATTATTACATGAATGTTCTCTGCATGTAGTTGAATATCATAAATATAATTGGAGGAATGGTTGTCTCGACTCTACAAGATGTCTTATGAGCATTGCTTTACTCACATTTCCATTCTTGTAAGGTAAAAGAGAAAGTAGATATCTTTCTCATTAAGGTTCTATTATTGTTTGATTCAAACTCACAAATTATGTCTGCATGTTCTGCACAAGCGCCAAAGAACCTATTACTCTTTTTGCAACACCTGAATTGTGAACTTAATGGGGGGAGTCAGTACTTTGAGTTTGTACTATAATGCTATGCCTTAGTAATAAACTTGTTCCATGGAGTCTCATAACAGATGTCCGGGTGAACACGGACAAATCTTAGAGACAGGGGGAACAAGAGCCTAGATTTGGGGACGGCAAGGAGACAGTGGCATGGTGGTGGGGGCAAGGGGCAGCACCCCTCAAAAGGTACAGGGTGTCAATTAAGGGCTTCAAAACCACACAAACCTTTATGGCACATGCCATTTCAATAATTTTGTTTAAAAATGCACTTTTCCTTCATTCTATCACAGAAGGCACTTGGAAGTCCCCAAGACAATCAAGAGGCTCCTGGAAGTCCTTTGGATATCCCAAAGTCCCCAAGCCGTCCCCAGATGAGGGTGGCATCCCAAAACATCCTCAAGTCTTGAGCAGCAGTTGTGGGACCGCAGGGGGTGTCTCCCTCCCAGAAATGGTGGGGATGAGGGGGGGCTAGGTTGAGGTCAGGGGCCAATGCGAGGAAAAGATTCCCATGGAACTATGGGTATAAATAATGCTTTGCTGATCATGATACTTGAAAAGGACACTTAATCACAAAATATGGCTATCAAAAATACATACAATCAGCAAGCACCATGAATTATAAGCACAAAGAACGTAATCTCTTGGAAAATAATCGGTTACAGAGACATATTTGCTGCATGAGGAACTCATTGAAATAGAAAAGCCAGGCATTGAATCACTCTAACAACAAATCCTTAATAAATAAATAAAAATCAACAGCATGTGTGTCGTCACACCTAACAATCAAGCGACCTTGAAACTTATGGCACCCAAAGAAGATCAACTACCAAGGAAATATCATAAGCTAGAAGTGCTCAAGTTTCTAAAGAGGCCTCAAAGATATTATGACTTAGAACCATTTCACATCAATGGAGATGATCAAACAAGAATTAGCAGAATCACTTTAAGCATTTCTTCGCTTTCAAAATGGCAATGTATGTTAATATAAAGCTAACACTGATATCAACATTGGGATAGAAGGAGGCCTGCAGGAAATCATGATCAGTTTTTCACTTAGCAGAGAAAAATAACAAGAGTTTAACAATATTCTGATTGAATACAAGAACATTTTCACAAAAGATTTTGCCGATGTACATCTCTAATGTTGTTGTTCATAACATTATTAGTCATCCAGAAACTGCACCAGTTCATCAGAGGCCAGTTAAATTACCAAGAAGATATCAGATCTATGCTCTGTGAAGATTGAAAAGTTACTAAAGGCAGGCTTCTTCGTACCAATGAATTACTCTCAATGGGTTTCAGACATAGTCCGAATAAGGAAAAATATAATGCATGTTATTTGCATTTACTGAGATTTAAATATCAATTTGGCATGCCCCAAAGATGATTTATGTCTGCTTTTTGTTGATGCTATTATTGATTCTACAGGTCCATATGAATATTCTCTCTGATGGATGGATTTTCATGCTATAATTAAAACAAAATTATCCATAAAGTCCAACACAAGACTACTTTACTACTGAATTGTGAACCTTTCACTACATTCTTGTGACTTTTTGGACTTGAAAATATCGATGCTACCAATTAACTCTATGTTTCATGAATTGAGTCACAAAAAGTTAAACTTATGTTGTTGATCTCCTCGAAAAATCTAAAAACATCAATACCATCCACAGAACATCAATGTTTGCTTTCTTTAAATGAAGGACACCCTTTAGATTACATCTGCGATGACTATGGTCATGATTTCCTTAGCATTTTTTATGCAGATCTAGTCTTGGAGGAGTTTCACAGCCTAGTGGGCCTCTTCTTGATGGCACCAATTTCTATCAAAAATAGCTTGATTTCCATATACCTGGATAGATTGCATTCTCAGAAGGAGAATTTGACCATCTAGCTACCTGTGTGATGCATGGAAATCCCACAATCCAATCTGTGTGTCCATCTGCCCCTTCCCATTCAAAAAGTACAAGAAATTTTGCTTTGCATAAAGTGACAGTTATGAACTATTTTCATTTCTTTATAAAGGCCTTTCATGCTACAAAGTAAGATAAAAATGCACCAATAAGGATAGGCTATTCAATCAATAAATCTAACATCATTTTGCCATATGGCATAAAGATTGAATCAATATAAATCAACAAACGAATTATTGTACAAAACTTAAATGCACTAGCCATAGGAAAATATATACTACTATAACAATATAATATACAACAATATAATGACAAAGCAACTGATGTATCATCATTAGAGTAAAGGTGGTAACAAACAAGGATGAATCACAAAGAGGGGAAAAGAGATGAATCTTACCTGAATGCAAAAATATGCTCGCATCTTTGCAGATTGAAGAGAAATTGAGCACTGGTACTTCGTCCACCAATTGGAATGTCGAAAAATTTCATATATAATGGGAGTAACTTCCTATTGCCAGAGTTCAAGCTTTGTGTAAATGAATATAAGGAAATCTATGATGCAATTAAGTGCATTTTAGGTACTTCAAACCATAAAATTAGAAATTATCTCATCAGTTGCGTACCATGTAAAAACACAGAGATGACAAAAAACATAGTGGTACCTGAAAGCAAATAATATGTGGCTGATGTTGCTCAATGAGATTCCCTAATTCGTTCATCCTTGCATGCACCTCCAAGTCTTCTCGAAACCAAACGTTGTACGTTAGAAGGACCACAGCATTTTGCTTCTCACTATTGCTTCCATTTGTTGAACTTGAATTTCCAATTTCCTGACAACCTTGAACTTCTTCAACTGACGAAAATAAAATCAACAGAATGCCAAATGATCAGATCATGTACAAGTTCTATCAACAATCATAATTATAATACAAAGACAACTTTACTTTACAAATCTCTCTAGAAATTTCCATTTTGCATATAAAGGATAAAAGAATAAATGATTGATATCTGTAAAAATAACAAAGAACAAGTCAAAAGAATGTTTCTGATTCACTTTGTGACCTTACTGCTCACGAGAGAAGTGAATTTTGACAAATGCAAATGACTATGCAAAATAGACAAAGTATGAGGCTGGTATTATTTCTTGTAATTTCAATATTTGTTTCTAAAGATCTATCTATCAAGACACAGTATTTGTCCCTCAATGAAAAATAAGTTGGAAGAATGCTTCTAATCCTCAAGTATATTTAGGTGACATGATCTGACTTTTAGTTAGAAAAATATGAGTAAATTTATGTGAAAGTAGCCTCTGATAAATAAATTTTTCACAATATACAACAAGAAAATTTGGAGGAAAAACAAATTTGTCATCCTTCACATGAAAGGGCCAATACACATCCTAGTGATTTCCACAAGAGAATGAACAACTGTAAGATGATATGAGTAGGCAATCTTAGGAGAAAGCAGGATACTTCCCTAAAATTTCTTCTACCACATGTGGCAAATGGTATTGTACACATTCCAACAGCCTAGATCACATATAAGGGTAACTAGGTGGCTAATAATTTCAAATAGTAACTCATCCAACACTTTTAGGAGTAAAAAAGAGAAGCAAGGCATTCCCGTGCCAGCATGCAAAGAGTTATCTCATTGACCTAAACCATCTGGCCATGAAACTATATTCGAGAAACCATAAACTTCAAGAAAAGAGGTGGGTAGAAGACTGATTGAAAAAGGTTGATACTGAGGAAGAGATACCATGACCAAAAACAAATTAGCATTGGAAGAGCACCACAAATGATAAAACCATTAAAAAGGGAATAGGGGAGGCATAAATGAAGAGATAAGTTATAAAAAGGGGACAAAGGAAAGCTATTGTTTACCTTTGACAAAAATGAATAAGAGTGAAAAGAGCTCTACAAGCAAAAAGAAAAAAGTCAGTTATGAAGCTGTGGAGATGAAAATTTGAGAATAGATAGGAAAGTGAGAGAGAAGATGACCAAATAAGCAAACCACAAAGCATCAACAAGTGAGGATGTATGTTCCATTGTTATCAAGGTTACCTATGGACATGGGGCAAGTGGTGGAGATAAACAACAAAGGTAGCCATGCCAACTTTGAAAGGAACAAGCCCACGGATTAGAGCCAATCAAAGGAATAACAAGGGGTTAATCAAAGAGGGAAGACAATTGATTAGGGTCAACAGTGCATTGGAAGAAATAGGGGATTTGAGTTTTGGTTCACTTGAACGGCTAACCAGATTCCTTCTAAATTATTTCAACTTGAGGAAATTGCATTTGGGCCATGAGATAATCTACCTAGAAATTTCACTAATTGAAGAGATGATTGGACTAGTTGACGATGGAGCAAAGTGTGGCTACAACAATGAGATGTGAAGTGAAAGAACAGTAGGGATTTTAAATGTCGGCAAAATCAATGACAATGTCAATACAATGATAATATTGGTGATTGGAGTATTGGCAGGTGTAATAACAAGCGGTTATAATGGCAAACAAAATGGCACTGGGTATGGTTTTCAACCTCCAAAAGCTTTTAACAATGAAGATGAATATTGCAGCTAGAAGCACTTATTTGACAAGAGCAATAGCATTCAAGTATAGATCTTAACTTACTTTGACAATGATTAATAAGTTCAGCGAGCCAACCCATGTAGAGCAAAAGAAGCACTTCCAACAAAGTGTTTCAGGGTACTGTCGAAGAGACCAATGGTGATTCCAGACTAGGATTGGAGAATTTACTTGAAGGATGTGAATAACTACCTTTCAATGTTTATTTATATGCTATAAGGCATTGTGCTCACATGATTGAGAATTGAGTTAAGATAGTTTCAAAGTTAATTAAACTGGTATATCTTGCCAATGAAGTAAGCATCCTTTATCATTTGAGCCACAACAAAAAGGAATGTGAAGCATTTGACAAATCAATGGAACAAAATGGAAGAGTGAGACTACAAACCAGTGGTGGAAATGGAGGCGGTGTTAGCAAGATAAGAAAAACAGAAGCTTGAGGCAAAGGCAAAACAAATCAAAAACAAGTGTTGATTGAGAAGGTTGTCAAACGAGAGACAAAAAAAGCAAGCTACTCCAACAAACCATTGTAAGACTCCACGAGCTTGACACTACTATACAAATGCCCAAGAGAATGTCTAAAAGTGTAACACCAAGGAAACTAGCAACCAAAAGAGCCAAGGGGAGCAAATGCCTAAACAATGATGAAGTTGTTGGTGAAAAATAAATTGAATGAATGATTCAACAATCGGATAATCTATTCAACAATATACAAGCGTATATAAAGAGATTACAAGGACGACGTTCTAAATTAAGAACAAGTCGTTTAAAGTGAACTACTAAAAAGCATAACGCTAAATAAAGCTTAAAAGTTAATTAACTAAAAAGCTAAATGAGCATTAAACAAGGAACTAAATATAGGTGACTAAAATATAATTAAAATTTCTAATACCCTCCCTTAATGGTCATTCTATCCACTAACTACCCTACGGAAGATACTACAAGTCTTTTGATCACAAACGAAAAGAACACTCTACTGCGGTGGAGACCCTCCCTGGATCTGAAAAGTGTTAATGACCAAGAATACCAGAATCCATCCAACCTGATGTTGGGTAACCAAACCGAAATTTCAAACCATGATTTTGAGGAAAAATCAGCAAACCCTCCAAAACTAAAGATACAAATCATCATTTTTTGTAGGAAAAAAAATGGTTAAAAACCCTGAAACGTCGCATGATAAAACCCCAAGCATCACGCGGCAAAACAGCAGACATCATGTGGTAAAACAGCAAACCTCACGCAGCAAAATAGCAGACATCATGTGGTAAAACAGCAAACCTCACGCAGCAAAATAGCAGACATCACGTGGTAAAACAACACTCCCTGATTTTTGAGGAAAAATCAAGCAAAACCCTCCCATGATTTTTTGTGGAGAAAAATCAGAAAACCCATGCAAGCTTTGTAGATGACTGATAATAATTTTTAAGGAAAAAATTCTAAACCTTGGGACCTATAGGATGAGGTCTGGCCTAAATCAATTTGATCAAGGCAACGATATTCAGATATCGTGAACATGCACTATTTCCAAGTGTTGTGGCAGATGTTGAACTTCTGTTTGTGTTCCAACATGATGCTGGTCAAAGATGCCATTACGAAAAATGGAGGTTGAACGAGGTCAACCTAGTGAAAGCATGAAACAGAAGAATCTGATTCAAAAATCAGAATAGAAGCAATTGCTGAAAAAACTGAAACCTTTGGAGGAGAATTCTGGCACGAATTCCAAGGTGCAAATTTCAAGGTTTGGAACAAACCCATAAATTAAAATTTTCTGCAAACTTAAAACCTGAAATTTTTCCTGAAAATAATCAGAAAAAAAATAATAATTTGTAGATAATGACTTTTTTTGTAAAAAAACCAAAAAAATATTGACAATTTTTTTTTCCCAAAAAAAGGCAAAAAAAATAAGGGCAGAAACCCTAGGTCGGATGTACAACATAAACGATGCCTAGAAGACACCAAAATTCCCGACGTCCACAGAATTAGCAAAAATCACTGACTGTTTTTTAAATTCCAAGGCAAATTCGCTGGCACAAAATTCGAGGCACGGAAAACGAGGCACCCAGGAAAATTTGAGACCAACCCAAAAAATCTCTCGAAAAACCCACCAAGGATCTAAAATCAAAATGCAAATCTGACGACTCAAAAATTTGAGGCACGGAAAACGATGCACCCATAAAAATATGACGATGACCCAGTTGAGGTCTCGAAAAACCCACCATGAATCTACAACCAGAATAAGATTTCGACATGAACTGAAGGGTAAAAACCCTAGTCGAAAATTGCAGAAACCTTAAGAAAATTTTCAATCTGCAAAAAAAAACCTCCAGGTTGTAGGCTCGAAAAATCTCCAAAACCCTAAAAAAAACATGAACTGCTGCCCAGCACAAAGAAATTCGCCCATGAACCAGAAACCCTCAAAAAGCCTTCAAAAAAGCAATATCGTTTTTTTATTAAAAAACAATTTAAAAAAATCTGGAAAATATTCCAGAAAGGACATGAATTTTTATTAAAAAATTCACCAAACTTTAAAGAATCCCATTGACCCGCTTTGATACCATGAAAAATAAATTGAATGAATGATTCAATAATCGGATAATCTATTCAACAATATACAAGCGTATATAAAGAGATTACAAGGACGACGTTCTAAATTAAGAACAAGTCGTTTAAAGTGAACTACTAAAAAGCTAAACGCTAAATAAAGCTTAAAAGCTAATTAACTAAAAAGAAAAAGCTAATTAACTAAAAAGTTAAATGACCATTAAACAAGGAACTAAATATAGGTGACTAAAATATAAATAAATATTCTAATAGTTGGAACCCACTCCGAAGGAGGTCAGATTTTCAAGAATTCAAAGCATGTTATCATTTAAGGGGGAATCAAAAAAATGAAGAGATTACAAGTAAACCTAACAAGACAAGAAAGGATGATATTGCTAAGTATAACGCGACCCATATCGAGGTTCCTATTTGCAAAACCACTAAGGCCAACAATGATCGAAGACATGGAAATATTTTAAATGTCTTGAAAGAGATATGATTTCTACGACGAGAATAAGTTGATTGTGTGCCTCTTCTATGAGGAGCAAGGAGGGTATATCAAACTTCACAATAGAGTCCAAAGGTGAAAAAAGAATTGGCAATTAACAGCTAAGTCACTAGGACAATTGAAAATCGCTGCAAGAATGGATATGAAATAGCAAAGGTTTTTATAATCCTAATTTAACTATTTTGTTAGAAGTGGATGTACAAGGCAATTCGGTAAAGATAAAGAGACAAAAAGACAATGAACACGCACGTGGCTCAATTGGTGAAAGATGGAGCCTAAGAAAACATGTAAAGAATATTTGTAGACAAAAGATCAAAAAAGATCCAAAAGAGAAATTTAGATATTTTAGGCACCCTAAAACAACAAAAAGAAGAAATGAGGACCAAGCAAAACCTAAAAGAAGCAGTAGTGACCATGATTGGAGTAAAGCTTGTTAATTTTAAGATCAGACTGATAACAGTAAGCAGAAAATAACAAAGGAAACACACATAACGCATCAGTACCTTGGGAAAACCTCCCTCTTGGAAGTGAAAAACCCAGCAACAAAGTCTAAATCTGTATTTACTATTAACTCAAACATCAGTATAAGTCTTACAACTTCACTTCACACATGAAGTGGTATAATCAGCAGATAACCCGAATTAGGGCACACAGCAGAATGAACAACACTTATCTGAGAAATTCACAATCTGATGCAGAATATTCGCCAAGTCTGAAGGTGACACACAGCCCTTAGAACAAGTTTGCAGCCCTGTGTGTGGATTCGCCAGCCCTAGCAGCAGTTCGCTGATCTCAGAGATGTATTCGCCAGCCCTAGATGAAACCTTGAATGAGTTCGCTGGTTAGAAGAACAAATTCGCTGTGGATGAGCAGAAGTAATTCACTGATCATGAGAGGATGATTTTCTGACTGTGTGTTTGATGCTTGTAAATGACTTTGTATATATATGTGACAAACTAACCTAGAAGCCTTAGGTCGGCCTTGCTAATTGAATTCATAATAATCTAAGGTTGGCACCCAATATAGGGTCAGACCAATAATCATTTACAAGTTACATTTATATATAGGGCCTGTCCTGTCCACAAGTTACATTATGTATAGGTCTTGCCCAATATTCATTACAAGTTACATGTATTTGATTTGTAAGGTGATCCGAACAAGCTATTATTTCAACAAAGCTTATGGCTGTCATGGATGAGACAGTTCGACTACCAAGATGTTGATGACAAGAATTGAATCATTGCTCAAGGTTGATGGTGAGAGTACAAAAGGAAATCACTTGTGCAACAAATGAGGCTAGAAATGAGTTGTTAGCAAAGATATAGCTAACAATGAGGGGAGTACTTAAAAGAAGTAATATGTGTGAAGTTGGCTAATGAAGGATTGAAGAAGCAAAGATCACTAATGAGCGAGGCACTCTTAGCGATTTGGAAAAAGAGGCAAGTATAGTGGAAGAACCTTGAGAGAGATTGACAAAGGCCAATAAGGCACAAGAGGCAAAGAAGCAATTAGCAACAAAGGAGAAGGTAATTGAGGATGAGCTCAAGGAATTAGAAAGACAAGTACAAGAAGTATATGAGGAGGTTTTGGGGATATATCTAGCATTGGTAAAGCAATGGCAAAAATTGAGGCAGAAACGCAACAATCAACAAATAAAGGCTGAGGGGGTTTGGGCTAAAGAAGAGAGTGAAATACTTCATTTTAGCAATCCTTTGTGAATAAGTAGGTAGATGTTGATTGCCAATTAAATATGGTCCATAGATGGTCACCATAGAAGGAATGGAGCTTAGTGGACCAAGAAGGATCATAGATTGTGACGAATAACGGACGACAATTAGATCCCATTTAGCACAAATGCATCAAAGATCGCAAATCCACTACCATGTTCCAAAACTCAAACAAGTGTTGCCACAAGTTTAAATAGGATTATGTTGATGACTAAACTATAGTCTAGGGGGTGCCTATAAACACACCTTGTACATGTCATTTGGTAGGGACTCTTAGCATATACTTAAGACATTCTAACAAGAATAGGAGGCTTTCATGTGGAGAAGTAAGCAGCCATTACAGAACTTGGAAATCAAGAATAGTCTCAAGTTAGGGTAAGGGTGGGAAGTGGATTGCCAATTAATCATGACATTGTGAGCCTAGGGGCCATGGATGGGGATAGACTAAGCATTATAATTATTGAATCTGAATGGTGATCTGCACTCTTTAATTGTAATGATATAATGGAAGTGTTTTGCACAATGTCTCTTTCATATTTCTATGATGTGTGTTTCTTAGTTTGGAAATCCCTAATTAAATAACCAGCCTAGAGGCTACAATTTGTAGATAAATAGGATGACTAGCTGGGATAATCGACAAGACAAGGGTAACTAGATGAGAACCAACATTTTTTTCAATTAGGCTTGCAGGCCTAACCAGCTTGGTTACAGATGCAGTGTGAAGGCGGTAGACCTTGGAAGATCAATGGGTTAAATCCCCTCTTGTATTTTTTAATGACATTAGCATCACTGTAATCAGCATTTTGTAAGGCAACATCAAATCACTGTAGCGGTGATGTTACCATTCCATTCTGAGTGTCATTAGACCATTTTTTAATATTAATGCCAAATCAGTGCACAGTCAACAAATGCAATCCAACTGGCACACACTCAACAGGTGCAGTGCGGCCACACATTGTCAACAAGGGCAATCCCATCAATGCACAATCAGCAAGGGCAGTATAGCCAGCACACAACAACTTTAAGTATGAAACTTGACAAAATCAGGCAAATTTTGACCAGCTTTATTTTTCTATTTGAATTCAAATATTTGTACATGAATAAATTTTTTTTAGCCATTGCATTTTTAACATTTCAACTTTCAAAAGCAATAAGTTTTGCATACACACTTCTTTTAAGCCTGTTTTCAAACCATTAAGAAAGCCCTCTTCAAGCTGTTTCGAGTGATACCATTAGTAATTATTTGCTTTCATTTGCTATTCCTGAACTAAATAGCACATGTGATAGATCTTCTGTTTCATTTGGATGAGTCTGGTGAAAAGTATAAGGACAGTGATATCATTAAGATTATTCTTATTCATTTTTTAGAGCCATATGATGTGTTTCTCTGTACTTTCTTCCCTACCAAGCAGGTGATAAGTTGGTTGACAAGTCTATGACTTTTGATACAATGTGCGATCTTGTGGTTGCAGAAAAAGAGATTCTCATCATATTAGGTATGCCTGGTTCTAAACTTCTAAGAAGAAAGTTCATGTTAACACAAGGAAGACAAAGCAATATTACTGTGATGGCAACATCCATCAAAGGGGAGACCAAGGAAGAATCAGCAATGGGAACAAAGAGTGATCATATGGGCAAGGAGAAGAAGTGAAGGGAACAAACCTATTGTAGCAAAAGTGGACATGTTGAGAACAAAGGTTTCCAGAATATTCATTTTATGGAGCAAGGTCCAAAGAACCTCAAATCAGGCCAAGGCAAGCACAACGAGAAATGTAAATGAAATATCTTGTTAGCACGAAACTTGTGCATTTCATGCTCAAACATGTAAATACCAATTTATTTTGGGCTCCAGGTGTACTCATCGCATAGCCAAGGATGGTACTTTGTTCCGTGGCCTTGGCAAGGCAAATAATAACAAGGTATATATAAAAGATAATTCAGCTCTCCCTGTTGTTGGTGGTGGCAGTGAAAATATTATGCTAGATGATGTATGATTAAGAATGTCTACAATGTTCCGAATTTGAGCATGAATCTTGCAATCAGTATGTCAAATAATTCAATGGGGGCATAAAAATGAGCTTTGCCCTGACAAGTTTGTTGTGCACAGTGTAAATGGCAAATTCAAGGTGATTGCTACTGGTAAACTTGATAGGAAGGCCAAGACTTTAAATTTATAACATTTGGCAAAAGTGAAAAATCTTGAATTAATATCTAGAAGACCTAAGGTGCATTGTTTTTTTCTTTTCCAGACAAATGATGCAGGTTAGAATGAGGTACAAAAGTTCAACATAACAAGATATTCATTTGTGAAACTTGAGAATTCTATTGAACATGATGTCATTGTTTCAGAAGACGATGAATCAATTGAGGCTTCAAATGGGAACAGTTGGTAATCTCATTGGAACAAACAGCCTCACATTCGAGGCAAGTCCACAGATTTCTACTTCTAGGTATAGCTATCAGACCCAAATGGACCACTATGGGCCACTAATACAAAGCAAAGGAAAACAAAAAGGATCACCATTAAAGGCCAAGAGTGATGTTAGCAATATTCTTTATCAAGTTGGTTGAAAAAAAATTGTACACCACAAAATCACAATACATGGCATGACACCTCAAGATTGCAAGATAGACAGCACTAAGTAGAGGTAGTCTTCAACCTTTGCAGCATTATATGATGAATCATAGTATAATACAAGGCCATGGTTGAAGAAAGGACAGGACTAGCAATCATATTCCTAGGTTTAGTATCATGTTAGGGATTAAATATACCATTTCATATGTTAGTGATAACATTGAATGATTGAGAGGAGATGGAAATAAGGAATAAAAATTACCACACAGAATTAGATAGCATATATGAAAGATTGTGACAAATACATATTGAAAAAAAGAGAAGTTACAGTAAAAAATACATATATAGTTATTAGTAATTACTTGTTATTGCGTGCTTCATAACCTAGCACTACCATGTTCCATCTTATGTCATGATTACTAATGATGTTGGTTAACAGATCTGTCACTTCTGTTTTATACTCTTTTGCCCATGTCAATAACAATCTGACCAACAATTGAGTCGCTTGCAATGGTATTTACAAGTGCTCTCTACTTGTTTTACAAGGCACAGCTACCTTCGGATGATATACAATGAATGGAAACAAAGGGTATGCTTTTCACCAGAAAGCAGAAAAGGCAAACCAACACCTACGCATAACCATGAAAGTAGATGTAAAAGATTGATTTTATAGTGAAGTGAATGTAGATAAATGACACAAAGTTTACTTATTCCACACTCACAAATGATATCCAGGGAAAGAAAGAGCAGCAGAACCCTTTAACAGATGATCTAAATTCAAAGTTTCAGAATTAAATACATACACAGTCCGTTATAGCAGGATGACACTGATGTTGGTGTTGGAAATAAGCCACACCCGGACCGACAATGGACTGGTCCAAGAGGGGCCAGTAGCTCAGTGGTAGAGCACTCCAGCAGCGTATGGAAGGTCCTAGGTTCGAGTCCTAGCTGGTCCTTGTCTCAACATGGTATCAGAGCCAGGTCCAGGCTAGGAGCCCCAAGCACACGAGAGGTCTGGCTTAAGGGGGGGTGTTGGTGTTGGAAATAAGCCACAACCGGACCGACAATGGACTGGTCCAAGAGGGGCCAGTAGCTCAGTGGTAGAGCACTCCAGTAGTGTATGGAAGGTCCTAGGTTCGAGTCCTAGCTGGTCCATGTCTCAACAACTGAGAGCCATTGTAAAGAAACACATCTTTACAATTTAAAGAAAAAAGTTCCAAAATTGAAAGATTCAAAAACATCTTAATAATTCCTTCCATATCAAAATATGAGTTCATAGATTCAATATCATATACCATAAAACTGTGCAGAAGAGAAAGCTATAATGTCCTTTTTCCCCACTTCCCCTTTTTTTATCTATACTATCATCTATTTATACTAAAAATCCCCTTTTCCGTTTCCAAGAAATGGTTCATTTCACAGGTAACCGTATTTGAAAATGACTACCTTTAAACATATTTAAGGAAAATGAAAGTATTAGAAAATCCTATTAAAAGCGCTAATCCTTGCATTGTGAACAGCTACAAGCTTTACAAAAATTCTTCATTAGGCGTCGAGTTCCGACCTGCAATCTGATTGTCAATCCTCTCAGCCTTTGTCTCCTCTTTGATGAGCACCCAGAGGACGGCTGAAAATTCATCTTCATCTTCTATTAGTTCTCGAGCAAGGTCGGTCAAGTCGCAAAGGCTGTCGTCCTACATGTGCTCCACGTCTAGCTGAATCATGGGTCCCTTTCCTTTAAGCACCATGTCCGAAAAAACTAATTACGAGGTCTCCTTCTTGCCACAATTTCTTCTCCCAAACGTTGTTCGTGGTTTCTAGCTTGCTCTACAATCTTTTCTAGCAAAGCAATAGTTTTTCTATATTCGGCAAATTCAGTTCACTGTTTCCATGCAAGAGACCACAATCCTAGGATAATATTCCCTTGCTCAGTTGTTGGCCAATTTAGGTTTGGATTATCAAATGGCAGCTGACCATCATGAGGGAGAACCATCTAGGACAAGGAAGCTCAAAATCACATGCGTTACTCTGATCGGCTCTTGAAGGTGGTGCATTAAATTTCCTATGAAAGACGATAATATCAAGTTTTACGACCTTCGCCACCACCTTTACGTGCTTCCAATTGTTTAATCTATCATTAATAACAGTACTTGCAAATCTTTCCATGATATGTTTCTTGGAATTTGAGCGTCGCATGGTGACAAGCTAAGTCAGAACCGTGACGACCCCAACACAAGGTTCCGCCATATCAAGGCTTGACTGCTAAGCAAACAAGGTTAGTCCGTACGGATCGCTTTACAAGGTGGTGGCGCCCGAGAATCAAGGCAGGATCTTTAGATCGCATAGTCGTGAGAAATCAAAACTCCACAACCAATGACCGGGACTTTGAGTTTTTCAAAAACTTCAGTCCAAGCGATCAAAACAAAGAAACTAAGGAAACAAATTGGACAGTTGGGAACTTAAAGAAACTCATAACCCCGTGACATAATTATGAAATATAAGGGACAAGCGACTGGGTTTGAAAACACATAAAAGCCGCGATCCGAGACTTAGATTATCAAGCCAACAATAAGGTTCACGATGCGAGGGTACACAAATACCCGAAAAGTAAAAGAGGACAAGGCTTGGATAAAATGATGCAATAATATTATGTGATTCAAAATGATGTCTAAAAGCAATTAATATTTATGTGATTCAAAAGTTGTACCTATATCAAGAAAGCTCAAAGATTAATGAAATAGTTGATGGTGTCCAAAAGAAGCATGTCAAGTGAGAAGACAACAAAGTTGCGTATTGGCTTGCTAATCAACACGTACATGATTGCTTCCATGACTTGTGCTGATTAACCATTATTTTCCTAATGATGACAACTTCTCTCTTTTTCAAGGTATTATCTATGAGAACAAAAAATCAACTTCATTCAAAGTGGTTTGATTGGCTAATTTTAGCTAGGTACCTGGCAAATGGCTTCTTTTTGGTTAATGTTTCTATTCTCCTTATGAAATATTGTTGCACGCAATATAAGAGCATGGATCCATGTTTTTCTACTTTTGCTATTGGAATGTTTATCTCTTTTAATTTTAGCTGGGTAGTAGCTTCTTTCTCATTGATGTTTCAATTCTCCTTATGAAATGTTGGACCATGCAAGATAAGAGGATGGATCCATGCTTTTCTGCTTTTGCAATTGGGAATTTTATCTCTTTTAATTGCTCATGTGTGTCTTGATTGGCATTTTTTCAGATTTCTCCTCTCCATGGATTTTGTCATCGGCTAAACTATTTTTTCTTGGATCCTTGGTGTTGGCTTTTGCACTCCCTATTTGCCATAGTGACAGCTTTTTAGCATGGAAGTTTTCTAATCTTTTTTATCTTTTGGTTTGTCCTCTCTTTTTTTGTGGTTGGCAGATTTATGTTGTCTTTTTGCCAACTCTCAATTTGAATTCCTTTTTCTTCATCATCATTTCTAGATTGTTGCTGCTTTTCAGGGGCTTTTCATTCAGGCATGCTTTAACCTTCTCTGTGGGTGGCATCTTTCTTTGTTGCCTAGATACCACCCTTGAAGAACCATGTAAAATTTATATATTATAGAGCTTTACCAATTGTATCATTTAAGTCTTATCTGTGTATATAAAAAGGAAAATCCCTCCACCTGTTTTACAAAACTCTGTAGTCTTCTTAATTTGGGCTCCTTCAGCTTCTATAGAATGAGCAATGAAACTTACTTTTTGGAGTCATGCATGAGGTGCAACTGTAGTCCTGTGATTTACCTTCATGATTTGAGACTCTCTGTGAGTGCATTATATGTATAGTTACTGTTAAACCTAAAGATTTGGTTTGGAATGGTAGTATTCAGGCTTGCATGCATGAAGTTAGGCCTATGCAGTAACAATTTAGTTCATTCAAAAAATTATACAAGTTGTTAGCATAAAACAGATGAGCGGCAGAAGGTGGTTCTGGTGCATAAAATCCTTTACAATCCTGACAAGTCAAACCTGTGAATCTTTTAACGGTACTAAACAAAGCTATCTCAAATTTGGTATTGTAGTCTTAAATTTTTAATAGACCTGATGTCAATAATGGTCCCTTTGGATTCTGTATGTTTGACTTAATTACTAATCGGGCAACAGACAAGTTATCAGATCTGATTCAAACGATGATCCCATCAGTCAAATTTTTAAATGACGAAAGGTTTGTGCTCGTAATAGCTGGTGTGAGGAATCTTCACTGTAGATATAACTTCTTTTCACTATCCGATAGTCTACAAGTATGAGGTAAATGTTTTATGCTAAATACTTGCACTTTGACAGCTCTTTATAAATTACAAGGGACTTCACCCTTAGAAAACCTAGGTATTGGTCTTAGATAAGTATGATATGTGCAAAATGGAAAGACTTGTGTTTCAGGTACCAATAGTCGTCATATGCAATGTCATGTTGAGATGGTAAGCTTACCACTTTGAAATATTGAACTTGATATAGATCATGAGTGGTGTTTTGTTGTTTAGTTCAATTTCAAATTTTGATGAACGCAAGTCAAAGGCACCAAGCTCTCTGGAAAGGACTCCATGCAGCCTTTACTGTAGAAAGGAGACTTGCTCATCCAACTCTGCATCAAGCTGTATGTTAAATGGCTTCAACTGTTTTGTTTCATCTTATGACTGTTACGTAGTTATACATGAATCCTTCTCATCTTCTTTTGATCCTAAACCTGAGAATCACTTTGAGTTTAACATGATTGTGATGTATGAACACTATAGAATGTAGAATCATTAGCATGGATAAATGATTCCTTGAACCCTACTTTCAGGGTTGAACATGCACATTTGTTCTTAAGGCATATTTATGAAATGCTTAACCACATACATAATGTATGGATTCATGTTTACCCTGTTCGTAGTGGCATCTAATTCTGCATGATTTTTATCTCTATATGCTGATTGTGATGATACACACATAATTCTCTCTTACTTGCCAATCCTCTTTATCTGCTGCCCTTGTGAAGAATAGGGCCACTCCTAAGTAGATGAGGTATGCAGGAATTCTGTAAGTTTTATTGGTTGGGCGGTAAAGGACTCAGGGCATACTCTCCCATTACTTGCAGCATTCCAGATCCAGATCAATGTCTTCCTTGCTGAACTGTATCTGGTTATAGCAGTCTTAGCAAGTTAGCTTTACTGTGAGATTCACTGATATGTACTTGGCATTCCTTATACTTCTGTGTTGTAAGTGGAAGAAAGAGACGTGTTTTGATAATGATTTATACTTATTTATTGATCTATTGAGGTCACGTGTGGATGTTTCATCTAAGTAATCACTATATGAGTTATCCTATTTTGTTTATAGCCTGTTAATGGCCAGAATGTAACGGATCAGTTCTGATCTGTTGTCAGTTGACAGCAGAAACTACCTCTATGAAATACATTACGATCTAAGATACCCGCTAGGCATTGGTAAACAGATACAGCCAAAAAAAGGATTGGGATAATTTTGGGTTCGTCCATACAAACAAAACAAAAAAAACATAAATATACATATTTGTAGCCTTAAAAAACTAAGATTATTGTTGAATATGAAAAATAACAAAATCATAATTCCTTGTCACTAGCAGTCACCACATCATTATCTAATCAATAAAATAAAATACAAATAAAACTAAAAACATTGATATTGATTATTATAAATCTGCATTTATAAAATAAAATATTATAATCATTCAAAATTTCAAATACATATTCAAAATTAAAAACAAATAAAATTTGATCTAAAACTATAGTTTTTATAAATTGTAATTTTGAATAGCTCTAACTTTAAACATCCCAAATACATGAAGTTGTAGATATTCTAAATTGTGATATAGATATTAAGTTTTAAATAACTTTAAAGTTTAACCATTCAATGATTCCAATGCAAATAAACTGAAATTTTAAAAATACCAGATAAAATATTTAAAATACTGCTGGCCCTATCCGGGTTTGTCCAGGATGAATCTGGACCAATTTGACAGGACCTTCTGCATCCCTACAATCTAATCAACCCAGAATCCAGATAGGGTTCAACTAGACCTGGATCAGACCTCCAAGCCAACAAACTAGTAACGTAGAATATAGATCATGATTATTATTATGGTTTTGGTTAAGTGATTATATTATTTACTGCACTATTTGATCTGAATTGAATGAAGTTGTCATCAACCTGATCTACAAACATCAGTGAGATCCTTGATTCATGGCAGATTGTTAAATTCTTGTGTAGCATGGCAAGGAATCATTTATGTTAACTAAAATTTTCATCATTTGTCAATCTTAACAATGTTTAGGTTTTTTTATAAGCTGTCAGAAGGACCTGAGGAACAAAGTGTAGAATTGATTCCCATGCTGGTTGAAAAGTTCTATGAAGCCATTTCCACATAGCTTGTGGTCATTGGTATTACAAAAAATCACTATTGAAAAGCCTATAAGCAATCAGGGCCCATTTCAGATGTGATATGTCACAACCAAACTTTCAATTATTAAACTTGGCCACCCTAATTATCTACTTATGATCTTGCTACTGCCCTGATCCAACCTATTTTCTCTCATTGCTCTTTTGCTTGTTTTGCTTTCTCAACTCTCTTAATCTTGATTGAAGATCCTCTTTTGTCTCTTTTGGCACTATTCACTTGTGTAATTTCAAGCTTACACTTATCAATTTCCCCCATGAACTGACATGCATGTCCTTCTTGGTCTCCTTTTGACTCTTTCACAATTGCCATTTAAATTTGAAGCCATTTTGACTCCTTTTTGACACTTCTAAATGTTTTGTTGCTAATTCTTCTAATTTGTTGAATCCTACTCAAATGTCATTAATTTCTCCTAAAATCTTCCTTGATGATACATTTTAACATGCTTTACACAAGGATTTTTGTATTAAGACACTTAAAGTTTGTCAAGGCAAGCTACTGTCAATTTCACACATACATTCAACAAAACAACTTGCGAAGACATCCAAATGACACTCTGACCTATGTAGCTCTTTCTGTAGCTTCTGTGCTTTTCAAAACTCATTGATGGCTCCTAAATATCTCTCTAGCACTCAGAACATTCTTACAAGTTCTATTGGTTTTCAGAATTCTTGTCTGTTGTATATCCAACCTGGGAACTCAGACTTCCATGTATCAAGGAACTTCAAAACTATAAAAATCACTCTACTTTATTTTGTTTAATATCTCCAAGGGCATCTCTTACATTATTTTTATAATTAGTAATTTGATAAATTGGTATTTCTTGTAATGTAAATCAAAAAACGAGACCTCTAGCTCCACAGATAATCATCAAAAATAACATTGATGATTAATATTCCTATTTTTTGATTAAATTTATCAAAAAAATAAATAATATGTTTCTAATCAAGCACTGCCATTTTTTGTTGAGCAAGCCATGGGAAAGCAGTGCAAACATAGTGATCATTATTTGGTTTAAGCCATTGTTTGCAAGCTACCTGTGTTAAAACTGCTGTGATAGTGATAATACAAGCCAAAAACTCAACACATTTCAGATAAATTTGGAAAAATAGATAGCCCCCCAAATGGAAACGGTATTCTTAAATTGACAGTACAATCTCTGATTGGTGGAAGTGTATGCCGGTTTACTCAGCAAAAATGCAAAAGGAGGAGGCAGTAATTTGACTCTTAGAAAGGTTTTAAAAACAAAATAACATGGGACCAAAATTGTGACTTGTGATTACCTAGATTAAAACAGCGTTTTACTCAAATCCAGCATTATTAAAAATTACAAAAAAGAATATGATAGCCGTACTTTGCTAGCTAAAAGATGAGTGCAGAGCACAGAGATTTATTAATAAACGTCCAAAGGCCCACACATATAAGCACACGATTACAGTTTACATATATATGAGAGACCTTACAAAATATCATTTTTCTTTAGCTAAACTGGAGGCTTTTTTAGATAAAGAAAAGATTAGGATGAGTGAAGCGAAAAAACCAAGATTGCAGGCTAGTAACTTGACCAGATTTGATATTTTGTTAGGCAGTGGAGATCATAGCATTATAATTTTAGGGACAAATATGGATGGTATAAACAATAGAGAGGCATACCTCCAGCAGTCGTCCTAGAAACTCTGTCCATGTGCAAATCTCGGAGAAAAGTGTTGGAAATGGATGAGGCTGAAGCCGACGTCGAAGCTGCGACTTTGGGGGACTTTTTCATGTCAACCCACCCCTCTTCATCTGTCTCTTTTGAAGGACGCTTACACTTTGTAGGAGACGGATTTTCACTATGCTGCTGAAGAGGACGAAACCTGGTTCCCACCAAGCCATCCGCTTCGGCTTTCGCTTCGTCGTCGTCAACAATGAAAAGATGAGAAGGCGCTGCGGTTTGCATGACTCCGCACATTTGGCAATTGGAGGCGGTGAGATTATTGAGAAAAGTGCAGGAGTGACAGGGCCATTGGGAATGCGAAAGAGGACGAGTATGGCAGATTTGGCATGAGTTAGCGGAGTGGGGGTTCAGGAATGTGCAGCTAGAGCATGACCACTGTGAAGAGGAGGAGGCGGCCTCCATTCGGAATTGACGAGAAGAGGGTTTTGGCAGGGTGTTGGGCAATGCAGCTAAGCGTCCAAACAGTCTCCAACCGAGTGACATTCACGAGGGTGGTGAAATCGCAAGGTTTAAATCTTTACGAGGGTTTCGTCGTACAAGAGCCCGCCGAATACTCTATTTAATCCTTGCCGTGTTTAAGGATGTATGGAATTTGAATTGCTTTCGACACAATTAATTAACTTGTAAATAGAGTTACACTTTTAATGATAAATAAATGTTATTGTATTAAATGAATGAAAATGTTTTTAATAATGTTTGGGAGGCTAAACAGTCTATGGGATCCATGGGTAGTCATAAAAGAAAAACATAAAAACATGTAAAGCCCACAATCTTATGTCTTACTAAACCTTCTTTTTCCTTTGTATCTTGGATTTTTTACTATGTATCTTGATCAGGAAGTCTTCTGCAACTCTTGTTATCTTTTCTTATTCAAACAAATTACTTAAAGTGATTACGTTTAGTGTCTTAGTATAGTTGATTCTTGTAGGTTGGACACTCCATGATGTAATGTCATTATGTCTCCACCACTCTTTGAGTGCAATATCTACATCTTTTATCTGCCCACTCCTCTTTAGGTATCATCCATCTTCCAATTTCGCATATAAGTTGATGCGAGTTGGTTCTTATCTAAACGATTAACATTTTTGCTTTTCATCTTATTTACATTCCTATGTAGTTCTTTTGATTAATATTTTTTGTTCGAGATAAAAGATTAATAAAAGTAGAAAATCGATTGAATTTTTTTTTATCCAAGGTTACTTGGGGCAAGGGATTACGTGATAGTAGTGCTTGGACTCACATTATTAGACTTTTTTAGGATCCCATTTATATCAAATATTTAGTGATAAAATGTGTGTAAATATCAATGATTAATATTTCATTTGTATAAACTTGACCAAAATCACATATAAAAATCCTAGCTTTTCAAAAAAACATAAGCATATGTCATTGCAAAATATTTCTAGCTATTCACTTTTGACTAAATAGTTGTGTGAAATGATAGAATGATACTCTTTTTTAATAGGTAAAGCAAGTGCAATAGAGACTTGATTATGAATCCAAAGAATTTAAAGACACGTATACTCACTAGGTCATGTAATTACTAACAACAATAAAAATCAAAAGGGAAACTAATGCCTCGATCCCATAAACTAGTAGTTAACTAGAGTAGGGAAGCTTAAGTCATTAGAATTAAAACCATAACTAAAAAATTACCAATCATTTTATCAATCATAAGAGTTTAAATGAGTCTTATCCATGCAAAGTTGTCTCAATAATTTATCAATTTCATATGTGTCCTTTTCATAAATTGATACATGTTGCACATATGTTATATAATAAAAGTTTAATTTTCTAATTGCAAAGAGGATAGTAGTTAGGTTGAACAATTGGGTCAATATGTCGACCTTACAACAATAGAATCAACATCTCTTGTGTGCTATAATGCATCACAGCCTTCCAGTCCACATAAACAAAACTAGATTGAAATTCTCCCTCCCCCCCAATTAACATAACAAGTCTACATAATAATTCTACTATCAAAAAATTGAAAGAGTTAACCTGCTATTGTTGCTTATCTTTATATTCCTCAAAAGCTCTATCAATTGGTGTGAAAGTGGTTTTATTTCAATCACAAAAGCTTGAGTTTTACTTAGGTAGCTGACATATCTCAATATTAGATATTAGTTGCTTAATATTTAATATTGTCAGCAGTGCATTTAATATTTGTAGCTAGTATTCAAATAGCAATTATCTCTACCTCATCGTACTTGTGCTATTTATACAAGGTTATTTGTACATTGGTGATTATCTCATTTTGGTGAAATAGCATTGTGAGAGTTGCTCTCTCTTTGTATTATGAAGGTTTCTTTCGGTTTGTGAGTTGTTCTCCTGGGTGCTCCAACACTATCAACTTCCACAAATACTGGTTTAGTATCCCCTAGTACCAACACAAGTCTTTCCAATTGTAAAATATTAAAAAAACAAGCTTGCTCAAATTAGCTTCATCCTCTTCTACTTATAAGCCCAAAATAGATTTCAAAAAGATTGCATCAATTCTATTGCCCATGGCTATCATGTGTTGAGCCCATCATTTTCATCATCCTATAGACACTATCCAACTACATCATGATACTACCTTGCACTTGCTACATGTATTGCCAAGTGTGTGTGGTCAAAGTATTGTTGAAATTGAATACTTTTTGCACCCCACTAATTTATGGCACTAAAATCCTCTAAATGATATGATTTGATGATGTGCATGTAGTGTTCCAAAGCCTCTAATTTTTTACATGGTGCTCCAAGAGACCACATTTCTTTAAAAAAAAATTATTTCAAGTTCCCATATCGGTACAAAGTAGTGAGGAAATTGGAACTTGGCATTAAAGCTATCTTGTGCATTCGCTTGAAAGTTTCCAAAGCTTTATAACAAAATCCATTTATGCATAATTGCTACATGGAGGTGGGTGTACGAATAAGTGTGATAAATGAGAAAATGAAGTGAATGTATTGAAACATGTCCACACAATGATAGGGTGTGGGCTAAATGCACAAAAATATGTCTATATAAAGATGAACCAAGGATAGAGGAATAGCTACAACTTCACATAAGTTCATCTTATTATCACTTTGTACATGTATCAATATGTTTTATCAAAATCAACAAAAATAGAATGAGGTCTGGTATGTATAAAATTTCATGATTATAAAGAAATATTCTTAAGAGAAAAATAAATTTACTTACAATACTTTTTTTGGGTAAATTATAATTTTATATATTTAATCTATATGATTAATAAGACTTAGATATATATGGTTTTTGATTAAGGATAAAAAGGTTTTAAGGGGACCTGAAACCCCATACAAAAGGTTTTGAAGGGACCCGAAACTCTCAGATTTTACCAGGATCTACAACCCACAATACAACGCTGCCCAAAAGAATAATCATCAGAAAACCAGCAGCCCAACTACAACCCAAACTGAAAAGACCAGCCCCTAATACATGCACAAGGGTTTTACTAAGGCTCCCTTAACCTTCGACTGACACCATGGGTGTTTCCAGGCACCCATAACCTTCAAAGACACTAGATTACAACAGATAGCCATACAGTCACAATATGGACTCAAAGGGTTTTGAAAGGCTCCCCTAACCATCAGCCTGGGTTTTCAACTGACCCCCAAAACCAACAGAGAAGGGTTTTCCTAGGCTCCCTTAACCTACAACATAGACCTCATATCGCCAAAAGCAAAACCTGTCCTTAACCAAAAACCAAAATAGCAACTGCCCAGGCTGGGCTCTTGAAAATTACTAGCATCCAGCTTGTCTATGGGGTTTACAAGGCTCCCACAACCTGAGTCGGGCATCAAAAAAATAAACATAGAGCAACATTCAAAAGGGGGATTCTGAAAGGCATCCTGAACCTTCAAAATGGGTTTTGAAATAGATCTCATAACTAGTAGGAGGATGCATGTCACCACCCAACATCTAATCAGAGCCCACCTTCCAATACAACACCTCTCCACCTCTATAGGATAGGGAACCACTTCAATGGGAGTTGGAAGGAAAGAGACCATCCGCAGAGAAACATAGTCCAACAACTAACAAATAATCACATGATGCTTATCTGGAAGGAAAGGTTTTGAAAAGGCTCCCAAAACCTTGAACAAAAAGAGAGGCCAACACCAGAAAGACTCTATGCCAACAAGCTTCACTAGAATCTCCACCTCTATAGGAGAAGAGGGAAATAAACCCAATGACATAGAGATAATCACAAGAGCACATCCAACCTCGAACAAAAGGGTATCCAATACCCCTAGCAGGAGCCATCCCACCAAACTCTGCCCACAACTCGTCCCCTCTATAGAAGAGTGGTCCACCTCAATAGGACAGATTGAGAGAAATGGAAAGAAGACAACCTACAAAACACCGGAGAATCTCTTGAAATGAATAGATCCATCAAATCACTCACAATCTACAAGAGAAAACTCTGAAAAACCACACCAAAAAGATGCAGGGACCTCCCAAATAGAGACCCCCATCCACACCAGATTTTTCCCAAAGGGAAAAAAAACAACCCATGGGGAGAAGAGACTCCAAGCAAACACAAACTCCACCTGGATCCCAAACAAGCCCCTCACACCAAGGTACAACCAGGAAAGCACAAACTACAGACAAAGAATAGACCACCGCAGCCACCACAAAAACCTTCCTACGCAGCACAACGGCCAGCATCTGCATCTCCACCTCACAAGCCCACCAGGTCCAAAAGAAAGCCCAACCCAGATCTAGAGCTAAGCAACTACAAATCCAATGACCTCCATAGACAACATAGAAAGGAAGAGAAGCTAAGAAGATAGGGCAGAGAACCCCATCATCACGCACAACCTCATCCGCACCACCAACACCCACCATAGAAAGCACCATTGGATGAAAAAAAATTGTCATAGACCAATTAGGGCAACAAGAAGCAGATCTGGGATGAAGCACCCCCAAAGAACAAAGAAGACACCACCGACGCATCCCTAGCATCGCCAATACCATTGACCCTCGCCACAATCCATGTGATAGCAACATACTCAACGGAACCGAGCACCCACCCGATCCAGGAATGAGAGAGACCAACCGACACCAGCATAGGAAGAAAGCCCCCTCTAAATACCACCCGAGCAGAGCCAAGAGAGGACAAACCAAAAACCGTGCAAACCCCAACCCCAACGGGATCAACCACCTCCCCATCACCATCATCGGCTTCCTCCGCCTCATCTTCTCCTCCCTCGACTTCCCCTGAAACCCTTGCTCCAACGACGCTTCCCGCCTGCATCATTACTAATGTTGATGACTTTGTTCTTGGTATAGATATATATGGTTTTACTATAATGTCTATTTTATTATAATTATATTTCTACTAAAATAGTATTTTATTTTTTTTAAATTCATCCATAAATCTTGATAACTTGTATTCATTTTTACAATGTATGTTTTTAATATATTTTTAAAAATTACCCGTTAATAGGCCTTGAAGGGTTGTTCCTTCTCAGTGACAACATAATACCAACCATTGGGGACCTTCTAAGAGGGGATGGGTTAAGATTAACTTGATGGTGCGGCCAAAGGAAATTTGGGACCGTCGAGCATAGGATGTATTGCAAGAGGTGATAAAGGTAACCTAATTGCTATATGTTTTCAAAATCTAAGAGAGGGTACAAATAATGGTGCAGAGGCTAAAGTGGTGCTCCTATTTGTTCAATTGGTAGGATCCTTGGGAATCCCCAACATCCATTTGGAAGGAGATTCATAGATCATTTTCCATGCGATTCTCAAAGGAAGAGCTAAAAATTGAAAAATTGATAAAGATATTCAAACAATAAGGCACTTACTAGCTACCTTTCAAAATTTTCAGGTATCACACATAAGGAGGGAAGGAAGTCAAGAGGCGGATGCTTGTTCCAACCAATCCTTTGAAATTCTAGAGGGAATGACACAGGTAGTCGAATACGACCATAATGGTCATGTAATTGAAATCTTTTAATTTCAAACTTTCAATTTAGGAAGAAGTGGGCTTGAGCTGGAATTTCAGGAGCAATATTCCCCCTCCCTTTTGTTTTAGATTCATGACCATTCTGTGAAGGATGACAGATTAAATGTTATGAGGTGTCTGACCTGCTGGGATTTATTTCAATCCTAGTGTGATCTATGGTGAATCATGCTACTTCGCTGGCTTTGATTCACTTGACATTTAGATGGTGATAGCCAGAGAGGATGTATGGGGTTGATAGGTGATGGCGCTTCATGGTCAGCCAGTGAGCTGGTAGGACTTACGTGGTTATTCGTGCCCATCAAAAATCATGTTGAGGTGGATATTATGGATATGAAGGGATGGGTCGTTGAATGTAGAAGCATGTTTCATTAATGGATCTCGGGTGGCGGAAGTACGTGGGGTGCGAGTCTTCCTTAAGAAGACATTAGTTGCCTTTTAGAATGTTGGGTCAAAAATCTGAGTGACACAAAATGAATAAGCTTTTTCTTTGCAAAACTATGGAGGCGAATTTCTCTCTTAGGGCCTCAAAGCCAATGGTGGCTTTTTGGGGATTGATATCGGATGAGAGACTATCGAATATCTTCTGGTTCACAGAAAGGGATTTCCTGACAAGAGTCAAGACAGTCCTAGGAGAGGAATACTTGAACGTCACCTTCAAGTATTGAAGCAATGTTGATGTGGTGTTCATTTTCACGGCTTGGTGCTTCGAGTTGGAACCGAAGGAGGTAGGTCGTTGGGTAGTGGAGAATTGCATACGAGAAGAATGGAGGGGAGGATTTGAAAGCCTCATGGAAATGGCGCAAGATGGGCAAGGTTTCATCTGCCTTGGTGGTGTGTGGCTCCATGTGAGTGAATTTATCCCACCACTGAGCCTATTTCTGGTGTGGAGCACAATTATCAACAAGGAAGATTGACGAGCTTCAGCCCAGGTGGGTATGATGGGGGTTAAGGTCTATCTCAAAACTTTGGAGGCTAAGAGTACTGGAGGGGAACTAGAAAAATGGGGCCCGTATGATCAGAAATCTTCCTCTGCAAATAGTGCCTCCTCCTCACGATGAAAGTGAGGCAAACCGAGGGGGACAAAGAAGAGGATAGACCGGTCACTTTAGATTGGCTTTTTCCCAGAGCCATGCATGGAAGAAGAGCATCCGCAATCGGAGAGAGAACAAGGGGTGCCTGTAGATGGGAAGGGCAAGGTGATTGTGCAAGCAGGGTGAAGGGAAATATACAGGTGGATGTGATGTCCTTTTGTTTGATATGATACATATTTTTTGCAGTATATAGTTATATATAGGCATAGTATATATCGTATATACTTATGCAAAGGTGGGAAGGCATAGATACTGAATTTCAAGGGTTAAGAATGGACAAATCTTGGGTATATGATGAATTCTAAGGGAGATGATCTCTATTCATATACTGTGAAATTTTGTAAGACTTTTTGATATAAATACAAATACAATATTTACTAGCCCAAAAATATATATAAATTAAAAATAACTAAATGATCATTAAATTTTTCATGAGAATGATTTTAATTATAACAACAATTTTATTATTATTAAGATGTTTGTTTATAAATTCCACATTTGGACATGGTGGTTAACTATTTACTATCTGGTAGCTAGTTTGTAGGGTGGCACCTGGAAGACAATATAATCAATGAAGTTCGTATGTTTTAGCGGGGCATTCATAACTTAATTCTTTGGATAATATTTGGACTTGAGTAGTAAATTCATTCAAACATTCTCTCACCATATTTGCATTATATTATGTTAGGTAGAAGAGAAGATGAAAACATTAATAAAACTTCTTAAAGATAAGTTGGCTTATGAGTAGCAAGCACAAAAAGAAGTCAAGGAAACAATTATGACTCTTGGTATGGGAAGACATGTTGTCCTGCGACTGGGTGTGTGGCACCTTGTAAAATAGTTTCCATGCCTTGTTAATGCTTCTCGATTTTGCATACATGCTTAATATGGAGGATACTAAGATCTATGTGGAATTTGACTTTACCCCTACTAATTGCATCTTTGGAGGGGGGGGGGGGGAGGAGGGAGAATAGGGAATTATATGGCAACATGAGGCATTCTTTATTTACATATTCACACCATGGAGTTGTTCAACCATCTAGTGTTTCCAGTTAACATATCCCTACATTGTTGGTTCAAGCCAACTTTCAACTTTCACAAGTAATTCTTCAAGACATTGTTGGTTGGAACTCAAGTGCTAAGGCTACCATTATTTCAAAAAATTGGGCTCACTAATTGGTATTTGTTGATCTATGTACAATTTTGAAGAGTTTTGGCATGGACCATGGTTCTCAAGTCAATAGATCCACCAAATCTTAAAGACCAGCCACTTTCTTATACTTAGACTTGGGGTTGGATTTGGCCAACGAACATGAAATGGACACGAGATACATTTCACCTATACTTCAGGCTCTGTAGGATCTAGGGGGCGACCCTTTTAGCAACACCTAAGGATTCACACATGCATTCAACTGGGTATTGCTTAATAAATAATGCTCTCTCAAAAGGTATGCTAAGAAGTTGAAAAATCAACTCAATGATGGCTCATATCTTGGTCATTTCTAACTAATTGCATATAGAGCATAATAAATGCAAATAATTTGTAAAACAAGAAAGTTGAAACAAAAGATTTATCAGATTTAATGATGTTTCCATCCAAGGCTTGACAAGAATAGTAAATCAGACCAATGTCTTATCCATTGGAGAGCCAAGAATAGAGAAAATCCTCAAATAACAACTTGAAAACAAATTTAATGACCACCAAGACACTATTACATTACAGTAATGAAGCCAACTACTAGAAACATCGCAAATATTCTTATAGAACCTAAATGTAAACAAAAAATCAACAACATTTAACTGAAAGCCACTTTAATTTGTTCCTTGAACAAATGCACTCAATTATATGTCCATTTGCAATAAATGTGCAATGAAAATCAACACAACCCTTGATTATTATGATTAAAATGATAAATGTGTAACATAGAGGAGACATTCACATTGAGTCATATACCCATGAAGCTCAAATTAAATTGTTTTCCATTATTTGAGAAGATACAACATTGGTGACGTAGATTTCAAAGAATTCTCAAATTTGAATTATCTCAATACCTCGAACCACATACGCCCAAAAATTGCAATCCTTTACCAAGAAGAGAAGAAAATAATCAATAGAAAGAAAAAGCCTCCAAGTTCAATCTACAATCAACATTTGTCCCCTTATCACTTCATATTTGATTTACAAAATAATCTTTAATCATTTGCTTTCCCTCCTCTTCCATTCCTTTGATTTGCATTTTATTCCTTTGTTGCAATAACACACTTCGTATTTTCTACATTTGCATTGACCTTCCTCTAAAAAATAATTTCACTTGGTGACAAATAGATTTTAACGCAACATTGTTATCTTCTCTCTTAAATTTGTCTTTCTTCCATGTAAACATATTCACATGAATTTTTACTCATTGAGTGAAAGAGATTTTACTGCAACACCCTTTACTTGGCAAGAATACCCATTTATTGTGTTTTCATCTCATTGTTTACTGAAGTATTCTCACCAAGATGAAAGTAAATATTTTGTAGTTGCATTTTACCTTTGAAAATAAAATAATACTTCCTTACTTATCCCCTCATGCTTTGTTCCTGTCTTCTTTTGAGAAATATTTTCAGTAAATGAAAATAATTTGTAACTGTATTTTATTGTTGTTACTCTTGTGAAAATATTTTACCTATGTGAGAAACAATTGTTAGGCGAAGAGCACCAGTAGTGGATCTCTTTTTGTCAACCTACCCCCCCCACCTCCCCACCAAAAAAAAATAAAATAAAAAATTAGTCGTTACATAATTTTAATTAAACTAATAAATATTCTCTTATACACCAATACATGTTCACTAGATAATGTGTAGTTGACCCCCAAAAAAAGAAAAAAAAACCACTGTTGGTACATTTATTATTCCCATACAAGGCAAGTTGCACAAAATAGGTAACATTTTAATTAATAAAAAAAGATTTATGTTTACAATTATCACTCAAAAAAGTGGCTCAAAAGTCAAAATACATTGAATTTACGTTTACATGTGCACATCTATTGGTGCATAGTATGACATAATGTAAAATAACTACCAACTTTTTAAGGCTATAAACTACACTTTCTCCCAGATTTCCTTTCACCTCATCATGTATTTTCTCCATCTACTTTTGGTACCTGCATTTGCAATAACTGGTGTAAGGCTTCCCAATAAACAAAAAGAAAGCATAAAATATAATATAAAACTGAATTCATTGAAGCCATCGTAGAAATGAGACATAAAATAGAATATAAAACTCAATTCATTGAAGTCATCATAGAAACTAGACATAAATTGCAAATGCAAGTATGAAATGACTGATTGTTTCCCACGTATATTCAAATTTGACAATCAACTACCACAAATTAATGCATTCATTCTCTACATTCAAATGATTTATTAAGAGGAAATTTCCAGGGTCATTTTCATTATGAATTCTTTTTGTTTTCACTAAACATCCTTTGCAATATTCAGAGCTCAAAAAGGCACCCTTTGCACATTCTCAGTTATTCAGGCTGGTACCTAGATGCTAATTCATGTTTTCATAAATTGATATACTATTTTCGGTCAATTTACTTTTATTATTCTTAGGCTCCAAATATATTAACAACAACATCATTCATTTTTTAATCACATGTGAGTTGCATTTGTATCGTCTGCATCTTATCAGTCATGTTAAGTAGCAGCAATATCCATTTTTTAATCACATTACAGTTAAATCTATAACTCTTGCATCTCTTGCTTTTATTTTATATAGCATGAGTGTTTCGTTCAAATTATATTTTTCATTTTATACACAATGCATATACATACATACATACATAGATACATACATACATACATACATACATACACACATACATACATACATACATACATACATACATACATACATACATACATACATAATGAATATACATACATACAAACATAATTTGATGTTCAATGTCGGATTTGTGTTCCTTTGTACATGCAATTTGCTTAGTTTTTCCATCAATTTTGTCTATCGCATTTAGGGTTTCGTTTCAATGATCTCTATCACTCTATAATTTGAAAATCAGTACACATATTTTGTCAAATTCACATCAATGATATGATTTCATGTAGGGTTTAAATATGCAGAGTTACTGTCACAGTATCATGAACGATTTTTTCATCATTTTGTCAAAATATTTTGACAGGGTTTTATTTCAATGATCTCTCTCACTTTGTAATACGAAAAATCATTACACATAATGCAAGAAAAGATAGATCATTGTCTTCTTTTATTCAAAACCCCTTATTTTTAATCATGAAATTTAATGGGAATATTGTTATTGTCTTAATTTCTGACTTAGCATGTACACCTATTATTGTCTCCATTTATAATGTGAAATTCATTACACCTATTTTATCAAATTCAAATCAATGATATGATTTCTAGTAGGGATTAAATATACAGAGAATCTATCACAACACATTTCAAATAGACGAGTACCAATATGGAGGTAGTACCTCCCTTCATTTACCAAAAAAAACAAAAACATTATATCAATTGTCATGGTCCAAGGACAAGGAAATTCCTACACCAAAATCCCAAATACATTGCATATCCTCTTCAGAAAAGAGGTCAAAATTAGATACATGAAACACATTAATTCGGTCAAAATCATCTTTCGTCGCACAATGCTTGAAAATGGACTAAACTTTCTACATCTTCTCTTCCTTACCCTCCCTATTCAAATCAAAGATTTGTTCGAGATATCCAGAAATCTCACCCATCTAGATATCATCTAAAGCTTTCAAAATAAAAGGCCAGTTATCTTTAACAACCAACTTCCTCCCAACCTTTCTTGCCACATCTAGGGAGCCAACTGTCTAAGCCAGTGGAGTGAAAAAAATTCTATACACCTCTCCATCATGCACATGTTGACCAAAGTCATAACATATTTTCAACACCATCAAAATTGTCTACCTAATCTTATTATCCTCACAATTAAAGAGCCTCTTGCATTGATCTTTAGTACTTTCATCACACTTACATTATGCACCAAATATAGTTGTCATTCTTGCCCTTTGAATTTATAGTTGCTTAAAACGAATTCCCCTTTCACTAACTATTGCTACCTAAGGAAATAGTTAATTGTCACAATGTCAAACATCAAATTACGTGTCTATCTTCCATTGTTGTTGTGGACTATTTTTAGGCCTCAACGACACATGACATATGTATGCATATGTATACATATGAATATGCATACATATGTATATGCATACATTTACTAATTTTAGTAAAGAAGACAACAAACATATGCCCCAAATTCACCAAAAAGAGATTTTTTTAGGGCTCAATTAATATTTAAAATGTGTATCAACCAAGCTATGTACATGGCCAATGGTGGACATAAAAGGGTGGTCACATAATTGAATAGCCACACACTCCTAACATCAAAGTGAAAAATGTGAGTGGGCCCATATGGATAAACACTTAGAATCAGATGTTATTTAATTTTGTAATTGGTTATTTTTAGAATTCTTATTGTTGTTTCCATACATATATATCATCGTATGTTACATTGCAGTCCTAAGCTTTAATAGATTACAAAAAAATTCATGACACACTGTATATTATACTATATGTGTGCAAGTTAAGTGAAATCACAACATAAGGTAAAAAGGGAAATAGTTTAAGAGGAAGATCAAGAGGAAGGCAAACAGTTAGAGTCACTCATGGGGTGCACTTCACTAAGGAAGTGAGCAAAGAGCCTATTGTTGAACAAGAGCCTATTGTTGTTGCAAAGCCTAATGTTGAAACTATTGTTCAACCTATTCATAAATCATGTAATGTGCAGTTGCCCTCACGGGTGCCCCTTAAAAAGTGGTTAGTAGATGACATGAAAAGAGAAATTGTCAGTGTAGAAGACAACAACATGTCAGTCAGAGCTACATCAATCAATTATGGTATCCCCAATACCACTTTGAGGTCGTGGATGATGGAAATTATAAACACAGAGAGGAGGGGACCACGTACCATCTTATCAATAGAGGAGGAGGTTGAAGTTATCCAATGGTGCAAGGACATGGCTGAAATTGACCATGGACTGCAAGTCGACCAACTTCAATCTACCGTTGTCCAAATAATTGGAAATAGGGCCAACTCATTCACAAATGGTATGATAGGGAGATCATGGTGGGTAGGTTTTCGATAGTGGCACCCTGATTTGACAATCAAAATAGCCAAAGGAGTGGACTCCGATAGAGAAATCATGCTATGACCTTCAATAGTGGCATCATTCTATGACAACCTGGAGAGTATTTACAACTTGCACCACTACGGTTCAAGCATAATTTAGAACTACAATGAGCATGGGGTGCAAGCTGGTAGGAAACGTGGCATGAGAGTGATTTCCAAATTGGGACAAAGATGTGTACCGCACCTCATTTCAAAAAATAGAGAGTGGATCACAGTTTTGGCTTGTGTTAGTGCAACTGGGGCAAGTATTCCTAGATTTTACTTGTTCAATATAAGAGGCAGATGTGAAACTACATTGTAAATTGTGAGCCAGGGGCATGCATGGTAGTCCAAGAACACACATGGATGAAAAAAGAGCTATTAGCTGATAAAAACATTTTGCAACTTCAATCATTGGTGGGGTTTCATTTACTAATAGGGCCCTTCTTATCTTTGACGGTCATGGTAGCCATGTGGCTTCAAGACAATTGAAGAGGCAAGGCATTTAGGAATTGAGTTGCTAACACTGCCTGCTCATACCAGCCACAAGCTACAACCACTTAATGTGAGTGTTTTCTTACCTTTCAAGAATTACTTCAAACAACAAAGGATCGTATGGATGGCAAACAACCCGCACATTGAAATTGAACTGGAACAGTTAGCAACTCTTGCAAGCAAAGTATTCAACTGGGCTCTGACACCATGGAACATTGTAAGTGGCTTCCATAGGACTAGAATTTGGCCATTAGATCAGTTTGCTCTCGAAAGATATATGAGGCCAAGCGAGGCCTTTGATGTTCAAGGGGATGTTCAAACTATTGGAATAGAGGTTGATGCAGTTACAATGGAGGATCAACCATATCACATTGCAACAGAGTCCTACTTGTTGTTGTTTGGTTACAATGAGGATGAGATTGATGTATTTGTTCAGAATTACAATGATGTTAGATTTGTGTGAATGTTATCATTGGTGTCAAACCCGGTGATCCGATTAAGACCAGATGTAGCATATTGATCAAAGCAGTGATATTGAACAGATATTGAGAAACTAAGTATGTATGATCTATTGGAGTTACTTCTGAAAAATCCTCTTCTCCAAAATCTTATGTTTTGTTTATCATGATTTATATCGAGTTCTGGTATCAATTGTGCTTGTTGTATTGCCGAATGTTTATATTGCACTATGATTTATGCTCCAAAATTTGTGGCACCTATATCTTGAAGATAAGAGTTGTTATGCTTGGAATTTGTGCTTATCATGGGTTTGTATCTTTGGGTCTGGTAGACCCTTGTTTTTCTCCGATAATTGAGGCACGTGTTTTGATAAATGAAGTGTGTAAATGAAGCATGTAAAAGATATGTGAAGGCCAACTTGGTCACCCTTTGCTTTGATCAAAACATATTTTGGTAAAATGTTCATCCGAGCAACATATTATTATGTAATTCATTTGTGCTTGGCTGACATATTATCTCGGTGTATGTGCTTACCGATATATCTAGAAGATATGTGGATGTGTGTGATATTTAGTAGAGCATGAAGTGTGTGAGTGACAAAGTAGTGGTATGCAAGGTATGAGAGTTAGGAGAGCAGTAGTACTATGCAAGCAGTGTGCAATGTGAACAATAGAGTATGATGTACATGTAAGAGTGAAGGTGTATGTGGAAGAGTGCGAGTGTAGACAGAGTTGCAGTAATCCCTCACCGGATTTGCTGCAAGCAATTGAATTGACACAGTGCAGATAATGTTGCAGTAATCCCTTACCAGATTTGTTGTAGGTAGTTGTAGACAAGTTGAAGAGATCCCTTATTGGATATGTTGTGAGTTGCTATGAGTTATTATTTGAGCTTATCTTGGAACTGGCCTCATACATTTGGAGATGCAATTTTCCTCAATTCATTTATTTCTATTGCAGTGAGCATTCCAGTCGTGAGATGCATTTTAATTAAGAAGTGAGCCATCCGATAATGAGCCATCCCTTTTGTAAACACCATATAACTAGTTACATTATCTTGAGAGTTAACCCTCTCCATGTTTTTTCCCATTTGGGTTTTCCATGTATAAAAATCTAGTGTTCATTTTGTGGTTATGTTGTTTAGTTGTTTTGTATTTGTTGATTCACGTTGATGAGATTAGTTGCTAAGGTTAAAGTATCAATAAAAGTTTTATAAGTGTCGGAATAGTGATTCACCCCCCCTCTCAATATTTTTGTCCATTCAACCATTCAATAAATGCTTCCAATGTGGGTACACATACTACAATTGAAAGTGTTAGTTTTCCACAACAAACCAGCCAACCAGACATCCTTGTTATGTAATAAACTTGTAATGAGGGTAGGAATACTACATTAGATGGTCTTAGCTTGCCAACACAAGCTAGCCAACTAGAATGGTTTTAGTAGGTAGCCACAAATATTGGACTACAAACAAATTTCATGGCTGATAAATTCTCCCTTTCCATGCCAACCCCACCACAAATTGATCTTCCTAAGGTAATCCATTACTTCACAAATGGAGCAGATTGGAACCAGCAAACTATTGGTGATTGTGAAGATGAAAACGGGAACAACATTATTGATCAAGAAGCTAACTTTGTACCATGCACCCAAGAGGATGGGTAGTAATTGACAAGATCAACCACCCAATTTTTGAGACTTCTAGTGAAGTGAGTGAATCGAACAACATGAGGAGGTAGGACAGGAGTGCTTCACCTTAGTAGGCAGTCCCAAATATTAACATATGATTACTACATCAAAATTCTCAATGAGCAAGAGGTGCAAAGGGAGAGAAATGAATAATTGCAAGAGCATAAAAAGAAACAAGTGAGGCAGACGAAGGTAAAATGTGAAGCAGATTAGTTAGAAAGGGAAGCAATCAGGGTGAAGAAATAAGCAAGAAAAGTGTAAGAAGATAGGGAGAGGTTGATTAGAAAAGAGGCAAGGAGACAATAGCAGGCTAAGATTGATAAAAAATGAAGGTCAACTGAAAAGAAAAGAAAAGAAGTGGAGAGAAATAGATATATGTGTATAACAGAGTATGATATGCCCCTCAAAACCCCATTCTAATTGATATGATCAACCTCTTGTCCCAATCTTTGTAGCTATCAGTAACATGCAAGTTGGGATTGGCCCTAACTGCTCGTACCACTTGCAACTAAATTTAGAGGCAAACCAGGCATTTCTACTTGTATAACAAGCTGCATTCAAAACCCTCCTAACCAACAAACTACACCTCCATACAACTAGATTGGAGAGTGTTGCCCATGGATACGTGACACCTCCTCCTTTTCCTACCCACATGGACTGTAAGGACCTCAACAATGGGTAGATAACTGGGCATAACACCTCAACCTAGAGACCACATGTCTTCACTAAGTATTCATCAATCCCATTACTAAAGCTCATTTATCTATCAACCTAGCGACGTTAAACTTGTAACAAGACAACATTGTTTGTGCGCTAAGAGCTTCTTAGTCCTAAAACAAAAATCAGGAAAGGAAATGACAAAAAACAAAAAAACCTGAAAACCATCAACTCCTTTCTATTAAGGTAAATTCAGGCAAAACTTGCTCAAGAACCGTAAAACTCTAACCAATAAACGAAATAGTTATGCTATGCCTTGCCTGTAGAAATAGTCACAAAATAGAGTTTCCACGACTACAGGAGTAGTCAAGTATTTTTTTTTGGTCGGTAACAAAGTATATTTTACTAATATTGTATACACCTAAAATTGGCTTGAGAAAGATTAATTAAATACATGCTATTTAATTACTATCTAATTCCTCTATCTATAAATAAATTCTTTAATTTATTTATATGATTCATGGCATTTATTCTTCTTATCCTAGAATCATTTCCACATCATTCACCAACCCATCTTATCATGCCACATCAAATTGCCACATCAACATGTATCTCATATAATTAAATATTCTCAAATATTTAATTGCACAAATATCTCCAACAAATTGATATAAATTATTGTAAATTGGAGCTAAATACTCATTGCAAGGGGTTACCCACTCAAGATTTAGACTCTTCAGGTTTAGATTTAGAGTTAGATTTTAGGAGTTGAAAACTTCTGGAACTTGGCTAAAGGTCATTCCAGATCTCTTCCTTTTACATTTTCATTGTAGTTGGGAACAACTTGATAATAGATAGAAATTAGAAGTTTTGTGTTACAAATCTGTTGGACAATTGCCTCATTTGAAGGTGAATTTATAAATTTTGATGCAATTTTCAGTTTCTTTTAGTTGTTTTCATTCATGTGATGAATGTTTAATTGATCCATGCATTTCAATAGTGGTTAATGTTGATACAAATGTGGTTTAGTAATTTTAATCTCTAAATTTGGCTTCGTTAGTATGTTAAATTGTTGATTTGCATGCTGATGTATGAATATTTCAATGTCCTCCGGGTCTAGTTGATATTATCAGATGGAAGGAGTGTTGAATATTTGTCATTCTCTTGCATTCCTTTTCTCTTTGTTATTTCTTTCTTGCCGGTTGGTTTAGTTTTCTAACTTATGCAGATAAATCATAATGTTACTAATCAACAGGCCCCTTGACAGGTATATCTACGTCAACCACCAAACTACCCAACATCTTCGTGGCTCGACTACAAAGACCTTGGAGTTGTCAACCTTTCAAGAATGATTGATTTTCAAGAGAGGTGGTATGTGCACTCATGTTCTACCTGCTTGTTGGAGAGTGTGTCAAAACACCCATCAATAGAAGCCCAAAATCCCTAGTGAACCTACCATCTAGGGTAATATATTTTATGATAATAGTAAGCACAAAGCACCAAATGATTTTGATATTACCTGTATCATAGTTGCTTTTGGAAACCTTGGCCAATTTTTTCAGTTCTTTCTCATCTTTGGGGAATTTCTTGATTGTCGCATCCAACATCCTCCTATCCCTGTAAAACTTGGCCCCTTCCATAGACAAACTAGTGACCTTCACAACCAATTTATCATCAATCTCAAAGTCCCTTCCAAAAATTTGGGTGTGCCGCTCCTTCACCCCCTTGGAAAATTACCTGGTGACATTGGCATCAAACCAGTGAAGCTTCTCAATGAAAGGGTTTATCCCCCCCCCCCCCCCCCCCCCCAATTCTAGAATTCTCCATATAGTTGCATATTTTTTTAATTCCTCACAATTTAGAGGTTCAATCCTTCACTTTACACCACCCATGGTTGCAAGAATGGCAGAATTACCTTTGTGCAAAGTGAAAATACACCAGAGAATAATAGTGAGCAACTAGAAAGCATGTGGAGCTCTGAGGCAATTCATTAAAGTACTCCACAACTTCATATTTCGAAGATTAATTCCTCCAAACCAATTGATCGATCTCTTCCACATTAGGCAAGCACTAATTCAAAGAGATTTTAAGAGGAAGCTAATCAAGGCTAATATCCATAAAGTTCACCCACTTATCTTCAACAAAATAGTCCACCACCCATATACCAAATTTGGCTTTTCATTCCACCATAAACTTGCTGAAGATTGGATTTTTGCAAAGAGGTTCGTGGCCAATCCAACTATCCTTCTAGAATTTGATCCTTTGTCTCTATCCCAATTTCCAGAAAACTTTAGAGCCAATTATGTTCTTAACTCTGACAACATTATTCCAAAGAGTAGATCCCATCGAAATTTCTTGAGATTCAAGTAACTCCTGCAAACAATCAATATGATGTAGATACTTGCTTTTCCAAATAACATTCCACTCTCCTTTTGTATTAAATATTCTCCGAATTTGTTTATCCATAAGGGCTTTATTGAAATCTATAAGATTTCTCAACCTGAGAAATGCACATTTTTGGGGTTTATAGATAGATTCCCAAACCACAAGAGGCAATCTCTTTTTCTTTTCCACTCCAGACCAGAAAACTTATTTTGAATTTTCTCAATGGACTCAGCAAATTTAACCAGAATTTTGAATAGACTAAGAGCATAAACCGATAGATTTTGGAGGGTAGCCTCAAGGAGTTTAATTTTACTAGCTTGGCTAAGAAGAGCTCCCTTCCACCCAGCCTAAACTTTTATAAAAGTTACCGATTAAAAATAACCAAAAGGAATCTGGTACCTTGGAATAAAGAGGCAAGCCCAAATATATAACAGGTAAATTACCAAAAGCACAACCCAAAATATTGGAGATCTTTTTTTGCCTAATCTCAGGTGTATTAATAAAGTAAAGAAATCTTTTAGTAGAGTTAATACATTGGCTAGAGGCACTAACACAATCAACCAAGATTATTTTGAGAGATCAAGCTTCCCCAATGGAAAAATTCCCCATATTAATAGTATCATCCACAAATTGTTGGTGAGAGAAAATAAGCACATCAGAAGAGGGTCTGGACCTTTCAAACAACTGAAATTCACCATTCTTGAGTATGTAGCTCCCAAAGGTTTCTACCAGAAAAGTGAAGAGAATAGGAGATTAAGGATCTCCTTATCTAAGGCCCCTAGAAACCTCAAAAAAATGGGAGGGGGAGCCATTAATAATCACTACCGATCTAGATAAAGAAATAAGTTGCCAGACAAAATCAAGAAATTTGCTATTGAAGCCAAAAGCAGCCAAAACCTAGATGAGGAAGTTCCAGTCCAACCGATCATAGGCTTTGGATAATTTATTTTTAAGAAAGAAACCTTGATGATTAGAACTCTCTAAAGAGTGAATATTCTCATGGACCGTAATAATGGAATCCAAGATATGCCTACCGGGAATGAAGCCATTATGTTGGCCATCAATGAAGCAAGGCAACACAACAAGCAATCTGGATGTAAGAACCTTAAACAAGATTTTGTAGATGGAGTTGTATAGACTAATAGGATGAAAGTGTCAAAAGTATTCGCACCAGGGACTTTAGGAATAAGAACAATAAAGGTCGAGTTTAGCTTCTGAAGGATCCTTCTAGATCCAAAGATCTCTTTGACTGCATTTCCCACATCATCTGCTACTATCTCCCAAAAGGTCTGAAAAAAGAACATTGGAAAACCGTCAGGTCCCGATGCTTTGCTCCCTTAAAAAGAGAACATAGCATTTTTAATTTCTTCTAAATAAAGGATGGCAACTAGACTTCACTTGCAACTCTAGGGATAGCCTCAATAAATTCCTTTTTCTTATCATCATTCAAAGTGTCCTCTGTAGAAAATAGATTAGAAAAGAAATGAACAACTTCCTCCTAGATATCCTCATCCTTATCCATTGTAGGCCCATTTATATGAATATGAGATATGTGATTAGTTGCCTTGTGTTTTAGAGTAGACATATGAAAAAATTGGGTGTTCCTATCACCAAAAGTCAACCAAATAGACCTAGATCTCTATTTCCAGAAGTCCTCTTCTTTGGAGATAATGTCATGGTATTGAATGAGAATCTCATTTTCCTTGGCCAAATAATCCCCAACATATCCTTCTCTTTGAATTTTATCTTGAATATCCTTCAACTCTAATTGAATATTGGCCTTGGATAAGAAAATATTGCCAAAAAAATCTCTGTTCCATTTTTAAACATTAACTTTCACCAAAACATAGATATACCATCCACCTTGATACTCTACCATTCCTTGATTCTTGAAAAAATCTATGGGTGTTGGGTCCACATTTTTTCAAGACGAAAAGGAGGATTCTTCTTACCTGAGATAGGCTCTACATGAAAACAGAGAGGGAAGTGATTAGATCCAATTCTGGATAAAGCGATCAAAGAGTAGACATAATGAAATATCCATTCATTGAAATAAGGGCCCTATCCATTCTCACCTGGATGAGGTTATTACCCGCACGCCTGTTAGTCCAAGTGTAAGAGGCTCCTTTTAGATCCAGATCATGGCGAAATTGAATGTTTATAAAATCCACGAGATCTTGTTTACTACCAGCTTGAATCCGAGACCCTCCAAATTTACCCACCTCTTGAAGAGGAGTATTGAAATCCCCTATAATAATCTAATTTTCATCTTGTAACTAAGACATGAAGTCAACTAAATTCTTCCAAAATCTCCTCCTAGCCGATTTATTGTTGGGTGCATAGATGTTAGACAAAATCCAACTAAAATCATCCCCAATGTGTTTGAATCTAATAGCAATATGGTTAGCATCTTCCCAATGACTAAAACCAAAAATAAATTTTTGATTCCAAAATATAGCACAACCACCCAAAGCCCCTTCTGAGCTATTACAATGAACTCCACAATTCTTGAAAGATTTCATTTTCAAAACTCTATCTTTTTGCATCTTAGTTTCTTGAATGACCATAATATTCAGCTTATGGTCTCTTTGATGTTATATAGGATTTTAGTTGGCTTAATTATTTAGGGTTTCTTGTTGGGCATTACACCCAATCCCATGCTTGACAATTATAAATTAGCAGATTTAGGACTTAACCCTTTTGTTGATTGGGTACTTATGGAAGTTCTATTTTAATTTATGAGATCTTTACTTATGAGGTGAGATTGTGATGAATCATTATGTGTACCTAGGATGTGTATGAGGTTGTTGTAATACTTTTTGTTGTACCCATAGGTTAGTAGTGTCTAGGTGCAAGTTAGGGGGAGTAGCCTCCAAGTGAGAATCGGGCCCCAAAGCGGTTGAGAGGATCACTCATTGGAAGTTTATTTAACAAGTGATAACTTGATTAAATGCATTAAGGGTGGGTAGAACACACACATTAATAAGATAATTATTAGTGCCCCATTCATGCCTCATGTGCTTGCATAGACAGAGGATGAGATCTCATGGCCTGGAGTGCTCATTTAGACTCGGGATGAGATTGGGAAGGCCTCTATGGAAAATTGACTTCCTTGCCTCCATGGAAGGATTGTTTGGTTCCACATGTGTAGTCAAATGGGCATTGAGGTCTAGATTTTGGAGAGGGTCAAATTGCTAGGATCACTCATGTTGATGCCATTTGATGACACTCTTCCCTAGTTCTATCTTGGTACCCTATCCTATGTGGTGTTGTGGAAGCCTCTGGTAGTCTATGTTATGTATTGTTCTAGTCCTTGTGTTTATTGTGTTCGTGTGTTCATTACATTTCCATGGATGTGTTAGTGTCAGTATTAGTAGTATGTTTGGTGTGTGGGGCCTTATGTCATTTTTCAGAGCACAAGGGGTGGACCTTTGGGTTCCACATGGTCAGGCGGTTCATTATTTCTTCCATTGGGAATTTTGATGATGTTTTCGTGAGCTTCATGGATGGACTATGTCTTCTTCAGTTACAAGTTCCTTGGAATCAGGATGCAAGTTGTATTCTCTTATGCAATGATTCATTTATGTATTTAGAGTAGGTTTCCACTTATATTCATTATGTTATATGAACACTCTCTTGAGAGATAAAGATGTAATGTAAAATTAATGTAATGATGTTAGTTATGTGATTGTTTTATGAGTTTAGATAGTATGGTGTTGGTACCATCTATCCTTTATGAATGATTTGATTCTTAGCGAGTATATTTTAGTTGTACTGCATAAAATGACTTTTCATGAGCATTGTATCATTTATTAAGTTTAGTTGTTATGATTATATGATAATGTGGAAAGTAATCTTAGGGACATTTTGACCGTGGAGGAGGGAAAGTGTCAATGTTGAACTGTGCAGAACCCGGATGCACAACTTATTGATGTTGACCTATTGCTTGTCTCTGGCATCCAACCTGTTGTTAATTGCCCAGATTTCCTCTTTCAATTTATGAATTTCCTCATCTGTCCTAGAGTTGTGAATGCAGGGGTTTTGTAGCTCACCCACATTAGGGTCTATGGGTTCAATGTTCTCATCTTCCTTGGTGTCCTTGTCCCTTTTCTTATTCTTCCTATTTTTTGTAAATTCGCCTTTCTTTACCAATGACTTCCGAGGTAGCCACATATTTCTTTTGGGCTTCCAACTTAGAAGCCAAAATGGTACCTATCTCCAACCCCTCAATGATATTATCTAGGGTCTCTTTTATATGAGTCTCAGTGGGTTGAGAAGCCTGAGGCCCCACAAAGAGGTCGGGGTCCTCCAAATCAGTACCATCTATGTTGGCAACAATATTCTCTTCTCTCTTGGAGTCTTTTTCAATTTTCCCCTTGTCACTCTCATTAGGATTTTCATCAATAATAGTATTGGTGCAAGTTTCATGTTTCTTTTTCATGGAACCCTTGGAAGACAACCTACGAGACCCTCGTCTTCCAACAATTTTATCAATAGGGTCTTCCTCTTCCGACCCTTAAAAACTAGAATCATCGATGATAATTCTCTTACATTTTCCTATTTTTCCTTTACCTTTAGAGCCAAAGGGTTTCTTGTCCACCCCCAAGGAGGGATGAGGACAAGAGGGAGTGCCCAATTCAATGATGGTAACAGAGGAGGAGGGAAACAAAGGGTAATAAAATGCCTCGTTAGAAAGTTGAAAGAACCTAGACGAGGTAGCAAATGCCGCCAAAGGATGGGAAGCGAGAAAAGGGGGATAAACTAGCATGATGTTCCTGAGTGGGCTGAGGTACAAATGGTATTCATACAGCCTGTAGATTAAGCCTTGGTGGAGGGGAATTGGATATTTACCTTCATTCTTAGGGTTAAGGGCATCTTTGATAGAACTTTCCATAGAATGGAGTAGGTAGAAGGGCAAACATAGCAAGTCATAGTTCCTAAAATGATTGGAAAGAGGCAAGTGATAATAATAAGAAAATCTTATGATTACCCTCCAAAGTAAAATATTTCATGATTAAGAGACATACTACATCCCAGGGATACTTGAGCTCATCTCTAGCGAATCCACCTTGAAGTTTAATCGAGGTCTCCTTCCCTCTGAAAAATCTATTCAGACCTTCACTGTTAGCGGTGTGGCTACTGCGTTTCCATCTTCTTCCTTCCAGGGAAAGGTCAATTGCCTGAGAAATGACTTCCTCCATCACCTGGGAAGAGAATCCACCCACTGTGACCCACCTATTACTCTATGAGGTTGCAAACTATTTGGAGAGTTGTTCATCATGGTCTTTCGGGCATTCCATGAGTTTTGCCACTCCTCCCTCAATGTAGTAATTCCATACCACAACCTCCTTCTTGAAATCCTCCAGGTTATTTGGCTTATAGAAAACTCCATCCCCTCCCATCGTAGACTCACTGATGCAAAGAGCAAGAGTTTTTTCTTTAACTCTAGACATATGCACAAAAAATGATAAAATAATTCTCTAAAAAAGAAAGCTTTCCTTGCCATAAAAGATTAAAGTGTCAAGCAATCCTTTCACGAAATAATTGCTGCAGTAATTCACCAAACAAAGAGAAGTGTGTGAAGAGTAATCCCAACCTTTCAAAGAGACATTAAAAATAATGAGTGCCATCTCGGAGTCGGAGCATGAAAAATCATCACTAACCAAGCTACCACATGTCAAAAAATCCCCAACTTGCCCTCTAGATGCACAATCTTCCATATAAACCTTATACCGCCTCACACAAGTGGATTGACACATCATGAGGTACAAGAGGTAATGAAAAAAATGATTAAAGGATAAGTGTAGCGATTTGTGGTACAGGTGGTAGTCCACCTCAAATAGACGTTGGTGCCAGTAGGCAGGTAGTTATGCTTTTTTTAAATTTGAAAATTCCCTCCTCTCCCACTCTTTGGCAGCTCGAGGGAAGAGAGGGAGAGACTCAGTGGAGTTTGCTTCTATTGGAAATTAAATTGTCTAGCTCTCCTTCAATAAGGAGTCTAACACTGGGAGGCAGGGAATTGTGGTTTCTCCAACATCTTAGACACTCCCCATTGAGTCCAAGGGCCACCATGGCATCTGTCACTTGATTAGCCTCTCTGTATATAAGATTTAATAAGAATGAGTCAAAGGAAGATAACATGATAAAGATATCTTTGATGATACCGATAGTTGACTGATTGATCCTGTTTAGACCTTTAACAACATCAATAATTAGTTTTGAATTGCCTTCTATGGCAATAACCCTAACACTAATGGAGAGTGCAATACAGAGGCCCTGGGGCAAAGCCATAGCTTCAACTTGATTACATGAGTATCCATTCAAGTTACTAACATAAGCTATGATCAACTCCCTAGTAGGAGACCTAAGAACTCCACCCCTAGCTGTCAAACCAAGTCTAGCAACACCATCAAAGTTGAGCTTCATGTAATCCCAATCACGAGGCTTCCATTTGGTATTCAATATTCGTGTGCTTGGAATTATCAAAGGCTGCAAAGGAGGGCACAAGGTTCCGCCTGCATGAAATATCATAGTCGGAAGTGTATGGTGGATTGGAGGATAGTTTAACTGAAGTAACAAATAGATTCTTTGATAGGAGTTTGAGGAAACCCCAAAAGATTGACTCAGCAAAAGCTTTAGTTTCTTGAAAAATCCTAATATTCCCTAGATACACCAGATGAGATGTGATGGTATTTGTTTCCATAGCTGACCAACTAGGGGATTGTAGGTTGAGCTTCCCCATTCCTGCACAATTTGAATCAAGTTTTCATTCATAGATCACTGGAGGTTGAATTTCTAGCAGACCATCCCCCAAAGAGTTCCAACAAAGTCACAATGTAGAAAGAGATGTGAGGAGTTTTCAACATTTGATTTACATAGGATGCATCTATTGGGAAACTAGAATCTTCTCTTGTAGAGGTTATCAAGTGCGAGTATTTTATTGTGGAGAGCCACCCACCAAAAGAAATTGACTTTGGGGATAAGATGAGGATTCCAAATTTACTTCCACCATTTAGGGGGGTTGTTGATCCTTAAGAGACTGTGGTAAGCAGACTTGACTGAAAAAAACCCACTTGGGTTCCATCTCCAAGCAAATTTGTCCTCTCTAGGGAAGAAGGGTAGTCTGATTATATTTAACATAGCTTGTGATTCATGAGCAACAGATAGAAGATGTGGTTGATCATGACAACAGGCAAAAATGTCCTTCCAGGAGTTACCAGAGAAGAAGTCAGAGACCCACAAACTAAAGAACTTTGTAGTGGAGCGATAGATCCTCCTAAGGGGAGAGGAGAAAGCCAAAGGTTTGTCTTACAACTAGTAGTCTTCCCATATCCAAATATTTCTTCCATTGCCAATGAGCCACCGCATGCCCTAACTAACAATGTCTCTACATTTAAAGATGTTATTCCAAACTTTATATCCCCTAGGGACTCTATCCACCTCTAGGAAGTTGTGGAAGCTATCTTGGGTGAGGTATTTAGCTCACATTATGCAACCCCATTCATTATTTTGATAGTTCAACATCCAAGCAGTTTTGGCCAAGAGAGCTTTGTTAAAATGAGAGATTCTTCTAATCCCCGATCCACCATAGCATTTGGGGACACAAACTTTATCCCAACCAACCAGGGCGAGCCTTCTTTTTTCCTCCATGCCCATCCAAAGGAAAGTCCTTTGAATTTTTTCAATTTTTTTTGTCATTGCTACTGATATTTTAAAAAGAGAGAGGAAGTACACCGGGATCCCATGGAGGGAAGAAGCCAGAAGCTGAAGTTTCCCTGCACTACTTAGAAGTCTTCCCTTCCACCTTGCCATTTTCTTCTGCATTCTCTCAAGAATAGAGACCCAAAAGGAGTTAGAAATTAGTCCTCCAATAGACAATTATTTGAAAGGTATGTGAGTTGTTTATTATCAATTGTAACTTTATACAATAGTCAAACAAGTGCCACATAGTGTAATAATATTTTTAATTTAGGATAGACAAGTTTATGAATTATAGTTATTATTATTTCAACGAGGATTACAATTATTTGGACTAACATTGGCATTAAGTTCAAAGATTCATGTATGATTACTATTGTTGAAGTTGATTTTGTTGTTTAGAACAAATATATGTTAAATGTTTATGAGCTAAATATTAGCTAGTAAAGAGCCTTCCTAGATTAAGGTAATAATTTCAAGAAAAAAATTGTAATAAGTTTGAAAAAATTATTATAATAATACATAATAATATATTATGATAAAACAATAATATAAATAACTATTTGTCATTTAAAAAAAAAAATTGTTACAATTTAATCTTTATATATAAGTATTACGTAAAAAATACGTTAATAAACGCCACATTTTTAAACATTACATTATAATATATTTTTAAAAGATGAAAAACATGTTAATAGAATTTTAGTAAATTATAAAATATAATATTAAATTTTGAGAATATTAATAATCATAATAATCAAAACAAATTATTAATAAATGATATTAGATATGTTAAAAAACAATATTTTGTATTTTTATATTATGAAGACATATTACCATATTATAAAGAATGAAAAAAATTTGATTAATAGTAATTAATTTATATTTGTAATAAATAAAAAATTATATTATTGTATTCAAATAATAAGGTAAAATAAAAATAAAGAGAATTATTTGTAATGGTGGGAAAATGGCGAATTATAAATCAAGAAGGAAAACTACCCTTTCCCTCAAAGAGAGATGAGAGTTTCGCTATCGATTACCATTCAAGCACTTTTCACCATTACATTAGAAAGGGGAGAGGATAATTCACAAGATTTAATCTCTCCACATGAAGATGATAGATTGAATTCTGAATGAATTGGGAATGCTAAATTGATCCCCTCTTCCTTATTTGAAAATGGAAAGGAAATTGATTGAATTATGTAGTGCAAAAGTGACAACGAATTGATTATAACTTAAGATCGAAATATGGGATGAAGCTGTGCACCTCGATCTAGCAGTAAAATGTCAAGACGACGCCGCCCTGCGAATTTGAGGAAAAGTTGTCTGAACCGTTGCGAGAATGTACACGGTCCTCCGAAAAATCTGCAAAACAAAAAGGGTTTTGCCGCCTCTACAAATGAAGCCCGAATCCGAAAGTATAGCTGCGCACCTGCAACCTATACACAAAAAAGAGAGGAAAATGGGTTGGGATTGGGGGTTTTCCTTTAGGTCAAACCCCAGTTTTGGAATTAACCAAGTAATGAAAGATAGCACTTGAAGTAGCTATAAATGAAAGACTGAATTGTAAATCACATCAAGGGAGGTTGTAGTAGCAATGTTGATAGAAGTGCTTGTGTAGAATTGAATGTTGGAATCAATCTCCTCTTCAATGGTTGAATCCTTGATTTTAATGCAACACCTAGCCTTGAAGGAAGACTTGAGAATGCTCAATGCTGGAAAAGAATGCTTGATCGCTTATGCAACTTGAATCTCTCCAACTATTACCTATCCAACTTCGACTTATGCAAATGAGAGGACAAATGCCCCTTAAATACATGTTAGTGGATTTGAATTTCGTCACGGGCTGACATCGAGGGAGTTTCCCGCCTGAGGCACAACCAACAATGCAACCCTAGGAAGGGTCCTGCCCCAAAATAAGGCAGGGACAGGGGCACCACGCCCTTGTCCTGGGAGGACAAGGGCACCACGCCCCTATCCAAGGGGGGATACGGCGCCACACCCCTATCCCACCCCTTTCTCCAAGGCAAAGTGGGGAAGGGGTTGATGCAAAGGGCAAGGAAGAAGCTGTTTCCGCAAGCCGAGCAATATCCGGTCTCTGATCAGGCTAGAGGATTCGAGTTTGCATGCGTGAGGACCCTAATACAGTAAAATATTGCTAGGGTCGCAATTTTATGACACTACATTACTATTTGACGAATAAAATATTTAACTAATTCTACTTTTCCACATAAAATCATATTTCAATATAATGAAAGAAATAAGTGCCACTATTAGGATATATGATAGATGAGTTATGGTATATTAATTTGAGAACAACATAGATAATAGGAACAAATATGACTAGATTCATTGGTTGATTTAGAGTTTGATATTAAGGTCCTTCTAGTGTGATTGATAGTAATTAATTAAAGAGAAACAACAATTAATTGTTGTAATTACTGTACAACAAAGTGAAAGTATAGTTGATATTAATCATAAGACAATTTTACTTTGCTAATGAATTATATAAATATTTGATATAATATTTAAATCATTATATTGATTAAAAATTATAAATATGTAATAATTATAGAATTTTAAAAAATGAAATGTTGATTTTGTAAAATTAAAAAATGTATAATTATCAGTATTATTTATACAATTATAAATAAATAAAATGACTCTTATATGTGTATTTGTGGAGCAAGGGGAAGGTATATCAATTATGTTTAATTTTTAGAAAGAGTTTTTGATACCAAAATTTCTACCTTCGGCTCATTTTGGCAGAGCTGGAATTATCTGCTATATCTAAGGTGAAAGGTACATTCATTTTATGTTGATAGTTTGTTTGCAATGAAATATCTCAAATGAATTCGGTTTATTATGCAAAACTCAAAACAAAAGATACATCAAATTACATAGTATTATTGTATTTTATTCATTTTGAAATAATAAAGCATACAAGGTTGTTTAAACATTGTTGTTTCATACCATGAAGAAGAAAAAGTGTTTAAAGGTCCCACACAAGTCGTGGGAATGACTAAAAAACATTGATAAAACATAGGATCCAAGGTAAACAACTGAAGATACAAAAGGAAAGCATATAACAAAACTTTATATCCTTCATTGTCTAATTCAACGTCAAGTTGATGCTTCATCTTCAGCTCTGTCTTCTCGTCTTCAGTCCTTCATTCCCCAGTTTCAAGTGTACCTGCAAGAGATTAAGAGATTTGTTAGAGCTCGGGATATAAAATTTCATCACATGTTATCAACAACCGAATAACTTAAACCTATGAGCTTTCAATCTAGTCCTGTCATATCAGTGATATACAGAGAGAATCAGGATCAAACCTTCATAGTGAAAGTGAAATCATCAACATAAGGGATATACGTTGTTTTTATCTAACTTGTTTGTCCACTGTGTAGGTACAGGTACATAATTCATTATTGATTCATAATGTTTAACATTTAAGCATGTGGTGTAAAATGAGTCTCCCATAAGGGTTGAGCCCAACATGCTAATATGTCAATATGGATTCATTGAATAGGGACCCATCATCCACAACAGTGAATTTTTTAAGATCATTGTTATGAATTGTGTGCCTGTGTCCAATGGAACCATACTGATGTATTATACAGGCATACAATGCCTTGTTTACAAACCTAAGCATAACAATGATAAGGGCTTACAAGTCATTAAGGATTAGAGAAACATTCATCGCAAAGATCAACATACATGGTCAAAAGAGAAGATTCACGGTCATGAACATCTCTTGTTTAACATTAATCTATGAAGAAATGATATAAAGAGTAAAGCCTGTCACAAGATAGCACAATCAGCCTCAAAAATTTTGAGCAGCAAAGACAATGCCCATCCCTGTCAAAATGGCCAAACACTCACAGTAAGGATCCATTATACAATCATTTTAGCAAAGTTAGTGATAAACTTATAAGGCAATGAGAGTGGGGGGGGGGGGGGGGGGGTGAATCAGTGCAAGCAAAAACAATATGAATCTGATCACCAACTTAAACAACTTGAAAATTAACAAGCATAAGAGGAATATCACCACATAAGCTAATGCCCAATAAAACAAATTGCACATAACACAAGAGATTTATACGTGGAAACCCAAAAGGGAAAAACCACGGTGGGAGTTAATACCCACAAGATTCACTATTTGCAGAATAGAAATCTTGACCGGTTAAGGACTTACAAATATGCCCTGTTAGGAGCAAACTCGGGTAGGAGTCACCTGATTAAGGGATTTAAATGATGAGCCATGTTAGGATAAACATCACAAGAGGATTTAAGACTCTGATATAGAGCTACCTTGTTAGGGGATTTACAAATTAAGGCATTTCAAGACCTACCTAGTTAAGGGATTTTTTTGTTGTAACCGTTAGGATAACAACAATCAAATGATCTTCATCTAACACCTCAGTGTCTGATAAGATCTGCTTTATATCCTCAAAATTTAAACAACACATCAATAAAGAGCTTCACTAATCACTGCACAATCAGAATCTCAATATTCGCCTTCGATCTCATACATGCATTCATAACTCATCACACTTTTTATAGACATCAACTTAGTCGGGTACAACCTTGGAACAATTTCCTAGGTTCAATGAATCTAGACAAACTAACATTGCACGCCAAATTTATGTCGGCCACCGACATAACAAACCAAAAATAAAACAAAGCCTGCGTCAGTTTATCGATTTAAGTGACTTTATCACTATCGGCTGAGTGTTCATCTGAATGCCTGCTCTGTACATCAAATCTCGCTAGTTTGGTTGAATCTACCAATGCGGTCATGAAAATAGCTCCAAATACCTCTCTCCATCATTTCTTTAAAACCGCATCATCCAACTCTTCATCAATCGCCTGTATCGGTTGCATGAATGCATTTTTGTCCCTGTTTACCAGTTGAGGACCTATTTTGCAGTTCACTGGTAAACTGTCTTCTATACCGGTTATACCTTACCGGTTGGCTTCCAAGACTTAGATGACTACAAAAACATTGTTTCCATCAATGACAATACAAGACTTAGTCATCAAACATGAATCTCAATCTCTTCATCACATTCATCAATCAATCCTTTACCGGTTGCATATCACCAACAGTCTTTACCGATTCAGTCAAATGCCAACATTCTCCCCCTTTGGCATTGATGGAAACACTTAGGAAATTTTTTGTCAACTAAGTGTGAAATACAAAAATTGACTTCATGACATATACTCCCCCTTAGCAATTTCATGCTACTAAATTTTTTTGACTCTTTACTAATTCTCCCTTTACTTTTACATACAAAATTTTGACCGACTCTTCAACTATTACTCCCTCTTTGACAACAATGCCAAACAAAGATGTAAATACATGAAAGATAAATACATGTTACATAAAAATTTGCATCAAAATTGCATTAGCATATATGAATGTCTTTACAATGCAATCTTAAAAAAAGCATCACTAAAATGAGAATTTAATTGTTTCAAATCATTATGCCAGGTCTCCAAAATAGTGACGGTTATCTCCACACGTGTCCTGATCTGCCTAGCAAACTCCTCCATGGCATCTATAGTTCTCATCTCCGGGGTAGAAAGAATAGTTTTAGATTCCTTATAAGCTCTTTGCAAGATTTCCACCTTCGACATCAACTATGTCTATAATTCCTGCAGTGATCTGATCCTCTTAACCTGTTCATTTCAATAAGCTTTCAACTTATGCTGAAGTTCTACGACCGATCTTCCAAAATTGATAGCAGAGTCATTTAGGAGCTTGAATGACTCACTAAGAACTTCAAGTTCTTGCTCAAATTCCTCCTCCTTCTTCTTCAAATCAACACAAAACAATGAAAATTTAGAAACAATCGAGAGGATTTTACCTCCAGTTTCAAGTCCTTTCAAATAGTCCTTATTGACAGTCAAGACAACTTTATCTTTATCAATTTTATTCATCAATTGCTCAGTTCTTTTCTTCCTGTAATCCTTCTCAACACTAACATAAGTTGCATCCTCAAATGATTTCATTTTCTCTCTGGCATCAGAAACAAGTTGTCCAAGCTTATCAATAGAAGTGGCAAAATTACCTGTATCGGTCTCCGGTAGGAGACTAGACAAAATCTCAACAACATTCTTTATTGTTTCTGCCTCCTTCTATTGTTCTTTCATCCTCTTCTTCTTGGCCCGAGATTGCATGGCATTTGCAATCACCATCAACTCAGTTGAGCTCAAATTGTCCATGTCTAGTGGTCCTTTGATGCTTATAGCATCATCATCATCTTCATCTACAATTTTCTTTTTAGAATCAAGTGACAAAGATGTCACTTTAGGTTCAGTATCCTCTGTTTTCTTCTCTTCAGTTTACTCTTCTACCTTGTCCTCTTTCTTTTCTTCTATCTTCTTTTCCCCTGTCTTCTTCTCTGCATCTTCAGGCTTATCTTTTGTCACTTCCTCTTTCTTTTCATTTTCTTTATCCTTTTCAGTTTCCTGTACCGGTGGGGGTTGTGTATCAACAGTTTGAGTTACTACAGGTGGCTCCTCATCCTTCTTTCCTTCTTCATCTTTCTTTTCTTCATGTCTCTGTTCTTGTTCATGTTGCTCAAACATTTGAACATCAACATCCTATAAATCTACATTGTCAGTAGCATCAACATCATCGTTATTACTGGTATCTTCATCATTAGGGGTAATACAGGTTTAGTTTGTGTGTTCACCAGTTGATCACCCATCACAATTTCATCAGGCTCAAAATAAATTATTTTAACACCTTTCAGAAGATCTTCAGCCACAAACCTTTCCAGTTCATCTTCCTTATCTTCTTCCTCTTTATCCAAAATCAGACCCAGTTTCTTCTTCAAAATTTGTTCAGTCTCCTCATGGACTGATTGGGTCTCACCAATTAACATTCTTGTCAACCTTTTCTTTGAGCTAAAAGATGTCTTTGCCTTAGCAAAATTTTTATCTATCTCCTCTCTTGTAGCTTCAAGTTGTAGATTCTAAAGAATAAATTCAATAAATTCTTTGTCTTGTCTCATGGCTGCCCACCATCTTGCATCAATCTTATTATATAAAGAATTAGGAATATGCCCTTGCAATTCCATTAGGGCCTTGTTGTATTTATTCATCATGTAAACAACTGCATCCTCAATCTGCCTTTGTTCATCTTCAAAAAAAAATTCATAGAGTTTCTTCACACCAGTCAATAAACCATTCTCTTTAATGTTTATTATTAAATTTTCAAAAGGTGTGAGCTTGGTTACCGGTTTCTTTGAAGATTTCACAGTTGAAGTACCAACACCCTTAGACCTTTTGTCATTGGCCCTTAGGGATTTCTTTTCTCCTTCGGATTCAGTCTCTTCTTCATCAACATCTATCATTTCTGTGCTTGTTGCTTTTTCCTTTTACTAGTCTTAACTGGTGTAGTAGGTGGTTCAACAATCTTACCTTTTCTCCGGAACTGAATCTTTGATGGTTTCTCCTTCTTAACAGTTGTTGGTTTTTCTTTCTCTACAACTTTCTCCTTTCCAGCTCTCGTCTTTACACCGATGGGGGTACCGGTTGGTGCACTTGATGTTCTGGCCTGTTAAGAAACATGCTTTGCTCTTGCTTCAACAATGGCTTCCTTTGTGAATCCTGCTTGCTCTGCAAATGCTTCAACTTCTTTTCTAACTTTCTTTGCAATTACCGGTTTGTTAAGTTCTGAATGCACTTGAAGGGATTTCTCCTTGTAAGTGCCAAAATGTTTTGTTGTTGTATCTATCAGTTGGGCAAGCAAATGATCATCATATGAAACTAGAAGATCCTTGTCTACTTCATATCCCATGGGAATAACCCATGTAGTATGGGGCTCAATTGCCTCCATCATGCAAGTATCTGTATCAACCATAAAGCAAATTGTGTTTACATATCAGTTGACAACCTCTGCCAGTATCCTTTCCCTTGCATGCATTTTCTTTTCAAATTCCTTAAAATATCCCCATGCAATCTTTCCAAAATCATTACAAAACATTCTTATACTATTCTTCATTTGCACCAATGCTGGAGTGCCATCTATGCATTGGATATCACCAATACCAGGTAAAAACATTTTTGAAAATACAAGAATAGACCAAGAATTAGTTGTCCAATCTTAAACCTTAACCTCTTATCCTTCTTGATGGATTCTAGGTTAAGCATCAGTTGACTCCTCAATGCCTCCGACAAGTCATAATCAACATCCTCTTTTATCATCCAGTGGGCAGTGTGAATAACAACATCAGGGATGTTGTTCATCCTGCCAGAGTAATAGATCCGGTAACCAATCACCATAGAAGTATACTTTACTGTCGGATAATTGATATTATTCACCGTCATCGCTCTTCTATCCCATTTAGATCCTGATAAATTTTCTACATCATTCTTAGGAACAGATCTCAATACTGGAACTTCACCGATGGCACAAAGTCTGGTGACTGCGTGAATAGCTTCCTTAGAAATTTTATGTGGTCAGTTTAGCCACATAAACTGGTCATGGATTCCGCTAAGAACATATCTCACAAGTTCATTAGCAAAATCATAAATGGTGTTTAGGGCATGGTGAAACCCTTTCTCGGTAACCCTTTTGAATTGTTCCTTCAAAATACCATTCTTATCACACAATGCTCTATACTGATAAAAAAAAGCAGCAATACCAAGATCCTCCAGTTTGCAATGATAAAACAATCTAACGTCTTCAATATGTAAGACACCATAAGGAACTCCGGATAGGGCTCTTGCGGGAGCAATTGCCTCGGACTTAAACGGGTGCCTCTTAAATTCAGGACGAGGTCTATCGGTAACATCAACTAGATGTGGTGTGTCCATCTTCAATGATTCAAAAAGATAAGCAGATAACAAGATTTATGGATAAATACATTTTACCGCTTTTGCATTAGGGTTCCAAACACCGACAAAGCTTTCTCACCGATTGCCGATCGTAAATCACATCAAATAACTTCAAATCTTTGTCAATCTGTAAACACAAACTCTTCTCTGCTCTATTCACTCTTTGCGTGCCCACAAGAATGCAATGTGACAAATAACATTCAAAAAGTTCCTTTTATTTGCTCAATATCTACTGCATTAAGTGTCATTACCGGTAAAACCCTAAAATATCTTCCAACATACTACCGGTTCTCATAACACATCAAACCTACCAGTTTGATCAAAAAATCACTTCATAATATCACAATACAACAAAGTATGCAGATTTAACATACCTCTTGGTCCTTTAGGGGGTTCTGAAATAGATCCAACATTAAGCTCTCCCTAAGCTTTTTAACAACTTAGTTTGTCGGTTCTCCACACTAGGTGAAGAAATAGGCTCTTTAAATGGTTTGTCTTCGGTTTTCTCATCATCCTTCTTTTTCTAGAGTCTGTTCATTTCAGCTATGGTCTCCTCCACATCAACTTTCATCTTCCCTATTCGGTCAACAGATTGATTCACCAGTTGGTTCACCTTAGCTCTGCAAAACTTTGCAATATTTTTCAGTTTATGACAATGATAACAAGCCATACCAGACGCTCTCCAAGGTCCAACATTGCCTCTACTAGTCCTACTTCTGCAGTTCATAGCTACATGATCGTAGTTATCACAGATTGTGCAAACCACATTCATCCTCTTTTCCATCTCATAGGGGCTAGACCAGTTAGCATATAGTCTTTGCCAGTGAGGTGTCGAAATATTTGCTCCATACCTGCACTCAACAACTCTATGTCCATGCATGTTGCAAGTGTAACAATAACCATTAAAGGTTCTAGGCTTATATCCTGGATATGTATTAGGTCTATAACCATTAGTAACATCAGATTTGCTTCTACATGTAATACCCTAAAATTTGTCACCTAAACCATGGGCCCCCTAATCTCGATAACATCACCAAGGTCCTAACCAAAGGTAATTAAATCAATCTTGAGCACATAATTAACTAATCCTTTAATCATCAAATGTCACATGGCAAATGGATTATTCTATATTAATTAAATATTTATTTAATTAATTAAATCATTCCAAGTAAATCATTTTGATCAATTATCCTATTTAATTTATTAAATATCCTAACATATTTAATTAATTAATAAATTTGTCATTTAATCATAAAAAAGGAATTAATTTATTACAAAAGAGGAATTAATCACAAAGAAAGAGTTAAATTGAAAATAAAATAAAAGAATTGAATTGAGAGAGAAAACCAAACTTGAGATATTATTTCTTATTCTAAATTGAGATAACTTAAAATCAGAAAAGCAATTATTAATCTTCTCTAAAATTGGAACTCAAAGCTTTTGAGAAAAGAAGTTCGGTTGCATTGAAAAGACTTTTTTCTTGAATAAATCAAAGCAATCGCATGGAATCACCTATTTTTATCACAAGTGCATGGAATTAATTGAATTATATCTCTAATGCAAACTTGAACTTATAATATGAATGCATTTCAATCAAGCTATAATTGGAATCTATCTCAAGGTTAACTGAACCCGATTTCTCAATTATTTAAACTATCCTAAATTGTGTTTTTTCTTGAATTATCTCAACCACTCATTGCTAATTGATCTTGACCAGTGGTCTCTTCTTTGATTTTCTATAAATTCAGCCTTCATCTCTCATTCAAAATACCCTGGAGATTTATTGTTATTATACAATTTTTGCTTTGGAGTCATTGAATATAATGTGCTTGCTTTTTTTAGATTATTGCATCTTAGTTTAGATTTTTGCATATTTAGTCCAATTATGATTGCTTGAATTCATATAGCTTACTATTCATCCATCTTGCATCCATTTAGCTTAATATCATGCTCATATAGATTAAATCCTTCATCTTGGTGTAGTCTACTCACGGGTATCGCTTATACAAATCTGAGAGCAAGTCTATACTCACATCTTTTAGAAAGCAATGGGTTGATTTGTTATCGTTTTATTATTCATGATTATATCTGTCTAACCATACATGTAATGACTTAATTGAATTGTTGTGTCTTACAACTTGCAGATACTTATTTCACTTTTCACACACACTACAAACATTAGCAGTATGTCCTGGTTTATGACAATTGAAACAAATAGGCTTATAGGATTTCTTACCGGTGGGTTTCCGAATCTTAGGCATAGATTTACCTTCTTCCATGTTGTCCTTTGTACCGAAAATCTCACCTTTCTCAAATGTATTGTAATCCAATCCATTTGTATCACCTTTCATCCTTTGTGATTGAATCTGTTCATCAAGCATGGGAGAAATTTTGTTAAACTTTGCAAGCTTCTCATTAGCATCAAGAAGTTCTTGTGTAAGGTCTTCATTCCTTTTCATAATAGTCTCTCTAAGAGACATTGCCATATCCATTTTTGCCTTTATTTCTTCTTTTTCTTCTTTCTCCTCATGCCAATGTGCATATAGAGTGCCATTTTCCTGATTTATCTTAAAGATCTTATGTTCATTCTCTTTGATCTTGTCTTTTGCTGCCCTCCTTGCTTCAAGTTCCCGACTCATTCAGATGGTTAGGGATTCTAGCTCTCTCCTCAAGTTAGCCTTCTCATCATTCAATTTCTCCACTTCATCAACCAATGCACCTATGTTTGCTTCATTAGAAGAACCGCTCTTAGAAACCTCCAACATTTGTTCGGTTAGCTCTCTTCTCTTAGCAAGTGAATCTTTATACTTGCCTCTCAATGTTTCTAGGGCTTCCTCAGTTTCTGAAATTTTATTAGACATCTCTCCATAACTCATATCCCCCATGTCTACCTTAGGGATCCTTCTCAAGTGATTAAGCCTCAAAGAAGTTTGGCTTTGATACCAATTGATAAACTTATAAGGCACTGAGAGGGGGGGGGGGGGGGGGGGGTGAATCAGTGCAAGCAAAAACAATATGAATCTGATCACCAACTTAAACAACTTGAAACTTAACAAGCATAAGAGGAACATCACCACATAAGTTGATGCCCAATAAAACAAATTCCACATAACACGAGATTTATACATGGAAAACCAAAAGGGAAAAACCACGGTGGGAGTTAATACCCACAAGATTCACTATCTGCAGAATAGAAATCTTGACCGGTTAAGGTCTTACAAATATGCCCTATTAGGAGCAGACCCGGGTAGGAGTCACCCGATTAAGGGATTTAAATGACGAGCCCTATTAGGAGCTTTGACCTGTTAGGATCAACCTCACAAGAGGATTTAATAATTTGATATAGAGCTACCTTGTTAGGGGATTTACAAATTAAGGCATTTCAGGACCTACCCGGTTAAGGGATTTTGCTGTTATAACCATTAGGCTAACAACAATCAAATGATCTTCATGTAACACCTCAGTGTCTGATAAGATCCACTTCATATCCTCAAAACTTCAACAACACATCAATACAAAGCTTCACTAATCACCACACAATTGGAATCTCAATATTTGCCTTCGATCTCATACATGCCTTCATAACATCACACTTTTTATAGACATCAACTTAGTCTGCTACAACCTTGGAACAATTTCCTAGGTTCAATGAATCTAGATAAACTAACATTGCACGTTGAACTTATGTCAACCACCGACATAACAAACCAAAAATAAAACAAATCTTGTGTGGGTTTACCGATTTAAGTGACTTTATCACTACCTGTTGAGTGTTCATCAGAATGCCTACTCTGTACATCAAATCTCGCTAGTCCGGTTGAATCTACCAATGCGGTCATGAACATAGCTCCAAATACCTATCTCCATCATTGATTTAAAGTCGCATCATCCAAATCTTCATCAATCACCTGTACCAGTTGCATGAATGCAACTTTGTCCCTGTTTACCGGTTGAGGACCTATTTGCTGGTTCATTGGTAAACTATCTTATGTACTGGTTATACCTTACCAGTTGGCTTCCAAGACTTAGATGACTACAAAAACATTGTTGCCATCAATGACAATACAAAAACTAGTCATCAAACATGAATCTCAATCTCTTCATCACATTCACCAATCAATCCTTTACCGGTTGCATATCACCAACAATCTTTACTAGTTCAGTCAAATGCCAATAGTTAGAGTTATTTCAAGTTAAAATAAGTTGTTGTCCTAACAATGATTAACAATGTTACCAAGGGTAAGAATGCAGTAAAAGTATAAAAGGTTGCATCAAGACATTAAAACCTAGGGTTATCATTGAAAAGGGCAGTGAACTCAATCAGTGTAAGACAACAGATTACAAACAAAGGAAAAGTAACAAAGATATTATTGTTTGATCAAAGTTAAAGTCACTGTATTAGCAGTCATAGAAACATTATAGTTAAAGTATCAAACAAAAAACACCTCCATAGCACACAAATAGCAAATGATATTAACAATAGAAGGCAATGTCCAGTTACATTCCTTCACAATACAAAGTGAGCAACTTCTAAGCAATAATGGGCATGATTAAGTGACATGGCAACATTGCACAGTAAATAACAGTGAGTAGTAAAAAGGCAATGGATTACTAAGGAACAAAGTCATCTTATGATTTCTTTCCTATCATTAATGGTTTAGTGATGAGCATAGTCACTTCCAAATCCCCGAAACACCACTGCCAGATAACAAAGGCACATAGAATGATCCATGAGAACAATGAAGAAGCATGTATAAGTTCATAGGCAAAAGCAGTCACAACCTTAGATGGAGTGATACATGTGAAAGAATATAGGTATCTATACAACAAGAGATGGACACGAGCAACAAATAAAACCATTCATGCGACCACATGGCCCTGTCCAAATACAAAACAATATACAGGGTATAGCAATCATATACCATCTTTAATAATCATACAAGCAACAAAGAGCATACACATTCATGTATTGGTATACACAAAGGAAGAATTACAGTCTTTTATCAGTCTCAAATACAGTCATATATTGCAATGAATCACTTACAAAACTATTATTGACAACCATCAAGACCTTAAAAATAGTGATAGGAACTCAACTCCGAAGACCAAAGAAGAATAGATAGTTCATGAGCATTAGATCTTCATTTGCTGATATGAAAAGATTAATTATCATCATTGTCAAAGATAATGTAACAGTCAACATTGCAACAACTATAAGAATACTACAAGCAAGATAAGGACATAAAGTGAACACACACAGATACAATGCCTTGAAGAGGTAATACTAAGAACTAAGGCAAGCATACAAAAATACCACTGAACAATTAAAATACAGTCCTTAGAATTATATAGAAATTGATGAAGAAGTTTTGGTAGAGCTTTGACATCCCCAAAACAAATGGAGATAATAGTCACCACACAATCATGGTTAAACATCACAATGAACATGGTTTTAATGCATAGGATGTTGTCAAAATATCATGGAGCAATGGCAAGGGTTTCAAGTCAACAAAGCTTGGAGGTATCAACAAATGTGATCATAGCCATCCAAAGAATAAAAAGAACCTACAGTGCAGAGAATATATGATACACAATGGTAAGAACAATGAATAAAGCTACAGATCATAGCATAGCTTACTCAGAAAATAGTGAATAGGGGTTTCATTGGTAAGCACAGTCCATAAAGCATAAAAGAAGGTGATCTTACAAAAAGACAATCCAAACATCTCAATATGATATTGTGTAGAAGTCACAAAGGTCATCAAACACAATTGCAAGCATTCAATAGTGAATGATAGAAATTAATAACAGTATCTTCAAGCCTTACAGAGTGGAAAGCCACGAAGTCAAAAGGCAACAATGATGAAGTAACTAGTCCCAGAATAGAATCCTGAGCCAAATCAGAAAAATACAGTCACTTTTCCAAATCCCTAAGGTCATTAGGGTTTTATCAAGTTGTTCACATGCAAAGCACGATAATCACAAAAATATAGAAGATATAGTTTGAGTTTATGCAGAGAAGGCATGAATAAAAGATTTTATTTCAAACCCTAATACATGCATCCTTCAAAGCAAGCTTTTGCTTTTTTATTCCTTCCAAAAAGATAAACGACAAAAATAGAAGGAGAATAAAAACATACCACGCAGAGAGTTCATGTAAAGAATCCGAGTCAAAAAACCCTCAAGCTCCTATTCAAACTCAAGCTATATGCATGCATGGCGGCTCCAGACCTTCTTCTAAAAGATAAAAAAACAAAAGAATGCAATGATTTTAGGGTTCGATGACTTTTCTATTCATGCCCTAGCTCAAGTTTTGTTGGAGCTTTGCTTTTTCATTTATTTTTTAAATAAATCACTTCCTAATAATATCCATGGGAGTCATTGACTTCAACCATGTATAGAACCCTAAAATTAGGGGGCAATGCAAAACAAGGATGTAAATGCTTTTTGTGCCTTTTTAATATCTCATGCAATAAATATTTAAAATAGCTTTATTAGACAATTGTATTAATTGTCTTAATAAAGTTATTTTAAATTATTTTCATAAATAGCTTAATATAGTTTTATTAGAACAATTGTATTAATTATCTTAATAAAATTATATTAAATTATTTAAAAAGCAATATATCATGCATGCAAAATTAAGACGAAAGAGATGCTTTTTCAGCAAAAATAGCAGCTCCCATATCAGAAAAAGCTTTCACTTCCATGCACCATAAATTAAGGAGCTATTTTAGCTCACAAAAAGTCAATTGGAGAAAGAATTATAGGTTTTTATGCATGCCTTTTAGGCAAATTCGACCAAGAGGGCTCTTCATGCAAATTTTCAAAGAAAGAAGATTAATTCTAAATAAAGGTTTCAGCTACCTTTAGTCTTCAAAGGCATAACTTCTCTTCTTCTTCAAGACTTTTCCTATAAGTCTCCTATTCTTCTTCTATTTTCACTAGTTCTTTCTTTTTTGCTTACACATACAACAAAAAGGCATTGTAGCTCACTTTTTTATTCAGTTTTGAAGCATTGTAACAGAGTTTGTTTTTTCAGTATTCAATAAAAACAAATTTCCTTTTCAATTGATCTTATTTTATCATTGTTAATGAATGATTTGAAAGAAGTATTATGATTTAATCTTGAATCCTTGATTGTATCTCATTTATGCTTTGCAAAATAAGATATTTCATAGGAAATTTAGGTTGTGGGTTGTGTTCATCTGATTTTCAATTAGTTGCATGTTGTGAAAATTCAATTTTCCTTCAGACAAGATTGGAAAGCTTTGAACCTTTGCATGAAATATTGATGAATTTCATGATCTTATTTGATTTGTGAGATAAATTTAGGACTTTATAGCAACTAATTATAGTTTTAGAATAGCGAATAGAATTACACATTTTTGGTTCAATCACCTCCTGTAGCCTTAGGATTTAAGTTTTCAGCAGGCTTTCTACCCCTTTTCTTAGCAAAAAGTTAGTTTTAGGAGGTTTTCATCAGGGAACCAGCTCTCTCTGGAGATTCACCTTCAATTTGAGCAACCCACAGGCTCGAAGGTGTTTCCATGTTTCACAAGATTGTTGGGTTTCATACTTAGCTTCACGGGTGCAATCCTTCGTGACAACAATTTTTGGCATGCTCGGTGGGACATGTTGAGCTGTCTCAAGTCATTAAAGATTAATTTTTACTGTTGTTTTAGTATTTGCAGTAGTATTACAACCTTTTGAGGTTTATTTTTTAAGTACTTGGTGACTTTAATTTTCTAGTTTTTTTAGTAGATCAAAACCTGATAGCATATGAGAAAGATATAGACAAGGAAAAGTGTGGATACTGTTGAGCATACTGAATTACCACCATCAAAAAGGAAGAGAAGAACAATAAGCAAGACATAAAATTTATCAATTGGGATTCTGCCTACTATTCCCAATTCTCAGCCTGCTTTTGCAATTCGTACTGATCATTTATTTGCAGTCTCTTCAACTCAAATACCTAGTATCCCAAATCAACTAGTTAATCCTCTATTAAACCCACCAGTAAATCCAATGGCCCGACTAGGAGCACATGCATTTGTACCATTCAATGGGGGTAGCCCATTGAATTTGACTCAGCACAATGACATACCGATGGCTGCCCTGAAAATCTGCCTATTTTCACCGGTGAGGATCATACCACACCAATAGAACACATAAGGGGTGTGGCTTTCCTGTGTGGTGTTCATCATGTAACTGAAGAAAATATGGTGTTGCGGATTTTAGAAACATCATTCAAAGGCAAAGCACTCCAGTGGTTCAGAGGTTTGTCTGTTAATTCTGTCGGATCATGGAATAATTTAAGAGACAAGTTGACTAAGCAATTTTCAGACAAGTCAAATCATCTTTCCCTGGTGGAACATATGACAACCATAAGAGAGCTTTGCAAGATCATATGACTGATTTCAACTACTGTTTTTAGAGAACCTGGAGTCGAATACTAGCCATGGTAAGACCTTCACCAGATCATGCTTTCTTGTATTATTTTAGAGGCTGTAGAGAATATGTGATACACAATGGTAAGAACAATGAATACAACTACAAATCATAATATAAATTACTCATAAAACAATGAACAGGGGTTTTATTGGTAAGCACAGTCCATAAAGCATAAAAGAAGGTGATCTAAGAAGAAAAGATAGTCCAAACATCTCGATATGATATTATGTAGCAGTCACAGAGGTCATCAAACACAATTTCAAGCATTCAACATTGAATGATACAAATTAATAACAATATCTTCAAGCCATATAGAGTGGAAAGCCATGAATTCAAAATGCAACAATGATTAAGTAACCAGTCCCAAAATAGAATCATGAGCCAAATCAGAAAAATACAGTCACTTTTCCAAATCTCTAAGGTCATTAGGGTTTTATCAAGTTCTTTGCATGCAAAGCCTGATAATCACATAAATATTGAAGATACAGTCCGAGTTTATGCAGAGAAGGCATGAATACAAGATTTTATTTCAAACCCTAATACATGCATCCTTCAAAGCAACCTTCTGCTTTTTTATTCCTTCCAAAAAGATAAACGACAAAAATAGAAGGAGAATAAAAAGATAGCATGCAAAGAGTTCATGCAAAGAAGTCCGAGTAAAAAAAACATCAAGCTCTTGTTCAAACTAAAGCTATATGCATGCATGGCGGCTCCAAACCTTCTTCCAAAAGATTAAAAAAGAAAAGAATGCAATGCTTTTAGGGTTCGATGACTTTTCTATTCATGCCCTAGCTCGAGTTTTGTTGGAGCTTTGCTTTTTGATTATTATTTTTAAATAAATCACTTCCTAATAATATCCATGGGGGTCATGACTTTAAAGTCATGGACTTAAGCCATGTATAGAACCATAAAATAAGGAGGCAATGCAAAATAAGGATGTAAATGCTTTTTGTGCTTTTTTAATATTTCATGCAATAAATATTTAAAATAGCTTTATTAGACAATTGTATTAATTGTCTTAATAAAGTTATTTTAAATTATTTTCATAAATAGCTTAATATAGTTTTATTAGAACAATTGTATTAATTGTCTTACTAAATTATATTAAATTATTTAAAAAGAAATATATCATGCATGCAAAATTAAGATGAAAGAGATGCCTTTGAGCAAAAATAGTAGCTCCCATATCAGAAAAAACTTCCACTTCCATGCACCATAAATCAATGAGCTATTTTAGCTCACAAAAAGTCAATTGGAGAAATAATTATAGGTTTTTATGCATGACTTTTAGGCAAATTCGACCAAGAGGGCTCTTCATGCAAATTTCAAGAGAAAGAAGATTATTTCAAAATAAAGGTTTTAGCTATCTTTAGTCTTCAAAGGCAAAACTTCTCTTATTCTTCAAGACTTTTCCTATAAGTCTCCTATTCTTCTTCTATTATCACTAGTTTTTTCTTTTTTGCTTACACATACAATAAAAAGGCATTGCAACTCACTTTTTTATTCAATTTTGAAGCATTGTAACAGAGTTTGTTTTTTCAATATTCAATAAAGATAACATATTTCCTTTTCAATTGATCTTATTTTATCATTGTCAAATGAATGATTTGATAGAAGTATTGTGATTTAATCTTGAATCCTTTATTTTGTCTCGTTTATGCTTTACAAAATAAGAGATTTCATAGCAAATTCAAGTTGTGGGTTGTGTTCATCTGATTTTCAATCAGTTGCATGTTGTGAAAATTTAATTTTCCTTCAGACAACATTGGAAATTTTTGAACCTTCACATGAAATATCGATGAATTTCATGATCTTATTTGATTTGTGAGATAAATTTAGGACTTTATTGCAACTTATTATAGTTTTAGAACAACGAATAAAATTACACATTTTTGGTGCAAACACCTCCTATAGCATTAGGATTTAAGTTTTCAACAGGATTTCTACCCCTTTTCCCAGCAAAAAGTTAGTTTTAGGAGGTTTTCATCAGGGAACCAACCCACTCTAGAGATTCACCTTCAATTTGAGCAACCCACAAGCTCGAAGGTATTTCCATGTTTCACGGGACTGTTGCGTTTCATACTTAGCTTCACAGGTACAATCCTTCGTGACAACAATTTTAATATAAATATTTAAATTATATCTTTTATGTCATTCTCTTGAAAGTTGCTCGCTATTTTCTATATATTATGTTTGTCATGGCACTTAAAAAAATAGAGTAAATTGTATTAAAAATTAAAAAAATTAATCATAGACTTCAGTAGGACCATTGCATCATATTCTTATATATTACATTTAACTTAAGGGAAGACCCTAGTACCTTATTTTAAAGCTTATGTGAGATGAAGTTTTATTTTTGAATGAAGATATAAACCAAAAAAATTGTTACAAATTGAATGTTGTTATATGGAGCCTAATCAGACTCGGAGGTTAAATTTTCCCTACTTCTATCGACGTTGTTTCCCCCCATATTTTTCGACGGGGGTTTGGGGGCAATGCCCCCAAGATGGGGTCAAGGGGTAGCGCCCCTTGCGGGGTCTAGGGGCAACACCCCTCGCGATACAAGGCGGGGTCGAGGGGCAGCGCCCCGCGAGGCCAAAAAGACTTTTATTATTTTATAAGGGCATTGGGTGTTATTTTTCTATTGGCTAACATGTTGTAACCGACATAAGTCTTGACAAAAAGGCTAAGGGTTAGGGTTTTCTATAGAGAATTTTGTAGCATTTTGCAGCAGTATTGAGTTGCAAGGGGATTGCTGGTTGTAATCAGTTTTGATTTACTGGATGATAATATTGGACTTTCTGTTTGGTGGATGTAGCCCAAGATTGGGTGAACCACGTTAAATATTGTCTCTTCACTATTATTACTTATTTGTTTTTCATTCCTATGTTTAATACTTGTTTGCATATAATTGATATTTTTTGCATGCAATTCCTAACATTGAATAGTCTTTTTTTTTACTTGATTCTATTTATCACATATCCATTTAGTTATTTTCCTATATATCTAAACCATAATATTTCATCAAGAGTAATCTGTTTGGTAGAATTGCACCACCCACAGGTTTTCAATACTCTGCACAATAGAAAAGAAAACAAGAAACTATTAACCAAATATAGGAAATAGATTCCCTTATCATAAAATTAGGAGAAGCATATCAAAGAATAAAATTGAATAGAGATTTTTGGATTACTTATGGTCTATTTCCAAATCCAACATTCATGCCATACTTGTCACCTCCATATCCTTCATTTGCACGAACAAAATGAAAGTGAAATTAGTTTAGGGTTGTCCTCGGGAGTACATGCTACATGAGGGCTCTCCAATTTAATTTACCCTTTGTTAAAGCATAAACACTCCACTCTTCTCTAGATAAGTAAAAAGAGTAGTAGAATTAGACAAAAATTTCTAATAAAATTATTAATGACCACTCTAAAGACAAGAAATTATCTCCAAACAAATAGGTAGGCATACATGATTAAATTGAGAAATGAGAATCCAAATTGAGTTAGTATTGACCTAAGTTCTCCAAACCTCTATTCTCTCAAATATTGTCCATTTTTAGAAAAGCTTGACTTAAGGCAATTGCTTTAGAAATACAATAAAATGAATCAAATAAAATGTGCACTAGAGTGAAAGATGACATCTAATGATGATGTACATAAGATATATTGTCTCTAAAAAATGTTTCAACTGTTATCACTGTAGTCACATAAATTTGTCCACTTAATTAAATGAATATTTAGTATTTATTTGATTATTTAACCATCAATCAATAATTAATTAAATTAATATTTAATTAATTCATCATAACCCTCTTCTCCTGTTAATTAAATAAATTATTCAATTTATTTGATTTAATTCACTTAACCAAATTCAGACCATTAATTAAATAAATAAATCATATTTGTTTAATTAAATCTTCTCTCACATTTAAATAAGTAAATATTTATTTAAATCCCCCAAAATCCCATCTCTCATATTTAAATAAATTAACATTTATTTAAATCACCTTTATCCTCCACCCACTTGCATTTTCTGAAAATGCAAGTTGCACAACTATTTTAAATAAATAAATTATTTATTTAAAATCCTATTTATCCTCAACCACTTGAAACCTTTAATTGTTTTCCTTAAAGTCTTCAAACTTAATGGCTTCCTTCTAGAGTCTTCTCAAACCTTTAATGGTTTCCCTTAAAGTCTTCAAACTTAATGGCTTCCTTCTAGAGTCTTCTCAAACCTTTAATGGTTTCTCTTAAAGTCTTCTTAAGCCTTTAAAGGTTTCCTTCTAGAGTCTTCTTAAGCCTTTAAAGGTTTCCCTTAAAGTCTTCAAGCATTTAATGCTTTATCTTCCTTTTTCTCATGTAAATAAATTAAGATTTATTTAAATCCAAAATTCACATTCACATTTAAATAAATTAATATTTATTTAAATATCTATCCAAATGCAAATTACACCATTTAATTGAAATAAATGATTTTATTTTAATTGAAAATCCCAAAATTCATCCCACTTGCATTCTCCTACAAAATCCACTTGCAATCCTAACTCCCTTCTAGATTCTTCTAACCCCTTCCTAATTAGCCTAATCCATCCCCTAAATATTGTCATATTCCTAAGCAACTTGGAGTCACTTCTCAAAGCCCTCAAAATCTTCAATAACCATTAAAGGCTTTATGTCTTCAAATGGTTAACCTCTAAAGTCTTCCAAACCATTAAAGGCTCTTACACAACCATTTATGGTTAACTCACCTTTTACCTTTGGTTAGAGATTTTCCTCTAACTTAACCATCCTTTTGACTCATGGGTCTCTTCAAAGCATTTATTTCTTTGACTAAGGTAACCATTTAACCCTTGCACATTCATTTATCCCTTGGATAAAAGGAATATCCATTAACCTAACCCTAACCCAACCCCCTAGGGTAACCATCATGTCCCTTCAAGCATTTAATGCTCCTTATCTCTCCTCTCAAGCCTCCTCATGGTGACACTTGTCAACATGGGATTGGGTTGAAAGTCTCACATGGATTGAATATGTTTCAATCCTAACCCTTGTTAAGATTTCTCAATCTTAACCCTTCATTTCCCCATTTCTTCTATAAATAGAACCCTTCTCCTCAAGCAAAGAAGGAAGCATTAGAGTATTGTTGTTATACAGGTATTAGCATAGAGTTTTTTCATAGCATCACTATCTACACTTGCATAGCATTTGTTTATCATTTTCCATATGGCATCCATGGCTAGTGCTAAAAGCTGAGAGCTACACTCATGTGGAACTTGGAGAGGAGAGGAACAAGGGAGGAGCAAATATGAGCATCTTGATTAGCATTTGGAGGAGTATAGTTTATCTATTCTATATTTGTATGCTTTCTATTTCATGCTTAATATCTCTCTTGATATGCCTGTTTAGGATAATCTTTTGTTGCTAACACTAATGTTTGTTTCTTGTGCTCTTGCGTGTGTTGCCATCAAACAGATTTTCTAATTCTTTTTGCAAAGCATCATTTGGTGAACCCGACGTGAAAGAATATAATTTTTCTTTAATTTTTTTTTTTTTTTTTTTTTTGAATAAGCCTTTTTAGTTAGTTGTTTAGAATGGTTTTTTTTTTATTAAATGGTTTCTTTTTTAGAATAGACTTTTAAATTAGTTGTTTAATTTTTTATTTTTTTTAATTAGTCTTTTAGAATAGATTTTTTTTTAGGTTTCTTAAAATAGTTTTTATTTAAAATTAGATATTTTTTTTAATTGTTTTTTTAAGTAGTCTTTAAATTAAGAATTTTCTAAATTAGTCTTTCATTTAGTTCTAATTTAGATTTTAAATTAGTTTTTAATTTAGTTTTCGATTAGATTTAAATTAGTTTTATTAATTTAGATCTAATTTGTTTGTTAGTGTGATTTGTGTTAATTTGATTAATTTAATTTTGGGTTTACATCTTGTGCAGGACATAAGGAGCGTCTTTCTAACATATTGTTGCAGGTGTTGAAAGTGTCAAATTTGCCAAAAAAAACAAAATTTCCTTAACATGTTCTAATTGGAAAAATTGATCAATCCTAGGATAGTCATTCACATTGTCTTCATTTTGCTATCTTGGTCTAAAAATGAAGAATCACATTGCTATCTTGGATTAAAATGAACTATCATTTTTGCAATCTTGGCTAAAACAAACATTCACATCTTGCAATATGGGCTAAAAAGAACAATCAACTTGTTATTTTTTTGAGTTTCAAAAGAACAATCACATTGCTATCTTGGATTAAAACGAACTATCATTTTTGCAATCTTGGCTAAAATGAACATTCACATCTTGCAATCTTGGCTAAAACGAACATTCACACTTTGCTATCTTGGTCTAAAACGAACATTCACATCTTGCAATCTTGGCTAAAACGAACATTCACATTTTGCAATATGGGCTAAAAAGAACGATCAACTTGTTATTTTTTGAGTTTAAAAAGAAAAAGCATTTTGCAATCTTGGATAAAACGAACACTTCATTTTGCTATATTGGCTAAAAAGAACACCATGGTTGTTGAAGCAACATCTCCAAATAGAAAATAAATCACATTGCGATGATGGGTTAAAAAGAACAAGTGTCTTTTGTGTTTGGCACGCTTGTGCAAAATCTGTAGAGTGGTCCTACTTTTAACACACACTATCCTCTCCCTTGACTTTCATGGTCCTAGGTGCAAGAGAAAAGTGTTAGTAACACTCAAAATTTAATCTTTTAAGAGAGGCCTGCCAAGAGACACATCACTCTTGGGAATGACCTCGCGCGGTAAATCCTTCGAGCCACTATAGAAATTAGGTGTGAGCGAAAGCTGTAGTCTTGGGTATAGTTGTTCCTAAAGTGTAACTTGCCGAAAAGACAAATGGGCCCCACCACAAGTTACAAGGCTCTTAAGCGAGTCACTGCAGAATGAACTTATGTCCAAAGACATCGAAAATTACTAAACACCTTTATGTAGTAGCCCACCCATTCTATTGATTGAGGATATTTGTGATAAATTCAGTGCAAGAGCATAGAAGGTTTTGTTCCCAAGATACTCACCATACATATTTCCTTGAGTAGAAACATAGCTTTTTGAAAGGTTACTTGTAGCTTGATAAAAGTGGTGACTCCCCCATCATAGGGATCATCTATTTGTTATGCTCACACAAAACTTAGTATATCACATCCTTACCTGCCACGACGGGAGTCATAGTATGTAGTACCAAATTCGAAGAAATATCAAGATGTGGGCTGAAATTATCACAACTAGCCATTTGACCTTAGGGATAAAGAGTGTTTGAAGTGTTTTCGTTTTTAGTCAAGACCAGTGCAAATTGAGCTGACTTCAGGCTTTGGAAACACCTAAAATACATTTGAAGGAAAGGGTCATAAAAAGTTCAAAACATTGGGTTAATCTAGACCCATACTTACTTGTGCCTTTTTAGGCAACATTCTTGTGTTTGTGTGCTTGCTTTGTTTTCTTGTCAAAGAAACATCATAAATCCAAATCAGAACAAGTATTCATCCAACACCAACTTTTTCAAAAACACAAAAGATCAAAAACAAAAAACAAACAACGAAAAGTATCAAACTATATGACCATTCTTCACATCTTGAGAAAGAAGAATCTTCATCAACACATCAACTTGAAGAAAAGACCATTGATCTCAAAGACTTTTATCAAAAGGAGGAAATTCTTCTATCTTAATAGACAAATATTTGTCTCTCATAGAACCTTCTTGCATCACAGGCGTCTATACCTTCAAGGGAAATCAAACGAGTTTGATCAAGAATCATTAAACCGCAAAGCTTTTACTCAACATAGAGCTTTGAGTTATCATCAAAATAAGGGAGGCAAGATCAATCCTGCCTTCTTTCCAGACATTTGTATCACATATAACTCAGCTAGGGAAGAGCCATCAACCCCTGAACAAGAAGAGGAAGTATTTGTTCCTTTTGTAACACAAAGTTTCTATTGAAGTTAAACATGCATTTTTTTTACAAATGTATCTATTATAGCCATCTCCAAAGATTAGAATGGGGAATGAAATTTGAAGGTTTAACAAACTAATTGGAGAATGATACTTGAAGCCTAAGCAAAATTACAAATGAGGCAAAGAATATTTTTATGAAAAATATTGTGAAAAAAAAACAATTTAAAATTCATAATCTTAAAAAAAAAATATTTTTTAAATACACAAAAGAAATAGAAAAAGAAAATGTCATAGAGAACTTTCGCCATTCATAGTCTCTTTAGAGTCATTCTCTATAGTAAATCCTTTAAATTATTTACTGAAACCAAGAAAAATGGAACAATCATAGGATAAATAAGAGAAACCAAAAAAATAATTTGAAAAATGAAGGTAAATATGAAGAAGCACAAAATCAAAGCTAAAATAGTATACTTTATGCAAATTTCAAAAATAGAATGACGAATTTATTTTCCATGTCACCATATTAGCAAATTAAAATAAAAGAAAACAAGAACAAAATGAAAATCAAAAGTGAAAAAAAAAATCATTAAAGGGTCATCACCTCTATTGGGTTGACCCCCAAAAAGGAGATATCCTTTGGGAAGACTTACACATACACCTCTTGTTTGGACAGGAAAACAAAACCATACAAAAAAATATATACTAAAATCCTCCCCATTGCAGATTTTGCATAGGAAAACCTTGGTATCACTCTCATTTTTCTTCATATACCTCACCAATCCTATTCATAAGAGGAATAAAATAGATAGTTTCCATGGTTGTTTTTAAAGGGCTCATTTCCGGTGAACCCTAACATTTGGTAGGTTCATGAGATATTTGATTCGATATATGGGTGAATTTTTTGTTACATGTTTAGATTCTTTAATTAATGTGAATTTCAAATGTTACGAGAAAAAAAATAAAAAATTATCATTGCGAAAAAAGATGTCCACAAAAATTGTGGAAAATTTGTTTATTGTAAGGGTTACCTAAAATCTTCTACTATAACATTAAAACGATTTTAGTCAATAGAATTGAATAAAAATAATTTTCTAAATTTATTAAATAAAAAATTTCGCATGTTAATTTTATAAAATTGGTTCTTTGAAACATTAAATAAATAAAACCTTGTGACTAGTGAAAAACTGATTTTGTAATAACAACACGAAATGTATATTTTTAAAACTATCAATCCCTATTCCTAAAGGAAGGAGCATTAAAACCATTATCAAAAGTGACAATATAATATAGAGTAAAAACCATTAACATATATTTAAAATTTTAATGTTTTAAATTTAAAAAAAATCTATTAAATAAAAACTAATTAGTTTATAATATATACTTAGCTTATATATATATATATATATATATATATATATATATATATATATATATATATATATATATATATATATATATATATATATATATATATATATATATATAGCAACAAAGGAGTTGTGCCCATTAGATTAAAATAAAAAGAGGGATTACATTTTTGCCTTTCAAACCATGACTTGCTTCTATATCATCTGTCATATCTGGCTAACCAAATATATTGACATCTAAACCTGAGTAGACACCCATATCAACAAAATGGCGACCTGCAATACTTTGGCTTTTTTTAAAACATTAACCCACTATACATGCAAAATTGGGGTAAATGAAGCTATGCAAAACTGAAATCCTAAACCATTATACGTCCCTTCCTATAGAGCTATTAGGATCGACCCCTTTGAATTTATTGGGGCATTCTAGTTCACACACACTATGATCTTCTCCTAACATTTTGTCATCTTCTGGTTCTCAGTCTTCCTTTGTCATTCATTCTGGAACTCCATTGAATTGAATCGAATTCTCTTCTTTGATATACTTGTGTAGCCATCCCAACTCCTCTCTAGAACTAACTCTAGTATTCTCTTTAGGAAAAGGGTGCTCTTCCTCATTGCATCCTAGTGTTTTGGAAGAGAGGAGGGGAATTAAGTAAAGATGAGACGATATTTATCCACCTCACAACCACCAACTCAAATTAAATAAAAAATCTTAGCAATGTGATCTTGAAACCATTATATACATTCTCCAACACATCCTCAAACTCCCCCCAAAAACATTTCCAAATAAACTTCTTGCAAAGACTACCTATCATTTCCTTCGACTCTCCCAAATTAAAAAGTGAGGTCAGAAACATAAAGGAAAAATCAATATTAACTCTATACCGATGATTTTCTATCAATAATTCCTCACCAATACTCCTTTAGCAATGTGAATAATGAGCATGTGGTTATTCTTAAAGACACAACTCAGACTCTTCTTTGTAAGATCTTCTAAAAATGCCATTTGCCTACACTAGTAAGTAAGCCTAACTAGTGTTTTCATTTCTCCTTCTTGTTCCATTTTTTAATATTCTTTTGTGTCATTTGCAAGGGTCTTAAAATAGATACAAATCATTATCTCCTACACTTCTCTCTTGAAAATTTTAAAGCCTCCCATCCTTTGTTATAAAAAATTGTCATTTAATTATGTTGGCACACCTCCATAATGCCAAATTATACTTTTTGTCTTGATAAACGAAAATATATCCCACCCTACTCCCTCCATAATTTATCTTTCCATGAAAGCTTTTAATACCCATTTTGCCACCCCATTCACCTCCTGATAAATGTGCACAATATTTTAAATTTGTTGAATTTTTGAATAAACTCCCAAATCGGAGAGCCGTTTTTGAGCTTCCAATTCGACATCCAATTCTACCATATTGCATTTACTATTAGGAGGGAGTCTCCTCCAAGTGAATTTAATTCACCTTTTCCTCTAAGCGACATTGCAATCCAAGTAGAGCCACCTGAAATTTAGCTTCATTGTTTGTTTTGGCTCCCAAATAATTAATTTTTTCTCCCCAAAAAGTTCCATTTTGATCCATTATCACATAGCCTACCACACACTCTCCTCGATTGTCTTTCAAGGCTCCATCAAAATTTATCTCCATCCACCCTTCATTTGACGCTCTCCATTTCACTCCAAGTTTGAGTAAAACAACAAGATCAACCTTCTTAACCTCATAGATGGAGGGTTGTTTTATATTAATATGTTGTATTTTTATATTTAATTGTGTTTGGTTTTAGTGTGAATAATCATGACATGACATTCTTTATCATTATAGAGTACCTTTAAAAGAATAATAAATTATAAACATACTAAATTTATTTTAATTAAAAAATAATATAATTAATAAATCTTAACAAATAACATAAAATAATTATTCTAAAAATCTTTTTAAATAGATAATGTAAATTAATTAAATTTTTAATTCTAAAATAAAATAATTCTTAAATCAATCCTAAAGAAAGAGAAAATTTATCTTTAAATAAAAGAAATGATGTAAAAAAATCAAATAATTCTTATATAGAATAAATTATTTTTTATAGAAATAAAATCAACATTAATATTATTTTAATTTTTTTGGATATATATCTATATTAATTTTAAAACAATTCAACATTATACACAAATATAAAAGTCTTTGTCATGGTTCGCTCCACTCTGCCTGGTGCAGGCCGCATGATTCCTTACAATGTGAATGGGTGCTAGAAAATTGCTCTTATGTGTTACAAGCTGAATTTCTTTGTATGAAGCCCTGATATCCTTCATTTAATTAGTGATTTTAGACTTTTTTCTTTATGTTATTGTGTGTGCATCTTGTAATCTCTATTTAGACTACTTAAATGCTATAGGCAATAGTCTAGGGAAGGTCAACTCTAAAGAAATATTGAACTATCAAAGTTCCACCTATGTGCGTATTTGTGTGGAAATGGATCTCTCTAGTGGCCTCCCTCCTAAGATTACATTATAGGTGGGAGATCATTGTTGGATGCACTCAATGAATTGCAAAAGAATTCTTTCATTACAAAAAATGCTTCTCTACCAACCACTTTCCACCCCAATTCAAAATTTTGCTCAACCACAAAGCAAGATTATGATGGCAAGCCCACCTTGTGGATTGGGGTAAAACCCAAACATTTTATTTTATCCCTCCAAGTTCTTGAAAAGAGGAGGATTTGCATCAAGATTTTCCAATTAGTTTGGCATGCTCTCAAAACGATCCTAAGGTTAGCTCATCTCTAAAAAAGCCCTCTTTGAAAGAGGTTTTTATTATTTAACCTAGAAGAGTTTTTAGATCTATTCCACTCAACCCAAACAATGTTTTAACCAATATTATGACCATTGGCCGATGAAATTTTTCTCCTCTTTGTTTAATCCCCAAGAATACTTCATTGAAGTTCCACCTTATATGGATCTAGGATTCTAACTTGGCTAGTTTGGTTGAAAGATGGTGATTGGTAGGGGAGACAGATTTTGGTATATCTATGTGTAGACACCTAAAATTGTCCAGTCTAATTAAATAAATATTTTATTTATTTAATTGCTTTAGCCTAATTCTTTTATTAATTAAATAAATCTTTATTTATTTAATTAATTCATTTATCCTCTTCTAGCCTTATTTCTCATTTAAATAAATACATTTATTTATTTAAATTATCCTTTTCCTAAATTAAATAAATATTTTTATTTATTTAATTGATCCCACTTCTTCTATTAATTAAATAAATCTTTATTTATTTAATTAATTCATTAACCTTTTCTACCCATGACACATGTCATTCATCTCTTAATTCATACACTACCTACCCCTTTCATTATTTTATTATTTTCTTTACCTACCCTCTAATCATAGCCGACCTCCTTTTACACCTCTCAATCTTATCCCTCCATTTCATATAGTGTCTTCTATATAAGGAGATGCTTCCCTAATTATCAAACCCTAATGATGCATTCTAACTACTTGATCAATTGACTACACTATGATCCTACTTGCAACCACATTTCGTTCTTTGTTGAGCTCTTGTGCACATAAAATCTGAGAGCAAATATATCAAGCAAGATCAATGGAGATAGGAATAATGGAGATCAAAACCCTATTGGACATGTGATGGTATAATCTTTGTGATTTCATTTGATTTGCATTGTCTTAGGTAATCTTCATATGTTATGGTGGATCTTTGTTGATTGTTAGGCTAGGGTTTTGTGGTTGAATTCATTTAGCCTTTCAATATTGTTATTATTGTTATCCATTTTCACCATATACACTATGTATTCATTCTCCAATAGGCTGCAATATGATAAGTCAAAACTCAAAAGATTGAATATCTCCTCATTTGGGAATATCTTCAAAGTCAAAAGGTGAATTCAAACTTAGTTAAAAGAATTACTACTAATATCAAAGAGCATAGTATGTCATTTGACCTCCTCATCATAGGAAATATTTGAGTGGGAGATACAAGAAGAGATATTTTGGAAACAAAAATATTAGATTGAATGGCTCCAGGAATGAGACAAGAACACATCTTTTTTCCATAACTTTTTCAAGGAGCGTAGAAGAGGAACTGTTATCACTTCTCATCTTTTAGTGCATGGGTTTCAATTAGACTCTTTTAAAGATATATCTATAGAAGTGGTTTGACATTTTACCTCATTATTCAATGATTAGGGGGATAGGAAACTATAAGAGAAGAGTAAAGTGCTTAATTGCATCCCAAATATAGTTATAGAATTTATGAACAAAGTCCTTCTTGAGGTCGTCTCTTTTGAGGAGTCAAAGATGGGGGTTTCCCAAACGAAAAAGGGTAAGTCTCTTGGGCCTAATGGTTTTCTAATTGAATGAACTTTCAAACCTTCTATAAAATCATAAATGCTAATTTACTAGAAGCGATAAGAGAATTATAGTCATTTCCTAATGGTTTTCTAATTGAATTTCTTCAATGGCTGTCATTTTTGCAGGGGAGGGGGCATGTCCTTCCTGGAACCTGACCCCCCCTGCTAACCTGTAGATGTGTTCGGATCTGGCTCTTGTGCTGCGCTCCTAGAGTGTTGGGTGGGCTCCCTCAGTTGGCGTCATTGACACTTGTAATGCGGTGCTGCACAAGGCCCCCTCCCATGAGAAGATTCCACTTGAGACCCCCAACTTGGATTCTCCTAACAAGGTTCCCAAGAATGATGTTGTGGGGCCTTTGCCTAGGGATGCTCAAGTGAGTACCTGGAAAGGTGCCCTTGTTGGAAATACTAAGTCAGGGTCATCAACGTTGCTGCCAAAGGTAACTGCTGGAGAGGATGGTCCCGATATTTCTCTCCCCAACAATATTATGGATAATATCGCTTCCTCCCTACACCTCTGCTTGTTGGGGAGATTCTTAGCCTTCAGACCCACAATAGATATGGTCAAAAGATGGGCTGGCTCCAGATGGAAAATAAAAGGTAGTGTCTCTGTCTCTGTCTTTGTCTCTGCTATGTCGGGGGGGCTCTTTCTTTTCAGATTCACTGCAAAAGAAGATTTCATTTACATTATGTCTGGTTCTTGGTCTTACGACAAACACTGCTTAACTCTCTCCAAGTGGAAGTCGGGGTTTGACCCAAGTGTAGACCTCCTCAGACTGGCGTCGGTATGGATCAGACTCCCTGGCCTCCCTCTGGAGTTCTGGGATGACACCATTTTTAGATGGATTGGCAACTCTTTTGGTCAATTCCTTGCTGCTGACAATGTGACGATGTAGAACTCTAGACTAGTTTATGCTCGCTTATGTGTGAATGTGGTTATTAACAACCCCCTCCCTAATTTCATAGCTCTTAAATCCAAATGGTGTAAATGGACGCAGGCTATTGTCTACGAGAACGCCTCCCTTAATTGTCAAAGGTGAGGAAAACATAGTCATGTTATAGCTAACTCCCCGACCCCTCCGCTTTCAGAGGAAAAGCTGAAGGAGAAGTTGTTGTCCCCGGGTATTGTCAATGTGGAGGCAACACAAAATGTTACCCCCCCCCCCACCCCAACCCCCCAGTTATTGACAATATTGAGGGTTGGACCAAGGACTTGAAGGAAAAGGAGGCTCCTCAAGATACTATTGAGGAGGGCTACCCCTTCTTGGAAGGTATTCTTAATATGATGAAAACCCTTGACCCCAAGGCGACACCTCCTTCCTCAGGGAGATGTTGGGGCCCAGACTTAGAAGAAGGAGAGATCTCCCAAATGAAGGTAGAACCAGAAGGACTGAAAGCGGAAGTGTGTTTCAAAGAGAAGAAAGGGCACAATGAGACCACCTCATTTGTGCTCAAGCAGCTGAATCCCAACACTATGGGAAATAGTGAGAGAAGCATATAGTGCACTGGGGCTGGGCCCATGCCTTCCAAAGGGAAATTTATGGATCTGACCTCCTCTTCTTTTGCTACTAGATCTATTGGGGAGATCGCTATTCTCTCTCATGGAAGTCATTCTGCCCCGTCATCGCCTGTGGATAAAGAGAAAGAGGAATGACATGAGCCGAAAAGAAAAACTAGAGGAAATAAGAAGGCAGATGTAGGAAATGACTCTAAACCAGATAGACCCTCTGAGAGAACCCTCGGAACTAAGGTAATGGCTAGAGAAATTTCCAGTGGAAGGCAATTAACTCTGGAGACATCTCAGAAAGGCAAGAAATGAAGTTCCTTTCATGGAACTTAAGGGGTTTAAACAACCCCCAAAATCAGTATGCTCTTAAGAAAAGCATAGTTACCAATAAGGTTGATATTATTCTAATCCAGGAGGTGAAAATAACTTATCAAAATTTTTCTACGCTTGTGGACAGTACATGGTCGAGTGTTGCCTTCTATTATAGTGAGGCGAAAGGTGCTTCAGGGGGAATTGCTACTCTCTGGAATAAGAGCAAGTTGGATGGGTATGTTGTTGGCCTTTCTCACAGCTTTCTTACTACTAGGTTCACTGTGAACAACTTCTCATGGTACTTCTTTAACATTTATGCTCCTAATACTAGATATGGTCGGGCTCTGGTCTGGGAGGAAATCACTACCTTCATGACTAATAATAGGGAGGCAATGTTCATGTTAGACGGGGACTTTAACACCCCCCTTTTTCCCTCTGAGAAGTTAGCAGGTCTAACTAATCATAGTGATAGAATGCTTGACTTTGCTGACTTCATTAGAACTAACGAGTTACTTGATCTTGACCTTCAAGGGAATCCTTTCACCTGGTCTAACAACAGAAAAGGCTCCAATTTGTTTCAGGTTAGGTTGGATAGGTTTTTTTAATCTCTGCCAAGTGGGACCTTGGCAACAATTCCTCACTCTTGTCTCTCCCACTCACTATCTCTGACCATTCCTCGATCCTCCTTTCTTGGGTTGACAAGACGACCTCGGGCCCTATACCCTTTAGGTATGAGATTATGTGGCACTCTCACTCGGACTTCAAACAGTGTATCCAAAATTGGTGGAACTCCCCTGTTCAAGGTTCTGCTATGTTTAGAATCGCTAAAAAACTGGAGATAATCAAAAGGGAGGTTAGAGCCTGGAGCAAATCTTCCTTTGGGGATATCTTCAAGAGAAAGGAGGTTGAAACCAATTTGGACCGCCTCCAAAGAACCATTGCGGAGGGGTTCACCTCAATGAATATCCGCAAAGAGGAGAAAGGTTGGAGAAATAAATCATGAACCTTGAAGAAATTTACTGGAAGCAAAGATCCAGAATCCAGTGGTTAACTAAGGGGGATAGGAACACCTCCTTCTTTCATAGATTTGATTCAAAGCACAAAAGGAGGAACACTATTCAATCCACTCTCAATAACAGAAATGAGGAATTGGTGGGGAATAGCGAGATTGGTCAATGGGCTTCTCTATACTTTGCTAATGCTTACACAAATGACAGGGCTAGCGAACCTATTGAGGTTAGTGATAAGCTTCTCAATATTATCCCTCAAGTCCTGAATGATGCTGATAATGAGTTGCTGATGAGCCATGTGTCTGATCATTGAAGGGGACTCTAAGATGATTATTGAGGCGGCTAAAGGAGTTTCAGGGGTTAGCTGGATGATTAGCAACACAATCAAGGACATATGGTCTATGATAGTCTGGCTTGAGGAATTTCAAATTCAACACATTTATAGAGAGGGAAATTCGGTGGCGGACTCTCTAGTTGCGGCGGGCCTTGAGATAAAAGGTATGAGGTGTTGGAGACACCTAGATTCACTTTCTGACTGACAAAAGTCCCTAATCAGGAGAGACCAAAATTTCTCTACCTGCTAATGATGTGCTATGTCCTATTTTACGGGTGGACATTCTGGCTCGTCTGCGATGTCAAGCTGCAGGAGGGAAATTCAAATTTAAATTGGGCGGGCTATGCCAAGGTGGCTTCCGGTGGTCCCCATTTTCTCCACCGCATTGGTTCAGTGATGATGTGGTCGACCACCGATAATTGTGTTACCAAAGGATTGAAGCGTCAACCTTTAATCATGAACTGGATAGACCATAGCAAGTACATCACTTATTACCATAACTAGAACTTAAGATTTCTCCATAATAAATTTCTTTGCAAGTTGGCAGACGAATTAAGAGGTGTCCCTTCCAATGCTTATCGAAGCTGGCAGACGCATGCCTTGGGAAACACCATAAAAGATAATTATTGCAGCTCTCACCACACTTTGGCTAAATCTCTGTCAATTTTTCTTATCTTCTGCTTTGGTCTTTCCCTTTGCATAACCATTTTTCAGTTTTGTGTTGCTTACCAACTTCACTCTGGAGGAAGCTGTTATGGGGGGGATTTAGTCCGAGTTGAGCCGGACATTATAGACGACTGCTTCCGCAATGATCCATGTGTTTGGATGTATGCCAAGGAAGGGGGCATCATCTCATTCATGGAAGCCATGACTGGGTTTGACGAAAACCTCTCCATGCAGTTTGTCAGCAGCTGGAATGACAAGAGAGTTGTTATAGGGGATATTTGGTTTGAAATCAATTAGGACGTCATTTCCCAGGCCACGGGTCTTTCAACTAAAGGAAGAAAGTGGAAGAAAACCAATAGGGTCGCGGATGATACCAATATGAACCGCTTCTACAAAAAGGGTGAGGAACTTGTTAAGATGCGTGGGGGTTTCAACAAAGAATGCCTTCCTTACCCATGGGATTAGGTGTGCAAAATTATTATGAAATACTTTACCCTTGAGGGAAGGTATGGTGTTTTCTATTATTACCAATTCCCATTGCTCAATCATTTTCACAACCATGATACTATTTATTTTATGTTCTTTTTACTGCATGCCTTAGAGTCTACTATTAAAGAAGTCCGCCATTGCATGAGTCAAGACAACAATTACACTATCCTCCACCAGGGTTTGATGTTTCAGCTCTACAATTTCCACAAGGCCCTGTGTCCTCCTAAACCCATCTTTGTTCAACTTACTCCCTCCCTTCAGGCCCCCCGTGCTGGTACTAAAAAAGGTAACAAAAAGTTCTCAAAAAAGCCTATTACGCCTTGTCAATCCCCTAACCATGCCCCTCTCATTTCTCCAAAAATTGGGGAGAAAAACAATAGCAACCCTTCTGCCGATAAACCTACCTCCAAGAAACCCAGGAAAGAACCTAAGATCCTGTTAGTTGAGTCTGACGCGGAGGACAGTGTGACCCCACAAAGATCCCACAGATTTGTTGGCAAACCCCATATGAAACATTGTTGTGAGGAAGAACTATGTTAATGGGGGCGAGGAAGATTTTGAGAAGGTATAAAGTGATAAGGTTGAGGATGAGATGGAGGCCACGGAGAGCTCAAAGTCCTCCAAGTTGGATACTAACGCCCCTAACTCTGAGACTATCAAGGATGATAATAAGAACGCCTCCCCCTATTCTAACACTTCCCCCCGCATATCTCTGAGGAGGACGGGAGAAAGTCTGAGGGCGGGTAGACTGCTGCTAAAGGTGGAGAGAAGGAGGAGGTGGTGCATTGTGCGGGTTGTAATGCTATCTCCAAGGACCTAAATGGAGTGAAGAAGAAGTTGGACTATCTGGATTCCCATGTCAACAAAATTGGGAAATTTTCCATTAAAGTCATGCACTCCTCGGCCACTTCAATGTGCCTACTGCACTAGGAAAAAATGAAACAGGGTGGGCTGGAAGGCGACACCACGAAGGAACTATTTGAGTTCCTAGCTGAAGATTGGACTGGGCTTCTGCTCTCCCAGCACATGGGAGTTGGAAAACATGATTAATGGTGGAAGCTTTTCTTTTTTGTTATGGTTTTAATTTCAGGATCGGTTGGATCCCTGTTAAGTTTAATTTCCTTTTTAGCCATATGAGGCTTGCCAAGACTCTTGCTATTTTCCTTAGTTTTTATAGCATGAACAATATGCTTATTATTTGTTGTTTAAGTTGCTACTTGGACGAGATTGTTATCAATCTTGGGTTATCCAATAGCTATAGGCGGTTTTTGTTTTTGATGATTAAGATAGGGATTGGCTGACTGTTGTTTGGCAGCTGTGTTTGTGTCGGTTATGCTCTCTCTAGCTTACTGTGTATTTCGGGTCAACCCCCTTGTTTTGGCTACTTTATTATCAAAAACAAACATATGCTCAAGACAATTAACTCTAATTTTCTATCTCTTATTCCACAAAAAGAAGGTGTCAAATCTTTAGATAACCTTTGATCCATTACCATCAATAATATCACTTATAAAGTTATCACCAAGATTATTATTGAATGCCTAAAGAAAATCTTAGACTCTTTAATATATTTTGAACAAGGAGGTTTTGTCAAAAGTAAAAAAAAATTAGATGGGATTGTTATAGCTACATCGGTGGTCCATTTTATGGCCATGTCTAAAGTTAAATATATGTTGATCAAATTGGACATGTCTGAATCTTATGATAGAGTTAGTTGGTCTTAGATGCATTTTGTTGGCCTTTGGTTTTTTCTCTAAGTGGGTCGAATGAGTCATATGTCATGTCTCTTTAGCCTCCTTTTTCATGATAATTAATAGTGTCCCTTCCAATCTCTTTATTGCTTCTAGATATTTGCATCAAGGAGACACTCTTTATTTACATTTGTTTATTCTTTAGGCTAAGGGTTTGGGTAGATTGATAAAGCACTTCAAAAGTATGGGGCTCATTCAAGGATGGTAATGGAATCAATTTATGGATTCTCAATCTCATTTGTATTTTGTTGATGACACAACTTTCATGGGTTTGGCCAAAGTTTAGGAAGCTTCTAATCTCAAAAAGGCTTTGAGCATTTATTTATCTACTTCTAGTTAGAAATTTAATGAAGATAAGTCCAATATCTTCTTTTTTAATACTCTCGAACTTATTCAACAAAGGATTGCCAATATCCTCCACTTTCAAACTGGTGTTCTTGCCATTGACCATTTGGGAATCCCTCAATCCTCCAGGTGCCTGAACAAAATACATTGTAAAAATTTATATTGGAAAGATTCATAAAAATAATTAATCTTTGAACCTTTCATTTCTTGTCCTTTGCTAGAAGGTGACTCTTCCAAAATTCAATCTGCAATCTCTTCCTATTTATAGGTTTATGCTCTTATTTGCCTCCAAAAGTTTTCACAAAGAGTATGATGTTTTGTCTAGATAGTTTTTATAGGCTGGTAATTTGGATAATCATATATGGAGCTTGGTTAGTTGGGATTAGGTTTGTCAACCTAAAGCGAATGGGGACCTTGGTCTCAGGACTAAAGAGTCGAATAGTTAGGCCCTTGTTGTTATATTACATTGGTAGTAGTTTAAGAATCCTCAATTGCCATACGTAAAAAAATTCAACTACAAATTTTGGGGTTCTATTGACAAAAAGAGCATTCCTTGGATGGAGTTCATTGGTAAGGGCTTTATGATTTGGACAACACTCCAAAAGGGATCTTCTTTAATTAATAGAGGTTTTTTTAAGTTAATTAATAAAGGAAATAGTGCTCTCTTTTGGCTAGATTATTAGGATAACCATCCTTCACTTTTCTCTTCTTTTTCCCTATTGATGTGAGTAAAGTGTTTTTGAAAGTTAGGTGGTCAACTATAGTGGATTTAAGTGATCTACCACTGTGGGGCTATTGATGGTTTATTAGTGGTGTGACCCTCCAAGTTGGCCTAGGGAAGGATCGTCTAAAGATCGGAGTTAAATGACTTCTATCTTTTCCAATCACCTATGTTGTTCTTTGCAAGAGCCATATGTTTTATCTTGGCGCTTTAGCACTAAAGGTTATTATTCCATGCCGCTTGAGTATTTTATTTATAGGTTTAGAAGAGAAGGAATCATTTTCATCCTTGGTGGAGGAGCATGTGGAACAAAGCTAGTTGACCTAAGTGTAACAAGTTTATTTAGCTTTTATTCCAAAATAAATGACCCAATCTAGGAGAATATTAGGAAAAGAGGATTTTAGGGCCCTTTTATTTGTGTACTCTATAAAATAAAGTGAGAAGTTAACTAACCATCTATTTTTCCAATGCCCCTTTATTGTTGAGATTTGAAACCTTTGTTGAAGTTTTTGGAACATATAAGGAATATTAGCATCTTCCCTCTTTGAATTGTGGAAAAGCGTAGCTCTCCCTCCTATTTTTGTTACTTTTCTAATGGTTAAAAAATTAATATTAGATTATAGTTAAAATAAAATAATTTGAATTCGCATATCAAGTAGAAGTTATGAGTCAATTAGATTGAAGAAAATTAATTTTCAATAATGTTTTATTAAAAACTTGTATCTATACTTTAGTCAAGACGAAAAATAATAATATGAAAAAGAATATGATATGCAATTTGTTACAAAATATTAATATCCAATTACAAACAACCCTTGCCTATGGGGTTCATCCCATAATGTATTGGTTAAGTGGCGTTGTTGTTGTGCCCACCACGGTTCAAACTCTCATTGATCCATTGTGATTCCAGGCTTGTGCTTTTGTTGATCCAAGGTGCTTGCAGGTTTGAGCCTCAACATTGATATATAGGTATGAGGTCCCCATTTGTGACCTCACCGGTTCATAGCTCTGAGTCAAAAGCATTTCATGTGGTATTGGAGGGTGTTTCATGCCTTCTCAATATTGTTTAGATAAATATTAATGTTTGATGTGGAAATAGGGTTACACAAGTTTAGCTATGTAAACTAGGAAAACACCTATTTCAAATGCATACCATACATTAAAAGGAAAATAGATCAAATAGATCCAACCTCAATTCTTTTAGGAATAGGGTTGAATGCAGATTGGATTCAGTTCCCTTTTGTTTGAGTTGAAATTGAATTTGAATTAGGTTTGAGTTGCAATGCTAGATCTAGGACAAACAATGAGAATTTGACATAAAATAACAATAACAATAAGTTCCAGATGTCATGCATAGCTGTAAACTTAAATCTGAGAATGGAAAATAGATTAGAGCCTATGACAAAAAGTTCAAACAAATTTTTTGGGACCAAGAAGTGGAGACTAACTTAATCCTATAGATGCTGAATGCAAGCAAACTGAATATTTTTCAAATTAGGATGATGCACAAAATATACTATTAGAAGGTTGTCAAAAATTCCTAAGACCATGAGGTGCAAACCGACCTAGTCCTCCGCTTTTCATGCTTTCAAAAGTTGAGTCTAATTGTCATCATCATCTCTATTGGATTCCTCGCTTGCAACTCTTGAGTCAGTTTATTGCATATAGAAAGAAGGAAATAGGTTTGTTGATAGGGGTTTACCTTAGGTGAAACCCTAGTTTAGGAATTAACCGAAATTGAAATAATTGAAATGAAATTGAATTGAAGTAGAATGCTTTCCTCTTGAGGGAAAGACTAGATTTGATTTGAAAATGCTTGAAATTGAACTTGATATCTTGTTGAAGAATCCTCACACAAGGGTTTCAAATTTCATGTAGAATGTCTCCATTGAATGTTGATCATGGATGATTGAACTTGACTTTACTTGACTTCTCCTTCAATGCTTGATGAATGCTTGATTGCTTACTCACTTAAACTTGAATTGATTTTGTAATTGATTTTGTAATTGAGAGATCTCTTATGGTTACCAAATGAGGGGTTAGGCTTCCATTTATACCCAACTGTGCATTAAGTGTTTGAATTTTTGACGCAGTTCAACACGGAGCCAAATTTCCAGCCCACATGAGGTGACCATTGTGAGGTCCTATTTTGGGTCCCAATTGGAAGTACCAGGACACCCTAGGCATCCCGGTCCTATCAATCAAAACTCAAAATTGAACAAAGACTGAGCAAAGATTTCAAAATACAAAAATCAAGAGGGTGTGAGTAGAATCAAAGCGAGCATGGAGCACTGAAGGCCGAAATGCCAAGGTGGGGTCTAGATGAGGACAAAATTGTATAGGTATACATTGCAACACTACATTTAGCCCTTAATTTAGTGGGAGTATGAGCTTATGCCCATACTCATGATAAAGTACTAAGACACCTTGAAAATTTTTCACCAGGATACCAAAGAGACAAGACACAACAAGCCCCCAAGGACTTAGGATCTTATCAAGATAAAAGAAGCAAGACATGAAGAGGATGGAAAGAGCATGACTATCCATGGCCTAGTAAGGCTTTTTCTTACTATGAGTCATGTTAGATTGAAAAAAATGAAATCTAAAAGTTAGTGCAAAAGATAACAAAGCAAAAGGCTTAGTTTGCAAAGTAATCTAAACATTGAATTGAATTGACTGTAAAATGGGTACTACAACATGTACCAAATATGTCATGGTGTGTGGTCAAAAGTGTACAAACCAAGTCTCGTAGTGTGTGACCGAAATGTAGCATTAAGTGGAGTGCATACACCCAAATTAAAGTGTTTGCATACTCCTTAGAGCAATAGCCTCAAGGTAGCATGCATGCATCCAAAAGACAAGCACATTGTCACAATGGTATATCCCCAAGAAAGGACAAATCAAAGGGCAATGGTCACAAATCATATAGGAAAAAGCACATAAGGAATCAACTAGATGGGTCAGTATACACTTTTGATAAATAATGTACATTAAGAATAATTGCATTGAATTGACCTCATCCCCTAAAGGTAGTGAAACTACGAGCACAATGAAAGAAAATAACATAATATTAACAAACAAATGCCTTTTTGGGTCAACACATAAGAGACCAAAAATAAATCTCAATACTTTGCATCGTCCCCAAGTAGACAACTCAGAGGCACATTTACGAACTAAACCACATGTACAACATAACATTGATAGAACATATAGAATAATTGAAATACAAATAGAAAAATGTCACAACAAATTTGACCTCTTTATTACCTTGCACCAACGGAATAACAAGGTTCATCCAAATAGAACCTAACATAACACAAAGACATGTCAAGTAGCACATTACATACAAGCAAACACACATTAGAATCTATGACGCAAATGAAGCTAGTCAAGCAAATCGTCCGTCTCCCATTCTTGTTTAACATCATTTAAGGATGGTGGACAACTAAGAGGATAAATAGTAAGTATGGTAGATGGAGCTACTACAAGTTCCAAAAAAGGACCATGCTCTAATGATGTGTCACTACCTGAGCTGGGGTTAATGGTTTTGAAAAGTGTGAAGATAGTTCATGATTAATCTCAAAAAGCTTGTACATATCATCAGAATCGTTAGGATCAACATTGTTAGTGTTGGTGTTTTTTCCTGCTACCCTCAATCTTAAGAGAAATTATAAGACCCTAGGCCATGGGATTGAACACCTAGGTCACACATTTAACCCCATCAACAGATTGAGGACAAGAAAATGCAACATAACAAGGCTTTCATAGCCTTCTTCACTTTGAGCTCCATCATACTCGAGAGGATATTCCTATTGTGGGCCTCCATTGATAATAACTTTACAACAACATAATCTACAAGCCTATGGAAGATGGATTGTTCTCAAATATAGAATTCTCATGCTTTTAAAATGGTTGAGAACAAATAACTTATAAAACAAGAAAAGGCAAGGGAAGAAAGATTATTTTGATTTTGAAATGTTTCTTAAACCAATCATAGACAATTTAACGGACCAGTGCCTATTCCACGACATTGAATCAATTCCTAGATTATGAATGCAAAACCAGACAATAGATCACTTCAAATTAGTGAGTCTTTCAAACATTAATGCCTTACACTAATGCAACTCCTTTTAGTGTTACATAAACCATTCTCATTCTTACAGATCCATAATGTATACCCAGAATCACTGCAATTTGCACATAGACTTTAATTCCTTCCTTAAGGAAACCCATACACACAATTACACATTGACAGAAAAAATATCAAGACAAATCAAAACACCCTGAATATTTCGATTTATATGAAATCCGAAGATACAAATAGAAACAGTTTCTGCAACAATTTGACAGTCTTCACATAAACTAACTGAAACCACTTAATAATTTGTACATTCATTCACTATGGAATTATCCTAGCACTAGACTATGTGCTATAGACATCATTCACTATAGAATTATCCTAGCACTAGACTATACACAGCCCTACCTTTCTTGCCCAGGAAGAAGAAAAAATTCAGAACCCCTACAACTGAGAAAGAAGAAGAGTAAAATAGAAAAGAAAAAAAAAACTCCAGATTCATCTGATGGCTGCCACATGTCTTCTCCTAAATCTGATTTGTTGATGACAAATGTCCATCCTCTTTCCTCTCTATTCAATAGAAAAATACCCTCTTAAAAAAATTTCATCTGCACTTTTCCCAGCTGCCTAACTGAAAATATTCCTCTTGCCCTGCTTTTGCTCTTTCCCGTGAATGCATTTTATACGAGTGAAAATATCTATCTTAATTGTTCTTACCCTTTTACCTTTACTTTTACCCTACCCTGGGTGAAAATATTCCACTTGCACCTTTACCCTTGACTTCAAAGATTGATGTCCATCTGTGTATGTTTTATCTTCTTCTGTGAATAATCTTTTGCCTCTACACTTTTGTGAAAATTGCCTCATAACGTAAAATACATACATGCCTTAGGTAAAACTTTTCAAATAGTGAAAGTATTAATTCGCAGCTACTCAAATTTTGTCCACTCCTTATTTGCACTTCATGTGCAAATATTTGTTCCTGCACTTCATGTGCAAATATTTGTTCCTTGCTTCCCTTTTTAACATCTCCCATGAAAACACATTTATCTGGAAAAGTAATTTTCCCCTCTTCACGCCTTTTCAACCTTCAAATTAACATCCATATTTATAAAAGTAAATTCAAATTGTCTCTGTTTTCCCTTTGTCTATTGTATTCATTTGAAAATGCCTAAATTTTTTTACCAAATTCATCCTGTGTATACATCATGAAAAATTAGCATGTGTTTGGAATATTTGATTAAAAAATCTCTAGATGCATATATCTATGCTCTCCACATATCTCTGCAATGGGCACTTTTGTAACTACAACATTCGACATAATTTCTCAGTGCTTCGAGGGATATCAATTCGTTCCATATTGGCAAAGACGTGAAGGTTATTGGCAAAAGGGCATGGAATTTGGATCCCCTCCCAATTCACACTTGCCTGGGAGCTTTCTAAGACTTTATCAACAGATACATTTCATTTCGTGCACATCCTGCAATCAAAGGAATTGCAATTATAACATTCAAAGAAACTTCCTCTATCATTTATGGTTTGATGGATGTTACTGCACAAATTTATGTTGTGCATATACTGTGATCTTTGCAGTCAACGCGGCCATATGGATACTAGCGCGGGCATGAAGGAAGCTGGGGAAAGTGTGGAAAATGTGGCGCTAAACCTACAATTGCATTTCCTTGAAGCTTCTGAAGCATTATCAGCAAATACATTCCATGATATGGCATCGCTTTGAGGCACAAAAACAGTTCATGCTCCCTGTCAATGCTTCCACATTTTGCTTGCATATCAGACAGGGCGCTGCAATTACAACACTCTACAAAACCCCTTTGACCTTTGCGCTTTGATGGATGTCTCAACACTAATCCAGAACTCTCATCATGGCATAGGCATAGAGGCGGCAAAGGGCGTGGGATTTGGATTTTACACCCACCACTTGCACATGCTTGAAAGAAATCTAAAGTCTCCTTAGCAGATGTACCTAGTGTAACTCATGCTTTCACTGCAGCAGAATACTTCCAGCCATGACATTTGACAAAGCTCCCTGGTGCTTAGGTGGACATACATGCCTTGTCTATGATTCCATGATGGTGCAAGTAGGAGTGTTGGAGTTAAGCTATACATTTGCCAAATGCATTTGTTTCAAAATTTCAAAGCCTCTTCAACAATTGCGCTTTCTGCACACTATGCAATCATAACAATCACGAGATCACGATTTCTTTGAGGCATCTCAGAAAACAACCCATACGCCATGTGCTAAGCTCCCATATTTCGCCATTCATGCCTAGTTGAGCGTTGCAAATGCAGCATTTGACAAAAATCCTCTATCTATTTGTGCTTCGCTAGAGATCTATAACCTGTTCCAATGCTTCCTTATCGGCATTGGCAGAAGGGCGGCAAGGTTTATGGAGTTTGGCAACATTCATGCCAAATGTATTGAAATTTTTAAAACCCTTGCATCAAATGCGTTTCATGTACCTTGTGCAATTATCAATGCCATGAGATCACTTTTCTTTGAGGAAGCCATACACAGCTCACAGACCATGTATCGTGCCTTCCCGTTTTGCAATCACGACAATCACTTCTCATTACATTTCACTCTGCTTCCCCAATCCGCCATTGATGCCACTGAATAAAAACCCTAAGTTTTTATGCTTTGCCAATAATCTCTCCTCATCCCCACACCCGCATAATACCACGGACAAAAATCAAAATACCCGCGGGAGGGCGGGTCTGCCTCGTGGCCCTGCATTCTTTTCAACTTTTTCATTTATATTTTTGTGGGCATGCGAGGAAGTAAACCTTACTTCACTTAATGCTAGCCCCACATTCTTAAATGTTAGTCCTCAATTTTAAAATTCATATTTAACCAGCAAAGCGTCGTGTTCCTGCCGTTTGCGATAGAGGAGAGGGTAGTTGTATTAGGTCGATTTGAAAGATATAAATTAGTAGTAAATTAGTTAGGGCATCTCGTGAGAGGGTAGTAAAATGTAGGATGGATCAGAATCATCGAGCAACAATTGTTTGTGAAATTGTTGATAATGAGACAATAGAATAGATAATAGTTTGATGTCTTATTATTCTTTCATTATGAAAGAGAAATAATACAATTAATGTAAAGAAACAAAGATAGTAATTGACAAACACTTGAAACAACCAATATATAGTTAACCATTTAGAGATTATATTATGTAAATATATCATATTTTCCTTTCCACAAAATTGTTTGTCATTTTTTATTCTTGATAGGATTCGAAATGTCATGTTGGAATTGATAAACTTTTAATTTGTTTTCTTTATTTCATAATTTCATTCATGGCAGTCCAATTTATATAGCTGCCAATGAAAAAATGAATTATGAACATTTGTTTGTAACATTAGTATTGTTATAATTAATTAATAGTATTGATTATACTACTAATACTATTAATTATAATCTTTATCGTAGAATCTTTATTTAAAATTATAACTCACAATTTCATTATCTAATAATTTATAAAATGTGGTAATCTAAAATCAAAATCTGTAAATTTAATATTATTATACTTATAATTTAATTTCTATTTTAAATCAATAATAATAATATCAATAACAAAAAAAATTCTAATTTAAATTGTTCTTTTCACCTAAAACCAAGCCTTTTCCCCATCCACTGATTCTATCAAAATTTTGAATTTATATATACTTTTTATTATTTAAAAAGCCTATATATTTTATTTGTTGTCCCCGACCTAACTAATAACTTAGACGTTAGTGCATTCTAGACATAAAAAACTAAACAGAAAAAACACGGGGAAAAATATTATAGGTTGGCGACGTGCCAGCAAAAATTGCTCTACACGATTTAATTAGCTACATGCATCGCGCATACATGAAAAGCATAGCATATTAACTGAAAATTTTTATGGCCTCCAAAAGACTCCTTTCACGGCAATATGAAAATAGTAATAAAAGTAAAAAATAAGTGAAAAATGGCGTGCGTGCGGGGGAGCTCGAGCGGCCGAGCTAGGGTTTCGTGGCCCTAGCTCGTGTGCGGGTTGGTTGGAGGTACGACGGGGAAGGGTTGTGCAGGGCGTTGGGGGAGCGTAGCGGCTGCGGGGGTAGTGCTAGGCTCGGCGCTGGGTGTGGGGGGAGCTACGGGGGTTTGGGGGGCGGGGCTTTGGCTGCGCGGAGGCGGGATAGAGGTTGTGCGGGGTAGGGTTTCGGCTACGCGGGGGTGGGGCTTCATTTTGCTGCGACCTGTATTTTCCCGTGGGCTTGGGGGTGTCGGTAGGCTCTCCTTTCGGTGGTGTTGGAGGGGGTGGTGCCTTGGGTGTCGTGCTTCCTTGTGTGGCCCCTTTGGGGTGTGGGTGTTTGGCCCTAGTGTTTTATTTTTTGTGCTACTCTGATGTCGAGTCTTGGTGGTGAGGCTTCGTTGGTTGCATCAACTATGGATTTTTGTGTTGCAGTGGGCTCAAAACCCACACTTCAAAGTATGAAGACTTTTAGCAATAATCTTTTTTCATCTGATTCTAGGCTTGGGAGCGCTGGCTGTGCTCGCATTATGAAGATTAATGGTTGTTTGGAGAGATGTAGCGAGAGGCTGAAGTTGGTTATTCCTCCTGAGATGATAGCTGAAGACATTGAATATTTTTCAAAACACTCCCTATATTGCAAGTTTTTGGGAATGAGGGTGTCCTTGCAGTTTTTGGAAAACTGGGCGCAGAGGACTTGGGCACCGGAAGGGAAAATGGAGATTATGTTGTTGGTGAATAACTATTTCATGGTTACTTTCAATTGCATGGAGGATCGCAATAGGGTATTTGAAAGCAAACCGTATTTTTACAACCAAGTGAGTTTGTTCATCAAACCTTGGCATGCAGGGTTTAATCCTTCTAAGGAGCTCCCAAATAGGGTTCCAGTGTGGGTTAGGCTACCACGTTTTCCTATGGAATATTGTCGAAAGGATGTGCTATAGATGCTTTTTTCTCTACTTGGGAGGCCAGTGGGATCTTCGACGCAAACCCTAGGGAGAAAGGTAATGACCTTTGCGCGCATTTGTGTTGATATTGATCTGAGTAAACCATTTCCAGATGCTATAGATATGTGTGTAGGCTCTTATTCTTGGGTTCAATAGTTAGATTATAAGACTCTACCATTTCGGTGTCGTTTGTGTCCTGAGTATGGTCATTTACAGTGTAAGTGTCCTAGATATAAACCGGCGGTGCGCCAATCTCAGCAGTCGGACCCGAGCCTAGATAGGACTGAAAAAGAGAAAGCTGCCATGTTGGTCAAGGTTGAGGGTGTCGATGGTTTTGTCGCAGTTAAGACAAAGAACAAGAACCGAGGACAAAAGAGGCCCTTACAGGAGAGACAGGGGGAGGATTCCTTCAACAGATTCAAGGCCCTGGATGATCTTAGCCACCAGGAAGTAAATCCAGGGTTAACCCCTCTGGATCAAGGTGCATCGGGGGGGCTCCGGAATGTGTAATTGAGGACTCTTCCCAGGCCCTGTTAGTGGTTGGAAGCCAGCAGATGGAGATGGATCAGCCAGTAGGGGTCCAATTGGGACTCACTCCTGGTTTGGAGGGGAATTTGGTTGAGGGGAAGGGTTCTCCGATAGCTTTGAAATTGGACCTGGCTGGGGTGAAAAGTAATAAGTCCTCCACTCTCCTGGGTTTGCATAATAAAGATATTAAGAAAAGTGCTTCAGAGAAGAGCTCAAAGGTGGGCAGAAAGAAGGATCTGGATAAGATTAAATTGATGGGGGAGAACTTGGTTGAGTCAGGGTCAGTAAAGACCTTGGATTCTCACTTTTCCAATCCCCCTAAATGATTGTGTTTTCATGGAATGCGAGGGGCCTGAACAGTGGCCCTAGACAAAAAGTTGTTTGGGATTTGATTAGGAATCATTCACCTGATGTCCTATTCTTGCAAGAAACTAAACTTTCAGTGGAGAGTATGATGGGTCTAGTGCCAAAGCTGTGGGGGAGAGGCGAGTGCTAATGTGTTGGGCAGTTGGATCCTTTGGAGGGGTGGCATGTCTTTGGAACCCTTTGAGATTTCACCCTGTCTGGTGGGTTACATCCAGATCTTCTTTATCTGGGGTCATCTCTAGTCTTGAGACTGGGGAGTTCATCTTGTTTTCTAACATCTATTCCCCTACAAATTTTCAGGGTAAGCAAAACTTATGGTCTCATATTTCTTGTATGCGAAGGCTGGGCCCTTTTCATCCTTGGATTATGGCAGGCGACTTCAATGCCATCCTTGAGTTGAGTGAAAAGAAGGGGGGTGTCATGCGATCAGAACCTTCTTCAGTCCTGTTTCAGGATAATATATCCTTGCTGCAGCTTGTTGACATTAAGCCTGGCAATGGTTTGTTCACTTAGAACAATAGGAGGATGGAAGAGTATTGGATTGCACAGAGGTTGGATCATTTCCTGGTCTCCAGTTTCTGGATTGGTGGGGGGTGTTCCACTAGTACAGAGATTCTTGACTGGAGAGGGTCAAATAACTGGCCCATCAAGTTGGTTTCTTCTTCAGCTTGGGTAGCTCACTCTCCTTCTTTCAAATTCCAACTTATGTGGCTTCGGGATCCTTCTTTGCAGGTTCTTGTTGCAAAGTGGTGGAGGAAGGGGAAGCCACCCTTTGGCATTGCCATGTACTCTTTTGCCAAGCAGTTACAATTTGTTAAGTTTCAACTTAAACAGTGGAACCAGGGTTTCGGGAATATTTTTCATGCTAAGAAAGCTGCTCAACTTGTGTTGAATGGGATCACCAGTGAAATCAGAGAGCATGGCCTGTTTGAGGAGTTGCTTAGAGAGGAGGATAGGGTTGTTAAGGTGGTTGAGGAATGGGAGCTTAGGGAAGAAATATACTGGAAACAGAGAGCTCGTATTGATTGGCTGAAGGAGGGGGACAAGAACACTACTTTCTTCTTCAACTCAGTGAAAGCAAGAAGACATGGAAATTCCATCCCTGTTCTGGTTAACGATAGAGGTGAGCAGTGCTTATCCTTGCAGGAGATCTCTAGGGAGTCGTTATAGTTCTTTCAAGCCCTATTCAGGGAGGACCCCCTGGGGGAGGCGGTGGCGGAGAATCAAGTTCTTGATTGCATTCCTTCTCTGGTCACGGGGGAGATGAATGAGCAGCTTTTGTGTCCTATTTTGTTGGATGAGCTTGAGAGGATTGTCTTTCACATGAGGAAAGGAAAAGCTCCTGGACTGGATGGGTTCCCGATGGAATTCTTTCAAGAGTTATGGGATATTATCAAACTGGATTTATTGGATTTTTTTGTCGTTTTTGTTGTTGATGAAAACCGACATTGTAATAAAACCCTAAAAAGGCTGACTTTGTTTGTTGCCCTAAAAATGCATGTTATAAGCGACTGGGATGCTTAAGGCATTGTAAGGTTGATGTACTAATTTGTTGGATAATAAGAAAGATTGGATGACTGTGTATGGTGGACGTAACCCATTCTGGGTGAACCACGTTAAATCTGTGTTATTTGTGTCCTGTTTTATTCCTTTATCTTCCGTATTTAAATCTGCATATAATTTTTAGTTCATATTTGCTTCGGATCTGCTTGAAACCCTAACACATTGCTCTAATCCCCAAGTGTGATGGGGTCGACTGGTTAGGCTAGTTCCGACCTATATCCCTCTGCAATGTGGTTTATAAGATCATCTCTAAGCTGATAGCGGATAGATTGAAGAAGTCCTTGGGGAATGTCATCTCTGAGGAGCAAAGTGGATTTTTGGAAGGTTGCCAAATTCTGGATGGTGTGGTCATTGCTACAAAGACCATTCATTCTATGGCTTCATCTAGGGAAAAAGCTATGTTTATCAAGCTGGATATGGCTAAGGCGTACAATAGAGTTTGGTGGTCCTTCCTTCAGAAGATCCTCAGGGCCTTTGGTTTTGCTGACGAGTGGGTCTAGTGGGTTATAAGTTGTGTTACATCTACTTCTTTGTTAGTGCTTATCAATGAAGACCATACTGAGCTGTTTGGTGCTTCCAGGGGTCTTCGCTAGGGGGACCCTCTCTCACCTTATTTATTCATTCTTTTGGCTGAGGGTTTGGGGAGGCTGATTAAGCATTACCTGGTGTGTAGCCTAAAGCAGTCGGGGGGGCTTGGTTTAAAGCAGTCTATTCTTTTTGGGGAAGCACTGGCTGCTAAATTGTACTGGAGGTGGTGTGTGGAGCAGGATCGAGGCTGGGCTAGGATTTTGGCCAACAAATATATGCAGAGGATCCTGATGGAGGAAATCCCTAGATATCCGCTTGAGAGAAAGGGCTCCTCGATCTGGTATACTCTCAAGAGGGGGGCTGCTCTCATTAAGTCTAGGCTTTTTTGGATCTACAGAAGGGGGGAAGAGGTCCTTTTCTAGAATGATTCTTGGGATGGATATCCTCCCATCCTTGATCAATTTCCTCACCTTGGGAATCTGAGAAAAAGGTTTTTGGAGGCGGGATGGTCAAGGGTGAGTGACTTTAAGGCTATTTTTAGGTGTGGTAGGCTGGATTTGGAGCAGTGGAAGGCTCCTAATGAGTGGTCAGTTGTTGCGATGGAGGAAGTGTGTGCAAAGTTGCATGGCATTTTGGTGAGTAGACACCGTAGCTTCCTCAAGGGAAGGGATGGGCTTGCTTGGTCTCCAAATCCTAAGGGAGTTTTTACGGTGGCTAGTGGATACCGGGAATTGTTGAACCGAGGACTTGAGGAAGGAGAGGTGAACTGGTGGAAACAGGTGTGGAATAATGTTTCTTGGCCAAAGTGCAGCTGCTTTGCTTGGACCTTGGCTTTGAATAGATGTCTAACCTAGGACAATATCCACAAGCGGGGATTCTTGGGGCCTTCTATTTGTGTTTTGTGTGGTAATGGGGAGGAAAATTCCTCACACCTGTTCTTCAGATGTCCCTTCTCTATGCTTATTTGGCATTATTTGTGGGGGGTGTGGAAGCATCCTTGTGTCCACGCAGACTCTCTGGTTGAGTTTTGGAGCAGTTTGGGCAGACCTCCTATCTTGTCCTCTTTCCTCCAGACTGTCTGGTATATTGGGCCCATCTTTATTCTGTGGCATATCTGGCTCGAGAGGAACAGAAGGATCTTTCGTGAGGTCAGATTGTTTGTTCAGCAAGTATGGAATAGGATCATTGCCATGATCCGAGAGATAGTGAAAGCAAAATGTGAGGTGAATTTTCCGCTGAGTAGAGATGAGGCAGAAATTGCGAGTAGGTTTGGCATGTAGGAGCTGTCTCCTGCTTCAGCTTGTGTCAGGAGAGGTAGACGGGCTATGCAAAAGGTGCAAAGGGTGGGAAGGTGGATACCCCCTCGGGATGGGATTATCAAGATTAACACTAATGGCTCATCTAGGGGTAACCCAGGCCCAGGTAACCCAGGCCCAACTGGAGTTGGTGGTGTTGGAAGGAATAGTAGGGGGGAGGTAGTTTTCCTCTTTTCGGTGCATAAAGGGAGGCACTCCAATAATGTTATGGAGGGATTTGCAATTCTCTATGCCCTAGAGCGAGCTTGGGAGCCGGGAGGAAGGCAGGTGATTTGTGAATCAGATTCACAAATTGTGGTTAATTTGTTGAATGAGCAGAAGGTGAATGGGATCCAGTGGCAGTTGACAGGGATTGTTCAGCATATTCTCCATATTAGTCCTTTAATGGAGCAGGTGTCTTTCATCCACATCCTTTGAGAATGGAATAGAGCAGCTAATTGCTTGGCAAAGTGAGCCTCGGAACATGGTAGTGATTGGAAAGTTGAAGGTTGGGAGCATCTCTCCGAGGATCATTCTTAGGACTTGTAGAAGATTTTTATTGAGGACATGGATGGTTATGTTGTTGGTTGATGCGGGGCAAGCTTGATGGTTCTTTCCTGGGGGCCCGGGGCTCGGGCTCTCTTTGTAATTCTTGTGATTGAGTTGCAATAAAGTTTTTACCCCTTTTATTTAAAAAAAAAGACTCCTTTCACTAAATACAAGAGAAGACATCTGTAAAATTAAATGTTTGTAGGAAATAAACATGTGGAGAGGAAATGAGAAAGATTTGAGTTGTACAAAAGTGACTACATGCACGTTGGCAAGTGGCTTCAAGTTGTGCAGATCTTGGAACGACGTCAAAGTATGATTTTGGAAGCTGAGTTCAACATCTTGAGTACTAAGACAAATGTGCAGCACTATAAGCAAAATATGTTCTAAGGGGATGCAGAGGTTTGGCTGTACAACACCATATGTTCCTTACATTTTTTTGTTTCGGAGCATTTTCTTTCTTCCTCATTCATCTCTGCTCATTTTGATTTATTTGTTGAATGTAGGAGCTCAAGAATTTGGTAAGAAGGCTGAAAATTTTCATAGAACAACTGTTTAAATTGACTTGGTTTTAAATTTTTTAGTTTTCTCTTTGTTTTCATGTTGTAGATGTTGATCTTATTTTCTGAAAGTTTCTAGCGTTCTTGAAGACATTGCTACTTGCAATCTATTAAAGAGAAAGAGAGGGGGTTGTTTCAGATAAAATCATCATTTTTTTTTAATTCTGATTCTTCAATTGAGCTTCACTGATTTCTTTCATATGTAAAACCTGGTGAATATTTGCTAATTTCCCAATCCAATTTTTACAAATGTTGTGAGAAATTAGCCAAGTGGTGTGTAGCCAAAGGAAATTACCTTGCTTTGAACCATTGAGAGAACAAGAAATCCGAGCATGTTGTAGGTTTGGACACCTCGGTCAAGCTGCAGTTTAGTGCACAATTTTTTAATTGAAGATGATATCAAGTTTTTTGGCCTGCTGTGAATACGGTTGGATTTTTCTACTTTGGGAAGAACTGATATTTTTTTCACTGTAATTTTAATGATAATACAAAAGAGAAAGAATCAGATGAATCAAAAATTTCTTATATAAACCTTATCTAACGAATCAAATGTGTTAGAGGCCAAGTAGAGAGATGTCAAAACCTTCAAACAGAGAAAGAACAATTAACCAGAAAGAAGCCAAAGGATCATTTTTGGGCTCCTTCATAGGCTTCAAAACATGATTAACATTAGTATTATCCTGGCTAGGATTCTCATGGTAAAGCCACAAGTGTGCTTCGTGAACCAAAATTTTCATGTCATGCATTGAAGAGTGCAAACCATGATGTAATCTTCATAAAAAAAATGTCCTAATGTTGTTCAGAGTGGAGTGTTCACCCACATTTGTATTGAACAAAGACAAGACCTCTTTATTGAGGCAAGAGGTGATCAATTCTGAATGAATAAAAAGGTTTATGTGTGTAATACCATTCTATGTTTTGTCTTTTTCATGTTGTAGTTGTTTGTGTTTATTATGTGTGTTTCAGATTCGACATATTCAGAGGTTCGTATATTGAGTAAAGAGAGAAAGAGTGTTGCATTGTTATTATTATACTATGAAGATTGGAATATGGAGGCCCTTTATTGGTTCGTGGTAGCGCATGTACATATGTTTGTATGTGTGTATACATATCTATCATCTATGTATACGTACATATGGATGTGTATGTACACATACACATACACATACACATACACATACACATACACATACACATACACATACACATACACATACACATACACATACACATACACATACACATACACATACACATACACATACACATAAACATACACATACACATACACATACACATACACATACACATACACATACACACATTTTTTCTCTATTATGTTGATGCTCTTATTTATTCCAAGTTTTGTATACAATATGAAACAAAAGAAATTAAATTAAATGCTTTCTAGTGTCAAGTTTGCATTAAAAAAATTGCCTTTGTAAAGCAAACCAAAAAATTACACATCTGAAAGAAACGAATTACTAAATTACACATATGAAATAAAAGAATTGCTAAATTAAATTATCATCAAACTCGAGATTGATAGAGCCCTAAGTATCATCAAACTCAAACCACATTTTAGAATAGTGGAGACCAAGTGATATCTACGTAATACAACAATCTAATTGAAAGGATAGATATTATTAGCATTGATCATCAAATTCAATAAGTTTCTTTCATCAAAGTGAAGATACAAATTCATTCACTTTGAGCTCACATCCATCATAATCCATGCAAACTTTCAACTCCACGGTCTCTTCGAAATAGGATTCTAGTGTTTATTAAACTCTTGATTTTCCATTCTTCCATGCAACTTTTAAGTCATATTGTATTGGCATAAGAAACCTTGTGGATAAAAGTCACGACGTGAGTAAATTTGAGACATAAATTGAAAACAAAAACCAATAATAAGTGATTGGTTGGTTATCCATCACCATTAGAATGGTGAAGATACTACTATTCTCCTTGAACCTTCACTCTAGAATGGTACTTAATATGGTAGATGTTATTTAATCTCTCTGGATTTTCAATGTTAAAGCTATCCTAGTAGAGGAGTTTTTGCTCCTATATTCTAAATATCAAAGCTATCCTGCATCAACTCTTAAAGATGAGAAGGCCTTGCGTAAGGTGAGAATTTGGTGAATGAAAACTCTGTTCTTGGCATTAGGTTGAAGGAAATTATTGACACTAAGTACAAGGAGATTATTCATTTGTACAACTGATTGAAATAATGATGAAACAACTTGTGCTTGAACTCTGTGTTTGAATATTTAGCATTGATCATCAAATTCAGTAAGTTTCTTTGAATAAAATTCAGCCAACAACATAATTTGGAAAGACAGAAAGCAAATCAAGAATATTTAAAGAAACCAAATGCACACAATACTTTGTTTCATATTGATTTAAATTACTGTAGAGATATTTGGTCCTTTCTTGTAATGGAATATATAAATATATATACAAAAACCCACCTAGCTAATCAAGTGGATTCATATGAGATTCATTGGTGTGTTGAATGTTAGAAGATTTGTGAAGATTTGAAAGGAATATTTAAAATCTCATTTACAAAAGATTGATGTTTTGATTTACAGTGGAGTTACAAGTTTTAGATTTATCAAAAGTCATTTGCAAACAAATATAAATCAAGTTCTGGTAAGGAGATGTGTGCTAAATTAACAAAAGAATTTTATTTTTCTACAATGTTGATCAAACTCTAGTTGTGAACTTATTTGAAAATATACTCATAGATTAGAGGCCTTGAAGGGAAGTCGTACTATTTTATAGTAATATTTGCAGGTCAAAGGTTGGTTGTACCAAATTTACCCCATATAGTTGTTATACACAATCAAGTAGAAGGACGTGAGTATTAAAATAAGGAATCAACTCAAGTTTTGAAGATTGTTGATGTCTCTAATTACATTTGCACCTTTCATACGAGGTAAATATTGCATTAGAGGATGGTCACAAAACTTTGTGTAGTCTATGATGTATTTTTTATCTTTATCAGATTTTAATATTGTTTGGGAAGTGATCAGTGAGTTCCAATCAACAATCAATCTTTTTCCTGCTCATTGAAGGAATTCAATTAACAGGCTAAAAGGAAATGAGATTGAATGAGAGACCAAGAAAATTTCAATAAATAAAATCAATGAAACACAAACAATGTTGAAATTTTGTAACATTTATATGAAATCGTGTAAAGAAATGAATAAATATATCACATAGGAAGAAAATGTATGTCTAAAAAATTGTGCAGCTGGAAGTTTTCAAAAATATTATAACTTTTTTAGTTAATAGCAGAAAACACACATAGGATATTCTAAACTACATTGAAGAAAACAACTTTAAAATTGAGGGAAAAGCAATTTGGAATCCGCAATCTATATGCAGGGAAGTCTGCCCACTGATAGTGTAAGAACCCCTACTTATTCTACCTTAAATTTTCATTTTTAATCTATTGGCATTTTGTCAAACAGTTTATGTGAAAAGTCTGATTTTGTTTCCTCAGCACTGATTTGTGGTTTGAGTGCTTATGTTTTGATGCCAAATGATGATAGGAGCATACAAAATAAAAGAACAATAATGCATAAACATGAACAACAACTAATTTCAATGAAAGCCCATTTCATTACTTCAAATTAGGTCTGAGTACATGCGTTTCCAGGTCTTATATAAACATTTTCAGACTGAAATATCATAACTTACATTACACAATCAACATTAAATCTAAGTCATTTTTCACATACCCAGATGGATTGTACCCTTGTATGATGACTGTTGAAGCTTGTTGAAGGTGGATTTAGGTCTGCACTCTTGTTGTTGTACTCTGGGCAATTCTGGACCACTTTGATGACATTGGCAACCTCTAACATATGCAAATGTCTTCCCCCAAGATAGCCGTTGTCATGCATCTGTGAAGTGTGGACCTGTGTGCCTGTAGCTGCAACACAAAAACACTCAATAGATCATTACAAGCATGATTAGCAAATATAAACAAAGACATGTGAAATCATGGCTAATCCATCTATCGCCTCCTAATAAATGCGAGTATGAATTTGCTCTCAGATCTGGTTAGCAATTCCAGTGACTTGACTACACCTAGATGGAGGATTTAAGATGATAATGATGATGCATTTAAACTAGAAATGATGGGATTAAGCTAGATGATAAGCAAATTAAGCTAGAAATAAGCTAGATTTAAGCTAAAATTGATCATGATAACAATGCTCAAATGATAAACTAAACTTGCATATGCCTATAGTAACAATGTCTGAAATGCAAATGTGATGGGATCCTTTGAACTCCAAAATGGGGTCTATTTATAGGATTTCCAAGGCCAAGGGTGAGGTGGCAGGAATCAATGGTCAAGATTAAGTCTGAAGATATCAATGGTTAAATTGGAGGAGGTTGGCAAAGAGGTTGGATTAAAGGGAACATTTGGAGGTTGGTAGGAAAAGGAGTTGGATGAAAGGGAACAATGTCATCTCCATGGTGACAAGTGTCAAGAGGCTTCTAGAAGAGGTTGGATGAAAGGGATCATTTGTCATCTCTATGGTGACAAGTGTCAAAAAGCTTTTCTCATGAGAGAGCAAGTGTCTAAGGAAAGGGGACATGGTTGTACAAGATAGGATGGTTAATTAAAACCCGGGGTTAGATGGAATGAGTTAGGTTAGAGGGATGATTAGGTTAGGTGGTTAGAAGTTAGGAAGCATGTGGGTAATTTGAATTTAGAAATTCAAATAATAGGAAAAAGGCTAATTAATCTCAACAACTCATAAATTGATTTGTTTTAACTACTTATGGGATTTAGAAGAAATGAATTTGATGATGAATTTGATGGGGGGAATTAATTAATTAAAGGGGATTATGAAAATGAACCCATTAAATAAATCCTTAGATTTATTAATAAGTAGATGAAAGGGGGAATTTAATTAAATTGCTTAGTGAATTCAATTAAATTAGGAAGAGGGATTAGTTAAATAATTGCGTTTTTAATTAATTATCTTCAGACCATTTTTAGGTGTATACATTTTGCCCCTCTTTGAAGCGAGGTGTGATGACACGTTGATTCAAAGAATAATCTCATTTTGATGATGATATTGGTTCGATAGGATGCCCCAGCTATTGATTGATAAAATGCGATACGATGATGCCCCCTCGGGAGATTAATTGAGATAATTTATCGTTGGAGTTTTTGGATTTTTTGCGAAATTGATATCCCAATAGAAATGATTTGCTTCTGCAATATTGATTGATGAAATTGCTAGTTCTTTGATCATGATGGTGTGGCTCTCGATGTTTAAGATTGATAGATCTTGATTGATTAGATTGATAAGATCTAGACTTAGTCTAGTTTCAGGAATGACACCTCCTGTATAAGACAAAGATGATCAAAGCGTCTAGTTTCAGGAACGATATATCATGTATAAGACATTATCAGAATGTCTTGTTTTAGGAAGGATACATCCTGTATAAGACATGATAGAATAGATCAGATTTTGATTGATTGATTTAATTGATAAGGTTGATTAGATAAAGAACTGACAGTTTGTTGATATCGAGTTGTATAAATATTCAGATATACTGATGTTGATTCTGTTGAGAGAGATAGCATAAGATTTCCGCTGGGTCGACAATATCTGAAGAGACATGAGTCATTAGTCTGATTGCATATACACTTGTGATGATACTTTGATGATTCTTGCGATAGATTTAACCTTGGATGAAAGGAGCATGCGAGATCCCATGTAATAATGAAATGCAAGCTAAATGCAAAGCTACGACCGGACCAATCACTGGATTATTGTGTTTTTGTCATCATTGAGCTTTTTAAAATGTGGGAAGTGAGTGCAAACATCGATGGTATAATTAAACCATGATGACCTGAGCACTGTTTTCTTGGATTTTGATATGGCAAGTTAGCACAACCATCAAGGTATAATTGAACCGAGATGACCTGAGTGTTGCTTGCGTAAAATAGGCAATATTAATCATTTCAATATGCAAATCAGAAATATCTTCGATGATACTCCGATGATCATGTCTTGAGACAAATTTGCACATATTAATGATTAATGTTCAGACAACAGACAAGAAAAATATCATGTTCCTTCCTTGTTCCTCTAGTCAAAGACATCCTGGAGTCACTCAAAAATCATGATAGCAAAAATCAATATAGAAAAGTTGAACAATCATGTTAAAATCATTATCCAAAAGATATCATCCATGCGTTTAGACTGACTTTGTGATAGTTTGATGGTTGATAATTTGATCTCGGGTGCAATGTTGGATATGTCACAATGTTCGCTTGATAAGAGTTGTCTAACCGTTTGTTCTACCTGTTTGATTAAGCTCAAAATTGATCCAAAGTTTTGCCCTCAGCTAAGTGCATGATTTTTCCCCAAGCCTAGAAACAAATTCGTTATGATATACCCAATGATCCAAACCATGGTGAGAGAGCAGCTATGATGCCTGCGTATGTACAAAAACTTTATTATGGATATGAACAATGCTGATGGAAAAATGAATGCAAGCGGAAAGATGCATGAACTAATAGATGGAAGAGCTAGCTGACAGATAGTGCCTGTTTGCCAGGTTTTCACCATCTGTTTTTATTGCACTTTTTTCTTATATTTGATTTTTTTGGATTTTCTGCTTTTTCACTGTTTTTTATTTTTTGCTTTTTCACTATTTTTTATTTTTCTACTTTTTCACTTTTTTTGGATTTTTTCTGCTTTTTTAGACATAAAACTTCTTCAGATGCATGCTATTGATTGGTTCCTCAAGCTGATCTTCATCCTGTGTTGATAGTTGTTATGCTCCTGATCTAAATATTGTTGTGATCACAAATGGACCTAACCAGTTTGGTTCAAACTTTCCTTTCTTTTCTCGATCTGCCTGGTTGCGTGGATTTTCTTTTAGTACTAGTTCTCCTACTTGAAATATTTGTGGTTTGACTCTGTGATTATAGCTCTGACACATTCTTTGTTGATATACTTTTAAATGATCAAAGGCATTTTGTCTTCGTTCATGGATCAGTTCTAACTCTTGCAATCTAGATACTCGTTGTTCTTCATCTTGGATGAGACCTTTTAATGATACTCATAGAGAAGGTATCTCTACTTCTATTGGCGGTATTGCTTCTGATCCATAAACAAGAGAGAAAGGTGTGGCACATGTTGGTGTGCGGATACTGGTACAGTAGGCCCATAGAGCAGGGTTCAATTGAATATGTCAATCTCTTCCAGCATCATTCACTGTCTTTTTGAGGATTTTCAGAATAGTTTTGTTTGATGCTTTTGCTTGCCCATTTCCTTGTGGATAGTAGGGTGTGGAGAATCTATGTTGAATCTTGAACTTCTCACATAACTCTTGTAAATCTTGATTCTTGAACGGTCACCCATTATCAGTGATAATGGTCATTCGTATTATGTAACGAAAGATGATATAATTCAAGATAAATGCAACAATTTGTTTTTCTGTGATATTTATGAGAGGTACTGCCTCAATCCATTTTGTGAAATATTTTGTAGCTACAAGGATGAATTTGTGACCATTAGATGAAGATGGATTTATTTTTCCTACTAGATCAAGACCCCATTGACAAAAAGGCCAAGTTGTTGCCAAAGCATGAAGTTATTGTGTTGGTGCATGAATCAAATTCACATGGATCTGACATTGTTTGCATGTTCTAGCTATCTGAAAAGAATCTTGTTCCATAGTCGGCCAATAATAGCCCAAGCGTATGAGTTTTTTCGAAAGGGTAAGACCACTTGAATGAGTGCCACAAATGTTGTTATGGACTTCATGTAAGGCCTTCTCAGATTATTCTTATTTGAGACATCTTAAAAGAGTACCGTCTAGACCTCGTTTAAACAGGGTATCCGCGACAAGAGTATAATGGGAGGATTGACGAATAAAGTTTCTCTTTTGATTTTTTGATAAGTCGGGAGGTAAGGTGTTATCTTTCAGGTATGTTTAAGTTTGGCCATAGCGGGAGGAATCATGCCCAACAAGGTGACAAATAGTTTGGGAATCAGGACAATTATGAGCAGGGTAAAACAACTCTTCCACCAGGAATTCATAACGCTATTGATTTTCCTGTGTCTGAAGTAGAGAAGCAAGTGTAGCCATGGCATCTGCTGCTTTGTTGTCATTTCTTGGAATCTGCTGGAAAGTTATTTCTACAAAGTATTTCTTGATATCATCAACCATCTTTTTATAAGGCATTTGATTTTTGTCCTTTGTTTGATAGTCATCATTAATTTGATTAATGACGAGCTGAGAGTCTCCAAAGACTTGAAGTTGTGTAATGTTCCATTCTATAGCCATTTTGATACTTGTAGCCAAAGCTTCATATTCTGATGTGTTGTTGGTGCATGGAAAACTTAATTTGTATGCTTTTGGGATTGTATGACCTTGTGGTGTGATGAATAGAATGCTTGCTCCTGATCCATGTTGTGTATATGAACCATCAAAGTATAATTGCCATGTTTTTGTTGTGACTGTTAGGATATTAGCATCGAGAAACTCAATCTGTAAAGGATGATCATCTTGAAGTGGTGCCTCTGCTAGATCTGCAATGACTTGTCCTTTTATAGCTTTTCTGTCAACATACTCAATATCAAACTCACTCAGGATCATGATCCATTTTGCTAGTTGTCCTGTTAATGTTTCTTTGTTGAGTAAATATTTCAGAGGATCGATTTTAGCTATTAACTTGATGGAGTGAGATGGTAGATAGTGTCGTAATTTTTGAGAAGCAAAAACTACTGCCAAGCATGCTTTTTTTGTTGGTGAATAGTTGATCTCATATCCTACTAGTGTTCTGATGATGTAGTAGATGGCTCATTCTTTTCCTTCATTATCTTGTTGTGCAAGCAGAACTCCTAATGATGCTTTGGTGGTTGATACATAGAGTAATAATGGTTTTCCTGGAATTAGTGACATTAGGACGGGTGGTTGTATGAGGTAAGCCTCGATCTTGTTAAATGCATCCTCACATTGATGGTCCCACTTGAAATGAACATTTTAGTGCAATAGATGAGTAAATGGTTGACATTTATCTACTAGTTGAGCAACAAATCTTCTGATTGACTAGAGTCTTCCTTGGAGTGATTTGAGTGGGCTTATATTCTTGGGAGATGTCATTTCCATGATTGCTTTAACCTTAGCTGGATCCACTTCGATACCTCTAGCTGAATTAATGTATCCCAATAGCTTTTTTGAAGTAACACCAAAGGCACATTTCTTAGGGTTTAGCCTTAGCTTGTATTGTTCTAACCTATCAAAGATCTTTTCCAGTATCTCTATATGTTCTTCTCTATTGTATGATTTAGCCAATATGTCATCCACATAGTCTTCCATGAATGTATGCATCATGTCATGAAATATAGTTGTCATAGCTCTTTGATATGTAGTACCTGCGTTCTTTAATCCAAAAGGCATGACGTTCCAGCAGAAAGTACCCCACGGACATGTGAAAGCTGTGTTTTCTTGATCTTCGGGTGCTATTTTGATCTGATTGTATCCAAAGAAACCATCCATTAGAGAAAACGTGGAGTGTCCAATAGTTAAATCTACAATGTTGTCAATGTTAGGCAAAGGAAAATCATTCTTTGGACATGCGTTATTAAGATCTCTGAAGTCTGTGCATATTCTAATGCTTTTATCTGGTTTTGAAATAGAAACGATGTTGGATATCCATTGAGGATAAGCTACAGGTCTGATGAATCCTACATCCAGTAATTTCTTTTGTTCGGCTTTGACTAGGAGAGCGATATGCGGATGCATTTTCCTTAACTTCTGTTTGACTGGTTTGGCTCCTCGACTAACATTTAAGTGATGCATAATAAGCTCTAGATCTAACCCTGGCATGTCTACATATGACTGGACAAAATTGATTTGTCATCATTTGAAGAATTCCACATATTGTTGCATTTCTTCTTCTGATAGAGAAGTCATTGGATGAAGAATCTTTGGTTGCTCTGTTGTGCCAATGTTAACTGCTTATGTTGGTTCAATCAAAATGGATGACCTTTCTTGATAGTACTCAGGTAAAGTGTCAAATCTCCCATCTTCCGATGCCTCAAGGAGGTTTTCACCATTAGATGTGTCCTTTCTTTTACTTTTTCCTGATCTAATGTTGCCAATAAATGGTTTTCAGCATTAGTTTTCTTTATTTTCACTATTACGACTAGAAGATTTGGCACCCACTTGACTAGAAGATGCGTTGCTGAAATTCCTGGTGGGAGTTGTTATGGGTTCGATTGCATTAAGATATACAGATATGGCATGGTCATTCGGAAAGGTATCAATGGCGGTATGTCCTTCATTTTCCCAATCAATAAGCTTAGGGTGGATTAGAGGTAGGGGATCTTCATGTTGGGATGTTTCAAGGGTTTCAAGGGTCATGATGGATGTATCAAAGTTTTCAATATGTATGTCGATGTCTAGAAAGGTACTCTCATCAGAATGACCTCGCATAAGAAACTCCTGATCATCCTCGGTTAGGTCCAAGTTAGCCGAATGTGATTCTAATTCAAGTGAACTAGTTCCTGACGTTTGTCCTGCATACGTGTGAACTACATCAACTCCTACATCTCCTTCAAAGCAATTTTATTCAGTTGATTCTTCAGATTGATATTAAATCCCATTCCCATTCATTAGAATCTGTATCACTTGCAACTTGCAATCTACAGATTTGGTCATATAGCATTTCTTCTTCTTTTCTAGCTATATCTTTTCTTCTTTCATATTCAACTTCTTCAGGACTGAGATTAAGGTCTCTCAACTTTTCTATGAGTTCTCTTGGATTTATATTAGCTTCTTTCTTGTTTTGATTGAGATTTAATGTTGCTTGAGAGGTGCCTTTAGTTTGTTTTTCTTGTTGATTTGAAGCTTGCTTCTTTTCCCATTTCATGTTTGCTTGTGTTTGTTGCTTAGCTGATGTTTCTTCTCTTTCAATTGCCAGTTGTTCATGTTGTTGACTAAAAGATGTGTCTTCGTATTCCTCTTGTTGTTGACTAAAAGATGTGTCTTTGTATTCCTCTTGTTTTTGACTAAAAGATGTGTCTTCGTATTCCTCTTGTTGTTGACTAAAAGATGTGTCTTCTGGTAAAGTGACTTGTCCATACCCTAAGCATGTTTTGTCAGTAGGCTGCTAAGTGTAAGGTTGAATAGGTTCTGAGATACCTTCTTTTCTTTTTCCTATAGGGACTATTCTGATGTATCCCATTCTTCTGAGAATGTTAAATCCTTTTCCATACTTTTCTGTAGGTATTATGACATTGTTGATCTTTTGTTGACATTCTTCATCCTTGTCTAGCCACTATAGCACATCTTTTTCTTATGTTTCCTCTGATAAGGTTCCAACACTAACAAATGCTCCATCAAATATCGGAAGATGTTTTACAATTGGTTGTTGTTTAGAGTTTGATGGTTTTCCAAATGATTTAGGAGAAAGTGGTAATTGTGATATTGAATATTCTTCGTTCCCTCTATCTCTTAGCTGCATTTGTTTTTCCATACCTAATAAAATAGAGGCAAATGATTGTTCCTTGGATTATGTGTTCGAAGATGATGCTTCTCTATTATGTGGAACAATGACTTCTTGAGCCATTTTTAGATTGTTGCAGTATTGAAATGGATTTGAATCTACAGATATTGTGATTTCTTGTCCCTTGTAGGGAAATTTTACACACTGATGATATGTTGATGGGACAACTTGCAAGTCATGTATCCAGGGTCTTCCTAAGAGTACATTATATGATAAGTCCAAGTCTAGAACTTGGCATGCTGTGTCTTTTTGCAAAGGTCCCACTCTGATGGCTAGTATCACAATTCCCTTGGAGGAACATTCTTCTTCATCATAGGCTTTTATGGTGATCCTTTTCCGGACATCAACTGCATCTTTTGAATATCCTAAGGCACAAACAAGACTCAATGAACAGATATTTAGGCCAGCTCCACCGTCTATTAGAACACGTTTAATGTGTGTTTTGTGAATGAGGACTTCAATATGCAAAGGAGCGTTGTGGGGATGTTGTAGGGACATGTCATCTTCTTCAGTGAATGATAAGCAGTGAGGGGTTGTGAGGTGTCCCACCATGGTTTGGAATTGATTGATATCAAGATCTTTGGATACTGTTGTCCTGCTCTATGAATTGTACCTGTACCTGCAAACACAATGCACTCAATAAATCATTATAAGCAATGGTTAGTAAATTGAAACAATGAAAGACAAAACCATAGCTAATCGACTTATTGCCTCCTAGTAAATGCGAGTATGAATTTTGCTCTCAGATCTTAGTATGCAAATTCCAGTGACTTGACTACACTTAGATGGAGGATTTGAATGCTGAAAATGCATGATCTAGCAAGAATAGCATGATTAAGCTATATGAATTCATGATTGATCTAGAAAATGAACTAGAATGAAGATGCAATTAAACTAAAATGAGCATGATAACATTGCTAAAAAATGATAAACTAGAAGCTAGATGCCTATAATAACAATGCTTAAGCTATGAATGATATGGGATACATATTGCTCAAAATGAGGTCTATTTATAGGATTTTCCAAGGCTAGGGGTGAGTTGGCATGAATCAACGGTCAAGATTGATCTGAAGATATCAATGGTTAAATTGGAGGAGGTTGGCAAAGGGAGTTGGATTAAAGGGAACATCTGTCATCTCTATGGTGACAAGTGTCAAGAGGCTTCTAGAAGATGTTGGATGAAAGGGAACACTTAGTGACAAGTGTCACAAAGGTTTTAGAAGATGTTGGATGAAAGGGGACATGGTGGTAGGTAGAATGGGTTAGGTTTAGGAGTGGTAGAAGTTAGGAGAATTTGAATTTAGAAATTCAAATATTAGGAAAATGACTAATTAATCTCAACAACTCATAAATGATTTGTTTTAATTAATTAGGAGATTTAGAAGAAATGAATTTGCATGGGGGGAATTAATTAATTAAAGGGGTGAAATGAAATGAACCTATTTAATAAATCCTTAGATTTATTAATAAGTAGATGACAGAGAGATATAATCAAATTGCTTAGTGAATTCAATTAAATTGGGAAGGAGAGATTAATTAAATAATTGCTTATTTAATTAATTATCTTCAAACCATTTTTAGGTGTATACATTTTGCCCCTCTTTGAAGCGAGGTGTGATGACGCGTTGATTCAAAGAATAATCTCATTTTGATGATGGTATTGATTTGATAGGATGCCCCAACTCTTGTTTTCTAAATCCCGGTATAATGAAGAATCTGAGAAGGCCTTACATGAAGTCCATAACGACATTTGTGGCACTCATTCAAGTGGTCTTACCATTTCGAAGAAACTCATATGCTTGGGCTATTATTGGCCGACTATGGAACGCAATTCTTTTAAAATAGCAAGAACATGCAAACAATGTCAAATCCATGGGAATTTGATCCATGTACCAGCACAAGAACTACATGCTTTAGCAACATCTTGGCCTTTTTGTCAGTGGGGACTTGATTTAGTAGGAAAGATAAATCCTTCTTCATCTAATGGACACAAATTCATCCTGGTAGCTACTGAATATTTCACAAAATAGATTGAAGTGGTACCTCTCATCAATATCACAGGAAAACAAATCGCTAAATTTATCTTGAACTACATCATTTGTCACTATGGAATACCAATGACCATTATCACTGATAATGGGCGACCATTCAAGAATCAAGATGTACAAGAGCTATGTGAGAAGTTCAAAATCCAGCACAGATTATCCACACCATATTATCCACAGGGAAATGGGCAGGCAAAAGCATCTAACAAAACTATCCTAAAAATTCTTAAAAAGACAGTGAACGATGTTGGGAAAGATTGGCATATCCAACTAAACCCTACTCTATGGCTTACCACACCAGTATTCGCACACCGATAGGTACCACACCTTTCTCTCTTGTATATGGATCAGAAGCCATATTGCCAATCGAAGTATAGATACCTTCTCTACATGTATCACTAAAAGAACTCTTGGAGACCTTTCCAACGAGGTAAACGGCTTGTAATTTCGAGTCCCGAGCAGAAAGTTATGCCTATCTGAAGTTAGGATAAAATTTCATATAATTTTTCTGAAAATTTCATAGTTTGGATCACTAATGCTAATCTTGTTATGTCTATGAGATATTTGCAGCCTAACTCTTTTCTTGTAGATACGCATGTCAAAGACAAATTCAAAACACAATCATGACTACTAATGGATCTATTTTGCAGGTTGCCTAAGGATTCAACAAAAACTTTGTGTATTCTTTAAGATTTTTAGGCACACTTCAATTTGGGCTTAAAGAAATGAATTATCATGTCTTATGTGCTTGTGATGATAGGCAAGTATGCTCTCACCTTCCTTAGGTGATCAGAAAGCTAGACTCATCTTTTTGCTTTCAATATTGCATACCTTTAGTGGGCCTGTCACAGTGGGAAAAAGTAATCACCCTGTGAGAATGACCCAAGTGAGTATAGCTAGACCTGAGGATTCCAACTCACTATAATAAATAGGTCTCTGATGATTAAAGTCTCAGAGGATGGGATTATTTGAGTTTTCTCTTTGAGATCTCTCATATCGGACATTTTGTAGGGCCTCGCAGTCTCAATCATGTTTACGTGACTACAGCTTGTTTCGGTACCTTGTCGGGCTATAGGCCTCAATCACGCTTGCATGACTTCAAGGGGTAATTTCAAACGGAATTCCTGACTAAGAACTATAAAAATAGAAGCTACCCGATTCACCTCCGAAAGGGTGATAATATTTGTGCAAGAGAGATAGTAACTCTCCCAAGACACTTGCCATATCGTGCCCCCATTAGCGTTTGGAGTCGGATAATACAACGTTGAGAATCCATTCCATGAGACTCACCAGCCGTATTTTGATTAGCTATTGGGTGTGTACCTAAGTCAACAAGCAAAGGTTTTCATTCTCAGCCAACTTCCTTAGGGTTTAGCTTGATTGAGAGTCATGTATCACATCGTGTGTTTTCTATGTATTCATCCCTAAAATTGAAAAATCAGACACTTAAAACTGGAAAACCAAGGTAAAACATCAAAATTCAGTGATCCAAACTCAAACAAGCAAACAATTTTTATCACTGTTCAAATACCCGTCGTACGAGTCAAAAGTCTCTGTCATATTTTTTTATCCTTTATCGTACGAGTCAGGAGTATCTGTCGTATTTCTTGATCTTCTGTCATACGAGTCAAGGTTCTATGTCGTACGAAAAACTGTTGTTCACATGAAGTCACTAATCTGTCATTCTGTCTTGTATCTCTTGTCGTCCTATGCTGCATAATTTGTCGTACGAAACTCTGCATCTGTCAGTCTAGAGCTGTGCCCTGCATGCCTGTTTCAAACTTATCATTTCTGCCTAATCAATTTGCAGTAAGCATAAACACCTGTTATCTGTCAATCTATGCTTAAATTGTCTACTTTGTTTGCTTGGTCAAGTTATCACTCGTCAAAATCAGACTCTAGAAAATATACACCTCAAGATTTTCAAGTGCTTACCCCCAACAAGTTCAAGATCTAAACATCTCAAAGTGCATTATCATCCTCTTTGGTAAACTGATCACTCAAACATAGTTTCTCATCAGGATCAATCATCCTTTATCACGAAACTGAAACGTTTGGTCAGGATAATCCCGTCCCACATCGTAGGATATATCATTCCTGCTGGACTTGGTTCTTATCAATCATCATCATTGCACTCCTAAACAGAAGATCGGAAAACTTGCAAACTTTTAAACACTTGAATCCTCTTTTAGTGTCATATCACTCTATTGCCTTGAAATTGACAATTGCTCACTTACCCAAACCAACCTTTTGGACAATCAAATCTTAAACAAGATAACATACGTGTATGCCCGTTCTAACTAGAGCTCAGAGACGAAAGATCGCAGAGACGGAAATCGAAACATTGGAAACAAACATAACCATGGAACAGGAAAATGAAGTACAAGTCGAAGGAGAAATAACAGAACAAAACATCAGAGACATCAAGAAAGATCCCCAATTCGATAAATTTATGCAGAGATTATTGGAGGAAGAAAAAGAAAAGTACTTTCTAATGCTAGCCAAATCTGGTGCTACACTTCCCCAAGATTTTGATGTGAATAAATTGACACAAAATAAAAGTGACCCTCCTCATAATAACGAACAATATGAGGACATCTTTGGTCTCCGCATGAATGACACATCAATTCCCAATACCACCAAGACCAATGAAGAAACTGACATACCTATAAGAGATGAAGTAGAAATCCTGAATAATGTTCAATTCAATGAGGATACAAGACGAGCTAGAGATGAAACAAGAAGAGATCCCAATCCTCCTAGAATGCAAAATCATGGTCATGCAAGAACAAATCATGTCGACAATCCTATCGTGACTCTTACACAACAATTGCAAGCAATGCAAACACAAATCCAAGAGATGCAAAGAGGAAATGTTAGACGATATTCACTTCAAGAAATATGTCCTTATCCTTTTGACAGAAATCTAAACTTGATACCATTTCCAATAGGTTTTGAAACTCCGAGATATGAAAAATATGATGGAAGCTCTGATCCTCAAGATCATATAAGAGAATTTTGTACCATGAGTATGGAGTTTGCACACAAAGATACCTACTTAATGAGACTATTTCCGAAAAGCTTAACGGGACTAGCTATGGAGTGGTTTTCCAAACTTGCACCTGGAATAAGATCATTTTCAGAGTTGGTGGATAAGTTCGTTTCACAATATTCCTACAATATACAACATGAAGTGACCATGCTAGACCTCTGTAACACTAAACAAAAAAGTGGAGACCCTTCATGACATTCTTACAACGATGGAGATGCCTAGCATCACGGTATCCTCGCACATTGCCAGAGTATGAAAAAATGGATATATTCATTGACAACTTAAATGATCAAATGAGTTATTACTTAAAAATGCAAGGAAATCAAAGCTTTAGAAAAATGGTTGATAATGGAATCAGAATGGAGGAAGCTATGATAAAGAAAGGTTAGTTGAAAATATACAAAGAAGGAGTCCATCCTCCTAACAACATCAATAACAACAATCACAATGACAAGCCAAAGTTTTGGAACAGAAATAGAAATGTTGTCAATGATGGAATAGTAGATAACAACAATGTGAAACCAAAGCAACCGGTTTTCAATTTATCTACTCACTCAGCAGCAACACAACAAAACAATAATCACCAAAGAGCAACTATCAAAACTTTCTTTCGAAGACAATTCACAAACATTGGTGAACCCTTGGGATCAGTACTAAAGACACTTCTCGCAAATAAATTGATCACTTTACCAAAAGAAAGGAATTATGAACCTCAAATCAAACCACCATGGTGGAATGATAATCAGTATTGCAATTTCCATCGAAACAAAGGACATCTCACAGATAATTGTCAAAAGTTAAAACATGTCATACAAGACTTAATTGATAATGGTGTAATAACTGTGGATGGACATACAACGAATGAATCTCATACGGCCTTTAAAACTTCGCTTCCAAACTATGAGAAAGGTGATTCATCAACAACAAACAATGGTAAGGATAAAGCAAAGGTAAACTACGTGTATACATATGACAATGTGGTGAATGTGATTGTAGTTAAAGAAAAACAAAATCAAGAACATGCTCAGGCTATCACAAGAAGCAAAGCCAAAGTTGTTTTGTCGGGTCTTACAACAAACACATCATCCACTACAACAAAACAATACAATCTAGTGGAACAATTGCAGAAAACACCTGCCCAAATATCAATTTTGGAACTTTTAAAACTTTCACCTTCACACAAGGAGATTCTTGAACGAGCATTAGTAGATACAACCATATCCAAAGATCTTGATATTGATCATTTCCAAACCATGGTGGGACACCTCACAACCCCTCATTTCTTATCATTCACTGATGAAGATGACATGTCCTTACAACACCCTCACAATTCTCCCTTACATATTGAAGTCCTTATTCACAAAACGCAAGTCAAGCGTGTTCTAATAGATGGTGGAGCTGGCCTAAATATTTGCTCATTGAGTCTTGTTCGTGCCTTGGGATATTCAGAAGATGCAGTTGATGTCCAGAAAAGGATCACTATAAAAGCCTATGACGAAGAAGAACATTCCTCCAAGGGAATTGTGATACTACCAATCAGAGTGGGACCTCTACAAAAAGACACAGCATGCCAAGTTCTAGACTTGGACCTATCATATAATGTGCTCCTAGGGAGACCATGGATACATGACTTGCAAGCTGTCCCATCAACCTATCATCAATGTGTAAAATTTCCCTACAAAGGACAAGAAATCACAATCTCTGCAGATGCAAATCCATTCCAATATTGTAGTAATCTAAAAATGGCTCAGGAAGTAATTGTTCCTCATAACAAGGAAGCAACATCTTCACACATACAATCCAAGGAAAAATCATTTGCCTCTATTCTGTCAAGTATGGAAAAAGAAATGCAGTTAATAGATCGAGGGAATGGGGAATACTCAATAGCACAATTACCACTTTCTCCTAAATCCTTGGGAAAACCATCAAGCTCTAAACAACAATCAACTATGAAACATCTTCCGATATTTGATGGAGCATTTATTAGTGCTGGAACCTTATCAAAGGAGACAGAAGACAAAGATGTACTACAATGGTTATACAAAGATGAAGAAGCTCAACAAACGGTCAACAATGTCAGAATTCCTACAGAAAAATATGGAAAAGGATTCAACATTCTTTGAAAGATGGGATACACTGGAACAGGACCTATAGGAAAAAGAAAATAAGGTATCTCAAAACCTATTGAGCCTCATACTCAGTAGAAAACTGACAAAACAGGATTAGGGTATGGACAAGTCAATCTACCAGAAAACACATCTTTTAGTCCACAACAAGAGGAATATAAAAACAGACAAGAACAACTTGAAATTGAAAAGGAAGCAAAATCGGCTAAGCAGCAAGCACAAACAAACCTGAAATGGCAAAAGAAGCAAGCTTCAAATCAGCAAGAGAAACAAACTAAAAACATCTCTCAAGCAGCCTTAAATCTCAATCAAAACAAACATCAAGCTAATATTACTTCAGGAGAGCTCATAGAAAATTTGACAAAACTCAATCTCAGTCCTGAGGAGATTGAATATGAAAGAAGGAAAATCATAATAAATGCTATATGAACAAATCTGTAGATTGCAAGCTGCAAGTGATACAGACTCTAATGAATGGGAATGGGATTCCTATCACTCTGAAGAATCAGTTGAATAAAAATGCTTTGAAGGAGATATAGAAGTCGATATAGTTCACACGTATGCAAGACAAACGTCAGGAAATAGTTCACTTGAATTAGAATCACATTTGGCTAACTTGGACTTAACCGAGGACAATCAAGAACTTCTTACGCGAGAACATTCTAATGAGAGTATCATTCTAGACATCGACACACATATTGAAAATTTTGATACCTCTATCATGACCCTTGAAACCCTTGAAATATACCAACCTGAAGATCCCTTACCTCTAATCCACCCTGAGCTTATTGATTGGGAAAATGAAGGACATACCGCCATTGATACCTTTCCAAATGATCATGCCATATCTGTATATCTTAATGCAATAGAACCCATAACAACTCTCATCGGGAATTTCAGCAACGCATCTTTCAGTCAAGTGGGTGCCAAATCTCCTAGTCGCAAAAATGAAAATAAAGAAAATAACATCAGGTCTAATGCTGAAAACCATTTATTGGCAACATTAGATCAAGAAAAAGTAAAAACAAAGGACGCATCCAACGGTGAAAACCTCCTTGAGGCACCGGAAGATGGGAGATTTGATACTTTACCTGAACACTATCAAGAAAGGTCATCCATTCTGATTGAACCAACAGAGGCGGTTAACATTGGCACAACAGAGCAACCAAAGATTCTTCATCCAGCAACTTCTCTATCAGAAAAAGAAATGCAACAGTATATAGAATTTTTCAAACGACGGCAAATCAATTTTGCCTGGTCATATGCAGACATGCCAGGGTTAGATCCAGAACTTATTATGCATCACTTGAATGTTAATCCAAGAGATAAACCAGTCAAACAGAAGTTAAGGAAAATGCATCCGCATATTGCTCTTCTAGTCAAAGCAAAACTAAAGAAATTACTGGATGTCGGATTCATCAGACCTATAGCATATCCTCAATGGGTATCTAACATTGTTCCTATTTCAAAACCAGATAAAAGCATCAGAATATGCACAGACTTTAGAGATCTTAAAAACACATGCCAAAAGGATGACTTTCCTTTGCCTAACATTGACATCATTCTGGATTTAACTACTGGACACTCCATGTTTTCTCTAATGGATGGTTTTTCTGGATACAATCAGATCAAAATAGCACCCGAAGATCAAGAAAAGATAGCTTTTACATGCCCATGGGGTACTTTCTACTGGAACATCATGCCTTTTGGATTAAAGAACGTAGGTGCTACATATCAAAGAGCTATGACAACTATATTTCATGACATGATGCATACAGTCATGGAAGAATATGTGGATGACATATTAGCTAAATCATACAACAGAGAAGAACATATAGAGATACTAGAAAAGATCTTTGATAGGCTAGAACAATACAAGGTAAGGCTAAACCCTAAGAAATGTGCTTTTGGTGTTACTTCAGGAAAGCTATTGGGATACATTGTTTCAGCAAGAGGAATCGAAGTAGATCCAACTAAGGTACAATCAATCATGGAAATGGCATCTCCCAAGAATATCAGTCAACTAAGATCACTACAAGGAAGACTCCAGTCAATCAGAAGATTTGTGGCTCAATTAGCAGATAAATGTCAACCATTCACTCACCTATTGCATAAACATGTTAATTTCAAGTGGGACCATCAATGTGAAGAAGCATTCAACAAGATCAAGGCATATCTCATGCAACCACCTGTTCTAATGTCACCAATTCCAGGAAAACCATTATTACTCTATGTATCAACTACTGAAGCATCATTGGGAGTTTTGCTCGCACAAGAGGATAATGAAGGAAAAGAACGAGCCATCTACAACATCAACAGAACACTAGTGGGATATGAGGTTAACTATTCATCAACAGAAAAAGAATGCTTGGCAGTAGTTTTTGCTTCCCAAAAACTATGACACTATCTACTATCTCACTCCATCAAGTTGATAGCTAAAATCGATCCTCAAAAGTATTTGCTTAGCAAAGCCACATTGACAGGACGACTAGCAAAATGGATCATGATTCCAAGTGAGTTTGATATCAAATATGTTGACAAAAAATCTATCAAGGGACAAGTCATCACAGATCAACTAGCAGAGACACCACTTCAAGATAATCATCCTCTACAGATTGAATTTCGTGATGCTGATATCTTAACAGTTACAACAAAAACATGGCAACTATAATTTGATGGTTCATATACACAACATGGATCAGGAGCAGGAATTCTTTTCATCACACCACAAGGGCATACAATCCCGAAAGCATACAAACTAAGATTTCCATGTACAAACAATATAGCCCCAGCTCTTGATTGCTAAATCCCGGTATAATGATGCCCCCTCGGGAGATCAATTGAGATAATTGATCTTTGGAGTTTTTGCGAGATTGATATCCCGAAAGATTTGATTTGATTTCTGCAATTGTTGTTTGATGAAAGTGTGAGTTCTTTGATTAGCTTGATTGCCTAGATCGGTAAGATTGAAAAACCTTGATTGATTAGATTTAGTCTAGTTTCAGGAAGGATTCATCCTGTATAATACAACGATGATCAAAGCGTCTGGTTTCAGGAAGGATTCATCCTGTATAAGACATGATCAGAACGTCTGGTTTCAGGAAGGATACATCCTGTATAAGACATGAATCAGAATCAGATCGTTTGGTTTCAGGAAGGATTCATCCTGTATAAGACGTGATAGAATTCATTAGGTTTGACTGATTGATTTCATTTGATAAGATTGATTAGATAAAGAACTGACAGTTTGTTGATATCAAGTTGCAAAAATATTTTGGATATGCTGATTGTTGGTTCTATTGAGGAAGATAGCATAAGATTTTTGCTGAGTTGATAATATCATGAAAGAGATGCATTATTCTGATTCTGTATACACCTGTGATGATACTTTGATGATTCCTGCGATAGATTTAACCTTGGATAAAAGGAGCTTTTGGGATCCATGCAAGATAGAATGCAAATGAAATGCAAAGCTACGACCAAACCAGTCACTGGATTATTTTGCATTTTTGTCATCATTGAACTTTTGAAATGTGGGAAGTGAGTGCAAACATCGATGGTATAATTAAACCATGATGACCTGAGCACTTCTTTCCTAGATTTTGATATAGCAAGTTAACACAAGCATCGAGGTATCATTGAATCGGGATGACCTGAGTGTTGTTTACGTAAAACATGCAGTATTAATCATTTCAATACGCAAATCGAAAATGTCTTCAATGATATTTTGATGATCATGTCCCGAGACAAATTTGCACATATTAATGATTAATTTTGAGACAGCAGACAAGAAAAATATCATGTTTCTTCCTTGTTCCTCTAGTCAATGACATCATGGAGTCACTCAGAAATCATGATAGCGAAAAGCAATATAGAAAAGTTGAACAATCATGTTACAATCATTAGCCAAAAAGATATTATCCACTGAAAAGTGTGTGATGTGCTTAGATTGATTTTGTGATAGCTTGATAGTTGATAGTTTGATCTTGTGTTCAATGTTGGATCTATCTTAGTTTTTGCTCGATAAGATTTATCTAACTATTTGTTCTACTTGTTTGATTAAGCTTAAAATTGATCAAAAGTTTTGCCCTCAGCTAGGTGTAGGATTTTTGCCCCAAGCCTAGAAACAAAGTCGTTATGATATATCCAATGATCCAAACCATGGTAAGAAGCCACCTGGGATGCTTGCGTATGTATAAAGGCTTTATGATGGTCAATGCTGATGGAAAATGAATGCAAGCGAAAAAATGCATGAACTAATAGATGGAAGAGCCGACCGACAGATAGCGCCTGTTTGCCAGGTTTTCACCGTCTGTTTTTATTGCACTTTTTTTTATATTTGATTTTTTTTTTGGATTTTCTGATTTTTCACTTTTTAGGATTTTTCTTATTTTTCCCTATTTTTGATTTTTATGATTTTTCATTGTTTTTTATTTTTTCTGATTTTTCACTATTTTTGATTTTTTATGATTTTTCAGACATAGAACTTCTTTAGGTGCATGCTATTGATAGGTTCCTCGAGTTGATCTCCATCTTGTGTTGATAACTAATATGCTCTTGACCCAAATACTGTTGTGACCACAAATGGACCTAACCAGTTTGGTTCAAATTTTCCTTTTTTTTCTCGATCAGCCTGGTTGCATGGATTTTCCTTTAGCACTAGTTCTCCCACTTGAAAAATTATTGGTTTAACCTTATGATTATAGCTTCGACACATTCTTTGTTGATGTACCTTTAGATGATCAAAGGCATTGTGTCTGCATTCATGGATTAGTTCTAACTCTTGTAGTCTAGATACTCTTTGTTCTTCATCTAGGATGAGTCCTTTTAGTGATACACGTAGAGAAGGTATCTCTACTTCGATTGGCAATATGGCTTCTGATCCATATTCAAGAGAGAAAGGTGTGGCACCTGTCGGTGTGCGGATACTGGTGCGGTAAGCCCATAGAATAGGGTTTAGTTGGATATGCCAATCTTTCCCAACATCGTTCACTGTCTTTTTAAGAATTTTCAGGATAGTTTTGTTAGATGCTTCTGCCTGCCCATTTCCCTGTGGATAATATGGTGTGGATAATCTGTGTTGGATTTTGAACTTCTCACATAGCTCTTGTACATCTTGATTCTTGAATGGTCGCCCATTATCAGTGATAATGGTCATTGGTATTCCATAGCGATAGATGATGTAGTTCAAGATAAATGCAGCGATTTGTTTTCCTATGATATTGATGAGAGGTACCACTTCAATCCATTTTGTGAAATATTCAGTAGCTACCAGGATGAATTTGTGTCCATTAGATGAAGAAGGATTTATCTTTCCTACTAGATCAAGTCCCCACTGACGGATATTCAGATGATGCAGTTGATGTTCGGAAAAGGATCACCATAAAAGCCTATGATGAAGAAGACTGTTCCTCCAAGGGAATTGTGATACTATCCATCAGAGTGGGACCTTTGTAGAAAGACACAGCATGCCAAGTTCTAGACTTGGACTTATCATATAATGTACTCTTGGGAAGACCCTGGATACATGACTTGCAAGTTGTCCCATGAACATATCATCAGTGTGTAAAATTTCCCTACAAGGGACAAGAAATCACAATATCTACAGATTCAAATCCATTTCAATACTGCAGCAATCTAAAAATGGCTTTCAGCTAGGACTTTTGGGCACTCTCAGGGGCTAAAAATGACCAGAAAGCCTTCAAAAATGCAGATTACCGACGTATAGACAAATTTGAAATTTCTAATTTGCAGTTTTTTTTTTTCAAAAAAATCACAGCTGCAGAAACTCGTACGAAATGATTTATCAGACAGAATGACAAATGATTAAATTTCGCACAGGGACCAAAATTGACTCGTATGACATAAGATTTAACAGCTAGAAATTCGTACGACACAGAATTAGCTTTCGTACGATAGTGAAATTTAACTCGTACGACACAGGAATGAGCTAAAACGAGTAAAGAATTTATAGTCTAAAAACTCGTACGACACAAATTTATACCTCGTACGAGTTAGGATGAGGTGTCATCCGAGACTGAAAGGAAGTTCGTACGAGTCAGAAAGACAACTTGTACGACAATCTGATTCTGATCCAGCAGAGATGAAGTTTGAGGAAGCTTGGGAGGATGAAAATGATGATTTCAGCCCCATGGTGGGCGCCAAAATGTCGTGCTCTGTGAATTGTACCTGTACCTGCAAACACAATGCACTCAATAAATCATTATAAGCAATGGTTAGTAAATTGAAACAATGAAAGACAAAACCATAGCTAATCGACTTATTGCCTCCTAGTAAATGCGAGTATGAATTTTGCTCTCAGATCTTAGTATGCAAATTCCAGTGACTTGACTACACTTAGATGGAGGATTTGAATGCTGAAAATGCATGATCTAGCAAAAATAGCATGATTAAGCTATATGAATTCATGATTGATCTAGAAAATGAACTAGAATGAAGATGCAATTAAACTAAAATGAGCATGATAACATTGCTAAAAAATGATAAACTAGAAGCTAGATGCCTATAATAACAATGCTTAAGCTACGAATGAGATGGGATACATATTGCTCAAAATGAGGTCTATTTATAGGATTTTCCAAGGCTAGGGGTGAGTTGGCATGAATCAATGGTCAAGATTGATCTGAAGATATCAATGGTTAAATTGGAGGAGGTTGGCAAAGGGAGTTGGATTAAAGGGAACATCTGTCATCTCTATGGTGACAAGTGTCAAGAGGCTTCTAGAAGATGTTGGATGAAAGGGAACACTTAGTGAAAAGTGTCACAAAGGTTCTAGAAGATGTTGGATGAAAGGGGACATGGTGGTAGGTAGAATGGGTTAGGTTTAGGAATGGTTAGGTTTAGGAGTGGTAGAAGTTAGGAGAATTTGAATTTAGAAATTCAAATATTAGGAAAATGACTAATTAATCTCAACAACTCATAAATGATTTGTTTTAATTAATTAGGAGATTTAGAAGAAATGAATTTGCATGGGGGGAATTAATTAATTAAAGGGGTGAAATGAAATGAACCTATTTAATAAATCCTTAGATTTATTAATAAGTAGATGACAGAGAGATTTAATCAAATTGCTTAGTGAATTCAATTAAATTGGGAAGGAGAGATTAATTAAATAATTGCTTATTTAATTAATTATCTTCAAACCATTTTTAGGTGTATACAACTGTTGTATCGATTAATGCTCGTTCAAGAATTTCTTTGTGTGCAAGTGAAAGCTTTAATAGTTCTAAGATGGATATTTGTGCGGGTTTTTTCTGCAATTGCTCCACTAGACTGTGTTGTTTGGTAGTGGATGATGTGTTTGTTGTAGTACCCGACAAAACAACTTTGGCTTTACTTCTTGTGATAGCATGAGCATGTTCTTGATTTTGTTTTTCTTTAACTACAATCACGATTACCATATTATCATATGTATGAGCGTATTTTACCTTCGCTTTACCCTTACCATTGTTTGTTGTTTATGATTCACCTTTCTCATAGTTTGGAAGTTGAGTTTTAAAAGTTGTGTGAGATTCATTTGTTGTATGTCCATCCACTATTGTTACTCCATTATCAATCATATCTTGTATGATATGTTTCAACTTCTGACAACTATCTGTGTGATGTCCCTTGTTTTGATGGAAATCACAATAATGGTTATCATTCCACCAAGGTGGTTTTATTTGAGGTTCGTAGTTCCTTTCTTCTGGTAAAGTGATCAATTTGTTTGCGAGAAGTGTCTTTAATGCTGACCGAAGGGGTTCACCAATGTTTGTAAATTGTCTTCGAAAGAAAGTTTTGATAGTTGCTTTTTGGTGATGGTTGTTTTGCTGAGCTACTGCTGAGTGCATGGATAAATTAAAAACCGATTGCTTTGGTTTCACATTGTTGTTATCCACTATTCCATCGTTGACGACATTTCAATTTCTATTCCAAAACTTTGGTTTATCATTGTGGTTGTTAATATTATTGTTGTTAGGTGGATGGACTCCTTCTTTGTATATTTTCAACTCACCTTTCTTTATCATGGCTTCCTCCGTTCTGATTCCATTATCAATCATTTTTCTGAAACTTTGATTTCCTTGCATTTTTAAGTAATAAGTGATTTGATCATTTAAGTTGTCGATGAATATGTCCATTTTTTCGTATCTTGGCACTGTACGAGGATACCGCAAAGCTAACCGTCTCCATCATTGTAAAAATGTCATGAAAGGTTCTCCACTCTTTTGTTTGGCATTACTTAGGTCTAGCATTGTTACTTCATGTTGTGTATTGTAAGAGTATTGTGAAACAAACTTATCCACCAATTCTGAGAATGATCTGATTCCAGGTGAAAGTTTGGAGAACCATTCCATAGCTAGTCCAGTTAAGCTTTTCAGAAATAATCTCATCAAGTAGGTATCCTCATGTGCAAACTCCATACTCATTGTGCAAAATTCTCGTATATGATCTTGAGGGTCAATGCTTTCATCATATTTTTTGTATCTGGGAGTTTCAAAACCTATAAGAAATGGTATCATGTTTAGGTTTCTGTCGAATGGATAAGGACATATTTCTTGTAGTGAGTATCCTCTAACATTTCCTCTCTACATATCTTGAATTTGTGTTTGCAGTGTTTGTAGTTGTTGTGTGAGAGTTGTGATAGGATTATCAACATGATTTGTTCTTATATGACCCTAATTTTGTATTCTAGGAGGATCTGGATCTCTTCCGGTGTCATCTATAGTCCTTGTTGTATCTTCATTGGATTGGATGTTATTCAAAATTTCTACTTCATCTCTTTTGGGTATGTAGGTTTCTTCATTGGTTCTGGTGTTATTGGGAATTGATGTGTCATTCATATGGAGACCAAAAATATCTTCGTATTGTTTGTTATTAGGGGAGGGTCACTTTTCTTTAGTGTCAATTTGTTCACATCAAAATCTTGGGGGAGTGTAGCACCAGATTTGGCTAACATTAGGAAATATTTTTCTTTTTCTCCTTCCAATAATTTCTGCATAAATTTGTCGAATTGAGGATCTTTCTTGATGTCTCTGATATTTTGTTTTGTTATTTCTCCTTCAACTTGTATTTCTTCTTCATGTTCCATGGTTATATGCTCTTCAGTTGTTTCCAATGTTTCGATTTCCGTTTCTGTGATCCTTCGTCTCTGAGCTCTGGTTAGAACGGGCATACACGTGTGTTATTTTGCTAGAATTTGATTGTCCAAAAGTTTGATTTGATAAGTGATCAACTATCAAGGTAAATGTGATAGTGCGATATGACATGAAAATATGGTTCAAGTGTTTAAAGTTTTGTAAGTTTTTCGATCTTCAGTTTTGGACTGCAATGATGGTGATTTGATAAAAACCAAGTCTAGTAGGAACAATATATCCTACGATGTGGGACAAGATTATCCTAACCAAACGTTTCAGTTTCGTGATAAAGGATGATAGATCCTAATGAGAAACTATGTTCGAGTGATCAATTTACCAAAAAGGGTGATAATGCACTTTGAGATGTTTAGATCTTTAACTTGTTGAGGGTGAGAACTTGAAAATATTAAGGTGTTTATCTTCTAGAGTCTGATTTTGACAGATGATAACTTGACCAATCAAACCAAGAAGACAATTTAAGCACAGAATAACAGATAACAGGTGTTTATGAATAATGCAAATTGACCAAGCAGAAATGACATACCTGAAAAAGGCATGCAAGAAACATCTCTGGACTGACAAATATACAGACTCGTACGACACAATACACAACCCCAAATGACAAAAGATACAAGACCAGACGACAAATCAGAAATTTCCTTTGAAAAAGCAGAGACTCGTACGACAAAACTTTATGAACCATATGATAAAATAGATTCCTCGTACGACAAATCACCTGACTCGTACGACAGATAACTTAACTCGTACGACAGATAACAAGACAAAGATTAAAAAAAATGTTTGTTTTGCCGAATTTTGATTAGTGAATTTTGATGTTTTGCTTATGTTTTCCAATTTTAGATGTCTAATTTTTTCAATTTAGGGATGAATACACAACAAACACATGATGTGATAAGTGACTCCAAGCATGCTAAACCCTAAGGAAATTGGCTGAGGAGAGAAAACCTTTTCTTGAAAACTTAAGTACACACCCAATAGCTAATCAAAATATGGCCGCTGAGTCTCACGCAATGGATTATCAACGTCGTATTATCCGACTCCAAACGCTAATGGGGGCACAATATGGCAAGTGTCTTGGGAGAGTTACTATCTCTCTTGCACAAAGATTATCACCCTTTCGGAGGTGAATCAGGTAGCTTCTAATTTAACCGACACTAGTAAGGGATTTGTTCGGCGCGTCGGGGTATAATACTCAATTAAGAGGTCTCCCGGCCTTGAAAACTAAGGTTTGATATACCCGAAGGTATGGAGGAGAGTTATTCCCGAGCACTGCCATTGACTTGATTTTCATCAAATCACATTTATTTTATAGTGGGTTGGATTACTTGGTGTTAGCCATTCCCACTTAGGTCATTCCCCTCTCACCGGTCGTAATGGCTTTAAGAGTTATTAACTCCTCGGGAGGGCAGGGCCGCTAAAGAAATGCACTAATGAAAGTAAAAGATGAGTCTAGCTTTCTGATCACCTAAAAAAGGTGAGAGCATACTCGCCTATCATCAAAGACACAAAATACATGATTGTTCATTCCTTTAGCAAAAGATAAGTGTGCCTAAAAAAACTTTAAGGAATACACAAAGTTTTGTTGAATTCTTTTAGGCAACTGCAAAATAAATCCGTTAGTAGTCATTGATGCATTTTGAATTTGGTCTTTGACTAGCGTATCTTCAACAATCATCCTGCAGAAAAGAGTTAGGCTGCCAAAAATCTCATAAAGAGAACAAAGTTAGCATTAGTCATAATCAAACTGAAGTATGAAACCTGAAATGCAATTTGCTCTCAGAACACAGAAGCAGAATTTCGTACGACAAACTTTACCTGTTCGTATGAGCCACTTTCTGATACCGTACGAGTCAGGATGAGAGGTCGTACGACACTGTAATTTTCATAAAGGCTCGTATGATACAGGATCTCTTGTTGTTTCAACTCACAAAGCATGTCGTACTAAGCTAGAAATGAGTTCGTACAACATTCTGATTCAGACCCGGCAGAGATGAATGTTGATGAAGCTTGAGAGGCCAAAAATGATAATTTCGGCCCCACGGTGGGCGCCAAAATGTCGTGCATCTGTGAAGTGTGGACCTGTGTACCTGCAGCTGCAACACAAAAACACTCAATAGATCATTACAACCATGATTAGCAAATATAAACAAAGACATGAAATCATGGCTAATTGATATATCGCCTCCTAATAAATGCGAGTATGAATTTGCTCTCAGATCTGGTTAGCAATTCTAGTGACTTGACTTCACCTAGATGGAGGATTTAAGATGATAATGATGATGCATTTAAACTAGAAATGATGCAATTAAGCTAGATGATAAGGAAATTAAGCTAGAAATAAGCTAGATTTAAGCTAAAATTGATCATGATGACAATGCTCAAATGATAAACTAAACTTGCATATGCCTATAGTAACAATGCCTGAAATGCAAATGTGATGGGATCCTTTGAACTCCAAAATGGGGTCTATTTATAGGATTTCCAAGGCCAGGGGTGAGGTGGCAGGAATCAACGGTCAAGATTAAGTTTGAAGATATCAATGGTTAAATTGGAGGAGGTTGGTAAAGAGGTTGGATTAAAGGGAACATTTGGAGGTTGGTAGGAAAAGGAGTTGGATCAAAGGGAACAATGTCATCTCCATGGTGACAAGTGTCAAGAGGCTTCTAGAAGAGGTTGGATGAAAGGGAACATTTGTCATCTCTATGGTGACAAGTGTCAAGAAGCTTTGCTCATGAGATAGCAAGTGTCTAAGGAAAGGGGATATGGTGGTTAGGATGTGCAAGCTAGGATGGTTAATTAAAACCCGGGGTTAGATGGAATGAGGTAGGTTAGAGGGATGGTTAGGTTAGGTTAGGAAGCATGTGGGTAAAATGGTTCCTATGAAACCCCACGCTGGAATGGAGACACACTCAAGTGTTGTCCAATGATACTGGAAGTGGACGATATGGGGTCTGAAACTGAAATATTAAAGTTTAGGAAAGACTGCAAAATCTGGCAATGTCGGTCCTCTTATATCCTCGTAATATTATCTTCTAAGGAAGTCGATTATGACCAAGATGAAGGCGATAACCCCTAAACTGAAACCATGCCCTTTTGTTGTATATTGCACATACAGTGTGCGTTTCTCTTCACATGCCCAAGTGTGAATGTTGAATGACGAAAAATTTACAAATGAAATTTTGGAAGAATTATTGTCAGACATGCCCAAATTGGGTGATCAAATTGTAGATGAAATGGGTTTCAAGGAGGATGAAAATGATTTGACGGAGGTTTCGAAGGCCGCTAAAGTGATAATAGTCTAATGCTTAAAGGGTTTCAGATGAAAGGGTGTTTATAAATAGCTTGCACTATATATCCAGTTAAAAAATATGGTGGTTAGCACAGTATAAATAAAAATTGTCATTCGCTTTGTTACTACATTTGTAGTAGAAACAAAAAAATTAGTACGATGTTTACGTCAATATCCCAATGCAAGCATGTCAAGTTACATAGCTCTTCAAGTGAACCTCTGCAGAAATGATATCAAAGGTCTTTTCTTGTATATTGTATATTGACGATGCCTGATGTTGAATTATCCTAGCGCTTCCAGAAGTTTTTGCTTGTGATTCCAGTTTTATTTTATCATAGTGCTTCTTCGAGAAGTTTATGCAATTCCAGTTTTATTTTTTAATAAATAAAATTAATGACAGGCTCCAAAGGAAATTAGAATAAATAATTTTATATGAATTATTAAATCTGTTAAAAACCAAAAAATTTAGAAGAAAATGAAAAGTTGAAAAATACTATATTCTCATTGGACAACTCAAAATAATAATTGCATCTAATAGATGCGTTAGTATCCTGTTGGCATGACAGGAACTAATAATGTCTGAAAACACTATTAAATAATATCTTATATTTACCTTACACTCCCTTTGTCCGTGATTTAGATATATGACTTCAAAAATAAGCCTTCACACCATTTAAATGCCCACATTTTTTGCATATACACTATTATTTAAATCATGAAAATGATTTAAATAACAAAAGATCATTTATCAACTATGAGCACATTACGACAACTTTGATGAGGCAAGTCGGGTCCCTTGTGGGCCTGGCTTAATTTGTTTGTTTGTTTGTAAACACCTCAATATCCATCTACAGTAAACATGTGCATAATTATATCACTAAAAATTAATTTTTTAACCATTTGCAAAATGGCCAAAACAAGCTCGGGACCTCTAAAAACTGCCTTAAAAAACTGGTCAAATGACCTCCTGAAACCATGCCACCTGACATGAGTGCACTCTAATATATTGCAAATCACTGTTGCAAAGAGGATTTTATTAACGATGCCTGAGGTGTGAGATTTTATTCACTAAAGATCACTACTCAGTTGTTTCTGCACTGTCATTTGTCAAAGCCCTCTTCAAAGCCTATTTCAAATCTATTTTGGAAAAATAGCAAATGACATCATGAAGGTTTGGGATCCTGCATACAAGTTCATTTAGCTATAAGGAAACACAAGAACCATTTGGTTTGATGAGATAATCATCTTGACACAAGTTATAAGCATTCAAAGTGAGCTCTGTTGAAAAGCATTTCACTATGCAAAGTGTAGAAAATGACAAATTGCAAATGATTTGCCCTTGGAAAACATGTCAATCGAGATCATGAGAACCTGAGAATGGATAGGGGGGCACAAAAACTTGCAAAGAACATAGGGGAATAAGCAGTTCATCATGACAATCAACTAAGTACAATATGCAATCCTCCAAAGTGGGCTACTCGGGCTTTTCTAAAAAATGTGCGTGATAGTGAACCCTTGTTCACCCCTCAAATCAAGCGCTTCAAAAATGCATCTAATCTGATTAGAGGAAGCTACAAAATGATTAATCTACTTATTGGTAAGTTCTCAACACTTCCCCAAAGGCATTTTTCTTAATGATCAATGGGCTCCAAAAGGTAGCTCTCCAAAGTGAGCTACTTGGGCAAGATTTTCTAGGGATGTCTCTGAATGCTGCAAGTAAACATTCTCAACATGGGACCTCAAAATTTTTCCAATTTTGGAGGTCCCAATAGTTAGCATCAATAAATTTATTAACATCATCCATATCAGCATTTAAATTAATTAACAACATGTCTAATTTCAACCCATACACCAAAACAACCATTAATAGTCTATCTCAAACTATGTCATCCTTGCAACAACAAATAGCTTCCATGAACCAATCAAAGTTTAATGTGCCCACATTTGATGTAGCAAGCTCATTATATAATGATATTTTTCATGTTGTACCCCCTAAACATGTGGAAATACCTCAATTAGAACTTTATAATGAAAAAGGTGATCTTGTGACTCATGTGAAAACATTTCAAACTTTGTGTAGTGATTTTGCTTATGATCAAAGACTTTTGGCTAAATTTTTTACTAGAATATTTAGGGATAAATATTTGTAATGGTATTGTTCTTTTCCTCCTTGTTCAATTACATTATTTCAAAAATTGGCTAATGCTTTCATTCAACAATTTTACAATAATATTGTTCCTAAGATTACTTCGACTAATTTAATGTGTTATAAGCAAGGTGTTAAAGAGAAAGTGACTGATGTTATTGGTAGATATAAGAATTTGTATTATCAAATTTCTTATCCTATGCCTGATCAAGATTTTAAAAAAAAAATTATTTCTAACTTACAAAAAGATATTATGGATAAGCTTCTCTTTTCTGAGTTTACTTCTTTTACTTAGTTGTGCGTAGTACTTCATAACTATCAACTTCAAGTGAGTCAATTTGAAAAATCTCCTTCAATGGCTTCGGTTGATAAGAATGAAAGTGTTCAACAACCTTTTGAGAAGTTTAAATTGAACAAGGGATTCATCAAGTTCAATGATAACAACAGTACTTAGGTAACAACTACAACAACAAGTGTGCCTCCTTTATCCAAGTATTTTAGAAAATAATTTACTCCTCTTTCTAAATATTTGCATAGCATTATGACACAATTGTTGAACAAGAATATGTTGAAACTTCCTCCCATCAAACCAATTAACACAACCAAACCTTTGCCACCTTATCATGATGCAAAAGCCTTTTTCCAATATAATTGTCAACCTGGTCATGACACTGAAAAGTGTTATTCCCTAAGGATTAAAATTCAAGACCTTATTGATAACAATACCATATCTATAGTTGGTGTGAATGACAAAGGAAACAAATCCATAGCTCCTCCTAATCAAAACCTCCAGATCTTTACCAATCCTTTTCCTTCTCATTCTACCAATCTGATTGAATTTGAGCATCTTGCCTTTTCTCCTAATGATCTTGTCCCTGAGTATAATAATGTGGTGAATCTTATTGATAAAATTACACCTCCTAAGGACCTATGTATTACATTTGATCCTAGGAAGACTAATGAAGCACCTGATGGACCACTATATATCACTATGAGGATCAAAGACATACTTTCACAAGGCATACTAATTGATCCCGTGTGTATGGTGAATGTGATAATTGAATAATATCTTTATACCTTACAATTGCATCAAGTGACATGTGATAAATCTGATGTAGTGACTAAAATCTTTGATGGTTTCTTTTCTCCCTCTATTGGCTCTATTACTCTTCCCGTTAAGGTTGGAACTAAGTCCTTAGATGTCAATTTTGCTATTATTCCTACATCATATCAATTTCATGTGAAGTAGGGATATCCTTGGCTCTCTTCCATGGAAGTGACCCCTTCTACCATTCATAAGCATTTGAAATTACCCCTTCATGCTAAAATCATAACAATTAATCATATCATGTACCAACCCATGGTGAGGTGTGGAGATGTTAATATTGATTACTTTGGGTCTAAACAATTTGAACCTCTTAAGCCTTTAAGTGATTCTCTTTTTAAATCTTATGAAAGATGGAAGAATCAAATGATATTATCCTTAAGTAAGCCTAGAGATCCCAATCCCATTACTCTTCTTCATGATAGACCTATTCCTCCTCCTTGTGATGGACATGGTCTTCTTCCTACACTTTCTACTCCTCCTTTATATGTTGCAGTTCCACCTCCTACGTCTTACAAAGGGAAGCGCCCAAAATCTCCTATATTTCAACCTAAAAAACCTTCTCCCATGCATCCTTTATTAAAGGAAGAGATTAAGCATATACCTAGTGATCCTAAACCTTCATAACCTTTAGCTAAAACTAAAAGAAACTATTGTGCGAGAGAACACTGATGAAGACGTCGTGCTAACTCTCATGAACTTTCTTATCAACCCATTTCCTCCCCAAAGAATCCAAATATTGATACGATCCCATTTGTTCAGCCTTCGCCTAACACTAGGGAGGAATTTCAACCTAAATCTCCAAGACATAAAATTCTTAAGAAAAATGATGGTTCATGCTCTATTACAATTAAAGATCCTATTTTTATTAATCTTGATGGAGAGATGGATGAAAATGATGTTCCTACTAACAATGATGATACTAATGATTCCAATGATGAGTATGAATATGTTGATGTTGACAATGATTTATCTAAACAATTTTCACAAGCATTAATCCTAGCTCCTAGTAACAGACAAAGAGATCCATCATTAGAGCATGGTCCTTGTTTGGAACTTGTGTAGCTCCATCTACTGTGCTCGAAGTTGCTCCTCCTGCATAGTGTCCACCTTCCCAAAACAATGGTGAGCAAGATTGGGAGGTGGATGACTTGCTTGATTATCTTCATTCATGTTGTAGATTCTCTCTCTCTCTCTCTCCTCTCTTGCTTGTCTGTACCCTTATTCTATTTGTTTCTCAATTTTTTTAGTTGTTGTCCCTATTATTGTCTACATGATGATGATGCAAAGCATTGAGATCTCTTTTGGTCTCTTGCACGTTGACTCAGAAGACACATTTGCCCTTCTTCCATTGTGGTTCTACTTTCCTTGGGGGTGACGATAATTCAATGCAAATATATACATGATATACATTATTTATCATAATAGCATACTGACCCTAGAGTTAAGTAGAAACCTTATGTGTTTTATGTTTCATGTTTTATGATCCTTATCCTTTGATGTATCCCTTGTTGGGGACATACCATTGTGATAACATGATTCTCTTTTGGATGAATGTATACTACCTTAAACAAATTGCTCTTGATAAGGTGTCTGCAATCACTTTGACGTGGGGGCATACAATCTGCTAAATGTTTCTCTCTTTTGCACATCTTGATACTCAAGTTACTTTGCAAACTTAGCCTTTTTCTCGGTAATTTGGGTATTTTTCTTTTCATGACTCATAGTAAGTGAACCTTACTAGTCATGGTTCTCTTTTCTTTCTCTTATGATGTCCCTTTTATCTTGATCTTGAAGAAGTCAGATACCTAAAGTCCATTGGGGGCTTGGTGTGTCTTGCCTCCTTAGCATCTTTATAGAAGCCTTTTAATGCTAACCTTTGTACTTTATCGAGAGTATTCTTAGTCTCATACTACTATTAAAATGGGGGCTAAATGTAGCATCCTAAATTGTACTCCCTTACAATTTTATTCGCATTTGGGCCCTCACCTTGGCGTTTATGCTTCAAGGCCTTAATAGGACCTGATTTTCCTCATGCTATGCATATTTATCACCATTTTCAATGCACCAAGAGCGTGGCACCCTGGTCCTCCCAATTAGGATCCAAATTTGGGCCCCTTAATGGTCATGAAATATGAGTGGAAATTTCAGCTTTGTGTCAGCTCATGTCGGAAAAATAAATTATTTTTTGACAGGCAAGTATAAAAGGAGGCCTACCCCTCTCATTTGATCATCCACACACATAAAAATCAAATTGACATCAAGCAATAAAACATTCAAGTTCAAGCAAGCAAGCAATCAATCCTCTTTCAAGCATTGAAGCAGAGATAAAGTCAAGATTCAAGCATTGGAGTTTACATTCATGTTCTATGTTATTGAAGACTTCATGAAACCCTAATTCCTTGTGGAGATAAACAAAACTTCACAAGGAGGTATAGAATTTTTGTTTCAGTCATTATTCAGCATCTCCCTCAAAAGGAGAACATTTTCATTATTGCAATACAATCAAATTTCATTTCCATTTCATGGTTAATTCCAAAATTGGGGTTTGACCTAAGACAAATCTCTATTCCCAACCTATTTCTCTTCTCTTGTGTGTGCAGAAATAGGTACGGAGCTATGATCTTTAGGATAAGCTTTATTTACAGAGACAAATTGATCCCCCATTAGAGTACAAAACGTGCGGAGGACCATAGCGATCGTCACACCGGTCCTAAAAAATCAAGAGCTCCTTCTAGGAATAGATCTGAATCCTCTTAAACTCCTCAGATCCAAGTTAATGGTCAATTCGACAACTATAGCTTATTGTTTATGCATTTTTACATCAATTCTAGCACATTTACCCTAATTTCAACTTTTTTACAATTCACAATTCAATCCAAGTCTCTGGTAAATCCAATAGGATTCTCAACCCTTATCCTTGCTGGTTTGTGGCTAGATCTATTGGGTTTACCTCCCTCTTTTAATGTAATGGTCCCTAAGTCACAAAATTAGTGGTTTCTTCCTTCTATGGTGAAAACCCCAATTTTTCACCATTACACATACAAAATGTCTTCATCGAATGTTGATCATGGATGCTTGAACTTGACTTGACCTGACCTCTCCTTCAATGCTTGATGAATGATTGATTCCTTGCTCACTTAGACTTGAATTGATTTTGTAATTGATTTTCAAATTGAGAGATCTCTTATGGTTACCAAATGAGGGGAGCTAGGCTTTCTTTTTAAGTGTTTGAATTTTTAGAGTAGGTTGACACAGAGCCAAACTTCTCACCCACATGAGGTGATCATCGTGAGGTCTCATTTTGGGTTCTAATTGGGAGGCCAAGGGCATCTTGGTCCTATTAACCAAGACTCAAAATTGAATAGAATTTGAGGAAGGAATTGAAAATATAAATTTCAAGAGGGTGTGAGCAGAATCAAAGCAGGCATGGAGCATTGAGGGCTGAAATGCCAAGGTGAGGCCTAGGTGATAGCAAAATTTTATAGGGATACAATTTACAATGCTACAATTAAAAATGATACTCGTATTGAAAAAATCTATAAAGAATAATTAAAATAAAACTTGTGAAATGAAAAATAAGAGAAGCAACTTGATGTTTATTATTTAATTATAATTGAATATTAATTTAAAATATAAAGATTTTATACTCATAAAAAAAAAAATAGAGTGAATTATTTTTAATTATTTTATTTATACTCATCAAATAAAATTATTTTAAATTGTTTAAATTATTATGTTATAGGCATCCTTTATATGAAACATAATTGCTATGTGGAAAAGGGATGCAAATCTTGCAACCCGTTACCCAAAATGTCATCCTCCCTCATAAAGAGACAAGAAGCTTTACTACATACAACATTTTTTATATTGAATTATAGCTCTCTACATTTTGATCTCATATCTAGGCTGTGACTTCACTTTTTTGAGCTCACCTATGATAAGTAAAGTTTTTAAACATATAATTTTAATTATATTTTAAATATAACATATATGAATATAAATTATTATATTTTAATTATAAGTAAAACCTTAGAAAGAGGAGGATTCACCTCAAGATTTTTGAGTTGGTCCAACATGCTCTCAAAAGGATCCTGAGGTTGACTCATCTCCAAAAGATCCCTCATCTCATGGTCCAAATATCTTTAGTATGGCTACTATTGCCTTTGGAGATGCCTAAATTCTTTCAATAGCTGCAAATTCCTTAAACTCCAAGTGCTGCACTAAACCATGCACGACTTTAATGGCTTCTTGTTTTTAGGCACGTCCTTTGAATCCTTTTTGTTCCCCACATTTGGAGAATGAACATGGACAAAAATTAAAAGGAGAAAACAAGCACAATGAAAATCCAGGGCACTACATGACCTTAAGATCATCAATGAAAGAGCATAAAGCGGAAGGAAAGAGTTGATTCATCCATATTTAAGGTTTAAGTCATTCGAGGCAGATTTTTAGGCAAACTTTGAGGTGCCCCTATTAGAGAGCATGCAAGTTTTGTTTTCTAAATTCACTATATATGTGTTTGGACCCCTTGTTCACAAATTACCGTGAAAAAATATAAAAAATAATTCATATTTATTGAATATAAACTAAATTTACAGTGTAAGAATTTGATATTTACAAAATAATATAATACTTAATTATTTTCAAATATTCGGATAAAAATGAATAATTGTTAAGAAATAGGTTTAATTAAAAAAAATATTGTAGTTTTTTTTATTATGTAGTTCGACTTATAGTTTACAGATTTATTAGTTCATACTTTTCCTTGTTATGTTGCAGTAATGCAGAGGAATATGATTGTGACTTTCTAGCCATATAAATACATATTTTGTAGGAATAAAATGTTAACTATTTCAATATATTTTCTATCAATGTGTTGTGTATTGATTGTTGCATTTATTATTTTTATTGATGAAAGATTATTACAATAAAATAATGGCAGTTCAAAGAGAACTGCATAAAAAGAAGAAAAATAATAAAGAGTTATAGATATCCATTACATAGCATCAACTAAACCAGGTGTACAGATATCCATTACATAGCATCAGTTAAACTAGTTGTAAAACTAAGTTTTACTAAGTAAAATATATATACATCAACTAAACGAAGTCTAATCTCAAAACTTAAAGAGCTCTTGTAATTGTTTGGAGCATCTAAAATCGCCTTCATTTTATTCCAAAAACTGGAATTTGATTTCTTTCAACTGCTTATTGTAGGGAGCCTCCTTTTTTAGTTGTAACATGATGCCATAGTAAAATTGTAGCATTTCTACTTCATGGTGAGAAATATGGCTAGAAAATATAGCTAAACACCTACTTTTCTAAATGTTCATCAAAATAGTTTGTCTCATAGAATCAACAATTACATTATTATAAAACCCAATACACAAGACAACTTCTTTCCAACCCAAAACATGATCAAAGATAGAAGGAAGATGAATTAATATAGTAGTTTATTTTTTCTTAGTCTAGAAACAACTCAAAAAAAAATGTTTTGTCTTTTAGAATGCTAGTAGAAAGGACACTTACTTGGAACAATCTTTAAAAATTTAGTCTATCCCCAACTAGCTATTTAAAGTGTAGGATTTTCAATGGCAAGACTTTAGCATTAGCTTCATATCTAGACCTCTAGATTTGAACTCTAGATTTTCTCCACTTCTTCTCTTTAAATTTACAACCCCATTTGACATTAAGTCTTGGATTTAGTTTCATGTTTCGAAGAAGATTTAAGTAAATCTTCTGCAAAGGGAAAAAAAAAAAAGAAGAGGGATTTACCCAAGCCAAAGCAATTTTTTGAAAACATTACATTAAAGAGAAGTGTAAATTTTTATAAGAATTTCCACATGAACTAATGACTTCACGAATGTGAGAAAACCTTTAGATTTATTATTTAACTTGGAAGGGTATTTGGAAATTTGACACTCAACCCAATCAATATTATTTAACCAAGATTATGACCATTGTCCAATCAAATTCTCCTTCTCTTTGTTTAATGTTCATAAGGAGACTCCATTTAAGTTCCATCTTATGTGTATTTAGGATTCTAATTTGGCTAGTTTGGTTGAAAGATAGTGGTTGGCAGGGAAGCCAAATTTTGGTATATCTATGTATTCCTTCTTCAATAGGCTACAATATGCTATAACAAAACTCAAAAGATTGAATATCTCCTCATTTGGGAATATCTTCAAAGTCAAAAGGTAAATTTGAACTTAGTTGAAAAAAATACTACTATTATCAGAGAACAAGGTATGTCCTCAGACCTTCTTATAAACAAGGAGTTATATAAGTGGGGGCTACCAAGAAGAGATGTTTTGGAAACACAAATCTTAGATTGACTGGCTCCATGAAGGAGACAAGAACACATCCTTCTTCCATAACTTTGTCAAGGAGCATAGAAGAGGAAATGTTATCATTTCTCTTCTTTTAGTGCATGGGGTTCAATTAAACTCTTTTCAAGATATATTTGTAGAAGTGGTTTGACATTTTACCACATTATTCAATGACCAGGGTGGCAAGAGCCAAGAAGAGAAGTGTCAAGTGCTTAATTGCATCCCAGGTATAGTTTTACAATATATGAACAAAGCCCTTCTTGATATTGTCTCTTTTTAGGAGTTGAAGATCGTAGCTTTCCTATTGAAAAAGGGTAAGTCTCTTTGGCCTGATGGTTTTTTTATTGAATTTTTCCAAACCTTCTGGAAAATCATAAAGGTTGATTTGCTAGAAGTGGTAAGAGAATCACAGTGCAAAAAACATATGCTCAAGGCAGTTAACTCCACTTTTCTATCTCTTATTGGAACACAAAAAGAAGGTGTGACCAATTCTTTAGACAACCTTTGACCCATTACCCTCAATAATGTCACTTATAAAGTTATCACCAAGATCATTATTGAATGCCTTAAAAAAATCTTGAACCCTTTAATATATTTTGAACAAGGAAATGCCATTTTTTTTGGATGAGATTGTGGTGGCTACAGAGGTGGTCCATTTCATGGCCATGTCTAAAGTTAAATATATGTTGATCAAATTGGACATGTTTAAAGCTTATTATGGAGTTATATGGTATTTTCTTAAGTGCATTTTATTGGCCTTTGGTTTTTGTTTTGAGTGGGTGGAATGAGTCATACATCGTGTCTCTTTAGCCTCATTTTTCATGATAATTAACAATGTCTTTTCCAATCTCTTTATAGCTTCTAGGTGTTTGCAACAAGGAGATCCTCTTTCTCCATACTTGTTTATTCTTCTAGCTAAGGGTTTGGGTAGATTGATAAATCACTTCTAAAGTATGGGGCTCATTCAAGGATGGCAATAGAATCAATTTATGGATCCTCAATGTAATTTGTAGTTTGTTGATGACAGAACTCTCATGGGTTTGGGTAAAGTTTAAGAAGCTTTCAATCTCAAAAATTCTTTTAGAATCTATTTATCTACTTCTAGCTAGCAAATTAACGAAGATAAGTCTAATATATTCTTTTTTAATACTCTTGAGCTTATTCAACAAAGGCTTGCCAGTATCCTCCACTTTCAAATTGGCATTCTTGTCATCGACTATTTGGGAATCTCTTTATCCTCAGGGTGCCAAAACAAAATTCATTGAAAAAATTTGGATTGGAAAGATCAAAACAATGGTTGATCTTCAAACCTTTCATTGGTTGTCCTTTTTTGGAAGGTGACTCTTCTGAAATCGATTCTACAATATATTCTTATTTACAAGTTTCTATTCTTATTTGCATCCAATTTTTTTAACAAAGAGTATGATGCTTTGTCTAGACATTTTTTATGGGCTAGTAAATTTGATAATCATAATGGAGCTTGGTTAGCTAGGATTAGGTTTTCTAGCCTTAGGAGAATGGGGGTCTTGGTCTTAGGACTAAATATTTGAATATTTAGGCCCTTGTTAAATTATTTAGGCAATGGTGTAAGAATGGACTCAATTTCCAAAGTTAAGAAATTTCAACTACAAATATATGGGTTATGTTGAGGATAAGGGCATTCCTTGGATGGAGTTGATTAGAAAGGGCTTTATGATTTGGACACCATTCCAAAAGAGATCCTCTTTATTTAAGAGGGGGATTTTTACGATGATTAATAAGGGCAATAGTGCACTCTTTTGGCTAGATTATTGGGATAACCATAATCCACTTATCTCTTCTTTTTCCCTGCTTCAATATTTTGAGTAAAGTGTTTTTGGAAGCTGGGTGATCAACCATAGTGGATTTTTAATTCTCTACCACAATGGGGCAGTTGATGGTTTATTAGTGGTGTGACCCTCCAAGTTGGCCTAGGGGAGGATCGTCTAAAGCTCAAAGTTTGATGGCTTCCATCCTTTCCAATTGCCCATGTTGTTCTTTGAAGGTGCCAGATGTTTTATCTTGGGGCTTAGCACTAAAGGTTCTTATTCTATGTCTCTTGGGTATCAATATTTATAGGTTTAGAAGAGTGAGAATCATTTCCATGCTTGGTGGAAGAGCATTTAGAATAGAGCTAGTTGACCTAAGTGTAACATGTTTATTTGATTTTTATTCCAAAATAAATGCCTAACTTGGTACAATATTAGGAAAAGATGATTTTAGGGCCCTTTTATTTGTGTACTCTATAAAACAAAGTAAGGAGTTAACTAACTATCTATTTTTCCAATTTAGTGAAGTGTTTGGGACATATAGGGACTATTAGCCTCTTCCCTCCTTAAATCGTGGAAAAGCGTAGCCCTCCTCCCTATTTTTGCTAAGTTTGTAATTATTAAAAAATAAATATCAGTTAAAATAAAATAATATAAATGCCCATATCGAATAGAAGTTATGATTCATTTAGATTGAAGAAAATAATTTTTTCAATACATTTTTGTTAAAAAATTTGTATCTACAGTGAAGACAAAAAAGAATAATATGAAAAAATATGATATGTGATTGTTAATAAGAAAATTAATAACCAATTACAAACAATCCCTTACCTATAGGGCTCATCCCGTAGTGTGTTGGTTAAGTGGTGGTGTTATTGTTGTATCCACCAAGGTTCAAACCCTTGTTGGTCCATTGTGATTATAGGCTCGTGCCTTCATTGATCTAATGTTCTCATAGGTTTGAGCCTCAACATTGATAAATGGGTATGAGGTTTCCCTTTTGTGACCTCACCAGTTCATAACTCTAGGTAAAAATCATTTCATGTGGTACCAAAGGGTGTCTATTAAAAATGATGTTAATAAATAAAAAATTCTATGGAGAAAAAATTAAAATAAGTTTTGTGAAATGAAAAATAAGATAATTAAGTTGATATTTATTAATTAACTATTGATAAATATAAATTTAAAATATAAAGATTATTTGTACTTGTCAAATAAAATTTAGAGTGAATTATTTTTAATTATTTTTATTTTTATTTTATTTATTTATTTATATATTTATTTTTGATAAAAGTGGTAAAAACCACTAAACTTTATTAATTATAATAAAAATTTACACTCCCGGTTCAAAGAGCATCGGTAGGAAAGAACCAAGCAAAGAAAACCTCTAGTCTTGCTCATAAAAGAAAAACCTAAAAAATTATTTTGTCTCCAGAGACATATAGGACAAACAAAATTACATCATTGTAGACAGATGTAGAAACCCAACCTGAAGAGTACAAGAGATCCAAACCCACCTATACATATAATAGCATGATTATACAAGGAGAGGAAGTAATAGAAATATCCATCAAAAAATAATTACAACAATATCACTCTCCCTTAAACAACTCTAACCTCTGCAGTAATAGAAGATTCACCAGAATTGGCCTCATTGTCCACAACAGGGGGAACAACCTATAAAGGTTCTGCAATCTGAGGGGCAGCCAACAAAGTCGCCTGAAGATCTAGAAGAAAATGAATGCCTGTAAAAACATCAAGTGTAGAGGCTAAAAGAGACTATGGAACATAATCAATCAGCCGTTCAAATTCCAGAAGAGTATTATCATGGTCATCACAAATGAGACCACACTTGTTCACAACAAGAAGTTCTCCACACCAACCATTAGCCAATAAATCATTAAGAGACAAGAAACCACCATAAGGATAGTCACGACAATCAAAATAGTAAACAGACAAAGCATAATCCACATCAACAGAAGAAGAGAGGGAGGACACCAAGAACACGTCTGCCATGACCCGCACCATAGGATCATCTAGAAGCATATCCATACAAACAGTAAGAAAACTAGATACCACCTCACAAATGCAGCAATTTGCATTCTCCACCATCCAATTTCTACCCACCACCTTCTTGACTGCATAAGAAACCTCAGGAGTATAAAGATTAAAAATTCTACCAATTTTTTCAACATAAAAAACATGGTCATCATGGAAATCACCAAAAATTGGAGAACCTGAACTTTGTAACGCCAAAAATTAATAAGAGCGACAAAGATAATATTCAACGTGTTTAGTACATGATATAAATAGAATAAGTAAGATGAAGCAACTAATGCACAAAAGAAACCATCATAGAGAATGCTTACGAAAATCCAAATGATATCTCAAAATGTGCAATGAAATCCAAAAAAAGATATCACCTTCAAAAGAACATCTTACCCACAGCCACAAAAGCACTGAAGTACCCAAGCTTACAGAATGATGATGAAGATCGTGCCGGAATGCAACCAAATATAATGGAAATGACTTCATTTAAAAGACCATATTATCAAGAATAAAGAGAAAAGTCCCATCAATCCATAGAAACATCATTACTAGAAATGGGAGAGGGAGGATCATAAATAGCACAGTACCCCGTCAGTTGCCACACATTTACATGTATGCCACCCAAATAACCATCAGGTGCCACATATATACATGCACGATACCCAAAGAAGTACAAATACAAAATAAGATATCAATGATTACTTGAGCATCCAACAACCGAAACTACACAACAACCGGAAGATTGCAATGAATAAGGCAAAAAAATAATAATTTTATCTCAGAGAAAATTCCTTCACAAACATAAGAAGGAATTTTGATGGTAAGACATCCAAATGATCAACTTTCTCATCAATTGCCATGTTGGCAAGAAAAACTGTGATTTTATTAATCTCTCTATAGCAATGGGATATTGAAAAAGAGTCAAAATATGAGAGTTGGAGAAGGATTTTATCCAACAAATATTGCAAGTGTCAAGCATGACATTTCCTGTTAGTAACAGCTTGAAAAGTAACCATTGAGTCACCTTCAATTATAATGTCTTTAATACCCGAAGAGATAGCTAAATCAAGACCAAAAGATAAGGCATGAAACTGAGCATCATTATTAGATCAAATTCCAACGTCATGACCTCCTACCTTCACTATATTAGACATGATAAAAAATAACAAATCCAATACCAGCCCTACCAGGATTCCCTCTATAAGCACCATCATAGTTGAGTTTAAATTTAGAATGAGGAGGAGGACACCACTTAGCATTCTTCCTCTTAATGGCCGAAGCAAAAAATTTAGAGACTGGACCATGAGGAGGGAGAGATTTAAGAGCCAACCAGATTCTAGTGATCCTACTATCCCAGTGAGAAAAGAATTAAGATGTTCAATATTCTTAAGAACAAAAGATGAAACAACCTCAGAAATAGATTTCTCGATTTTGTTTATAACCTCAGATAAATCAAAGATTTCTTCTTAAATATTTTGCTATTTCTTTCTAACCAAATGTTTCATATAAGGATAGAAGGGGCCACCACCCATAGGCATACATAAATAGAAGAAGGAAATAATAAAGGCCATGACCTAAACTGGGACAAAATATTTGGACAAAGAGTTGAATACCATCAAGCTTATCAAAAAGTCAATACCAACAACCTGATGCAAACTCACAATGCAAAAAGAGACGAGAGGATGATTCCAAACTAAACCCATACATGACACAAGGAAAAACAGTGGTAATCCCAAGGCGATCTAACCTCATACCAGTAAGAACTCTATCTTGAACAACCAACCAAGCAAAAGCTCCCACTTTAGGCAGACAAGCAGGATGCCAAAACAATTTAGAAGGACAAGGGGATCAGGTAAGGGGGGCATAAAGGAGCTATAGCCATCCTTCACTGAGTATGAATGAGAAGCATTCTTAGTCCAAATAAGTTCATCCTCAGAATCTTGAAAAACCAATGGCCTATGCTGCAATTCCTTCATATAAGCTAACTTTAGTGCATTATCTACAGGAAGAAAATCAATGGATTTCCACCTAGCAGCAGGGTAAGGTCCTGATGAATTGATATAAAAGTAACCAGCTACATGTACTCCCCAGGCTGAAACTAACAAATTATAAATAGGAGACCAATCCCTGATACTGATCAAAGTAGGATGGTCATTCCACGCCTCATCCCAAAATCTGGCCTTATTACCATTATGAATTACCTACGAGAGATGAGGGAGAATAATTTCTCTACACTTCACCATGAAGTTCCAAATGGAGGAGCCCTTCAGAAGAGAGGATGTTGTGAATATGCTCTCCCTAGTTCCCATTGCTAAATATTTGACAAACATAATATTGGCCCAAGGGCTATTAGGCTCTTTGTATAATTTCCACACAAGCTTAGCACCAAGAGCACTATTTTGGTTAGCTAGATCTCTAATACCCGCTCCACCCCCATCTTTTGGGAGGCAGACCTTATCCCATGCAAGCAAAGGATTTTTTTATTTATCTCCTCTATTATCATTCCATAAGAAAAACCTCACAATGGAGTGCAATTGATTAATTGAAGCTTTAGGTGCTTTAAAAACTGACATTAAATAAATAGGAATTGCATATAGGACAGACTTAATCAAAAGAATTTTACCAGATAAAGAGAGCCATTTATGATTCCAAGATAAAATCCTAGCAAACACTGAAGAAATCACCCTATCCCAGAAAATATGGGTTTTTGCGTCTATCTACAATGATGTAATTTTGTTTGTCTCCTATACGTCTCTGGAGATAAAATACTTTTTTAGGTTTTTCTTTTTATGAGCAAGGGAAATTAGCATTCTCTATATGAAACACAATTGTTATATGGAAAAGGGACAAGACTTGCAGCCCATTACACCAAATGTCTCCTTCCTCACAAACAAACAGGAAGCTTTACTACATATAACATTTTTTTTATTGAATTGTAAAGCTCTACATTTTGATCTCATATTTGGGCCCGTGACTTCAATTTTTTGAGCTCACCTATGTTCAAACAAGACAAAAAGTAAGAGAAAGTGTATAAGTAAACTTTTTAAACATATATTTTTAGATTTATTTTAATTATAACAATATGAATACAAATTGTTATATTATAATATATAAATAATAGATTTAATATATATTATATAGAAGTTTTAATAATATTATTATTTCTCTTCCCTGTTTATGGGGTGGTGTGAGTCCATTCAACACCAAACCCAAGGAAAAAGTATGAAATAGTGCCCCTCAAAAAAATGGTGGGAGAAAGTGAATTTCTATGGAGTGGCTTAAGGATATCTAGGTCATTCAAGCGCTAGATGTGTGGTCAAAGATTTAAATAAAAATTTTTAGCAATTAAATCCAAGAAATTTATATTAGCATCTAATAATGATGCAGAATCTCAAGTAGATTAGCTTTCTCTATGTAGCATTGTAAATTGTACACCCTTGATTAGGGTTGTATAATCACACGCTTAGGTTAGCACCCACCTTAGTGTGTTGCATTTTGCAGTTTAAATAATTTCTTTAGGCTTTTAATTATTATTTAATTAAATCTAAAGTCCTTTCTTATAATTCCACGCATTATAAAATTCGGCCCTTAACCCTAAGTATGCCCTTTTTATATTTTATCTTCTTTAATCAAATAATCATTAAGTCTTGATAAAGTCCTATTTTGACATTCAAGACTCAAATTCGCATATCAAAACAACTTGGATTGTCACACCAAGCTAGGATTAACTTTGTAATCACGATACCTTGCAACCCTAAAAATTTGAAAAAAAGTCATCCAAACAATGGTGTGGCACCATGGTCCCGACTTTTTCTCCCCGAATTTCAGGATCATGTTTTGGCAGTACTATAATGTTTAAATCTTCCTTTGTGTGAAATTATATTAATTTGAAGTCGGCCTAATGGTGATTTTAATTATGAAATACCTATATAAGGTATCTCTTTCAATTCATGTTTTAGGGATAGATAACAATTACATCATATGCAAACATTATCATCAATTCAAGAGTAGATTTGATTCAAGGAGCAGCAAAATACATCAAGGCATCTTCAACTTATGTTTCAATTATGATTTCATGATGGATTTTATGTGATTTATCATGTTATTGCATCAACACGTGAAGGAATTATCCTAATAGCATTGCATCACCTATTAAAGGTATAATCATCTACATTCAAACATTTCAATCACTTGCCCTCAAAAGGCAATATTTTCCATTTCAATTCAAGTTCAATTTCTATTTCAATTAGGGTTGATTCCAAACCCGATGTTTGACCTAAGGAAAACCCCTATCCACAACACAATTTACCTTCTTTTGGTGTGTAGGTGGCAGATTCGGGAGTAGTGCATGTGGAAAAGGAAAGAGGAGACCGAGACAAAGTGAAATACCTTTTGCAAAAAAATTGGAGACACCTCAGGACCAGGGTGTTGCAGAGGGACTGTTACCAAAATTTCACTACAACTAAATTTTGGTGGCCTATTACAGGCCTTACACATTGCAATTGAAGAAAGGTACACAATTTTTTTTTACCAAAGTCTTCATTTTTGCACATTATGGTTTAAAAGTTGAAGTTTATTTCATGTATGCAAGTATTTTCCAAGAAATAACAACAAAAAATTGCATAGAAATAGCTTTTATATTACATGAAACATGTAAGTTGTCCCACACAAGTTGTGGGAATAAATGACTGATAGATATAAACAGATATTTTCATATAGATATGAAAATAAACTATATAACAGAAAGTAAGGAATGAATATGAATGTAGGGTGACTCGTCATTGCCTGGAATGACGAGCCTGAGCTTGAAGGAGTTGTTGAATCTTAATCTGGTCATCTATCTTCAGCTTCTTCCTCTCCCTTTTCTAGAGTATCTACAAGATAATAGTTGAGTTGGAACAATGAGGATAACTATACTTTCATATTCAAACTCAAAGGAATATATAGTCTATATGCACAAATATATCAAAACATATGCATACAACTATCAATATGTCAAAATCAAAGGGAAGGAATCAATCAGAGAGAGTGCCATGACATAACAAAAAATACCATGTTTTATCTAACGTGTTTGTTCAGTGTGCAGGTATAGGTTTACAATTATATTCCATGTTCAAGCATGTGGTGTAAAATAAGGCTCCCACAAGGGTTGATCCCAATATGCTAACACGACAGCATGTCTTCACTAAATAGGGGCCCATCATCCATAACAATGAGCCTTCAAGGTTACTGTTATAAATGACGCGTCTTTGCCTGATCGGAGACATGTTGACGTGATAGAGGGCTAAATGGCCCTGGTAGGGTCTCAGAATGAATAAGCTTTCTAAGATCATGTGCAATAAACAGAGAAATTAATACAAAAAAGAATGCATGACACAAGCATAGTAATAATAAAGCATTCAAGAAACACCTCTCAACATGGTACAATATGACCATGAGAAAGTGACAAATGACAAAAGTCATTGCACAACCCACATGACAGTGATAAGAAAGCTATAAAGGGGACTATTTAAACAGTCATTGAGATCATTCATTTGAAGTTTTGAGGGTTTTTGAAGAGTATTTATATCAGACATAGCAGTGAATATGAAGACAACTCACAATACTTTTAGTACCCAAAGAGAGTCTTGTTACAAAGGATATGCAAACATAAAAGTAACAGAGGAGGTCTTCAAAATGATACGAGTTCAACCCAGACAAAGATAGAAGCTACAATGTTGAACACAACAAGGTCATAAGGCATGAGAGCTTTATATCGAAAAGAGAACAAAGTCATTGTCCTTATCAAAAAAAATGATTTGAGTCATCTACAAAGTCATAATAGCCAACAGTAATAGTGCATATATGGTGATGATCACCAGAGCAACATTTGTGGTTTTGAGAACATTTTAGATAACCCTTATATGAAGAATTCAAGTTTAGAGCAAAAATAGCCTTGGGTCTGAGGGTGAAATCAACCGTTATAACAAAGAGAACTACTATCATAGCACCCTTTCAAAGTAAATTCAAAGAAGAGGATTGTTTCATGATAAGAGAAATTAATCTTTGACAGTTCAATGCATTAAAGGTCCTAGACCCCAACCACAAACAACATTTGTCAACTTCAAGTAGTCATAGTATTGCCAAAACTAGTGTTGACGGTGATTTTATTCAATGTCAAAGTCAAAAGATATTAGTCTGAGGAAGGAACAGTGTGCAAGAACCTCAAAAGGACTACTACCAACATACACAAAATACTCACTGTGAAAAGAAGTTCCAATGGACAGTGAACAGTGACAGTGGATCAATAACGTTAACCCAAAGGCATAAGACAGTCATACAAAAGCAAACTCCCATGATAAGCAAGTAAAAGAAAAAATTTCCCTGTCACAGTCACGTTTGCACCATATCAAGAAGTCACAACCATGAAAGGCATTAATAACAATGGATAAATAAAATGCAGTGCCAAAGTAAAGGATTCTCACACTTTAAAGTAGCGATATCTATAGATACCAAGTGAAAATATGGTGAGGGTCTAATCACATAAATACATTCACACAACCCTTTACAAAGGTATTATGCACTGATATACACCATAATCATAACAAGAACAATAGACCATTTAGAGATATCAGTCTATTAATGAAAATGTTCAGGGTTTGTAAAGATTCAAAAGTGGCCTCATTTAATCATGCTTGAACAAAGAATTTTTCATAAAACCCCAAATAGAAGCATGAATTAAAACCACAAAATCTTTAAAAATAAGATTTGCAAAGAGATAACGTTAGAGGGAAGGAGAAAAAACATGCATACCATAACATTTTCATGCAATATGGCCCCAGTTTATGTAGAAAATCTCCAACCCTATTTTGAGCACAACTCATGCATGGCGGCGAAGAGGTTTTTCCTCCAAGAAGATGAAAAAATGAAGCAAAGCAATGCTTTTAGGGTTCCCTTTGTTTTGCCTTTTACCTTGCATGCCCTAGATTCATTTCATTGAATGGGATTTTCTTTTTATTTGTTTTTTAAGAAAACAATTTACCTCCATGGTAAAAGAGGACAAAGCTTTTATTTTCCTTTTGTTTTTTATTCTTTATGTTATAATATAGTTTATTTCAGGTTTTATTTAATTAAAACCTAAATAAAGCTATATTAAAATATAAAAAAGTAAATAATTTTAAAAAATAAATTAATATTATATTTTAATATTTATTAAAACAAATTGTTTTAATAAGTAATAAAAGAAAATTATTTAAAGAATTAAACGAAAATAAGTGTTACATGCAGTTTTTAGAAAATTAGAGATATTTTGGCTATATTTGGCATCAGCTTGACATGCAGATTTTTAGTAGAGGGGGTGTTACTTTTTCTCAGTGCTATATTTGGCTGTGTGCATGAAGAAAGATTTTTCAGAGGAGGAGGTGCTTTTTTAGAGGGCAATTTTTGATAGTTTATAGCAGTTTGAGTATCAGTTGCATGTCTTATCAGTCGAGGGGCTATTTTTGGCAGAATTTTGCATGTGCTTTGCACGCTATTTTGGGCAAATTCGCCCAAGGGTTTCCTCATGCAGATTTTTGGGTTGTCTTCTATATATTCTCCTTCTCTCTTCATTATTAGGATTTTTTCTTTCCTCAACATGATTCTGGACTGTTTTAGGCCCTTTCATGCTCAAGGAAGGCATTGTAGCTCATTTTTTGAATTTGTAGCAGCAAAAACTCCTTCATTTATCAATAAAATAGCAGCATTTCCTTCTCAACACTTCTTGTACTTTGTTATGGATGAGTTATTTTATGTTATTATTGTGATTTGTGTTTGAATCCTTTAATTATGTCTCATTCAAATGTGATTAGTGTGAGTAGTTGTATGATATGTGCAGGTTGTAGATTGTGCAAGCTGATTTCAATGATTTGTAGTTATGAAAACAATCTGCTCTCCTTCAACCAGATTACGAATTCAATCCTTTCTATGAAATATTGATACATTTGCATGTTTAGTTGAGCTATGAGTAATTGAAGTTATTCTTTGAAGGTTTTTGTGAGTTAAGCAGTTGCAGGTCTCAGAAGCAACATTTGGTGCATCACCTTGTAGGATAGGTTTAATTTTAGTATTCTTGCTATCCCTTTTCTTAGAAGAAATTAATTGCAGGAGATTCATCATACAGGAAGCTGACCTATAATCTGGAGGTCTACTTTCACTATAGGCATACCCACAGGCCTGAAAGTATTCCCATTTTTCACAGGATTGTTGAGTTTCATACTTAGCCATCACGGGTGCAATCCTCCATGAAAATAGGGACTAGGGAGCTCACGGAGGACCAGGGTGCCCATCGCCCTAGTCTCAACAATTTTTCCCAATTTTTTTTATATACAGGCTCTGATCCTCTCCTCCAACTCAGATATTAGCTTACAGCTCTGTTTGATTTCTGCAATACTCTGTTTTCATCATTTCAATTTCTCATTGTTTGTGATAGATTTACTACTTGCAATTCAAAACCTAATTCAAACACAACTTCCACTCAAACAAAAGGGGAAATAGGAACTCAATCAACATTCAACCCTCTTCTTAATATAATTGAGGTTGGATCTATTGATTTCATACTCCTTTTAATGTATTTTTTGTGAAAGTTAGGCCATTTCCTAGTTTACAAAGCATAACGTGTGAAACCCCAATTTTTTCATCCATTACATTTTGGTGAACCCGACTCTTCTTACACTTCCATATTTCTGATTTTGATTTTCAGATTTAGATACTTTCATTTCATACCTCTCTAAAAATACAAAAAAAAACTTGTTTTATGCACTTTGTGTGTTTGCATGCTTTAGCTCATTTCATTACAATAGTTAGCATTTCTTTTCAAAATATCAAATTACTTTTTGCAAGACTATTGTGTCTTTGACAATCCATTTTCTTATAATTACTATCCTTTCAAATAATTATATAATAGAGAAGAACTTGAGGAGGCTCTTGATGGTTTCCTTTATCCTAAGTCTTCTAAACCATCCCTTTGCCAAAGGTTAATCAACATAATGTGTAAGACATTTAGTAGTGATTACCATGAGATGTTGGATGAAACTCTTGATGACTTCATCCTTCCTTCTAAATCAGCCTCTAACTCTCTAAAAACTAACAAGGATATTACCATGCATCACAATCCGCTTTATGAACCTTTACCTTCTATCAATCCTATTTATGAAGAAGATTTTGTGATGAAAGAAGTTGATGTGGTTGATAATCCTCTTTATCAAGCTTTACCTTTTAGATATTAGGCCCTAATAAACCACGATAATTCCTCTCCTAAATATTCTCTTGTTCATGGGATACTTTGGTGAAAGAAAATATTATTAACACTCCTTTTACAACTCTTGCTCTTAACGATAAAGTTTTGAAAATTGATGTTGATCTTTCTCCTAAAATATGTCTCTCCCATAAAAAACATCTTAGAGCAAGAGGATGGTATCATAAACACCTTCATTTATGTCACTTTACCTTCCATACATGGTATCTCTCCTAGAGACGAAGTGTTGATGGACATTTATTTACCCTCTCCCAAATTTGGTTGTAGCAATGAGGGCACATTGGTGCAAGAAGAGGTTATGAGCACTTCTTTCAAAGATTTCCCTCCTAAGGATGAATATTTGAAGAATGATGTTTATCGTAAAATGTACTTCCCCATGAGGATAATTTGGTGCAAGTGGATGATATTGTAGCTAACTTTCCTAGTGATACCATATCTTCTTTTTATTTCAATGTATTTCCTACTAGAAATGAAGTATTAATAAGTTATGTTTGTCCTTCTCCTAAAGTTTGTCTTACCCATAAACATACTTCAGCGCAAGAGGATGAAATTATTGGCAATTTCCTTGATGCTCTCCCTTCTAAAGATGTATCCTTGGAAAACAAAGAGATTAATCAAGTCAATACCATTCATGTTTTTAGTTATGAGAAGCCTAAACCCAAGGAACCTCCCAATATCCTAAAAGTTGTAAAATACATATGTGAAAGAGGTGATATGGAAAGACAAATAGAACAAAAATATGGTTTTGAAATACATCACACATTTAATGCTTGTGTGAAAAAGAAATATCTGAATGTTCTTCTCACTTCTCTTTCTTCCTCCCTAAGAAACACATTGATAAGGATCTTGTTGAGAAACTCCATGATATCTTAGCAAAGATCTCCCTTTGGGACTTGATTCAAACTTCCCCTTCACACCATAGGTTGATCCAAGAATCCTTTCATAAAGTGGTTCCTCATCCTTCTTCTAAACCATATGATATTGCATTCTCACGAGATGAATTTCCTTCTATAGAGGTTAAAGATAGAGATGATCCCCTTGTGATTACTCCTCGCATTTATGAACAAAACATAAGAGGTACCTTAATTTATAATGGTTCAACACTTAACATTTGTCGTGCTAACTTATTAGATAAGATAAATTGGGATCATTCTTCTATTCAATCCGACTCTATTTGTATTCGTGGCTTTGATAATGTTGCTAGAGAGTCACTTCGTATAGTCATATTACCTATCAAAGTAGGACTCATGACTTTACCTACTCCTATTCATGTCATGCCCAACCATCTTAATTATAACCTTCTTCTAGGTATATCGTGGATTCATAGTATGAAAGTAGTCCCTTCTACTCTTCATCACACAATCAAATTCATATATACCAATGAACTTCACACAATGAAGGTTGATCGTAATCCTTATGATTTTTTTCACAATGAAGTAGGATACATTTCTCCCTATAATACTATGATTCTTTTAATAACACAATCTCACATTAATGATGCTTCCTTAGCAAAGAATTGGGGTACATTAGAATTCATACCTTCCTTGAATGGGTATAAGATCTAAATCTAAGAAGGAAGCCTTGAAAGAGCCTTGTGTGTCATTTATCCAAACTTCTTTTAAATCAATTCTCACCTCTCCTGCCAACACATGTGTTGATGATGATGATGGATTTTTAGATTGTGATATTAGGAATGAACCATCTCCTCTAGACATTTCAACACATGTATTTGATTTTGCACATGGATACAATGGACATGGTTTAGGATGTCGACAACCAAGTTTTGATGGTCATGAGAAATCTATAGAAGGTCTAGGTTTCCAAAGTCCTCCCTTGTTGACATCCCCTTCCCCATTGCCTAATACATCTATGTCTTCTTACAACTTCTCATCACAACAAGAGAGTATCTTGTATGAGCTTATTAAATCCAACTTTATTACTCTCCCTTTAAAGAATAAAAGAAATAATTGTAAGAAAAATCACCACAATCCTTCTTTATGCAAGTATCATCAAATCCCTGGCCATGCCACTAATGAATGTCATGATTTAGAGGATAAAATTCAACAACTTATTGTAACTGGTACCATTCAAATAATAGATGGTAATGAGTTGGACTCTCATATTTTTCCTTTTACATAACATTTAAGTTCCTATTATATTGCTCCTCATTATGTGACATTGGTAGATTACTTATTGGGGGGATCATGTCATTCATGGTGGTACAATTTCAAGTGCAATCATACTTTGGTAGCAACATAATAGTAGTTTTATTCTTGTCTCCATGCTTGGGGGGCAAGAATAGCCTTTCAATCATTTTTTCTTTCTAAGGACTCACTTTCCCTTTGTGAAGTAGGACCTTTATTAAGGATCTCTTATCTATCATGGAGGTGTATATCCTTGTTGAGGGTCTCCTTCCCCTTATTGTAACAAGTATCTCTAATGAAGATCTTATCCTTGCCTTGTAAGTGCATATCCTTATTGACCTCTTCCTTATTGTTGAAAGTCTATAATCATTCACTAAATTCTTCAATTTATTGAGTTGCATATTTTATAATGAACCCTTCTACATTGTGACATGCATTCTTGTTGAGGATATTTTCCTTATCTTAGAAGTGTTTGTCTTTTATAAATGATCTCTCATTGGTATCCTTGTCTCCATGCTTGGGGGGAAAGAATAATATTTCAATTCTCTCTTTTTTTTTCCAAAGATTGCCTTTTTCCTTTGTTGAGTTGCATCTTTCATAATTTGATGTCGTTTATTGCATATAATTATTCTTCATGTGAGTACATCCATGTTCCTTGGTTAGGATCTATTCTTTGTTCGAAGTGGTGCATCTCTTGTGAATAATCTCTCCTTAGTGAAAGTTTGCAATACTAAGAATCCACTTTTTTCCTAAACATTGGAGAATGTGTATATTCTTAGTCCTCTCCTTCTTCCAAGATTTCATCTTTATTAAGGATCTCCTTTACACTTGGAGGTAGATATATTTATCCAAATATCTCTTCCTCCTTTGTTAATCATGCATCCTCAAAAGGACCCCTTTACATTTGTTGAAAAATATCTCTTTTACAATTACCTCTTCCTTGCTTAAAGAAACGAATCCTACTCAGGAATGTTTCTTTCTAGCTTGGAATGCATGCATTATTGATTAGCATATATCTCCTTGGTGTTGAAGGTGGGTGTCCTTGCCTCTATCTACCTTAACACTTAAACATAGGACTATGTTCAAATCTTAAGGGGGGTGCATATATGCGGGCTCCTAATTGCATTTTTTAAACTATCGAATATCAATTTGGGATTATTGCATCCTCGTGCTTAATCCTCATTTTGTCCATCATTTATGGGATTATTGCATTCCCGTGCTTAATCATCATTTCATTTATCAACATAGGATTGTTGCATCCTCATTTTATGCATCATTTGTCTTATACGGGGTGTTCATTCTTGAAACCAGACAAAACAAAGTCTTAAACAAGATGCTTCATGCCCAAAACCAGACAACATATGTAGTAGGATTAGTGGAACTAGCAAAACATAGCTAGACTATTCTGACTCTCCTTTCCAACATGGATCACCTAGCTTGATGCAGCTTGATAGTCCGTGTAATTCATGTCCCTTCTTTCTCTCCCATTTACCCATAGCATAACATGCATTTTCTAGTGTTGGATCATGGTTTCTTATGCTTTCAATTGGTGTATGTCCTTGTTCTTTACATAAGTCCACTTGTGCTCTTGTAATAACATGCTAGTGATGATATTAGCAGTTGAGACATTTTTATTATCGAGGTCTCATCAACTACTTGACTTGGTGTTTTAGTACTAACGTTGTTTTCTCTTGCTATACTTGAAGGTTACTTGCATGGATTGATAGGATCCTATGCTTGGGGGCTTGATCATCCCTCAGTATTATCCTATACCTATTTTTTCTTGCTCTTAGATACTCTATCCCTCATTTTTCTACTTTACTGAGACTATGATCATAAGTTCATACTCTGCTAAAGTGAGGGCTAAATGCACCATCGTAAATTTTACACCCTTGATTAGGGTTGTATAATTCTATGCTTAGGTTAGCACCCACCTTAGTGTGCTATGTTGACGTGTCTAAAGTCGCATCGCTGAAACTCTATCCGACCAACTCATAATAGAATGTTATCGTCGAGTATCCTATCCTCTCTTGTATTAGGAAGCCCTAATGTTGTTTGGTTTGATCATGTGGGGACAACCTCAAGGTTCCAAATGTCAGTTCTTGACTGTGGGATAACTCAACAATCAATGTGTTTTGCTGGGAGCACAAGGGGTCTTACGTTTTACAACAAGCTAGTCAGCATCTGATTCTCGAATTGGGAAATAAGAGCAAAAGAGAAGGGATAGGAAACCTAAGGACAATGATACGAATGACTAGTGCAGCAGGTAGATAGATTTCCATTAAAAGATTCTTGTTTCGCCAGATACACCCTCACAACTAGACAAGAACAATTCAATCTCCAAGGGATGAAGGATTTTCAGACCAGAGACATTCATTTAGCCACTCAATTCCGGTGTAGCCTAAGATGAACACCTGTAGTTGAACTAAGCACATTAAGGTTCAGACTAACCATGCACAGTGGCCTACAATCAGCAAGCCCCCAATGGTATGAACCAAAAATGCATCAAATACCCTTCCACACTTCACCATTAAAATCTTTGCACTCTAAATCTAACTAGCTGAAAGAAACAATGCAAAAAGAAGAAAGCAAAGACAATAAACACCATATTCAACGTTCATATATTTGCTTCAGCTGCCATTACAATAATTTCTGCAGCAGTTCTACTCTACTCCTAATCTGAAAACTAAAATCTAATAGTCCAACTACCTAAAAAAATCTAACCCTTTGCAAGAGAAAGGCCTCTGCCTTTTATAGAATTTACAATATGAATCGATGGGCAAGATTGAATGCATCCAAGGGCCCTAATTTGCCTTCCAGAAGCTGGCAACTTTAACCCATGCCCACTCAATTTTCAGTTATCTACCCAACCACTATTTCAATTGCCTACAACTGTTTGGCATTAATTCAATCCTCCTAGTGATTGGGAATAATTGTACATAATTGACCTGTTTCCCCTTTGTTTCAAAATAGCTTGAGTGGGGCCCATAGGCAGTTTTACATTAAACAATTTCAGTTTTTTAGGAACTGAACTTCTGGAATTAAATCCAGTTGTGTATCCTTCGAGAATGCATACTTGCTTCATTCTAAATGTTCTTCGGTCTTTGGTCTGGTTGGTGGACTTCAATTTGGGGTCTAGCGGCATGCTTCCCAATGCTTGGTTTTGCGCTTTGCATCCTCTTCTCCAGCTTCTTGTGGATGGATTTGATCTTGTGTTAAGTCATCACTTTAACTCCTTAGTGTCGATTGTGATTAGGTCTCCAATTTGAGCTTTAGGTTGACGCTTTAGCTCTTCCTCAACGTCGTTGTCCTGTGAACAATCAATTTCACCTTTAATCAATCAATTTGAAAAATTAATTAAATTAATTTAACAAATATTAAATTTTATTTAACGTCTGGCTTCGTCTTGGTGGAGTTCGGGTTTTGGTTGGCGAAGGCAAACGATGCTCGCATTTAAAACAATATATTCCCTCCTTTATGAATTTAGGGTTTTAAGCGAATTTCTCTTTTGTTGAAAACCAATTCACCTTGCTTCTATTTCTCACTGTCGATACCTGCGAACCCGTGGGGAGTTGGGGGTGGTGGCCCGCCCCCCACCAAAATATAATTTTAATTTTTTAAAATATTTTTCACAAAAGCCCTCCTCTGATAATTTTTTATTATTTTTCAATTTTGTAGGGAATTTTTTTTCGTTGACATAATTTTTTTAATATTTTATTTTCTGCAATCTGCGACAAATAATTTGACGGTCATTAGTATATTTTTTTTAGCATTCTTTTCAACTGAGACCAAAATAGGTGAAATTATATATTATTTTTCGCCTCTAGGCCAACCTGAATCCATCCATGAGGTCTGTTTTGTCCCATAGGGTCATTTGTGAAAGCTCACCCCCAAAACTCTCATATAAAATCACAACCAAGGAAACCCATTTGACCCAACATTTTGCCAACCTCAAATCTGCCAACAACCCATCATAATAGAAAACCCAAAAGCCTCATATTTGCAATAAACAACCTACATAACCCTCGTATCTTGCCTTGTTTTTCATTCTTACATGCATTCATGGATTCAACACCTAGGCTTATAACACCATAAAACCATAGCTATGATACCACTTGTAAGGAAACTTGCACCCAACTTTATGACAATTTCCACATAACCCAATTGAGATTTCAACAAAATAATCACATAGAATCCACATGCAAAGAATAGACAACATACCCATCAAAGATGACACAAGATATATCTTGGGAAAACCCTCATGAGGGGAAAACCTAGCCTCCAAATGCATCCATCACCATGTATTATTCAACAATGCAACATTAATATACAACTGTGAAAGCATATAAAACCCAACCATCAACAAGCCATCAACAAGAACTCCATGTGAACAATCTTGTAACCACACATCCCATGCCATGCTTATAACCTCCACAAATGCTAACATGGCTTCAACCCAAACAACTACCCTTGTGGTTGCTTTTATAAACACAAGCTCCCATTAAACCACCAAGTGGTATTACATCAAAACCATGTGCATATACCATGGGCTACCTACCCCCTTGACCCCGCATCTAATATTGGGTACTTTATTAAATTGCTTTCCCCTATATTAAATAAATACAATATAATATATCCCAATGTTACAATACAACTCATCAAGTGGCCCTGAGAAATATTCTCAAGGAATTTATACATGTTACACATCCATGTGCAACATCAATTAAATAAATATTACAATTATGAACATTATTATGCAAGGTATGCAACACCTATTTTCCCAACAATAATGACTATTCTTTCAAAGAATTATATAGTAGAGAAGAACTTGAGGAGGCTCTTGATGGTTTCCTTTATCCTAAGTCTTCTAAACCATCCTTTCGCCAAAGGTTAATCAACATAATGCGTAAGCCATTTAGTAGTGATGAGCATGAGATGTTGGATGAAACTCTTGATGACTTCATCCTTCCTTCTAAATCACCCTCTAAATCTCTAAAAACTAACAAGGATATTATCATGCATGACAATCCGCTTTATGAACCTTTACCTTCTATCAATCCTATTTATGAAGGAGCTTTTGTGATGAAAGAAGTTTATGTGGTTGGCAATCCTCTTTATCAATCTCTACCTTTTAGAGATGAAGCCCTAATAAACCATGATAATTCCTCCTCTTTATCAATCTCTACCTTTTAGAGATGAGGCCCTAATAAACCATGATAATTCCTCTCCTAAATATTCTCTGGTTCATGAGGATACTTTGGTGAAAGAAAAGATTTTAAACACTCCTTTTACAACTCTTCCTCTTAAGGATGAAGTTTTTAAAATTGATGTTGATCTTTCTCCTAAAATATGTCTCTCCCATAATAAAGTCTTAGACAAAGAGGATGATATCATAAACACCTTCCTTGATGTCACTTTACCTTCCATACATGGTGTATCTCCTAGAGAAGAAGTGTTGATGAACATTTATTTACCCTCTCCCAAATTTGGTTGTACCAATGAGTGCACAATGGTGCAAGAAGAGGTTATGAGCACTTCTTTCAAAGATCTCCCTCCTAAGGATGAATCTTTGAAGGATGATGTTTATCCTAAAATGTACTTCCCCTATGAGGATCATTTGGTGCAAGTGGATGATATTATAGCTACCTTTCCTAGTGATACCATAACTTCTTTTAATTTCAATGGGTTTCCTACTAGAAATGAAGCATTAATGAGTCATGTTTATCCTTTTCCTAAATCTTGTCTTAGCCATAAAGATACTTTGGTGCAAGAGGATGAAATCATTAGCAATTTCCTTGATGCTCTCCCTTCTAAATATGTATCCTTGGAAAACAAAGAGATTAATCAAGTCAATACCATTCATGTTTCTAGTTATGAGAAGCCTAAACCCAAGGAACCTCCCAGTATCCTAAAAGTTGCAAAATACATATGTGAAAGAGGTGATATGGAAAGACAACTAGAACAAAATATGGTTTTGAAATACATCACACATAAAATACTTGTGTCTAAAAGAAAGATCCCAATGTTCTTCTCACTTCTCTTTCTTCCCCCTCTCACCCTAAAAAACACATTGATAAGGATCTTGTTGAGAAACTACATGATATCTTAGCAAATATCTCCCTTTGGGACTGATACAGGGGCATCAAGTTTTTTTATTTTTTATAATTAACTCATTTAGCCTTATTGTCAGCTTCAGTTTTGTAGATTCAGATCCTATCACCACGTGGGGAGGCAGTTGGACAAGTTGAGTTAGTGCCTTAAGTAGGAGGAGATGAACAAATAATGATTAATGAGAAGTTGAAAGAATTAGTTACAAGTGGTAATGAAATGGTTAAGAGTAGTCGAGCATTTTGGAAGGACAATAGATTGTGGAAATAAGGAGGAAACCGAAGGGATGATGATGGAGGGGTGGAGATAACGAGTGTAGAGTGAAAGAGGCCAAAAGAGGTCGAATGAACAAATGGTCTTAGAATCGAAGAGGCCAAAATGTGGGGATGAATAAGCAGAGGATGAATAAAAGAATGGGGAGCTGAGTTTGAGGAAAAAGATAGAAACATGGAAAATGATCTGGACGGGAAGGGAAGTCCCGATTCAAAGGTAGAGAATGGGAGCCCACTTAGTTTGGGAGAAGGCATAACTATTACAGAACGACACAATAAAGATGGAAGGCCAATCGATATATTAGTCTATGTGCGTTGATAGGAAAGAGGCCATTAGGCTGATCAAAAGGAAGCCCAAAGTAGCGGATGGATCCAAAGAGACATTAAAGAAGTATAAGTTCGTTGGTGAGTTGCAGAGGTGCAGAAAGAAATGTGATATAACAGGTGTTTGGCCAAAATGTTGAAATATAAATGTTTGTTTTTGAATGTAATCGACATCATATGATTTGCAGAATAAAGTTAATGTTTTGATGTTTAATATATGTATGGTTGATTGATCATGTTGTTCCCTGGTGTTTATGTAAGCGTAGTGCTATTTGACCACTCGTTGTTTCTGTTATGGAATTTGGTTATTCTTTGTTATGTTCCTGCAGACTCTAGTTGTTTTCCTAAACTTCCTATCCTTATGCCTTGTGTGTGGAATGTGTGTTTGGGGTTTTAGTTTGGCGTTCCCATCATTTGTTATCAGAGCCCAAAAGATTTCGGCATGGAAAATTGTTATATTCATTCAATGTGGAGACTGTTATTTGATGTTCATAGATTTGGGTTTGCAGATTTGTGCATTATAGATTGACAGGTGAGGAGGAAGAACATGGTTACCAAAAGACTAGGCAATAGAAAATGCGGGAAGCCCTAGGTGAGGTATTGGTGTAGGGGTACAAAGGCAATTTTGTTGTGTTGATTCTAGGAGATTGGAATCATGTTGTTTTGGTTTGTATAAGGTTAATATGTTTCTGAATAAGTGCTCAAATGTTTGTAAGGACCCTATGAGTTATTGATTGGCCAATTTTGGCATATGGGCTCTTAAGGGTGCCAGATAGAGCACTTGGTAGAATAAGTTGTTATTGAGTTAGAATAGGTTGGTTTGTTGTTGTTTAGAGGTTTATAAGGTCATTTGGATCATTTGGAAGTGACCTAGGTTGGATTTGAGCAAAGTTGCTCACTTATGCAAAAAGTTGTCAAAGTTGCAAAAGTTGCTCATAGCAACTTTGCAACATTTGCACTTTTCACACGCCAACGACTAGTTGGTTGTCATTTCAGTTATGAGCATTTGTAACCAACCCAAGGCCGATATAAGGCTTGGGAAAACCAATGAGAGTGTTGGTTGAAGAAATTGAAACGAGAAGAGAAAGTTTAGCCTTTAAAATTTTTGTGTTTTCAGCGAGTATAGTAGAGTTTAATTGGATTTGTACGCTCTATACAGACTTCCAAGCCTAGACCAGGGCATGAATTGTTAGAGCAGAGACATGTCTTTCTTTTGATGGTGGTTTGAATTTTTGAAGTATCATAGATTGCAAGTTTTGTCATTTTTGTTGCAAGCGGGTCCTAAAGACCTACAAAGCAGGGTTTTGAGGACTCTATGGCCCCTACCTAGCATTCCATTCTGGATTTTCATCCTCAAGCCTTATGGAATGTTAGGTTGCCTTGTATATAATATTTTATTTTTGGTTTTAAAATGGGGAAGGCTCAACTTCAGATTTGCCACCATACCCTAGGCTTGATACGTTGAGTTGGCATGCAATGGGGATCATGGACATCAGGCCCTAGATGGGTAAATCCGTTGGTTGGGATTGATGCAAGGTTTGATTGGACATCCTCATGGATGTATAAACCTAAAACAATCATTAGAATCCTTGAGCAATCAGACCGGTGAAGACATTCAAGCAAATCCCTATTTTGTAGGCTCAAAAGGAGGAATTAGGCCTAAAAAGGGTTACGATGGTTAGTGAACAAACCCATGTCCAATTTTGTGATATTGTATGAAACTTCCAAAAGGGTATCTGAAAAGATAAAGAGTTCATACCGGTGTTGAGGACTTTTGTCAGATAACTGCAAAATACCTCACCGATAGGGCTAATTGAACTAGGTCTCCTAGTAGGCCTAAAAGAGCAGAACGACCCTAAAGCTTGAAACCAGCAAGCACTAAAGTCCTAAATGAAGGGATAGGGTTGGAAAAATAAATAAAATCATCCCTAGGTGTGTTGGTCTTGTGTAAGTAAAGATCCTAGAGTGGAGGGCGTTGGCTCTTGGTTAAGGTGTTGAGTAGGAAGGTCTCTATTAAGGAGTGTGGGGCACTCACAAAATAAGAAGTGGTCACCTTAGTCTAAGGACCTTGGGAAGGTTAGTAAGGGTGGACCCTACAACCTTTGGAAGGTTGAAAAGTGAGGAACCATTGGATGTTTCAAGAGACAACCTAAGGAGACATGAAGAGTAGGCAAACCTAGTAGGAGAGCTTGACCACTCTACATCAGGTATCCAAAAGTCAAGAAAGAGAAAGAAAAATGTAGCAACATTCTAGAAGAGAGAGTTTAAAGCAGAGAGACAAGAAGAAAGAAAATGTGAAAATGAAAGGTGTTGAGTTTGAAAATGAAATAGCAAATTTGAGAAGAGATATCTAGAAGTATAAGATTATGGTGATGGAAAGGCTCGAGGAGAGAAACCAAGAATATGTTTGGGTTTGGCCAATGATAAAAAAGATACAGTTGCCTATAAAGGACATTTTCAAGAAAAGAAGAAGGCAGAAGATGGCTGGCATGAAGAGAGAAGATAGAAAAGGTTCAAACAATAGAAAGTTGCTAAGTGAGAATCATGTTAAGGAAGAAGTGAAACAAGTTCTCATTGTGGGGAACATGAAAGAAAGTAAGAAAGAATGCAGAGTAGTGCACAAAGAAGCACTCAAAATATTGAAAGTAACCAAGAAAGGATGGTGTCCATGAAGGAGGCACTTTGGGAGACATGTTGGTCTCTTGTTTTATTTGCTAATATTGTGTTTAAGTATGTGGTTGTAGGTCTTAGAAACTTGAAAGGGAAGGTCAAGAATGAGACCTAGAAGATGATGAGATATGGGGCAAGAGTAGCACTCGAAGAAAGAATTGAAGATGAGAAAGATAGAAGACAAGTTGCAGTAGTATGTCAATAAGATGCAAAGCAACAATTCATAGTAGAAGGTCATTATAAAGATTCTAAAAATAGAGATGATGCTGATAGTTTCCAGTATTATAATGAAGGATTCAAAGAGGCCCTCGAGTTTTATGATGCTTGAGAAGATGTTGCAGATGAAGGAGAAGAAATCCTCAGAGAGGAGAAATTGATAAGAAGTGAAGACAAGAATGAAGGAGACCCAGGACAACAATCTAGTGTAGAGGCAAGTGGTTATAGAATACCACATTGGTGAAGGAAACCAATTGGTGAGAGGCAACAGTTGAAGTGTAGAGAAACAGTTGATTTTGTTGGAGTTTTTGCCAGCAAACAGAACCATAAGGGGAAGGGCATGATAGAGTTTAAGGGGCAACAAGAACATAAGGAAGGTTGTGAAAAAAGAAAACATAGAGAAGATGCTACAAGGCATAAGTTAAATCATGGGTTATGGGGAACAAGTGCATAAATAGAAAGACATCAACCCAAAGCTAAGGAAAACAAAGTATGGGTGGCCAAGCATGTGATAGTTGACAGTGGTGTTGCAGGAGATGATGGTGGAAAAACATTTCAAAGGAATGGAAGATGTTTAGAGAAGAATGAGTTTGTGGGTGTACAAGGGAAAGGATTCACAATAGGAACCTGCTAACAAAGGGCATGAAAGGAACAAGTGAAGATGCAAAGTCAAGGGTTGAAAATGAAGAAGTAAAGTGTGAGATGGTAGTAGTTGTAGAGTTTGAGGAAATTCCAAGAACTTGTGGAGGTCTTGTGGATGGAAAAGATCACAACGAAGAAAAATGCAAATGACAGTGCAGACTTGAGGGAAAAGGTTGCAGCTAAGACACATGTTGTAAAAAATGTAGAAGATAAAGAGGTAATATTTCAGTCCTTAAATAGTGTTAATATATTTGAATTTTTGAATGGTTTTGTTGAAGAGAAGAGTTTAAAAGAAGAAACTAAGAGGGATGTGGCATTAAGTAATGAGGATGACATATGTGAATGGGAAATGAAGCTATGGAGGATAGGAGATGAGGAAGAGTTGAGAAGGAGAAGATACAAGAAGAAGAGGAAACATAATATAGACAGGTTGGAAGGCACAATTACAAGTGGGCAATGGATATGAATGAAGGGTCAAATGAGAGCAACAAGACTCAAGATTATACAATAGACACAAGGAATGATGATGGATTCATAAGTGATATAGAAGATGCATAAGAAACGTTGGAAGTAGATTTAGGGATAGTAGTAAAAGACATAGAAATTTGTGATGAAGAGATTAGGAAGAAAGACATGGAAGAGAGGACAATAAGAAGTAAAGAGGTGTTTGTTGGAGTAGCAGTGGTTGAAAAGGATGGATGCAAAGAGATGCAAGGTGAAGACATTGCAGCAAAGGAATTGGACAGAGGTGCAAGCAGTAATGAAATGGATGAAGATTTGTGGATATAACTCACAACAATAGAGCAAGAGTGGAAAAGCAAGCTTAAAAATATGAAGATAAATGGAACAACGAAATATGCATAGAGGACAAGTGTAATTCAGAATGACGAAGTTGTTGAAGCTAAGATGGAATGCAGAATAATGTCTGTGGATGCTAGTAGTGATATTGTGAAGCCTTATTTGGAAGAAGTGGAAAATGATTGGATGGTGGCCATTGTGGAGGCAAAGCTAGAAAAGATGTTGAATGAGATTGTGGATGCAGAAAATGAGGTAGTTAGAGTAGCTATAATAGATACTACAAATGTTGGAATGTTAGTGTATGGGGTTAGTGATTTTGAAGACATGGAGATCATAGATTCCCAAATAACCATTTATGTTGATGAATGGGTGAGGAGAAGATATTGGAGGAGTATGGTAAACAACAAGGAAAACTGCAGTAAGCAACTCTGTTGGAGGAGTGTAACATTGGTTCTAGAGCAATCATGGAAGAAATGAAAGAAAAGTATAGAGGCAAGTGTTGATTTAATCGCCTCATGTGCAGGAGCACATGATCTTTTTTTCCTGTGGGGAGTCTGATGCAGGGGCATTGAGCTGTTTTCTATAATTGACTCGTTTGGTCTTATTGTTAGCTTTAGTTTTGTAGATTATGATGTGTGTTTTAACACGTCATAGGGCATCTATATTGGAGATAAGGTCGGCTATACTCTATTGTGTGGTTTTAGCCCATGGTTTTGTAATACCGTTTGACGGTTTATTGTATTATATCTCCTATATATGAGGTGCGTGAGATAGAGGTTGTGTGTAAGAGTCTTATGGCTCTTATGGCTATTGAGTTACCTCTGAATCTCTGATTAGTGGTACTCCTGCGAAGAGCTTGCTCTGCAAATACATTGTAATTTGTTTTTGATTGCTGAATAATATATTGGGTGGCTTTTGGAGTGTGGGGTTTTTCTCCCGAAAGGGTTTTTACCACATAAATCACCGTGTTGTGGTATAAATGCTATTATGTTTATTTATGTTAAGTTTTGTAACTATTGTAATGATCTAAAAAAGTTTTTGCATTACCCTCCTCTCAAGGTTAATGTAGGAAGATGTTCTACTACTTAACTTTCTTACACATACTATGTTCACCTTAGCCTATATAACCAAGGGGCCCCCCTTATAATCATACACACATATCATGTAATTATATTGTATCATTTACATCCTTTGGTAGAATATCATTATTATTTCATTGTTGATCTCTCTTGTGCTTTCCTGGAGTACCTAGATCTTGGGTGACTATTATCTTTGACTAATCTTGCATGGTATAGAGCATTCTATACCAACTCTTACACCCCCTCTCTTTATTACTTGTCTTTGCAACCTTTCTCACTCACTTTTTCACTTTCTCCCTCCCTCCCCCCCTCTCTCTCTCTCTCTCTCCCCCTCTATCTATATCTTATTATATCTACCTCTCTCTTATGCACTTTGTCTCTTCTACTCTATGTATCCATCTCTCTATTTCTCCCCCCCCCCTCTCTCTCCATTTCTCTCTAACTCCCTCTATTCCTCTATCTGTCTTTCAATCCATATCTTTCTCTACCTCTATCTCCCTATGTCTCTCCCCACTCCATATATATATATATATATATATATATATATATATATATTGTTCTATCCTTCTCTCTCTCTCCTCCCTTTTCTTCTCTAAGCTATCCATCTCTACAATCTATTTCCCTCTCCCCCTTTCTCCCCTATTCTATCCCTCTCCCTCCTCTACATATCTCTCCCCCTTTCTTTCCCCCCTCTCTATTTCTTCCCATATCCATCTCATTGCTCCCTCACTATCCCCTATATCTATCTCTCTATCTTTAACTCTCTCCCCCTTTCTCTTCCCATGTATCTCCATCTCTCTTTGTTCCAATCTCTCTCTCTCTCTCTCTCTCTCTCTCTCTCTCTCTCTCTCTCTCTCTCTCTCTCTCTCTCTCTCTCTCCATCTTTGTTTGTCTATATGGCCCCCCTCTCTTTGTCTCCCTCCCTTTCCCCCTCTCTTTATACCTACTTATATCTCTATCCCACCTCTCTCTATATATTGTTCTACCTCTCTCCCTCTCTCCTCTTTCTTCTTCTTCTCTCTCTCCATCTCTATAATCTCTTTCCCTCTCTCCCTCTCTCCCCCAATTGTCTCCCTCTCTCTCCTCTACCTATCTCTCTCCCTTTCTCTCCTGCCTCTCTATCTCTTCCCATATCAGTCCCCTTGCTCCCTTGCTATCCCCTATATCTATCTCTCTATCTCTAACTCTTTGCCCCTTTCTCTCTCTCTCTCTCTCTATATATATATATATATATATATATTATATACTCTCCTCTCTCTCTCTCTCTCTATATATATATTTTATATACTCTCTCTCTCTCTATCTATCTATATATATATATTCTCTCCCTCTCTCTCTCTCTAGACCTTTATATCTACCTCTTTCCTCTCTATCTTCATATCTCCATATTTCATCTCCCCCCCCCCCTCTCTACCTCTCTCCCCCTCTTCTTATTGTAAACATAACATGAGCTTGTCGGTAATGGAGCTTGATTATCTTTTTGGTTCAGAGGGTTTATTTTAGTTGTGTTTGGATCCTTGTAAGCGGATGCATAGTTGATTTGGAGCTATCACTTCTCCATTGGGACCTTTGTTGCACATACAACATCATTTCCTAAATGGGCTACTATTGATATCATGCATTGCATAAATGTATGCAAAAAAAAATAGACCAAAATTTTCCCTATTTGACCTTCCATACCTCTTTGACATACATACTCGAACATCAAAATGTGATTGCTAGTACACATAATTTAAAAAAAAAGACATCTCAATAAATATTAACTTTATTACCTATTTTACTTTAATAAATGTTCTATTTTCTTTCCCCGTTTTTTCCCTCAAAATTTACATGGCAACAAAAAATTTATAATTTAAACATTACGAAAAGGAAATTTTTTTGACAAGACGAACCTAGTAATTACTAAAAATTTCAGTTAGTTAACCGGCTGCATGGGAGCTGCTGTATTCATTTGCTGTTAATCGGTTGGCAGGGGAGCATTCTCATGTCCATTCCCAGTTTCGTCCACTGAAAATATGGCTACTCGGGTATGCTTCATACTTCACTTTTTTTTTGAATAATAGTTTTTAGCTTGGTTTATTTACAGTGAATGCTAAAAGTTTCTTAAAATTCAAAACTTCCACTTTTATTTTTCTGGTCTCGATTGTTTCCTGTTAATAACTTTATGTGGATTTGTGCATCTGAATTTTCAGCCCTCGCGTTTCTGCTAAGTTATCGTGTTTGTGAAAGCAATTCCTATATTAAACATGCACTTCATCGCTGATTTATCTTATGACTCCAATATGCATATGCTATCTTTTATATATAGCAAACTGCCTGATAGTTGCGTGTGTAGGTGTCATAAACTCTTTGGCGAAGAACATTATGCCATACAGAACCATAATCAGAATATAGTCATATTTGTTTTGCAGACATTGTGATCTGCCTCACATCTGGAACATTACAGACATCCATTATTTTGCTATCATCTGGTGTACTATTATCACTACCAGCAATAAGAAGAGCAGAATCATCTGTTGGCTGCTAAATACTCTCATCATCTGCCTTGCCAAGCACTTAGAGCAAACCACCATCCCTAGCTATAGTAGATACACTCCTTTGGCTTTTTCTCCTTGTCTTTGTGACCACCCCTGTTACAAGAACCTTTCTTGTTCCGATTGCCACTACTTTTTTTGATCTTCCCTTGGATGCATGTCACTAATATGAGTTCGGGATTTACTTTATCCATGTTGGCTGATTGTGTGTTGACAAGGCAAGTTTGGCATAAGTGGGCAAAATTTGGCCTAGTGACGGCGTAGGTCTCTCATCCCAATTTTTCTTGGTTTTTAAATTTTCCGGTGAAACCACAAGAACCAATCTGAAAATGCCTCTTGTCTGCACAAGATGACATCATTGCTACAGTACTCAACGATGTCACTTACTACAGTAAGCGCCTAACACAAGTCGATGTTATAACAAAAACACACCAAGGGGAATTGGCCTGATGACTTGTAAACGCCGAATGTTTTTGTGGGTTGATAGGCACCACGTAGGCTAAGCCTGCTCACTTAACATTGCTGGTTGGGATTATAAATATTACCCGCTTGAAATTTTCCCTGGCACATACTTTTGCATTTGACAATCCTCTACGCTTTGACCTTAGGCTGCCATGCAATTTGCCGTTTAGCTCTATGGGTTGAAACCTTTTGAGGCTATTGCAAGGGTTAAGATGGATGAATTTTATTGGGAGCAAAAAATAGACCCACCAAAATTTTGCAAGAAATGAAATGTGAAAATGAATGTGCATGGATGGAGGTCCTTTCAGAAAATCTACTTTTCCTATACAAAAAGACTTTTGGGTCAGCAGAGCCTCATAAAATTTTCTTTGAAGAACTCCTATAATCTCCAAATTTCACCAGTAATACAGATTCGAAGTCAAATAGTATTTTTTGCTCATGAAATTTATTGTATCTTCATTTCTCAAAAACTTGATTGCCGTTCCTCCTTAGCAATAGGAGTCCTAATCCTAGGGAGTTTTCAGACCCAAAGCTCTGGCACCATGTGGGATTAGTGACCTATATCCATAATTGAACGAAGTATAAACTCCACTCTCATGGATTAGAATACCAACATGTTGGTGATGTCAAGAGAATATTACAACATAGAATGCAAAGCGGGAAAACTAATGTTTGATATGTTGGGAGTGGGAGGCATTGCTTCTATTTATATGCCATTCAAGGTAAATCTTATGGGTCGGATAGGTGTATAATGCCCCTTTCCTAATTTGCCCTAGAATTGGAATTGTAACAAATCAGGGTAGGGTTACATCTTACCAAGTAAAATATCCCTTTAAATAATGTTATTCTGAATTTGAATCCTGCAACCATAACATAAGAAACTAATACAATATATGTATATCTAATTACTAGGGTTAGACAAGATCACACTGCATTCAACTACTATCCATAATATTATTATGCATGCATATTGGGTTTTGGAAGAAGAGACATGATAGGTCCGCCCGAAGCCATTTCTACACTAAGCCTAATAGTGGATATCTCCCGGAGCTCTCTTTGCTTGCTTAGCGGCTTGAACCTGCTTTCCCCATCAATGTCTCATCTTCCTAAAAACAAGTGCCATCTTGCGGAGTTGGGCGAGGGTCGTAAGGGAGTTCCTTGGCTCTTCTATGTAAGTGCCCTTTGGCCTACTTACTTAGCCCTCTTAAGCTCTAGCACCATGTGGGATTAGTGACCTATATCCATAATTGAACGAAGTATAAACTCCACTCTCATGGATTAGAAAACCAACATCTTGGTGATGTCAAGAGAATATCACAACATATAATGCAAGGCGGAAAAACTAATGTTTGATATGTTGGGAGTATGAGTCATAGCTTCTATTTATACACCATTCAAGTTAAATCTTATGGGTCGGACAGGTGTATAATGCCCCCTTCCTAATTTGCCCTAGAAGTGCAATTGTAACAAATCAGGGTTAGGGTTACATCTTACCAAGTAAAATATCCCTTTTAATAATGCAATTCTGAATTTGAATCCTGCAATCATAACATAAGAATCTTATACAATATATGTATATTTAATTACTAGGGTCAGACAAGATCACATTGTTGGTGTTGGAAATAAGCCACACCCGGACCGACGATGGACTGGTCCAAGAGGGGCCAGTAGCTCAGTCGTAGAGCACTCCAGCAACGATGGAAGGTCCTAGGTTCGAGTCCTAGCTGGTCCATGTCTCAACATGGTATCAGAGCCAGGTCCAGGCTAGGAGCCCCAAGCACAAGAGAGGTGTGGCTTAAGGGGGGGTGTTGGTGTTGGAAATAAGCCACACCCGGACCGACGATGGACTGGTCCAAGAGGGGCCAGTAGCTCAGTCATAGAGCACTTCAGCAACGATGGAAGGTCCTAGGTTCGAGTCCTAGCTGGTCCATGTCTCAACACACATTGCATTCAACTACTATCCATAATATTATTATACATGCATATTGGGTTTTGGAAGAAGAGACATGATAGGTCCGCCCGAAGCCATTTCTACACTAAGCCCAAGAGTAGATATCTGCCAGAGCCCTCTTTGCTTGCTTAGTGGCTTGTACCTGCTTTCCCCATCAATGTCACATCTTCCTAAAAACAAGTGCCATCTTGCGGAGTTGGGTGGGGGCCGTAAGGGGGGTCCTTGGCTCTTCTATGTAAGTGCCCTCTGGCCTACTTACTTAACCCTCTTATACCCCTTTTGCTTACACCCTAGGCCCTTCCTACAAGGTGGGTTTCAGACAAACAAGCACACCTTATACTCTATCATGTGAACATATACTTAAGCATTCTCTACTATGCATAAGCAACATGTATATATATAAGACAATGTTTACCAGAAATATCATGTATACCACCGAATATAGGCTTTGGTAATGATAATCTGTGATAACTAGAAATTTGCTGTGATGAACTGGAATTGTCTCCTTCATGATTGCTGCTCTCTATCTAATGGGAAATGATTTACTCTTCCTGATCGTACTTGAGTGATTCGATGATGCTGATGAGTGCTTCTGCTGATGATTCGATCTGCAGATTCTATTTTTAGTCTTCTCAGAATATATTCAGGTCAGTGGTAATAATATATTTATGTTTTCTGCAGTTTTTAAATTTATATCTGCTGTGATGGATATGTTCCCCTCTGCCTTTCCTCTTTCTATTCCTTCATACCATTCCAAATGACGCAATTCCTCCAAGGGGGGATGACTTATCCCAAGAGATGTGACTATTGGGAGGGGTCGGCCATCATATGAGTCGGCCACTCATAATAATTTGTTAATGATTATTATTATTTAGTCGTCCCTCTTCACTGAATACTATTATAATTATTATTATTATTATTTTATCCATACTAATAGTTGGCCTTATTATGTCTTACCGCCTAAATTTACAATACTGCAATTTGTATTTAAGGGCTGTTAACCCAAATCTGATTGGGCATGACAAGGTGCTAATCGTGAGATAAATACAAATTACACAAGTACCCTCAAGGTACACATTCACCCATGGAAGTTACATGTACAACTCACATTTGACCTAATGGTATACCACAATTGTTGGTAACTCTCTAGGAGAGAACCCATGTACTCTCTTGAACGAAGAACAACCTCAGAATGATTGACAATGTTATTTTGAGGAAATTCTGCTTGATGCAATATCAATTGTAAGTACAATTGCCATGGTCGATCTTGTACAAAACATGGCTGAAATTTTCCAAGACTATAATTCTGAAGATGTTATGTAGAACCATATTCAAATTTTGTCCCCAATATTTTTACAGTACATAAAAGTGGCTTAAGAGTTTGGAGGTGATAGAAAACTGCAATCCATGCAATAGAACAAAATTTTTGAAGAACAGTTTGCATTATAATATTATATGAAACATCTTCATGCTTTTACAAGCAATAAAATACACCATTTAAGAATGTGTATCTAAAATTAAAACATAAAATTTATTATTATGTGCTGCCAAGGCAAATTAGTAACTGTTGAAGGCTGATACGTATATTTACCATAATGTTCTGCTTAGACCTGGCAAGTTGACAAACATAGTGTTCATTTACATATTTGGCTGCCTTCTTAGCCATACTTGGAAAGTAACACTGTGATTCTAATTTCTGAAGAGTTCCATATCTCCCCAAATTCCCACCAAGACCGCAAGCATATTCCTCTTGAAGAAGCACCTCCCTCATTATACAATTTGCCATGCACAGTTACTTCCCACAACAGAAAGATCCATTCTGCACCACAAATTATGATAGGCACTCCTAACTTCTATCTTGAGTTTTCTGCAATATCCATAAGCTGCTACAAAATCTGGATCAACATCATAAGTTTTCTTAAACTGTTCAAAGCCCACCACATCATTGGAATAGTAATCACCAACATTCTACATTGGCTGAAAGCATACACTACTATATTCTTTCCTTGCCTTATGCTGGGTTGCGAAAGAAAAGCTTTGCAAATAATACAACCCAGTTGGCCTGTTTTTGTAGCTTATTTTGTGTCTGCAAATATTTGTGGTAAGAAATGTTCTGAAACAATCTGTTGTTAACAGCGATTAAGTTATGTAGAAATTATATAGATCAAAGGCTATGATCGTGGCTGAAGGAAAGTCAGTAACCATGAAATAAATCAGCGATTCTTTAAAGAATGTAATTAAGGATAATAGACAATAATTATCAATTGTTAAATGATCAAAATAGCAAGCGATTTATAAAGGAGATCTCCCTTCAAGAACAGCGATTACAAAGATTGATTAAAACTTGGTAAAAAAGATAAAGCGGCGATGTATGTTAATATGAATAAAACATTAAAACAGCGATTATCTTTATTGAAAAGGTGTGAATTATTTTAAGGTTATGTCTTATGTGGAAAGAGATGTCCCTAAGGAAATCACTTCTCTTGGGGAAGATATAAGAGTATATTGAGAAGTTTGTGTGAAAGAAAGGAAAATGGAAGGGAAGGATCGAGTGGAAATAGAAAATAAGAAATCTGAACATCAAGGAAGTGAATTGACTATTAAGCAGAAACAAGAATAAATATTAGTAAAGGAAATCAAATAGGTAAGTTTGAATTAGAAAAGAATTCAGAAATAAAATAACAACAGTCTATAATATAAAGCTACATTACCAGCCAAAGTACGTGTTGTCATTTTATGACACCCTTGGTCCATCAAAGAGAGCCGATCAAAGATATGTTCCATGGACCAGCGCTGCCCCAGTTGATCAGAGAGAAAGACAGTGGAGTTATGAAGTGTGAAGTGTTGTCTTGCCTGGAGGAAGTTCCTTCTCTTTGCCTTCTCTTCTTTTCTTCTCCGGAACTCTGGAACCCCGAGGTTCCGAAGTTCCCTTTGCTTCCTTTTTTTTCATGTTCCCCGGAACTCCGGAACCTCGATGTTTCGAAGTTCTTTCTCTTTGCCTTCTCTTCTTTTCTTCTCCGGAACTCTGGAACCTCGAGGTTCCGAAGTTCCCTCCTCGTCTTCTTCCCTTCCTCGGAACTCTGGAACCTCCCGAGGTTCCAAAGTTCCTTCCCTTTGCTGCCTCTCCTTTCTCCTTCGCGGAACTCCGGAACCCCGAGGTTCCAAAGTCCTTCTCTTTGCCTTTCCCTCTTCTCTGGAACTTCGAAACGTCGAGGTTCCGAAGTTCCTTCCTTAGCCTTTTTTTTCAGTTCGCTAGAACTCCGGAACCCCGAGGTTCCGTAGTTCCTTTGCTAGGTCTCCCCTTTTCCTTTTGCTTAGTCTCTTCTTCCCTTTCCCGGAACTCCAGAACCCCAAGGTTCCAAAGTTCTCCTTCCCCTTCAGGTTCCGGAGTTCTCTCCCTGTTGGCTTGAGCTATTCTATGTTCTTTCACTTCTCTTGTATTTATCTTGCATTTTTGCAACTGTAAGTCTGGCCATTGGCCTTATAATGAATTGAAATCGCCATTCTTGCCTTCCTTCAACTTATGTATGCTGTGTATGTTTCCTTACCTTGATCATAGGCGTATGTTTTGTGGCTCTTCTCTCATATATGCTGTGTTAATTTATTTCTGAGTGTGACTTGTGGGAAACCTTCTCCCCTCTTGACATTCAACGAATTCTAACCTCCATACATGCATTGGGGTCACTCATACAATTGGAGTTTGTGCATCTCCTGGGTATTTCAGTTGATTCTTTGTGTCATTTCGGGTAGGGAGAGAAACAATCTCTTCTTGGTGCATCACCTCCTTTTTATTTTAAGCATTTCTCTCTTCCCTTTTCCTCTGCAAGTTGTTAGGGTAGGTTTAGGAGTAAGTTTTGAAGTGTTGAGTTGGTTCAACACCTGCACTTGGATTGAGAAGGAAGCCGACCTTCTCCGGAGACTCAACCCCCTTGTGCAAGGTCCCACACTTCGGGGTTGTTTCCATGTTTCACAAGGTTGTTGAGTTGATAGCTCAGCGAGGGTGCAAGCTTTTGTGCTAACAATTTTTGGCACGCCCGATGGGACTTAATTTCAACATACATGCTAAGGATTCAGTGCTATTCTTAGTGTCTCAACCTTTAGAGGCAGTTATTTCTCAAGAACTTGGCGACTCTGCTCAACAAGTCCAGTTTCTTGTGCGTGACTAGTTTCTAACTCTGGACCCCGAAACCCCCAGGTTCCCAAGTCATCGCAACTCTTGCAACTCCGGAAGTTCAGAACCCCCAGGTTCCAAAGTTCGCAACTCCGAAAGTTCGGAACCCCCAAGTTTCGAAGTGCCTAAGTCGGGAACCCCGAAACCCCGAGGTTCTGAAGTCTCTGCTCACAGGTCCAGTGCTTTTCACGACTTGTTGCTGATTTCATGCCCAGAATTCATACAAGGGCGTCTTCTAGAGGTAGTTTCCAGTTCGAAGAACTCTCATCTTCAGGTTGTAGAAGGCAAGGAGGTAGACCTTCATTATCACCAGTTAGGGAGGTCAAGGTTGTAAACACTCCATCTCCTAGGTTTCATTATACCCCTCCATTTACAAGACCATTACTATCAAGGGCTCCCACCACTCATATCAATAGACCATTGTTTCACATGGCAAGAAATCAGGTTTTTGTTACCTTCAATGGGGGGAGTCCCCTTATTTTGACTCAATGGAATGATATACCAGTGGCTGCGTTAAAGAGCATACCATACTTCACTGGTGAAACAGCTACTACGCCCATTGAGCACATTCAAGACATTGCGAACATCTGCTCCGTCCATAATATCACTCAGGATGATGTTGTTGTCAGACTCCTAGCCACATCTTTGAAAGGCAAAGCTTTGCAGTGGTATAGAGGGTTGCCATCTAGCTCCATTCACAATTGGGATGAATTGGGGGAGAGGTTTTGCAACCATTTCGAAGACAAAAGTGATCACCTATCACTTGTGGAGCAGTTGACTACGATCAAGACGACACCTCATGAGTTCATGGGAGATTTCAATTTCAGATTCCATAAGACATGGAATAGAATTCCTGCTCTAGTGAAGCCATCTCCAAATCATGCCTTCTTGTATTACCTTAGAGCTCTCACCAGCGATATAGCTGTCATGGTACAATCAATGGGTGGAGCCTCTTTACCGGGTGCATATGACATAGCCATAAGGGCAGAAAATTGTTTGATTCAGGCTGGGAAGATAGCTCCAAGGCCTCAAATGCCTCTCTTCCCAGAAGCTCCTACTCAACAACCCACCTTGGCTCCTATCCCCATGGTGCCCGCAGGACAATCATCCACACTCTCTACATCCTCTAATGAGTTCCATGAGGTCAAGGCTCTATTGTAAAATTTTAGCAATGAGTTGGTGACACTAAAGAGGTAACAAGCCCAGCATAGCAGGCCTTATCAAGCACAAAATCAGAACTACCAACAGAATAGGCCACCCTTTCAAGGGCAAAACCAATGGAGCAACACCAGGCCTTTGAATAGTGTGAACCCCACAACTGCAAGCAACTCAAAAGCAATAGTTCCAATGCAAAATAACCTCGCCCAAGAGCAGGATTGGTGTCAACCATGTAGTCAGCCACACAACCAAGGTGCATGCCAAAGTGGAGCGTTTGTCCAAGCCTTAGTAGTGCAGGATGAGCCGACCACTTCTGGCCAGCAATATGACCCAAATCAGCCTAGTGTTGGCACTCAGGCTTACTTGCAAGGGGATTCTACCTTTGTCAATTGGCAGGAGGTAGAGTTCTGTGGTATGAACCAAACAAATGGTGAGTCTATGCTACAATATACAAGGTCAAAGAAGAGAGCCATGGAGGCTGCCTCACCTTCAACATCAGCCCAAGCTCCAACGCCCAATATAGCTGTCCAGGATACAAGCCAAAATACCATGCAAGGGAGCAAGAGGCAGGAAGAGGCCCAAGTCGTCCAAAGAACAAAAGTAGACCTTGTAGCCTCAAGGGGCCTCTAAAATCAGCTGGTGTTCCTTTCAGCATAGTTGATCAAACGAAGAAGGCCAACCTCAATGTCACTATGTGGGAGGCCCTTTCCATCCCATCTCAAAGGGATTTGCTTAAAGAGGCACTGAAGGACGTCGACCAGTCAGGTGACGAGGGAGCAGTCAGTAGAAAGGTAGTCTCCACCAGTTTGGTGCAACCCATGGAGGAGGAAGATTCAAGCAAGATCAGCAAGCCTCCCCCCTTCTATCTCTCTTTAATCATAGGAGATAACTTAGTTCACAACTGCATGATAGATTTAGGAGCTAGTAGTTCAGTCATGCCTAAGAAGGTAGCTGATCTTCTTGGCATAGAAAATGAACCTGTGAGTAAAGGGGTGGTCCAATTAGATGGCACTTCTATTAAGATAGTAGGGGTTGTTAAAAATTTGAAGTTAACCTTGCATGCATGCCCTGGTTGCACTGTCCTGCAAGATGTATCAATCATCGACCTCCCTGCTTTCTTTGCCATTTGCCTGTCTAGAGACTTCACCGCCAAGATAGGTGGATACCTGTCTTCTGATTGGTCCCACATGCTATTTCGAACAAGGTATGGTACCAAGGTTACCATAAGGGCAGAGTCCATTGCCCAAAACCACATTGAGCCCTACACCCCTAGCCCTATAAACATGAATTGCACTTTGCATGAAGAGGGGGAGGAATGCACTGTCCGTGAGCTTGCCACTCTTTTGCAAGAGGTCCCTGATTGTTTGCTGGACAAATGGGCCAATGCTTTTCAGTTCGATCCATTAGCTGAGACTGAGGAGACTGGGCTTGGCACCTATTGTATCCATGAAGAGGATACTCGTATCCCTAACCTCATCAAGACACAAGGAGACTCAGAGGGGTTATGGAGCATTTTTTTGATGGTTCAAGAAACAAGAACGGTGCAGGTGCTGGTGTGATGCTTGTTTCTCCTGAGCAAGAGAAATTTTTCTTCTCTTTTAGGCTTCAGTTTGGTTGCACCAACAATGTCGCTGAGTATGAAGCCTTGATCCAAGGTCTCCAACTTGCACAAAGCAAAAAGATCAGATCTTTGCAAGTATTTGGAGATAGTGAGTTGGTTGTTAACCACATCCGAGCTTGAAGCATAACAAAGAGCAACCTACTCAAATCATACAAACACAAGGTTTAGGATTTGATTGAAGGATTCGAGGCCTTCAATATCCAGAGCATTCCTAGAGGTCAGAACAAGCATGCTGATAGGCTTGCAGCGGTTGGTGCTCAATTTGACATACCGGTTGGTACGAGAGAGTCCTAACTATTCTTGACATAATATAGAATGTAGATCAGGCATGGGAAGACACGCACATCTACTAGGATAGGACCATTCCACGCCATGAAGCATTGATTGAAATCCCCAGGCAAGCACTGATAGATGGTGAAGTCACAAGGGAAAATTAAGCATATGAATTCCCTTGGTGGTATTGTGCAGTGACCACAGGGAAGGAATTCTTTGGAAGGTCAAATGAAGAGTCAACTCGATTGAGAACAGCAATCAAGAACATTTAGGAAGGAATCCTCAATACAATTGAGGCATTGTTTGCAAGGAGATTGACTTATGAGGAGATGGCTGCAGATAATTTGAGAAACAGGCTGGAGGAATTCTTTTTCATGGAATCTTTCTTAGAGGATGATTTGGAGATTGTTTCCATATTCTCAAGCATCATGCGCAAAACTCAAGAGGCAATGTCAGGATGGGAAAATATTTTCAGCAGGTGTGAAAAGGATGTGGCCATTATGGAGTACAAACTCGAGATTGCGCCAAGTGTCTCTCTGGGTGAGCTTGAAATTGTCATGATCCGATTCATTGCATTTGCCGCCATAGAGAGGGACAGTGGGTGTGCTATTTTAGGTGATGAGCTATTAAATGCTTAGTGGGTGTGTTGTCTCATTAATTGTCAGATCCACTACCTTTCGTCACAAGGGTTATTTTTGGGCAAACCCTAATTAGGGTTTGCATGGTGTAATCTTGCCCTTGATTCCAGTTTGATCTTGGCCATTCATTTCCATTTTGAGGCCTATAAAAGGGGTTCGCCCCCTCATTTGTAATAGAGGGAGAATTTAATGAAATTTTTGCTAGAAACTATCAGAATAATAAAAGTAACTCATTGAATTTTGGTGATTACTTGTGTTGTTTAGGAGTTTGCATGGTTTCCTCTTGAAGTAGATTAGATTTGCTTTCCAAGTAATTAGATGAACAAGACGGATAATATTGTTTCATGGTGAAATCACTTGCTCATACCTTTTGCAAATAGATGATTTCTACTTGTAGTGTAAGGTGGGTCTGAGCCTTTTATGTGGATGTTTAACTTCGATCATTGAATGCGCATTGTTCTTCTTGATGGTGTGAAAATTCTTAGCACAACCTTTGAAGATTGCACCTCCTTTGCGTAGTTGTCTAGGTTGGCAAAACAAAGTGTGGTCAATTTAACCTAAACAGTCATTGTCTTTTGAGTTCTTTAGGATTAGGATATAATTTCTCAACCCCTTATTCTCTTTTACTTTTAGCATATTTCATTGGAATGTTTCAAAAGCACTTCTCATTGCCAAATCATTCGCAATATTTCCTTGAAGTTCAAATTTGTTTAAGTCTCTTTAAAAGATTGATTCACCTCACGTAAGTCCCTGTAATATCCCCTGCTGTTATAGAACTAAAAATGCAAGGGATATCGTCAAACACTTAGCTGGCAGCCTGCTGTTCCAAGTCTCAGTCTGTATAACCTGTGTGTTATGTGATTTCTAAACTGCAGTATAACTTGCGTGTTATGCTGTTTTGTCTGATGTAATGTGTGTTATTGACATCATAGCACTAATGCAGCTTACAAAATGACTTCTATAATGTTTAAACTAGTAGCACAATGCATGAACAATTTCTATTTAACCTTTCCAATGCATATACATAACTTTCAAAGAGAGAATATGCATCTACAGCAGACTGACATTTAATCAAACAGTTGGTATGCATCTAGAAGGTTGGAGCAACAACATATGAACTAAGAGCAACCTTATTCCTCCTTTTATTATAGATAATAGACCAGTTACAAATGAATAATGGCCAAGATTCTTGGCTGTCAATGAGGTATGTCTCAGAAATTTCTGAGTATTAATGGCAGCAAGCATTCACACATACATTATTGAATACACATGGAAAACAATGTCAGAGAGAACCTGGATGTAGCGCCTTGAACTAGAGAACAAAAAGCAAGCAATACCGAGTTTCTTTATGCCTCCTTTGTGCCAAATCAAAGCCTTCTCCAAATTGAACCGCTTCCAATCTCTCCTCAAATATGCTCCAATGAAGTCGCTCAATGCTGGTCATGAAAAAGAGAGTAATGGCCAACTAAATGAGAAATTCTAGTTGCCAAGTCAAATGTCTCCAGTGCCGTCCCTGCTCAGACTGCAGTAAATAATTTGCATCCTCGACTAACCTCCTTAGGCACTAAGAATGGTCTATTCCCTTCCTTAAGCTGAGCGCCCCAGTTAGAATGTAGAATCGCTGCCCAGATTTGTACAAACCTATGAATTCGTGGGTCTTCTTATGTCTCAACACTTGTTCGAACTGCTGCAGACCATAAAGAAATAAATGTCATCAGATTCACCTCATTTCAGTCAAGAAATGATATCGTGGGCTTCCCCTTGAATGAGCGCTCCAATTTTGGGACCACGTTGATGCATCTCAAGGGCATCATCACAAAATCGTGGCATATAGCAGTCCTGGTTCGATTTGCTTCAGACTTGATATGTGATCTGAAACCACCTTAATTCAACTACAAAATGCTTTTAGGTAAGTCGCCTAGCCCTCCTTGTGTTATTGATGCACATAGAAGTCAATTGTAATGAGCTGAAACTCTCCCTATTGTGTCTACCAGTATTCTGTCATGAAAATTCCAATAAGCACAAGTATGAAGGACTGAGATATCCTTCACTCTCAGCTGCAACCCTTCGGAAGGTCTTTCACTCCCTCAGTTATGCTATCTATGGGAGTTTTCGTTCCCAAAGATGAAGATCTGCAGAAACCCCTTGGTTCCACAAAATCCAATCAAAATCCAAATCAATAACCCCAAGCTGTCTTGTAGCTCAACTAGATCTCCCTTTATACTTTTTCAGTCCATCTCTAGAAGCTTCTAGAAATAATATTAAAATAATATTTTTTCCATTAAGTGACTTTATGATATAATATTTAATTAAGTCACTTTATTAAAGTAATTAAATATAAAGTCATCTTTTAATTTTTAATTTATTTGATAACTTTATAAATAATTAACTTAATACCATTAATTAAAATAATTAATTAAGCTATCCATGAAAAATAATACTAATTTGGACAACTTAACTAATTAAATTAATTAATTACTCTTACTCCAAAAATGGGAACATTACAGTCCCCCTTGGATTATCAGCATACATCAAGCCAAACGAGCTCATATCCAACATAAAGTCGCACGTCCGCAATAGGAACCTTGGAGTCACTTGTACGATCTTTCGCAATCTTAGCATACACGGGATTTTGCTCAAGAGAGGATAGAGTGCCCTTTGGAAACTTTATTTTGTGTTGGTGTGGTCATAAAACACCCATCAACAGGTATAGTGAACCTTACAAATATGAAATATATTCTCTTTTTGTACTTATTTAGAGTCTCGAACAATGAGTTGGAAATCATATCTTTTAACATAGAGTTAGATGTGAAGATAGAGCTTTCTATTTGTTACATCTTTTGTTTGTAATCTCGTAAAAACACATGTACCTACAATGATGTTTATAGCCCTTTGCTACTCACTGACTTTGATGCGCACATTTATTGGTCATGATATCTAGCTTTAACTTATCTAAGTCAGAGTTTTGGCTGGAAAATGTCCCATAATTGATATTAGGTGTCTTACTTTTCTATATCAAAGGAAGTCCAACAATATAGGAGGATGTTGATTAAGAGATTTGCTTAGAGGAAGTGCATTGAATACTTGTCCAATGCAATTCTCGTTTAGGTGGTCAATAGGAATTAAGAGGAGGAGGGAGGGATGGAGTGTAGGTTGACAACCAACATATAGCTATGGCCTATAGGGTGGGAGGGAGGAAGAGGGGGTCCTGACCAGTAGGAATTAAGGGAAGGAGGGAGGGATGGAGTGTAGGTTGACAACCAACACATAGCTATGCCCTATAGGGTGGGAGGGAGGAAGAGGGGGTCTGGGACCCAACCACTACTATCAAGGTAGGGCACTTGGTAGGTGACGGATCAATTCGTATATTTACTTATTAGTTTGGGTTGGTGACCAACATATAGCTATGCCCTACAGGGTGGTCGGTGGGAGGAAGAGGGGGCTGGGGTCCCAATCACCACTAGCAAGTTAGAGCACTCAATAGATGATGAATCAATTCATATATATTGCTTGTTAGTTTGGCTGGGTGACCAACTATACCTATGCTCTACGGGGTTGGTGGGAGGAAGATGGGGCTAGGGACCCAACCACCACTATCAAGGTAGGGCACTCGATAGGTGATGGATCAGTTCGTATCTCACTTATTAGTTCTTGTTGAGGTGCATGCTATCTAAAGAAAGGTCATGTGAAGATGATTTATTTATCTTCTTATATGTTAGGAGTTAAAGTGCTGCCTATGGAATCACCATTTTGAAAAGTCTCTTGTATATTATATCTTTATTTTTTCAGAGATCACATTTAGTTGAGAGTCTATTAATTGAAGGAATATATTAATTGAAGGAATATGGAATGAAATTCTAGAATGCTTGATCAAAATATTTTCATAACTACAAGTTGTTGCAATAGAGTCTATTATTGGAAGGAATATGAAATGGAATTCTACAGTGGTTGATCAATAATTTTCTGTAATTACCAGTTCTTGCTAACTAACCTTATTATACATATATTGTAAGTGACATAATTACTGGCATACAAAAGGATACAATGTTTTCAATTCTTTGCATGTGACATTATGCAATCATTGGAGTTGGTAAAATGTTCCATCTTTTCTTGTCTAGGGTATAAAATCAAGTTATATAAAGTAATGAGAAACAATTTTGAAGTTTGAATCCATTCACTTTTCCTGATTGAGGTCATGATATATTGCTTTCTGCATCACTTTTTGAGCATTTTTCATGGATGAACTGAATGCCTTGAGTTGGAGTTGAATGCCATTGAACATTTTACAGAGTATTTCTGCTGGATTCATGTAAATTACTTCTGAAAGTGGTTTGGGATGTTTCAGGTAAAAGTTGGGGCATTAGTACCACTGAAGGGGAATGATGAAGAGGATTCTTCAAGCCCAACATTACCAGTTTTCCAAGGCTCAAATATGGTTGGACGGAGCAACTTATCAATCCCTGATAAGCAAGTGAGCCGCAAACATATCATTTTGAATGGTTTTTCAGATGGGTCTGCTGAAATCACTCTGGTATGCATTTCCTTGCTATTGAGCACTTAATGTTTTGCATTTCTAATATATATGTCTATTTAACAGTTAGAAGTTCTTTATCTTATGTTGTCAGATGCAGAGGCAAAACATTAGCATGCACAGGTGTTCTTTTCGTGGATTCATACTGCTTTATATATATATATACACCATTTTTTTATGGGGTTTGAATGGTGTTCATGTATATACCATTTTTATAACTGTTAAATAATTATTACTTGAGGTCTTTCATGATTTGTGGTCGATTCTACCATTCAATTTATATCAAAAAGTATCTAGTAAGATTTTTTGTCTTTTGGCTAATTTTTTTCAAGTTAATATATCCTTCTAGCCATTCCCTCTCCTGACATCTTCTCAATTCAGTATCTATTTGATTGATTTCTTACACCTTTGTCTGGTTGACTTTGTTGTAAGTATTTTAGTCTTATATTATTAGCTCAGGTAAATAAATTATAGTACATCTAAAATAGTCATATTAAAACAGAATGCATGAATAAATCAGAACAGTTACTTCTTAGGCATACTATGAGTAGGAGAAATTAGTACTTGCTATTGTTAATTATGTATCCTCTGTTTTAATTCTAAGGGATAGGCATCTGTTTTGTTGTTTTCCTAGTTTTTCAAATAGTATTGTCTGCATGTTTTCTTTAAGACTTTAAGTCTTTATGTTCACAGATGTTCTTGTTTTGGCTAGCTTCTATTTTCTTTTTAATGCTTACTTTACACTTATCGATATATCAAGCCTATTTGATTATGTAAAAATACAGAAGAACATATACAAACTAAAAGTAACTTATGCGTTTCCATCCATAATGTCGCAGATTGTTTTGTAGGACTAAAAGCCAGATATACACAGCAATACAATCTATTTACACGCTATTTTATATTGCTGCAAATCTTAAGATGAAGCTCAATCTGATTGAATAGAGCAGAAGGATATCCATTGAAACTGGCTTGTTACCAATTGCTTCTAAGTTTTAACTAGAAGATTTTTTTTATAAACATTAAGATTATATTATCCTTCTTTTTCTAACCAATAAACATTTAAACACAATTTATATTAAAAACATGCATGTAAGTTAGCCCATGTGCCGTAGCTCTGTGGTAAGGAAAGGGAACATTACCACAGCGGGTTGCACGATTCAGTCTCTCTTGCCATTGGTAGTTCACTCTTCGTCGAACCCCACCTTCCCTAGGTTTTCTCCACCGAAAAAGCATAAAATGCCACCCCAACCACCACCCCCCACCCCCCTGCAAAAAAGAGCATGTATTGAAGTCTGCCTTAACTTTTCACATTGCATGTCATTCACATGGTTACCTTTGATCCTTTCTAACGAACTACTAAATTATTCACCATTTGTGTATTGTATAAAGGATATTCTCAAACATTCCTCCTATACTTTTATGCAATTTGATGCACCATATTGGTGATAGAATTTTATGCTTCATACAACTTGAATGCTTGTTGCTGCTTCTTTTATTGTTTTAAACATAGTTGTGCATTGGTTTTGTAATTGGTATGAAAATGACTCTGTCTAAGGTCTTGTATGGATGAATCTTCTAGTACCAAGATTTATCTTCCGGATGCTTTGGAAGTAAATGCCACTAATGACTATCAGAGTGAAGCACAAGATATCCATCACCTTCCTCAGTATAATTTATAAATGGTTTAAATCAGAATAAAGAATAAGCCAATCAAAAGAGAAGTGACCTTCTGTATGCCTTAGTAAATAAAAGGTAAGGGAAAGTTGTCTCCAGATTTTTTAAACCCTAGAAAGTGCAAAAGAGGAATGGGGAGGTACCATATGCTTTTGGGCTACCACACATCTTCCATGTGTTGCTTATCAAAGATGATGGGGCAAAATGTTAGCATAGAAACAGTTTTGCCTAATGAAAAAAGGAAGAGTACAATGCAAATTAAAAGAATCCTAGAGAGTTGTATAAAAAATAGTGATTTAAGAGAATTTAGCAAATCTCTACAAGTTCAAATGGAAGAAACTTTTGCTTGAATGATCAAATTTAACATAGTCCATCTGTAATGAACCAAACTACTGACAACACCAACATGAACCAAAATATGAAAACAAAATTTGCACTCAAAATTGTTATTCCAAACCAAAGTGTAATTGGTAAGGTTCATATTGATACCCAGGAATTTTTCTAAAATTGCTTATGAATTTCAGAAATCCAAAAGGAAAACTAATTTAACAAATGAGCTTTCTAATATTAAAAACACAATAAAGCTCTGTATTGATTATCACCAATGTTCATTACAGAGCAAACTCGAACTATCAACACCCGATACAAACGCCAAATTTAACCCGATCCACAGGAGGCGGTTAAGCCATGTCATGAGGTGCTGACCACCAAGTCAACAATCTCCCCCTCATGATCGACTAAGCCTTCAACACCCATTGAAGGGAGACTCGAACCCGTGACCCAAAGCTTTGATACCAATTGTTGGAATCGTTTGTTGTTGCGCCAAAAGCTCAAACTATCGACGCCCGATACAAACACCATATTTAATCCGACCCACGAGAGGCAGTTAAGCTATGTCACGAGTCCCCAAGGAGGTGCTGACCACCAAGTCAACATATGGATCATTAAAGTATTGAGTCCTGGGTCAACCATATCAGACAATTTTCAAGACAATAAGTCTTGCAACACTTATAAAATAGAAAGCTTCTCCAAAATTAAATGTGTCCTTTTTTATCCTCCTAAAGCAATCTTTTTGCTTTATTTTTTCAAAATGATTTATGGTTTTGCCATTGTTTTTTGATGTACTCTATTCCTAGAGTAGACTTAATCGCTTTCTGCTTTTGTTGACACAACTTTATGGTATATTCTTATCCTACTTCCTAGAATAATTTTATGCTTGATTCTCACCCTTTTCCTAGATCAGGTTTATACTTTATTCCATAGTTACAAGCCTCAGACTCTCCTCGGACTCGGCAAGCTGATTTTTGACTCGGACTCGGACTGGGCGCTGAGACTCGACAAATTGAAAAACCCAAGAAATTCAAAGATTTTTAATGATTTTAAACTTCTTTCATGCATTTTTTAATAAATAAACATTAAAGACACAACAATCTCATCAAATAGAAGCACATACACAAGTTTACATTGATCACATAAGTATAAATGCAAATTTTAGGCTTGTGCTTAAGGAAATAAATAACACATTAGAAATATAGATAGTGTCAAATGTCTATAAAATTCATGGAATATGAAATCCATGTCATCAAAAGTTCAAAACATATATCAAGTTCAGCATAAAAGCTAGAGCCTAGAAGTCTAAGGCTCAGAGGAGCCAATATCAGTCAACCCCGCAACTGTCCTACGTGTGCGCCTAAGATAGGTCCTGGAACGTTCTGTAGCCATGATCTCTGCCTGTGTCTGAGGCTCAGGGTCACGCTCAGTGACATCCATATCCTCATCCACATCATCCTCGAGGAACAAAACATATTAACCCTTTTTTTCATTTAAAATAATGTCATTTTTTTTTTTAACTTATTATTTTCTGCCTGCGCGGCAGAGTCTGACCCACGGGACTTGGGAAGTCTGCGGAGTTTGACAGACTTGGCGAGTCTGCCAAAACTCAGCGAGACTCGGCCGAGTCCGAGTCCAGAGGCCATGGGCCTCGGCAAGGGCGACCCGCCTCTGGACTTTGCGAGTCTTGAGTCTTATAACACTGCTTTATTCTTGTTCTCTTTCACACTAACAGGAGAAACAATAAAATTTATCTATAAAAACACAGTTCTTTTCTCACAAATCTAGCATATGCTCATGATCTTGGAAGAACAATTGAAAAAGCTTTTGGATCGATTCCCAATTTCTACCATCTTTTAATTGCAGGCTTCCCAATTATCTCTAATTGGGTTCTCAGAATGGCCTTTTAGTGTACTTCGGCAACAGAATGCCTTACCAGAACAAATAGCTCAATTTTTTACGTGGGATGAATATTCTTTGAATTAAATACTTATCTGGCATCATTACCTTGTGACTATTTTCAACATACACTTTCTGGCTTGCTTACCAAACTTGCAGCAGCAATGGCTGCATTTGGGGCTAACGGAGTACATGGAAAAAAAAGAGTGACATAAGGCAATAGTTATTTGAATCATTGTGAGATATCTTTCATTTAAACTATTAATGTTATGCACTGTAGGAAAATACATGAATCCTGTACATTTTTCTCTTCATTTGAATTTCAAAAGTAAATACAGGTTCAAGAACAAAATTGTTATATTCACAAATAAAGGTATCTGGCAGAGTTCTTTCACAATAAATGGATGCTCACTTCGTATCCAAAATTTGGATCTGTTGGGCATTGCTACCAACAATCAACAAATACTGAAAGAACAGAAGAAAGTTGAATAAATAATATTTAGTTTACTTATTTTCTGGAGATATGTTGAAGTTGTTTATCATAGCATAATTTACTTTCTTAGACTTTGCACTTTGGCCTCTTGACAACACCAAGGATGAAGTACACAAAGTAGAGAAAGGACAAATGAAATAAATCTCAATGACATATGTTACAAGCAGGGCCACTTATGTGCTTTTTTCCCAGAATTTTTCAGCTTGGCATGTGGTTGTAAAATACAATATCTACAGAATTTAGAAGATTTTCAGTTTTAGTAGTACACTCTAAATAACGTATGCTATTTCAAACTTAATCAGAAGTTAATTTCTGGGGTTTTGAAACTATTTTTTGTTCAAGATAATATTTCTTTCTGAAGCTCATTTGAGCTAAATTAGCTCCGTTGTTATTGTTATTTACAGGAAGGACAGAATCCTATCAGTCTTAGGTCAGGAACCTCAAGGAAAAGGCTTTCTCCACACAAATGTGCTGTCCTTAAAGATGGTGATATCATAGAATTGATTCCAGGGAAATACCCTTTCAAGTATAAGAAAACATCAGAAGCTACACTAGAAGAGCCTGCATCAATAAGTCCTCGAGGAGCTAACGAGTTTTCAAATCCTTCACTTGATGGCATGGAATCAACTGAAGTTGAAAAGTTCTTTCTCAAAGGAAAGAGGCAAGTGCTCAATGATGAAGTCTTTCCCAAAAGGAGAAGACAACTGCTAGAAGATGAAGAATTTGCAAGAACTTTGCAGGTTTGCAATTTTGGCTATCACTGTCGAATGGAATGTGTCTACAAGACAATGCAAATCAGTCTACTTTTCTGAGGTTATCCAGATTTATTCATTTTATTTTGTCCAAATTTTAGCATTGATGGTCCTTTTGTCCTTCATTCTACAGACAATGCCCCTTTACAAGTGAAAAATAAATATTTGTTCATAATAAATGGATTTCTGAAAGTGGGAGGAGCTGTTCTGATTTTTTGCATTTCAGTGTATTCCATGATGCATGCAATAAATGTTTTGATATGATAATGAACTCCTTGATTATTGACTTGATGCAATTCATTATTAGAAGAGTTTCCAAGAGCTGTTTTTTGGTGTCCCACAAGCATTGCCCAACCAGGCTCACTTAGTCCTGGGCCCTGGCCATTCACCTGTGTACATTATTAGATAATTAGCCTTTTCATGGTGGTCGACATGGATGCGAGTCCTCCATATTCTCTATATTCAGATACAAATTAGTTGGGGCTTCTCCTCCATCCATGGTCTCAATTGGATTTATCTTCTTTACCAATTGGTCTTCCTTTCGCATAGTTGTTTGTAATGTTTGTAACTTTGTATTACATTCAGCTGTCTTCTCTAACATGTTAAGGATCTATGTATTTTGACTTTACTTCCCTAGCTAGTTAGAATGTTTTTCTGTTGTGCATGTAGGTGTTAACTTGCCATTTCTTGTTTCTATTTGTAAGAATTGGCTATGAAGGTAGCCACCCAAGATCTAGAGGCCTAATGGAAAGCACGACAACAAGAGAGAATAAATGTGACAAGAATAAAATGTATTCTCATCAATGATGCAATGCAAAATGGATCAACTGGATTATTATTACATAGGAGACCCCTTAGTTCTATAGCCAAGTTGAGAACATAGGAGTGCATAATATTATGACAAGTGTCGTAATCTTATGACATGGGACAAAAAGTGACAACCTATCATCCCACCTAAAGTGGAAAAGTGATCACATGATAACACCACTAAAGATGGATCACCCACCAAAGGTGGAAAAGTGCAACTATGAAAGGTGGATATGATAATGTGATAAAGGTACTAAAGGTGGAAACACCACATAAAGTGAAAATGATAACATGATAAGTCCACCTAAAGTGGGAATTCTCCAACAACTCCTATGTGGTTCCCTAATTAAGCTTAAGTGACATGTAATTAGGACCTAGGTGGAGAATAACCAAGATAAAACACCTTAATTACACCAACACTATTGTGCATTGGACCCCACAATTTTGGCTTTTATTGTTATTACTAGATTTACTGTCAAGTTCCTTGGGGCTGTTTTGGTCATCTATTAATTTAATTTCCATATTTCTCATGTATTGACAAATGCAGATTCTTGACAAAGCAAATTAGACTAGGAAGAATAACCAAGGAATTACACCTTAATGCCCCCTTAAGTTCAACTTAGGAAGATTTACACAAAAGCTAACAATGCAAGATGGGTCCCAGCTACTAGGCCATGTTAGATACCCATGAACAAATGCAATGCAATCTCTCACAAATGGAGAAAAGGAGAAAACCTAGTGGGACAAAACTCCTCCCCAAAAGAGAGATGAAAACACAAAAGAACTATCAAATAAGAATGAGAAGGACAAAACCCCATGTGAGTAAAAAGTCCCCCCATAAGAGAGAAGAAGAGAGACCAAGTAGTCCCCCTTAATGTAGAATGTGCACCAATGGTAGATGCTCCAAGTTGGATGTAGAAGATGCTACACAATTGTCGAACAACGTTCCTCCCCTTAGGAAGAAATAAAACCAAAGGCATATGAATGATGTCTCCCAAATCCTGAAAGGAAGATGTAGGAAGAAAACTCAAGATGTATGGAGTCTTTGAAAGTTGCTCAAGTGTCCCCATGTCAATACTAAAAGGTGCCCCCTCCAAATCAAGTGTACTAGACCACACTGTTGAAAAAGACAATCCAAGATCTAGTGAAAATGGATGTGGTACTCTTTCTGTCATAGTATGCACTGCCAGTGGTACTCTTTCTGTCATCCACATCTCCTGCCCCATTTGCATTTGTATATGCACATAACTCAAAATTTTCATCCTTAGGATACCATAAACCAAGATTTGCTGTGCCTTGTAGGTACCGGAAAATCCTTTTTACTGCACTTTCATGATTTTCTTTAGGATTGCTTTGAAATCGAGAAACAATATATTGCATTCATTATATCAGGTCTAGTTTGTGTCAAATACAGTGATCCTCCAATCATAGATTTGTACCTTGTTGGATTTATAGGAGCTGAATCATCCTTTAATGTCAATTTATCTGTTGTAGTCATAGGAGTGCTTACCGGTGCAAAGGTCATTATAATCAATTCCTTCTTTCTGTGAATAACCTTTACAAACTAATCTTGTTTTGTTTCTGATTATTTCACCATCTTCATTAAGTTTATTTCTATATACCCATTTAGTTCCAATTACATGTTTGTCTTTAGGCCGGGGAACTAATGTCCAAGTATTATTCTTTTCAATCTGTTCTAATTCATCTTCCATTGCTTTTATCCAATGTTTTATCCTGACATGCTTCAACAATTGATGTTGGTTCAACTTGAGAAATTAGACATACCTCTTCATTTGCCAATCTTCCTCTAGTCATAACACCTTGATTTTTATTCCCAATTATCTGATTTCTGAATGATTCAATCTTACATACCTGGGTTTTTCTGATTTCCACTTACAGGCTGCTGTTCTTCAGCCACAGTTGAGTTTTTTGATGATGCCGGTGTGACTTGTTCTTCATTTTGTTCCGGTGCAATCTGTGCCAGTTCATTTATAATCATTTCTATTGTTGGTTTAGAACCTACAGATCTTGATTCTCCTCTAAAATGTTCATCTATCTTCACATTAGTACTCTCAATGATTTTCTGCAATCTTTTATTATAACATCTATATGCCTTGCTTCTAGTTGAATAACCAAGAAATATTCTTTCATCACTTCTAGGATCAAATTTGCCAATAGACTCATCTCTCCTAATATAGTATTTGCTTCCAAATATTTTGAAGTATTTAAGAGTAGGAGTATGACCGAACCATAGTTCATAAGGGGTCTTACCGGTTTCACCTTTGATGTGAACTTTGTTGAAAGTATAAACCGCTGTATTCACTGTTTCTCTCCAGTACATATGAGGTATGTTTGCTTCCATCATCATGGTTCTTGCTGCATCCAGTATAGTTATGTTCTTCCTTTCCACAACTCCATTCTGCTAGGGTGTCCGGGGTGCTGATAGTTGTCTTTTGATTCCATTCTCCTCACAAAATGCATTGAATTCCCTAGATGTAAATTCTCCTCCTTGATCAGATCTCAAACATTTGATTTTCTTGCCTGTTTCATTCTCTACCATTGCCTTGTATATCTTGAATCTCCCAAAAGCTTCCGATTTCTCCCTGAGAAAAGTAACCCAACACATTCTAGAATAATCATCAATTATTAGCATAAAGTATCTATCACCCTGAAGACTTCTTGTTCTTGTTGGACCACATAAGTCAGTATGAATTAAATCAAGAATATTATTGGATTTCTCAGAAATGCTCTTAAATGTTGTTCTAACTTGCTTTCCCATTTGACACTCCTTACATACCGGATTATGAGGTTTCACAATCTTAGGTAAATCCCTTACTGCCTTAGTTGAACTGATCTTTACAATGCAATCAAATTTCACATGACATAGTCTTTTATGCCATAACCAACTTTCATCAATGTGTGCAATCAAACATGTCTTATCACTGGTATTCAAGTGAAAGATATTACCTTTAGTCTGATTACCGGTTGCAATCTCCAATCCAGTTTTGTTCATGATTTTGTATTTTCCATTCTTGAATTGTAATTGAAATCCTTTTCCCACTAACTGACCAACACTCAAAAGATTATGCTTTAAACCTTCAACATAATAAACATTGTCAGTGTTGTGCTTACCATCCAAAGATATAGTGCCTCTTCCTTTGATTAAACAAGCTTTGTCATCTCCAAATCTTACTAGACCTCCATGAATTTCCTGTAATGATAAGAATTTGCTTTTATCACCAGTCATATGATGCGAGCATCCACTGTCAATGATCCATTCACCCTTCAATTTTTGCTGCTAATGCCTGCTCTACCGGTTTGACAATAGGTGTCGGTGGATCTTCTTTTAATGCAACAAATGCCCATCCACTATTTGCTAGATCTTCATCAGAGTCATCTGTAACACCTTCATCTGCATAGTAACATGACTTATCTCTATTTTTCTTAAATTTGTATCTCTGATATTCAGGGTTAGGTTTATATGTTCTCTTTGCTTCCTCTCTTAGTCTTGCATGTCTATTAGGACACCTAGATGCCATATGACCAACTTTATTGCAATTAAAACATTTGAAAGGTGTTTTACCTTCATACTTCCTACTGGACCTTTAAGCATTTTCCTTGCAAATAGTGCTTCAAGTTCTTCATTTTCTCTCCTTTATCTTCAAGTTCTTTTGCATAAAGTGCTTTCCAATCAGATTTGTTAGATGATGATGATGATGCTTTGAAAGTTATATCAGTTTTGACTATAGCAATAAGACCAAATTCTTCAAGCTCAAATGCTGAAAGTTTTCCAACCAAAGTATCTCTAGATACTGATGTATTAGGCATTGTTCTCAACTCTGTAATAGCTGTCACTTTCATTTTGTAAGCCGGTGGCAAAGCTCTTAAAACTTTAGAAACAATTTCATCTTCACTTAAAGATCCTCCACAACATCGTATTCCTAAAACAATTTCATTAACTCTTTCCATAAATGCAAAATTTTTTTCATCTTCTTCCATTTTTAAATTTTCATACTTGACCCGATAACATTCCAATTTTGCAATTTTGACAGTGGTATCTCCTTCATTCAATGTTTCCAGTTTATCCCAAATAGCTTTTGCTGTAGATCTGTTTGATAATCCCATGATTTGCTGATCTGATAATGTGCTTAGAAGTGCTTCTCTTGCTTTGCAATCATTCTCCAAGTCTTTAGCCAATGTCGGTGGATGAGGGTTATTCAGAGTAGGATCAACATAGTCATTCTTTGTAACATCCCATATATCTCTTCCAATGCAGTTCGGATGTGTTTCCATTCTGATCTTCCATATACCATAGTTAGTTCCATCAAGTTTAGGACTATCCTTCCTGAAAATATTTGCTGCCATAGGATCTCCTCAAGCTGTTAGGCTTCTACAAAAAGAGGACTAGGCTCTGATACCAATTGTTAGGAACCGGGAAGGACAACTAAGAGGGGGGGGGGGAGAATCAGTTGTCAATAAATTACAACCCAAAACCAATTATTACCCACAATCAGATGATACTATTGTAGATAGTAAGTGTATACAATAATGGGGTCTGCACATGCAGAAAGGCCAACCGCCTAGAGCTCACTGCTCAATCACAAAATATGAGTCACACTGACTACAATTGGATGGTTAAATCCAATAACAATGTACTGCTTCAGAATAGCATCTACAATGCTGGATTCAGTACCGATTTAAGCTTTGACCATGAGTGCCAAACACCTTCAACCTTCAGATAATATTTGCGTGATTCGCATAAGGATCTGCTTATTTTCGCTCTTCACAATGATCTTCAATATTAGCACACACTCATCATGTGATCTTCAATAAGATCTTACAATTATTTATACAAAACCCTAAGACCTTATCATGAGGTTGGCTCACTAAAGATATTACAATTACAAAATAAGTCTTGATGCAATACAATATGTCGGCCTCAATACATTTACATATTATTCAATCAATATACCATTTCCAAAATGTGTCGTGCTGATCTGGAACATGATATCTTGTACCGGTCCATAACCTAGACCTATCTGTTGGTAAAGGCAAATATGTGAACCCGATTAGTCCAATAAGCAAAACACCAAATGTAAACATCCAATCCATGTCTTCGACATAACCAAATGATCTCCAGATGATAACAAGCCATCATCAACTTCCTGAGCTGCCGGTGAAACATATACCGGTGACTGTGCAGAAGCCAATATCCATGCTGGGACCACAATGTGCCGGTTCAACAATAAACCAATATAACCAGAGTGCCAAATCAACAATGTAGACCTCCAGAAAGATAAGTGTTGACATCAATGACAAAACCAATGCAACACATGACAAAGTCATCCATAATACCAACAACAAGCTCCCAATTAGAATCAGATAGTGGCAAGAAGATTATTCCAAACAAATTTCCATACTCAGAAAATTTCTTGACACAAATTGGAGAATTCAGAGAGGAAATTCAAAGGAATAACATCATATCCAATTTAGGGAGGACATCCAACACGTTGAGGTGGCGCCTCGTCATCTTCCAACCAATCAGATTGTTCCAAGTCAACATGTCCAAGTTCAACGAACCTGACTTATCCACAAAGGCTTCTAGAAGGAACACTCCACAATGCAACAACCTTCTATTTTATCATTGATTTATATTTAGCAAGGAGGACAAGTGTCCCCAAATGTAATTTTCTCATTGGTCGAGGGGTAGTTAGTTGTAACAAACCCTAATTAGGGTTTTATTTTTTAATCTCGGCCGTTGATTCAAAATCAATCTTGGCCATTGAATTGTAATTGAAGAGCCTATAAGTTGAGCTCACCCCTCATTTGTAAATCATGGGAGCATGACACAAAACATGTTGAGATAAGCAAATTGTTGCTTATGACTGCCAAAGTAATAAGTAATACATTGTTCAAATCATAGTTGAAAAACTCGGACTCGGCAATGACTCGGCAAGCCCAAATTTTTTAAAAAACTCGGGATTCGCAAAAACTCGGTGAAAATCTCGGCAATAATTTGACAACTTTATCGAACATTTGAAAACATATAGAATCATAAATACATATATTATAATTAAATATATTAATTAAAATCAATATATATATATATTAAAAATTTAATATATATGTTATAAATTAATTAAAAATAAGTATATTTACATTTAAAAAATGTTATAATATACAGTGTTCCACGGGCGTTGGGGACGGGGGGACTGTTGTGACGTTTTCACACATTGCCCCATTGCAAATGGGGACCCCCTTCTTTCTAGGCCCTCCCGTTTTTTTTGGCTTGCGTTTTGTGGTCTTTTCGCAGCAGTTTCGTCAGTCTATCTGCTTTGCAAGTGTTTGGGGGTCATATTGATTAAATCTGCTTTTTGTTTGAGCGAATTCGGCTAAGTCTAGGACTCGTTTTGTGAATTTTAGGGTTTTTGCCTTCTGTCCTAGATTTTAGGGGTTCCTGTTAGGGTTTCGGGAAAACTAAGCATACGACTGGAATCAGGACCCTTCAAGGGACCTCCCAGTAAAATTTGAGCCCAAACGGAGCAACTTTCTATTTTTAGAAAGTCCCTATTTTTTAGGGATTTTTTCGAGTCCTGGAATGTCGCCATTTTGCCAAAAATCAAACTTACTATTTTTAGTAATTTCTATTTTTAGTAAGTTTCTATTTATAGTAAGTCATTCCTGCGTCCTGTTTTAGGCTCCAACTCTGACATTTTGGAAAGTTTCTATTTCGGGAAAGTCTATTTGTGGCAGGATCAAGCTAGCAGACAGCGAAGAATCAACATGCACAATCACTTCTAAATCTGGAAAGTTGAAAGCAGACAGGCAGGGGTCTAAAATGGTTAAGTATGAGAATCATCCCTGAAGTGGAAGGCACAAAATTGTTCTGAGTCTGGAAAATCCACCTTCAAAATCCCAAAGTGGCATCTCAGCACAGACAGTGGTCAAAATTTGGCTAAGTTTGGATCTCCTATTCCAGAAGAGGAAAGCAAGCATGATCATCCAAGTCCAGAAATTCACATCAATCCACCAATGTCATCCTGATCCGAAAATGGCCTGAAATTTGACTAAGTCTGGAAATTTGGAAGATCTTCCAAAATCCAGAATTTGCATTATAATTCCTATGGACCTGAAACCACTCTCAAACATCCTGAAAGTATATATGAAATACCACTTATACTTAAATGTTATATTTCATATATATATCCTGACGAAGAGCCTGAAATAGTGGAAAAATCCACCTCTCCATGGACATCTCCAAAATGCGCCCAGGTATGGGCTAGGGCGCTAAAACCAAGAAGTAATTCACAAGTGCAATTTTCCGCCTCTCCATGGACATCTCCAAAATGCGCCCAGGTATGGGCTGGGGCGCTAAAACCAAGAATGAATTCACAAGTGCAATAATCCACCTCTCCATGGACAGAGCCAAAATGCGCCCAGGTCTGGGCTGGAGCGCTGAATCCAAGAAGTCATTCACAGAGAGAAAATTCATGAATCCTTGGCGTGGTAAAAAAAAAATTTCGTCCAAGCAAAGAATTCAAAATTCTGCCTAAGGCACGGAATCCAAGGAGTCAAGGAGGAATAAAAAGAAGAATTCCCCTCGGGCGAATTTCCAGTTATGCTATTTTTAGACATCAAATCCCGGCCAAATATGGAAATTTTTATAGATTCAGAATCGGGGTGAAATTCTTCATCCAATGAACCTGGCTCCTAAATTTTAGGAGGATCCCCAAAAATAGGGATGTTGAAAAGGAGACATGTGAAAATTTGGCTAAGTGATGGAAATTCCTTCCTTCAGGACATAATTCCAGGAAAGGTAAAAAATTGACTAAGTGTTGGAAATTCCTTCCTTCATGACAGAGTTCCTGAAAAAGGTGAAAATTTGGCTAAGTATTGGAAATTCCTTCCTTCAGGGCAGAATTCCAAGAAAGATGAAAATTTGGCTAAGTATTGGAAATTCCTTCCTTCCCGACAAAATTCCAAGCAAGGAAGAAATACACCCAAGGATGAATTGAACATAAAATTTCTAAGGCAAGGAAGGAATCAGGGATGAATTGAACAAGAAATTTCCCCTCCAGGGAAAAAATTGAAAAATCCATTCTCGGGCATCAAATCACATCCAAATTTCAAAAGTTTTACAGATTTGGATTTGTAGGAGAATTTTCTCTCTCCTGGACAGTGGAACCCCAATTCGGAAATTTTCCTAAAAAATAGGAAATGTGCAGAATTGATAAAAAAACCTTCTTCAAGCAAGGAAAGTTGAGGAGACTTCAAGAAAATTCTTCCTGAATCGAATTTTCCCTCCAACAATTCCAGATGTGCAGGAGCGGATATACGACGGCAGAGTCCATTTGCATGGCGAGGATCTATTGAACGTATGGCAGTATGGTGGCACATTCATTGCCGGAATATTTGACCAAATGGCAACCTGGTCATTGCATGTTGAATTTATGGCAGATTCCTTTTGCATGCAGCCGCCGCATGTGGAAATGATGGAGCATTTATGACATAATGGGGTGATTTTTGCATGAATGAATATTCAACGCATGTTGGGCGAATTTGAAGGAGGTGGTGCATTTAATGCGCAGTGGATGCTATTTTGGGTACTTTTGAATTTATTGTATATGGGCATGATGGGTTATTAATTGGAGATTCCCACCTTGTTGCATCATGTGTGGAGAATCTTTTAGGGAAAACCCTAATTAGGGTTTGCATGTAATCATGGCCCGAGGCCTATATAAAGGGGTGACCCCCTCATTTGTAAAGGAGGGAGCTTTGTATGAAATTGTTGCGATGAGTTTTTGAGAAAATAATAGTGAGACATTGTTCTCTGATGGTGTCCACTTAAATTATTTTTTCAAAGCTTGCATGGTTTCACCTTCCTCGCTTAGATTAGAAATAGTAAAGTGCTTTGATTTCAATGGAGAATGTAATGGTGTTTGATGAATTTCCATGGTTCATACTTTTTGCATCTTGCTGATTGTAAGTTGCAGTGTAAAGTTAGTCTGAGCCCCCTGAATTCGTGCTAAGTTCGATTGTGGATAGTCATTTGGATTGCGCCGTGTTGGGTATTCAAATGTACTTTCTCGATATGAAAATCCTCCAACATCCTCAGAAGATTGCACCGGTTCCTGCGGAGTTGTAGTTTATCTTGGCGAAGCAGAGCTTGGTTTATTTGGAATTTGTCCACCAGAGCACTATTCATTGTTATCACTGCCCTTAGGAATAGATTTAGATCCTTCTGAACCCTTTCCCTTTTACTTTCAGTTCATTCGAAGCAGCAGCATCGCAGAATTGCCATATCCAATGATGGAGTTCCAGCCACAACAAAGAAGTGAAAGAACGATGCACACGTAAGGCCCCTTGGATTACCAGCAATCACATCAGCCAACTGAGTCACGTCCACGCATCGAAGGAACCTTGGAGTCGATTGTTTGAACTTCTTGCAATCTTAGCATGCAATCGTACTTTGATCAAGAGAGAGTGAAGTGACCGTTAGGCAACTTTATTCTGTGTTCGACGCTGTCATAAAAAACACGTCAACAGAGACCAAGGGCCTAAATTTGGGGACGGCGGCGGGGGATGGCGGGGTGGTGGTGCTCATATACTTATACATATACATATAGTACTTGAAAAACTAGTTTTGAAAAGATGTATAACAGTATAACAGTATAAGAATTAGATTTCAAATGAAACTATAGGAAATACCAAGATTACGTAGATTAGTAATACTAATTGCTAAATGCTAAATGAAATTTGACAAATGAAATTGTCAAATTGGAGATTTCTCATTTCTATCATATGAATATCGAAAAAGGAAAACAAAAATACGAATATCTGATGCCATTGCAAAGTCTATAATAATAAAGATGATTACATGATTCATCATTACAATGAGTAGCCAAATACAAATACCGAAATACGTGTAGCAATAGCATTACAAAAGAGACTAGAGTCAAAGACAAAATGACAAAACTCAAAATGTAGCTAATGGAGGCCTCTAATCATCTGCGAACTCCTCCTCACTGGAACTGCTGGACTTCTGAAGATCAAGGTCCCTCAAGCTCACACCAACTAGCCCTGCATCTGAAGTGGTAGGATCATCCTCATCAATCTGTGAAGGCTCCTCTGGCTCTACATCCCATCGTGCCGCTGGACTCTCCTTGTACACAAGTGTCTTGCGGTCCATGAGACGCAAAGCCCTACGTACAGCCACAAGCTTCTCTGCTCTCTTAGAGGTAAGTCTGTTCCTCTTAAGAGAGTGGATGAAGCTATATGTAGACCAGTTCCTCTTAGCAGCTGAAGAACTGGAAACGTGGGATAGCAGACGGATGGCTAGAGTGGTGGTCAAAGATTTCGGGCCATGACAATTCTACCATAAAAGTGGGTCCTCCTGTGCCATAGTGTCTATATCCATCTTTGCCGCATCTGAATAACCTCTAAGAGTGGCAAATCTTCCCCACTCAGTGCGCATTGTGCCGGCATCTCTGGAATCAAACATCTTCTCTATGCACCTAAAGAAACCCGCCTTCACCTCATCATCTTGTTTCGGTGTCAGTCTACCCAGTCTAGCCTTGTACCACTTAGGATCCAAGGCAAAGGCAACCATATGCAAAGGAGTGTTCAACTTGTCCCATCTACGTTGAATGATAGGCTGGATTTGCTCATTGTAGAATGCTAAAGAGGGGTCCTTCACTTGCACAACAACCCTCATCTAGTCAAGCATAGAGTCAATGCACTCATACACCTCTCCAAGGTTAGGTGCATCCCCATCCCCATATCTGATCACCTGGAATAGTGGAGAAATGATGGAGACAATGTATTTCTCATCAGTCCAAAACACATCACTCTTCACTCTCTCCTTCACCCTTCTCCCTTGCTCTTTCTTGGCCTCAACCCACCTATTCCACTCATTAGTCATAACCATGAGTTGCAATGCCTCATGCAACTCAATCATTCTCTCCAAGAGAATGAAATAGGGTGCATATCTAGTCTTAATTGGTTTCAAGAACTCCTCCTTCGCGAAGGTCCTGAAGAGTGCATGTGAAGTGTGGTGGTTGCAGATAAACATCTGCACATCTCTTGCATCGATGACCACTCCTCTAATCCAGTCTATCTTCCCCATGTCCTTGAGTGCATTGTTCATGGCATGCACACAACATGGGGTCCACCAAATGTGTCTATAGGCTGCCTCAACGAGTCTCCCTGCTGCTCTACACACATGGGCTGCATCTGTCACTACTTGGACCACATTTTGTGGCCCAACCTCCTCAATAGCCTCCTTGAGGACCTGAAACTGGAAACCAGCATCTTTACGATGCCCTGTACAATCAACTGCTCTAAGGAAGTATGGGCCCTTTGCGCATGTGACCATGACGTTGATGAGTGGACAATGGCTAATGTTTGTCCACCCATCCATAACTATGCTGCACCCCGATACCACCCAACATGCCTTCATCTTCTCCATCAAAATATTGATCTTGGAATAGCATTTATCCAAGATCGAGGTCCTCATTTTCGTCTCCCCTGGTGGCACATAAGATGGTCCTCCCTTGGCCACCATAGCCATCATCTCCCTATAATAAGGAGACCGTGTAACATGAAATGGAATACCATTGGCAAAGAAGAACTTGCCAATGGATTCATCTATCTCATCTCTAAGCTGCACATTAAACATATCAGCAATGGGGTTGCTCTGTGGTGTCTGCAACCTATGTTTCCTAGCCCTGGCGGCAATAGAAGTGGAAGTGGATGGAGATCCAAACATCATTTCTCCCGTCTGCGAAGCATGAGAAGTATGTGGCACATTCTGGTTGCCCTGAAGTGCTGCCCTAGCAGACAAAGTAGTAGGCATTGAAATATTTGTGTCATCTGGAACCCCCCAAAGCCTGTTAAACTCAATTCTGTATTGTATATTTTTGGCTTCCTCCAAAAACTTACAATGTTTCACGCCTTTTCCTCTCAAAAACAAAAAGTGTGCATTCACCCTACTGATGCTACCGAACCATTCTGTGTCACAAATATTGCACTTCCACTTCCTTGTTCCCCCACTTGAATGTGATGTGCCTTGTACTGATATTCGTGAAGCAAACTGTTTTAGAGGAGACTTAGGATCAAAATGACCCCTAGCATATGGTGCCAACAACTCTGAAGGGCAACCTATACTAGCTGGTGCACTCGCCATAGAACTAGATTGGGCTCCAGGATCAGCCCCATGGTTACCCCCCTCATTTTCAGGTTCATATTCTGAATCATTCTCACTATGAGAATGGATTTCCATGTCATCTTCACTCATGCCTTGGGAGCTCATTGTGAAATTGACACTGTATTTCACAAAATAAAAATAAAAATAAAATCAGCCTAGTTTAACAATATATATTATATTTAAATTTTTTTTTCCTATTCATCTCAAAATGAGATTTGATGTTGAATCTTGAGGGCAAAATGATGAATCATTTTGCCCTCAAGATTCAACATCAAATCTCATTTTGAGTCTTGAGATGAATAGGGAAAAAAAATCCAAAAATGACATAGAACAATGAAAATCAGAAAATAAAACAAAAAAAAAACAAGAAAAAGTTGAAAAACCCTACCTTGTGCTTGAAAAAGCTCTCCAAAATGTAGAATAATCTTCTTCTTTCTCTTCTTCTTGCTTCTAGCAGCTCCTATCACGCTTGCAATTACTTTTCTCACCCCTTCAATCACTCTTCTTCAAGTTTTTCCTCCTCTTCAGCTTGCTGGAAAAAAATTCAGTTTTCCAAAATGAGAGTGAAATCTAAAAGAAACATGCTTTTGTGTTGTTTGGGGGGTAGGGTGGGGCCCACGTCCAATTAGGGTTACCCCTTAACCCCCCCAAAAGGCACATGTTTTTTAAAAATTGCCTTTTCCGGGTGCTTTTGACGTGGGAACGCGGGAGACGCCCAGATGTCTCCCCGGAGACGTCTCCGCGTCCCGGTGGCGTTTGGGTGGCGGTGGCGGGACGGCGGGGGACGTTGTGTCCCCGTCCCCCCTGGGAGACGCAGAGACGTCTCCATGTCCCGGCGGCCCGACGGCGTTTGGGTGGCGGTGGCGTGACGGTGGGGGATGTCGCGTCCCCGTCCCCCCGTCCCCGAGACGTTTCTGACGGGGGGACGCACCCAAAAATGGGGGGGACACGTCCCCATGGAACACTGATAATATATAAATATACAACTTTTTAATTTGTAATTTTTAAATTTTATATTATTTTTAATTTGTAATCATATTATATAAATGTTAATTTATAATTTAATAAATCATAATCGTGAAACAAATTCCACATAGTTTTAATAGTAATATATTGCAAACTTTTAATCATAAAAAAATATATTTTATAAATTTATCCTACCAATTGTTTAAACAAATTCATCCTAATTATAAAAATTAAAATACATTGTGAGTCTACCTTTGAGCTCTTTTCTAATTTGCGATTCAAATTCATCATTTTATTCATGAAACAATTTTTTGCGAATACAAATATACTATATAGACATGGCCTTCCGTCGAGCCATTTTCCACCTGGTATCTCTGCAGTATTTCTGCGTCAAAAAAAATCTCCCGTCGCAACGTAAATCGCTAAAAAAGGCATATAGATTTTAGGGTTTAGAAATGCAATTGTAAAATCACCTCTGTCGCGACTAGGAAAGGGTTTAAAATGAGTAATGCAATTTAGGTTTTGCGAGTTAACGTTTTTGTTTTGTTTTTACTGCTGATTTTTCACCCAAAACCCTGTGATTTTTAGCGAATTTTTGCTGTTATACTCGCTGCGAGTTAGGGCAAAACTCGTCCGCGAGTTTTGCAGCAAGTGACTCGCGGTCGAATATGGCTCGTGAGTACTCACGAGTCTGCTAAAAAATCGCAGAGTTTTTCAACCATGGTTCAAATTGATGGTGATTACTTATCTTATTTTGGAGTTTGCATGGTTCTTATCCCTCATCATAGTTTAGATTTTATTTCATGTATGTTAGATGATTGCAAGATCTGATAAGTATTGATTTATGGTGAATCTTCGCTCATACTTTTGATGAACAAATGATTTTTGTTCATTGTGTAAAGTTAGTTTGAGCTTACTTTGTGGATGCTTAATTTCTGTTTGGATGAATATTGTTCGATTTGATGGTAGTTATTCATGACGTGAAAATCATAAGCACATCCCATGAAGATTGCATCCACTTTGTGTAGTCGTCCTAGCGTGGCGAAGCAAAGTGTTGTTATTGGATTCATCTGGTCAATACCTTCTCTTGAATTCTTAGGAATAGATTAGAACCTCTTAACCCTTATCTCCTTTTCAGTTTTCTTAAAGTCTATGATCCAAGACCCAATCGATAGAGCTTCATTGTGAATTGAACAATCCAAGCATAAGTCCCCCTTGTATTTCAGCATACATGACCAAGGAAGCTACCCAACATAAAGTCGCTTGTTCGCATATATAAACCTTGGAGTTGCCATGTGGTCTTTCTCGTGCAATCTTGGCATACGTAGTGATTTTGATTAAGAGAGGGTAGAATGTCCTTGACATTTTATTCTAATGTTCGGTAAATGATAAAACGTACACCAACAAGACCTAGGTGGAGAATAACCAAGGTAAAACACGTTAATTACACCAACACTATTATGCATTGGACCACACTTTTGGCTTCTTACTGTTATTACTGGATTTATTGTCAAGTTCCTTGGGGCTGTTTTGATCATACATTAATTTAATTTCCATATTTCTCATGTACTAACAAATGCAGATTCTTGACAAAGCAAATTAGACTAGGAAGAATTTTTTATATCTTTATGTATAAAAAGAAAGTACATATCTGGCTTTAACCCAGAATAGCTGAATTCTGTTCTCAAAACATTACAATTTCCCATATTTGATATGAGAACTATCAGTGTGATGCTACAACGGATATATCTGATTTCTGCTTCTGAATCTGAATGCCCTTCAGGCACCTCTTTTGTAGTGAGATAAGCCAAGTCACTGTGTCATGTGGTTACACTCTTGCTGCACCTTTTATTTGGTGTCAAAACGGTAGGTGGTTTCTTGGGCAAGATTGAAAAGCCTGCAACATATGGGAACACTTGGCTGTCTTTGTGGCAGCCTGCTATGGTTTGGGCATTTCTTTGACAAAAGTGGTGCTGAAAATCTTTTACTTGATGGCCTTTAAAATTTTGGATAACCATCTACACTCATTCCTTTGCTCCTTCGATTTGACTGTTGAGGTTAAAGACTGAAATCATGCTTGAACTATTTGCTATTTTTTTTTTATGTTTTTACCTTTCATTCATCTAGTTATATTTTGTGTGCTCACAAGGCAATTTTGAGACTTTTTAAAAACTTTGCAATTTCTTGAAATGTCTTTTGGTGGGTTATGAGATATGTGTCTTCTAGCCATTTTTGCCAACTTTTGTTTTTGTAGGGTACCATGGGAATGCACCCCTCCCTCAAACCCATGTCCTTGTCTCTTTGGCATCACTGGGACAGTGGGATGACAAGGTACACATTGGCTGTTCCATATGATCAGGAAAACTGGGGATGTGACCCTGGGATGATGTCCATGGGGGCCTAATGTCTGAGGATGTTGGATGGTCAGACACCCCCCTAGCAGTTGCAACTTTTTAAACAAAACAAATAATACCATACAAAGAGAAAGTGTATGATTGCATATGATTGTATAACTTCTGAATGATTGCTTGGAACTACAAAATAGAAGTGTACAACTGTTGAATCATTGCACACAACTATATAATGAAAGTGTAATAACAAAATACATTTCTTACTCTTTTCATCAATAGGAAATTGTGTGGCCAAATGAAACTATGGAAATAAAATTTACAGTTTAATGATTGCGTACATCTAAGGAATGAAATTGCATATTTGTTGAATGACAACAGACAATGTTTACCCCTTTTTGTCAACGGACAATCTTATGACTGCATACACCTATAGGAGAGCATACATTTATAAAATGTGCATGTGGATGTAGAATGAGCTAAAGCATGATCAGTTGTAAAATGAAATCATGCATATGTCAAATGATAGTATAAGTTGTAGGAAATATATGTTGTCACTCCTTTGAGATAGGAAAACTCCATTTGTTGTCCCACGAGTCTTGGAGTTGAGGCCGTTCTCTCTCTCTTGTCAGCCTCTGGCTGGTAATGGAATGAATCAGTGGTTGATCAGGATGGTTTATCCTCTATAGCTGGTAATTAGATGAATGGCTGTTGGATTGAGTGGTAGGTGAGCATGAAGGAGACCAGCAATAGAGTAAAGGCAGGCATTCATCTATAATTTTGTAGCCTTGGGGCCTTTTGTTATAATGAAAACATTGAACAATGAAATCAAAGATTTCTATATTTCATTTCTGCTTTACTTGAATCAATGAACATGTTACATTGAGTATCAAATTTGATACATAAAATGAATGCCTCAACTTGAGTTCTAATTTCATATATATGTATATATACATATAAATATATATTGTGTAATATATACATATGTACATGTATATACGCTTATATATGTATAATATTTATTCATGTAGACATATGTATGTCTATATAAATTATATTATAATAGATTTGTACATAATGTACATGTTAGTGTTAATTTTGTGACCCAGATCAGCAATCAGATTTTCAGTATTTAATTGTTTGTTAACATTAAGTAAACTATAAACAAGTAAATGAAAGAATGAAAGCAAGTGCACAAGAGACCAACACAAATACCCTGGGAAAACCTCCAAGGAGGAAAAACCCAACACTAAAGACCCACTGATCAGATTATGTATTCAATCTTAATTGTACCAATACAATTACTTAGCTGGTCACTTCAGATCTGCTCTTCTAACATGTCAGATCTGCCCTTCTTAGAAGTTTGCATCGGGTCTGCTCTATCACCGAAATTAGGAATACCAAATGCCTTTAATCTCCTTGAATAAATTCGCCCAATTCCCTTGTAGATTTCGCACACTTTGGTTGCAGAAGAATTTCGCTAGTTGCATGAGTGATGAAAAAATGAATGAAATGAGATTGGCAATTGAACTTTATTTATAGGAAAACACTGAATGGGTGCCGGAAACGCCCATAATATATGCCAAAAGAAATTTTCATTGAAAACTATCCCCACTCGTTAAAACGTTTACACAATATATTTCCATTAGAGCAATGCCTCAATATCACCTTATACCACACGAGCTGCCAACACTAAGGAATACGTAGCAGTCGTGCATATATACCCGATACCTTATTTGGTCTCCAAAAATAAAATCGAACCACACAGCTACATAAATGATTCAATTCGACTTAATTTTCCTTGCCTCTAGATGCCAACACTATGATTTTTAATAAATACATCTTCATTCCACACTCCGCCCAGAATGAAAGCCACGAATGTGGTCATAAAAAAACGTTTTTGCACAAATCATAGCGGCAGACCATACTCTGACCTCTGAATATTTAACGCATCCATAAAGTCATTTTCCTTTTTGAAAACAAAGGCCATCGATGCAAGTAAATACTCCGACGGCACCACTCCCATATATTAAAGACCACGACTCCAAAAAAAAAATCACGACTTCCTCATATTTGCACAGCCTTAAACTTAAAATTTGTCGTGAAACAATCTCCATTTCAAAGGAATTAAAATTATTCTGAAAAAAGAAGAGGCTGCTGCCACACACCACTAACCAAACATAGAATATTAGAATTGTTGCCTGAAAAAAATATTGAACCAAATAGAGATGTGGGGCTCTTAGAATATTCAAACCAGAACTTGCCAAACTGATGATGTGGCAAGTTTTCTTGACTTGGCAAAAACTTCTGATTTAGCAGCTGACATATGCCAAGTAGACACACAAGTTGGACAAGCAGGCACACAGACTGCTCAAGCAAACACACAGGCAGGTCAAGCTGGTCAAGCTACTCAAGCAGGTCAAGCTGGTCAAGCAGGCAAACAAGTAGACAACTCAACCAAAATGCAATCTCGAACTCAATTAAGCCTTTGACATCAATGACAAATAATCCAATAGACCTTTCCAACATACCTTAATTCGTAGGATGAAAGACTGCTCAAGCAAACACTCAGGCAGGTCAAGCTGGTCAAGCTACTCAAGCAGGTCAAGCTGGTCAAGCAGGCAAACAAGTAGACAACTCAACCAAAATGCAATCTCGAACTCAATTAAGCCTTTGACATCAATGACAAATAATCCAATAGACCTTTCCAACATACCTTAATTCGTAGGATGAAAATTTTTGGGGTTTAAAAATTTTAGGGTTTAAAAATTTTTGGGTTTAAATATTTTTGGGGTTTAAAAATTTTAGGGTTTAAAATTTTTCAGAAAATGACTGAAAAAGATAGGATAAGAAAATAGATTTAGCACAAAAAAGACATGAAATCTTTATTAAAGAGTTGTTCAAAACTAGTTTCGCCTATTGAAGGCTCATTAGTTGAACTCAGAAAACAAAGAAGACATGAAGAGGAGATAAATAGGTGTGGAGACAAATCCACTAGCTATTACAACTTCCAAAAGAAATTGTTGGAAGGAGGCCGTTACATGACCGTTGGAATTCTCATCGAAAAAAACTAAATCTGGAAAGAGAAAAAGAATAATTCCGAAATTTCAAAAAAATTCTTAACACATACAAAAATTCAAAATCTTCCATCTCTTGGTAATTCTAGAAAGAGCTTCTAGAATTACCCAGGGTCACCTTGGGAGCTTTCCGGGAGGTTACCCATCCGAGTGTTGACCCCATCGGAGCGCACTTAACTGCATCGTTTTGTGTGCCTGTGGGATCATCTGGACAACAAGTGAATATGCAAAGTGCATTACAACAAGAGAAGGAAAGATTAATGAGAAGAGAATCTGCTCCGAGTGATGAAGGAGCGGAGTCTTCTGGGATTATGCCAGCAAATCCGTGGATGGGGAATATGGCATAGCGCGGGAACGTTTTGGCAAAGCTGAACAGTTCAGGGTTTAGGGCAGCCCCCAAGTTCATCGTTTTAATCGAAAGACTAAAATCAAGTTTGAAGACAAGGGGGGTCGTCTTTTTTGTTTTCGAAGTAGAAATCCGATGCAGAAGCACAGACTTGTCCTTCGGAAGTACTTTGTGAAAACATGGAAGTAGAAACTTTCTGGGGTATTCTCGAGCTCGAAGTCTCTGATACAGGAGCTTTTTCAACTTGACAAAGCTAGAGGGATCTGATTCGCGAAGCAAGTATCTTTGAAGCTCATTGATGACAAAGGATCTCTTCTGATGCAAAGGGTGCCAAGAATTGAAATCAGGACCTTTGAAAGAAGTAATGTCCAAAAGCACTGCAGAAGAGCTAGAGATGCATGGAGTGATTTTGATCTCAGGGGAGATGCTCTGATAAGCGGAGAAAAACTCATGGAGAGAATCGGCCAATCCAGACCAAATGCCAAAAGCATCATCAATAAGTCGCTTGTAGAAGATCAAGTGAGATGTGTCCACGATTGAACAAGCTTGACGTTCTAAAAAACAGAGGAACAAGCAAGTATAAACGACATCAAAATTGCTCCCCATGGTGGTACCCCTGATCTATCTGTAAATTGAACCATTGAATTCCAAGAAATGGTTGTGAAGGACCAACTCAACAAGTTTCATAATCAAAATGATTAGCCGGGGGTCGAGATTGTGTTCAACAAAGTAAGCAGAAACCAGACTCTTTAAGGCAAAAAATCCCGCAGAAGTGGGAGTGCTAGGATATAGAGATTCTACATCAAAGGTGAACAAAATGCAATCTCGAGGGAGGCTGAGGGTCTGTAATTCACGAAGCAAAGACAAGGAATCCGAGAGATGGTTACGTTGACACAAAAGAATAGGGTAGAGGAGATAGTGCAGGAGCTCGGAGGTTGGCTCTAAAAGATAACCAGTGTAAGAGTAGATGGGTCTACCAACCAAAATCGGCTTATGGATTTTGGGTAAGAGGTAAAAAGCACATGGACGTGCTTTCGAGACCAGAATCTGCAGAAGAAAGTTCTTGACACCTTTAAGGAAGAAGGAAAACTTCTCAATCAAGAACATAAGTTCCCTGCGCATGAACTCCCATGGAACTTTAGAGACTGTAGCATAAACAACAAAGTTAGATAGCTGGTGAATACCTTCATCTCTATACCAAGACAGATTCAAAACAACAAGACCCAGATTCTTGTCCGCGGGCTTGATTATGATAGAAGTCTTTCCGGAGATTCTTTAGGGCTTTAAGAAGCCGAGAAGGCAACATAGGTTGGACCCAAAAATTTTAAACCCGAAAATTTTTAAACCCAAAAATTTTTAAACCTTAAAATTTTTTGAACCCTAAAATTTTAAACCCTAAAATTTTTAAACAACCAAAATTTTTAAACCCTAAAATTTTTAAACCCCCGAAAATTTTTAAACCCGAAAATTTTGAATCCAAGCATTATTGATATCATAGCTTGCTATGTTGAGTGCCAAACTCCGCTAGGGGAAATTTGAGACGAGGTTCCTCTTACAATTTTATAAATTTGAAGAAATTTGGCAAGAATGACCTCAAAAATGAATTGAGACAACAAATTTTGTAGAGTGATGGACAACATGCCTTAAGGAAGTTGACATTGTCTCCCTATGATGGATCCAACAAATGCACTCCTCATGCTTGTGTGCAGAAATTGGACACATGCCTAACTCTTAGACCTATGACAAAGGATGAGGCTATTATGTCTGCAACCTTGCATTTGGAATGTATTGCACATGAATGTTGGTTACCATGGACTAATCACTCAATGCCATGGCCCCATCAACTTGTATGAGTTCTATGGGCTACTAATTGAGAGGTTTTATAGGAAGTATTTGGAGCTACACTTTTGTAAACTAGCTCAACTCAAACAATATGGGTCAATGGAGAGCTATGTGATAGAATTATAGAAGCTGTCAATCATGGTACCTAATATCTTAGAGAGAAGGCTAACCATGCTTTTCATAGATTTTCAAAGTCTCTCAAGGTATTGGTCAAAGCCTTTGAATCACCTTTGTTGCATGAAGCAATCAAGAGGCCCTTCACACTCGAGGTCATTGTACCAAGAAATGGGTTTCAGGAAAAAATTTCCTACCCAAGAAGCCTCTCCATAAGAATATACAAGCCACTAAGAGTTACCCATTGAGGCAAGACCTAGAGGCAAAGAACAATTTGAGAAAGAAGATATGCTTCTCTTGTGAGGAGCCTTAGTCACCTAGACACATGTTTTTGGGAAAGGCTTAGGTGTGCACATTGAAGTAGTTTGTAAAGATGAGTTAGGAGTTGAGGAATTTGAGGTGCCAAGTGAAGAGGAAGAAGAACCCAAACTTGAAGTTGATGAGGTAGAAGATAATGCAAAGGAAGATGAAGGAACCTTGTGAGGCATCTTTGCGAAGCTTTCTAGCATGCCTAGGTGTAATTCCTTTTAGATTTGAGGGGTTCGAAAAGAATAGTGAGTTACCATACTCATTGATATAGGTGCTACTTATAAATTCATAGAAGGACTACTGGCAAGGAGAGGTTTGCAATTAGAAGGCTTCAAAGGCTCTAATGTATTTGTCGTGATGGTTACTCTATTGAATGCACCCGAAAGGTCCCTCAACTTAACATTACCCTAGGCAAGTACAACTTGAAAGATGATTTTTATATAGTCAACATTGGAGACACTAACCTGGTTCTAGGTATCCAATGGTTGCATTCATTGGTGGAAGTTACACAAAACCTCCAAACCATGGAATTGAAGTTCCAATTAGAAGGAAATAAAGTGACGCTTAGGGAATGGTGAATGGAATGACAAAAATTGTGTCCAACAAAAGAATGGAGGGAATTTTCAGCCATGGATAGGTAGGCTGGATAGTGTAGTGTTTGATATTGGCCAAGCTTGAAAAACTCGGATTTTGCAATAACTCGGAAAGGCCAAATTTTTTTGTAAAACTTGGGACTCGCGCCAAAACTCGTCGAAAAACTCGGCAAAACTCGGTAACTTTATCGAACATATGAAAATACATTTTTTTTAAAAAATAATTCAAAAACACACATTTACACGAAATTTGTATAACATATATGATTTCCATGATATATAAATCAAAGTTTTTTGGTAATACATAGCAACAAATGCAAGTATCATAGCATAAACCAAAAACCAAGTGCAACATATGAATAAGAGTTCAATACATATCAACGTATCATAGTGACATAGACTCATAGAGTCATAGACCACAAAACAAGAACCTTTGAAATTCTGATTACATATCAAGTTCAAAGTTTGGTATCAATGAAAATAAGAAATCATAAATTGCATCTACGACCAAAGCTCAAAACAGATTGTGGCCGCTGGGTGGGTGGTGCTGAAGTAGTGGCAACATCCTCAACACTAACAGGTGCCTCTGATGCATGATCAACCTCCTGCTCCTCCTCCTCACGTGCTGCCACTTCCGCATCCCATTCCTCTCTTGCCCTCTCCAACTCACTCAGCTGCTCATTAGTAAGGAATGGATCCAAATCATTATCAACATCATCAGGAGAAACAACCCATTTTGCTGCATATGGATCAATGTCATCCAAGTCAAGTGCTTCATATGAATCTTGCCCTAGCACCTTCTTCTCATGTAATCGAATGTTGTACCGCACATAGACAAGATCATTCAAGCGTTGTTGAGTCAACCTATTGCGCTTTTTTGCGTGGATGTTCTCAAAAACACTCCAGTTGCGCTCACAACCAGAAGCACTACATGGCTGTGATAATATGCGGATGGCAAGCTTTTGAAGATTAGGCGTTGTGGCACCATAATCTTCCTACCACAAATCTGCAAGGATACAAAATGTCATTTAAAACTTGTAAAGATTTCAATAATCTTAAAGAGAGAAATAAATGGTTAAAATTAACATATGTTTTTTTTACCTGGTTGTAAGGTGGCTCTCCTACGTTTGCAATCAGGTGAAGAAAACAATTCTCCTAAGGCCTTCTTATAGCTCTGCAACTCATCAAGTATTAGGTCTCGAAGGATCTCATCATCAACTAATCTCCGAATGCATGTGTCAAGGCCAATTCTAACCTTTGCATCTGCTCTGAAACTCGGAGAGTAAAAAAACTTGGGATTCAAGAAGTAGGCAGCAGCATGAATATGTTGGTGGAGTTGATGGTTCCACCTCCGATCAATTATGCGCCATATGGGTTCATACTTGGTCTTGTTTGACCCATACAAGTGTTGAATAGCCTCTTTGGCCTTATCCATGGCCTCGTATAGATACCCCATGGAGTGATGATCCCCATCCACCATTCGTAGCACCCTCACCAACGGTTCCGACACCTAGATATAAAAATTCTAACAAAATCAGCAGATTGAAATATTAGAAAATTAAATAATAAATCATCAATTAAAGTTTCAAAACTTACATTGATGATCTTCTCCACTATCTTAGCAAAATTAGCATCAAAAATGGCAATCGCAACCTTCTCTGCTTCAGGCTTTGTAGCATAAGGACTCCCCAACCATCTTTCACTCACGAACATCTGCTTCAGGTTGGGCAATGTAGCAAGTATGCTTTGCAAGGTGAGGAAATTGGTAGCAAAGTGTGTGACCCCCGATCACACAAGATCCTTACCTTCAGTGTGCTCTCTCATAAGATTCAGGACCCATGTGTGATTGTAGATGTATTTGGTGATATTCCTTCCATCTTCAACCACTTTCTTTACCCAACTTAGTTTCCCTATGTCCTCAAGGAGCAAGTCAAGACAATGGGCAGCACAAGGGCTCCAAAATAATGTCGGATGTCTAGCCATTAGAAGTCTGCCAACTGCCACATATACAGCTGCATTATCAGTCACAACCTGGATGACATTTTGCACTCCCACATCCATCACCACCTCATCCAACATGTTGCACAAGGTCTCCACATTCTTCACTTCATTGGAGGCATCAATTGATTTTAAAAATACTAACTGTCCCCCTGAAGCAACTAGAAAGTTGATGAGTGTCCTATTCCTACCATCCGTCCATCCATCAGAAAGAATGGTGCAGCCATTCTTTTCCCAAATAGTCCTTTGCTCTTCCACTAATGCATGAGTGTTTTGGACCTCATCCTACAATAACGGTCCACTTACCTCGTAACGGCTTGGGGACTTGAACCCCTTACCTGCCACAGTCAACGCGATGACCAATTGGTCCCAAGATGGACTAGAAATAGCATTGAACGGAATATCGTTGTAGATAAAAAATCTAGCACACACCACCTTGGCTTTTTGGTGAGCCTCTTTATTCCATGCAGTGCCGAGCAATCCAGGTTGTGCACCAGGAGTGTTACGTAGAATAAAGAAGTTTTCCATATTGCTGTCCAAAGTTCCCTTTGCTCGTATCCGTGGCCCAAGGGAAGAACTAGATGTCCCCACATCTGTATGTGACTCTATGGAACTCATATCTGCCCTTGGCGCTGCCATTGCCTCTACTGTTCTCTTTTTTGTTGCCTTCCTTTGATCATATGCTTCAAGCGTTGCTATTGCATCTATTGTAGCCTGTTCAGTACATTCCGTACAACTTGTGGTATCTCAGCATTGAATTTTTGCAAGGTGATATTTAAGCCTATTAATGCCACCTTTTACAATTTTTTGGCAATGGTTGCAAAAAACATCTCCTCGTTTTGGACCTGGTCTCGCATGTTTCCAACAAGGGTCTCTCTTTTTGCCACCAACTTTAACTGTAGAAGCTGAATCCATTTTCTTTCAAAAAGGCGTGGAAAAAAACCTAGCCAAAGAGAGACAACATTTAGAGATCAATATCATTGTTAACAAAAAAAATCACGAACATCCAAAAATTACAATGACATTACACAATTGACAGTCATTTCAAATGACTATGTATTACACAGTCATTTCACAATTGACTGTGTAATACACAGTCATTAATGACTGTGTATTACACAATCATCAGTCATTTGAAAATGACTGTGTATTTCACTGTCATTAGTCATTTGAAATGACTGTGTAATACACAGTCATCAATCATTTGAAATGACTGTGTATTACACAATCATCAGTCATTTGAAATGACTGTGTTACACAGTCATTTGAAATGATAGTGTATTACACAGTCATTTTAATTGACTGTGTATTCATAGTCATTTAAAATTTTAAAACACAGTCATTTTAATTGACTGTGAATACACAGTCGATTAAAATGACTGTGAATTCAAAATAAAAAAATACAATCAATTAAAATTAATAGTAATAGTGTAATACTGAAATACAAAAATGAAAAAACAAATACAAAATCACAATAGTTTTTTACAAAATACAAATCGTACAAAAATTAAAAACAAATACAACTTCGAATCTTGCTGCAAATGCAAAAACATCTAAGAAAAATCACGAATAAAAACCTGGTCGCGCGTGCAAATGCAAACCCTACTGGAAATTGCGTGGCGTTTTTTGCCTTCCGGAGTCGCGCGAAATGGAATAAAGACTTAGGTTTTTTTTTTGCCTGTGACTTAAGTTGCATTTTTCTCGTGTTTTGTGCCGCGTTTTTGGGTGGGTTTTGGCGATTAACGACAAGTATTCGCCAAAAAATTGCGGCGATTATATGAAAAAATCGTGCCGAGTTTTTCCGCAAGTAACTCGCGCGCCATTAGGGCTCGCGATTACTCGCGAGTTTTCGAATGGCTCGCCGAGTTTTGCATCTTTGATATTGGCAATCAACTCACTAGGCAGTCAGAAGGCATACACTGAGGAGGTTCAGTAAATTTTGAGTAAATACAACATAGTTTTTAGCAATATTCCTTGTGGGAGACCTCTAGAGAGAGTTTTCAAACACATTATCAAATTATCCCTATGGTCATAATTTGCTGCTGTGTCAATGCTAGAGGCATTTGGCTGAACCACGTGTAACTATACTTACAAATTTTGTATTATTGGTTCTTCATTTGCAAGTTAAAAGAAAATCTCCATTGGCGTCTCAGTTGGGGGAACATGGGCAACCCAAGGGTTGATATTCTCTTCTTCAAACTTTGGGATCCATTGACTCTTTTCCCCAAAAGAGACTAGCTTCTTAATATTTTCTGTGAATTCTACGAACAATATAGTCAGTCTTCCTTTATGAGAATCTTTGAAGTGTTATCTTCGATAAAGTCCTCTTGCTGTTTTTGTACTTTTAACAAGAATTTACTGAAGCTTTGATACCACTTGCTGTGTTTGACTTTGTATACCATTTTAGAAAAAAGAATATGCAGAAAGATTAATAGTAGATATAATTATGCAGAAAAAATGGGGTCACTTGCTTCCCTTAGATGGATTGAATTTGTGAATCTGATCATGAACATTAGTTGTCACACAATGGCCATTCTCTGCATGGCATCAAATATAAAATGATTGAAAGAGATACGTAATTTAGGTCAATGTATACCAAATGGGAAAGGAACTATTGACTTAACTCTTTATTAGTCTTAGACAAAATATGACTTAAATAATAACATGGAGAATAAACACTAAAACATAAAGCTAAGAATATGTCGTGCTTAGATACACAACATAGATCAGTTAAACTCAAAAGTTAGAGTGATAGCAGCTAAGAGGGAGTGGGAGAAGGGATAAATGATAATTTTATTTTTGGATTGGCTTTATCATTGTTCATGTTGATAGCTTGATTCTACTGTATATTGTGATATTTATGTACGGAGTGATAGCAGCTAAGAGGGAGTGGGAGAAGGGATAAATGATAATTTTATATTTGGATTGGCTTTATCATTGTTCATGTTGATAGCTTGATTCTACTGTATATTGTGATATTTATGTACGGAGTGAGCTTAGGAGTTCATATATTTAAGGGTATCATGTAGGCAGTATTTATGAATGGAATAAACCACCCATATCACAAAATTTGCAAGCTTTATAAATATGCTTCTTGTTTGTGTGTCCAATTGAAACCTTGAGACATAAAAAATTAATTAGACAAAAAATGTCACCCTTAAATAATCAATGGCTCTAGCTCTCCTCTTTTTGATCACTTTTGGAAAAGCTTTATGCTGTTTATGTACTTGTTGGTTTTATTCAAACTTAGACTTTTCTTTTGTATATCTGAAAGCTTTATAAAGATTGTTGATTTTCTAACCCCTTGGAATGACTGAGTATACGTACCTAGAAAATGATTTTACAAGCTGAGTTCGTTTGTTGTACTTTATAGTAACTTAGAAATGTGATTTTATTGGCTTATACTAAGCAAAGAGGAGGTGCCTTATGACATGCTTAAGGTTTCCTTGAATAAATATCTATATAGCACACAAATGATTGTTATTATCATCTACATTCCTTTAATAATCATTTTTCTTGAACAAGATTTTTCATCCTTTAACAGGCTATTGAGTATGAACAAGCGTGTGCTGTTTCAAGAGACAATTATTCATCTATGAATACAACCAATTCTGGCCATCACCAAGGTCTTAGAGATATGGATGACTTGATGAAGAATGATCAATCTGAGCCAATTCGACAATTTAATGTACCTCAACAATTTCTGTCTTCAACATTTCGACTAATGCATGTTCAAGGTTTGCCCACATGGGCAAATACAGGATCGGTTACCATTGGTGATGTGATAAAGGTGTTATGCTTTTCTTGATTTTGGTTTTGTGTTCTTGTTTTTAAAATTTCTAATTTGAATGATTACTCAAAAGTGTATGCAATGTCATTCTTATAAATGCAAGCTAAGATTTTGAATACTGTTCGCAAATGCTAAAAGATTTTAAAGTAGGCTGATAATATTGGATGAATATATGTAGTTGTACTATAACATAAATAAAACATTATGCTATGCTATATTGAAAACTGCATCTACTTCTTTCCTCCTCATGAGACTTATTGGTGTGCCTGCGGACACTTTGACACTAAGAGGAGGTTGGGTAGTGTTGTGGGAAGAAGCAAGGGCAGTAGTCTCGGCAACCTGCTGTAATGTCTGTTCAACTCCTGTGCTCTAGCTATAGAAATAGCTTTCGTTAGAGAATCTGCTGAATAAACAAACTTTCTAAGCTTTCAGATAACTGGCTTAGCGGTGCAGCCACTTTGCTATTTCAGAAGTCCTCCTCTTGTGAATCTCACCCAAGGTTATTCATGTGGTCTCATGTATTGTTCTTTGTCTCCAAAAACCTGCCAGTGCTGACATGTAGGAATCTCTGCATCCAAAGTTGCAACTTTGCACCATTAAACTTTTGAGATACAGTGAGTAAAAGATTGACAATCATCCTATTTTTCCAGATAATGTGACTCATCATAGTAGCAGAAATTAGGAAAAAAATCGCAATTATTGTGATATATCAGAAATTGAAGCAGAGAATAATTTTTAGAATGAAAAAATTACCCAAAAAGATTTTTTAGGTGATTTAATCTGACTTAGTTCCAATTTTGATGATTTTTTGACCATATATTGTAATATTTTTTGTTTTAAAAAACCCTAACCCTAACCCAAATTGTCCCAATTTAATAAAATAAAAAAGTAGTATTTATCTTTTAGTTTACTGATTTATCCCAAGAATTAGCTTGGCTACTATGATTTGGACTATTAAAATTTAAACTTTTGATTTTCAGTGAAGAAAGTATTATGCTACTGCTAAACGTGTTCACTGCAATCTCTCAAACTTCATCAACCACTTTTAACAAACGATAATAACAGGACTACTGCTGATAAAAAATAAATAGTTCCTGCTGTTATATCCACAAAATGGCGTCCAGATTTTATCAATTTTTCAGATTTGATATCTCCTCAGAAAATCAGACTCAGAAAAATATAGTCTCAAATCTCAGAAAAATCAGATTCAGGATGTTCTCTTGATTTGTTTTTGGAATTGAATAAAAAACTTGACTTGGAATTTTGTGCTGGAAATGCTAGTAGAAACAAGATGAAGATGTAAGATTCCCAAAAAAATATTGCCCAAAATTTAACCTTTCCCTACCGAGTAATTTTGGTAAACAGTTTGCTTGATAGTTGGTTACAATGTTTTCAGTTTTGCAAACAGATTTCTTCATCCTGACATGAATGACTGGATTGATGCTAAATGAAGAGACAATATTCTGTTATACTCAGACTGATAAAATCATGTACAGAACAAATTGCTAACCTCCAATTTCCAATGCGCAGAATTACATATATGAATCAGGAAATGGATTGCAGCAAACCATACAGACATAGCAGCAGTCAAGAATGTGAATATCTTGTGCAGTCCATAGCAATTATAGTGATATGATTACACATCCAGCAGCAGTTTAGTGTCTTTATTGAACAATGGATATAAATCAAACTTCACCATCAGTCCATGATCCAGTAAGAGTCTTCTAGCAATGGAGAATAAACCATATAATGACAGAGGTCTTTACCTGAATAGGAGCCAGTCTGTAAATGTATAATGAATGTCTATAGCCGAATGCCAAACTGAAAATCTTCATTCCCAGCTACCTGCAAGCCACGCCATGCCAAGAGCTTCATGCCAAAGGGAATTCACAAACTGCAAATGATTCAGTAGATCAGCAGCTAGCAAACTTGTAAGCCCGTCCAAGTAACGAGTTTCACACCATATCAAATGATTTTGCACCATGTACAGGAGCTCACATCTTTAATAAGTTCCTCATGCCATGAACTTATAGCTGTGCCATGAACAAGAATTCATATCTTCATGCCATTAACCAAACGAATCAAGAAATCACCCAGCAGAAATCAAACAATGCAAGAAATGGTCCAAAGTGATGAAATGTTTCAGCTTCTCTCCGCCTAGCAATCAAAGCAAGAACTTCATATCGAACAGAATAGTCTCAGTTGGGAATGACAACTGTGACCAAGAACTCATATGCCACCAAGAAATAGTATAAATTGTGCGCTCAGAAAGAAGCCCGATTTCTGATATTCACACCTGCAATGAGAAGGCTACGGACAGGAAAAATCTCTCTCAAACATTAGCTGATACAATATCACATTAACTTTGAAATATTTCTTTATATTGTCACGTGCTCAGCATTTTTATTCAGTGGTACCTTTCCAAAAAAAAATCACAGCCAAAGATAATTTAATCGCTCAAAACTCTTTGATCACTATTCAACATTAAACAGCCAATATTCACAGCATAAATTTTCCACGGCTCTTTAGATTTCTTATTCGACCAACTTCAAAACTTTGATTTGTTGCCGCCATATAAACTTTTAGAATTACTTTGACTAATAATGTACTTCAAATCCTTAATACAATTGCTTGACACATAATTGTTAAAATAAATTCACCAGTGTCCGTCAACATTAAGCAATAAAATGCTAAACCTTCATAAAATTATGCCTGATATATAAAATAACAATAATTAATTCCAGATCAATATAGGCATCCAGCTTCATTTGAACAGATACAGTAATAAATCTTTGAATCTGCAAATTTGTCTGAAAATGAGACTTTATAAATTTGAAACCTCCACTAAACTGGACAGTGAATTGCAATGGTGAATCTTGAATGAATCCACTCCAAACCTAAATTGGGTTTTCGTTCAATTGGAGAGAGAAATCCCGAGGATTTCAGTCCTCAGGTTTCTGAACTGAAAGCCAAACGCTCTGAATCCCAAGAGAAAATTACATAACCAAGCATGTTACAAATGAAGCTCAAATCCTTCTTTTGTAGCCACTGGAGCCATCCTTCGAACTTCCATTTCCTTGACTCTTGATTTCCCTCGTTTAATTTTAAATTTGATTTGAGGGATATGAATTAATAAAGTGACCTTAAAGATCCCATGCCAAGATAAGGAGGCTGCCCATAAACTTAGAAAATTGCATTAATTGCTCCAATTGACCTGCACATGGCGACTCCTCAGCCAGTCAAATTAGAACTCCATAACTTTCCCGGGACCCAAAAAAGGCATGCATTGCCAAGTGTACTTGGGTCCCCAAATTTGAAATACTTGAAATGGCAAGTTTCAACATGAAAGATCATGGAAGGAAAGTTTCTTTTCAACTCCCAAGTTGGTCGTCAAAATGGAAGATTCTCAGGATATTCCTTGTAGATGCCACTGATGTGTCCAAATCCCAAGAAAGCTGATACATTAGGACATGGCCAAATAATTATTAATTATTTAGGCCTTGTTACATTATTTATTCACCTAAAACATTACCACCTAAACATTTGCATAAAAAAAAAAAAACTTTAAAAGATTTTTGGTGACACAAGATTGTCTTCCCCTAGATGCTCCTGCATCACATTTCATGTGGCACAATCATCTTGAATCAATGAAGGTTTCATATTATTATTTAAAATCCGTCATGTTTCAATAATCCCAAGGCTTCTTTTGTTGTCCTCTTCAAAAAAGTCTTGACCATTAAAAAAACAACAACAACTAGTATATGATATACATGAGCATGGATATATAGTACACATTAATCTGTTTTGAAAATCAAATAAATAGACATTAATATCTGATATATGCACAGTTGTTTCATACCAGGGTGATGTGCTTGTGGCTATTCTGTCAAACTACATGGTGGACATGGATTGGCTTCTCTCTGGTAAGAGTTAGTATGTTAGATATGCTTTCCAATATTGTTTTGTGAAAATTTGATGTTTAAAACATAATACCAATTTTGAGAAAGTTTCAAAGGAAAAGGGTAATATCAAAAACAGTGAAAGAACATTTTCTTTATTTTATTCTTAAATTTAAAAATTTGTGGATTATATTAATAGGGTATGCCCCTAATATACACTTCTCATAGTTGCCTGTGCTAATTGGAGGTGATGGATGTGTTAGCTACACGGGGGTGGATATATATTTGTATATTGCCAAATGTTCATTACTTCTTGAATAATATATGTTAATACACTAAAATTGTAAAACATGCATTAATAGTGGCCAAAAAAAAATGAATTTCTAGCTATGCTAATATGTGTGTCAAGTTTCTTGGTTGTCTCAGGTGTTACTTTTTATACGAATACAGAAATTTGAGTGTTCACTCCTTAGTTTGGAGTTTGTGTAGACGAAGTTGGGTGACAAGTGTTGATATGCAAATCAGATCTTGATACTTGAGTAGAAGGTCAAATTTCTTTACGTTTAACTGAGATGTCACAACTGAAAATACATTGTAGCTTGCATAATGTAGGTGTACATCATATTGCTTTTGCACATAAATTTTTGTAGTCATGCTCCTATTTGGTGGGTGTTGTAGAAGCTACAACCAATACTCAAATGCCAGTTTTTCTGGCAAAGGCAACGACAAAGTGTGCATGAGTATGACATTAAGGTCCCGAGTCAAGCAATCTAAGTATTGGGTTGCCAGAACATGTAAGGTAAATCCTTTCTTCAAATTTGTAGGGTAAGCTCCTTTTTTGAAGAGTGAAGGAAGTGATAAATTTCCTTTCACATAAAATTATAAAGAATCCTTAACCTAGTAGGATTTTTTTTTTCAACGTGCTGAAAAACAAACTAAAAATAAACTTATCTTTTTGTTCTTAGGCTAGGGCACAAGGTGATCCGGTACTTTCAGATTAGACGAGTATTTTATGTTTTATATCTATTACATGAAACCTATAACAGCCAATACACAATCACTCTTTTCAGCTAAATACAAAAACTAAAAATTGTGACTATAATGTGGTAGAATTGGATAAAATTCACACATAAAACTACTATGACTAATATAAGTGTACACAAGGACCCGGGTACCCAGGTAAAATTCAAATTCCATCACATGGGTCAAGGTCATCACCAGTCATACCCAAGGACCCGATGAAGCTCAAATGAAGATTGTTCTACATAATTTTGAAGAATTCCAGAAACGAGATCAATGTAAAGAAAATGACACTTAGTCATTTTCATGATTTTCCAGTGGCATTTTGTATTTCCAAACGACACCTTAAGTGTCATTTTGTATATGCTCTAGTATGCATGTAGGACTACACGTATTCTAAGTCAAATAGGTCTTTGCTTTTGACTTGGTCACAAATTAGTTGTAACTTCTCCTATTTTTGTGCATCATTGTTGATATTAATTAGGGAAGGGCGGATTCCAATTGCCTTGGGCAACATTGGAATCCGCCCAAAAAGGGGCTGGCCCCTTTTCCCTCAACGTGTAAGACAAGGCCCTATCCCTCACGCTACATTAAAACCCTCACCTCACAACTCAACACTCAACGTGCTGTCAAATAGGGCCGACCCTATTAATAAAGGCACTTAAAGAAAATAATTAAAGTTAATTATTTGGAAAGCCAACCTAGCTAAGGGGTTGCGCTCCACATATAAATAAAGATTAGAATTCATTGTTATCAACTCAAGTCAATTAGCTCCTTCATCTTATGCGAAAATCTTCATGCTTGCCTAAGTGCGAACTTCAGTCATCTGCAACTACAGCAACCTTCATCTACCATTAGGAGGTGCGAAATTCATCTTGAGGTGTTGGCAAAATTCAGTGAATGCACAGCGAACTGATTGGAGGTTTGCCATTCATACATGTACAGCGAATTACTGGAAGGACTACCATTTATGTATACAAAGCGAACTGCTTGAAGGACTGCCATCTAGGTTATACACAGCGAATTCCTTGAAGGCCTACAATCTAGGGTAAGGGAGCAGCAGCATCTATCCTTCATATGACAGCAAGTGATTGTTGAAGGCAGTCACCTCATACCTCTTGTGATAGCAACATCTGAACCTGCAAATACATGAGATAAGTGTTGTAATGATTACATAACTATAATCCATAATCAGATCTAAGGATCTTTTCTGGCTGGGTTTTTCCTCCTAGGAGGTTTTCCCAGGGTAATTGTGTCTTGCTCTCAATTTGTTCATTTCTATGTTGTCATTTTCTTTCAGTTAAACAAACTAATTAGAAACTAAATCTAAATTCTAAGTTATGTCAATCTGAAAGTGTTAAAATTAACAATCATCCCTCTATATATATGAGGGATTTCATTGTAATAAGGATCTTTTTCCATCATTATTTTATTTGGGTCCAAATTTCAATTCCACACCACCTTTGGTAGTAAAATTTGCTGCTCCAAATCATTTGGGTCCTGTTATTTGAGCCAAACCCCATTGAATCTACAATTAGTACTTTTCTGTCTTCTTGCATCTCTCTTCCATTGCTTTTTGAACTAATTTAATTACTGGTTCATTATTTCTGCCTTGGAAAACCCATTCAGAAGTATATTTGAACTTAATTCCTGCTCTGTGAAGGTTCTCTAAGACCTAGCTGGTTTTGGGTTCTTTGTATAGAGATTAAGGCGTATCCTAAAATTCCACTATGACCACCACAAATTCGTGGAAAGATTAGTTGCGGTAGGCGAGTAAAGATTTTTTGCTTGCAAATTTGAAACTTTCATTTATGTCTATTTGTTGGTCTTATAGCTGAGGCTAATGAAGAAAAGAAATGGAAATGATTTGCTTGGTCGCTTGCTGTGTTGAGTTGTTTCAGGTATCGAATGTAAATTTTTTGCTTACATGTAGAGGAAGTTCCATTTTTAAGCTTTGAAATCTTAATTTGAGGCAATGCCAATTAAGTTGTGGGAATTACTTAAATATATTGTCACAAGATCGAGTAACATTAAGGCTCACTTTTATGTAGGTTTTTAAGTTTAGGGATTTCATTTCCACAACTGAGTTCTGATTGTTGGAATGTAGGCTTGTGCAATCAGTTTTAAATTTTTAATGATACCATCTCCATTAAAATTTTACAGTGGCTTCAGGTTATAGTTCTCAAGGAATGAAGATTTTCATTGTACAGTTACACTTTGCAGCCTCAATTTTTTCTCAAAAAGCTGTATCTGATTCTTTTCTGATATAGGATTTTTCCAAGGCAGAAATTTTTAGCTTCTTTCGAATATCATAGGATTTTTTCCCTCTATTACATGGTTATTAGGGGTGGGCTGAACATCTTGTAGGGTAAATTCATGATTTTTTTGTAAAATACTGCATAATATGTTCTGAAACATCATTGGAGAAAAGTATTCAGTTGTGCATTTAGGAGCTGAAACAGCCTTAAGTTTTGGTGGTAATTTATACTAGGTATCAATTTTTTAATATGACTGGAAAAAATTAAATAAGTGACCAACCATGAGTAAGAATGTGCATGATTGTTGTACAGGTTCTGCAACTAAACGGTGAAGATTATATCTGTGAAAATTTGCTTCTGGTTGATTGAAAGAAGTCTAAATTTTATCTGAAGAAATAAACATAAGATATAAACGAAGTCATAACTGACATTTCTGTTGTGTCTTAGATTCACTTAATTATGTGGTGTTAGGGAAGAGATTCAACCTTAAGTTACTTTTCAATATTTATGGAGCCTAAGGGGTGTTATTTAGAGTCTTCCTCTATAATCCCTTGCTTAAATATAATTAACCATTTCGGTTGTTCTGCATATTACAGTAATACATTCTAGGAGTGTTATTTAGAGTCTTCCTCTATAATCCCTTGCTTAAATGTAATTAACCCTTTTGGTTGTTCTGCACATTACAGTAATTTTGGAATTTATTCTTGACAGTTTGTCCAATTCTAAGGACGATTCCTCATGTGTTGCTTATACATGGAGAAAGTGGTGGTACGTTGGAATATTTGAAGGTATGATTTTAACTGCTATAATGTAAAAGGCATTCAATAATCGGGTTCTCTTCACTACTCTGAACTTTGTATGCATTATATTTTAGTTCATTTTCATGTCTGATTTTTTTCCTTGATTTCAAAGAAGAAAAAGCCTTCAAATTGGTTACTATACAAGCCACCTTTGCGCCTTTCTTATGGGACACATCATTCGAAAGCTATGCTTCTAGTGTACAGCACAGGGGTTCGAGTGGTTGTCCACACTGCAAATTTAATATATGTTGACTGGAACAACAAGACTCAAGGTTTGTGGATGCAAGACTTCCCTTTGAAAGAGAAAAAGGATCTGAGGACAACATCACCTTTTGAAAATGACCTTGTTGAATATCTTGAAGCTCTAGAGGTAAGGAATTATACATTTTTAACATCTTTCAGTATTAATAGCTTTTACAATCTTATTTCGTATAATATATTATTTAAGTGTATCAAATAGTAGTAACTTTAGGTTAAGAAAACTGCAACTTATTTGGTAATTACTTCGATCCAAGTTAAAGATTACTTATTTGTAACTTCCATCTGTCACTTCTTGATTGCAATTCACTAGATTGTTTGATGGTTTGCATTTGTCTTCTGTAGATATTGAAAATGATATTTCCCATTTTTTTGTTGGTGCAATTTCTATGAAATTCGTTTTGCATATAGTATGTTGAATTCTATTTATCTAACATCTTTACTAAATAAAGATTTCTTGTTGTTGTGTGGACTAGCATTTAGCCTTGTTGTACAACAAGTAGATGCTGGATTGAAGTTAGCTAATCAGTTAAAAGTTAAAATATTTACGAGAATAATATTAACTTCATTTCTGGTTTGATAGTGTTGAAGTCAAAAAACATATATTTAGAATTGGTAGGCCAGAATTGAGGTAAATTGTGAGATGGATTTAACATTTAATAACTAAATTCATTTTGTTCTAAGTTTCAATCTGTAACGCCCTGCTATGAGGCCCAGAGGACTTAAACAAATGAAACAATGAAAATGCGAATATTTTTTTTTTGAAAGGATAAATTATACATATGCAATGAGTTACGCGAAACAACAAGATAAAGGTAAGATGTACAAGTAATATCTAGCAAATAGTCCTCAAGGCCCCACAACGATGTTACTCAAGGATAACATTAACCATACGACAAGTACATAAGAAATCCCATAAAATATGATAGCATTGTCTAATACAACGAAACATGATTCATATTACATTGCCATGAGAATATACATAAGATCATCGGTTACATTTCAGGGTATCCGTAAGGATATAATCTCCAAGAGTACAAACAATAGAGTGAATACATAAATCTAGTACATTATGAAAGTCTTCAATCCTCCCACGAGTCGTCTCGAACATGAAGTAGGACGAACCAAAAACCCAATGGGTGTGAATAGCACTCCACCCAACCATGTGGTACCATCAGGTCCACCCCCCGTGCTAGGAGGTATCAGCCAGACCCAAGAGACAAAAGGAAGAATAAGAGGATACAAATGACACGCACGAGGCTCACAAGTCTACTGTCACAAGAGACTCACAAGGCTATAATCACAGGCACACAACAGTAAATCAACCAACTTCCAGAGGCCCAAGCAATCCACAGAAGGACAAATCCATGAGAGACCACTAGGTATGCAATAGGGAAGAGTGTCATCACTAGATTGTCATGAGTTACCCTGGTGAGTCTTCACTAGGTCCCGACCCCCTTCCTAGGTTATCCTGGTGACCTCTACCGACCCCCAGCCCCCATACAAACACTAGTGGACCACACCAACCTTTCGAAGGGACAAGATTGGTGGACGCCATTCCAGGCCTTTTCAACTTACCCTGAACCTATTCAAGCATTCAGGAGTAAGAGAGGAGAGGCAACAATTTAATCTTTATTAATGTGAACTAGCTTCCCACCCCAGTTCATTAGTTAAATTATCACTTGATTACAATAACCCTCATTGAGTTACCCTGGCGACCTCTTTGGGTCCCCGCCCCCAATGAGAGCCACTCCCCCTTAACTTGCACCTAGGAATCCAATATACATCACAAGTCCAAGGCACTCCAAGACCTGAGATGACAAGGTTCTGACCATAGCAAGGCTTAATTCACTTGCTAGAACAAGATCACAAAAGGGAGTAACACAAATAGGCTAGGAATGACCATCTAGCACATAACGACATAAAGAGCCATTGATCCAAAAAACATCAGGAGAAGAAGTACATCAATGCTCAATACCAGAATTCAACATTGGAACAATTACATCAAGATGAGGGATAACCATACACAAGAAAAAGAGTTCAAAACATCTTCAAGGCCTTTGGAGACAGAATGCACCTCACAATGATTCCAAAGTTTCCAACTTTTAAAAGGGGTAAATACAACTACAATGCACCGAACAAATAGGGGATCAAATCACAACTAAAACATAGAGGATCTTAACTTTTACTTCACCCAATTACTCTTTAGAAAACATTAATACATTACTTCTGACATTGACGCATCAATACATTGATTCCTTTATTAATTCCTTAACTTTTACCTTACTACACTGATAAAAAAATACATCAATTTTACATTGATATGTTAACTTTTACAAGCGTGGTAAATGCTGGTATTGTCTTTCAATACATTAAGGATTCATAATTCTAATGTTCAGTTTATATGACAACAATATTAACAATATACAATTTAGTTGTTTTGAGTTGTATAAAGGAGTTTATGTATATTTACACAAATCATTTATTTGAATTAAGCAACTAAGTTCATAAAGTAATAATTATATATCTAAAAGTGAAAAACGGTACATAAACAAAAATCATAATTCAAAAGTTAATAATAATAAAATGGGTTTATTAAATATATATATATTTTTTCAAAATAAAACTGCAACAAAACACGATGCAGCCACCACCGTGGAGGTCCCCAAGGTGGTGGTGGGGTTTCCCACCACGTGGGTGCTCCACAGTGGGTGGGGACTACCCACCACCATGGTTTCCCCATGTTCGGAGGGAGTTACCTACCACTGTGGATTACTCCACGGTGCCTGGGGACTATGCCCCCCCCCCCCAAACAAAACACCGACCCAAGCCAACGGAAACGCATAGCTCGAAACACAGAATTTGTTGAAAGCAGCATTCGTTAAGTTAAACAATGAATGCCAAAATAATATAGGGATAAAAAAAGGTTGCAGACCGAACTTTAATACGGTGAAAAAACCAGTACAACCCAACCGAATAACCATTTACAAATCGATTAACAAAGTTGCATGAGGAAATATTTTCAAGGGCCAAAACAGAGAGGGATGTCATATCGATCCCAAAACAATCGCACACTAAGGTAAAATTCAAACTAATAGAACAACACATAGACGGAAGGTAGTAACAGTCACTGTTGAGAGACATTCCAATTTGAGAATCAGAGGATGGCAAAATGTTTCCAAGGTTATTTGGTTAAGCGAGGACACCAAAGCAACAAGGTCAAACAGCAGAATGATAATTGCAAATCGAGCTAAACGATTGGGGCTAAATCCAGATACACCGAAACAACAATCGATACACATAGCAAAACATTAAATACGCAGGTCAACAAAAGGACAGGGCTTGGATCAATTACACAGAAACCCAAACAACGATCAGGAAGACGACTTGGCTTCCGACCGAGAGATCCATGCACAGACAGAGAACAAGATGGAATAACATACACCAATCAAGAGTTTGAAGAATGTTTATAATTGCTCGATCCACCATGGAGGAAAATACAAAGGAATCGACTAAAATCAACTGATAATAGGTGAAAATCTTATCTGACAATCAGACACTAAAGAAACAAAATTCCTTAGAAAACAACTATCTATATATGCATCCCAAATTATAGAAAGAACAAGGAAAGCTAAGAGAACTGAAAACCCATTGAAGCTTAAATTCATTAATTTCTACATGTAATTAAAAAAAAAAAACACAAAAGAAGCAACTCCCAACCTGGAGTCCAACGCTCGAAGAAGATCTCCGGACGTTGCAAAGATTCCCAATTTCTTTGGACAGCCAGATTCTAGAGACCCTTTTCAAAATCCTTCGATCCAACACCGGTTCCAAATCCAAAAACCAAATTCCCAAATTAATTCAAAAGAAAGCCCCCAAATTGATATCAAAGAAAACCCAACAAAATTCCCAGCCAAGAAAATTTCCACGGGGATGCAAAATTCCTTCCCCCCCCACTTATTTTGAAAAAGCCAGCAGATATATTTTTCAAAATGTAACTCCTTTAATTTGCATGCTAGAATAAACCCACTAACTCCCAAAATAGCAATATTCCAGACCTCCCCTTGCCCAGTCATAAAATTAATTTTGGACAACAAATATTTATTGGATTCTTCAATAGATTTTTATGAACAAGCTAAAATGCCGAATTAAATGTTTAAATCCCCTTTAAATATTCCTTTTTAAAAAAGGGTAAAATAAATTAAAACATTTAACCAATGAAAGTTAGTTTAATTTAATATTGTTCAATTTTCAATTTATTAATTATTTAATCAAAAATGCTCAATACAAATATGTGTTAATATTAATTTCCTCAAGACACAATATTAAATAAATATAAAACCATATTCTAGCATAACGATTCACAACCCAATGAGACACGAAGGACCAACCTAACGACTACTAACAGGACCAGACCACAATACACAAGACTGACAACAACCACAAAGATATCTGACAAGAATCTCGTTTCGTAGAAGCGATGACACATCAAAGGGTTTGACTGATAACTCCAATTATTTTCACATTTCCATTGGGTCATAGAGCACGCTCAAACCTGAAGATTCAAGTGGAGTCAATGCTCAGTACCTGCAGCTACATCACCGAGAAAACACACATACATTCCTCTAACATTTACAGGCACACTGGTGGAGGAGAGTCGTGACATTCCGTGTCCCTTCGAAGTGGGTGACTTAAGATCATCCCCTCGCACCCCATACAGACTCGTACACATAGAAGAAAGCAAACACATGATATATCTCAAAAGTAAATATGTCAGTACGTAAGCATCTAATTTAACATCTAAACATCCATAGAGATCTAACGCATAACCAAGATTTATTAAATCCAAACATCATATGATAGAATCATGATTAAAAGTCATTACGGTAGAGGTCAACCAGAGTCAAATTGGGTTAAAGAGAATTTGATCAAGGGAGGGGGCATTACATCCTCCCCTCCCAGGCTTCGACTTACTCCTGGAAGTCGCAAGGCTAAGATAGGAACCACAAGAACACGTTAGACATAACACTTATATTAAATAATTCCAAACCATCATTCCACAAATATTCTTGCAAAACATAAATTCTCTACTGAATTCCTAATCCAAAATTAGACATATCAAAATGTACAAACATCAAAACTTACACTTTTCAAAGATGAGAACACTTCCTTAACATCTATATGCACCATTACAATGACAGATATACATCTAATTCAACATCCTACACCTACACTTCCTCCTACACACCAGGGCAAACATAACATACTTCTCCGATTAAGCTCTCAATTCAAACATAGATAATGTATCATTTATCATCTAAGGTCCATAATTCATACACATTAGATGAAGATAGGTTCATGATATATAAATCATATCGATGTTAACAACAAATCACCAATCATAAAGCACAATATAATCTCAATCAAAGAGGGAAGGTGATCATCCCTACATACAACGTTCTCCTACTGCTCCCTTAACTCAAATAGAATCCAGGTAGGCATCCACACCACTCGTCAAACTATTAATATTCATTATTTATATCATTTTAACTTTAATTATAAACTCACACACTATATCTGTTCCTTGAATTAGATTAATTTTTCATCTTTGACAACTATCTTAGTTATGGAAGTTATGTGGAGAACTGATGCTCGAAGCTTGCATGAGATGTAAGTGGCTCTATATTGGGTGGAGGTGTAGAAATTGTGCTAGCATGTGAGAAGTTGAGTTGTAGTGTTCAAAAGTTTGAGGGGAAAAAATTAAACTATACTCTAAGTTTCTTAAATTACTACCTTAAGCATAATGCTCATGTTACTTGTCTTAGCATTGTTGAACCAATTATTGTCACCTTATATTACACATCTATACGTATGAAATAATTTTTATTTTATATTACAATTTTTATGAATTAAGTAATTGATTTCTAATTAGAATAAGATAGAAATAACTAATAGTCTAAATTTGGTTTGCTTAAGTTACTTTTGTAGAATCGGTTTTGTGTGCTTTGAAGGGTTTAAGTGGAAGCGATTTTGACATTATATATGTAATATCCCCTGTGGTGATATGACTGAGAACAAGGAATATTTGCTGTCCAAACTTTGTGTTATGCGGTTTAAGAGGTTTGCGTGTTATGCTGTTTGCTGTCTCAGGAGCTTTCAGATTGGTGTAGAAGTGAACCTTCACATATTTCTCATAAATGAACAACTACAAATGACTGTAGATGAAAGTATGATAGCCAGGAATGCATAAACAACAGATTTATAGCATTCTTTACCCAACTAGACATATAGTCATGCACATACAGGCGGCTGACATTATAACAAACAGTTTGCATGAAACCTCAGACTAATATGAAATTAAAAATGCAGTCTTATTCTTCCTTTATTGCCATATATAATGATTAAAAAAATTCATTCAATGACCTTCACCAATGATGAGACATTTTGTAAACTAATACTCAGAATTTTTTGAGAACTTAAGGCAGCCATGAAAAGTCTGCATACAACATGAGATTACAAGGAGTAATGAAGTTTAAAAGAACCTGTCATAGCTCGCCTAGCCTTGCCACTGAAGAAGCAAGCAATTTCCACCAGTTTGGGAGTCTTTAATGAACCAACTTGATTTTCATTTCAAATTCGCCCCTGCTGCTGCCATGGGGTCTGATCTTGACTGGTTTCCAGCTCCTAGCATCTCTTTTTTTTGTCTTCTAAATATTCGCTGACTTTCTTCTAGCCAAATGATTTTCCTAAGTGCAAAGTTTGTTGCTTATCCAAAGAACAACTAGCAAAATCGAACGAATGGTGGCTGCAGTTCGAATAAGTTTCAGACCTGCCAATCTTCCTGCAACAACACTTACTCCTCTTCAAAATCTCCTAGGATGGATTGCCTTAAATTCCCATAATCAGCGCTGATCTCCAATGTAAGTTGTGATGCTTTAATGAAGAGACAAGGCAAAGTCATGGGTTTTTTTGATGAAGAATTCGAACTGATCCAACCTGTTTTCAAGGGCAGCTATCTTCCAAAATTTCCTTCAATCAATCCTCTATTGAAATCGTCTTGAGTCCTCAGGCCTATCGCTGTCTTCCAATGATTGATATGATGCTACAGCAAGGTAACAATATGCAAGGTGGTGGAGTGTGAGGATGAAATCCGTTGTGTTTCAGACTAGTATTATAACGAGCATTTCTCAATGTTACCTTCAATTGATCTTTAATCAAATTGCTCTTTTTCTTTCAAATGAATCGATAGGTTTAGGTCCTCCAATCTGATATTCTGAAAAACACCATGAAATTGCTAATAACTCATTAAGCTCAAGTGAAAGGACTGATTTGTCCTTCCCAACCACCATAAACTCGTTATGCACAATGTGGAAAACTGAGTATCTCCCACTCCCAAGAAGAAGAAACTAGGGTTTCGTCCAACCCTTCTATCAATCTGTTGAAGGTTTGCGTCCTCAGAGATTCAACTAATGCAACGCATCAGTCAGTTCATCAAATCCAAATCCATTCTCCCATGATCATACAATGAGGCTCAACCTCTATTTATCTTTTTTCTCCATACGTCTCATAAACTTCTAGAGTATTCTAGAAATAATATTATTTCATTTTAGTGACTTCATAATTAATTATTTTATTTTAAGTCACATTAATTAATTAATTAAATATAAAGTCACCCCTTTTAATTTTTAATTTATTTCATGACTTTATAAGAAATTAATTAATTAATTTCTCCTTATTTATCCACTCAGCCAAAATGCTAAAACTTCATAAGAGGCTAGAAAAAATGGGGACATTACAGTCTGCCCCTCCTGAAATTGCTTGTCCCCAAGCAATCTCCACTGCTCAACAAAAACATCCCGAAGAATCACGTCACCTAGATCCCAAATGAAAAACTGTGCAATATCCCTGCCAACATGAAAGAGCTCCTGTAACACCAACTGTATCTGCTGAATCAATTCAATCACCTCATCACGTGCCACAGAAGTATAAGTCTCAGCCCTGACAATACTCGGATCCCAAACCAATCCATCAATCCTACCATATGTGATGAAGATGAAATGACTACTCAAATCACCATGAATCTTCCATCCTGGAAGGCTGATCAGCAAGGAAATGTGGAAATGAACTCCCACATGCCAATGAAACAACACAAACAGCCATCCAACATTGCTATGATAACTTAGATCAGCAACATGAATGATGTCATAGATGTCAACATACCAATGTAAACCCAAGAAATCCATCTCATACTCATTCCCCATCGAATAGGTATGCCCCCACACACTTTCGTGACACTGAATAGCTGATGTAGAACATGCTAAATCTGAAAATGCATTGGAAAACAAAACATGACAGCCACTAGCCCATGCAGAATCAAGGAAAATTGAGTCACCAATCAACAAGTGGATAGCTGCCATATCATAAGGAATAGGTGCCCACATCGAATCTGAAATGTAGGTGCCTTTCCTAACACCCCAAAGTAATTCATGTGTGGCTGATCTTATAAGGTCACTATGGTCATCCGTGATTGCATATTCTTCATCTTCTTGATCATCATGAAAACCCAATGAAGTAATATGTGACTCCTCTAAAGCTGATTTGTAATCATGCTTACCTTGCACATGCTCCATCTCTATCTCTTCTTCCCTTGGAAGAAAGAATGATCGAAGATATGATTTTCTTTGTTGTGTTGTCTGATCTATATGATTGAAGTGCTCCTTAACCTTTTGTAAGTGTTGCTTTGTTTGGCCAGCGAGCAACTTAGCTTGCCTAGCTTTCCTTAACCATTCGTCACATATGCTTTGAGTCCTCTTTACATCATCTATGTTATCATACACAAAATCAGTCCTTTTACTAGATGCATCATCAACCAATGACTCATGTTCATCTTCCAAAATCTGAATGCCAACATTTGTAGTCTTCTCTTCATTTGTCATTCCATGAGTAAAAGCTGCAAACTCATGAGAATGAGGAGGTAAACAGGTGCTGCCCAAGAACAATTCAGTGATGATATCATGCCATAGCAAAATATTACCTTCACCAACCCATGTCTCATGATTAACTTCCCAAACTTGAATGCCATGTTCGGATTTTTCTTCATGAGTAGAAATTGTGTCATTAATGGAATCAACTGTCACAATAGAGGATGCATTGTAATCACCAAAATAATTCTTACCATTACCCATATCAGTCTTATCCTCAAACAAGTTGTTAACAACATCCCTGTGGGTTAGTTTTATTACCTCACGCTCTTCTTTATTTGCTGTCATGAAATCAGATTGTGGGTGGTTAGCATCTCCAAGCTTTGTCATATGTTTATCAATCGACACCTGGCTGTCCTCAAGGGATTGCTCATGTGCTGCTAACAGATTGCTGATTGCATTCAGAAAATCAGAATTATGTTCCCTTTCGTCCCTCCTTATTGCATCATATAATTCATTTCTAACACCCAAATCTTGAGTGTCAACACTAGGGGACTCCATATATCCATCTCTCACACATGGAATGACGGTTACCTCATGATAGTGCACAGAATGCTGACTGCTGCGACACAAATCAGAACTGTTAGAGCTTGTATCCTCTACACATTCCTCATCTTTGACGCTTCCAACTTGTGTGCCAACATTGGTAGATCCTTCCTCAACCTTTTTGTCATTTACTAATACGTCTACATCATGATTAAGCTCAATAGTTTGGCTACCATGTAAATCAGCATGTGTATCAGTCTCCTTAATCTCATTATCTGTGCATTGGTGGTTAGGCTCCCAAAAACCTTTGCAAGTGAAGCGTAGACCTTGTCTTCTCATTACATTCCTGCTCATTATGGGAGTTCCTGTAACTTGATCACTGAGTTTAGTTGTAGAACCATCCTCATAAGCTGATTTGGTAGTTCTACCATACCTGCTCACCTTGTTCCCATGATTGAATTGTGTTCCTTTAGAAGAAATTTCCTCCTTATACACCCTCCTAATATACTTTACTAACCCAATCTCTTTAGGCCTATAGGTGACAAGCAAGTGCAGATAATCATGAAGAGAGTACTGTGCTTTAAAAGCATTTGGCATTTTCTGATAGCCTTCAAGGACTCGAGGAGCTTCCTGTTCAAATTTTTCCCTCATTTTAATGGCATCCTGTTCAATCTCTTCCTTGGATTTCCCTACAATATTGTAGTAACCCTTAACTGAAACTTATGTGTGCTGGTCATTCAAATGATGCATTTCAAACCCCAACAGGATGGCAGGAAACCGCTCTGGTACCACTGTAATATCCCCTGGGGTGATATGACTGAGAACAAGGAATATTTGCTGTCCAAACTGCGTGTTATGCGGTTTAAGAGGTTTGCGTGTTATGCTGTTTGCTGTCTCAGGAACTTTCAGATTGGTATAGAAGTGAACCATCACATATTTCTCATAAATGAACAACTACAAATGATTGTAAATGAAAGTATGATAGCCAGGAATGCATATACAACAGATTTATAGTGTTCTTCACCCAACTAGACATATAGTCATGCACATACAGGCGGCTGACATTATAGCAAACAGTTTGCATGAAACCTCAGACTAATATGAAATTAAAAATGCAGTCTTATTCCTCCTTTATTGCCATATATAATGATTAAAGAAACTCATTCAATGACCTTCACCAATGATGAGACATTCTGTAAACTAATACTCTGAATTTTCTGAGAACATAAGACAGCCATGAAAAGTCTGCATACAACATGAGATTACAAGGAGTAATGAAGTTTAAAAGAACCTGTCATAGCTCGCCTAGCCTTGCCACTGAAGAAGCAAGCAATTTCCACCAGTTTGGGAGTCTTTAATGAACCAACTCGATTTTCATTTCAAATTTGCCCCTGCTGCTGCCATGGGGTCTGATCTTGACTGGTTTCCAGCTCCTAGCATCTCTTTTTTGTGTTTTCTAAATATTCGCTGACTTTCCCCTAGCCAAATGTTGTTCCCAAGTGCAAAGTTTGTTGCTTATCCAAAGAACAACTAGCAAACTCGAACGAATGGTGGCTGCAGTTTGAATAAGTTTCAGACCTGCCAATCTTCCTGCAACAACACTTACTCCTCTTCAAAATATCCTAGGATGGATCGCCTTAAATTCCCATAACCAGCGCTGATCTCTAATGTAAGTTGTGATGCTTTAATGAAGAGACAAGGGCAAAGTCGTGGGTTTTTTTGATGAAGAATTCGAACTGAACCAACCTGTTTTCAAGGGCAGCTATCTTCCAAAATTTCCTTCAATCAATCCTCTATTGAAATCGTCTTGAGTCCTCAGGCCCATCGCTGTCTTCCAATGATTGATATGATGCTACAGCAAGGTAACAATATGCAAGGTGGTGGAGTGTGAGGATGAAATCCGTTGTGTTTCAGACTAGCATTATAACCAGCATTTCTCAATGTTATCTTCAATTGATCTTCAATCAAATTGCTCTCTTCCTTTAAAATGAATCGATAGGTTTAGGTCCTCCAATCTGATATTCTGAAAAACACCATGAAATTGCTAATAACTCATTAAGCTCAAGTGAAAGGACTGATTTTTCCTTCCCAACCACCATAAACTCGTTATGCACAATGTGGAAAACTGAGTATCTCCCACTCCCAAGAAGAATAAACTAGGGTTTTGTCCAGCCCTTCTATCAATCTGTTGAAGGTTTGCGTCCTCAGAGATTCAACTTATGCAACACATCAGTTGGTTCATCAAATCCAAATCCATTCTCTCATGATCATACAATGAAGCTCAACCTCTATTTATCTTTTTGCCCATATGTCTCATAAACTTCTAGATGATTCTAGAAATAATATTATTTCATTTTAGTGACTTTATAATTAATTATTGTATTTTAAGTCACTAATTAATTAATTAATTAAATATAAAGTCATCCGTTTTAATTTTTAATTAATTTCTCCTTATTTCTCCACTTAGCCAAAAGGCTAAAACTTCATAAGAGGCTAGAAAAAATGGGGACATTACAATATATGTCATGGGGAAGAGGAACATAGTGGCTGATGCTTTATTTGTGAGACCACATTTATGCTCTTTGGTGGAGATTACAACATATTGAAAAGAGCTAATTTCAGTCGAGTAGGCTAAGGACTCTTGGGCTTTCAACATCATTGAGGGTACTTAACATTATGACAGGTATATTGTTATTAATGAGCTTATCATTTACAAAGGTAGAATATATTTGGTACCCACTTCACAGTTTAAGATGACAGCTATGAGATCTTTTCATGATACTCATATTTGATATATAGCTAGAATATATGAGCTATCAATCTGCTCACTCACCATCTTATTTGGAACCTCTGTTGTTTTGCCACTATCTCTTCCTGTAGGAGAAGAGTCAGCACCCATCCTCGGTGGGGATTGTGCTTTACCAAGTAACTCTGTACATTTATCATCCTTGATGGATAGTTTGGGATCCAAATCTATGGTTTTTCCTTCCTGATCTGGCTCATCCTTTTCCATCGAATAGTGATGTAGAGAGACATCTTTCTACCATGTAGCTTGACAGTCCTTTCTCCTTTTGGCACATTGTGTAGCAATATGCCCAATACTGAAGCATCTCTGACATCAGAAGGGGATACCTTCCTAGTCTACCATTTGAATCCAGCATCCATTGTTTGTGTTGAGTGATATTTCAGCATAAAGATTTTTGGTGAAGAAAGTTTGAGGATCCCTCATCAACCGCCAAAAAATTTCCCAATGAGTTGCCAATTACTTCGAAACAAGATTCAAACCAAAACTAAAGAGGAAGGTTTAGTAGCCTTACCCAGATTGGAATAGCAATGAAGGATTCAATAATTGGATTGAATGCAGGGTGCCAAGGTTTCTGCATCAGTAAGTTCTCACAATTTTACTAGTAATCATAGAGGATAGAACAACAATCCCTCATATTATTGAAGATGACAACAAAGAACCCTCACATACAAGGTAGATCTGCAAATCACCTACCAAAATGGAGTTCCAAGTATGGAATATCCATTGCTATAGCTTTGTTAGACTCTTCCACAACCCTCAAAATCTCCCAATTACACCATGCATTACAAAGAAGACAACATTCTCATCTACCTCATGTAGAATATCATCCCCAAAATCAACTTTGGGAGGAGATTTGGCAGGGTGGAGATTTAGAGGCGCCGTTAAATATTTTTTCCTTATAGTGAAAATTAAAGGAAATATTAAATAATTAATTAATAAAGTGGCTTAATTTTTAATTAAATAAAGTTACTTTTAATAAATAACTGTGCGGAACTATTTGTATGGGAAAAGTAACAATATAATAATGTCATTGGGATTGGAGGAAATCATTTGTTGAATATTTTATCAATTGATATTGTTTTGAGAGTTTTCTCAAAGTTTCATTCTCGGGATTGGAGTTGGGAATACCATTTTCGTTAGTGCAAGACTTGACCTAGATGGCCTTGGAAGATTCTGTTTGCCACATACGGGTAAACGATTAAACGCAAAAAGTAAATGCACAGAACATAACGGAAATATATTAAAGAACCAGTTTCTGTATTAATTCAACAGTCCATGTACATCAAGAGCTTACAACATCACACCAGATATGACTATCATGATGATACTAAGAAGGAAAGGTATGCAATATATAATATCCGAAGGGGTGCGACCAACCGTCGCGTCCAATTGCCCTTCGGGACGACTAACTGACTGTCGTAACTCATTATTACCGACGACAACATAACATAATACGACAACATAACATAATGATTATTCCCGACAACATCATCCCCCCCAAGAAAAGAAGTCGTCTCCAGACGACTTAATACAAAATAGAGATGATGTTCATACATTAAACAGAATCAAGCTATAGAACTGCAGGAACTCATACACCTGCTGCGTCCTTGCCTGAAAACCCTTTTCTGCTACCATCCGATGCTCAAGTGCGGATGTCACCATTATTGCTTCCACAAGGAGTTCTTTTTTTCCTTGACATCACAGTCCTCCTATGCCAAACTTGTCTGCAAAACATGCTTTTCAGTCTCATCCTCGACCAACTGCTACTCAAATGATACTGTCTCCCTAGCCAATTTGTCCTCGATAGCCACCCACACTGCCCTCTCGGCATCCAACTCCTGGGTATGCTAAACTAAGTCTCATGCTACTACTGCCTCCAACCTGGTGGTCAGCTCCTCCCGAGCCCTCTGTGCATCCACCAAGAAAACCTCACGTCCAGCCGAGACATACTCCGAGTTCCTCAAAGCGTACCATTCATGCCTGGAAGTGGCCACAACCCTCTGGCACAAAGGCTAGGAGACGCCTCAAATCCTCCTTCACACTCCCCAAAGGCTGATAACTAAACTGAATAACTCCCTGGTGTTCTATAACTTCGCGTTTTTGCAATGCCTCCCCTCAAACTTTGTTTGTTCGCAACCTCCAAATCCGTCTCCCTCTACCGCTTATGGCTTCCCCACCAATACTTAGCTTCAGGCTTCTTTCTCACACTACGGAACAACCCCAACACTTACCGTGACTTCTTTGATGCCTTCGCCCAACTCAAAAACTGTATTGTAGCTCAAAAATAAACTGGGGGTTTGGGGGCAGTGCCCCCAGCGGGGTCGAGGGGTAGCGCCCCTCGCGGGGTCTGGGGGCAACACATCATTTTTGTGATATTTTAAGATGCCAAAAACCTTCTTCTCCACTCTAATTTTTTCAGTATCCTGGCTCCAGACTCCATCGAATGATTTTAAATCTGGTCGTCTTTTTTTTTTCACATGCCATCACCACCATTTATCCCTGCTGCGCCGTGGTATTTTTCCTTTCACCCTCTTTTAAACTGCCGCCGCTGTGCTCCTTCAGGCCTACAGACTGTAATGTCCTGAGCCCGTACAGAGGTTATCTGTCGGACGATGGAGTGAACCCGGACGATGGAGTGAACCCGTACGACGACTGGGGTCACCCAAAGCTTGGTGTCGTACGGTGATTGGTCTCCCGTACGGTGGCTGGGAAGGTCGTACGGTGGATGAATACCCGCCGAGTTCCGCCCTAGGCCGGTGATCTCCATCAACGATGGTGCACCGTACGGTGTCCCACCGCACAGGGTCCCACCGCATGGTGGTGCACTGCACGGGGCCTCACCGCACGGTGGTGCACCGTGCGGTGCCCCACTGCACGGTGTCCCACCGTATGGGCCCCACCGCACGGTGGTGCACCGTACAGGTGTCCCACCGCACGGTGGTTGACTGTGGTGGTTCCACCGTGCGGTGGGCGGTCGACCATGGTGGTTCCACCGTTCGGTGTCCCACCGCATAGTGGTCTCACCGTACATCAATTTTTTTTTTTTCAATTTCCTAATCTAATTGTCTAGAGAGTCTTCGGCTCAGGTCTCGTGTCTTTGGGATCGCCCTTCATTCTTCTCGGTTTGCCTCGCCTGAGAATCTCCCGCTTTGGTCCCGTGCCTCTCGAGTCGCCTGCCCGGCCTCTCGAGTCCCCTTCCATCCTCTCGGGTCCCCCTTCGAACTTTCGGCCTCTCGGGTCCCATGCGCGCTTCTCGTGTTAGGGTTTCAATTTGGATCCATTGATGGCAAGTCTATTTTCAATGGCCATTCGAAGACTTGGAACCATAAATTCTACAGGAACCACGGTCTCCTTCCCGTACATAAGAAGAAGAATAATAAAGATTTTGGAGGCTGTGGCCTTCCACACAGGGTTCCAATCGTTGCCGACACGAATGATCTTGGGATTATCTACATCACCGAGGTTTGGGGCGTCTCCCTTCCCATATTCTTTGTATTCCGACAGGTACACCTCCTCTGTTACTTGCTCTAGTTCCTCTACTTCGAGCCTGTAGCTCTGGAACAATTCGTAATCCTCCATCTGCCAGTGGAAGAGCCCGTTCAATGACCCCGTCTCATCCTCGGAGCACTCTCCTAGTTTGAGAATCCCTTCGTCGTTGGGCTCCCTGCAGCCCCGTCCGTCCCTCAGGTCGCCTTCTCCTTCACCCTCCGATTCCGAAGATGATGCCAGTTCCTCACTAACCAATTGCGTCCCAAGGTCTATGATAAACTTCCTTCCTCCTTTCTCCATAGACAGAGTGTTCTTCTTCCAGTTTTGGGTGGCCTTGGCTGCCACCAGCCACCCTCTCCCTAAGATCGCATCATACCCTTTTTTCTTTAGTGGGATTACCCCAGTATGAAGGGTTGCGTCCCGATGGTAACTTGCTGGCCCATCAGTGTCCCGATGGGTTTGATTCCATACTGATCTGCTCCCAGTAGATTGAATGTAGATGGCCACAGCGTCGGCTTCCCCAGCTTCCGCCAGGTTTCTTTTGGAAGAACATTCACTCTTGATCCACCATTGACGATGGTATCGGTTAGAAAGGTGCCAAGGATACTCATCTCCACAATGGCCGGGTTCCTTCTAGTGTTAACTGCCAGCAGCCTGGGGTCTATTGCAGACCCCCCAAGAACATCTGTGTGGTGGTTGGTATTGGTGCATGGTTGGGAGAGATTATTCAACAACGCTGTTCGTAATTGAGGCATCGTCTGGAGGAGGTGGTGTACCTTCACAGGCACCTCCAGTTTTAAAATTTGATTTAGTATAGCCTCCTCCGCCTTCGGTCGGCTGGAAGTACCCGCCGTACCCTTCGCCTTCGCCCCCTCTCGTATCTCTTTCTCAATTTCTTCCCTTGCTTCTCGTACCTTTCGCTTCTCCGTCTCCGGGTCTGGGCACATTGCTTGTCTGGCTTGGGCGCGGGTTACGGCCAGCACTTCCTCTTCTTTGGTTTCCTCAATATTGAGCAAGTTGACACCGGACTTCGGGCAGGTGTTGTCTTCGTGGTCTCCCGGTCCACACCATTTGCACAAATATTGTGTGGCCTCTCCCTTCGGGCAATCTCGGTCGAAGTGCCCCCATTGGCTGCACGCTCTGCATTGTATCATTGGTCGACCTTTGGAGTCGTATTGGATCTGGCTCCTTGTATTGTTATTGTTGTTATTCTTGTTTCGTCCTCCCCACCGGTTATCTCGGTAGCCTCCCGATGTTGCATTGTTGTTTGCCTGAAAGCTGCGGGTACCGCCCGATGTAGTTGGTTGTTCCTGCGTAAGCAATAATTGTTGGTTTCATGTTTTCATGTTGTATGGGCACTCCTTGATGGAGTGTCCCATCACTTGGAAAATCTCGCAAAAGGCCTTCTTCGGACAAGTACCCTTCGTATGTCCTTCCTCTTTGCACTCCGTGCACCATACATCCCCTTTGGTCCGACCCGTGCTTCTCATTCCTTTAAATTCTCTCCTCATTCGCTCCATGTCTTTCTGGATCGCTTGCCAAACTCGCCATTGCTGCTGCTTCCCTTGGAAGAGTCATCATCCTCGGACGAGCTATCCTTCTTCTTTTTCTTCTTGGATGTCTTGGTCTCGCTCTCGAGATCCATCGCTCTATTATATGCATCTTCGTACGAGGTTGGTGGAACAATTTTCATCTTCTTTCGGAGGGAGTGTTTCAGTCCCTCCACGAACCATCTCTTTTTCAACTCATCCGCTGGTTGACTCTCCATTTTCCCCAACAGTTCCTTGAGCCGCCGACTATAGGCTCGGATCGTCTCGTTCTTGTTCTGCTTTGTGTTATAAATTTCGGCTACTATTTCTTTGTCGTCTCTGAGGAGGCGGAACTCTATCTCGAACTCCTTCAGGTTGGGCCATGTGCCGACTTTGGCCTTATCCGTATCGGAGTACCGGTCGATGGCCACTCCCCTTATGGTTGCTGGAAATTGTGTTACCCATTCGTCCTGGTTGGTAACATCGTTCGCTGAACATATGGTTTCGCAAGTGCGGCAATGGCGGACGAGATCTTCCTTCTCGTCGCCGTTGAACTTCGGCAACTTCTATTTATTGGCCATCCCACCGCTAGGTCTTGCTCCTCTGGTGCCTTGTGTGCTTGTACCTGGTGATCCTCCGCCTCCGCCTCCTGCACCTGACCCTCCACTTGTGGGTCTTCTGGAGAAGGTTGCTGACCTCGAACCGAACAAATTGCCTCCCGTACGGTACCCTTGTGCTCCCCCGGCATCGTCGACCGTACCGTCACCTTCGGTCGTCTCCCTCTGGTTGGTTGTCTGCCTCTGGTTGTCCTCCGAAATGGACAAGTTCTTTAGTAGGTCTCTGGTAGCGTCGATCAGGTTTAGACTTCGCCTTGTTTGTTCCACCAACTCTTCGCGACTTCTTACCCTACGGTGGTATTCTGGCGAACTGTATAGTTCTCCTTCGACACCCTCCGTGACTCCTAGGTTCTCTTCGGGCAACCCTACGACAGTGTAGAGAGTGTAATGCTCTCCGCCTATCTCTGCCTCCGCAACCTCCGTGACACCTCCTGGGTTCCCTTCGAGCAACCCCTCGGCCGGTTGTCCCTCAGCAAGTTGCCTTAGCCTACGCCTTCGTTCTATTTGCTGTCTGAGATTCAACGCTCTTTGTGCCACTTCCCATTCGTCACTTTGTATCTTTTTATTTTTGTCCTTATTGAGTATATTGGGCATAAATCACTTCCGTACATAGCAAGCACACACCATGTACACACAAAAAAAACTTTTATTATTTTCCCTTTCGGCCACAATTTATGTCAACATTGTGCTGGGATTATTACAGGTTTAATTTCCCCTTCGCCTCTTGCCATCACGCTCTGCGTCCCAACGACGATTGTTTTCTTCGTATTGTCGGAGGACCTATTGGCGTCGCTGCTCATGGGCAATCTCCTCCAGGCAGGTTCGCTGTGCCAGTGATGCCTGTGCAAGCAACCGGGGGAGGTGGTTCATCAACCGATTCGCTGTGGGGCTATCTTCCAGTGCGGTCCACATGGCACTTGTTGGGACTTCAGCCTTCGTGGCCTCTCTTCGGACGTAGGTCTCAATGGCTGCTTGAAGCAGGATTGATAATTCCCTCGTTGCGGTGTCCTCTCCGTCGTAGAGTTCCGTTTGTGCATCGTCAGCCTCTGGGTTAATCTCACCGACGGTTAGGCCCATCATGTCCGTACGCCATCCACTCCTTCCTTTCCCGAGTATGTCTAGGCAACGACGCCAGATGTTTGCCACATACGGGTAAACGATTAAACGCAGAAAGTAAATGCACAGATAATAACAGAAATATATTAAAGAACCAGTTTCTGTATTAATTCAACAGTCCATGTACATCAAGAGCTTACAACATCACACCAGATACGACTATCATGATGATACTAAGAAGGAAAGGTATGCGATATATAATACCTGAAGGGGTGCGACCAACCGTCGTGTCCAACTACCCTTTGGGACGACTAACTGACTGCCGTAACTCATTACTACTGATAACAACATAACATAATACGACAACATAACATAATGATTATTCCCGGCAACAGATTCAGCCGGAGTCTTTAGTTGGGCCATTACTGGAGTTTTACAGTGAACCAAAAGTCATAGCATGACAAGTATTTGAGAGTTATTTAATGTAAGGAGTTAAATATTTTTTTCTAGTAAATAAATATACTTGGCCAGTGTGTATTGTGGTGGAAGATTATTACTGTTGAGGGTGTTAAGAGTTAATATATCTGTGAATATTATTGAAGTTAGCGCTATTCATATTTTTGTCTGGAGTAAATGATTCCAATCAATATTGGGTTGTGTATTTTGCTTTGTGGAAGATGTTTGGGATTAATATTATAAAGCCTTAAGTCAAATTAAAAAATATTTAGGTGATGACTATAGCTTTGGGGGCAAATATTTGATAATGGGCTCTCCTATTGGCCGAGTCATCTTTGGCAATAATTTTTTTTGAAGTCGTTCAGTGGAGACTGCCATCTGAGTTGTATGAAAACATTGAAATCTGATCATACTTGTGAACGCTAGACATTTATATACACATGCAACGCAGTAGTCATATCACTAGTCTTCATCTGATATTATCAAGTTGAGTTTTTTTGCCACAACATTCAAGAACAATTTGTCGCTTCATACATTCAAGTCCAGAACAAAGCCAGTCAGAAGATCATTATCGAGGTTGAGGAGAAGGAATTTAGCAGCTCATTTCCTTCGAAGCATCATCAAGACGATTATATTCCTTTGGCAGTGGGCATTTATATTTCCTTGGTGCAAATTGTGATTATCATAGAAAGTAAGGTATTCTGAATTGGAAAATGCCAGGTGTGTTGAATTTGGTATTTCGGGTCAACCTATATATTCATGGAGATGACATTAACAATATATTACTCGAAAATATAAGTCAGACAAAATTTTATTATTTGCACATATGTTCGAAGGCAAATATTGTTGGTGTGTGTTAATTGGGTTTACATATGCTGCACGACTTAATTTGCGGTTGCAACAAACATTCATGTGTGTTGGCTTCAAGTTTGGGAAATCATTTTGCATGATCTTGATGCTGTCTTCTTCTGTGAATGCTATCAATTCCCTATTTCTTCAGAACAGGTTTAGAATTGGATTCAAATATATGAATTCGGGTATACTCTTCAGCACGGTTAATGAGTTATTTCCTTTGCTACAACCTCATCATGTTGGATTCCTAAAGGAATTTCTAGCCGAATACATATAAAATCTCTTCATAGAGACTTTCGGGAATTTCTGCTCATTGGGACTTTCAACAAATGTTATCGAAGATAGTTTCGTCAAGACTGGGTGACTTCAAATGCCAAGTGTGAGTTCTTTGCATTTTATCGATATGAAATTTATTATTGGTATTGCTCTACACCTAGTCAGATCTTGTTAATGATCTGTTCTGAAATAGGTTACTGATTGAGTAATTCTGAATGTTTTATTTAGCAAGGTAGCTATTATTTTTGCTGTCACGAAATACCATACAAAAGAAACTTCAAGCAACCATAAAGAGTAAAACTACAAACTTGAGTTTTAAGCAACAAATGTCAATTCAGTATCAAGTGCATTTCAGTGGTAAACAATTGGTTAAAATTTGAAGGGGATAGTACAAATTATTATTTGCAAGCTTGGTAAAGTCATCTTTGGTGTTGGGTTGTTCATTTAGTTTTACCCTTTGTTTGAGTTTTTAGTTCATGCTGTACAGATTGTTTGACGGTTGAGAAACCATGAAAGTGGTCGGCTAGGATTATCTGGAAATATATTCTTTTTAGGTATTTTTCCAATGAATTCCTCTGGAAAGGATGATCAGATTTGGTTCTTCATTTGAGTTTTTTAAGCTGAAATTGATTTTTTGGGTGAAGTTGCATGCCTTCTGTCTGAATGTATATTCTGCTAGGAAGTTGTGAGGGTTGTTTGGTCATAGGTTTTTGATGAGTTATCTAATTTTTCTCTATGGTATCTTGATCTGTTCCTCTAATTTGTAGAGTTTGGTGACACTTAATAGAGATTTTGAGAGAGTTTTGGTGGGTTTATTGTTGGCTGATCTTCTATATAAACACCCAGCTAGTATGAAGATGAATTGAAATTGCTTTGGAGATCAATGGGAATGGTCGGAATCGATTTGGAAATTATTATTTGGGGTTTCAATTATGCTTAATCAGTGACTGATTGCTGTTACTAGCCTCCTTTGAGCAAGGAAAGTTGGTGCTAGAGTCAGGGAGTGAGCTGCTAGCCTTCTATGAGATCTCAAAGTGATTATTTTTCCTTCCACAAGACTGCTGCCACGCATATTCAGGCTCTAAAAATTATTGTGATGTATTTATCACTATGCTATGCTATAGTCATTGATACTTGATTTGCTAAATCAATGAAATTCCAACTATTATGATAGGAGATGTTCAATCTGAAATGTGTGGCTATTATTGTTAGTTTGCGATTATTTCAGTTGTTTAAATTATGATGTTGTTCAATTTGCAAATGAAAGTTAGATGAAACCATTAAATCTCAATACCAATCAAGACAAGCAAACAGAACCAAAATCTTTCATGCATGCATTGGTTGAACCATAGTTGAACTACTCGCCAAAAGAAAAAACTTGCGAAGGCCCCCAAAAAAAATCAGTGAAAACTCGACAACTTAAAAATTTGCTTAAATTTAATTAAAAATGTATTTTTTTTGCAAAATTCAATGAGATGCATCCAATGAATCAATAGTTGAGTCTAGATATATTTGATTGATTTAAATGCAAATTGGGTACAAAATGGCATCCTCATGTGGAATGCTGATGGCTGATAGACTAAAACAGAATGAAATAGCATATTGTTTTTGTAAAACTAAAAGTAAATATTATATTAAAATATTTTACATCTTCCTCTTCCTAGCTCTAGTGAAAAAAAGGGGAGAGATAGAGGTAGAGGGTCTAGTCCTAGGAGCTTGATGTGGCTCCTCCACCTCACCAAAATGAGGTTGAGGGCAGCATCCCTCACGGGGGTCTGAGGGTGAGAGAGAGAGAGGTAGAGAGATAGTTCTAGATGTTGGGGGAGAGAGGAGGGAGTGAGATAGAGAGTGGTAGAGATAGGGGATAAAGGAAGAGTGATAGGGAGATAGATAGGTCTAGAATTCGGGGCAAATAAAGTGAGTGAGATAGAGAGAGTGAGAGAATGCTGATAGCAGCCTACTAATTACTAAAATTTGACTAAGTCTGAAAATTTAAAAGATCTTCTAAAACCTAGAATTTGAATTATAACTCCTAGAGATCTGGAATTACTCTCAAACATCTTGCCAATATATACATGAAATATAACTTAAAGTATGACTTATACTTAAATGTTATATTTCATGTATATATTTTATGAAGAGAATGAGATTGACTTTAGAAAAAAAATTAGATAACTTTTTGACGTGTTTGGGCCTCTTTTTTTTTATGCAGCTGAGTTTTTGCCAAAGGCTCACCAAGTTTTTGTGTGAGTTAATGGCATAAATACTTGCCAAGCAAAAAAAATCATGAGTTTTGCAAAACTCGCTGAGTACTCTGTGGGTTTTTTGATGTTGCAAATGTTTGAGAGTTTTCTGGAGTTTGTAGTGTTTTTGATGGTTTATTTGAGATGATTGAAGGATTTTTTCATTGCTGGGCCATATCTTTCTCTTTCTAGGCCATACCACACGTTGCAATTTTTGTGGTTATATCTTTGAATTTAGTACATAGTTTTCTTGCTGTTTGGACACCATTCCCTATATTTTGCAGCCTGTACCAATTTCAGGAAGGATCAAACTGTAGATTGAATGGGCTATACAATATTAGTGCTTGCTAGTGACTTTAGTTTTCGTAGGTCCAAGTGCTGCTTGTTTGAGGGGTTATCTTTGTTGTCTAGAGGCGCTCTAATACCTGTTTTTGGCTGGACATTTAATGTTGAATTCTCAAATAGGGGCCGTACCACCTATTGATTACAAATCATTGTAGATAGAGCTGCAAGTACCTTTTCTTCGTTGTTGTATGTGTTTGATGATGTTTGTCAACTTGAAGAGGTGTTGCTTGCTTGTTTGGATGGTGTTTTGGTGACCTTTGAGGCAGTATTCACTGATATATCAGACCTGCAATTAAGTTACCAGCTATGCAATGTGGGTTCCAGACTTGTCACTAATCATTCCAGCACCTATTTTCAAGGTATATCATTTTTATTCAAGTTAGGTGGCTTTTTCCTTCATATTGGGCATTGCATTAGGTTGTTTCAGTAGTGTTTATCAAAGTTTGTTTCCGATGCAATTTCATTGCATTTTACTATTTGAGGAGTTATTGACTTATTATGTAATTGATTCACAAAAGTTGTCTAATAATGGGAAATATTAAAAGGACAAAGTGTAATAGATTATTGAAAAGGTGATTAAGTGTTTTAAAAGTTGGAAGCGTAGATAAGGGGACCTTTGCAGATGAAATGTTAAAGGTCTTTGTGAGGGGAAAAAGTGAATTATTATCTTTTTAAATTGTATACCTCCCCTCAAAAAGCTATAGAGAAGGTGTGGGGCTCATTGTTGGACATGTTGTTGATTGATACCGTAATGCTATTGGATGGAACCTATGAGTTCTTCCACAATATTCAGAGGATGAAAATCCTTTTAGATTTCTAGTTTCGGATTTGAGAGATAATCCCTAGCTAGTTTGGTGTGGTTTCATCCACCATTGCGCTTCAGATTGGAATTCAACTTCAGTTTGTAGAGAGGGAGATTTTTGATGTTTTCTGATGTTGGAGAATGTTTAAGAGTTCTGTGAAGTTTGCAAGGTTTTCAATGATGTATCTGAGGTGATTGAAGGATTTTCTCATTGCTGGGGTATACCTTTCTCTTTCCAGGCCGTACGTACAATGTATTGCAAATTTCTGTGTATGTCATTGAACTTAGTACATCGTTTTCTTTATTTTTGGACGCTATTCTCCATATTTTGCAGGTTGTACCAATTGAAGGAACGATCAAACTGTAGATTGAGGGAACCATACGATAGTGGTGCTTGCTTGCAAAGGGCATGAGTCTTCCTAGGGTGAAGTGTTGCCTGTGTGAGTTGTTATCTTTGCTTTCTAGAGGTACTTTGATACTTGGAGTTCAGTGATGCCCGTTTTTGGCTGCACATTTAAGGTTTGAATGCTCCAATGAGGGTTGTACCACCTACTATAATTGCTGTAGTGATTACAGATCATTGTTGACAGATCTGCAACTATCTTTTCCTCATTGTTGGATGTGTTTGGTGATGTATGTCAACTTGGAGAGGTATTTTTTGCTAGTGTGGATTGTGTTTTAGTGACCTTTGTGACTTTTTGAGCCGCAACATTTGTATGTCAGTGTATATCAAATCTGCTATTAATTTACCACCTCTGCAAATTGGTTTCCAGGCTTGTCTCTAATAATTCCAACACCTATTTTCAAGGTGTATCATTGTTATTCAAGTTGGGTAGGTTTATCCTTCATATTGGGCATTGCAATAGGGTGTTTCAGTAGTGTTTATCTCATCTCAACATCTGTATCAGCTTATTTATCTTACCAGCATTCTATGATAGCAGTAGTTCACTGTTCTCTGCTTATGGACTAACACTGTAAGCTTTAGATTGTTATACTAAGCATTTTCATTATAACACTGGATGGTAATACCACTTCTGAAATGGTTTTGATTATAGCTGGTACTTACCCCACTGGATAAGTGGTTTGTATTTGCCCACCACTTGACAAGTGAAAGGAGCTTGTTATTTAATTTTAGTTGTATAAGCTTTCCCACTGTTTGTAGATGTGCCCTAGTTGTTATTTAATTTCAGTTTAAATAAGGTTTCCCACTGGAAAGTGGATGCCCCTAAGCTTTCTCACGAAAGTGGATGTGGCATTGTAATTCCCACAAGTTAGCAGATGTTTACTTTTTGGTATTGTATGACGCATCCCTTTAGCTTGCTGCTTGATGCCTTTCCTTTTCAGCAGTTTATTTCCAATAGAATTATAATTCTAACATGATATGCTCTCACCTTTTGGGATCTGGGTGATCAAAATGTGGAGAGGAAGTTGCTATTTCATTTACAGTTGAAAGATATTTGAAAAAAATAAAATAAAATAAAATTTGAGGGTGGCTACATTCACCCCAAAACAGTGGGAAAGTTTGAGGTGGAAATACCCCAAATCTCCAAAAGACAGCCCTCCAAATTTTGTTTCAACCTTGCAGTGCGATTGGTTATAAGCACAATTGGAGCTTGTTTGATGTCTTTCACACAAAGTACAATATGTTGACTTAACAATGCCTCAATGACCTAGTTTTTGAGCAATATAACCTTCAGCTTTGCACAGGAGTGTTGAGGGACAATTTGCAAGAACTAATTGATTTAGATTATAATGATCCCTATAGTGATTGGATTGTGGATGACGAGGAGCCCTCTTGTTTATGATGGATGGGATTACTCATTTAGAGAAGTAAGTTGTTGAGGATGTGGTTGCAGCAAAAGCAAGAGAGATTGAATTTATGACATCAATTTAGCACAAGAGGAGCCATTGCAACCTTCGAGTTTGAGTGACGAGCTATAGCCAAGTGGGAGGAGTAGAGTTTGTACCCAATTTTTCACTAGAATAAGGAATCTAGGAAATTGTAAAATCTGTTAATTTGTATCTTTCTTAGATATGCAATTTGTGATGATGATTTTCAAAAGCAATCATTATGATTCGTAGTAGTTAATTGTCATGTCCCCACTCAAGCCCTAAGGACAATACGAGTTGGTATATGATTAAATAAGTTTAAATTAAAGATTTAAACTTATTAGTTATTATTTTCCGAGATTTGGATAGCTCTATATGAGCAGCATTAGTAAACAGGAGCAGCAATCATTCCCTTAGGAGTATCGAAGATTAAGACCCTACGTACATAATTCACAGTCAGCCAAGTCAGCGCCTGTTCAACCACGGTCCACCTTCAAGTTCATCGGCAAGAGGAACATTACGTCCTTTAAGAAACACTGAGACCACGAGCATCGGCAAGAGTCACACCGATGTTCAACAAGAACAGATCCATCGGTAGGACTTCAATTGTCAGGCCAACATTCTCAGGTCTTACCGAAGACCAAACTCACACCGACAGTCCAGGTCACACTGAAAGTCCCTGTCGGCAAGAGCGAGTACAAGTCTCACCGATCTGATCACTTTGATCCTTTAGAGCTAAACTGCCTGTCACCAAGACATCTCAAGTATCTCACCGATTCTGCTCTTCCAGGAGAAGACTTGACCGCTGGATGAAGTGTTCCCTCCTCTTTCGGAAGAGGCATGAAGCGATATAAAATACGTTTGAAAACCATTTGTGAAGGGCACGAGAAGAAGGGGGAACTGCTTCCAAAATCGAAAAGAAAGAGAAATATAATCCAGAATTCGGGTGCCGACTATTAAACTAGAATTCAGATCGTATCTCAAGGAGTGCATTAAATACGTCTAAAACTATACACGGCGGTATTGCGAAAGGCAGAGCAAGACCATTTTCGCTTGTAATCATTCTGGACTTGGCATGTTACGTATGTAACTAAGTATTTATTCCAGACATTGTGACATAGTGGAGGATAGATCGAAGATACTGTTCATCTATAATTAATGTGCATATAATAAATATATATTAATTTTCAGACTTTATGTGTTAGATTTCATCACTGGGTTATTTTGATATAATCATCATCAGTTCATCATTTTTAATCAATCTGCTAAGGGAGACAGTCTTTATAGGGGACATCACATTAACAGTTAGCTGTTTTATCCACATGATTAATGCAATTTTGTACTTGAGTTCTATACAAATGAAAATTTGATAGAAAATGCTTCCCCAATGTTTTATAGACTCATTGATACATTTGTAATTGAATTTTACATAAAATTTGTGTTTTAGAAAAAAAGGAGTAGTTTTTAAATTGCTGATTTTCTCGAGTCCGAGTTGAGTCCAAATATGTGAACTATGGTCCTCTATGCTTGTTTTCATTAGTGTCAAGTTTGGCCTCAGCTAATATTGTCAGATGTTTTTGATAGGGGTCAATTGTCACTATTGGCTATATTCAATCATACGTTAACCCCCTTAAAGGTGTGGATCATGTAGGTGCTTTCTGTTGTTTTACTTGTCTTCTAGATTCTCTACAACTCCCTGTTTGATCTCTGCCTTACAGAATGGAGCCTTATGCCTTGTCTTGTCAATAGAACATGTCATGCCTATAATTTGATACTGCTGTTATTTCTTTTGACTGAACTTTGTTCAATTGCAACTTAACTAAAGGAAAGTACATGAAAAGGATTAATCATTGCTAATGCAGAGTTAACAATAATAAGGGTATGATTTCATCAACAGCAATAAACATACATTCAAACCAAGAATACATCTCTATCAATTGAAATAACTGAGCACTAGGCAGGTCTGATGTTTGGCTCTGAGACTGATTCAGACGACAGCAGCAGCAAAAGGTCTCCTTCCATCACCAAATTGAGCCTTCTCATGCAGCAATCTAGTCAAGGATCCTTCCAATGATAACATTCCAGAGTGCCTCAGATCAGAGCAATAAGCCCTACCAACTGCAGATTACTCAAAGGGAACATTTATCTCAGAAATAACCCTGCTGTAGAAAACTGTGCATACCCCATAGGACGACTGGCTTTAAAAATGCTTCATTCTACTTATCTCTGCCCACAAATGTGATTAAACTCAGCTCCAAACTCTCCTACACACCTGAATGCCTCATTTGGGATTAGTGATAGCTATCCAAAAAACCCCAAATAATTAAAAAATGTGAAATTCTGCCAACAACAGGGCGGCCAGCTGTAGGCAATGACTAGGCTCTAGAAAACATAACGGTTCACCAAATAACCTGAAATCTGTCCCAAAACAGGTGCCTAGTATTTTGAATCCTCTAGAAAAATTCCCACAAAGAGAACAACGCTTCTCAGCACCAGTCGACTCAAACAGTGGATTTTGGCTCTTCTTGTAAGGGAGATTTTCTCTTAGAAATTTAATGCATCAAAATGTCTTGGTTTCCATGCTCAGAAGTCAGAACAAGTTGCCTGGCCAAACAATAGCATTAGAAACAACACCCAACAACAATCTCTCCCAGGGATTGCCCTAGTCGACACAAAATGGTTCAAACACTCATGGCAAGTTGTACAGCCAGATAGTGAATTTCAATAATCAGCTCACATACAAATATTATCTCCAATCCTTCCTAGACAAACCCAAGATTTCAACCTGGAACTCAAAATACCATGTTCTTCAGATTTCCTGTAAATGCCAAAGCTTTTGCTCACCAATGAAGATCCTGTATGAATATACCTCACACAATTGATCACCAATGAAGATCCTGTATGAATCTACCCACAATGACCTAGGAATGGATCTTTCACTACCACGGATGATACTCCAAGAAGGATTTCGTCTTCCACGAGTTCCAGGAACAAATCAGCAGAGCTTCTCCAACAAATACTTTATGCATGCATAACAATGCAAATTAATTAAAGTCCCTTTTGTTTCCTCAAACTCGACACCAAAATGAAAGAAATAAATTAGTATTTTAATCCCCTTATGTTTCCCTAAAACTCTATGCCCACTTTCAAATGCACTTTATTAAAATAATGAAATATTTTAATACTTGGGCGCTCAAACAAAATTCATATTTTAAATATTAAATAATTTAATGCTAAAAAGTGCATAACATTAAACTTTAGCATTTAGTTAAAAAATGATCCCATTAAATTGTGGAAAAGACAACTGATCATCAATTTGCAAACTGAGGGTGTGGGCATGCAAATGACGAGGAGGAAGTCAGATAGGGCTAATAATAGCAACTTACTAAATATAGATGTCCACTCCAAGATTCTTGGAGAACACACCAAAAGTCGGAAATTCCCCTAGAAAGTGGCATACATGTCCTTGAGACTAATTGAACTCATTGACAACATCAAATAACCTCTCAGGTAAGACAGACACCCACCGACAAGGTCAGAGCCAACCGCAATGCAAGGAAACCCTAAATTGGGGATATTACATGTTAGCCATCATTATCAACATGATTAATCCATTTCAGATCAATACTCTTGGCATCATTTGCTAGGTCCTATTCTAACTTAATTTTTAAATTCCTCTAAGAGCTTGAGCAGACCTGAATTGTGTTAAACTATTTTGGCATTGTTCATTTTCATACATATAAAATGTATGGAAGAGGCAGTTTGAAAATTTTGCAATGAATTTGGTTTTGGATTTTATATATATTTTTAATTAAAGTTTTGAATAAGTGTGATTCTAGTAGAAGGTTTAAACAGATAGTGATAAGAAATGCTTCTCAGAAACGTCAGGCAGTAGAGAAAAAAAAGACATCTTGCCATTAGTTCTGTGAAACATTCACATATTGGGAGTGTAAGGAAAGGTGGATATTTCTATAACATAGTTCCAGAAGGAAGCTTCTCAGGCATTGGGGAATTAGACTGTGAAAGTTCAAATTATTTTGAATATCAATGTTTATGATTGTGCCTGTAAAATGCATACTGTCTTGGATTGAATATTTGTTCTTTATTGTTGGAAAAACTGTTCACATTTGTTATTATTTCTCTGTATCTGTGCAGTGGGCTGGATTCAGTGCCCAGTTACCACAAACTGGTGATGTAATGATCAATGCTGCATACTTTAGGAGGTTTGACTACAGTGCTGCAGCGGTATTTTTGAGTCTCAATGATCGTTCTTTCTTTTTGAGCTTATTTGTTTTGATTAGAATTTAATAGTAATAGCTTTCTTTAAAAATGAGCCATTACTTCAATTTTTTATAACTTTGCTGTATTTTTAACTCAATTATTATGTCTGACCTTTTTATTCAACCCTGGAATGTAATTTCTAGACGTGCATTAGTAAAAAAATTTATTACTTTTTGGCACTGGAGTTCACAGTTTAAGTGATGATATCTTATGTTTCAAGTTAGATGACAAGTTATATTGGATGTATCCTTTCAAGTCAATTTTAACTAGTCGTTTACTGCTTCGTTTTCAACAGAATATTGTTCATTGAGCATGTCAAGTTTTGAGAAAGAAAATGAACATTTCATCCTGAAGTAGAAAGCCATAAGATATTATTGGTGAAGTTAAAATTGACACACCAGCTCAAAATTTATGGCTTATAAAATACTAATATGGTCTTGTGTTATCGGTTACTCTTAGTAAAGCTTGAGTCCTGGTACGGGTATGTTTCGGATATAGGTATGATTTAGGTACGGCCTTGGGTACAATTTGGGTTCTTCGTGGGTGCCTGAGTTTGTTGTGGGTCCCCCTTTGAAGGAGCCACAATGAACCCACGCACCTAGGAAGTACAAAGAGCCATACCCAAGCAGAGATTAAAACCTCAGTTTCACTCTTCATAACTTTGTGACAGCATTTTATCCGAATATGCTAGCAAGCAAGCAATTAAATACCATTTCAGTTACATTTGTGAGCTGTACTTGTAAACATGGGGTTAGTAAACTTTATATCAGCATTAATGAGATTGAATTAAGTTGATTTACATGATGCATATCTGATAATTGTTTGTTTATGTTTTTTGAAATCACTTTCGTTGTATTATTAATGATTTGGCATTTTCTGAAATGTTTGAAAAATGAAATTGAACTAGCTTCTGCACTTGACACAATTAGTGTGAGTGGCAATCCATTTGATTGTGGTTGTAATGAAATTGAACCAAATGTTTGATGTTTACCTTGATGTTTCTGATGAAGAAGAATATGAAAATTGAATATGGATTATAATTTGAATTTTCATTGTGCAATGAGTATTTTCATTTTTTGCAAATTGTGTATCGGGTTTCGATTCCCATATCTGTACCCAAACCCGAATCGGCAACTTGGACATATGATGTTGGTGACCTAGATTTCTCTAGTCTATTCCCAATTTTGTGGACATAATTGATGTATAATGGAATAGGTCTGGCACCTATTATTTATGGTTGCCTTGTAGTAATATGATTGATGGTGAGGTGAATCTTCACTCCTTGGGCAATGTTTATAAATTTGTGCATGTAGCTAGTGGGATTCATTTGTTGCAGCTGGTGGTGAGTTCAAATGTGGCTTGAGGGAGATTAGCTCCCTCTATATTCTCATCTTTGATAGTTGTATGTGATTGCAGAAGTTTGTCCATGGCCTTGTGCTATGGATCCTCATGTAGGGTTTGACCTACAAATGTTAGTTTTACTTGTAGCCATATCTTCCAACTCCTTATGCCTCCATGTCACTGGATGCAAGTTGTCCTTCCCTGTACATAATGTCTTTGTTTGTGTTATATTTGTTCTTGTAAGTATCGTGATGTTTGTGCATTGATGACCCTTGTTCATGATGACAAGTGTGGATTTCTTGTTTCCTTTTGGTCTCCTATTCCAATGACAATGCTGGGACTCAATCTTGCAGTGTCAAATTTTTTTTTTAGTCTCATCCCCTTTGTGTGTGTTATCCCTATTTTATTTTCTATTAATAATTGAGATGAGAAATTCCAAGTGGATCCACTTTCTATGAAATTTCCTAGATGCTAATAAATGTTTAAGTGCTTGTGAGTTTGCGGGTCATTGCCACTTTTTCAGGCTATGGGCTTGTGGGTGGTTTTAGGATCTATGAGGACTAGATCTTAGGGTTGTAGGTTACCATAGAACCTTGACCCCACACTTATGCATTTCTCCACTTTTCCTCCCATTCGGGAATGAGCCTTTGCGAGCACTTAGAAATTTAGGACCAAATCCTTAGGGTTCTAAGTTCACTTACTGTCCTCACCTTTGTGCCACTTTTCCACTCTCTTTTCATCTTTTCGCTAGGTGCGGATGCTTGGAACTATGGTTCCAAGTTCCTAATTCTCCTTGTAGTCCAATTCTTCTTGTCTCTTTTGTCTTGTGAGTTTTAGGATTACTTGAAACATGAGGACCTTCAATTCTAACCTTTTGGTTTTGTTGATCTCATCTTGCACCTGATATGGAATGGAGAAGAAGTTACACTTCCTCATGAATTCCACTGACATCCGAGACCACATCTTCTAACTACGAACTCATCCATCAGATTATCCCAATGGTCTTCTATGTCAATCCTGTGTATATACTTCCCTCCCTTAATCGTTACAATTTTCTGAAATGGATCGAATTGATCCTTGCCTCTAGAGATTCCAAGGTGATAGAATTCGAATTCCTCATTAACCGTCTCTGTTGCTGCTGTGGTGGGGCATACCTCCAGCGTTTTTCCAATTGTGATAGGAAAAGTTATCGCCTGCTCGTGCTTCACCTTTTGGAGGAAATCATACTCTAAGAGCTGCCTCACTACCTCAAGTAACACCGTCTTATTTGTCGGACCCCTAGGGAGCTTGTATGGTTCTAACGTGAATCCCTGAATCCTTAGGTATGTGAAGGTAGGAAACTGGATATACCATGATCTGTACTTCTCAACGAGCGTCGTTGCCTCCTTAGACAATCGTTTATTTATTTTGCCTTGCAGCAACCTTGTGATGTACATGGTGAAAGCATCGTTCACCCTTCTATAGTGTTCAATCTCATGCAGGTGGAGTTGCGGATAACACTCGTACACTCTATATTGTCCTGGTCTGTTCCCAACTTTGCCCTTGCATATCAATCCTTTGTATACAATATGTCTTGCAAGCATGTAGACTAGGTAGGAAGTCATGTAGAATGTCTTCGTTTTTTCCAAACCTCTAAACTGGATGTCTAGGTTGTCACTTATAATCTTCGTTGAGTTGATCATGACTGTTCCTCTTGCTATCTCTTCAATAAAATAATACATCCATGTCTCAAATAGTGCTCCTTGAGGTGCTCTCGTGACTCGGTTGAGTAGAAATATCAAATCCTTGTACTCCTCCTTGAAGTCTGAACATAGGAGTCTCTTGGGTAACCTAGAGTGGTGATGCCTTGTCTCAAGAACCCACTCGTTGTTGATAATTGTCAAACATGACTCCGATCTTCTTTCAAATTTAGTTTGAGCCTCTTCCTTGGTTCTCTCTTGCAAGTCCTAATATCTAGGGATTCCAAATGCCTCCTCAATAGACTCCTTAGCTAGGTATGCAAGCACCAACCCCTTAGGAACTAGTCTGTGGATCACAATGCTTCGCACACTAAACAATATTAGCCGCGAAGGATGATGAAAGGTGATTCTTCGTTCCAAACATTCTCTGCCTCATCCTCTTCATATCTAGGTACTCCATGTTGGTATCTCCGATCTTCTTCCATCGGGATGTTATCTGTGACTCCAGATAGTAACCTTCTTGCACAACTTTCAACTGAGTCTTTCTCACTGATATCCCTGCTTTAGACATAGCACCTATATGAAGCTGGAAGTCAATATCATGACAAAATAATTCTAATAATTCACTTTCAGAATTACCCTAAGTTCTGATTTTTCAAAATTTTCATATTTATGAGCTCAAAAATCAGAAATTTAAACAATAAGTAATGCGAATTCTGAAAAATGGGTGAAGTTCAATCATAATAAGGCATCTCGCCTCTCGTAAAACCTGATTTTCAGACTTAAAACTAGTGTGATTGCAATGTATAAGTCTGAAGACACCCCTGCAAACTCAGAAAATGGAGGATTTTGATGTCAAAATGTAGTTCAGGTCTGATTTTCTGAGTTTGGGGTCTGAAAACACCTCTGAAACTTAATCTTCAATGGCTGGGAACCCTCACAAACATGGCGCAACACCCCCACATAATATGATTTTGCCCAATAAGCTGAAAATCAAAGATGTCTTAGCATGCACAATGGATGGAACAATCTCCTAAGTCTGCAAAAAATAGCTGGAAACAATACAATGTGAGGTAATGCTGGCTGGGAGCAATGTTCTGACTGGGTAAAATGTGTCTCAGATTTGGCAATGAAGCCTGGGCCAGCAATGGAGCCTCAAATGATTTTGCAATCTCTTCCAATAATGGCGCCCTTTGATAACTTAGATAAAAAATCGTACCTCCCTTAGCAATGGCACACTTTGAATCAGCCTCTTCATATTAGGCACTGGACTGTGTCTTTTATTAATGTTTTTGCCTTAAAATGTCACCACACAGCCAATGTGGGATAAAAATTTGCCTTTACCAGCAAATAGGAAAATCGATATGCATTCAGATTCTAACACTTGGCACATTTCACCTTGCTTGATCATTAAATGTATCTGCTAGGGGAAAATCGATGCCAATTGGGACACATTTACCTTTAAAATTTCACTTGAATTTAATCTGCAGCCACTTGGGGAAATTCAAACTCCATTGGGACACATAATTTTCACTTAAACTCACCCCAGTTTGCAAATTATAACGTTGAGGGGAAAGTCGACCCTCATCTGAACAAGCAAATTTTATCACTTAGCTCATTTTCACTCACAAATCCTCTCCAGGGGAAAATCGATGGCCATTTGGACAAGCAAATTTGATCATTTCATGTAAAAATATCCCCTAGTGGAAATTTGCCCTTAATTGGGACTCAAATTCCCACTAAAAACTTATCAAATTCCATCAAAACATCCTCTAGGGGAAAATCGAACCCCATTTGGACATGTAAACTTAGTCATTTTCCACCAGTTTGTCCCCAGTGGAGAATCGACCTCCATCGGGACACATAAATTTGTCCATATTTCATTTTGTTTCACTCATTTCTCCTCTGGTGGAAATTTGAACTTCATTTGGACACTCAATTTGCATTAAAACTTAGTCATTTACCACCTAGTGGAAAAACGTGGGTCATCGGGATAGCTCTCATAGGCCTAGTGGAAAAACAACCTTCATCGGGACAACCTCAATGGAGATTGTTGGGTAAACATATATGGGATCGTTGATTGATGTATTTTATCAGAACTTGCTTCTCACATCTTATCTGTTTTGAACATTTGTTTTGCAAGGTTCTGTAGCATTATCTCTGAACTTCTTGATGTATAGACTTTTTGGAATTGTATTGTCAACGGATCCCTATATCTACTTTTGGGTATTAATCTATAGACTGTTTTACCATTCTAAAGTTTATTTATTTACCTGGCAATAAATTTCTATTTTTGCAACCAGTCATTCTAAGTTTACTATAAGTAGCAGAGCTATTTAGAAATCAAGATATTTTAGTGCGAGTGTAATAGGAATTTGATGTATGTGTGATAGCATCTAATGCAATGCAAAAGTCTAGGTAATGGTCTTTTCTATGTTTTACATGGGTTGTTGTAGTTCTGAGATGGATTATTGTGTCTATTGCATTGAATGTAAACTTTGATTTGTATGAAAATGTATATTTGGTTTTGTTGATGTTTTAATGAATACATCTCCTTCTTTGCTGTTCATGAATCTGCTGCCTAATCGAGTAGGCATTGGTCCACATTGGTGAAAGACCAAACATCCATTATTTAAACACCCTTCATCTATATTAGAAGTATGAGTAAATTAAATTAGATTAAAATTTTATGCATGCTTGTGATTTGTAGATGCAAACTATTGAAATAATCTCAAGCAAACCCAATTAGCTAAATCAATAGAGAATTATGTCATGCATGTTTGCACCTTGTTAGTGTTTATGAAATAATGAATGAAATCATTTTAAGTGTTTATAATATTGTTGCCATCTATAGGTACATGTGCAAGGTGTGCTATCATCTATATGAGAGGTTTTACGTAGCTAGTTAGTGTTTGACCTAGTGGCATTTATAGGGGTCAAGCATGCATTAGCCATAGCTGCCATCAGTTAAATCATGGTACATTTTGATTGGTTTAGAACCTTGTTAAGGATACCTTTGGGAATAACCTCCTAGGTCAAGTTGAGCTTGAAGTACAGGAAAGACTACTCTTGTTGATCGGTGTTTAACCTTCCCTAGTTTGTTGATAAAACTCCATTTTACCTTCTTGATGACAAATGCCTAGCCCCGAAGCCTTGAAGGTAATACGAGTTATAGTATTATGGAGCAGCAGTTTTGGGACTCAACACAATCAAAATAATTTCACGAACATAACTAAAAAGCAGAATTCAATCTGCCATTGTGAAACCATGAAATTTCAACTGAAACACCAAGATTCATAGAGATTTAAGGGTTTCGAAGATTTCTCTTGTGTTTTTAGAGGTTTCAAGGTATATATGTGATTTGATAATATAGCTAGTTAAGGCCTAGGAGCTACAAAAAGAGAAAAAAGCCTACATATTGGTAACAAACAGTACACTCGTTCTAGAAGAAAGCTTATCCTCCAACTACACAATAGAAAGGCCTTTGAAGCTTCCACCAAACAATAGACAAATCCGGCACAAAGCTCCAAACTAACCTATTTTTAATTTTATAACTAAGCATAATGCATACCACATAGAACCCAACCCCGATAACATATTATGGTACCTTATGCTCAAGGAAAAAAAAACCATCTTCCAACATAGAGAGGGGAGGCTAATTACAATAGTTTCCTTTGCACAAAATTATATATGAGTTACAGTTTTAGTAATAACCCTAGCGTAGAAGCAAATTGCATATGCTTCGAGGAGCCCCAATTAACCATATGAGATTTGTTAGGCATTCATTTTTGTTAGGCAAACCAATCTAAACCACCTACTAAAAACTCTTCATATCACAACAATAAAAAACAATAGAAATAGCCTCATAGATTGGAAATACCTTCAAACTTTTGGGGATATCCATGTCTTGTTGGAGATAGACCTAACAACACTTTGAAGCATGTAGATGGTCTAGTTGGTAGAAGAAAGTAGACATTGATAATAAAAAACAATAGAAATAGCCTCATAGATTGGAAATACCTTCAAACTTTTGGGGATATCCATGTCTTGTTGGAGATAGACCTAACAACACTTTGAAGCATGTAGATGGTCTAGTTGGTAGAAGAAAGTAGACATTGATAATATTATTGTGAATTAGGTAAGACTTGCTAGCAATTGACAACATGATAGTGTAGCTCAAGCTTTGGGCAGCATAAAAAGCATTTTGCCTAACCGCAAATATGCCTGTCGTAAAGTAGTAAATTTGCCATGGCCAAGTGAATGGCCACACATGGGTCCTTGTCAATCTTTTTGGCATTGTCCCAAATATGTAGAACCCATAACTTGAAGTTTAGGTGCTGAATGTATCAAAAAAGTAGTGAATCTGTCTATCATATCCTCACTTGACACTTTATGTTTTCTTTGGTTTATTTTCCCCCTCTACACTGGCACCATTGTTGGAGCCACGTCAATAAATTGCTTCTTGCCTTTCCTCTGTCATGTAGAAGATGCCATTGCAATGGGAGAAGTTTGACAACCAAAAAATGAAAGTGGAGAAAATGTAGGAAGAACAAGTTTGTATGGCCTGAGAACAATGATGATTTGCATCAACACTTCAAACAAGATGAAAAATTCTTGCAAGTACGGGCCATGAAGAAGTACGACCAACATAGGTGATAGTATGGCTAGCACAAAAGCTCCATCACTTCAAGACTTGGCTAAAAAGGAAACACATCGAACAACATCAAACACACTTTGCAATTAACACAAGAAAAGACAACAAATATACCTATTATCAACTAGAAGATTGAAAACTTTACTTGTAGGCACAATTGTGGCTCATGTACGAAAGCACCAATACCAGCTAGGGGGGGTTTCCATCCTTAAAAGTAGTATTTTCAAAAGGATATGAACATAGGTTCTCTCAAATGCAGTAGCAATTGTCATATCAAGTCTAACCTCAACAATGAGCTTTCAACCTTCTTTTCTAACATTTTGGAGGAAAAATAATAATAAAATAATAGTTTCCCTTTTTTCTCCACAAACTCTTTTTTGATTTAAAGAATTCATTATGTGCAAAAGATTCCCTTGTGCCTAGGCATCCTCTTGTAGGCACAACTTAATACACTTTTAAATAAATAATTATACTTAGTTGCCTTTTTAATATTTCCTCCTTAGGACAAGCTAAATTATAATAATATTAATACTTTAATAAATCACCCAAGATGTGGAATGGATCAAAATGATACAAATATGAAATTTTGAGCATACCAACATGTCACTAGGGACTTACGACAATGAGGTAAGGCAACTTGGCGACTACTTAAAAATAGCATGTTTATCCAAGAAGTTTGAAGAGCTTGCAAAAGGCTGGAATTGCATTTTGAAAGCATCATTAAGGTCAGCAAGATCATTTAAACTCATAACCATGAACAACACCACCACTTGAATAATCCTCTGGTCTCCAAGAACTTTTTGGAGTTCTCCCTTGGTCACCAATTAGCCTATGGGAAAATTTGAAAAATAGTCTAGTTTGTTCACAAACCAACTATGCTTGAAAAGGGGACATTTCAACATCAAGAACTCTAATTCTATGGCAGCCTTAATAGTGTGAAAGGTGGAAACAATACTTGAATGATTAGTTTCAAGCTTAGATAGTACACTTAATAGTAATTGAGAGAGCCCTTAATTTTGCAAATTTTCAATTCTATTATTAGAGACATACTGTGTGATGAAGTCTTAGATATTGTCAAAATTGCATGGATTTGGAATAATTATCCTTACTTTATGATGCCTAATCTTATTTGATTTTGCAAACAAATCTTGTATTGTATCCCATATAAGCTTAGTAGTATCCAATCCTTCAACATGAAAAATGAAAAGTTGGAGACACAACAAGACATAGCAAAACCAAAATGTTGATCACATTTGTTTAGCCATTTAATCTTTTAATCAGTTATGTTTTTCATGGCTAGGAGCAGGTCAATATTATGCTTGATTGTATGTAAATGTAACTCGCTAGTCAAACGAGTATTCAGAATTTCAGAGTTCCTAGAGCTCTTTGGACAGCTTGGCGAGAAATTTGTTTCTGAACCTGTTCAATTACTCTTTGCTGTTCAAAGTGAATGGTTTCATTCTTTAAATTTTCTAATTGTTTCAAATTATCAGAAGCAACATTGGTAAGATCCTCTCTTTCTTGTCCTATTTGAGAGTATCCATTTACCCAAATTTCGCGTGCTCGCATTTCGTCTTTCTTAGCTTCTATTTTTGTACCTCGTTGTGGCCATATCAACATATTAATCATTGCTTTTCATCCAAATGGTTGTTGGGTATTCAGATTAATAATGCTTGTTGTTTCATGGTGCAGAATTGAAAAGATAGAATATGAAAAACAAGTGCACACGCACCCCACAAAACCCCCATTATTACTTTATGAAAGAACCCCCCTAGGAAGTATAAGTTTGGCACTTTATAGTTATTGTTGTTTATAGCGCTTGGTCATAGTTTCACAAGAGTTTTACAGTTTACAAAATGACCAAATGCTGAAATTATAGTATTGACGCAAAATGAGAATACAAGGGAAGCACTATTGTGATGTATAAAACAAATAGACTTTCGCAGAAAAACTAACTCGAGAAGGAGATTGTATGAGCAAAAATAGGATATCGTAGTTCTCTGTAAGAGTCTACCCAGTTTGCCACTATTTTTTTGCACCTCTTTTCATCACTGTCAATTTGTCCAACAGTTCACAAGTCTGCTAATGGGTTGTCTCCTTGTGATTTGGTTGGTTTAAATGCATTCATGACACAATGTTCTCATAAAGGTTCATTCCAACAATATAATGTGACAGAACAAATGATATATATATTGACTGTGATTCTGATTACACAGTACTATCTGATCAGCAAATTCTGTGTACCTTCTGTTCGTTGCTGGGTTGTAAATGATTATATTTTTCTTACAATGTTTTAAAAAGACTCATCCATAGAATAAGTTAAGATACAATGAATGGATTAACACTTTCAGATAACTTTCAGACATTACATTACTGTCATGACAAAGTAATATTCTCCTACAGCCAATGTTGAAAATATAAAATATAGATTGCTACTGGAAAGGACAGATTACAAGAATTATGATTTAAAAACTCTAACCTTAATCATTTGCAGATCACTTACAGTGATGTAAACTGAGTCATACAGACTATATGATATGTTGGGATGATCAGAGTAAAGAAACACTTCCAACAGCTCTTCTAAACCCTCGCACACCTCATTCAACCTGTGGCTGCCTAGCAAATGAAGATTACTCACTGCTCAGAGGCTTAAATAGCCATCAACACATTCCTAGACACAACTCACGCCAATCCAGCAAATTAACCATAAGCCCAGCAAATGCACAGGTCTTCAAAACTTTGATCAGCAGGTAATCTTACAGCAAGCAATTTAAAAATTGTGCCCAGAAAGAGTCAAGACCTCAAATATCACCCACGTAGGAAGATGAATCAACCAGTAAATCCAAAGCTAGTGCCAAAGGAAAAGAATGAGTCGCATCAAGAAACCCTTTATACACTACAAGGAAAATTATTTCAAATACACCTTATGCCCATGTTAGCCAATGAATTCTTATGCCAAGATATGAAGAAATTTCCACGCCAAGAGTATATACCAAAACCATGCAAAGAGGGATTAATTCGATTATTAAGAAGAAGACACCAAAAATTTGCCCACAATATTTTCTGAAGCTGCAACCTTCTCTTGCTCTGAAACCTGATTTAATTCCTTAGTCAAGTATGAATTTCATTTTCCTTGATAGATATAAATCGGCCAACAACTTTAATTGACCCTTACAAAACTTGCAATTTCCTTTGCTTCTTATTTCTTTGTCTTTTCCTGTTTGTTCTTTTCTGAATTTTGTCTTTTTTTGTAATTTGTCTTCTTGTGCCAAAACAATCACCATGTGAGTTTTGTCTTTACCTGCAAGATGCCTTTCTGATTTTGTCTATAGTGCCCAAAACGAAGCTCTGAAACACGTCCTCTTTGTTATGTTTAATTTGTAAACTGGTCACGGTTTGGCAATTAAATCCAACAACATTCACATAATTATTTTATTTTTAAACCCTCTAGGAAACACACAAGCAACTCAAAATGATCTTTCACAATACTTAACTTGCAAACCTAGAAATACTGAACAACAACTATGAATCTCTTCAAATCTTCACGCACAATCTGTAGCCTTGAATGAGCTGCACCGAATTGACCAGGGAGGATCTCTCACCACCACAGCCGATCTTCTTTATCAGGGTTTCCATCCTCCAGAAGGTTGAAATGAACCAAGTTCGAATGCCAAACCCCAAGGGTTTTCACCAGAGAAAGTAATAAAGTCCAACATATTCAGAATGAAGGCTAAAATTCCAATATACAGTCTCAAGGAGAAATAAGGGCAGCAATAGATCAGGGCAACTTAGAAAATAATTAAATAATTATATTTGCCCTTTTTAATATTTCTTTTTCTCTCCTCAAGTGGTCGTTCACCCTTTTTGCTCATAAAATATCATTCAAATCTCTATTTGACGTCCGCTATTTCACTTAAGTGACAAAGGCACTTTATTAAAATACTTAAGTGAAATAATAAAATATTATTTCCCAGCCTTAGGAAATTCGCCAAATCCTGAAATTGATGAATTTGCACTCTGTAGCTGAGGGGAAACTAAGATTGAGACTAGTTATAGAAATAACACAATATAAATAGTAATATGCTAAAAATAGAAAGTCAGCGAAAACTCTGCCAATAGACCTTAATCCATCTAAATTCACTGGCAACATCAAAATACTCCTTAGAATTGGTTGACGCTACCCTTGAAAGTCATCATTAGGTGCACTACAAGAGAACCCAATAAAAGGGGCATTAGAGTTTGCCCTTCCCAAAGATTTCTTGTCGTCAAGCAATGCCAAAACAATCCAAGAATCTTTGATTGACCTAAACTGAAAGTAAGAGTGATCCTAGGGTCCCATGTAAGCCTAAGAGATCTGCAACACCATCTATTGAAGACATTGTCCTACAAGGTTAACAAACTAGAGTCCTCCTGAAAACCTTCTATAAGAAGTGCAATTAAATACTGCATGAACTTAGTCATCTCTTCAAGAAATTGCTCTTTGAAAGAATGAATTTGAAATACCATAAGGATAAACTCCACTAAGCCAACACTCGCTCCCTCATCTCAAACTGTTGAATTGTAAACCCATGAGATCCTAGGGTTTCAAATCAACCTCAAAAAGCAACCACCATGTTGACGCTGTGCTACTTTGATCATAACCGACAAACCATTGTGCCCAAAGTGCACTTTCCTCTTCTGGAACTTCAAAAAGTAATCATCATCAACATTCATACTGAAATAGCTGAGAGGGCTGAAATCAATACCATGAAATATGTCTTGCCAAAGCATTATAGAGAGGATCACATCAACAATCTCATTGCCAAACTTGATCCTAGGCAGCAGAAGAAACAATCCACTCAACTATGAAGTATAAATTTTATCATCTCCCCTTATGAAGTTCCAAACAAGAAACTGATCTATCACTGTCGAGGGACTTGGATAGAAGAAGTCAGCATAACCAAACTTAAATTTAGCTAACCAAGTAGTGCCTCTGTGGTTAACAATTGGAATCATATCACCGACACTTAACTTGCAAGTGTCAGGGTAAGAAACTTGAGTACACCAATAAACCCAATGCGCTGCAATCAACCAATCATCATCTAGAAGCATGCATACTAACACCATGAAACGACAACAGTGACCAAAACTCTCCCAACTGGAAGTGGAAATTAACTGAATTATACATAGAGGACCTCCCACAACTGGATGCACAAAAGCCTACAAGTGCTCAAAATCAAACTGCCTTAAGACTGAAGTCACCATAAACAATGTGAAAAAACTAAGACAGCTATAAATAATCTGAAATCTCACTGAATACATAGGAATCATGAGTAAGGAAGTAGCTGAAAAGTCATCTCCTATGATCAAATCATCTCTACCAACCAGCCTCAACCATAAAGTACTCAACTGCTGTTTTGAAGGAAATATCCAACACATCTACTGGTCAAGAATTGAATGATGAAGCAAAGCATGCGGAAACTCGTTGATTGGAGCCAACATTGAAAGTAAACTACCCAAGTTTACATCATAAACCTTCATAAGATGAACTCTCTGAGTTTGGAAGGTCCGATGTAAACAATAATCACTTCTCTTCATGAATGAAATCAGTGAAGTACAATCTGATTTCAACAGGTACAACACTCTACACCAAGGACAATAGCTGCACCAATGGAATCTCCAGTATTAGCATGAAAGTTGAGTGTCGCAATGCTCAAAAATGCCTTAGAAGTGGCTGGAAAGTACTTCCGAGAAATCTTCACCTGAAAACTCTCACTTCCTTGACCAAGAATAATGTGTTAGCTCCCCTGAATGAGAACAAACCATGTAGTGAAGTGACTGACCTGCAACCAATCAGCAAGCTCACAACGGAAAATCTAAGTTATTCTTTGCCAAAGAACAGTCTCAAGAGTATCCATTTGATCAATGCTCCAATCATTACTTAGAAATTTAGAATCTCTCTCAATTCCACCTGTAGATGAACCAATGGAATCACATAATGGCTGGTAAAAAAAAGAACATTGTTATTAACACTGAAAGCTTGATCCTTATCCCTCCAAAAAGTATTCTTATAATTCCTAATAAGCTTCATCAAACCTTGTTGAAGATCCCAAGCATAGATAACCAACCAAGAACGATTTTCAACATATCTAGAAAGATACACATCATAACTCCAAGTGCCATAAAAAAAAAAATGCCATACTCAACATGGAAGTTCATGACCTTTTTGGTAATCTCTTGTAACCCATCCATGAAAGCATCAACAACTGAAGTGCAAGGAGCAATTGTTATCTTCAAAACCATTTTCCAAAGAAAGAGTAGTATAATATATAACATCGCTCAATCCAAAGGATGGATTTTCAAACATGTAGATGTCATGTTTAAATCCTTCTTTCTCTAGTGCTACATAAATATCAACTTGTAACCACCTTTCCTTGTTGCTGTTCTGAAAATCCCAGCGAGCTCGAAAACATTGATTAGAAACCATTCAGAATCAGAAATGAAGAAGTCTCTATGAATCAATTCATTCCATGAAGGTATTGGATCTCCTAGTGTCATAACACTTACCATGCAATATTCGTTTGTCTCCTTAGCACATTTCATATCCAGTGGTCTACTAGGAGGGTAACCAATTACCACATAATGTGAACTAAGATCAACACCAAGCTGGAAACCACACTCCATCTTAAGTCCTGGATCCCACCCCTTTCTATTTTCACCATGTGCAACGCTACAACCAATAGTTGCTTCATCTCCCAACTTGGCACGAAAGTCTTCTAGGCTGTCCCTAATCTCCTATGCCTCTCTGCTATGAAGATACTCAACAACAAGATGTGGATCAACAATCTCACGAAGGCTTTGCTTAGAATCAACTCCAAGCAATGATAAATCAGTTTTTGTTTCAAGATCATCATCAAAATCATCAATGCCATCTTCCTTGCATGCATTATGCTAAAAAACCAGAACATCATCACAATCAAAAGGAAATTCATCTTGTGTAGGATCCTCATTATACATAGGTGCCAACAAACCAGGATCCCATGTGCCAAAGCACTCATTGCTTCGTTAAGAAAAAATATGATCATTGTGCTCCTCATGGGTGGTTGCCTCAGTGAATGAGTCACTCCCAAACTCACCAACACTGATGTCTTCATAAACACTCCTCTGCCACGGTTGAGTACGAACATCCAACTGGTATCCATCTGAACCAACATCACTAGTAACATTGTAGGATATGCTGAAACCTTCAAATGACCTGGATCTTATACAATACATGCTACACAGTAGCCTAGAATCTTTCTCAATCCATGCCTCACTAGGAAAGGATGATCGGATGTCTAGGCAAAGTGATTGATTTTGAGTGAATGAATGGCTGATACTGGGGTTGAATTTTGCTGAATTAGCAAAAAGAGATCATAAATGTGCATTTGAATCCTATGTTAGCTGGTTTCTTGACGTGCAATTTGGACAAAACAAAAGGCTATCCTTACTATTTTGAACCTTTTTGACACAATGGTGAGGTCAAAAATATTACCATTCAACAGTAATCATCTCTGCTAAAAATACTCCTAGCCCTAGTTCTCTTGACATAGAATATGAACTAAACTAGGACAGTATGGCTTTGATACCGTGCTATGTTTTTCTATAAACAAAGAAAACCAAGACCTAATACCTAGAAAATAAGTAAAACATTATTTATATTGAAGAATCGAAAATCAATTAGGTAGAATAAGGCCATTTCATTAATCAAGTTGCCAATACATTTATGAAAAATGCAAGGTGAAAGGAGGTGCATACCTTATCCAATAGAAAGTGTAACTCCCAAATCTCCAAAAGAGGAAAGGGTAACTCTCATGGAAGAGTGTAAAATCTCTCACCCTGTGACTCATTTTACCTAGCCTAGGCATGCTAAACTAGGTGTAGGGAAGTACATGATAAACTAATTAAAATGATAAAAACCTACACCAACAGTGAATATGCAAATTGTGACCATTTGTTCCAATGTTTCCAAAGCAGCAAATTTTTGAAAGACTCTTCAAATATTTCTGGATTTGATGATGAGATGATGGATGATTTAAATTAGTAGAAAAAATCAAGTACCTAAAGTGCAAAGCATATAGAGCTGTCGAAAAAGTCTGCTAGTGATGGGGACAAGTTGACATTGCTAAAATTTAAACTAAAACGTTGCCCTGAAAACTTTAAAATTGGAGAATTCATATAAATGTTTTAGATCAAGGGGCATGCTTCTTATTATGTTCGTAGGTATCTATTACATAAATGATGTTCATGTTTCATGAAGCATAACCTCAAGTACCACTTCAATAATCTTTTGAGAAATCTTGTTAGTTTTAATTTTTAAATTGCATTTATTGTTGTGATGTTTTCTCTGTTATCAATGCTTCCATTGGTTTGGTATGACTTGAGAATGGTATTGATTGCATTTCTTATTTTTTTAATGTACACTTTGCTGAAGCTACATAGAATAGGATTAGATATATATTCTGAAGTAATTGTGTGCTTTGAAATGTTTGGGTAAATTATTTGTATCTTTTGGCTATTATTTCAGGTCCGTTTGGTAGCATCTGTTCCAGGGTATCATCAAGGTCCTAAGATGAAAAAGTGGGGGCATATGAAGATACGAACAATCCTGCAAGAGCAATTTTTTGAAAAAGAATTCCAGGGTTCCCCTCTTGTCTATCAGGTAGAAGCTATACTTAGTTTATCTTTTAAGATGAAATATTAGGGAATGATTGATTCAATTTTATTTTGTTTTTCATTGAGATGATTTATTTGCATATATAGTTGACACAGTTAGAGATAGCTACATTATATTACAAAATACACTAAGGGATGTCATTGATGGAGCACTTGTTTGGTGTCAAATGGAGGATGAATAAAGAAAGACAATGATGCAAATCTATGTATTAGATAACATTGTAACAAAGCAAGCTAATTCATGTATGCATTAAATTGAAGAAAGGTGATAAGGAACCCATAGAAATAGCCAAGGGATATTGTGCTATAAGTTGGTTTATGGAACATCATGCAGCTTTATAAACTTAGATTTGTGGGACTGGCATGTTATTGATTTTTCAATCATCTAGTTTTGTCACATATATCTAGAATGCCCATTGCCACTGTTATATGGGCAATTCATATTTCAAGGAGTAAATTGTAATTGCTCATTGAAAAATGTTTAGTTTTACTTTGCCCTATGAATACACAACAAAATAGTGTACTTATGAAAAATAGTGAAAAGTATTTGTGAGAAACTGTTAATATGAATTGTGTTTAACACATAGAAACGGGACTCGGACTCGGCTCGGACTCGGCAAGGCCGACCCGGACTCGGACTCGGGACTTGGACTCGGGACTCAGAGTCAGACTCGGCTTTAGACTAGGCTGGACTCGGGAAAGTGAAAAACTCAAGAAATTTAGAGATTTTTAAAGATTTAAAACTTGTTTCATACACCCTTTATTGAATACACCTTAAGGATACAATAACATCATCAAACTCGGCTCATTTGATTACATACACAAGTATACATCAATCACATAAGCATAAACGCAAATTGTAGTTGAAGGAAATAACAAACATAGATATATAAATATTGTCAAATGTATACGATATTACAAAACTCATGGAATATAAAATCCATGTCATCATATGATCATCATCAAATGCTGCATACAAATACCAAAGGTAAATACAACTACAAGCCTATGGCTCAGAGGAGCCTGCACCCTCCGACTTCGGCCCTGACCCCCTGCGAAGGCGTCTAAGGTAGGTCTTGGATGATTCGACAACCGTAGCTGCTCCCCGTGACACGATGCCATGCTTACCAACATCAGGAACATCTGTGTCACTATCTGCCTTTGAATCTCCGGTCTCTGCTCGTGCTCTCCGCTCCTCCTCTGCCATGGCTACAGTCTCAGCCTCTATATCTACCTGGTCGATCCAATCAGTGTCAGACTCGGAGGTTAAATTTTCCCTACTTCTATTGATGCAGTTTCCCCCCATATTTTTTGACGGGGGTTTGGGGGCAACGCCCCTTGTGCGCTCCCTATCGCGATACAGGGAGGGGTCGAGGGGCAGCGCCCCGTGAGGCCAAAAAGACTTTTATTATTTAATAAAGGCGCCGGGTGTTATTTTTCTATTGGCTGACATGTTGTAACCCTATTTTTTCTCATTTTCAAGCAGAGACAACGCCCCGCGAGGCGTAAAAGACTTTTATTATTTAATAAAGGCGTCTGGTGTTATTTTTCTATTGGCTGACATGTTGTAACCTAATTTTTCTCATTCTCAGGCAGAGGTTGTAGTGAACAAAGACGAGATCATTCATTTAAAAAAACTTTTTAAAATGTTTTTTTTTGTCATTTTATTTAACCCAGCCGGCAGCCGAGTTTCAAGCACTAGACTCGCCGAGTTTGGCGATTTTAGGCCAAACTCGCCAACTCGGTGAGTCTGGTGAGTTCGCCCCTCGGACTCGGACGAGTCCGAGTCCGAGTTCTCTAGACTCGGGGGGCATAAATCGTACTTGGACTCGCCGGGTTTGGCGAGTCTTGGGTGATTTTCCGATCTATGGTTTAACTTTAACATGCATCATACATAGAATTGGAGGAGATGGTTGTCTTGTACACAGTATTTGAGGAAATGCTTGGCTCAAGTTTTGAAAGGCAGTGCAAATGGAACACAAATCTATTGTTTGTAGAGGTATTCCATTCAAATAGTCGAAGTATCATATGGAAGCAGTTTCTATTGCTCTAGGACTTCACATTGAACCATCCTTTTGGGAAATATTCCTAGAATTTGTAGGGATTTGAGACGGGGACAAAAAAATCTCCCAGTCATTCTCCCTCCTAAAAACGAAAATGATGGACATTCATGTACTACTTTTAGACATCCATAAGAACTTGGCATATCTCGCTGCATTTGGGGACATTTTTAACAAAATTGGAGATGTTGAATGATTTGTATATTGTGTAGGGAATGTCCCTTGCAAGTCTTTGGGTTCCTATTAGAGCAGAATGTTTATTAGGGGCCACACTTATTTAAACTGGTCCCAACAATATTAATAAGGCCTTCTTGATATAAGTTTCAGTCTTGTATATTACAGAATTATAACCCTTACTTAAACATGAGTGGATCAATTAATTAATAACTTAATATAAAAGATTATTATATTAGTTATTAAATATATATCTTGATGAAAAGGTATAACCACCAAACTATAGCAGGGGGTTGCATTAGCCTATATTTAAAGAAATTTTGAGTGTGGAAAAATATATAATTGAATTTATGGTATGGTATTTGACAAAAATATGCAAGAGGAAGTTGAGGCCTGCATTTGGAAGGAGGAGAGGAGAGATTGGAAGCCAAGTCCTAGAGTTTGTTGGTCAGACAATGTGAACTTTCTCAATGAAAAGGATGATGTTTTTGTGGGGTTTTTGACCTGAAGGTTTTTCCCATGTAATGTTTATGTTTTGTGCATTCTTGATATTGCTTTTGCAATGTTCACAAAAAAATAATTAAATTGTTTCATTGCTAAACCAATTATCTTGTGTTTTCTAAAAGTTCATTTTCTACTATATCTCAAGGCCATGAGTTGGCATGTGCTTGTGCCAAAGACTTCGACCTTGTGAAGAGGGCAATCAGCCTAGAATATAACAATATCATTGGTAAATTTAATGCAGATTCCATGGGAATATTTATCTCATAAATAAATATGGATAAATTTGAAAATGCATGGAACAAAATTGTTGAAAATAATAGCTAGCTCGGATACCTGATTATTGCATTCTAAATGCAAATGTATTATCTCTTATGTAAATTGAATTTTCTTGGGCTGGACCCAAACATGTAACGTGGAGGAAACTAATTGTAACTTTGGGCTGGACCCAAACTTGTAACGTGAAGGCAATAAATGAAAATAAATCAATTAACTAAATGCAAGCCGACTTGAGGGCTGGTGCCAAAGATGGGATATAAATATAACAGCAAATGAAGTCATTACACAATCATCATCTCATGCAAATGTTATCTGCTCTCCAAGCAGCGATCTCTCCTTCACTCATGCGAATCTATACAAGGCTATTGTGCGAACTCATCAAGGTTGATTGTGTGTGGCGAAGTTGTCAAAGATCCTCATGCGAATTTGATAAGGACTCCTATTGTGCGAATCTGATCTTAGACATCTGCTGCTGATTCTCTGAGCCATCTGCTGTTGATAAGGGGCTACAATCTTCATTGATATATTTAACAGCAATATGAGATAAGTTTATTGCTTTGTAATTGCCTACATTTGAGATAATACATATTGTATTTGAGGCTGGGTTTTTCACCTCCAAGAGGGAGGTTCTCCCAGGGTATTGGTGTCTTTTGTCTTGTGTTTTATTGCTGTTACTGTTCATTCACAGTCTGATTATAATCTAATTGCTTAAATTAACATCTGATTGCCTAAAACTAACATGGTATCAGAGCTCTAGGTTCATTCTAAATAATCAGATTATTAGTTGTCCTTCACTTTCAGTTTGCTGTTTTAGTTTTGCAAGATGGTTACAGGTCTGAAAGGAGAGGACAGACTTGAAGGTGCCCTCAATTTTACATCATGGAAGGTTCGTGTCCTCCTTGCTCTTGAAGAATTAGAGCTGTTATAGTGTGTGGAAGACAAGGATCTGACTGAACCTACGGATCCGAAAGAACTAAAGCAATTCAAGAAGAATGTTCTCAAGGCAAAGAAGTTCCTGCATTTGGAAGGAGGAGAGGAGAGATTGGAAGCCAAGGCCTAGAGTTTGTTGGTCAGACAATGTGAACTTTCTCAATGAAAAGGATGATGTTTTTGTGGGGTTTTTGACCTGAAGGTTTTTCCCACGTAATGTTTATGTTGTGTATTCTTGATATTGCTTTTCTAGTTTTTTTATTGTTTTTGCAATGTTCACAAACAAATAATTAAATTGTTTCATTGCTAAACCAATTATCTTGTGTTTTCTAAAAGTTCATTTTCTATTATATCTCAAGGCCATGAGTTGGCATGTTCTTGTGCCAAAGACTTCGACCTTGTGAAGAGGGAAATCAGCATAGAATTTAACAATATCATTGGTAAATTTGATGCAGATTCCATGGGAATATTTATCTCATAAATAAATATGGATAAATTCGAAAATGCATGGAACAAAATCCTCCATGAATTTGAAAATCAAGTAGGAAAACATTGAACAAAAGAGACAAAGAGGCCCAATTGTTTGCCAAAGGTTAGTGAAATAATTTCAATAAAGAACTATGTTACCCCAAGTTTCCGGGATGGGGACAGCAAGGGACGGCTATATAAAAAATATAAAGAAAATTTAAAATATATAGGGAAATTTTAAATGTTGATATGAAAAATAGATAAAAAATGTATATACACATTATATTCATATGAAAACATGAATAAAGCAGGTATACGTACATTATAGAACTTTAACATACCACATTTGACATTTGTGTTCAAAATTCATTGTCAATACTCAATATGCATTCATAATTCAGAATTCATTGTCAATACTCAATATGCTTTCATAATTGAAAATTCATTGTCAATATGCCAGCACTTGTTTGCATGTAGTTCATTGTTTCTTTCTGGTTTTAGGATATTTTGTTAGTCTTCCATTACTATTATGACCTACAGCCGCTCTTTATGCACTACAAAGTTTTGGGTGTTTGTGAAATTCATTACAAAGCTGTTATTCATATTTCTGAGTGTATTTGGCTATGATTCAGACCGGTTTACCTTTCGTATCAGTGAAAAGTCCAATATTGCAGACCTGCAACCACTTTTGTGCGCACTACCGAGTTCTAAGTGTTTGTGAAATTTATTACCATGCTGCTGCTCATTATTTCTAAGTGATTTTGGAAGTAATTCAAACATGTTTACCTGTCATATTAGTGAATATTCAGTTTTACAGACTTATAATAAAATTAAAAAACATTATTTTTGAGCATTTCAGTCTTTGTTTTTTCTTTTAAATGTGCTGGGAAAAGGGGGACGGCTGGCCGTCCCCGGGACGGTTAGCGGACGTCACGGATGCCCCCAACCATATTGGGGATGGGGGTACATCCCCTTTGAGAATCACTGTCGTCCCCAAGTTTCTGGGACGTTTCCCACATATTTTGCAATTTTGGGGATGGCAGGGGGACGTCCCCTGGCTGTGCCCAAGTCCCCGAAACGTCCCCGGTATGGGGGTGGGGGATTTTAGCCCGGGGACGCATCCCCGGGTAACATAGATAAAGAACTCTCTTCAATGATCACTTTTCTCAACTGAGCAATAGGACAAAAATATGTAAGAACATTCTGGCCTTGGGTGTTTTACATCATAAATTTCATTTGCAAAGCTAAAATCTACTTTGTTGGGGGCATTTGATTAATGAGTACATTAATAGATAGTTGTGGAAGTGTGAGGAAACCAAGGAATTTCTTATGATGTCGTATTTGGTCTATGTTTTGGTGAAAATTAGATCCTTTGATAGTTTGACGAAGGTGGATGTATGCAATATTATTTGGGTCTATAGACACAACTCATAGTTGGAATATAGTGAGTCTTATAAGCACTACATAGAGTGAGATATGCTTTCTAGGGAGTGGACCAATGGATTTGGGATCCAAAAGTTAGTAAAGGAGAAATTTAGAGAGTGACAAATTCTAAATCATGGAAATATTGATTAGTTGTTTGATATATCCAAGAATTTTTAGAGGGGAAAAAAGAGGCAATTTAAGATTGACATATTGATGGCTGAGAATGAATACATCTTAGAGGTCCATGTCATCCAAATGAGTACCCTTCTATTGGAAGAGATTGCATAGGTTCAAAGTTCATTGATAACTTCTAGGAAATGGAAAGTATACAAGATGTTGTTGCTCTAGTAGGCTTACTAGTTGAAGTTTTAGAGTTGCTATTTCTGGCTACTGTTATTTTTAAAATATGGCTATTCTTTGATGAATTTCTAGAAGGTCCATTTTGATAGTTGATGTTTTCAGCTGAAATCTATTTGGAGATTCTTTGTTTTAGATGTGGTTTTAGACAATTTAGTATTTAGAAGTTGCTTTGTGTGCAAGCATTCTATTTTCAGAATAGGACTTTAGTAGTTTATTTTGTATTGATCTTGAATAAACTGCATTGCATGAGGTTGCAGGACTTTGTAGACACTTTGTTAGTGTTTTCGTTTATCTCTTTTATGACAACACAAAATTGAAAAGTGTGTGATAGAATTGTTCTAGAAATTATAAGGGGAAGCTCCGTAAGACATAACTGAGCCTAAAATAAATACAATTTACATGTGTGCGCACTATACAAATTATCCCTTGATGTTTGTATTGAATATAAATATCTACTATGTTTTTGCCCTAGATGTAGTAACAAACTATCAAGAGTCGAGTATATCAATATTTTCAGATTTAAGGATTGATCACCCAAACATGAATACATAGAACTTCCTAGTAGTAAAATCCGAGGCTAAAATTTAGCTGTCGTGTCCCTTTTTAGGTACATTCCAACATTTTTGGAAACTCTTCTTGGAGTGTGTCAGCTTGATCAAAAAGGTATTTTGACAGTGTCAAAGAGTTCTTGGAGCCGAGATTAGTACAATGACACTTTCAATGTGTGGATTTGATGTTCTTGGAACATTCCACACTTCCTAGAAAATATCATCATGGGAAGGTCCCAATCTTCATAAATACTAATATCCTATGCACTTAAGGTGTTCGTGGTGTGGTAAAAAATTCAAAATTCATATTTGGGCTTTTTTTAATATTTTCCGTAACTTTGGTGGTTGTGTGAAAAATAATTAAATTATTAAATGATCTAATATTTAAGCTGTCAAAAAGTTAAAAATTGAAACACATTATATTTAATTCTTTAAAATGGTAATTAATTGAGTTGGAGGAAAAAGGTGAATATATATTTAAAAGTAATTTTAATTACTTTTAGGGTTTGATGGAAAATGATTAAAAAATGATTTTTGGGAAAAGAATTCATTCTATTCGTTACTATTTTCTTACCAATTTCTACAAACTCTTGTTTGGAAAGCTTTGGTTTAGCCTTAACCTAAGGATGAAAACCCTTTACGTTTGTTTAGGAATTGGAAGACTAAAACCTTTAGGTTCTCATGGTTGGTTTCATATAGGAGTCAAATTTGTGCTTACAGTGAATTATTGCTTTTTATAGGTCCCAACTATAGGTTACAAAAATTATTATGCAATAAATTAGTGCAAATTTGAGATTGGAGTTTGTTCTGATATTGTCTACTGCAAATTTCAAAATAACTATATAATAAATAATTCTAGTTTGGATATTGAAATTTATTCTTATTTTATTGTTAGCCTTGGCAAAACTAGCTGTACCATATTCGAATTTCTAAGTTGGCCATACAATTTTAAAGCTCTCCAATGATGGTTTAGAAGAAAAAAGGTGAATTGTTGAGTACTTATATTGCTATTAGGATTCTTAAAAAATCCAACTACACCTTGATATAAGGCAGTGTCAAGTCTAGAAGAATGACATGGGTGTTCAAAGAGGGATGACAATTGTTGTGATGGAATAAGATGGATCAAATGTAGCCTCCACTCTTTTATGTGGTTGAAAAGGTTAAGAGGGGGAGGACATGTCATTCCATGAGGGGTGTGGGACATTTAGGAGGAGGATAGCAACTTGAAAAAGGCTAGTACAATAGATGAAAAGGGTTCACAACATATTAAAAGATCGTAGTTTATGTTTTCTGTCCACCACTTTCTAGTGGGCCCATCAATTAGTTTGTAAATGAATAATTAAGGATAAGGGTGCTTCTAGCTGTTTGATTAACTTGGTAGAATCAAAAGGAAAAATCAAAGATCTTTTAAAATTAGGTTTTGTGTTTTAATTTGTTTTAGTAAATATTATGAGAAATACAAAATATTTTGTGAATGTTTTATTCACTATTATTGGCTGCAATAAAAAATTCACTTTGTAGGAGCTCAGACTGCGCTCTAATACCATGTAGAAGTTGATGATCAACCACAAGAGCCAAGGTTCATTTGCAAGCAAAATGCTTATCACACAAAAGAGATCAAGCAAAGATTGTATGCTCTATAACAACCAGAGAATTCTGTATTATTGCACAAAACAATATTGGAGATACAATTACAATGAATGAATGAATCCTAGATAGCCAACCGTCACACCATGTCATTTATAAATTGAGTGGTGCTGCTCTTTTTGAAAACCTTCAAATGGTGCCAAATTGGCTAGACAATGGATTGGGGAGTTGTAAGGGAATTCATACTCTTCAATAATCAATGATAACTCTTTGAATACAGTTGGATATTTAAGTGGTATTGATCTCCAGAACTCATTGCCATTGTTGGAATTCCTATCCGATAAAGTTGACATTCTCCAAGAACATTAGAACTTTCTAATAATGTTTAATGGACCAAGTACCAAGATCCCAAATCAATCTAGGAGGTTTGTGAGTCCTTTATGATGTACTATGTCGCATTACACATTCAAAATCAACCTCCTTTGTTGTTCTTGCTAAAAGTGCAACAATCTTTGGCAAGAATTCTGTAAACTCTCTAGAAAACTGCTTTGCTGTACCATGTTTCTATTGCACCACTCTAATAAAATCTTGGAAGTTTGTGCAATTATTCTTTCTTTCACTATAAAAAGTCCTGCATGATGGTCACAATTGTGTTTATATCTGCTATCCGATGTTCTTCTCAAAGATGAACTATTAAAATCCACAACACATACTTTGCAAGATGATCTTCATAAATGATGTTGTAGACTATTCCTTCCGTGATATGACAGAAATCAGCTTGTGTGCTAGATGATAATAAATCTAGACAGCCATAAATCACTTGGTTTTCCGTCCAAACTGAGACTATGTTGGCTGAAATATTCATTCTCTTCAGCTGAAAACATTTTACAACATTCTCCAATAAAAAGGGATTAGACTTGTGGTTGCTCAAGTCAGAAATTTTCAACTTATAATCCGATTTTATCAAGTTTAGCAACCTGTTAAAAGAATAGCAGCTGCAAAAGTTAAATCTTCTTGCACTATCAAGAAGTACAAGCATTCTAATGACTGAAAATACTTTTGTTAAGGCTAAAACTCCATCCCTGAGAATTACCAACTGACAAATGCTCCATTTCCTGATTAAAACTACTTGCCAATCTATTTGTAAGTAAACAAACAAAATCATGTGATGGCTGATTGGAAAGATGGCAGCAGCACTGAAATTGAAATTTTGATCCTTAATCCCCCTTGGTATATTCCTTCTATCATCATTAATCTCTAACAATTTGTGTTGTTGATCTATTGTAGACATACTCAACAAAGAAGTAGCTCCATCATGCTTATGTTGTGCTACTCTAATATTCATGTGAGCTTCAACTAGAGATCTTCCAATGGTGCTTGAGGTTTCTTCGCTAGGAACATTACTTTCATACCTTAAGCTATAACCATAAAGATGATCAAATTGTTCACCATTAGTCGATATCCAAAAACTGACAAGCTGAAAACCACATCTGGTGTCAGTAATAGTATCTATCTCATGCCTGGAAACTTCACCTGGATTCCGTATCTTGTTATTGTCACTAAGTTATAGAATCAAGAAGTGTCTGAGCATTCATCACAAAATGTGGATTATCAAAAGGTAATTCTAGATCCATTTCAAAGAGTAAACTATCATAGGATTGGAAGTGTTTTCCATCCTCTTGTTTAAACCATTTATCTTGCTGCCCCAACTTTGTACCTGCAAACTCAACAAACTCTTCTAAATCAACAAAGCAACTTTTCTCACCATGCAGCAAAGTTTCTGATCTGTCTTCATTTGTAGGAACAATATCATCTTCAAAATTAGCTACCTCTTTGATTGTTGTCTTGCAAACTCTTTGTGTAGATGGTATGACAAATTTTTGCTCAGATGATGAGTCATCAACAAATTCCATACCCTCATTTGACTTATCGCTAGTTGCTGATTTAGCAAACTCCAAAACAGAATATCCTTCAATCTCAGCAGTCATGAAAACTCATGTACTCCTCTCTTATGGTTTCATCTCATGATATATAAATTTTGTTTTTGTCATTTTATGTTGAATTTAAGTAAATATTATTTGAGTAATGATCTGCAAAATATTTTGTAAATATTTTATTCACTATTATTGGCTGCAGGAATAAATTCAAACAGTATTTTTTTAAATATTGTATTTCCACAACTTTTGAGAGAAGGGATATTTCATCAGCTAGAAATAAATTTTAAATTGAAAAATACTAATGGAGGTTATCTATTGGCTAAATCAGAGACTACTACATCAGTGTAAATAGAGGAAATGTTATAATATATATAAATGTGTGTGTGTGTTTATATACTTCTGCGGAAGTACTGCAATTTTGAGAATAAGGATATTTCATTAGCTAGAAATAAAGTTTAAGCTGAAAAATACTAATGGATGTTATCTAGTGGCTAAATCACAGATCACTACATCAGTGTAAATAGAGGAAATGGATTGATAAATAAACATCACATGATTCCATGAAATCAATTGCTAAAGGAACAAAGAAAGTTATTTCTTTAATGAACAATATCAACGCAACGTCTGACAAAGCCACTCAATTCAATTGGCTTGACGTAGTTACAAACACAACATGAATGATGAATGATCTCAACATAAGCTTCTATATAAGCTTGGCAATAAATGGAAATTCAATATAATATTTGTTGCTAAGTTAATATTGTATTGAATATTTTCATTAGTTTGGCGTTACTTTGTGAAGAAAGATTAAGTTGCGCGACAGATTCTTTGGAAATACTAAAATAAGGTCATTTAGTGCAATTAATTTTCCCAGCTTGTGATATTATGGTTTGAACATTTTATATTCCAAATCAGAGACTTTAAAGATTTATTTATATGCTGGGCTCAAGATTTAAAATATTGGGTCAGCAAAAGCTAAGAAACTTAGGTGCTTATCATTCTTGGTGGCGTGAATAAATCCTTTGGGTAAATTGTGAATTATATTCATTGGTGCAGCTCTTACTGAAGATTTCATAATCAGAATATTGTGAGAAGCGATTATCACTTCTAAATGGATGTGAGAATATTTATGGTTGAGGGAGTCTCCTAGTTTTGGCGCAGCTATTTCCATCAAACCCATGGAAGCTATCACACCACTTCAGACCTATGTTACCCCGAGTTTCCGGGACGGGGGGACAGGGGGATGGGGAAATGGATTTCCGGGAAGCTTTTTTTTTCCCGGAGAAGGGGATGGCAGGAGACATTATATATATATAGGGAAATCTGAAATTTTAAATATTTCATAAATTATATATTTATGTAACATTGTAACACAGTAAACATTCATCATAGCAACATAATAACATTTATAAATCAGAATCTAGATTCTAAATCTAAAATCATTGAATCAATGATCATTCATCGAATCATCATAGAACTAAGAACATAGCATCAAATGAATCAAATCGAATCATCATAGAATAAGAATATAGGATAGCATCATGATCATATGAATCGAATGAGAGTTCAAATTTCAATTCCATACATTCATAGATATAATTCATTGAAACAATGAAAAGTATCACTATCAAGTATCATATCGCTTCCATTGATTAATATCGATATTAAAATTTAATTTAATAATTTAATAATTAAATTATTAATTCCATTGATTATCGCTGCACTTCGATATTAAAAATATTGCTGTTTTAATATAAAAAATAGATTTTATAAAATAATTTGTTTTTTAATGCTTCCTGCTGCTGGAAACTGTCGTCCGTCCCTGGGACGGTTAGGGGATGGCTTGGTTGTCCGCAGCCGTCTAGGGGATGGTCGATGGTCTCCGACGACATCATTGACTGTTTCTGAGTTTCCGAGATGGTTTCCGAAAATTTTGCTTGATTGGGGATGGCTTGGAAACGTTTCCGCTCGTCCCCCTGTCCTTGAAACCATTTCCGTTTCTGAAACATGTGCCTTTAGGGTGGAAATGTTTTTCCGGTTAACACTGCTTCAGACAGTTTCGACTTTATTCAAAACTGAGGCACGGGTGTATAATATCATTGCTAGATATGTTGGGCAGTTCTATTATAGATTGAAGATATATTACTCAACAAATTTATTCTGCATCGTGGCATGAGACAATAACTGCTGACTGTAGCGTGAGGCTTACTCCTACATTTCTGCATGAGGCTTCCTTGCAGTTGGAATGATTGCCACTTGAGTTTGTTTTGGAGAAGTCACTATTGTAGCTGCATTGTTTCCTTGAACCAAATGTGGCGTTCATAAAAAAGTTCATAGCTACCTCAGAGGGAATAGGATTTCTTTGGTTCATTTCGTGAGCGATTCACAAGGTTGCCAGAGTTGACATAAGTTCTGGCTGCTGCGTGAGAAATAAGGGAATTGAATATAAGAGCTGTAGTGGACATGTGAGTTGGACAAATCTTTGAGGAGAGACATTTCAATCACCTTTCCATGACAGATTGGAATAGCAACAGCTGGAGCAGATTGAGGTTTGATTTCAACAAGCTTTGGGCAATTCATGAGTTTCTACACCTTCAGAACCTGTCCGAGTATAGGGAAGATTATAGTCAGTAGGTCTGAAGAGTTTTCAGTGCATATTCTTTTCTAGAAGTCATTGCTGGGCATTGTATGCAGGTCTGAACTAATAAATATCATTATTCTGTAATCTGAATTGTTCCGAGTATTCATGATATAGAATGCTTTGTTATCTTTTTCATGAAACTCTCTGCACTTGTTTGATGAATAATGATTTCATAATGGAAAGATTGCTTTACATTCATGGAATTGAATACATAAACATGCAACAAACATTATATATCAGTTAGTTGCCTCAAACTGGAAATAAGAAAGACATTATTGATGTAAGTCATGTTAACCTTCCAAATGCAATACACAAATCTGCAAACTGTTTGACAAAAAATCTAAGAAGGAAAAGTGAAAATTTGGGTTAAATCCGGAGGAGATTTTAAAATCTATGGTCACCTTTTGATGTTAAACAACAAATGTCATGCCATATGGGCAATTATAATGTCTCTATTGATAACCATAATTTAGTGTCATGAATATAATTCACTAACATTTTTTAGCATTATTGTCTTAATTCTTCAAGAGTGTCTTCATGTAGTATCCAATTTGTTCTATTGTGTGCTCAACTACAGTGTACTACACCTATTTATGTTCATAAAGAATGAAGATTTTTATTAATGTAGTAGATGGAAAAAGACATTGAAATTGTTTGCAATGGGCCTAGATATTGAGTAGATCTCCACTGTTTTCTTGGATTTGATAAACATTGAAATATGGGAGCCATTGACTCTTTAAGGTGTTTAGACTTTTAGAGTGTGCCAACTGTGAAAGACTACATGAAGAGAAAATGCAGCACAATTTTTTTGACATATGAAGTAGATTGTGAAACATGTATATGCATTAATAGGAGTAACAATATCATCAATGTCCTTTTGGATAATTTCAGAGATGATAACATTATACAATAATCTATTTATATTAATTACAGTAATGATTTTGAATTGAATTTGGTCAATTAAACAAGTATAGAACATGGTCCAGAAAATATGAATCCAAATTAGGCTACCAAAAGTAAGATGATGTAATCTTATGCAAAGGGAATCCTATGGAATTCATTTTCCATCAAATTCCAAGCTAAAAACTATGCTCTAGTAATTTGAAGTTGCATATACCTTATTTTCAGGATTTTCTGTTTTGGGTTGTAAATATGTATGCTTATTGCAAAAAAGTACTTTGTATGAACTCCTAGAGAAGCATCCATAGTCAATTTTAAATTTGAGATTCTCCAATACTTTTCAATTTAAATTGAAAAAAATTTTAGCAATGACAATTTGAATTTGAATATATTTGTAGTTTTCTTCTCTTGGATCATTGGATGAGAAATGGATGGCAGAGTTCAATTCATCAATGTTCTCAGGATACACTTTTGATAAGCAACCTTTAGGTTCTGGAAGCATCCAAATAATCTGGCCATCTGTTGAAGATGTTTGCTGTTCCCTTGAGGTAAGTTGCTCTATTATCATCCAATATTCAATCCTAAATATTCATGCTCATGATTTTTCTTTAAAAATTATTATAGATCCGAATTTAGTAATTTACTATTGAATAGTTTGAATTCTAGGAAAAACATGCTGGCTTATTTGCATGCTCACTTGTGCATGTATACACGGGATTTTTGCATGCTTAAAACTGCATGTTGTTGTTCTTTATTTGGAGTTATTTGTCAGCTTACTTTTCATTACATGTAATCTGGACTGCTATTGCATATGATCGTTTTTCATTTAAGGCAGACTGCTGTCTTTATCTAACGCTAATCCACTATTGGGTCTATACTGGGACAGTGAGCTGTCCCCCATGCCTGGGAACACTTCCAGGCGTGAAAACAAACTAAGAAAATAGTATAACAACAATTAATCATGTGAGCAGTATAACAGCAATTAATCATGGCAGAAGTATAACAACAATTAATCATGACAGCAGTATAATGGCAGTATGAGTATATTCTATAAGATAACAACAGCTATAAAATTCCTGATTACAATTTCATTGTTCAAAATATAAAGTTGAAAATATAAACTCAAAGTCCCAAACATCAAAATACAATTATGCTTCGTTTGGTCTATCATATCAAATGAGATATTTATGTCACTCCCTGGTTGAAGCAGCGGTTTGTCCAATCAAAGCTCAACCAATCTTGGCTGCACTTCCTCCCCGTGAATTTACCTGACATTCTCAAAATTAACATCCCAACATGTTGGAGTTTGTTGATGCTCGGTTGTAAGAATACACCTGAAATTTTTGGACATATAACTCAACAACAAGAACATGCATTTGATATTATAGTGCTGTCATAAGTCTGATAAAACATTGGTCACCATGTAAAGGCTGCAATTACAAGTTTCCTGATGTATTCACCTCAAAATATAAAGTTCATTACACAACATGTATAGTTTCATGAAATCAAATGTTAAAAAGCTCAAAACTGTCATTACATGCTGTATAGCATTTTTGAAAAGGACTTGTTTTCATGCTGATATTGATTGATCAGTCAAGTATAGGACCCAGCGGCATAGGAAACTTCTGTTTGACACCTCCTTAGAGTATAGCTCACCAACTAAACAACCCAGAAACTTCAGGTAGCCTTCAAAAACATCAAGTCCAGTTAAAAACTCTGTCATACAGTTTCAGTCACTTATGGAGAGTTTCAGACCCCTGTAGACATCAACCCCTTTCATTCTCACATTCCTAGACTGTCACTAAATTTGGAGCAGGTCTGCTCCAAATTTGGTTGTAGAAGAATAGACAGTTGTAGAGAGACAAAACGTGGAGAACATGGGTGACAGGAATTCAAGAGATCCAGAAGAAGAGAGATTTCTGAATATGTTGGATGCCTTAATTAGAGGCAAATAAACGGGACTCGGACTCGGTTCGGACTCGGCAAGGCCGACTCGGACTCGGACTCGCGACTCGGCGTCAGACTCGGGAAAGTGAAAAACTCAAGAAATTTAGAGATTTTTAAAGATTTAAAACTTGTTTCAAGCACCCTTAATTGAATACACCTTAAAGACACAATAACATCATCAAACTCGGCTCATTTGATAACATACACAAGTATACATAAATCACATAAGCATAAATGCAAATTGTAGCTGAAGGAAATAACAAACATAGATATATAAATATTGTCAAATGTATACAATATTACAAAACTCATGGAATATAAAATCCATGTCATCATATGATCATCATCAAATGTTTCATACAAATACCAAAGGTAAATACAACTACAAGCCTATGGCTCAGAGGAGCCTGCACCCTCCGACCCCGGCCCCCTGCGAAGGCGTCTAAGGTAGGTCTTGGATGATTCGACAGCCATAGCCGCTCCCCGTGACACCATGCCATGCTCACCAACATCAAGAACATCCGTGTCACTATCTGCCTCTGAATCTCCTGTCTGTGCTCGTGCTCTCCGCTCCTCCTCTGCCATGGCTACAGTCTTAGCCTCTATATCTACCTGGTCGATCCAATCAGTGTCAGACTCGGAGCTTAAATTTTCCCTACTTCTATCGAGGCAGTTTCCCCCCATATTTTTCGACGGGGGTTTGGGGGCAGCGCCCCTTGCGTGCTCCCTGTCGCAATATAGGGCAGGGTCGAGGGGCAGCGCCCCGCGAGGCCAAAAGAACTTATTATTTAATAAAGGTGTCGGGTGTTATTTTTCTATTGGCTGACATTTTTTAACCCTAATTTTTCTCATTCTCAGGCGAAGGTTGTAGTGAACAAAGACGATACCATTCATTTAAAAAAAACTTTTTAAAATGTTTTTTTTTGGTCATTTTACTAACCCAGCCAGTAGCCGAGTTTGGGGCTCGGGACTCACCGAGTTTGGCGAGTTTGAGGCAAACTCGCCAACTTGGTGAGTCTGGTGAGTTTGCTCGCCAGACTCGGATGAGTCCGAGTTCGAGTCCCAGAGACTCGGCGAGCATGACTCGGACTCGGACTCGTCGAGTTTAGGCGAGTCTGGGCGAGTCCCGTTTCTATGATTAGAGGGCAAGAAGCTGCAGAGCAAAGAGCACAACAACAAAATCAGCTTTTAGAACTCTTAATTGAATTAATGGCTTGACAAATGGGAGTTAATATTGGTGCCACCAATGCTATTAGTCCAAAGTATGTTAATATGGGAGGCAACAATGGAGGCAACTTAGTCCATAGTGGTAATCCAAATCAGCAAACTAGAACCATCTACTTGAGGCCTCTTATGCCTACCATTCCTCCTAGGGTACCGACACAGGTTGACAATGAACCTCAGATAACAAATTTGCAGGGTTAGTTCAGACTCTTAATGTGTTGGATGCCTTAATTAGAAGGCAACAAGCTGCAGAGAAAAGAGCACATCAACAAAATCAGTTGTTAGAACTCTTAATTGAATTAATGGCTCGACAAATGGGAGTTAATATTGGTGCCATCAATGTGAAGCAGTCACCGGTGAGGAGGGACCTCAAGGAGATCAGTCCAAACCAGTCAGCAAGAGTAAAACACAATGGAAACACACAAATATGATGGAGGCAGTGCAGAATAGATAGTTTTATTGCATGAAATTTGATTACATCCAACCGGTAACAATCGGGTTACAACATACCGGCACACAGGCCTAGTAGAATAGGTCACATCCGGGACCTTGAATCGAAAGATCAATCTTCTAGGCACAATCTATCTATCTGATACTCTAATTGATCTTAATTGATTCCATTCTAAAGCATGATTACAAATATATATATCGATCCAAAGGATCCATTCTGCCCAAAAGGATCAAAACCCGAAGAACAAGACCTAACGTGCAAAATAAATAAGGTCGGCCTCCGCCAAGAGATTCCTTCAGAAAATCCAAATGATGAAACGCAGAAGGTCAACTACACGGCAAGAAACATCGTGATCCACGTCGAGGGCTCCGCATGCTTCGTAATGGGTTCTGGTAGATCACTAGAATAGGTCTCAGGCAACCAGTAAGAAGGGAACAACCGGTAACAAGAAACTGTCATGGAAACCGGTAGCGATATCTTGCCGGTAAGTGATCCAAATGAGATGCGGTTTGAAAGCAAGAAAGATGATCAAGTCTTCAAGTAGAATCCAACTCCACAGGATCCGGTGAGCCAAAACTGGGACACACGGAAAGGAAAACTGAAACTGCAAACAGGAAACAAAACAAAAAAGAAAATGTTTTTGGTTGATGCAAGATTGCTGTGAACCGGGGATGCTCCTGCATCACAATGCTATTAGTCCAAACTATGTTAATATGAGAGGCAATAATGGAGGCAAGAATGGAGAGAACTTAGTCCATAACGGTAATCCAAATTAGCAAACTAGAACCATCAACTCGAGGCCTCTTATGCCTACCTTTCCTCCTAGGGTATTGGCATAGGTTGACAATGAACCTCAGATAACAAATTTGCAGGATTATTCAGACATGATAGGGAGAGTGGAGGCCTTAAGTTCCAAGATGCTATTGCTTTGAGGGACTGTATTGATGTCAGGATGAAGCATAGACCCCGCACTGCTGATAGGACACAAAACTATGACTCGCAAAAGGTAGTGGGAAAATTTACCCTTATTATGATGGCTCAGAGAAGGCTTCAACTCGAGCTTGGTTTCAGAAGGTAGACACCTATTTTTAGCTCAACCCTATGCGAAAGGAAGAGGCCATTAAGTATGCAACAATACATCTTGATGGCATTGCACATGAGTGGTGGCATCATGGGATGATCACCATGGGGCATGATCAAATCACCTCCTATGCTGAGTTTACAAAGAGGTTGATTGAAAGGTTTGATAAGAAAGATTCGGAGTTACATTTGAAGGAATTGGCACAGCTAAAGCAATGGGGTCAATGGATACCTATATAACTGATTTTCAAAGACTTGCAATGCTAGTTACAAATATCTCCAAGAGGAGACTCATTGTTGGAATTCCATGGATGGTTTGATAGATCCATTGAGAGGTTGGATTAAGTCTCTCAATCCACCTACTTTACAAGAGGCAAAGGGCTAGAGATATGGAGGCTTTTACTTCTAGAAGCAAATTCAGTCCATAGGACTCCCTCAAAAAGAAAGATAAGGACAAGGAGCAATTTAATAGGGAATTACATCAACCACGCAATAATTCAGATTGGATAGTGAGCAATGGAATGATCTCCAAAGGAAGAAACTATGCTTCCATTGCAAAGAACCTTGGGACCCATCACATAAGTGCAGTATGAAAGCCAAAGCTAACCAGTTGGAGTATTTTTTTGGTGAAGAATCAACATTACAAAAATTAGAACAACAGTCTAATTTAGAGAGTAGTGAAGAGGAAGATTCATCTGAAGAAGAATCAATGGATGATAGGATCATTGCACAACTCACTAGTGCTTAGAAGGCAATCACATTTAAGGTGAGAGGTGTAATATAGGAGTAGCGAGCAGTTGCATTGATTGACACAAGAACCACACACATTTTTATTAATGAAGGTTTTGTGGCTAGAAGAGGATTGCAAATGGAGGAACATAATGGGTTTAAGGTGATGGTAGCTAATAGGTGCAAACTTCCTTGTACTCGTAAGGTCTCTAGTTTGAGTGTAAAATTGGATGACTATGAGCTGAAAGATGAATTCTATGTGATTGATATGGGGGATAATGATATTATCCTTGGTATGACATGGATGTTATCACTTGTGGAGTTCTCTTTTAACTTATAGAAGTTGGAGATGAGTTTTGAACATCAAGGAAGGAAAGTGGTACTCAAAGGACTTTCAGATGGAGAGCTTAGAGTGGTATCACTTAAGAGGATGGAGCGGCTGATTAGACATGATCAAGTAGAAGAAGAATAGTTACCATCTTGATATTCAAAAGTTTCTATCCAAGCATAGCAATGTGTTTAGGAGTATCACTCATGGAGTTCCACCTGAAAGAGGGATAGAGCATGTTATTGAGCTGGAGGAGGGTGCCAAACCAATAACATTATGCCATACGGTCATCCTAAGAGATGTAAGGATGAGATAGAAAAAGCAATTCTGGAGTTACTGGAGAAGGGGCACATTAGACCCAACTAGAGTCCATATATATCAGAAGTAGTTTTGGTGAAGAAAAAAGATGGAACAATGTAGATACACATTGATTGTAGGGCACTAAATAAGAAGACAATTGGAAATAGGTATCCTATTCCTCAGATAGATGAGTTGATCAATGAATTGCATTGTGTGTTATTTTTCAAAGATAGATTCGAGATCGGGGTGCCATCAAATACGAATTAGGGAAGGGAATATAGATAAAACAACTTTTAGGTGCCACTTCAGATATTTTAAGTTTTTGGTGATGCCCTTTGGTTTAACGAATGCTCTAGTCACTTTCTAGAGTTGCATGAATTAGGTGTTAGGAAACATTTGAGGAAGTTTGTATTGATATTCTTCAATGATATCTTGATTTTCAATAGGACTTGGGAGGAGCATATGACACATCTTGAGGAGTTTCTTAGCATTTTGGAGAGTGAGTCCTTATATGCTAAGGAATGTAAATGTGACTTTGGTATGACAAAGATTCTTTATTTGGGTCACATTGTTAGTGCAGAGGGACTAAGATTTGATCCTAAGAATATCAAGGCTATTGTTGACTGGCCTACTACGAATCTCACTCAAGGGATTATTTGGTCTTTATAGATTCTACAAGAGGTACGTTAGGGACATTTCACAGACTATAGCTTTGCTTACAAATTTGATGAAAAAGGGAGCTTTTGAGTGGTCCGATTCAACACAAAAGTATTTTGAGCACTTCAAGTAGGTATGTCCACATACCCTGTGCTAGCGATAACAAATTTCTCGAAACCTTTTGAGTTGGAGTGTGATGCTTCAGGAGAGGGGATTGGAGCATTTTTGATGCAAGAGAAGCACCCCATCACATTTGAGAGTAGAAAAGTAAGAGGTGTGGAGAAGAGTTACTCTATGTATGATCGAGAGATGTTGGCCATTATGCATGCCTTGCTCAAATTCAGACCATACCTAGTTGGGGGTAAGTTTATTATCAACGCAGATCACAATAGCATCAAGTATTGAATGAACCACATAGATCTCAATGATAGGCAACAAAAGTGGGTAAGTAGACTACAAGTATATGACTTTGATATTGTACATGTCAAGGGAATAAAGAATTTAGTTATTGATGCACTTTCCAAGAGGCCTCACATATGTTCACTGGTGGAGATTTCTGCTGATTGGAGGGAGTTAATTGCATCATAGTATGCTAAAGATTCGTGGGTAGTAGGAGTAATAGAGGGCACGATTCATGATGACAAGTACATGGCGACTAATGATTTGATTTTTTCCAAAGAGAGAATTTATTTGGTGCCTTATTCAAAGCTTAAGGTGAAGATATTGAGGACTTCTCATGATGCATGTATGGTTGGTCACCTGGGTTTCTTCAAGACCTACAAGCAGATCCAAAAGAGATTTACTTGGAAAGGACTTAAAAATGAAGGCCTTAAGTGTGTCAAAAAGTGTTCCACTTGTGAGTAGAATAAGAATGAGCACACTTATCCATCTGGTCTATATCAGCCCTTGCCCATTCTTGATAAAAAATGGGAATGTATCTCCATGGATTTCATTATAGGGCTGCCTAAATTATAGGGAGAATATTACATTTATGTTGTGGTTGACAGGTTGACTAAATTTGCGCATTCCTTTGTTTTGAACAACACATACAACAACACAAGTAGCTAATTTGTTTCTTAGGGAGATTTTCAGATTGCTTGGGATGCCCAAGAGTATTGTGAGTGATAGGGACAGCAAGTTCCAAAGTATCTCTTGGTAGGATCTCTTCAGATTGAATGGGATTGAGCTCACTCCTAGTACGAGCTACCAGCCATAGACGGATGGACAAATGGAGATAGTAAACAAATGGGTGGAATGGTATCTTAGGAACTATGTTACAGGACAACATAAAGCTTGAATCAAATGGTTGCATCTTTGTGAGTACTGTTATAATACTACCTTTCACATGTCCATCAAGATGATGCCATTCATGGATTTGTATGGATATGATGCACCCAACTTCATGGATTCACTATTTTGGAGATAGCAAAGTGCCTAGGGCAAAGAGTTTACTACAGGAGAGTCAGAATATCATAATATTGCTGAGGAGAATTTAAGAAGGCATAGAAGAAATAGAAATTATATGTTGACCAATACCAACTAGAGTGTAGTTTTGAGGTTGGGGATATGGTGTATTTGAGACTTCAGCCATACAAACAATCTACTCTCAAGAAGAGTGGAGCAAAGAAGCTTAAGCATAGGTTCTATGGTCCATTTAGAGTGTCTAGGAGGGTTGGAGAGGTTGCCTATGAGCTTGAATTACCATCTTGCAACAAAGTCTATGATGTCTTTCATGTATCCAAGATTAAAAAGGTATTGGGGCACACTGTAGTTCCCTCATCTAAGTTGCCACCATTAGATGAGAAGGGGAAGTTGATATCGATTCCAAAGCCCATTATAAGCAGTAGGGAGCAGACTCTTTGAAGGAGGGTTATTAAGGGGTTTTTGGTCAAATGGAAGAACTTGCTAGTAGAGGATGCAATGTGGGAAAATGAGCAGATTCTACAACATCTAGAGTTGAGATTTCTTGAGGACAAGCAATTTTGCGAAGGGTAGAGGGTAATGCCCCCTTTCTAACCAGTTCAATATGGTGGACAATTAGCCTATTCAATGGGTTCAAATAGGCTAAGGTGTTAGGGTTAGCGAACTTTGGAGACATTTTATCTAGCAGGATGGCAGTATTAGAGTTTTAGTTGAGCTTCGACAGTTATTATGAGCATAATGCCCTTTTCTAGAGTGATTTTGGGTGAGTTCTCCAATACTTATTTTTAGTAAGTCAGTTTTAGGCACTGATTGAGCCAACTAGCAAGGTTACTATTTTAGATATGTTGGTGGGAGTTGTGGATATCAATATTTTGATATTTAATATAGTCTAGTGATTTAAATAAAATAATGATTAATTAACTTTTTATAAAGTTAAATTAAAGATTTAATTTTATTGCTGTTTTAATATTCAATATAAGACTATATTAGGGCACTAATATTAAAGTGCCAATATTTTAACGGGGGCCTTTTAGAGACATGGATGCACTTAATAAAGATGGTGACTTTAAAAAGCAAAATAGAAGAGGCCAACCACTTCTTGGAGACTATAAAAAAGAGATTGGGAATTCATTTGTCTTATGTTGGATTTAATATTTGCTATTGTTTTTGGGTTCTCTTCTCAGGGTTTGTAAGGATGAAATCCCCTCCGAACAACATTTCCCACATTGTTGAAAGACACAATTTGGAGGATTTCTTGGTGTTTTCACTTAGGAAACACAGTTGAGCTAATTGGAGTTTCATTTCGTAGTTATTGCTGGAGTTTTTTGTAATGTCCCCTTATGTAAATTATTAGGAATTAGGGACTATCAACTCAGAAAATCAATTGCAAGGGACTTCTTTCTATAAAAATTCAATTGCAAGAGACTTCTTTCCAATTGAAGACTCTAAAAAAGAAAACTGATACCACTTAGTATAAAAATAAGATATAAGAATTTTCTCATAAACGTTTATCCTGAGGATTTATAATTGATACCACTTATAATATGATGTTATATGATATAATACTTATCGATATGATAGTGTATCACTGCTATCTCTGATATATCGATGGGATTTATGCAAGATGATCTTGACTATATATTTGATCTAAACTTCTTCTATAACATTATGAAGTGTGTTAGGGGATCACCTTGTGGTGTAGTGGTTGCACTGTTAATGGTGCAACCAGGGTTCAAATCCCCGCTTGGCCCAAACAATGTTAATGCTAGTTTGGGCCCACCTTGGTGGACATGCAAAGATTTGAGGACGCATTGGTGGTTGTGGAGGTGGAGTTTGGAGAATGTGTAGGAGTTGGAGGACGTGTGAGGAGATGTTGAGGAGGAGCTTAAGGACTAATTGTGCCAGACCCTCGCTGCGCTGGTGTGCTCGTGGACCTTGTGTCAGAGCCACCTTAGGCGTGTGCTTCTTGCGGATCTAGATCCTCATTGATGTGTGTTGCTCACTGACTCTGTGTCGGAGCTACGCAAGTCTTTCATGCCTGGTGTTTTTATATCAAATTCAGGTGGGTCTTTCACTCCTACGGGCTTGGTGTCCCTACTGGGCTTCCATGCTCGCTGGTCTGGACTGTTGGCTTCGGGGAAGATGTCCCCCAGTTTATGGCCTCCCTTGGCAATTGGACCAGGCTAAAAATCTGTGTAACTGACCCCAAAAAAAAATTAAAAAAATTATGAAGTGTGCAATCAATGTTGCTGATAGTTATCTCTGATATGACACTAAGGAATAGGCTAAAGTCTGCATCTATTGCTTATAGCGATGATATATCTTGTTTTTTCTGATCTATCTTTATAAATATGCAAATGTCTTCCACTATCGCTTATAGCAATGATATTTGTGTGTCTAATCTGAACTTTATTGATGTGCAATGAATGGGCTGTTCCTAATAGCAATCTTGGATTATATTACACCGATTTATGCCAAAAAGGCAGTTTCTCTATTAGAACAATCCAAACTGGATATAAAAAATAAATGAGTAATATATGATGATGATCCTCTTGGAATGGGATCGATCCACTGCTTGGGAATAGATACACCCATTCCTTGATCGCGCCCCTTGGGAGTAATTTAGAAATATAGCTTTAAATCACATTTCTTAAGGCTGAACGGTGTTAATTTCATTGTTAACTACATGCAATTATCTTATTAATTTCTTCTTGTATGGAAATGGATTGTACTATGTTGATGACTGATTCTGATTAAGAACAAGCAATGTCCTATATAACTAGTACATGTGGATTACCATTGGTTGTTTGCTATGATACTATATTCACTAGATGTAATAGAAGCTTTTAAGTAGACATCAATACAATATGCTGTTTGATTCCTCTTGATCAATGATTGAGGTTGTTGACAATCTTGGGTAAGGATTTTAATGTGGTTTAGTCAAATTCGACTCCATCCTTGGAACATATGTATAGCCATATAATGCACCTGATATTTCATCGTTAGGACTCTTTCCTTGGCCGATTCTTGTAACTTTATTGTATTGCCATCTTTGTATGTTGGCCATTATGTCCACCATTTAGGATATAGTAGTGAAGTCGATGGTTGAAGTCCTTCTGATCGCAAATCAATTAATTTATTGATGAAGTTGCTTGTTTGGATATTGACAGGGACATCACAATTTCCCCTCCTTGAAAATGCTTTCCCATAAGCATTCTTTAAATCTTCATGTTGATGCCAGGGTCCCAATTAAGGCGGTAGAATACTCTTTGGTTCATGTTGTCATCATGGAATTCACCAAGTCCATCAATTCTTATCATACTATGAAACAATTCATGCTGTTTACTTATCATGTAAACTCTTGGGTTCCAAACGCTATAGCACCAATTGACATAATGTATTTAGGTTGATTATCCGTAATAATGATCTTGTGATGTCTATCCATGGGATGAGTCATCCAATGTTGCATGAACTCTTTAGAAGAATGTTCGTTGATGATCTCAAACACTTTACTGTATCCATCATAAATTGCCTGATATACATCAATCTTTGAACTCCAACTGATTTCTGGATTCCAAATCATCCTTATATGTGTACCATCATGTTTCATGTCATTCTCAACAATGATAGATTGTAATGTCCTCTTATTTTAGGACTTAGGAAATAGGGACATTTATCTTGCAAAGATCAATTGCAAGAGACTTCTTTCCTCAATTAATAATAATACCTATAAAATATGATGATCAACATAGGAACACAATGGTTTACACTTGTAATATAATGAGATAATCTCTGAATCAACAATTAAGTGTATGATCTTGATAATTATATGTGCATCAATACAATCAATGTCCAGTATAGATGGATTATCTTTGCCTTTCCTACTATGTTCAATGAGCTTGTGCAAGGATGATCTCGGTCTGCTAATTCCTATATGATTCTGTGAGATGTGCTGTGAATGAGATGTTCCAATCTGCACACTTAGAGAGGGATTTATGCTTTTTCTAGTAGCACAATTGTATGTATATGCTTCAAATCTCCTTCTCAAATGATAGCTATAAAGCTATAAGGCTGCTATGTCTGGTACACCAATATAAATATGTAGATTTATGGTGGTATCACTATGCAGTGATACGTTGCTGCTCCTGTTATAGAGTTAAGTACTTGCAACAAGAATGGTGCTGTCTCTGATAACGAATATTGTTCTTCATGCAACCGATATTGACACTAGGTTAAATTATGCTCTAATGAGCAGATCCAATTAAGGATACAAAGGGTTCCAAAATCGCTGCCTGTTGAAGTGAGTCCGATCGCTTCCTTTTATCTTGCAAAACAGAATGATAGGTTGTTTCCCAAAAGACATATCCAATGAATATTCATGATCCTCTCTTTTCATTATATGCTAATCGCACTACTTAACACATAATTGGTTAGTTGTAATTGCCTCCTTCTCGATTAAAGATGCCTTCATTGATATCATTACTTTCCTCCAATATATATATACTGATCTTTATATCATATAATGCTTCATGTCTTCTTTTCTAGTTTTGGTCGATCCTTATTATGATAGCAGATCAGGTGCTAGTAGTGTTGTCATATGATTAGGATGTTTATTATTATTATTTTGATGCTCGTGATTACTTGATGGCTAAATTTTCTGATTGTATATAGATAGTATATAGAACTGAGATGCCATGATGATTGTCTTCATAGTGAACAACTACTTGACAGGAATTTTCCATCGTATGTATCCGACTGATATCTGTTGTAAGTTCTGCACACACACCCTGTCTTGGACAGGGGACCCCTGTGTTTGAGGTCTTCGTATGAGAGAAAGCCGAGGGAAAATGCAATCCTTTTGTTGCCTCCAAATTCTTCCCAAGTTCGCCATTTCACCCCATAGGCCGAGATGTGAGGTCTGAAAATCATTCAAACTCTCAAAGCGAGCGAAAGAGCCAAAGATGGTAAAAGGTTTCAAATTCGCCCAAAGGACCTCATTTAGTCGAAAATGAAGAAGAATTCAAAATTGCCAATATCACCTCAAAGGCCCAAAAGGCCGAAAAAGGTCTAAGTCACATAAAACTCTTCATTAAGCCGAAATGCAAATTGAAGGCTCACAAATTGGCTAAGTAGGCCGAAATACAAGCAAAAGCTCACAGATTCACCTAAAAGGCCGAAAACTTTAAAAAACTCCTAAATCGCACACCATCTTATAAGCCGAAAAGGGAGAGAAAGGCCAAAGTCACCTAGCAAAGAGAAGGCATTGAAAGTAATTTGAAGCCCTAGTCTGCATTTTAACCCAAAGCCCGAAGTTGAAGATTTAAGAGACGTCAAAACAAAATCGCCTAACAAGTTGGAAACTCAAAATCACGCATTCCAAGTTAAATGGCCGAAATTTTGGTAAACCCTAAGTCGCAAATAATCTTCATTTAGTTGAAGATGGCCAAGACGTTAAACTCGTCAAAAGTGTTCAAAAGCCGAAGATGTGAAGAGAAGTGCAAATTCGCACAAAATGACCCATAAGGCCGATATTCGTAGACCACTTGCAAAATCGGCTCATAAGGCCGAAAAACATAAAGAATTCCAAACTCGCAAAGTCTTCATCTAAGCCGAAAATTATTCAAAATTCAAATCGCACAAATGAACTAGCAGGCCGAAAAAGGTCAAAAACGACTTAAGTTTGTAAAATTGGTCATCTGGGCGGAAAACTTGAAAAAGGGCCAAAGCACACAAACACCTCATAGGGCCCGAAAATGATAAAGCTCTAGAATCATGCAATATCTCTCATTTGGCCGAAAAAACTCCGAAGGTTGAAATCGCACGGAAGGGTCCTCTAAGCCGAAAATGAAAACCAATTCGCACAAAAAGAGATCATTAAGCTGAAAAGTGGAAAAGAAAAGTGTAAAATCGGCTCGTAAGGCCGAAATGTAAAAGAAAACCTCTCGAAATGGCCAAAAGACCCGAATTTGCAAGGCTTAGGGATCAGGACTCACATTTTAATCATTTTGCCCGAATTTCCTGCAAAGGGCGTTCCAAGTAATGTCGCACCTTTTTGGCTAAATTTGCCTGAAGTTACTAATAAAGCAAAAAGAGCGTGTGGAATAGTAGAAGTTAAAATCGAAGTTTGAAGGGGAGAAGTGTGAGATTCATAAAGCCAGTATTCAAAGCAAAAATCTTGCGGAAACTCACAAATTGCCCGAAATTTTAAGTGAGGAGCATTTTATCATTTAAATTAAAATCTCTCAAAAGGCCCCTTAGGCTCGAAATTCAAAAGGGGAGCCTTTGTAGCTTGAAAGTCTAAATCTTAGGGCCAAGTAACCCAAATTTTGACTTAAAGGGCATTTTATAAAGTATTCTTGAAATTCTCACATTTCGATCATTTAGCCCGAAAATCTTTAAAAAAGCAAATATCTTTTATCATCGCCGATCAGAGACCAGACGTTAAATAAAATTTAATATTTGTTAAATTAATTTATTTATTTTTCAAATTGATTGATTAAAGTCGAAATTGATTATTCGCAGATAAGCGACGCGAGGTGAAGACTTGATCGCGAGCGAAGCTGGGAAGAGAGGATGCAGAGTGCAGGATCAACGTTGAGGCATTGGGAAGCACGCCATCACAAGACTACTGGAAAATGAGATTGAAGACAAAGAACATGCAGGAATGCTACGAATGTGCATTCTCAGAAGGAGAGACAGCTGGATTTAATTCCAGAAATTCAGTTTAAAAGACTGAAACTTTTTTATTGTAAAAGGCTGCCTGTGGGTCCCACTCAAGATATTTTGAAACAAAGTGGAACACAGGTCAGTTGTGGACAGTTATGTCTAGCTACCTGATAGATCAGATTAAACCAAATAGTGGTAGGCAGTTGAGATGGTGGTTGAAGGGATAACTGAGAATTGAGTGGGCATGGGACAAAGCTGCCATGCTTCTGGAAGGCAGATCAGGGCCTTTGGATGCAATCCATCTTGGCCATCAATTCAAATTTGTAAATTTTATAAAAGGTTGAGGCCTTTCTTTTTTAAAGGGTTAGATCATTGTTAGATTTTTAGGCAGTTAGACTGTTAGATTTCAGTTAGAATAGGTTAGATTGTAGAAGGTTAAATTTTAGGAGTAGCATAGAAATGCTGCAGAAATTGTTGTAATAGGCAGCTGGAGTCAATATAATGGACATTGATTTGGTGTTTATTATCTTGGTTTTAGTCTGTTTGCATGGTTTCTTTCAGCAATTTAGATAGATCTTTCCTTTTGGGTGTGCAGGTATTTGATGGATTCAAGCTCATACCATTGAGGATATACTGATTGTATGTCCTTGTGTATGGTTAGCCAGAGCCTTTAATTGTGTTTAGTTCAATTGTAGGTTTCCGTCTGAGCTGCGCTAGAATTGGGTGCTTAGCCATTCTCGTGTAGTCTGAAAATCTTCCAAGTCCCCTTGAAGATTGCACCGTTCTTGTGAGGTTGTGAGCCATTCTAACCAAGCAGGGATTGGTTATGTTGAATCCGTCTACCCTCATACCAGCCTTGTTAAGTTTAGGTTTCCTAAACCCTTCTCTTTTTCTTTTATTTCCTAGTCCGAGAATCAGATGCTGACTAGCTTATTGCAAAACATAAGTCCCCTTGGTGTTTCCAGCAAAACACATCAAACTGTTGAGCTATCCTGCAGTCAAGAATTGACAATTGGAACCTTGAGGTTGTCCCCTTTGATCTATTAAAAGCAGCATTAGGGCCTCCTTATACAAGAGAGGATAGGATACTTGGCGAGATCATTCTATTCTGCGTTGGCTGGATAGAGTTGTAGCAATGCAACTTTAGACACGTCAACATAATTGGTGCTAGAAGGAGGGCCCCTATCAGGTTCCTTGCAGCAAGTTAGTCTATTGCACCCTTTTAAATGCAATATTCGGGATATGCAAGATCACTGTTAAACCTAAAAAGCCAAAAATCAGAAAATCTGAAATTACCACAAAAATTTCTGAGTCAAAATGTATGGTCAGTCGCTTCATGAGGACCCTCCATAGTTCGACATTTTACAAATCCATCAAGGGTTGAGTCTGCAGTTGTATCCAAAGCAGTTATCCGAATTGACATCTGCAGGTCACTGCAGACTTCATGGTACAACGGAGCACGATGAGTTGAGTTGCTTGGCGTTTCTGTCAAGAGTTGAGCTCACACTGCAGGGACAAATATTTTTCTGGGATATCCCCAAATCGGAGGAGTTCACGCAACCGGATATCCCTAGTCCTCTGTCAAGCATTGATGAGTTTACACGATTTAAGGACCGGATTGAGAACCAGTTTGGTCACAATGAAGAATTATGCTTGGAGGGCATGCTGTCACCTTGGTGGTGCAAAATTCACCGCAACCCACACTCAGAATTCACTTGCTCATTATGCATGGAGGCAGTCAACCAAGTCAGAGCCCAGTACGGACTGCCGGAAGAGCCAGAGGAGAGCATCGCTAGCAAAGTGTGGAGTGCCTACCTTGCTGCAGATGAGTACAAAAGATCTCAACATCAACGTAGCGCCACACTCTTCAATGATGAAAAGATGGAATTGTCCAATGTAGACCAGGGTGAATCAGATTGTGGCAGCAAATGCTTTTATTATCCCTGCAACTGAGGAAGACAGTGTTTTTGAGGACGATCAAGTGACTTTTTGGATCAGCCACAGGTTGAAGAGCAGTTTACGACAGCCCTACCAATGGACAATGCAATCCAAGAGTCTGTTGAGGATGTTTTTGAGGACCAAGCTATCGAAGAGTCCCCGTTATTTGAGGATATGCTAATAGAAACGCATAAGACTGCATGGTACATGCAATCTGAAGATGCACCAGTGGACGATGCATTCCACTTTCCTAAGTTCGAGTTCGGTTTTGAGATTGATTTTCAGCTTGTGCAAATTGCTGAAGAATTTGATGTTGATTTGCATACGCCGGACGCGAGTGAGATGCTGCACCACCATTTGCGATCTCCTGAGGCAGTTGAAGATCTCCCACCCGACCCTCTGCATGACTCAGAAAACACACCAGGTTGTCTCTTTCCCTCCCGCTGTTAATTTTTAAAATGTTCAGTTCAATTTTGAATATGCCGGGAAAACAACTTATAAATGGATTTACCACCAGTTGTGACCTCCTGAGTTGGAGTTTGAATGAATTGATTTTTATTGTTGCCATTATTATATACTGGTGTTAGCTTGCTCAATAATTGATTTACTTTTCCTTGAGTGCTGCTGTATTGTGTCATGGTTTGTGTCAATCTTCAAGTGATCTTCATCTTCTGCTCATCTGGAATGTTCTTCTCATAGGCTGGCAGGATTATAAGCTTTGATACCACTTGTAATATCCCCTTTATTTGAGGACTTAGGAAATAGGGACATTTATCTTGCAAAGATCAATTGCAAGAGACTTCTTTCTTCAATTACTAATAATACTTAAAAAATATAACGATCAACCTAAGAACACAATGGTTTACACTTGTAATATGATGATATAATGTTATCTCTGAATCAACAAATAAGTGTATGATCTTGATAATTATATGTGCATTAATACAATCAATGTCGGGTATAGATGGATTATCTTTACCTTTTCTGCTATGTTCAATCAAGCTTGTGCAAGGATGATCTCAGTCTGCTAATTCTGATATGATTCTGTGAGATGTGCTGTGAATGAGATGTTCCAATCTGCACACTTAGAGAGGGAGTTCTGCTTTTGCTGGTAGCACAATTGTATGTATATGCTTCGAATCTCCTTTTCAAATGATAGCTTTAAAGCTATAAGGCTGCTATGTCTTACACACCAATATACATATGCAGATTTCTGGTGGTATCACTATGCAGTGATACGTTGCTGCTCCTGTTATAGAGTTAAGTACTTGCAACAAGAATGGTGCTGTCTCTGATAATGAATATTGTTCTTCATGCAACCGATATTGACACTAGGCCAAAATATGCTCTTATGAGCAGATCCAATCAAGGATATGAATAGATAAAAAGGGTTCCAAAATTGCTGCCTGTTGAAGTGAGTCTGATCGCCTCCTTATGTCTTGCAAAATGGAATGAGAGGTTGTGTCCCAAAAGACATCCAATGTCTATTCATGATCGCCTCTTTTCATCTGTATGCTAATCGCACTACTTAACACATAATCGGTTAGTTGTAATTACCTCCTTCTCAATTAAAGGTAATCACTGATTAATCAAATATTATCTTTGGCTTGATGAATCATATTGATCTAATCATTATCTTCCTATTAATTCGATTTTGCTTAGTGAGATGTAAGTTGCTGTCTCTCACTAATATTTAATCGATATTTGTCTCTGCCTTGTTATACTTAACAAGATGTCTTCATCGATATCATTACTTTCCTCCAATATATATACTGATCTGTATATCATATAATGCTTGATGTCTTCTTTTCTAGTTTTGGGTGATCCTTATTATGATAGCAGATCAGATGGTAGTAATGTTGCCATATGATCAGGATGTTTATTATTATTATGTTGATGCTCATGATTACTTGATGACTAATCTTCTTATTGTATGTCGATAGTATATAGAACTGAAATGGCATGATGATTGTCTTCATTGTGAACAACTACTTGACATGAATTTTCCATCGATGTATGCGACTGGTATCCACAATGGTGATTACAGATTTTATTATGTTATTCTCATTTCAGTGATAGTGCTTCATGGATGCTCATAATGTCTTGTATATGATAATCATGTCTTCTTCTTGATGAAGGTGGCGATGATGGTATTGATCCCTAGTATCTTCCCCATATAAGACTAATTAACTTAATTCAATGCTTTCCTTACTTGGTGTGATGAACATGTTGCTTACTATAGTATTTAAGATGGAAACATAATTTATCTTGGGTTCCGATTTATCATATTGTTACTAAGGAAAATAATCTTATTTATAAGACTTCACTATTTTCCTGATATTTTATCACTCAAACTATCTATTTGCTTTGTACAACTTACTCTTAACTAATCATATTACTATCAATGTTGCCACCCTTGATCGTATTGTTGTTAATTAGGATTAGGTCATTGATGGGGACATCACATAGAATCCCACATGAAATCAAATTTCCAAATCAGTCTTGGAATGGAATTGTTACGCTGATGCTGCGTTACTTTGATTTCAATAATCTGATTTTGTATTTGTCTCTTTTGGAATCTTAAGAATTGTTCTTTGTCTAACTTCCAACCAAAATAAATGTCATGATTAGTCTTATTCTTGACTAATGAAATGACTTGGTTCAACCATAGAGTCAAAATCTTGCTACAGTTCCTTAATAAGTCAAAAGGAAATTCTCAATTGCTCCAACTTATTGTAATTACAATTGACTTGTACTTGTAGGATCTTTTGTCATTAACCTCCATGTTATTAGAGATGGTTCAATGACCATATGACCACCAATTGATGCTATCTTTATTGGAAAACAATGGTAGTAATAACTAATAACTTTTATATACTGGAAGTGTTACTTCTCCTTTCTACCAAACTCAAACAATTAACATTTGATCTTTGATCAAAAGAAGGAATTCTGTCCTTAATTATTATCTCTTATATTTTGATTGGAAAGTGTTTAGTGTCAGCATTGTTAGGGTTTGTTCCAAACTTGTTTCTACACTTCATTGATATGAGAGGTGTCGGGTTCCCAAGTCTTATATTTGTCTTCAATGTTGCTATATGATTTCAGAATAGCTTCCTCATCTATTTCAAAAAGTGATTGTCATAGGTTACGTTAGCTTCAATCACAAACAAAGGATTATTAATAAGCTGAAGGTTGACCTTTTTTTTAAAACCAACCCTATCTTCTTCCAACCTTTCTTCATCTGATTTTTCCGAACAACGTTTTAAGTCATAGGTCTTAGCTATGTTGTTTAAATCATCATTTCTTCCTTTGTCACCTGGTTCCTTGAAGTGCTTAGTTACTGCGGCTTGATGTAATGTCCCCTATTTATAATTGCTCCAATTTTCGCCCTAAAATCACAATCCCAAGTAAAACAAGAACTGGAATAGAGGAACATTAACTTAATCATAAGATATCTCTAATTTATTGGAGAAATTCAACCATAGGGAAGCTAGAATAAGGTGACTTGACAGGGTGCCCTAGGGATCCTCTACCCTAGGCCCAAGAGCAGATATACCATCCCTCTTGGCCTCGTGGCCCGTGCCATCCATATGAGGTGGTGTACCTAGTGAGGTGTCCTATAACCGTTCCTCCTCATCTTGTCGTCATCCTAGTTCCTTTACGATTGACCTTCTTGCATTTGTGAGCCATAGTGGAGAAGAGGGGAGAGATTGCAGAGGGTGCCCCAGAAACCATCTCTTCCTAGACCCAAGGACCATACCCTTTGTACTCCTTTGGTCTCTATGGGCTCATCTTTTCCCACTTTGAGGTGGCGTATCTAGAAGAATGCTCATACACTGTACCCCTCTTGTAGTACTCTCACATGCTTCTTCACCATGTCTTGGGTATATTATAAGTAATGAAGAACTAATAAATATATCCATTATAACAGCAATTAGTTATTGTTGAATCCAATTAATAGGTTAGTATGAACAGCATTATGTAGTGTGTTAATATTATTCTATTGTGTTACAGCATTACATTATGTTGACAATATTGTACCATGTTGGCAATATTGTATCAGATTGTATTAACAGTCTTAGTCTCAATATATTAATAACATTATGTTATATTGGCATCATTATGTTACACTATATAAATAGTGTTAACATTCCCCTCCAATATTATATTAACTGTATTAAATTGTACTAGCAGAATTAAGTTGTATTAATCAATATTAAATTGTATAGTATCAATATTAAATTGTATTAGTAGTATTAATTGTATTAACACTATTAAATTGCATTAACAATGTAAACAACATCATATGATATTGTTAACAATCATCATAGTAATACTTGTAATTTTTGAAAAATAAATTGAATGAATGATTCAATAATCAGATAATCTATTCAACAATATACAAATGTATATAAAGAGATTACAAGGACGACGTTCTAAATTAAGAACAAGCCGTTTAAAGTGAACTAAAAAGTTAAATGCTAAATAAAGCTTAAAAGCTAATCAACTAAATAGAAAAAGCTAAATGCTAAATAAAGCTTAAAAGCTAATTAACTAAAAAGCTAAATGACCATTAAACAAGGAACTAAATATAGGTGACTAAAATATAATTAAATATTTTAATACCCTCCCTTAATGGTCATTCTATTTACTAACTACCCTACAGAAGACACTGTAGGTCTTTTGATCACAAATGAAAAGAACACTCTGCTGCGGTGGAGACCCTCCTTGGATCTAAAAAGTGTTAATGACCAAGAATACCAAAATCCATCCAACCTGATGTTGGGTAACCAAACCTGAAATTTCAAACCATGATTTTGAGGAAAAATCAGCAAATCCTCCAAAATTGAAGATACAAATCACCATTTTTTGTAGAAAAAAAATGGTAAAAAACCCTTGAAACAATTTTTGTGGAAAAAAATTGAACAAAACCCTGAAACTTCGAATGGCAAGACCCAAACCACCATGTGGTAAGACACCAAACATCATGTGGTAAACCATCAGACATCATGCGGGAAAACACCAGACAACATCACGTGGTAAAACCATGATTTTTGAGAAAACAAATCAAGCTTATGGCGAAAAATCAGAAAACCCACGCAAGCTTTGCAGATGACAGATAATAATTTTTAAGGAAAAAATTCTAAACCCTGCAAATAATTTTTGAGGAAAAATATGTGAAAACCTTGGGACCTGTAGGACGAGGTCTGCCTAAATCAATTTGATCAAGGCAAATTCTCTGGAACAAAATTTGAGGCATGAAAAACGAGGCACCCAGAAAAATCTGATACCTAGAAAAGCTCTCGAAAAATCCACCAAGAATTTGAAATCAGAATGCAGATCCGGTGGCTCAAAAATCGAGGCACGAAAAACGATGCACCCAAAAAATCTGACGACGACCTGATTGAGGTCTCAAAAAACCCACCAAGAATCTACTACCAGAATAAATTTTCGATTTGAACTGAAGAGTCAAAACCCTAGTCAAAAATTACAGAAACCCTAGGTGGCCATGAATGAGCCAGATCGAGCAAAAACATGTGACTCTATTTGCAGCAAAAAATCAACGAACTGGAAGCAAATCACTTCGAAAAACTTTTGAAATTTTTTTTCTAAAATTTTCCTTTCGAAATTTTTTAGAATAACAAAGGAATTTCAATTTTTTTTAATTGTCTGCTCTGATACCATGAAAAATAAATTGAATGAATGATTCAATCATCGGATAATCTATTCAACAATATACAAACGTATATAAAGAGATTAGAAGGACGACGTTCTAAATTAAGAACAAGTCGTTTAAAGTGAACTACTAAAAAGCAAAACGCTAAATAAAGCTTAAAAGCTAATTAACTAAAAAGAAAAAGCTAAATGCTAAATAAAGCTTAAAAGCTAATTAACTAAAAAGCTAAATGACCATTAAACAAGGAACTAAATATAGGTGACTAAAATATAATTAAATATTCTAATAATTTTTTCCAAGACTGTTGATGACTTTCTTGTTTTCCCTGTATTTTCTTCCTTTCTTATTTTTACCCAATTTCTTTCTTATTTTTACCCAATTTCTTTCTTATTTCTTCCATTCCCCCCTACTTCCCTATCCTCCCTCTTGGTGCTTTATAGGAGTAAGGGAGGGTGGTGACTCAAGGAAGAGTCATCACTATTCAAAGGGGGCTGACTTTTTCCGAGGAGTTGCTGCCCTTTAGGATAAGGTGGGCACCTTTGGAGATAAGTGACCAATGGTTTCTTTTTTGATATTATTAATTTATTTCATCAAAACGTTTTATGAATATCATCATTTAATAAATATTAATTAATTAATAATAATAAAATTAATTAATTAATAGTAATTGCTACATTTATTTCATTTTTACATAATGAATATTCAAATTAAATATTAAATTAATAAATAAAGAATTAACAATATTTTAATTGCTATATTTAGGTTATATTTTTTGATTAGGAAAAAAAATATGATGATCGAGGACGGGGCATGACACGTGATTTCTTGTTCATGAGGTCTCTTCTATATTGTTCAACTTATTCTCTTCTTTATATTGATTTAGGGTCTCATGACATCTAGCTTCTTTTCTATCCTTGTTCACTATTTTTTGTATCTCATTTCTCCATACCTTCAATGTCGCATCTCTTTGTTTATCTCCCTTAAGGTGAGTAGATTGGATACACGAAGTAACTTCTGATTTACTTGCATAAGAAGCATTACCCATCTCATCCACAACCATTGATTTGTTAGTGGATGCCAAGTATTCTTTGAGAGGTGACAGAGAATTTTGGTTAACATCCTTATCAGTAAGCAGTTCCACATAGTCTTTCTTGAGTGTCTTTATATTGTGCCATGGATGGATTCATTTTATCATTGAGTCTGTACCAACCTTTGAATTATCCTCATTTTCTGCTCATTTGAAATATTTCCCCCACAGTCCACCAGGTTCATTAGCTCTGATACCACTTGCAATGTCCCCTTATGTAAATTCTTTGAAATTAGGGACTATCTACTCACAAAATCAATTGCAAGAGACTTCTTTCCAATCAAAGACTCTAAAATAGGCAATTAATAGCACTTAGTATAAAAATAATGTATAGTGATCTGCTTATAAATGTTTATCCTCAGGATTTACAATTGATACCACTTATAATATGATGTTATATGATATAATAATTATGAATATGATAGAGTCTCACTGCTATCTCTGATATATGAATGGGATTTATGCAAGATGATCTCGACTATATATCTGATCTGCACTCGGCTATAACAATATGAAATGTGCAATCAATGTTGCTGATAGCTGTCTCTGATATGACACTAAGGAATAGGCTAAAATCTGCTTCTATCACTTATAGTGACGATATATCTTGCTGTTCCTAATATTTCTTTATAAATATGCAAATGTCTTCCACTATCTGTTGTAGCAATGATATTGCTGTGTCTGATCTGAACTTTATTAATGTGCAATGAATGGGCTGTTCCTGATAGCGATCTTGGATTATATGCCACCGATTGATGCCAAAAAGAAAATTGCTCTAATAGAGCTATATAAACTGGATATAAGAAATAAATGAATAATATTCGATGATGATCCTCTTCGAATGGGATGGATCCTCATTAAATATCTTATGGTATTGAATAGTTGCATCTATTGCTTGGGAATAGACACACCCATTCCTTAATCACACCCTTTGGGAGCAACTCAGAAATATATATCTTTGAATCGCATCTCTTAAAGCTGAACGGTGTTAATTTCATTGTTAACTACTTCATGTGTTTAGCTTATTAATTTCTTCTTGTATGCAAACGGATCGTACTCTGCTGGTGACCAATTCTGATTAAGGACAGGTAATGTCCGATATAACTAGTACATGCAGATTACCATTGGTTGTTTGCTATGATACTATATTCGCTGCTTGTAATAGAATTCTTTTAGGGAGACATCGATACAATTTGCTGTTTGATTCCTCTTGATTGGTGATTGAGGATTTTCATATGGCTTAGTCAAATTTGACTCCAATCTTGAACATATGTATATCCGTTGGAGAAATGTATAATGTGCCTGAGATTTCATCATTTAGACCCTTTCCTTGGCTGATCCTTATAACTATATTGTATTTCCATCTTTGTATGTTGGCCATTATGTCGACCATTTAGGATATAGCAATGAAGTTCATGGTTGAAGTCCTTCTGATTGCAAATCATTTAATTTATTGATGAAGTTGCTTGTTTGGATTTTTGAAAGATCCCCAATCCAATTTTCATCCAATCTGATCCAAACTAGGAGTTTATGTGCAATGTTTATTTTCTGACATGTCTTTGGCCAGCGTATATTTGGATGGGGTTTGACTGGTTTTTTGTTTTTGTTTTGATTGGTTTTGAAGTTTTATGCAAGATTCTTGAATATTACGTAAGAGATTGCTGATTTAATATAACAAGATGCATAACACGTAAGGAATATAATCAAGAAACTTTCTTTTGCTTAAAAGAGCAATGTACATACCATTTTCATGAACTCATAGGTCTGAAGTAAATTTCCAACCAATAGAAATATAGAAATCAGCTCCAATTAATGTTAAAACCCTAAATACACTCTAGGGTTTGAAATCCTTCTTCCCAAAATGGCGTGTCTGACTGAAATAGAGCTGGAAATAGATGGGAATGACCTCTAGAAGGTCTGACCTGCAACCAATTATAGAAAACCTGCCCTCAAACTGATAGATCTGCTAAAAAATCCCCAAAGAAGGCTGCCATATGCACACTGAAGCTGAATTCTAGTGGAAAGTGACACCCGAAGAGATGGGTTTTCGTCTAAATCCCCCAATTCTTCTAAAAGTTGGTGTTTCTAGAAGCCCAAAACTCCTGAAACCCTCATCCAAGTTGCTGATCTGAAAATGGAGATGTAAGAATGAGAGCAAATGATATGAAAATTGTTTTTCATGAGCTCCCAAGAAGTTCACCTTATTTGGCCTTTTAAAACTTAAAATAACCTTGAAGGTCTATTTCCTCATTGAAAATTTGGCCCCCTTTTAAAAACAACTTGAATTGCTAGGATGGGGTGCACTTTCACTATTCATCTTTATATTTTTCAGTTACTATTCACTTTTCACTATTCACATAAGGCCAACATTAGAATTTCAATTTTAATCATAGATATAACTCCCAAATACCAAACTAGAAGACCTGTGAAGCTCCCAAACTGAATCCCACAAACCCGAGTTGGGTTCCAAACCACTCTGCTGACCTACGGGACCCCAATAGTAGGTCAACCTCCACCAAAAATCTGAGAGGCCTAAGGAAAGGACATTACAGATTTTGATGGGGACATCACATTTTCAATGCTTATCAGATTGAAGGGAGGTCGATTGGAGTGGCATTAGAGGATATTGTTGCCGTTCAGACCTCTCTTGGGTTGGCTGTACCTTCTCTTGTGTTGGCTGTACCTCTTTGGCTGGCCGTACTCATTGTTGGGCGGTTAGGGTTTGGAAGCATTGCTAGTGGCTTTTTGGAGGCGTTTCAACCTGCTATTACCATTCTTATTTCTTGCGTGGTTATTGGTATTGTATTTGAAGAGTGGCATTCATTTTTGTTACTCTAGTTTGTAGATTTCTTCACCAGATCAGTCTATTCTATTGCTGCATTTTGTGAGTATGTTGAAAGTGTATATGTAATGTCATTTAATGATCTGCTTTGCTCATAGTTTAGAGAATTATTGTCTATTCAAATCAGAAATAAAATCTGGAATTTTTAGCTTAGTGAAATTCATGAGTTTTGTTGTAATTCTGAGTTTTAAGTTTGGTGCAAGTATTTCTTTTATCTGCACTCTATTTGTCATTCCAAAACCATTGCAAAGACATTCCAAAAACAAACAAAAAAACTAAGGCAAACTGGACAGCACACTAGAAACTACCTAAAGAGGCATAAATAGTTGTTGTACTGGATTGCTTGTTTCCAACGTGGGTTTCTATTATACAAGAGAGCCTTACACCCTTGCTTGCTAGGCATCCTAATATACCCGCAAATGTAAGTTCCTTCTCTTGTTCTTCTGCTGCTTCAAAAAAAAAATGTGTTCAATAATGGATTTGATACCATTCATAATACTCAGCTTAATGTGACAAATACAAACATGAATGTTTCACATGGACAGAACAATTGTATACTTTGACACGAAATGAAAGCAAGGTACATCAGAAAATTCACAATGGTGAAAATAAGAAAAATAAATACAATTATATAGCAAACTCTGTATTTCTCCAATATATATTAAACCAATGTACAATAATATCTATAAATAAAAATATGTTGTGTAACCATCTTCTAACCATCCAAATGACTACCCTTTTAATTGGGTGTGGTTGACCATAACAAATATTAGACATAAAACATAGGAGGAAATGCATAGGATAGGAAAAAACCAAGCTGAGCAAAAGCATATATCTAACATAAAGGTTGTTGGTTCTGCCATTTGTTGTAACATATTCATTTTATATGCCATCCAATGTTCTTTGTGAGCATAGTGACTATTCCTTTCTTAAAATAATAATAAGAAGAATTGAATTGTATAGATACATGTTGCAATTCTTTCTTTTTAAGTTACTATTGCTAATATTGGTTCTTACAATTGTTGATATATTATTAATTGTTTGTAGTTGTCATGGACAGGGTTATGCTGCTGGTAATGCGATTCCTAGTCCCCACAAAAATGTGGAGAAAGAATTCTTGAAGAGATATTGGGCTCGATGGCAAGCAAATCACATAGGCCGATGGTATGTAAAATAGTTCTTGATTCTTCTAGTGGAACATCACAGGCCAGTAGTAGGTAATGTAGCTATTGTTTCTCCTTTAAAGGTATAAGATGACATAACTAACTGGATATAATGTCCTTGTAAAAATAAAATTATTTTAATTTAACCTTATCTTTTTGAATTACTAGACGTCTGCCATGGATGTATAAGATAGTTATATTTTCTTAGCCCTCATAAAATCTCAACTTGTAGTGGAATGCATCATAAATAAAGTAATGCTATAAATAAGTCTCCATTATACTATATAAGCAAGTTCTTTTATTTATATATTTGTGAATGCAAACGGATATTATAAGATACTCATTATTAGGCATTGTCTAATTAGAACTTCTACTTAAATCAATTAAAAAAAAGAACTTCTAGTGCTATGTATGGTGTAATAAAGTGACATTTTTATCTCTCATTAAATGCACCTGCCTTAGTAAATCTTGTAGAGTATTGGTGAGATGGTACTTCAGAGGGTGTAAAATCTTAATTCAGATAGGGCCTTCAGAGGCAATCCAAGCATACTATGGGCTGATATTCTTATTAGAGTTTTGATGCGATGCGAAATTCGTTCAAGCATACTATGGGCTGATATTCTTATTAGAGCTTTGATGCAATGCAAAACTCGTTCAAGCATACGTAAGGCTTATTGACTGAAGAGTGAGTTCTTAAGAAACACTACACACATTATTATTCATTCTTCAGGGGATTTTATACAATCTTAGGCTTGTTAAAATTCAACAAACCTTTTGTTCTGTTTCTATAATCTAGTAATCAATTTTACTCTACTATTTTCTATTCAACAAACCATTTGTTCTGATTCTATAATTTAGGAATCAGTTTCACTCTATTATTTTCCATTCAACAAACCTTGTGTTCTGATTCTACAATCTAGGAATCAATTTCGCTTATTGTTTTCTATTTGGGTGTTTTACAATTTCACTTGACATTCTTTTCATTGCCTAATATTTATTGAAATTAAATATTTATATAAACTTATTAATTTTGACTGTGTACCACACCACAAGACTATGGTGTAATAATATACCTAACGTTACCATCTCCCTACTTCTCCACCTGTGTTTCTTTATTACATATAGTTCTGATATTGTAGAGAAAATTATAAATAGTAGTAGGAAGGACCATACAACACCTCCTTAGTAGGAAGGACCATTACACAACCTTTCGACATACTTATAAATAGTAGCAGGAAGGATCATATAACACCTCCTTAGTGGGATACAACTTTGCTGAAGTCTCAACCTTGGATAGGAACACATTTAACTATCTTCCAAAGTTGTGTATAGGGATACACACCTGTCAATGACACCTTGTGACTAGGGAGATACACAAACAACCATATATGATCAGTCATATTGGGCCTCACTGATCTACAAAACTTCATGAAAAGGGACAATTTTTTCGACTCATAAGAAGTGTGTGGCATGCACCTCTAGTTGACATATATGTTTGTCTTTATTTTATCAACAACCCTCTTTTTTTAATCAAATTTGCTATTAATTGATAATTTCAATCTCCGCAAATTTTAAAATTCAAAATTGTCCTCCATCATCTTGTGGTCATTCAGCCTCTTGCTGTCCTCATGTCACTAAGGATTGTCCATCCAAATGTTCCAGCGAACCATCCAATTATGCCATATTTCTCTTCAATAGCTGTGACATGCTCCTCTATGGTACTGATTTGCTCCATAGGTTCCACCTTCTTGGATGTTGCACCTTCAGCGGATAATGGACAATTAGATCTCTTGTTTGATACCACTCTTCCTCTTGGATTTATCTTCCTTGAATGATCTCCAAATGTATCTTATTCATAACTCTCCTGTTTTCATATTAGTGATTTACTTCATGATGATATCATTTATCTCCTTCACTAAATCTGCATTATATTCTTCTTCTCAAATCTTCATTTATTCTCTTTCACCAATATGCTCTTAGATTCTTCTTCTCAAATCTTGATTTATTCTTATTGACCAATCTGCTCTTGAATTCCTCTTGTCAAATCTTCTTTTATTCTCATTCACCGATCTTGTAATGTCCCCATTTTTGGGGTGAAAATAATTAATTAATTAAATAATTAATGTTAAGTTGTCCAGAAAAAGTACATTAAAAGACAACTTAATTAATTATTCTGAAGTGACTAAGGTTGAGATATTTAATATTTAAAGGAAAGTCACTTTTGGGAGACATAAGGTAAAACATTTTATACAGTAATTTTATTTAATTATTTTTTGGAAGTTTCCCAAGCAACTTATAAAAGGAGGCGGCGAGTCTCTTTTGGAGATAGAAGATTGAGTTTTTAGTTTTCTCTAAGAGACTGCTGTTTGTGCCTGTGGCCAAACCTTGCTTGCAGGACGAAAAACCCAATGGTGTTTTGGAGCTGAGGACGGAAACCCTTTGCTTCAAAGAGCAGTTCCACTCAGGGATTGTCAAAGAGCTGAAGGTTGAAGCAAGGACAAAAACCCTTGTTCTTGGAAAGTTTGAGGGGTGTACTCATCCAGGGTTTGCAGTGAGCATTTAGAGGATTGCCAGGTTTGTTGATTCGATTGAGGTGTTCATTATATTTGTTAAGTCTCTTTGTAGAGACAAATTTCCTAGTATTTTTGGAAGATTGTTTCATGAGTTTTTTTGGGGACTTCGATATTTCTCGTCTCGTAAGAATGGGAAAAAGGTGTCTTTAAGTTTAGGGCGTATGAATGAAGACAAGGTGTTGGAGGACAAATATTCAAGGATTCGTATATATCTAAGACAAGTGGAAATTTTTAAAAGTATATCACAGATTGGGTATTCATATTTGAAATAATACTTGGGACGCCTTTTGGGTGAGCTTTTGGTTATTAAGTGGAATTTTATTGTTTGCTCGACTTTTGAAACTTCCCGGATGTGTTGTTTTCTTTAGGAAAAAATCGTGAAATCAATTCCTTGCCTTGCGTGTATAGCTTCTACATTGCTGAGCACCGTAATTTTTATATGCTGGATGCCATTAATTTTTTTGGGTATTATGGATCGATTCAAGTAAGGGGAGATATCATTGTGCGTTTCGAATGCATAAGGGCCTCAAAGTAAGTCTGCTGCAGCTGGCAATAAAGTCAAAGGGGGTCAGCAACGACATTTAGAAAAAGAAAGGAATCAACTCATGTTTGGGGGTATACAAATTAATATGGGACAAAGTTTGGAACAGAATGGAGGAAATTGGAATTCCAAATGAGCTTAGGGCTGCAGTGCATAAACTTTATGATTAGGTTAGGGCTAAAATTACAACAAAGGGAGGAATGTCTGATTGCTTTGGCAGCAATATTGGTGTTAAACAAGGGTGTCCTCTTTCTCCCACCTTGTTTGGCCTTTATATTGATAAACTTGAAGAGTGGCTAAACAAAACTATGGGAGAATGCATTCAGCTCGCAAGGTATGTTGTGAAGTTACTCTTATATGTAGATGATCTTATATTAATTCCTAAATCTGCGAATGATTTGAAAGAGCATTTGAAGGTGCTTGAACTTTTTGGCTTAGAGGTCAGTATGCATGTCAACTTCAGCAAGACTAAATTCATGATCTTCTCTTTGAAAAGAAAGAAACAACAAATAACCTTCAAGTTTGAAGGCTGCCCGTTAGAGATAGTGGAAGAATACAAGCACTTGGGAATTGATTTCCATAATAAGCTCAGCTGGGAGAGTTGTAGGTCAAAAGAGATTCAAGGAGGGTGGAAGGCTTCTTATCTCTTGCAAAATAGATGTAGGAATCAAAATTATAGGATTGGAAAACCAAGAAAACTCTCTTCGGCTTGTTGGTTAGGCTAGTTGTCCTTTACGGTTGTGATGTTTGGGGAAGCAACATGTCATACCACAAAAGGAGACAGTTAGAAAGAATCCAAAAGCATCTAATGATTAGCAGTCTCAAAGTCAAGTCAACAGTTCCTTATGAGATTCTTCTAGTACAAGCAGGAATGTTCCCAATGGAGGCCTTGGCAATGGTTCGTCTGCTAAGTTATTTAAAAAAAGTCGAAAACATGGATAATCAACGCTGGCCCAAAATGGTTGTTGAGGTGGAATTAAAACGTAGAAAGAGGATTGTATAACTTTAACAATTTTGTTCAAATCTTCGTCAAAATTGAAACATGACACCCCGAATGCTTGGAAAATCTTGCAATTGTGTAACTTTCATAATTTTAGTCGAACCTTCCTCAAATTTGAAACATGACATCCCAAACACTAGGAAAATCCAACAATTGCATAACTTGTCCAAATGAACTTGGATCTTCCTCAATTTTGAAATGTCATCACTTGGCTATGAACTATCCACAACTAATTGAAAATTGCATCATCCATTCCTGCAAGAAAACAAAAGAAGAAAAACAACAGCAAAGAAAAGACAATCTTTTTGGTGATAGTAGGATTTCTCTTGGATCCGGATGCTGCTGCATCAATAAAACAAAAAACAGAAAATCCTTCCTAATTGTTTGAAACATTTAAAAGAACAAAAAAAACATGCAAAAGAATCTGTGCAAATGAACAATTGATAGTAAACTTACTTCAAATAATGTAGTGTTGATACTCTTGCCTTTTTTCACTTCTTTTCTCCTTTATCTTCTTCACAATATCAAAAATGGCAAAATGAGTTTGTTTTTATTCTTAGTTGTTATTGTAGCTATTTTAGGTTCAGGGTTTGTGTAAAGAGGTATGGGTTTTCTTTGTGCGGGGTCCACAAGGATCCACTCATCACCTTTTTTTTAAAGAATAATTCTTACGTTGATCTAATAGTGGGGGACAACTAGCCATCCTCACGACATGTTGGGGTTTTTGGGCATCCCCTACCCATCTTGGGGGTGGCACGTCATTCCCTTTTGTTCCTTGGGAAAAAATGGCATTTTGATTCTTAAAAAAAAATCATGTATAGATGGGGGATGTATATGACCCATCCTTGCATTCCTGAAATGTCCCCTATACCGTACAAGTCCAAAATGTAGGGGATGTGTCTCCAGTGCACATAGATTGATATTTGTGAATCCTCTAATTCTTGTTGCCTAATTGATATGACCAATGACAAACTTTATTTATGAATACTAAAAGTTGTTAATCTCCTTTCAAATCAAAGACTATATAACCTTGAATAAATGGAATTTTTGACACTCAATTCCAGTATGTGAAGTTCAACGATATCATTGGTGTTGGGACCAATGTAGTACTTGTAGGAAATCAGATGGTTTTCATGCTCATCTCTAAAAATGTTTTAGTTTCTTCTTGAGTTGTTATTTTTGAAGCACTATAAAAGTCGAACTTGATAAGATTGTGTATATGAGGTTCCAAAATTTTGATGGTGAATCTGGTGACCAAGTACTGATTGTTCACAGTGGCAAAGTCTGCACATTACCATAGTCAATAAGATTTTTGCATGTCATGTGAACAACCATTGTAATGTCCCTTTCTTATGGCCTTTCTAGTATCTTTGAGGACTCCAACTTCCTTGAAGAGCACTAGCCTTTTTGGGATGGAATTCCAACAGTGGCAGTGAATTTTGGAAATCAAGGGGAGTTTCATGATACTTTTCAGATACAATTTGGAATCTTGAATGCTTTGGGAGAACTGGACACTTTTGGGAGAGGTTTTCTATTTTTGAAAAGCACCAATTTTCATAAGGTTCTATTTTTTGAGAGCTTAAGAATATTTTGGCGTGGTCAGAATTCATATTAGGTCCATTCTAATATTTTCCGTAACTGTGGCTAGGTGTGTAGAAAATAATTAAATAAATAAATTGTTGAAAAAGTAAAAATCAAAAGACAAATAATGTTAATTATTTAAAATGGAGCCTATGGTTGCTTTTTGGAGGGGAAATTAAGAGAACACAAATAATAATACTTTATTGTTCTAAAAAGTGCTTATAAAAGGGGGGATTTGGAGGAAGGAAAGCTCATTTTTGGCATTTGATATTTTCTAGAAACCCTAGTTATGGAGTTGAACAGGTTCCTACAGCCCTCGAACAAAAAATCTATGGCGAAAATTGGTTTTTAAAGTGAAAGATCTTCTCAAGCCAGCGTAGAGGTGGATTTACACAGGTTTCACAATTTTGCTGAAATGAAAAATTTGTGCGAAAGAGGTGAAATATCTTTCCAGATTTATGTTTGATTTTATGAGTGAGGAAGTATTCAATTTATTGATGATTTGTGTCCAAATAATAAATTTGTGAAGACTACTGAAGAGTTATTTCATATATGGAGAGGTTGGAGTGGGACACCTCCAATCAAGGGTTTTAGATTTTATTTTATTTTCCCAGCTGCTCATTCAACAGTGGGTGTTTACTATAAAAAAGTGCTGAATAATATATTATTCACTGCCATACCAAGTGTTTAAAAGGTACTGTGGAAGGAACGGTGCCTAAAGAAGGGATTCGGACCCATTTGGTACAGCCTTCCTCATTTTATTCTCAGTCACTGCTATTTGCTGTTAGCTGGGCACATTTAATAGGTGGTACAAGGTCTTGAGAGGGCTGTGGAAAGTTAAAGAGTGTGGCACAGTATCACAAAGTATTGTTTTCACCCTAAACTGAGCCGCAGCCCCTGAAGGTACTTTGCAAAGGTTTTGGGAGCTTATTCTGACCACAACTTCAACAAGAGATGAACTTGTAGGGAGTATATTTCATCAAAGGCTTGATAGCATTGAGACTAGGAGCAGGGCACAAACATTTATAGAAGAATCATTGCCTGTAGTATGGATTTTTAGTGTCCACTGTTTCCATGTATTCCGGAAGTCAAAGTTAGGGATCAGAGCAATTCCTCCTTTTAGTACTGAAGTTCAAGGATTTTGCAAGATGGATCCAATTCTTCACCTGTTTGCTGACCTCTTGTTCAATTGATACTTCTTGTTTTAAGATAGTGGTGAGAGATAACCATATTTTCTGGATATATGTACAGTTGAAAACAAGTTGGGGAAGAGTTTCTTTGTAGTACCCCTCCTTGATCAGACTCTTTTTGTATGTTTTTAATTGACTTCAGTGGAACATTATTGTATATTGATTTAGATTTTATATTTCATTCTTTATCGGGATTTGTGGTGTATGATGTTATGCAGTATCTCAGTACTTATGATTAATGTAATTTTATGAATTATTATCATGGACTGACACTCTTACCTTATATGTGCGATGCGTTATTTATGTGTTGCGTGTTTGCATGTGTATGGGATGCGAGGAGATGATGTTCCTTTACTCACTCCGGTGAGACAGGGAACGTCACGATTCTCCTTCATCGGTGTGCGTGCCGTGTATATATATATATATATATATTTGTCTATATGCATGTGTGGTTCTCTGGTGCAGGACATTGCAGGTACAAGTACTGGGTAGGTATGGGGTATCGACTCCACTTGGTTTCACAGGTCTGAGCATGCCTTATATGTCCGATGGGAGTGGAGGAGATAGTTGTTGGACCTTAACTTGACCCGTAGTTACAGTCTTGTTAGTGTTGTCAGTCAGTTGTCTTTCCTGTCTGGCTGGTATGCGAGTCATAGTACTTTGGTTTGGTCATTTGTGAATCGTCATTTGATCATTCATCGTTTTGCGTGCTTTCGTTCATCGGAATGGTTATTTAATTGAATGGATGATGCTATCTTATGTTGGCGTAATTAGTTAATTATTATGCTCTGAGATTATTGATTTAATTAAATTAATGATTTGCTAGATTAAATGGTTAAATGGCTTATTTCATTGTGTAAAGTTGCATTAATATATTTTGTGGAAGGAAACAAATTATTGCCTAGCCATTTAAATGTTAAATGCTTATGTTGAAGGAAAGTATTATGGAAAATAGAAAATAAAATAAAAAGCTTTTCTTTTTACCTTTCCATTTGACTTTTTTTTTGCATTTTAATTGTTGGAAAGAATTGTTTTTGAAAAAGAGAAAATCTGATTGCTATTTACTTTTTAAATAAATTAATCTGATTGGTGGAGAAAACTTTCAACCTAGAAAGTTTGGGTTGAAATTATTTCCCCCATATATTCCTGAAAATTCACGGGAACAAAAGGCAGAATTTTTGGAGAGAAATTTGGAAAACCATTCTGAAGGAGGAGCTGGAATTCGATTTGGTTTGCAAGGATTGGGATTCTCCATCATTTTGCTTGCTAGTTTGCTTCAACGTTGGATGATCTCTTCTTGGTTTAAATTTAATTTTGAAATTTTCAGTTGCTTCCTGTGTGTTGAAAAGATGCAAATCTCCTTGTAAATTCTTGTGGAATGATTGGAATAGAAGAAGAAATGCCTGTTATTGTTGATTTTGTGAAGCTTATATCATATGATTGCTTATAGGAAAGAAATGGTTCATTTCTCTATTTGCTGTATGTTTTTGTTCTTGAAAATCAACTTGTGGAATTACCTCTTCTATGGTTGCCTAATCATTATCTATTGGATTCTTGTGTGATTTTATTTCACCATTTACCTTACTGGTAAATATCCCTTTGAAATTTGGATCTTGGCACTGTGTGTGTGTGTGCTCGTGAAAAGATTAGGGAATGAATCGTTTTCATGTTTAAACGGTTTTGTGGCATGTTGATTTTAAATGATTTTGAAGCATGTAATTATTTTGTATGTGGACCTTACCTTACCTCGTGGTGGGCTAGTCCCACCACGCGGGTTGGTAGTGTCTGCTACCCACAGGTAGTAGTACTACCGGTCGACAGTACTGCTATGCGGTAGCAGCACTACCGGTCGGTGGGACTGCTACCGATCAGTAGCAGCACTACTGGTCGGTAGGACTGCTACCGGTCGGTAGCAGTGCTACCGGTCGGCAGCAACACTACCGGTCGGCAGCAGCACTACTGCGGGTTGGCCTTGGCCGCCGCGTGACCCTGTACCCTTCGCGGTATACATTGTTATGTGCCGTGAATTTAGTTTATTAAATGAAATATTTTTAAAGTGGTTTTAATGTTAAATATAAATAGTAATTTCCTAATGATTTTTATTATGTGGATTAATAAATTTATCTATGGAAATCAAGGCATGAATTGGCAATTCAAATTGGTTAAATTGGATATATTCTGGAAATGAATTAAATGCCTATTAGGAATTCATGTTTAATTCGATTGAATGTTTAATGTGGATTTCATTCTTGATGGAATATTGATTCGGAAATTGAATAGATGTGAATGTCGTAAAAGAGTGTTTTATTTAATTTTCAATCAATGATGTTGCAAGTGCTTATGAGCTGATTTTCTCAAAGATTGTTTGAGTGCGGACTTAATGAAATTAGCTTTCCTTGCAAGAGTTATATTGTGTTATTTCTGGTGTGTGGTTCAGTCGTCCTGTGGTGGCGTATATGGTACCTTTGACCAAGTGATATATGATGGCTTCGTTGTCTTAACCATGTAGTGTCTTGCCTTATGGTTAACCAAGAGTCAGTATGTCCTTGTTTTGACCACTTGTTTTTGGATAGTGGTGTTATGGCTGTCTGCTTCGCCATAGGGTCCTCATGGAGTGACCATGTTTGTTTAAGTGTCCTTTGAGAGAGTGGCTTTTGAGTGGGGGCCGTGCCCAAAGTGGTTGGCAGGATAACCCATCGAAAGTTTGATAATAAAGTGATAATCTAATTAATTGATTAGGTGGGTAGTTCATAATATTAAATAAGATATTGTACCTCGCGCATAGGTGAGTGTTTGTACAGGGCTCATAATGTAGTGAGAAGGCCTGGAATGGCAAACCGACCACCTTGTCTTCACGAAAGGCTGGTAGGGTCCACATGAGACTTAGTTGGAGCCGGAGGTTCGGGAAAGGTTACCAGGGTAACCTAGGATGGGGGTCGGGACCTATGGAGGCCGACCATGGTAACCATCATAAGCTATGTGATGACACTCTCTCTTTTGGTTCACTTGTGGTTTGTGATGTCGGTTCACTTGTGTATTTGTGACGTTGAGTCACCTGGATTATTGTGGAGTTGTATTGTGCTGTCATGGAGTCGTATTGTTTTGTCGACTATGTCATGCTTTTGCTTGCTTGAGGGTCCTTTGCTATCTCCTAGCATGGTGGGGTGATTCCATTTTGAGAATTACATGGTCGGGTGGCAGTGCCACTTCCCATCGGATGTTCTTGTTCGTACCTTCATGCGAGGATTGGCTTCGCAGGTGTTTCTGTGGTTCGTGGCTCATGCTTATCTCATGTTGGATATTATTGTTATTTGGAGACCTATGTGGTCATTGTATCATGATCTTTTGTAACCTTGTATTTGGTTAAGTTGTATCATTATATGTATATTGAGAAGCCATGTATTGGAAGAGCAATGTAATCCTAAGATTGGGATGTTATTTATCAGTTTCCTTTATGTTACATGTACATGTTTATTGGAGAGAAATTGTATTGTATCCTTTCAATGTTTCAATGCTGTAATCTGTATAGCTTATGGCTTTTTGTGATCATTGAGTTAATGATGGATTATTGGATTAACCTTAATTATGGAACTTATCTTTTGGTTTTAATTCTTCGTTGGTAACCCTTAAGGAATTCTGGTGTAAGTCTTCCGCTTGTGTTATCATGCATGTTGTGTTTAATGCTCTTATTATGTTTATACTTTTAAATTTTTTTTTTGTTTCACCCTTGTTGTGGGTTTTCCTTTGGGGTTCCTGGTGGGGCATGACATTCTTCATCTTGAATTTACAAAGGGAAAAAGAAACAACCAATCCATCTGAGTTTTAGGGAGTAGAAGCAGGAAAATTTTGCCATTATACAACTGTAACAGGAATATTGTAGTCTTAGGACAACTTCCTTACATTCTCCAAGTGCCTCTATTTAGGTTTATGTGTGGAAAGGAATGCCAGGGGTCTGTCTAAAACTTGATTGTGGTGCCAATCAGTCAACTAGGTAATCCTACCATGGAAGACAGTCATATCTTTTCTTATGTACCAGCCTATTGGTGAGAGTGAGCTAGTTCAGCTAGCTTCCAAGGATATTCACTTGTGGTCATGAATGTAATTTTTGATTAATATTTCAGCCCATTGGGGTTTGGGTTATGGAGGACTCACGAATCCATTGTGATGGTCTTAGAGTGACTGAAAGTTATTATGTCTTTGATATTGAGTCCTTTGTTTCCTTTCTTGATTATAGATCAAGTCACTAGAGAAATTTGAAGGTGTCGTCAGCTCCTTGGCGAAAAAGATATCTTTGATATTTCTTAATGGTGAATTGGATTGTATGCAGCATTGGTAGAATGGCCATTAGGTAGATTGGCATAAACTGGAGGAGCATTCTGTCAGGCTGAATCCAGCTGCTAAGGAAAGCCATCTGTTGGTACAGCAACTAAGGCAATTTTGGATGTTGGCAATCGTGATGTTCCACATGGTTTTGTTATACTTTGTGTAGAGGGGGAACCCCAGATATCAAGGGAGCGCATCTTGTCAGATTTCTAAAATTTAAATGGTTTTAGATTTTTCGTCTTTGCTCAGTGTTTAGGATTACTGGTTTATATTTCTGTATTGATGAGTTGTCTTGTGGTGGATTGGTAGGATGTGAGAATATTGTGTAGTTCCTTTACTTATGTTATAATTGTACTAGAGAGGAGAAGACGTCATTTCACAGAGAGGATAGACTGTCACCTCCAAACTCAAGAGAAGGTTAGTTTGAGGTATCAATTGATGGTGACTCTGAATGTGGGGAGGTGATGCAGCAAACCATCCACTCTATATGCTGTTATTGAAACCCTATTTTCTGTAGAACCTTAACAAAAACTGTCCTCTTGTTTTGTCAAATTATTTGGCATGTCAAGCTTGATGAGAGTACAAGGTCAGTGCTGAGAATGAGCAGAATGAAAAAGGTTTTGGACAATAATGATGTTATCAACAATTTTCATTCAGGAGCAAAAGTTTACTAGGTTTTTGATAAAAGTATAGGCAGCAATGGCTTTATACGGTACTTCAGAAATAAAGGCCAAGGGTCAGGAATGAAGGTTGTAAATTTTAGCCGTCGAGCATTAAGGCCTTCCTCTTATGTTAATGAACCCAGGATATACAGCAGATACCTTGTATCCCCAGTAAGAAAGGATATTGTGAACAGATACAATAGCCACTGTATTTAGTAGTATTGATTCTTTCAAATTTATTCATCATCGAATGATTTAATGAGTTGTTGGCCATCCTCCTGTAGCTGGCAATGGAAAATATGAGATTACATATATCATGCTTTCAAGGTATATGGGATTGTGATGACAAGCTTTCAGGATGACAGTGTATAATCTTTTGGAATTGAGTATCTTGTATTTATCCCACAAGCTTAGTTTGAGAGTTATGCCTCCAAAGGACCTCTATGATCATATGATATTCCCGTAATTCTTATATAGGTCTTCAAAAAGACACATTTGAATTGAATGGACTTTTCAAACTGTCAACATCCTTGATTCCCTTTCATAATAAATGTCTATCTAATCCATTTCATTCGTCAAAACTAAGGTACCTTTTTTTCTAATCTAGTTCTATGAAATCTAATAATGTTCCAATAAATGGAAGTAATAAGGTTTCTCTTACTGCTTTATCTACAATTTAATATATTCTTACGACTTTGAAATTTTATTTAAAAAAATTATTTTGCCATAGCAGTTTTTCCACATTTACTCATGAAAGAGCATTTCCTTCAATTTTGTTTTTGCTTATTGTTTTAACTTGTTTGTTCTCTTTTTTATTTTCTTATTTTGTGCTTTGTATATGTTCCAGCCGTGCTATGCCTCATATAAAAACATATTCACGCTACAATGGACAAAGCCTTGCGTAAGATCTATCAGCTTATCGGTGATTAATGTGTCGTGTTATGTTAAGCAATATAAAAAATATAAATATGTTTTTTCGTTCACGTTTTCATATCTCTTGTAACTTACAAGTCTAATTTAATTCATCTTTCTGGTGACACAGCTGGTTTCTTCTGACTTCTTCAAATTTAAGTAAAGCTGCATGGGGCGTACTACAGAAAAATAGTTCTCAACTCATGATACGTTCTTATGAGGTAGAATTATTAGAAAACACTATGTTACAACTTAAAGCTCTATGGATGGATACTACAGTATCAGTTACTTATTAGTAATAATCTGTCAGACTAGTAATCATTTGATATGTAATAATTTGATATATCTGAAGATGTCCTGGACAAAATGAGAGAGCTAAGTAACAAGCAAGATTGATTGCCTTTTTTAATTTGATAAATATAAAATATGCTTCCTGTACCCTATAAAGTTGATTCATTCTATTATTCTTGTTACAGTTAATACTGACCTATTATTTACTCAGATTCACTTAGAAATTTAACCCAATGCTTTTACTTTGAATGACATGTCATTTTCAATGGCATTTAAATGTTTATGGGATACATATTAGATTTGAGCAATTGACTCGGCAAGATGCAATAGAACATAAGAATGGCATGATCAATAAGCAGCCATGAGGTATCATGTCATGCAAAATGAGTTTTAAAATTTAGAAGGGTTGAAATATTACTTATATTACTCTATATAAGGATTATAAAGTAGCATGTTTATGTGAAGATAAAATGAAGTCAAAATGTAAATTTGTTGTATAAAGAGAAAAAAAATAATCTGGTATGGTAGAATGTAATACATCACACCACCAGTAAAAATTTGAGCTGACAATCATGTAAAATTGAGAATCAGATTGATTTAGTTGAATACTATTCCTTGGAAGATGATATATATATTTGGAAGAAATTAAGAATAACCAGGTCACACACACCTCCAATCAATATGACAGAATCAGGTTTCTTTTGGAGTGTTTCTGGAGGCAGACTATATGTTCTGATATATTTTTAGCTTCTTCCTCGGTGCCTATAAAACATCTGCAGGAAGGGAAAACAAAATATAAAGTGGGCATTTTGATTTCATGGTTGTTGAAGGTATCAAAACATTAACTACTTATATGACTTGGAAATGAAGAGGGGGGACTTGAGTGGTATAGTTAGATCATGGAAAGAGTTATCTGTCACTGCCAATGATACTGTGGACTCTCTGTACAAATAGGTTAAGAGTGGAGATTAGAATGCAAAATTTTTCAACAAAGCTGTCTAGAATAAACAGCACATGAACCATCAATATGTTCTACTTTACCCTGAGGATCACATGTTGACTGACCAAATAGAAATGGTGAGCTATGCCCATCGAATTTTATGAACAGCTCTCTGTTGAAGCCTATATGTAGTAAGACAAACTAAGAATTTAGGACAAGCTTCTTTCTAGTTTCTCCAACGTGATCATTGATGTAGACGATGCCATGCTTGATGTCAAACTTGCAAAAGAGGAATTCAAATCATAGATCGGAAAATCGCCCAGGACTCACCAAACTTGGCGAGTCCGAGTACGATTCATGCCCCCCGAGTCTGGCGAGCTCGGACTTGGACTCGTCCGAGTCCGGGGGGTGAACTCGCCGGACTCACCGAGTTGGCGAGTTTGGCATAAACTTACCAAACTCTGCGAGTCTCGTGCCTAGGACTTGGCCGACGGCAAGGCCCAAAAAAGGCCAAAAAAAAGCATTTTAAAAATATTTTTTAACTTCTTTTTTTTATGTTATTTATCCTCCAACCCTAAAAGTGAATTTCATTTCATTCATTTGGAAAAATAGGAGGAGAAAAGTGAGTTGTGAAGAAAAACAAGGGTGCATTGAAGAAAAACCAGCAAGGAGGAAGTTCAAGATTTCTTCCATTTATCACATTGGGGCTGCATTGTGTTTGGATTTGGTGCATCAAGAGTTGGATAGGAAGAGTTTGCAGCTCATTTCAAGCTTGTTGTAAAAGGTAAGATTGTTTTTTCGAAGATTTTTTTGTTTCTTGTATGCAAAAAATTCCATTTTCTATTCATTTATTTTGAAAGTTTTACATTTTCTTCCAAAATCTTTTGTGTGTTTGTAAATTTATTATGTTTTATTGCAGCAAACTTCACTTTATTATTTGCCTCAACTTCAAGTTTCACAAAACTATCCTACAATGTCTACTTCAGCTTCTAGACCCCCCATCAGAAAGGACCCTTCTTGGAAATATCATGAGGATTTTCCAGGGCAAGGAAGGGGGCAAACAAAATGTACATTTTGCAAAACAATATTCCATGGAGGTATATATAGACTGAAATACCATATTTCTGGTGTGCGTGGACATGATGCCGAACAATGCCTAAAAACACTTCCTGAGGCCGTATGTGATTGTTATGTAATGGTTGAGGAAATTGAAAGGAAAAAGAAACAATAGGAGGATCGAGTGGCCATTGGCAGAGAGGCAACTTTAGGAAGAGGGACACAGTTAGGTTGTGTTGGAGGCCCTTCTTCCTTACCTCCATATCGTCCCACTCAGTTTGCTACTGCTGGTGCTGGTGCTTCCGCTTCTACTTCTGTAAGTGGCAGTGGCACTGCCACTTCTCATGTTCCTAGCACTAGTAGTTGTAGTGGGAGTGTTAGCATTGGACCTAGGATTCGTAAATCTGGGTTGGATACCTTCTTTGTGCCTCGCACTACTCCTGGGTCCGAATAGTCGCTTGAGGGCATGGGTTGGAATAAGGAGGTCCATGATGCCACTAAAATGGCAGTTGGCAGGTTTTAGGTCTACAACAGTGTTCCATTCTTTACAGCCAGGTGAATGTTTTATAACTTTTATGTTTGATTGTTTTAATTTTTATACTTTGATTCTTTTCGTTTTATTTTTTCTTGTACATACTACATAGTACATAGAACATACTTAACTTATCTCATTCAATTTATTTGTGCCAGGTCTCCTTATTGGCAAGAAATGGTTGATGCCCTTACCATATGCGGGGCGGTGTTCAAAGCCCCTACTGAGTGTGATTTGAGGGGACCCATTTTGTCTCAATTGGTGAATGATGTGAAGAAGGGATTAGATGAACAACGCCAGATATGGAGCACTAAAGGTTGCACCATCATGACTGATGGTTGGACGGATAGGAGAAATAGAACTCTCCTTAATTTTCTTGTTTCTTCTGCAAGTGATTGATTAATTTTAGTTTCATTTAGTCTTTAATTTTTTATTTTTTATTTAATGGTTTATTGAATGATCATTGATCTAGCTTTATTTTTTTTTTATTTCAGGGGGCGTCGTTTTTATCAAGTCCATTGATGCCTCCGCCCATTGCAAGAATGCCACCTACCTATGTGAGCAGATAGAGGAGGTGATTGATGAGGTGGGTGAGGAGAACGTGGTACAGGTGGTGATCGACAATGCAGCAAATTATGTTGCTGCGGGTAAACTTTTGATTACAAACTAATTTTGTTTGCAAATTAATTACTATTTTGTAACTCCATTAATTACAATGCAACAAATTATGTTGCTGCAGGTAGACTATTGATGGAGAGGCACCCATCTATAGTTTGGACTCCATGTGCTGCCCATTGCATTGACCTCATGTTGGAGGATATTGGAAAACTCCCGTGGGTCAAGAGATGTGTAGAAAGGGCAAGAAATGTGTGCAAATTTGTATATAATCATTCATGGGTGTTGGCTCTTATGAGACAATACACAGAGCATAAGGAGTTGGCTCGTCCAAGAATCACAAGATTTGCCACAAACTTCATCACATTGCAGTCCATGCTTCGCTATAAGTCGGCCTTGAGACGTATGATTTTTCGTGAAGAGTGGTCTTCCTCATCCTATGCTGCCACCCCTGCAGGGAAAGATATGGTAGACTAGATTTTTGGTGAGCGAGACTTTTGGGTCCCTTGTGATGAGATAGTGAAGGTAATTTTTTTATAAATTCTACAATTTAACTTTTTGTTTTATAACTTATTATATATATTCTCTTATTTGCTTATTTTTCTAAATTACACAATATTTTCAATTTTGCAGTTTGTTAAGCCCTTGGTGGTTTTGTTGCGAGTTGCGGATGGAGAAAAGCTTGCAATGGGCTACATATATGAGGGCATGGATAGGGCGAAGGAGGGCATCAAATCTGTCTATGGAGGAGATGAGAGCAAGTATGGTCCCATTTGGGAGATCATTGATAGGAGATGGAATCATCAGCTTCATAGGCCCATCCATGCAACAGCCTATTATCTGAATCCGGCATTCCATTTTGTCCCTTCTTTCAAGGCTGATGTGGTGGTCCTTAATGGGCTATACTCGATCATGGAGAAGATGGGATCTACTGGTACTACTTAGATAGAGCTTATTCGAGAGCTACAGTTGTTCTCAAATGCACAAGGGGAGACCTTCTCTCATCCTATTGCCAAAGATAGTAGGACAACTATGGTGCCAGGTAAAAATAAATTGTAAGGCTTAATTTTAGTTTTATTGTATATTGTTAAATGAGTTCATGAGTGAGACTGATTTTATTTATTTTTCTCATTTCAAACTCAGATAATTGGTGGAGCTTTTTTGGCCCAATGAAATATTCAGAAGTTGGCCATTCACATCTTGAGCCAACCATGCAGCGCATTTGGTTGTGAGCGCAATTGGAGTATGTTTGAGCACATACACTCCAAGAGGCGCAATAGATTATTTGTGGAGAAGATGAATGATCTCGTCTTTGTTCACTACAATCTCTGCCTGAGAATGAGAAAGAATGCATTAGTTGACATCTCTCCTGTCATTCTAGATGAGGTTAATCCCGAAGCAAAGTGGGCCAATGAGACAGATCCTGCCGCTGTCTTTAGTGATGATGACACTGATTGGATCGACCAGGTAGATATAGAGGCTGAGGCTGTAGCCATGGCAGAGGAGGAGTAGAGAGCACGAGCAGAGATAGGAGATTCAGAGGCAGATACTGATAGTGACACAGATGTTCCTAATGTTGCTGAGCATGGCATGGTGTCACGGGGAGCGGCTATGGCTGTCGAATCATCTAGGACCTACCTTAGACCCCTTCGCAGGGGGCCGGGGCGAGAGGGTGCACGCTCCTCTGAGCCATAGGCTTGTAGTTGTATTTACCTTTGGTATTTGTGTGGAACATTTGATGATGATCATATGATGAAATTGATTTTTAATTCCATGAGTTTTGTAATATTGTATACATTTGACTATATTTATATATCTATGTTTGTTATTTCCTTTGGCTACAATTTGCGTTGATGCTTATGTAATTGATGTATACTTGTGTATGTAATCAAATGAGCCGAGTTTGGTGATGTTATTGGGTCTTTAAGGTGTATTCAATAAAGGGTGCATGAAACAAGTTTTAAATGTTAAAAAATCTCTAAAATTCTTGTGTTTTTCACTTTCCCGAGTCCAGCCGAGTCTGAAGCCGAGTCTGATTCCGAGTCCGAGTCCGGGTTGGCCTTGCTGAGTTCGAGCCGAGTCCAAGTCCCGTTTCTATGATTCAAATAGACCATCTTTTGCTTCAACAAAGATAAAGCACTTGAGCCTAGTGGCTTCTATGTTCAATTATTCCTATATTTTTGGGAGTTGATCAATTTAATGTCCCCACATTGGAATAGAATTTAATAATAAATAATAATAATAATATTAAAATAGAAAAGAATAAAAATAAAATTAAAATTAAAATATAAACTAATATAATTAAATATAATTAAAAATTTAATTAAGTTAATGAGTGGTCAAAAGACATGGAAGGAAAAGTTGCGACTCCTTCAAACATGGGATATAAAAGGGAGAAGAGAACCTCATTTTGAGAAGGGGATAACTTGGGAATCGAAAGAGCAAATCTGATTTAAATAAGAAGTGCAGATCTGATTGTGAAAGGTTGTGTCCCTTTCAAAGGGCAGAAGTAATGAAGAGTTGCACTCTTTCAAAGGGTGCTAATGGTGAAAGGGTGTGTCTCTTGCCAAAGGGCTTCCATAATGAAGAGGTGTGACCTCTACCTCACATTGAGAGATATAAAAGAAAGGAGTCAAAAGCATCCACTGACATGATTGATCAGATTAGATCAGAACTATTATTAAGTTACAAGAATTGATAGCCTCCTAGGAGGGGACATTATAGTGGTATCAAAGCAATGATCCTGCCATCCTGCAGGGTAAAGAATCTAAAGATGAATCAATAAATCATTCTAGTCAAGGAAAAAGAATCTAACAATATGTGTATTCACATGAATGCTCCGTGTTTGCAGATATCCATGTGTATGCTTCGTGTTTTTAAGTGTATGCTCCGTGTCTTCATGCATTCAAGTTCATGTATGCTCCATATTTGATCTAGAGTATAAGGATAGAAAGAAATGTGAATTTTGTCCATCTTATGGGAAAGGGTGTGAGGTGTAATGGAGGAGGTGCCGAGGGGCTCATAAGAGGTCATAAGGACCCTAAGTCAAGGAACCTAGTTACATCCTCTATCCCACACTCACAAGATGTTGTTTGTATGTAGTATAAGAAAGTGCAAGAGGGAGAACGGTGACGAGGTTTTCCTCTAGGTAGCCCACCTCATGGTAGTTGAACGATGGGCCCATGAGGCCAAGGGGGTGTAAGACGGAATCCACTGCTCTTGGACTTAGAGGGGAAGGACATCCAAGACACCCTATTGCATCTTTCCAAATTCTATCATAATTGAATAATTGATTATTAACAAAGGGATAAGGATGGAAGTGATGAAGGGGAATGGTGATAGGATACCTCACTAGGTAGCCCACCTCATGGTAGTTTGACCGATAGTCCCATGAGGTCAAGAGGGCTCTGGCTTTAACTCCGCTCTTGGGCCTAGGGTTGTAATGTCCCCATTTTTCATATGATCACTCAGTTGCATAGTTTTGCCTATTAGCCACCTCCGCAGGCAAATTAATTGGTTAGGAGGTGATATTTTCCATCTTTGGGGGCTTATACTTAGTCATTTATTTGACTTGGATGGATAAATACATGTACTTTATAATATTTTATTATAAAGTAATCATAAAGTCACTTTTTCTTAAATTAGAAAAATAAACTTATAAAGTAACTTTATAAAAACACTTTATATTAAGTGTTTGCTTAAGTGAGCACTTGGGCCCAGCTTGCACGTCCCCCAAGAGGCATATAACATTTTAAAACTGTTTTAAGATTTCATAAAGGGCAAAGCCAAGGTTGGGCGTGGCTTTTGGAAGAAAAGAAGATTCTTTTGGAATCTTAAAAGATGCCTTGGAAGAGTTCTATTAGGGTTGGAGGCTATTATATTTTTGTTTTGGCTCTCATTTTTGGTATTCTTAGTTTATTTTCTTCATCTTCATATGTGGAGCTATTCTGCAAATTCAGATCTGCAGGTTTTGGTAAATCTCCCATTTTCTCACAGGTTGGACGTTGTTTGCCCTCTCAGGTAAACGGTTAAATGCAGAAAGTAAATGCACAGAACATAATGGAAATACATTAAATAACCAGTCTCTGTATTAATTCAACAGTCCATGTACATCAAGTGCTTATAACATTACATTTTACACAACTATCATGATGATTCTCTAAGAAGGAAAGGTAGTGCAAAATATTACAGCCGAAGGGGTGCGACACAACCGTCGCGACTCCAACTACCTACCCGTCGGCTAACTAACTGACCGCCGTAACTCATTATTACCGACGACAACATAAACATAATATGACAACATAACATAATGATTATTCCCGACAACGTCATCCCCCCCAAGAAAAGAAGTCGTCTCCGGACGACTTAATACAAAATAGAAATGACATTAAACAGAACTTATACACCTGTTGCGTCCTCGCTTAAAAACCCTTTTCTGCTACCATCCTATGCTCAAGTGCGGATTTCACCATTAGTGCTTCCTTTGACATCACAATCCTCCTGTACCTAAACCAAACTTGTCTGCAAGACATGCTTTTCAGTCTCAGCCTCCACCAACTGCTACTCAAATGATACTGTCTCGATAGCCACCGACGTTGCCCTCTTGGCATCCAACTCCTGGGTACGCTAAGCTAAGTCTCACGCTAGTACTGCCTCCAACTTGGTGGTCAACTCCTCTCGAGCACTCTCTGCATCCACCAAGGCAACCTCACGTCCAGCCGAGACATACTCCAAGTTCCTCAAAGCGTACCTATCCTGCCTGGAGGTGGCCACAACCCACTGGCACAAAGGCTAGGAGACACCTCAAATCCTCCATCACACTCCCCACAGGCTAAAAACTGAACTGAATAACTCCCTAGTGTCATACAACTGCGCGGACCTGCAATGCCTTCCCTCAAACTCTGTTTGTTCGCAACCTCCAAATCCGTCTCCCTCTACGGCTTATGGCTTCCCCGCCAATGCTTAGCTGCAGACTTCTTTCTCACAGTACGGACAACCACAACACTTCTTGTGGTGTTTTGTAGCTCAAAAATAAACTGGGGGTCTGTGGGCAACGCCCCTAGCAGGGTCGAGGGGCAGCGCCCCTCGCGGGGTCTGGGGCAGCGCTCCAGGTGCGCTCCCTGTCGCAGTACAGGGCGGGGTCGAGGGGTAGCGCCCCCGCCGCCAACACCAATTTACAACCTTCAGAACCCCACGAAAGTCCATGGCGCGCATCATTTCTGTTATATTTTATGATGTCAAAACCCTTCTTCTACACTCCAATATTTTCAGTGTCCAGGCTCCAGATGTCATCGAATCATTTTTCAATCAGGTCGTCGTCGCTTTTTTATTTTTATTTTTTTACAACCTCCCCGTACGGTCAACAATAGCACTGACACCTCCAATCGTGCGACCACCTTCCCGTGCGGTCGACATGCTCAACTGTGCACACCGTACGGTCCTCCTTCCGCACGCCCAATGCAGTTCAACTGTACAGTGACCACTAACGACGAAGCGGCTGCGTGTGTGTGCGGCTGCGTGGTGCGGGACTGTTCTGAGTTGTGCGGCGCTGCGCGGGGCTGTGCGGGCTTTGTAGTTGCGGGTGCCACCGCACGGCGGTGGTTACCACCGCCGGTGTCCACCGTACGGTGTTACCACCGCCGGTGATCCACCGCACGGTGGTCACCGTCGGTGTTACCACCGCACGGTGGTCGCCGTCGGTGTCACTGCCGGTGGTCCCACCGTACGGTGCTCCGTTCCATTTTTTTTTTTTTTTCTCATCTCCTAATTTAGTTGTCTTAGAGAGTCGTCTGCTCGGGTCCCCTGTCTCTGGAATTGCCCTTCATCCTTCTCGGTTTTCTTCGCCCGAGAGTCGCCTGCTGTGGTCCTGTGCCTCTTAAGTCGCCTGCCTGGCCTCTCGAGTCCCCTTCCATCCTCTCGGGTCCCCCTTCGGGCTCTCGGGTGTCCGTTTGGCCTCTCGGGTCCCCTGCGCGCTTCGCGTGGTAGGGTTTCAATTTGGGCCCGTTGGTGGCCAATCTATTTTCAATGGCCATCCGAAGACCTGGAACCACAAATTCTACAGGGACCACGGTCTCCTTCCCATACATAAGAAGAAGAAGAATAATAAAGATTTTGAAAGCTGCGGCCTTCCACACAAGGTTCCAATCGTTGCCGACACAATTGATCTTCAGATTATCTACGTCATTGAGGTTTGGGGCGTCTCCCTTCCAATATTCTATGTATTCTGGCAGGTACGCCTCCTCTGTTACTTGCTCTGGTTCCTCTACTTCGAGCCTATAGCTCTGGAACATTTCATAATCCTCCATTTGACAATGGAAGAGCCCGTTCAATGACCCTGTCTCATCCTCGGAACACTCTCCTAGTTTGAGAATCCCTTTGTCGTTGGGCTCCCTGCAGCCCCGTCCTTCGTCCCTCGGGTAGCCTTTCCCTTCACCCTCCGATTCCGAAGATGATGTCAGTTCCTCATCAACAACCTGGGTCCTCAGATCAATGGTGTACTTCCGCCCCCCTTTCTCCATAGAAAGGGTGTTGTTTTTCCAGTCGTGGTTCACCTTTGCTGTAACCAGCCACCCTCTGCCTAAGATGGCGTCATACCCCTTCTTCTTGAGTGGGATTACCACAAAGTCCAGTATGAAAGGTTGCGTGCCGATGGTTACCGGCTGGGCCATCAGGGTGCCGAGTGGCTTGATGCCATGCTGGTCTGCACCTACCAAGTTGAACGTGGGTGGCCATAGTGTTGGCTTCCCCAGCTTCTTCCATGTATCCTCTGGCAGTACATTCACCCCCGAACCTCCGTCCACAATGGTGTCTTTGAGGATAGCCCCGAGAATTCCCATCTCTACTACATCAGGATGCCGACCACTATTTAAGGCCAACAACATTGGGTCAGCCGAGGGGCTAACCGAAACTTCCGCCCGTGTGGCACGCAAGGGTGCCTGCGCAGTGGTTTGTATGGAATTAAAAATGGCGGTTCTTAACTGTGGCATTGTCTCTAGAAGGTCCTTTACCCTTGTAGGTACTTCCATCTGCAGTACTTGCCCAATGATGTTATTTTTCGCTTCCGTACGGGATGATGTACTCGCCACCTCATTGTCTTGTCGTTCGGCCATCATCTCACGTTCAATATTGGCCTTTGCCTCCCGTAATCTCTCCTCCGTACGGGGGTCGGGATAAGTGGCCTTTTTCGTTTGGGCGCGGGTGATTGCCAGTACTTCTTTCTCACCAGTCTTCTCAATGTTGAGAAGATTAACCCCTGCCTGTGGGCAATTTGCGTCCTCATGGTCGCCTGGCTCACACCATCATCAGAGGTGCTGAGGGGTGGCTTCTTGCGTGCAATCATGGGCGAAGTGCCCCCACTGATTACAGGCCCTACATTGGATAATTGGCCAACCCTTGGCGTCATATTGGATACGGCTTCCATTATTGTTATTGTTGCTATTCCTTCCGCCACCGCGTCTGTTGTCCCGGTAACCTGCAGATGATGCCGTTGTGTTGGTTTGCGAAGTTCCGACGGCCGGTTGCTCTTGCGTGAAGAGAACTTGTTGGCTCCTGGTTTTCATATTGTAGGGACATTCCTTTGTCAAATGCCCCGCAATCTGACAAATGTCGCAGAAAGCCTTCTTGGGGCAAGACCCCTTGGTGTGTCCGTCACTCCTACAGTCGGTACACCACACGTCGTTTTCTTCAGTCTTACTTGTACTCCCCTTCATGGCTTTGAATTCTTTCAACATTCGTTCCATGTCCTTTTGGAGAGCGTGCACCTTTTTACTCGATTCGCCACCGCTAGTGCTTTCCCCGTTAGAATCTTCATCATCGTCAGATGAATATTTATTACTTTTCTTCTTCCTTGATGTTTTGTATTCGCTCTCTAGGTCCATCGCCCTATTATAGGCATCGTCATATGACGTCGGGGGTACAATTTTCATTTTATTCCATAGGGAGGATTTCAATCCTTCAACGAACCATCGTTTTTTCAAGCCCTCAGCTGGTTGGCTTTCCATTTTACCCAACAATTCCTTCAGTCTCTTGCTGTATGCCTGTACTGTCTCCTTGGTACCTTGTTTGATACTGTATATCTCTATTACAATTTCGTTGTCATCACGGAGCAACCGAAACTCTTCCGTGAATTCCTTCTATAGGTTGGCCCACGTGGCCACTTTTTGCTTATCTACATCGGAGTACCAATCTATGGCAACTCCACGTAACGTGGCTGGGAACTGCTGTACCCAGTCATTCTGGTCTGTCACTCCGTTGGCAGACCAAATGGTTTCACATGTACGGCAGTGCCGTAAGGGGTCTTCCTTGCCGTCCCCTGTGAACTTTGGTAATTTTTGTTTACTCGCCATCCCGGGTCGTCTTTCCGGGGGCGGTTGTGCCTGTGTCTGTGACCCTGCGCTACTTCCTCCGGTGGCGTCGGTGGTGTGTCCTGCGTGGGCGATTGGAGGTACGGTGTTTTGCCTATCGTGTGTGGCACCTACACCCGTATGGTTGCCCTCCCCTTTGCTCCCACCCACGCCCACTCCTGGTTCCCGTTGGTGATCTTCGCTCCGTGGTGTAAGGGATAAGTTTCTAAACTGATCCCGAGTCTCTTCGACTAGATCTCTCCTTAACCTTGTTTCTGCCAAAAACTCTTCGTGGCTCCGCGCCCTACGGTGTTCTGGCGACGCGTAGAAACTTTCCTCGGCTTCTGCACCCTCCGTAACACCTCTGTGGTTCCCTTTGGGCCACCCTTCGACAGGTCATCCTTTGGCAAGTTGCCTCAGCCTCCGTCTCCATTCTACTTGCTGCTCCAGAATCAAGGCTCTCTGCGCGGCCTCCCACTCGTCCGTTTCTGCTTTCTTATTTCTGTCTTTATTTAATATATTTGGTATAAATCACCTCCGTACATAGCGAGCACACACCATGTACACAATTCTTTTATTTTTTTTATTTTTCCCTTTTGACCACAATTTATATCAACATTGTGTCGGGATTATTACAGGGCTCAATTTCCCCTTCGCCTCTTGTTCTGTGTGTGCGTCTTCGGTCTCTAGGTTCATCTCACCGACGGGTAGGCCCATCGCGTCCGTGCGCCATCCGCGTCTTCCGTTCCCGAGTACGTCTAGGCAATGGCGCCAAATGTTTGCCCTCTCGGGTAAACGGTTAAATGCAGAAAGTAAATGCACAGAACATAATGGAAATACATTAAATAACCAGTCTCTGTATTAATTCAACAGTCCATGTACATCAAGTGCTTATAACATTACATTTTACACGACTATCATGATGATTCTTTAAGAAGGAAAGGTAGTGCAATATATAACAGCCGAAGGGGTGCGACACAACCGTCGCGACTCCAACTACCTACCCGTCGGCTAACTAACTGACCGCCGTAACTCATTATTACTGACGACAACATAAACATAATATGACAACATAACATAATGATTATTCCCGGCAACAGACGTAGCCCCTACTTGATTTGGTACTATTTTCAGTAATTTAGGTCATTGGAGGACCAAATTGAGTGATTTATCAGTTGAGGCAGCAAGGAAAGGGTCTAGACAGCAAGTATTGATCAGATTGGAAGGTTTTACAGCAAGTTTTCCTCTCCTAAATGCCAGCCGTACCATTCTAGGGCCAGCCGTACCTTCCCTACTTGCCTGGAATCCATAAAAAATAAATTGAAGGGTTTTACTTGGGATTTTTTGTACAAATCTCATTGTCAGCAGTAGGAATAAAGATTGAAATCATTCTTTCAAGCTTATGATGTCACTGGAGAGAGATAGGAGCAAATCAATGTGGAAAATTGCCCATTTACAGTGAGTCTCTTGGGGGTTTGAAGGAAACAACCATAGTTTGGTCAATTTATGTTAGATTTGTTTTTGGTAATTATTTACTAGAGGAAATAAACTCATTGGAGCAGTCAGGACTCATTGATAGCTCCTGTAGCAGCACCTAGACTCATTTAATCTAATAAAGCAGCCCTCCGGGCAAGGCGTTGGACCCCTGGTAGGCCAATTTTGGCTTGTCATTGGTGAATTCCACTGTTTATTGGCTTTTAATAATTGCTATTACAAAGTCATTCAATCTGAAATTTAATTTCAGTCATTAGCTTATGTTTATTATTGTCTTTCAATTGCATTACTTAAATTCCCAAGCATACATACTTTGCAAAAACACAAAAAAAGTGAAAAACCACAAAACAAACAAACAAAACCGATTTCCTTTTCGCTGGTCAAAGAATACAAAAATCAGAAAAGTAAGTCAGTTCACTAGATTCCTTAGTCAGCATCTTTCAGGGGTAGAGGGTCTCTTGGACACATCATCGTTCCTCTTACTCCCACTTTTTTTATATGATTGAGCTCCTATAAGGAGTTGGACAAGACTGGTTAAGTTAATGTTCCTAACTAAGCATAAAGAATCTATGCTTAATTATCTCTCTTAGAAAGTTAGAAGTTTTATATTATTTATACATAACCTATTGCAGGATCTCAATGAGGTACGTATCGTATTTTATTGTTTCAATGGTTTCCTAACCTATTGCAGGATCTCAACCAGGTACGCATCTTGTTCCATTTGTAGTTTTACATAAAATGGTGATTTGGTGTTTTGTTTTTGGTTTTTGCTTTGATTGACTCTGTGGCCCAATGGATAAGGAGGAAGGCACTTAGAGATTTGGTTTCTATTCTTTCACAAAAAGTGAAATGAATTCCCCAGTTAGAGCCAATTGTTGTCCGTATTTTTGTATTCACAAAAATAGACAACCCCTTTAAAATTTTTGTTAAAAAATGAAATTTTTTACTTTAAGGAACGCTTCCCGAGGCTTAAATTTGCTTCGCCCTTTGATTGGGTTAATCCTCAATCCATCCTTGATCCACGTTTCAAATTTCATCGCGTTTCGAGTTAGTTTGCTATGTTTTTAATTCAATTTCGGGTTTTTTCTTACGAGTTGCAGGTGAGAAATTTTCCTTTGATTGCAAGTTTTATTTTTCTCTTGTTTTAGTGTTGGAGGGAAATTTTAAAACAATTACAAGTGCACTTTATTTAAAACTTGTCACTTGTAACTTACTTTTTATTTCCCCCTTGCTTTTTATGTCTTTTAAGTCATTGTGGGAACTTTTTGGACAAATTACATGTGAATTTAAAATTATAAGTTTAAAAAAGAACTTGTAATTTCTTTTAAAAGTTCCCACTTAACTGATTTTTAGATGTAATAGGGATTTTATTTCCCTATTACATGTTTTATGTCCTTTAAGTTGTTTTATTTCAAACTTGTAAAAGGGATTTTATTTCCCTATTACAAGTGTTTTGGTTTAAGTCATTTAAAACTTGTAAAGGGGATTTTATTTCCCTATTACAAGTTATTATGACATTTGTTCTTGTTTTTTCCTCTCACAAACCCGAATTTGCCTTAGGAGTTGAAAAGTGAAACAATTAAAACTTGTAAAACAGTTTTTAAAACCCAATTACATGTCTTTTGCAAGCATTTTAAACTTGTTCCTTCTCTCCAAGAACCCGACCTGAGTTTTTCCCCAAGAAGTTCAAGTTTGAATCCATTTCTTTTGCTTTGAATCCGGATTTGATGATGCCAAGTGTTAAGGTAAAGAGGCGTGGGAGTTCTTGCTTCCATTTTCGTTGGTTTTCTTGCCACGTTTTTGCCCTTTCTTAGGCGTTTTGAACCAGCAAGTCGTGGCCATTCTTGCCATGTTTTTGGCACCCTATCAATCTGTTTTCTACAACATTAATGGAGCCGTTTTTGGTTTCCTTGCTTCCATACGTGGTTTGCTGGGCGTATTTGTTGAACAAGGAGTACCATTGAGAGGGGGGCGAATCAGTGGTTCCTAAACCCCTTTCTCTGTTAAGCCAACTTCAGAATACCGGTTGTTATCTTGAGTACTAAACAATCAAACCAGTAAAGCAAATGAGGAGACCAAAGAAGACAATCACACAAATGCAACCCACAACACCAGATGTACGAGGAAAACCCAATATGGAAAAAACCTCGGTGAGAAATGTTGCTGGAGACTACTGCTCCAATCCAGCCTCACAAGTGAAACACTGAATTACAAAGATTTAGGGCACCAACCCAAGGAGCACCAACCCCTTCACCAAGCTCCAATTTGGTGATGTATATTGAAATACAATTTTGATACAGTTATAGTTTCTTGTTGCAAATGAGTTCTACAACTCTTGATCAAATATGTTACTGCCGGTTGACAGTCTTCTCTTCTTTACTGGATCTCACACTATCGGTTATGAGATCACTCTCTCTGATTCTTGGCCTCTCTTCTTTCTCTCTCTCACAGTCTCACAACTCACTGTGTCACACTTTGATGCTGCCTTGCTCTACCACACCTCACCAGTTTGCTCAACTGTTGGACTTGCTATAGTTATACCGGTACTCAGTCACTGCCGGTTAAACCCTCTCACCGGTTTGCTTGTTGACTCACTCTGCAACTTACTTATAATAAATTCTAAGGGAGATGATTCTTCTCTGCACTCAAGCTCTCTTCACACTTCTTCTCCTCGAGCATCCATCTTTTCTGTTTCGAGCTTATGTATTTATAATCATGGATTTCCGCCAAGAATGCATTCAAACACTGCCGTGTTAGGTTTTCCTTTTCCAGCTCAATCCGAATCCCCTTTGATTCGACCTGCTTTTCAGGGATATGATATTTATGACAACGATTAATCAACAACCGAACTTCGCATTCCAATTGTGCGTTTTCTAAATCTAGAGGTCTACACCACGCTTTTCTGTTTTTCTCTGTCACTCGCCATTAATGGTTTTGTTGTTACCTTCACCTAATAGGTATGCGGATCAAATCTTCTTGCAAGATCAGTGCGATTGCTTTTCTAGCTTGCCTTCCTCGAGCTGCAATCTTCTGGCATCCTCCGTGACTTGCGGGTTCCTCATAAAAGCTGACCTACCTACAGATTTGTTACATCGATGCACACTCCACCGACCTATGCAATACCTCCACCTAGCATCCAGCTGTCATGCTTGTCGACATCCACCTTTGCTTTTCTTCCTATGTCGGTTTGACATACTTGGTCGACCAAGGTTGACTATCGGTTTAGTCTATCTTATCGGTATGAGCATCAAACATCCTTTCTGTTTTGTTCACCGGTTGTTGTGCCTTCATAACACACAAACAACCTTCATCCCGGTTTATGCCTTACTGGTAAGCCTTCTTTATCGGTAGATGACCCAAGTCATGTGTACCGGTAACCTTCCTTCTGTCTGTTCACTCTCATGTGTATTACCATCATATCGGTCACCACTTCTTACTTACTGGTGACCTTGCGAAATCGGTTGACATCAATGACAACTTAATGCCAAATGCCAACAATCTCCCCCTTTGGCATTGATGTCAACTTATCGCAAGACACTTCATACCGGTACATTTCTCCCCCTTTGACACAATGACAAAGGGTACTGTACACTCCCCCTTTGATCCATACCGAGCTTCCCCTGAACCATATAAATCCTTCCTTGCTCAACTGCATAAGGTAGATGACACAACTCCCAATTTGTGTCGGAGGTACTCAAAGGTGCTTATCGGTAATGGTTTGGTGAAAATGTCTGCTACTTGTTCTTCGGTAGGGACATACTCCATCCTTACCTCCTGTCCTTCAACCTTCTCTTTGAGAAAATGATACTTGATAGCAATGTGCTTTGTTCTAGAATGCATCACCAGATTCTTTGCTATGTTGATTGCACTTGAATTATCACACCGGATGAGAATAGGATCAATGATGTCCACCTGTATGTCTTTGAGGGTCTGCTGCATCCAAAGCACCTGAGAGCAACATCAATGTATTCTGCTTCAGCAGTTGATAGAGAGACTGAGTCCTGCTTCTTGCTATGCCATGAGACCAACCGGTCACCTAGGAAGAATGCACCACCACTTGTGCTCTTCCAGTCATCAATGCAACCTGCCCAATCAGCATCAGTATATGCTTCCAAGATGAATTCCGCTTGATTAGGGTACCACAATCCATAATTGAGTGTTCCTTGTAGGTACTGTTGTGCGAATCGCACACCCATCCCCATCTTGGATAGGGACCCCCCAGTTTGTGCCTTTTTGTCCTATCTTGAAATTTGGTTAAGTCTGGAATGTCCTGATCCTGAAATTTGGCTAACTCTGAAAACTGAGGAAACCTCCAAAAACTAGAATTTGCAATATAACTCCTGGAGGTCTGAAACCACTCTCAAACATCCTGAAAGTATATATGGAATATAACTTAAAGTATTTCTTATACTTAAATGTTATATTCCATATGCTCAATTTCGGACCCAGAAGCCAAAAGTTGAAAAGTGAAAAGACCCTCAAAGTCCGAAAAACACTTCAAATGTCCATTTTCGGACCCTGGGGCGAAATGTTTAAAAAACACGATTTTGCAAAAAATGCTATAAGCCCCGAAATCACTTAAGTTTTCCTTTTCGGACCCTGGGGAGTAAAAGGAAGAAACGCGAAGTATTTAAAAAGGGATGCACTTGGTCCGAAAATCGTAAAAGTGCCCCCCACCTCTGAAAATCACTAACTGATTATGTTTTCGGACCCTTTGGACCAAAGTGAAAAAACGCGAAATGTTTCCAAAGGCGTTAAAATTCCGAAAAGCACTTAGAGCTTGTTTTCGGACCCTAGCTCCAAAATGAAAGATAAAAGGAAATCGCGAAAGTCCCCCCCCCCCAGCTTCGAAGTTTGTTATAAATTTGCCAAAACGCGTTTAGCTCCGAAAGTATTCCCAGTTCGCCAAATGCTTGAAAGCTCAAAATCACGAAAGTGTTCCCAAATTCGAACCTTGGGATAAAAAGGTTAAAACGTGAAATTCCAAATATGTTGAAGGGTTCGAAGTTTTTTTATTTGCAGAAGTGTTTAATGATCCGAAAATTACCCTTCAGCTGGAACAAAAACCCCAAGCGCTCCGAAATTCGCCAGAAGGTTAAAACGCCTTCAAACCTCCGAAATTTGCAAACGCGTTTAGCTCCGCAATTTATAAAAACGCTTTATGATCTAAAGTTTTTTTTAAAATTCCAGAACGCCAGGAGGTCCGAAAATGATAAAGTTGCAAAATTCAAACAATCCGAAATTTCCCAAAAGGGTGCTTTAGGTCCGAAAATGCTTAAAGTTTGTACAAAACCCCAAGAGCTCCGAATTTCATCCAAAACATCAATTTCGGATCATGGGGCCGAAATTTAATATTTGGAAGAGTTGCAAAAATCCCCAAATGGTCCGAAATTTCACTTAAAACGCCAATTTCGGACCTTGGGGGGCTAAATTGGAGAATATGACGAAATTTCAAAAACGTCTAAGTTCTCCGAAATTTACCAGAAAAGCATGAGAGTTAGAGTTTTAAAATCTGCAGAAGTTCTCCAAACCTCCAGAATCGCGCCATAAACCCATTTAAAACGCCCAAGACTCCGAAGGTAAAATCATGCAGAAGTAAACAACCCAAGGATCGGATTTCACATTCGAAGAGAAAGGAGAAGCATTTTCAAGATACATCTCGCAAAGAGCTTCTCAAGCCAGACGTCGTAATTAAATATTTGTTAAATTAATTAATTAATTTAATTAAGTAAAACTGGTTGATTGATCGCAGGACGTCATTGGAGAACCAAGAGAAAAAAACCTAAAACGCAAATCAGGGAAGGATCGCAATCCAAAGCCAGGCGCTGAAGACTGGAAAAAGAAAAGATGCAAGAGCGCAAGAGCAACCAAACATTGGGAACCATGCCGCTGAACAAAGATGAAGTCCACCACTGGGACCAAAGACCAAAGAACACTCTGAATGCTGCAAGTTTATGCGTTATCAAGAAAGCACACAGCTGGATTTAAATCCAGAAATTCAGTTTTAAAGCTGAAATTGCTTTATTGTAAACTGCCTATGGGTCCCGTGCAAGATATTTTTGTGGATAACTATTCCCAACCACCAAGAAGATTGGATAGACTTGAATTAAAGCCAAATAGTGGCAGGTAGTTGAGATAGTTGCTGGTTGGATAACTGAGAATTAATTAGGCATGGGTCAAAGCTGCCAGCTTCTGGAAGGCAGATCAGGACCCTTGGATGTAGTCCATCCTGGCCTCTGATTCAAAATTGTAATATCTATAAAAGGCAGAGGCCTTTCTTTTGTAAAGGGTTAGAGATTGTTAGATAGTGAGATGGTTAGATAGTTAGATTTTAGAGTTAGAATAGGTTAGATCTTAGCAGTAGCATAGAGATGCTGCAGAAATTGTTGTAATGGCAGCTGAAGCAAATATATGAACATTGATTTGGTGTTTATTGTCTTGTTTTCATCCTGTTTGCATGGTTTCTTTCAGCATTTTAGATAGATCTTTCTATTTTGGGTGTGCAGGTATTTGATAGATTCGGGCTCATACCACTGAGGATATGCTGATTGTGTATCCTTTTGTGTGGTTAACCTAAGCCTTCGATTGTGCTTAGTTCAATTGCAGGTGTCCGTCTGAGCTGCACCAGAATTGGGTGCTTAGCCATGCATCTCCAGTCTGAAAATCTTCCAAGTCCCTTTGAAGATTGCACCGTTCCTGCAAGGTTGTGAGCTATTCTGGCCAAGCAGGAATTGGTTATGTGGAATCCGTCTACCCGCATACCCGTGTTGTTAGTTTTAGATCTCCTAAACCTTTCCTTTTGCTCTTTATTGCGTAATTCGAGAATCACAGCAGACTAGCTTGTTGCAAATCGTAAGTCTCCTTGTGTTTCCAGCAAAAACACATCAAGCCACTGAGAGATCCCGCAGTCAAGACTTGACAAAAGAAACCTTGAGGTAGTTTCCTTTGATCAAACTTATAAAACAACATTAGAGACTTCCTTATCTCAAGAGAGAGTAGGATAATCAGTCGGCTATTCTATTCTGCGTTGGCCCTATGGAGTTTGCAGCAATGTGATTTCATCCACGTCAACAGGTACCTAAAGATTCTGCTTACAACATTCATATGTGACTTCTTAGGTGCAGCTTGAAATCTAGCCACCAAGCACACTGCCTGTACTATATCCGGTCTAGAAGCAGTTAGATACAATAGACTGCCTATCATGGATCTATACAAAGTGTGATGCACCATTGGTGATTCATCATCCTTGCTTAATTTATTCCTCTAGTTGAAATTTCTTCAGCATTTCCTTTGCATACTTGATTTGTGAAATAAAGATTCCCTTATCTTGCTGTAATATCTGCAAACCAAGGAAGTATGTCAATTCACCAAGCATTGACGTCTCAAATTCTGACTGCATCTGATCAAGAAATTCTTTGCAGAGGGTGGTCCTTGTTGCCTCCAAAGATAATGTCATCCACATACACAACCACAATGATCATGTGGTTTCCATCTTTCTTTATGTACAAATTGCTGTCAGCACTCCCCTTTTTGAATCCCTGTTCCTTCAGGTACTGATCTAATCTTGAATACCATGCTCTAGGAGCTTGCTTTAGACCATACAGGGCCCTCTTCAACTGACACACAAATTTTTCATCATCATGCAGCAGAAACCCTTCCGGTTGCTCCATGTACACTTCTTCCAAATTTCCATTTAGGAAGGCATATTTTACATCCATTTGATATACTTTATAACCTTTGTAGGCAGAGAAGGCTAGAAACATTCTAATTGCTTCTAATCTAGCTACCGGTGCAAATGTTTCTTCAAAGTCAAATCCCTCTACCTGAGAGTATCCTTTGCACACTAATCTAGCTTTATACCTAACAATTTTACCTTCTTCATTCATCTTATTTCGGTAGACCCATTTAGTGTCAATGATGTTCTTGTCTTCCGGTCTAGGGACTAATTCCCAAGTCTTGTTCTTCTCAATTTGATGTAGTTCTTCTTCCATGGCATCCATCCATTCTTGTCTTTTGCTGGCCTAATTGAATGTTTTAGGTTCTACTTTAGTCATGAGGTAGAAGTTGACTTGTTCATCATTCCGGGCAAGTCTTCTTCTAGTCTCCACACCATCACTCTTATTTCCCAAAATTTGCTCTTCCGGATGATTCAACTGCACATACCGGTTGGGAGCCTTCTTGGATGCTTCTTCTGGTTCATTGTCTGATCGAGCTTCCTCACCTTCATCACCAGAATCATCATACCGGTTTACCTGTGGTTGACTTCCTTTGTGCATATCCTCATCAACTTTTACATGCACACTCTCAATGACTCTTCTTAGTCTTTTGTTGTAGCATTTGTAGGCCTTGCTGTTAGATGAGTAACCAAGGAAGATTCCTTCATCACTCCTGGAGTCAAAGCTTCCTCGACCATCCATATCTCTCTTGACAAAGCACTTACTTCCAAATACTTTGAAGTATTTGACAGATGGCTTGCGGTCATACCACAACTCATAGGGTGTCATTCTTGTAATATCCCAGTAATTTTTTTTTGAATTTTTAACAATAAGCGACACAAGGAATCACCACAACCCGTTAAGGTTAGAGAAATAAACCGAACTACTGAAAGGGAACCCTTCCATCTTTTGTTCACCGAGAGCCAAGTCTAGGAGGGTGAGAGCATACGGTGTTTCGGGGATCATTAGCAACAATAATCAAACTGAAATTACAATGCATGGGCGGCAAGCCAGCCCCTTCTACTTATCCAGCAGGACAGAAACTAAACTCTTGGCGGTAAACCGACCAAGGGAAAATGACAAGAAACTGAAATTCAATCACTCTACCGCGTGTTTCAGCGGGAGGACATTACATTAAGCTATCACTCTACCGTATATTTCAGCGGGAGGACCATTGTATTGAACTTATCACTCGACCACTTATTCAGTGGGAGGACTGAGTATAAAAACTGAATTACAAAACTAGGAAGGCGGCAAGCCAACCTCTTCCACTTATGCAGTGGAGATTACAAATAAGAGCAGAAGAAGGGATGATCAGTACTACTGAAACAACCTTACAAAATAGAGATGAGATGAAAAGAGTAATTGCAGATTTCTACAAGAAGACTATAATTTTCTGTTACAACTAATCTGCAGGCTGAAAGTACAATTCAGCAGCCTATGGAAACATCAAAATACTCATAACTCCCTCATTTTTCACCTGAATCAACTCAAATCAATCCCAATCGCCCAATATAACACTAACAACAACATCCAATCCAAAATACAACCCCAAACAACCCTTATTTAATTTGCACGCATGCCAATGCAATTTTAGAAACCCACGCCATACCTAGGGATTTCGATTTTGTCTAGAAAAATCAATGCTCAATTAAACTTGCTAAAAACTTACACAATGTATTGCCATGGCTAGGAAGGAAGGATGAGCCAGTACCCAGAATGATGGAATCGCCGGGTTAAGAGATGTGAGCAAAATATACTTTCAGCAGTCCCGCGACCAGCAACCAGAAACACTTAAATCCAACATAGAACACTCCATAATCTGCAACTCATTCACCAATCAACAATGGGAACACAAGGAGACAGCTAGGTACTATCTTGCAAGTACGAAACTGAGACTCACCTAGGAAGCCAACTTCGAAGCTCAGATTTTGAGTAGCCAAACAGGCAACATAATGATGCAATTTTCAAAGATGTGGAAATGGGAGCCCAAGTCTCATATTTATAACTTCACACACCTCAACCCCAAATGCAATTTCCTTCAATTTCAACGCCTTTCATTTGCATTTCACTCCACTACATGTGGACCCCAAATGTGGCGCCATTTCCCAGAAGTCAAACCTCACGCCTAAGGCAAGGGCCCACGTTACACTTTGGCAAATATTAGAGATAAGTCATAAAAAAAATAATATCTTTCTCAATATTTCGACATCTCTTTAATAAACATGAAATTCTTCTAGAACTTAGGAAAAATAGGCATTAATCCCAATTTTAATAAATCAGTCGCAAATAATCAGATTAATTAAATATTAAACCTTAGGATAAGGAAATAATATTTAATTATGTCGCAAATGACTCCCATACTGATTATTATCACAATCAGGATGAAACTGAGCTCGGATGACCACAGAACTGCTGCAAAATCAGAACCTTTGTTTACTGCCAAAAATAGAATTGTGCCACACAGCCACTTACTAAAAATAGTAAGTCAAGAACTAATGCTCAGGAAAGCATGATCATCGCGTCCAGAGGCAAAACATGGAGAACTCAGTAGGACAGTAACTTCAGAATGGTCATTCCCTGACTTACTAAAAATAGTAAGTCCTCGTTTCATCAATGTTGGACCCTCATTCTTCATTCCACCTAGCCTACGGGTCTCAGGATTAGGCTAATGGACCACTGGAAGGTCATCAGTGAGAAGGGGACATTGCAGTCCGCCCTCCCCAAAATTGCTTGTCCTCAAGCATCTGCAAGGCTAGATGCAATAAAATCTCCTCACTTTCCCACGTAGCATCCTCTGCTGGTAGGTTCTTCCATTTGATCAAGTATTCCCTGATCACTCGTCTCCTCAAAGATCGTTCCCTGAATTCAAGGATAGCTTCCGGAACCAAAACCAATTCTCCCTCCTCATCAAGCGGAGGCAACTTAGCTGAAGCAACAACATTATGTCCCAGAGCCTTCTTAAGGCGATACACATGAAATACATTATGGATCCTATTGCTTGCTGGCAATTCCAACTTGTAAGCCACTTCAGCAACCCTTCTGCTGACTCTAAAAGGTCCATAGAATCGTGGCTTCAACTTCTCAACCCCACTCTTCTTTAGAGTAGACTGTCTGTAGGGTTGGAGCCTCAGATAAACCATGTCGCCCACCTCAAAGGTGCGCTCAATTCGCTGCTGATCAGCATACAACTTCTGCTGATTCTGTGTATGCTGGAGATTGTCCCTCAAAATCCTCAGAATATCCTGACTCTGTTGCATCATATCCTTTGCCTGAGGGGTTCTGCTATCACCAAATACCAAATCTGCGAAGCTAGGAGCTTCATAACCATATAGTGCCATGAATGGTGACATCCGGATGGACATGTGATAGGAGGAATTGTAACAATATTCCCCTAGGTGAAGCCATCTTACCCAAGTATTCTGCTGCTCCGAGACATAGTTTCTAAGATAACCTTCCAACCACTTATTCACTATCTCGGTTTGCCCATCAGTTTGAGGGTGATAACTGGTGCTTGGAGTGAGCACAGTACCACACAATCTGAAAATCTCCTGCAAAAAGCATTTAGGAACCTGCTGTCCCTATCACTCACAATGTTCTTCGGTAAACCATGTAATCTGAACACCTCCCGGAAGAACACTTCAGCAACTTGTGCTGCTGGAAAAGAGCTGGTGATGGCAAAGAAATGAGCAAACTTTGTAAGTCTGTCCACCACCACATAGATACTATCTTTCCCTTGAGCCCGAGCCAACCCCGTGATGAATTCCATGGAGATACTTTCCCATTTTTGACCGGGAATAGGCAAGGGTTGTAACAAACCAGCTGGTAGAGTATGCTCCTCTTTGTTCCTCTAACATGTATGACACTCCTTAATGTACTTCAAAACATCATTTTTCAGTCCCTTCGAAGAGAATCTCTCCCGGATCTGCCTGTATGTTTTGAAATAACCTTGGTGACCAGCAAGGGGGATGTCATGGAAGGTCTTCAAAATCTTATCTTTTAACTTAGATTCAGCTACTATGAAGATTCTTCCCTTGTACAAGATCAATCTCTCAACCAATTTGTACCTTTCATCATGAAAAGTACCTTCTATAAGGCTGGTTGCAAACTGATTTTTGGCATAATCAGCAAGCAACAACTCTCTCCAATCAGCAGTAAGCTTGCAAAGTGAGCTTAAATGGGGTCTTCTGGATAAGGCATCTGCCACAACATTGTTTTTACCCTTAACATACTCAATATCGAAATTGTAAGCCTGTAGCTTATTCACCCATTTCTGCTGTCTCTCATTCAGATCCTTCTGATGCATGAAGTGTTTAAGACTATTGTGATCATTCTTAACAATGAATTTACTCCCTAACTGTCTGAACTTTGCAAGGGCATGCATTATGGCAAGCATTTCCTTGTCATAAATGGAATACAGTCTCTCAGGACCTCTCAATTTTTTGCTCTCAAAGACTATAGGGTGCTTTTCCTGCATGAGGACCGCACCAACACCTTCCCCAAATGCATCACACTGTAGTTCAAATGGCTTGGTGAAATCAGACAATGCTAAAACAGGGCAGGAACTCATGATCCCTTTAAACTGCTCAAATGTTGTTTGTGCCATGTCGGACCATTCAAAAGCTCCTTTCTTTGTGAGATCTGTAAGGGGGGCAGCCAACTGAGAATACCCCTTCACGAACCTCCGATAGAATCCACACAATCCCCAAAATCCCCTCAAATGTGTTATGTTTTCGGGAGTAGGCTAATCAAGGATGGCTCTAATCTTTTCGGGATCCACCTTCACACCACCCGCACTGATAATGTGACCGAGGTAGAGCAACTCTTCCATCCCAAACTCACATTTGGACTCCTTGGCAAACAGGGACTCAGATTCTAATATGCCCAAAACTTCATCCAATTGCTGTAAATGTTCTTTCCAAGATTTGCTGAATATTAGGATGTCATCAAAAAATATCAAAACGAACTTCCTTAATTGTTCTTGGAAGATTCTGTTCATGCATGACTGGAATGTAGCAGGAGCATTAGTCAAACCAAAAGGCATGACTAGGAACTCAAAATGCCCAAAGTGGCATTTGAAAGCAGTCTTCTCCAGATCTGAAGCTCTCATTCTGATCTGATGGTACTCCGATCTGAGGTCAATCTTGGAAAAGAACACTGCCCCATGTAGCTCGTCAATGAGCTCATCAATTCTCGGAATAGGATACCGATTCTTGATGGTTTTCTGATTCAGGGCTCTGCAATCCATACACATGCGCATTGTGCCATCCTTCTTTCTCCCCAAAACAACAGCCGAAGCAAAGGGGCTTTTGCTAGGTCGTATGTAACCCATGTCAAGCAATTCCTGAATTGCTTTCTCAATCTCATCCTTCTGCTTCTTAGGATATCGGTAAGGAGTAGTCATGACTGGCTTAGCTCCTTCTTCAAGCTCAATAATTTGTTCGGCACCTCTTTCAGGGGGCCTGCCAGGAGGGGGATTTTCGAACACCTTGCTTCTCTTAGTTATCAAAGCTTGAATGTCTTTAGGATAATTTCTGTGCTCTTGTTGTGGTTCTGAAGGCATTACCATGACCTTGCTTCCATCCTTGACCATTGCTGAAACATCTGAGGAGTAGCTGCCCTTATCCACCAATGGATTGGAAGGCATTATCAAACACTCTGCTGCCCACTCCACCTGATTATGGCAGATCAGCCTTTCCATTCTTTTCAAGGATACAACTTTAAGTCCCCCATGCGACATTCCTCTCAAAACTACTTTCTTTCCTTCAGACATGAATTTCAGCTCCATGGTTTGTAGGTTTAGTGTGATCTCACCAAGAGATCTCAACCATTGAATCCCGAGGACTGCATCATCAGTCCCTCCAATACTCACCACAAAGAAATCATCTCTGATTTCATGATTTCCCAACTTCAGAGACATGTTGGAAATCATTCGGTTACAGGATATAGTGGAGCCATCTGGTACCATGACTTTGAAGCCCTCAACTTCCTCTGCCACTAGTCCCTTTTTGCAACAATCCTTTCATCAATGAAGTTGTGTGTTGCGCTTGTGTCAATGAGAGCTATGACACGATGCTCTCCAATCACACCCCGAACTCTGAAGGATTCATTTTTGTGAATGCTCGAGAGTTGAGCAACCACTCCTCAATCTTCTGACCCAAATTCAGGACCTTCAGGAGCCTCTTCATACTCGCTGTCCACAACTTCAGTTTGCTGTTCTGAAATTTCAGAATCTGATCCATCTGCTGAATAGCACTTCATCTGATGCAAATTCCCTTTTCCATGGCACCTATGTCCGGGAACCCAAGGTTCTCTGCAAGAATAACAAAGATTCTTTCTCCGGAGCTCTTGACGGAGTTCATCATCCATATGCGGAGGGAACCTCTTGGTGTGATTCGTGAATTTCTTCTTGTCCTTTCTGAAAGGGAAAGGCTTGGACTGAATTTTACTCTTTGGGGCAGCCAACTCCTTACTTCTAGATTTTTTTATAGCTTCTGCCAGGGTGGGCGGATCGAAAGCTTTGACCCATCCTCTCAAATGTTCTTCATGTGCTTCAGTGAAAAGGACAACCAATTGCTTCTCTGAGATGCTACTTACCATGACTGACAGGTTTTGGAATTCAGTCACGTAAGTATCCAATGAACCTTGCTGCCTGAGTTGTGCAAGTTCTCTGAACTTCACCTCTGGATCCCTGGTGTCGAATCTCTCAATCAGCTTGTTGGTGAAATAGCATAGGTGGTGATTAAGTTGTGACCAAGGGTGACCAACCCATGGTACCACCATTCGTGGGCCACTCCATCCAAGTGCAAGGTAGCAAACTTGATGGCATCCTCTTCCGGCATCGGCCTCAAGGACAAGCAATTGTCCAACTTTTGTACCCATGCTCTAGCTGTACTCTTAGCACTTCCATCAAAGTGTGCTAAGGTCACTCTTCCAAGAGCTTGCTGATAATCTCTTGGGGCAGCAGACTTATAGTCATTCCTCCTTCCTCTCTTCATTTTCTGATTCATAAACTGATCCAGAGTTAGGATATCTCGGATCTCACCAGGAAGAGAAGCATACTCCATGTAGCTGTTTCTTATATTATCAGCTATGGGTATCTCTGTTTCAGCCTGTTGTACTTCTCTTGGCAGAAATACAGGTTGTAAAGGCCTTGGGGAAATACAGGTTGTAAAGGCCTTGGGGAAATACAGGTTGTAAAGGCCTTGGGGCTGAACCTCCATGGTTACTCTCGTTGTTACTCGCATTTCCATTGCCTATAGGAGCGTTAGAAGTGCTGGCTTCCGGTCCGTTGTTGGGCTGATGAGGGACCCCAACAACGTTCTGGTTGAGCTTTGCCAGCAGTAAAGACATCATGTCCATCATTGCATTGAATTGCCTCTCTGCCTTCTTGTCGGCTGCCTCATTTGTTTCTGTAGTCTTATCTGCCATCGAATCCACTGAATCTGAGGTATCTAGATCCTTTCCTTTGTTTCTCAGTACTTCTGAAAATGTGTCCTCTTCGGGCACTATAGGAATCTGAAACTGCTGTCTCTTTTGCTCTCTGTTGTAGTCTCCGACGTCTCTTTCACTCATGGAGACTTCTGAACCCACTGACTCTCACAGGTTGGCAGGAAGACCAACTCTGATACCACTGTAATATCCCAGTAATTTTTTTTTGAATTTTTAACAATAAGCGACACAAGCAATCACCACAACCCGTTAAGGTTAGAGAAATAAACCGAAGTACTGAAAGGGAACCCTTCCACCTTTTGTTCATCGAGAGCCCAGTCTGGGAGGGTGAGAGCATACGGTGTTCCGAGGATCGTTATCAACAATAATCAAACTGAAATTACAATGCCTGGGCGGCAAGCCAGCCCCTTCTGCTTATCCAGTAGGACAAAAACTAAACTCTTGGCGGTAAACTGACCAAGGGAAAATGACAAGAAATTGAAATTCAATCACTCTACCGCGTGTTTCAACGGGAGGACATTACGTTAAGCTATCACTCTACCGTATATTTCAGCGGGAGGACCATTGTATTGAACTTCTCACTCGACCACTTATTCAGTGGGAGGACTGAGTACAAAAACTGAATTACAAAACTTAGAAGGCGGCAAGCCAGCCTCTTCCACTTATGTAGTGGGGATTACAAATAAGAGCAGAAGAAGGGATGATCAGTACTACTGTAACAACCTTACAAAATAGAGATGAGATGAGAAGAGTAATTGCAGATTTCTACAACAAGACTATCATTTTCTGTTACAACTAATCTGCAGGCTGAAAGTACAATTCAGCTGCCTATGGAAACATCAAAATACTCTTAACTCCCTCATTTTTCACCCGAATCAACTCAAATCAATCCCAATCCCCCAATATAACACTAACAACAACATCCAATCCAAACTACAACCCCAAACAATCCTTATTTAATTTGCACGCATCCCAATGCAATTTTAGAAACCCATGCCATACTTAGGGATTTCGATTTTGTCTAGAAAAATCAATGCTCAATTAAACTTGCTAAAAACTTACACAATGTATCGCCATGGCTAGGAAGGAAGGATGAGCCGGTACCCAGAATGATGGAGTCGCTTGGTTAAGAGATGTGAGCAAAATATACTTTCAGCATTCCCGCGACCAGCAACCAGAAACACTCAAATCCAACATAGATCTTTCCATAATCTGCAACTCATTCACCAATCAGCAATGGGAACACAAGGACACAACTAGGTACTATCTTGCAAGTACGAAACCGAGACTCAGCTAGGAAGCCAACTTCGAAGCTCAGATTTTCAGTAGCCAAACCGGCAGCATAATGATGCAATTTTCAAAGATGTGGAAATGGGAGCCCATGTCTCATATTTATAACTTCACACACCTCAACCCCAAATGCAATTTCCTTCAATTTCAGTGCCTTTCATTTGCATTTCACTCCACTACATGTGGACCCCAAATGTGGCGCCATTTCCCACAAGTCAAACCTCATGCCTAAGGCAAGGACCCACGTTACACTTTGGCTAATATTAGAGATAAGTCATAAAAAAAGTAATATCTTTCTGAATATTTCGACCTCTCTTTAATAAACATGAAATTCGCCAAGAACTTAGGAAAAATAGGCATTAATCCCAATTTTAATAAATCAGTCGCAAATAATCAGATTAATTAAATATTGAACCTTAGGATAAGGAAATAATATTTAATTATGTCGCAAATGACTCCCGTACTGATTATTATCACAATCGGGATGAAACTGAGCCTGGTCGACCGCAGAACTGCTGCAGAATCAGAACCCCTATGTACTGCCAAAAATAGAATTGTGCCACACAGCCACTTACTAAAAATAGTAAGTCAAGAACTAATGCTCAGAAAAGCATGATCATCGCATCTAGAGGCAAAACATGGAGAGCTCAGTAGGACAGTAACTCTAGAATAGTCATTCCCTGACTTACTAAAAATAGTAAGTCCTCGTTTCATCAATGCTTGACCCTCATTCTTCATTCCACCTAGCCTACGGGTCTCAAGAATAGGCTAATGGACCACTGAAAGGTCATCAGTGAGAAGGGGACATTACAATTCTACTGCTTGTTCTTAATTGAACCCGGTTCAAGGTATATGCAGCAGTATGAACAACTTTCTTCCAATATGTGTTTGGCAGACTGGCCCCATTTAACATTGTTCTGGCTATCTCTTTAACTGTCATGTTCTTCATTTCTATCACACCATTTTGTTGTGGTGTCCTAGGGGCTGAGTATTGCCTTCTAATTCCATTTTCTTCACAATAATCTTCAAATTCATTTGATGTAAACTGTCCACCCCAGTCTGATCTTAGGCATTTTAACTTGCACCCACTTTCTTTGTCCACCATCTTCCTAAAGATCTTGAATCAGTCAAATGATTGTGACTTATCTTGTAGGAAGGTGACCCATGTCATTCTTGAGTAATCATCAATAAAGAGCATAAAATATCTTTCACCTGCAAGAGCTATTGTCCTAGTTGGACCCAATAGATTTGTATGCACAATTTCAAGTGGTCTTGAGGTGTTGTGCTCTTTTGTCCTGAAGCTCATCTTAGTTTGCTTTCCTTTCACACATTCATTACAAAATGTGCTTACCAGTCTAATGATGGGTGGAATATTCCTCACACAGCCCTTTCTGCTTACTGCAACTAGGTTATCAAAGTTTATGTGGCCTAATCTTCGGTGGCACAACCAACTTTCATCAACCTGTCCTAACATGCATTGGGACTCATAGCATTCCTTCAGATTGTAAACATTGCCATCTGTTCTTTTTCCTTCTGACACAACCTGACCGGTACTGTCTTTCTTTCTCTGGCAATCGGTTGAGTCAAAGCTGAATTTATAACTTTTGTCACACATTTGACTCACACTCAGCAGATTGTGCTTTAAGCCTTCCACATAATATACGTCATGTGCCTTCAACTTTCCATCGATACTTAGAGTACCTTTTCCCTTTATCTTGATGGATGAGTTGTCTTCGAATCTTACTGAACCACCATTCCAGTCTTCAAGTTTGATGAATATCTTTTTGTCACCAGTCATGTGGTTGGAACAGCCACTATCTACAACCCATAGATTTTTCGTTTCAGCATGTAAGGCAGTCTGCACTATCAAACTTGATTCTGCCTTTTCTTTTTCTTTCTCAACCCATACCGTTTTGGTTTCTTTCTTCTTGCTAGCTACTATTTTGTGCTCAAGTTCAACTACTGGTTCTTGATGAGGACTTTTCTTCTACTTGATCTTCCTGTTTTTACAAAACCTTGCTATGTGTCCAAACTCTTGACAGTTATAGCATTTCACATTTTCATTTAAAGATAAATCCTTAAAATTATTGTAGGGCACCGGTTTATTCTTCCTACATTCAAAACTCCTATGACCATATCCATTGCACTGATAACAAACAACATTCATATCCCAGAGTGTATTAAATGGATTTCTACTTTCATAAATCATAGAGGGCTTATTGGTTAATCTACAGTCAGCTATTCTATTTCCAAATTTGTTACACTGGTAACAGTAACCATGAAAGTTAGAAACATACCTGTTAGGTTACCTTGGTCCTACAAAGGACTGCCTCATCGGGGGTGTTCCCTTCATGTCGTTGACTCTGGTGAATCCTTCATGGTCAACTCTTGCATTTCTCCTTGGATTTGCATGTCGGTACAATGAGTGTGGCCTCCGGTTCATTGCTTGTGTATACCGGTTTGTGTGACGATTTGCAACAGCATCTGCATATGTCTTTTTACTAGTATCCTTGCCTACAGTGAATGTCTTCTTTTCTTCACCTTCATTTGAAGAGGTGAACTTTATTTCTTTACCGAATGTGTCTTTGTTGTTTGAACTTTGAGCTTCTTCAAAGCCTAAGCCACCGTTATCTTTGGATTGCTTCTGTTTGCTCAACATCTTGTCTAAGGCTTCGGTGTTGCCTTCATATTTGCTCCTTACTTTCTTCAAGCTCCTTTTTGAGCTTCACTACTTCTACTTCCAGATCTTGATACTCCTTTTCCTTTTTCATCAGAGTAGAGGATGTAACTTCACATATCCTCTTGGTTTCTTCCAACTGCAGTTTCAAGTCAGATATAACTTGACTGGACTCATCCAGGGATTGCTTTAAGGGACCTAGTTTATCTACTGCAGCAAGCTTGACCTTTTGGAGTTCTCTTTTTGTTTTACTCAATTCCTCAAGAGCACTTATAAGTGCACCTTCTAAATCCACTTCAGCCTCAATATCCTCCTCTTCCTCATCTTCACCAACCGGTTCATCAAGTGCCATAAAGAGATTAACATTTCTGTCACTCTCATGGTAGTCATCTTCTGATGCACTTTCTTCATCTGTGGCATCATCTTCAATAGTATAGAGGTTGTTCTGCTTCCAGCAGCCTCTTCTTCCTTGCCGGTAGACATTTCTTTCTTTATCTTTGCCAGCAGATTTGCTAAATCCTCTTGACTCATCTCCACCGATTTCATTATAAGGACAACTTGCAACAAAGTGTCCAACTTTACCATAGTTGAAACATTTGAGTGGTAGCTTTCCTTTATACCTGCTGGATCCTCTTTTGAGTTTTTTGACAAAGTTTGCTACCTCTGCATCAGAATCTTCATTGGATCCTTTATGAGCAGCTACTTCTTTGCCCTTCTGGGTGGTGTTAAATGGTGCCTCTTTCCTTAAGGAAGCATCACCAGTTGTTCTCATTTCATAGGCTGTTAATGAGCCAAATAGCTCATCCATTGAAAAGATCTTCAGATCATTGGCTTCTTCTATGGCAGACACCTTTGTATCATACTTGGGTGTAAGAGACCTAAGTAGCTTCTTGACAAGGATCTCATTTGCAATATCTTCTCCAAGTCCTTTGATAGTATTAATAGTTTCATCAAATCTGTGAAGGTAGTTTGCAATCTTTTCATCATCCTTCATCTTGATGCCTTCAAGTTGCCCCCTTAGTGCTTGTAGCTTGGCCTCTTTGACTTTTGCATCTCCTTCAAATAACTTCTGCATTTTATCCCAGGTCTCCATGGCAAATGCACAGTGCATGACCTTCACAAACTCATTATCAGACAACCCGCTCAAGATAGCATGTTTAGCCTTTGCATTGTTCTCATACTCCTTCTTGGCATCCGAATCAGTGGGAGGAACACTAGGGACAACATACCCACTCTTGACAGACATCCACACATCAAAACCAAGGGAGGAAATATAGGTCTCCATTCTTCTGCTCCAAAAGGCATAGTTGGATCCATCAAACATGAGGGCTTTTGAGGAAGCAGACTCATTTCTTGCCATTGTGTTCTAAGTCCAGAATACCCAGGGTTTATAAATAACCGGGAACCTACGCTCTGATACCAATTGTTGAACATAGAGTACGATTGAGAGGGGGGTGAATCAGTGGTTCCTAAACTCCTTTCTCTGTTAAACCAACTTCAGAATACCAGTTGTTATCTTAAGTACTAAACAATCAAACCAGTAAAGCAAATGAGGAGACCAAAGAAGACAATCACACAAATGCAACCTAGAACACTAGATGTGAGGAAAACCCAATATGGGAAAAACCTCAGTGAGAAATGCTGCTGGAGACTACTGCTCCAATCTAGCCTCACAAGTGAAACACTGAATTACAAAGATTTAGGGTACCAACCCAAGGAGCACCAACCCCTGCACCAAGCTCCAACTTGGTGATGTATATTGAAATACAATTTTGATACAGTTATAGATTCTTGTTGCAAATGAGTTCTGTAACTCTTGATCAAATATGTTACTGCCAGTTGACAATCTTCTCTTCTTTACTGGATCTCACACTACCGGTTATGAGATCACTCTCTCTGATTCTTGGCCTCTTCTCTCTCTCTCTCTCTCACACACACACACACACACACATAGTCTCACAACTCACTGTGTCACACTTGGATGCCGCCTTGCTCTACCACACCTCACCAGTTTGCTCAACTATTGGACTTGCTACAGTTATACCGATACTCAATCACTGCCGGTAAAACCCTCTCACCGGTTTTCTTGTTTACTCACTCTGCAACTTACTTAGAATAAATTCTAAGGGAGATGATTCTTCTTTGCACTCAAGCTCTCTTCACACTTCTTCTCCTCAAGCATCCATCTTTTCTGTTTCGAGCTTATGTATTTATAATCATGGATTTCCGCCAAGAATGCATTCAAACACTGCCGTGTTAGGTTTTCCTTTTCCAGCTCAATCCGAATCCCCTTTGATTCGATCTGCTTTTCAGGGATATGATATTTATGACAACGATTAATCAACAACCGAACTTCGCATTCCAATTGTGCATTTTCTAAAGCTGGAGGTTTGCACCACGCTTTTCTGTTTTTCTCTGTCACTCGCCATTAATGGTTTTGTTGTTTCCTTCACCTAATAGGTACGCGGATCAAATCTTCTTGCAAGATTAGTGCGATTGCTTTTCCAGCTTGCCTTCCTCGAGCCGCAATCTTCTGGCATCCTCCGTGACTTGCGGGTTCCTCATAAAAGCTGACCTACCTACAGATTTGTTACATCGATGCACACTCCACCAACCTATGCAATACCTCCACCTAGCATCCAACTGTCATGGTTGTCGACATCCACCGTTGCTTGGCTTCCTATGTCGGTTTGACATACATTGTCGACCAAGGTTGACTACCGGTTTAGTCTATCTTACCGGTATGACCATCAAACATCCTTTCTGTTCTGTTCACCGGTTGTTGTGCCTTCATAACACACAAACAACCTTCATCCTGGTTTATGCCTTACTGGTAAGCTTTCTTTACCAGTAGATGATCCAAGTCATGTGTACCGGTAACCTTACTTTTGTCTGCTCACTCTCATGTGTATTGCCATCATATCAGTCACCACTTCTTACTTACCGGTGACGTTGCCAAACCGGTTGACATCAATGACAACTTAATGCCAAATGCCAATAGTATTGACCCGATCTTCTTCCTCTTTGGATGCCGTTTTTAGTACTTTTGGTTGAAATTGTGGTTTGCTAAGGACGTGGCAAGGGTTTCAATGTTTTGGCTTTGCTTTCTATTTAAGGAGCTGATTGTTTCTTTCAAAGTTATTCCATGTTTTTGAAGGGCATCTTGATCAAGCAAGTTATGTTTTGTTTTCAGTTTTGTCTTTATTTTATTTTTCTTGTTTTGAAATTCCTTGATTGATCATGATAGTTGTTTGTTTTGTTCTTGTTTCAATTCGGGTTGGAGAGAGATCTTTCTATTCTACCCAAGTCTCGAATGCAATTTGAGGATTGCATTGTCTTTCCCCTCACATTTTTCCCTCTTTACTTGCATTCGGGTTTTTAAAATTCAATTGCAAGTAAGATAGAAATGTTAGTTTTTCCCCGTTGGTTGAAAAGATTTAATTTTCTTTTGCCAAAACTTCAAGTTTCAAAGTTGTCAAAAGCTTATCTTTCCAATTTAGGGTTTTAAGAACCTGATTACAAGTAAAGGTTTTTCCCATTCCCATGTGGTTAAAATGAAGTTGATCTTTCAAAATTCATTTCATATCCATCCGCATTCATTAACTTTTTTCACAAACTTCATTTCCATCATTTTTCTCATGTCAAAATCCCATTTCTCGCACATTCCTTCTTTTTTCTGGTTGCAATTCTATTTGCATTCGTGTTTTAAAAACCTGATTGCAAATATGTTCTTCCTCACTTGCATACTTGTAACACACCTCCCAAGATCCGAAATTGGCCAAAAGCCAAGTTTCAAGTGTTCCTATTTATTCATCATTTTCCTCTCAAGAGGGATGGAGTTTTTCCCGATTGAAAAGAAGAAATATGTTTCATTCGGCTGATCTTGATGTTGCTTTAAAACTTCTAGATCTTCATCGCAGCGCGCCATACTCTTGTTCAATGACTGATTTACCGTTATCTTCCTCTCAAAAGAAGATGAAATACATATATGATAAGTACCAAAACGAGATCTCTCCTTCCCAAGTTTCCAGTCGCATGGAGCACATCAAAGATACAGAAATAGGGCATGTTGATATGTCAGAGTTCATTAAAAGGGTGGAGGATCCCAATGATAGCAATATGCAGCGCTTGTTGGACAATTACATTCACCATGCTTCTTTCTTTCTAGTGGCTGCCCTAGAACTTGAGTTCGTTCTTGCTTGTGCTAACCATTTTGACAAAGAGACAAGAATTATCAGGAATGATGATGGGGAAGTGATAGTTCATCTTGATGCGGTCACTATTGAGAAGGTTTTCAGAATACCACCAACACCTGTGTACATAGAAATTTCCAGAGATAGTGCAGCTGAGTACTATGTTTCAAGAGAGAAAGATTGCAAATACCATATCAATAGATGGATCAGTGAGCCAGGGGCTGCTTTTACACGGTGGTCTAAGTTGTACCGTTGTGATTTCAAGTGCGAGATCGGAGACACAATCACTCTTCTCAGCAGGATGATGGGTTTGGAACATTCTAAAGTTTTTGAACCAAGGATGTATAAGTTCATCATGCTCGTGAGGCAGTCTCAACACATCTCTTGGGGTGAAATCATTAGTGATATCCTTTGTGAACAACTTGCAGCAGTTCCTTCCACTATGATGTTCTACATGAACTCATATTTAGTGTATATAGCAGCATCACACAGACACTTCCCTGGTCTTTCTACTAAGGGTGATCGCTCGCTTATAGCCGTGTGGGATTACTATGACCAACTGCCTTTGAGACCCAACAGATTTCACTACAGGAGGGTCCAGGGTGCCTTCTTTGGTCATTATATGTGCCTGTTTGACAAGACATTGAAAAACAGAAGAGTGTCATATGCCGCACGGGAGAAGGTGAGTGAATATGGCTTCTTATTCCTTCAATTTCCAACTTTCACTTACATGAGAGTTGGATGTTATAGCGGCCAACCATATATGCTTCCTAGATATCCGACTAATAAGATCATTCTTATGGAGTTAGGAAGACAGATCATGGCTGTTCATGCACATCAATCTGTTAAGCATAAGGTTGGAATGGGAATTTCTACATATAACCCATAAAAATTGGCCATTATTCCCTCATTACATCCACCAAAGCCAAGGCCATGGAGACCGAAATGCAGAAAATAAAGCTCAAAAGATTCAAGCCAAGAGCAGATTTTGATTACCGAGGTATGCAGGAGAGGATGAAAAAGTCTTTCACGCATGTGCATTGGATAGAAAACATCTGGGTTGATCTCCGTACAGAAAAGGAGGTTCGTAAGATGGATTATTGCAGACTCACTCTTGAGCAGATTGTTGACCTGAACTTGGTGAACATTCTTGAAGGAATGCTTGATAATGGAGAGATACTTGATCCTGAATATGTTGAAAAGAGAGTTGATGAAGAACCACTTCCATCAATTCAATGGTCACATAAGGAATGCACTTCCATTCTTGATAGATTTCAGCCTATCTTAGCTAACACCAATACTTGGCTCAAGAGCAACGATGATAGACTCATCAAGATCAAGATTGGAAAGGAAGATGATTCTGCAGGATCGGTCGGTCTCAAGTCTGAAATCAAAATAGATAACAAGGAAGGTGCATCATCTTCAGGCACGAGAATCAAGTTGAGAGTTAGCAGAGCAATGGTACTTCCTCCTGAAGAAGTGATAGTTCGAGGGAAAGAAAAGCCTCAGCTTCATATTCATGTAATTGATTTTGAAGATCCTGAGGAAGAACTTCAATTAGATAATGCTCCCGAGTCACCCATTTCAGAGTCACCTCATGAAGTTTCTCCTCAGATTCCTGTAGAATTACCTATATCTTCTCTTGACGCGAATGTGGATGCTTTTTCCACTGTTCATATTGTTCTTGTTTCAGCGGGTGAATCTCCTCAAAGGGTCATTTCGATTTCAGCAACAGAGCCGTCTCTTGATCACTCGCAAGAGAATTTGATGAATATCTTTGAGGATAATCCTACTTATGGTCCTTTGTCAGAGATTGATACTTCTGCTTCTAGTTTTGATGAGTTCATGATGCAGTCGTTAGGTTCTCTGGTTAATGAGGAGTCTATAGTTGCTGTTCAAACAGTAACTTCTCCCAGGATGACGACTGTCGTTCTCCATGGCTTAGTTCTTTTACTCCTAAAAGAAAGAAGCAGTAAATCTCTTGACTCCTTTGATTTCCAGCATCTCAAGCAATCAAAACCTAAGGTTGCCAAAAGAGATAAGATGATTTCAAGGGTAACAATGGATAGTAACAGAATGAAGGTGGCTGAAATTGTTGAACCAATTGTAGACAAGCCATGGGAAGAGATGCAAGCTGCTGATTACAGGATCACGAGGGTGGATTTGGGCAAACAAACACATAAAGTGGTCAAGCATGATGCTCAACATTCGATAGCCTCATTGGTGTAGCGGTATGATGAACTTCTAGCAAAGAAGGATAAGCTAGAAGAGGAAAATGTGCAACTTGATGTAGCAATCCAAAAGATTACCAAGTCTTCTAATGAAGGGTACAATCCTTCAACTTCTTCAAATGCAAAAGAATCAGTCCAAGGAGTTGAAAGAGATGCTCAAAAGGTACAAGCACTGGATTATTGGGTAGATCAGCTTCATGATTTATGTACCCAAGTGTTGAATGATGTTTTTCAAATGATGATTACGTTGGAGACCATTGAAGAAAAATTGAATCAGACTTCTGAGGTTTTCAAACAAAACCTAAAAAGAGTTGAAGGGAATTTGATGGTTTCGCACAAGATGCCTCAAGAAAAGTTGAACGTTCTTCAAGAACATGACATTATTCCTTCTAGAGTCATGTATCTAGAATTTGAAGAACTCTTGGAGAATAAAGTCCTTGTTCTCATGTCACTCATTGAGGATATTGATGATGCCATGAAATTACGCACTGAAGTGTTTGAAGATGTTGTTTCTTGTTGTGAGAAACTTCTTGTAATATTATGGATCAGAATGGGGAATTTTTGCCAGAAGAAGTTCTCTCAAATCTACAAATGAAGATTCATCATGAATGGAGGAATGAATAATTTTCAGCTGAATCAATTCAAGCTTTCGTGGGGGTTGTCCCTATATCGCAACGGTTGTAGGCTGCGCACCTCCAGGTGGAGGTCTCGAAACCCCCGAGCTTCATGTCGTGCCGTCCAAGATGGGCGGTACGGTGAGGTGGAGGTTTATTCCGCCCCCCATTGATTGTGATTGTCTGTAGGGCCCCCATCCTGTAAAAAAACATCTTCTTCGCCCCACTAGTGCCGACAGACCAATCTAGTAGCGCGTACTGCGAGGAAGGCCTAGCACAGATGTAGGGTAAAGTTTGATGTCGACTCTCACTATTAGCGGCTCGATCGATGGTTTGTCTCTGTTCGTTGGTCAATGGAAATGATGACTGGTGCTCTCAAGCCGTACAGGTGCTTCATCGAGGATGCCTTGGCTCACGACATGGAGATGAGGTTCTCCCATGTGATCTCACTAGTTCATAGCTCCAGTCAAAAGCGCTTGCCCTTAAAAAAATAAAAATAAAAATTCAAGCTTTGGTGAAATACCAAATCTTCTTGCAGGAAATCCAGTCTTCTCTTGAGAAGAACATCATTTCAATCCTTCGTTGCAGCGATGTTATTGTAAAAACCATGGTCGTTGCAAAAAATACTCACGAGCCGAATCCTGATGAACTGCAAATGCTCATCCAGAAGTTTTAAGGATTCATGGCCAAACATGCTGCAACATAAGTGTTTTTCAACACTTAGTTGTAATTTCAAATTTGTAATTTAAGTATTGTAGTTTCCCTTTTGACAAGCTTATTTATAAAAACAATTTTGTAAATTGCAAGTTAAGTCATTACTTGCATTTTTGTAATTACAAGTAGGTTGATTACAAGTCAATTTAGAGTAGGACTTATTATTTTGAATAAGTCTTAGATAGTAGTTGAATAAGTCATGGTGGTTGAGAGAATTTCTCAAGTTAGTTGAGATCCTCTCACCTTTTTCTCAAGACTCCTCTCCTATATATACTTGAGGGAGTCTATTGTATGTTTTATCTTTTGGAAAGCAAGCAAGTAAACTCTGTTAAATTTACAGCAAGAAAGACTTTGTGCTTTTTATGTGTAAATCGAAGTTGAAAGAAATAAGAGAAGATTGCACAAGGATTGAGATTTTGTGTTCAATATTATCTTTCTTGCTAGTGTTTATATAAGAGCTTAATCAAATTTGATTTGTAGACTTTGTGTTGCAAATATTGAAGATTAATATCCGTTAGAGTAGATATTCTATTGTAAGAAGCTGTAGGACTTTGTGTCTACACTTGTTCTTGAAAGAAAGTACAAGTAGATTTTGTGATAAGGAATAGTTGGGAGACTTTGAGCTCACACTAGTTCTTGTTGTTTTATGTAGAGAAGAGCAAGACATTTCAGATTTTGTGCTGCCATACTTTGTTCTTGTTATCCTTAATATAGAAAAGGGTAGATAGGATTTCACATATTCAAGACTTTGAGCTTGATATTGCTGTCCTGTTTCGAAGGAAGTGACGGAAGTCTTTGTGCTTTCAAGAAACTTCATTTCCTTTCTCTTACTTTGCTTTATAAGTTGTTGCTGTTGTTATTTTCAATTGCTATCACTTTTCTGTGAAGAGAAAAGTATATAGTTTTTCTTGAAAGAAGAAGAAAGATTGTTGTCTCATCCATTTTTAATTTAAGAATAGTTTATAGATAGGGGGAGCCTTCCTTTAATTAGGAGAATATCATACTCATGTTGTGGCAGAAACCACAATTTTGTACATTCCCCATGTGTACAAAATTTTCAACCAACACTTATCTCTAGTATTAGTTATTTCCTATTTCAATTTTATCATAGAATGTTAAAATTTCAAATTAATTTGTTCATATTTTGTTCCCTTGGGAGCATTTATTTTCTATTTTAACATATTACCCTTTCTTTTTCTTCTGCAGTGATAGGGGAGTTGACCCAAAATGCTTCTGTTTCTTGATCTATCCTTCTGTTTATTTTTATATGCTATGATTGTGTGTGGATTTAAATCGGAGGATCAGAAGTGTCAAAACATACCATAGGATTTTATTTTATGTCTTCAACTCTAATATTGTGAACCCTGTTGTAATATACCATCCCCGGTTGGCTGATGCAAATTTGATTTTTTTTCTTTCTGAAGGTTTTTTTTTTTCTCTGATTTTTTTGTGATTTCTGAGTTTTTTCTGATTTTGAGTTTTGGATTGTTTGCAAATTGGAAAAGAATGCAATAAAGAGATATGATTGCTGGAAATGAAAGGAACAAATACAATTGCAAGCAATAACAATTTTTTTATATTTATTTGGCAAGAGGGCTGGCTACATACCCCTAACAGCAAATATAGGTCTGATACAAAATTTGGGTCAACAAATAAATCACCAATGGCTTGTGGAAACACCATCGAACTCCTCCATTAAGTCTGATCTAGCTTACAGTCTGATTCCCAGGTCTGTTCCGCCACAAAGAGGCCTGAAAGCCCTAGTTTCCAGCCAGGGTTTGGCTGGAAATGATCATTAGATGGTACAGCCAGTTGGGGAAATTAAAGTAATGCTGATATTTGCTGAAAGGAGAACCCGATCTGCAATAACACCTTCAAGTCTGCAACACCATCTCAAATAGAAACCCTTTGAGGCCTGCAAATGCCCTCCAAAATGCTGATAACCTGCAGGAAAATGGATATTTATGACCTTTGGAGTCTCTTTCTGTAATATTCCCACTAACTTTTTCGTTTTGATCACAACAAATACTACAATGCACCCGTTAAAGTTAGGAAATATAATTTCAATACTGCTGAAAGTAACCCTTCCACTTTCTGATCACCAAGAGCCCAATGTGGGAAGGTGAGAGCATACGGTGATAAGGGTTTCGTTAGCTCACTAATCTGCTGGAAATTACAATGCAAGTACAATACTGGGTGGCAAGCCAGCCCCTTCCACTTTTCAACGGGATGAAGACCAAGAACTTGGCGGTAAACCAGCCAAGGTAACAAGAGCATAACCAAAACCAAATCACTCTATCGGTTATGCAGCGAGAGGACTTTTACATAAAAACTATCACTAAACCACATATTTCAGCGGGAGGACAATATCACTCAACCACTTACTCAGGGGGAGGACAAAGATGAATTACAAAACATGAAGGCGGCTAAGCCATCCTCTTCCACTTGTTCAGTGGGAAATACCATATAATGCAACTAGAATGATTGATCAGTACTATTGAAACAATCTTACAAAGATAGAGATGTGAGAGAAGATAGAGTTAAGTACATATCTCAAGTATTCAATATCAAATTCACACCACAAAATCCTACTTGCTGTTCTGAAATCAGAGTCAATAAAACGCAGAACCAGCCACAACCAAATCCACTAAAATGCTCGTAACTTTCTCAAAACTGAATGAAATCATGCCAAACCAAATGCAAATGAATAGTATAACTTAGGCAATCAGTTCAATGCCTTGAAACAACAGCTTGAGAGTCACAAGGGTGATGCACGCAACCCAATGCAAATCTGGAAATGGCGATTTAGCTGAATATTTCGATTTGCAACCATAAATTGGAGAGTTCCCCAAATGCCATGCCAATGTAGAAGAACTATTGTCTCTCCAATATGCTTCTAATGAGCCTTCACCCAGAGCGATGCACCCAACACGCAGATAGCTACGAACAAAATACACTTCCAACCAACACACACCAGCAACACCAAAAAACGCAGCAGCAATGCAATCCGAAGTACACCAAGTAGTTCACAAATTTGAACCACAGCTAGGAGTGGTTTCTCACACTCGAAATTGGAAAGAAAGATCTAGGAGGTTTTCACCCTCGAAGAAGTCTGGAGTCATTCCGACAACATAACGATATATTTTTTCTGGATGATCAAATGAGTAGCCAAACACTTGTATATATAGCTTTTCAAGTCTGGAATTCAAATGAAATTGCCTCCAAATTCACTTCTTTCAAATTGCATTTCATTTCATGTGGTGGACCGAAGTATGGCGCCCACTTCCCAAGTCAAAAATCGCACCTAGGAGAGAAGACCACGATTTTGGCATAAAATAACTTTGATGAATAAAACAAAGTCTCCTTTCAATCATTAAATAACTCAATCACTGAACTATGCTGGATCAGGACCAAATCCAGGACTGCCAAAAATAGAATGCCCAAATTGCCACTTACTAAAAATAGTAAGTCATGAAATAATGCTCCAAAAATTGTGATCTTCGCAACCAGAGAAAGAGCTTGGCGAGCTTAGTAACATTGCACCACCCAGACATCCAAACCCTAACTTACTAAAAATAGTAAGTTCACATTCCACCCCTGACAAGCTTGGTCAAAACTCCATAGAATATGGAAACCCTAATTTCTCCTTTCCACATAGCCTACAGGTCTCCGGAATAGGCCAATGGACCATTGAATGCATCATCACAAGGAAGGGGACATTACACTTTCACCTCTGTAGGCCACTGAATTGTGAAGGGATTTTGTCCTCCACAACAGATCTGAGAAGAAACTTCTCCAAGCTGATGTTGTTCTCCAAAATCAGACTTCAAGAATGAATCCAAAATGCCTCCCTTTCACTTTATAACCCTTTCTTCTTTTCCCTCCAAAAGGATCAAACTTTAGGAATATTCTTTCTTGCAACATGAAATATTTTATAAAGTTTTTATTAAATCGATTTCATTCCCTTATGCCTCCCTCAAAATGTACGACCCCTTTAGGCTTCTTATACTAATAAGATTAAGTTGTTTTTAAAAACTCTTAAGTCATGTCCCCTAGTCATCATGAGCTGTGGTGGTCCCCTTATTATGTTACTTTATTAAAATAATATAAAGTAACTTGTTAATGAATATTTTATTAATTCAATTGAAATATTAAAGTCACAACTCTAATATCAGCTGACCTCCAAACTGAAACTGAAGATGCCTCGGTACCGTGATGATGCCTGAATGGAATAGGTCAAACTGCCAGTCAACCCCTAAAAAATAGGAGCTCTTCCTAAAAAATAGGAAACTGGCTCAAAGCTCTAGAAACGACTCATATGCCTCCTTAAAGTCTCTTGTTCCACTATGTAAGTTCCCTGTCCAGTGTATTAGCCTGCGGGGACTTGTGGCAATAGGCTAACCCTGCTAGAGCACAACTGCCTTAGGAAGGGGACATGACACCTGTTCTATGCTTTTATTTTTTAATTGTTCTAGAAAAAAGAGGGAAGTAAAACAATTGAAATGGACTAAAAGAACACAAGTGGCCGTGTTTCTTGTAACTATCATTCTTTTAGTGGATATGCATGAGAAAGTATAAGCATACATCTGACCAATTGGATCTCTGTGCAAAACTTTGGATAATACAATTTTGCAATCACATTTTAAGTGCGGTGTTTTATTTCTTGTGTATTCCCTTTGTTCAAGCACTGTAATTTGTTGCTTGCAGTGTATCATTCATTTATTTGCTTATACTCAAGACTGTTGATGAACCCTGTGCTGGATAAGTTACATGTGCTTTGGTGAAAATCTTTTTCTGTTTCTGAATGTAGGACTACCTATCTTAGGTGTCAACAATAGTCAAGTATTCTTGCCAAAAATTTTAAAAACTGAGTCAATTGCTTAACTAACAGGATGCCATAACAATTAATATGATTAACCCACAAAATAAGTTTAGTCATCATCACATTGAATGCCAATGTAGAAAGTGCTTTTTTAGCTGCATTACGTTAATTGATGCATTGTAAATTCCTATTACACATGTTTTCACAATATTAGTACATTATAGAATTCATAAACACCAATATCCTGCATGCATGTTGTTTTAAACACGTTTGCAAGGTGGTTATAAGAACATATAATTATCAAAGGATATTCTCACAAACAACATGATTATTTTTCATGATAGCTAGGTAATGTACAGGCTTTTTTAAATCCCCCAATGTAATATATAAGTATTAGGTTTTGTCAATGTCATATCTTATCACAAATGAGGTAGTTAATATCCACATGCTGTAAGCTAGGATTCTAAGGACGCTTTCAATGTTAGTTGATAGAAATTATTATTGGTTAAACTAATGTTATTACTTTGCTCTCATTGAGGTTTAGTGATAACAAATTTACATAGTTCTATGAATGGATGAGCCTTAAATAGCGTGTTCTACATCTAGTCACAATTCATAAAAGAAAATTGTTGTTTCAACTTTCTATACATATGTGCACACACACATTTGATAAAGTATGTCAGAAATGAAGAGGATTGGTCACTAATTTGGAAAAAATGATTGTATGTTAGTATGTGGAGACTTCATTATATTGAAAATATGTGTTATATTGTGTGTGAAACAGCTAGGTGTTATCTTCTTGCCATCGCTTGTTCTAAACTCAGCTGTAAAATTTTCATGTACAGATGATTATGGTCATCAACAGGTGTGTACTTAGTATTTTCTATTTGGTGTGTCATCCATTCATTCAATTACATTAATTTGCATTTTGTTCAAGTGCCCCATGGACAGAATTTGTAATGCAGCTTGGTTGATGTTTAAATCCACAAATAGAGATAAATATGCTTATGCTCCTTGTTTCTTGTTTTCACTAACAGCTGATGGATAGTTTAATGAGACTTTACACAAAATGTAAAAATATTTATGAAGTTGTTATGGGTTTCCTCCACTTATTTAAACAACAAAATTTGTAACAAAAGACTTGTCAATATATGCATCTCTACTCAACAACTAAATGGTAAATGACATTTCGGCTTGTTATTAGCTCACAATGTTCCTTAGGGAATCAATCAATAAAATTTGGGTGGAATTCCCATTTGTAACGGTTTACCTCCTTCCATCTAGATTCTACATACAAATAAATCAAGCTTAATATGTAAGGATATGAGCAAAACAAGGCTTTCATGGAGAACCTACATTGTTAAGGTGACTTACAATGCATCATTACTATATAAGAATTCAGATAAAGGGAAAAACTCATTGTGGTTCATGATGGAAATCAAGTGTATTGTTTCTCTTTCATTGCCTCAATTGAATTCGTCATTGCATGTTTGACATGCTATTTATGATCCCTTTGACAACTTACAAGTTGCAGCAATATGATATAACCTATTAATTGAAATCGTCATTGGAAAAAGTCACTTTTAGACAATTAAGCAATTAGACTAGTAAATGCCTCCAAACAAGTGATGTCAATCTAGTGATGGCTATTAATGATCCCTTCTACACCAGATAAGTTGCACATACATGAAATTACCCACAATTGGCATATATGAACTTGACATGCCAAATTGTTTTGACTTGGCAAAACCTTGAAACTCAAAAATCTTTAAATTCCTTAAAAAAGTAAATTTAATGCAAAATACAATTAAAAAAAGTATCAAATGAGTTTGGTAGGGGTTTGGAGACAACATCCCTCATTCATCCCCCATTGTAGCATAGGGTGGGATTGAGTGGTAGAGCCCCTGCCACCAAACTCAAATGAACCCTTTTGAGACCATACAAGCCTTCATTGTGCATTCCATTTTCATAATTTTAAACAAGGCAAAAAAAATGTATAAATTCACTCCAATTCACACAACAGTGCTAAAATCAAAGTTACGAGACTCGGACTTGGCAAGCATGACTTGACTCAAGACTTGGGACTCGACAAAGACTTGGGAAAGTGAAAAACCCAAGAAATTTAGAGATTTTTAAGGATTTAAAACTTGTTTCATGTTCCCTTTATAACATACACCTTACAGACACAATAGCATCATCAAACGCAAGCATACATTGATTATATACACAAGGATACATTAATCACTTAAGATTAAATGCAAATTGTAGGTGAAGGAAAAAGCATATATAAATATTGCCAAATGCAATGATAAAAAAATCAGCTATAAATCGTCTGAATCACGATGTATCGAGGGTCAAAATTCTAAACAATTTAATCTGCAAAAAAGTCGCGACCGATTTTTAGGTAAAAATTGTGATGTTTGAAGAGAATAAATTGCAAGAAAAATGGAAAAAAATCTCATGTAAAAAAAGCGATTTCGTTTTTTAATGCAACCCTAAAAAGGTTTTGTATTCTACATGCATGGGAGGAAACGATTTTGGCAATTTCAATTTTTCTAAACACGCGAGTCCTCACCTGACGGCTGACGGGATTTGTGGATTCAACGAGAGTTTGAAGTTTGAACAAGTGCTAAATCATTAGCTATCGATTTAAAAAGTATGTTGATGTTTTGTATTCGTTAGCTATATGGTTAACTTATAATAGTTTTTGCATGATCTGTATTCATTAACTTATAATAGTTTCTACTTCTGCATATCATGGGAATTTGTTTGTTGCAAAACAGAAACAAGCTAAGCAACACCTGCTTTCAAGAAGTAGGTTTAGGTTTAGTAACGATTTAAGTTGCAATAGTTCCTTGAGGTGCTTGCAATATGACAAATCAATTTCCTTCACAGAGCTTCGCATACCCATACTTTCAGGGAGATTCTTTAAGTTTCTACAACAGGAAAGGTTAACCTTCTCAAGATTGCTCAACCACCCAAACTCTAAAGGCAAGCTACTCAAAGTTGAATAGTAACTTAGATATAACATCATCAAAGATCTAAGCTTCCCGAAGGATCTAGGCAAACTCCATAGTCTTCTGCATTTATTCAAAATCATCTTTTGTAAAGCATCCAATTCACAGAGAGTGCCTGGTAATGTGTCCACATTATTGCCTCCTATGTCCAACTCTATGACTTTACGCTTCGTGGGCAAATTGTCCAATTTTAGTTTGTGTTCAAATTTTGATCCCTTAGATCTCCCATTTTGAGTGTTGGGGGAACCTATAGGCAGAAAAAATGGTAAACTGATATAGCCTTTAGTTTTATCTCTGTAACTGAAAATTTCAGCTTTTAGTAAAATAAGAATTTTGTTCATATAGGTTTCGAAAGCAAAGATGAAATCAGGTCCACTTAGCATACTCTCCATTTAATTTTTGGTCAGGAATAGCGACAGGGTAGATTTTTCATGAAGGAAAAAGGTCCCTACCATTAAAGAAGCTATCAAATAAATACGAACCTATGGCGAGCTAATGATCCAAATTTTGTGGTCAAAGTTGTTGTCCAAGAACCTTATGTTGTGTAACTGGCTGATATTAAAGGGTAGGTGCCCAACTCTTCCCACTTGAAAATATCTGAGATGGGTAAAATTCTCTTTGCAGTCACCTTGCACTATTGTCCAGTCTTCTAATGCAAGGACTCTTAAACTTGGCATTTTATCCAGCTGTTGTGAAGATATACAGATTGAGCACTTGTTTTCTACCAGCCAGATTCTTTTTATTGAATGAAGCTTCAAGGGGTTAATTAGATCAACACAAATAAAGAAGAAAGTAAGTGAATCGGAATCTATATAACCAAAATGTAGAAGTAGAAGTTCTTTCACCAAGCTTTGTCAAATTCAAACAATAAAAGCTACTAACAATTCTAGTATTAGGAAATGGAAATTGTTTTTGAATTTATTGATCCATGTTTGGTCTCTTACCTTACTCTCTTTTCATAAATCAGCAAAGTTTATTTATTGATCCATAAATTTAACAACAATCAGCAAAGTATATTTATTGATCCATGTTTGGTCTCTTTTGCTAGGTTTCCTTCGAATTTTTATAAAAGACAATGGCTTTTGCAATTAGAGGTGGTGGAAGTATAAAGATGGCTATAAAAAGAGGGATCCTTAATGGAAACTTGGCACATTGGGTGCATTGCAAGGAGAGGTTAGTTGTAACCATTGCACGAAATCTATGACTGTTGCCATACACCAACTCAAATATCACCTTGCACGGATCACTGGTTAGAATATTATGTCATGCGAAAATTATGTCGATGAGGTTGAGAGGGAGGGAAAAGAAAGGCTTTCAGAATGAGCAAAAGAAGGCAGAGAAAAAGAGGACAACAAAGGCAATGGCAGCCCCAATGACAGATCTCAATTCTACAAGATTGGGAGTATGGGGATGGGCGGTAATATGTCTAGTTTTTTTCATTCCCCGTAACACTCCTGGTGCGCAACCTAGATTGCAAGGTACTTCATGGAATAAGGAAGTGCATCAGTAGGCAAAGGTGGCATGTGCTAGATTTTGGTATTACAATAGTGTTTCGTTTAGTATTGCTTCTAGTCCATATTGGGAGCAATTGGTCAATGCATTGACCGTGGCAGGTAAGGGTTCAAGGCCCCAAGTCGTTATGAGTGAAGTGGGCTGTTATTGCAGGATTGAGGTCCAAAACACACTACAACTAGTGGAACAACAAAAGAGGATTTAGTAAAACGATGGCTGCACCATTTTATTTGATGGGTGGACAGAGGCAGGAATAGGACACTTGTCAACTTTCTAGTTGCTTCAAGGGGACAGGTGGTATTTTTAAAATTGGTTGATGCCTCAAATGAAGTAAAAAATGTAGAAACCTTGTGCAACATGTTGGATGAGGTGGTGACATAAGTGGGAGTGCAAAATGTTGTTCAAATTGTGACTGATAATGCAGCTGCATATGTGGCAGCCAACAAACTTCTACAGGCTAGGCATACATTATTTTGGAGCTCTTGTGCTGCTCATTGCCTTGACTTGCTCCTTGAGGACATAGGGAAACTAAGTTGGGTGAAGAATGTGGTTGATGATGGAAGGGAAATAACAAAGTACATCTACAACCACACATGGGTCGTGGAGCTTATGAGACAACACACTGATGGTAAGGATCTTGTGCATTTAGGAGTCACAGGTTTTGCCACTAATTTTCTCAACTTACAGAGCACATTAGGTGTATTGCCTAACCTGAAGCGGATGTTTGTGAGTGAAAGATGGTTGGAGAGTCCTTATTCTAGGAAGTCTGAAGCAAAGGTCATGAAGACCATTTTTGATGATAGATTTGCCAACTCATGGAGGAGATCATCAATGTAAGTTTTCAAACTTTGATTGATGATTTATTATTTAATTTTCTAATACTACACTTTGCTGATTTTTGTTAAATTTTTCATATCTAGTTGTCAGAACCGTTGGTGAGGGTTCTACGGATGGTGGATGGGGATAAAAACCCCATAGGGTATCTATATGAGGCCATGGGTAAGGCCAAAGAGGCAATTCAACACTTGTATGGGTTAGACAGGACCAAATATGAACCCATATGGCGCATAATTGATCAAAGGTGGAACCCACAACTCCATCATATTCATGTTGTTGCCTACTATTTGAACCCCAAGTTTTTTTTCTGCCCTACTTTCAAAGCAGATGCAGAGGTTCAAGTTGGCCTCGACACATGTATTCAGAGATTAGTTGTTGATGAAAGAATTCAAGACCTCATACTTAATGAGTTGTAGAGTTATAAGAAGGAAGGAGGGCCATTGTTTTCTTCACTTATTTGTGTTTGTAAGAGAGACACCCTGCTGCCAAGTAAAAATATGTGCTCTTAAATTTATTTTACCATTTATTTCAATCATTAAGTTTATAAAAATCTTTACCAAGTTATAAATGGCAATTTTTATCCTTGTAGATATGTGGTGGGAAGATTATGGTGCCACAACACCTAATCTTCAAAGGCTTGCAATCCGCATATTATTTAAGCCTTGTAGTGCTTCTAGTTGTGAGTGCAACTGGAGTGTCTTTGAGGTCATTCACACAAAAAACCATAATAGGTTAACTCAAAAGCACTTAAATGACCTTGTATATGTGTGGTACAACCTTCAATTGAATGAAAAGAGGGTACAAGGGCAGGATTCACATGAAGCACTTGACCTAGATGAGATTGATCCATATTCAGTGGATTGGATTGTTGAACCTGATGGTGCTACTGTTGATGTTGATGTGGAACCATTTTTCACTGATGATCACTTAACTGAGTTGGAGAGGGAGGTAGCTGAATGGGTGGAAGAAGTGGTAGAACTTGAAGAGATAGAAGATGAGTTTGTTGATCTAGCAGAGGCAGTTCCCTCACCCGTTGAGGATATTGCAACAGCACCACCATCTAGTTCAGCATCCACTCAGTGGCAACAGAGTTTTCTGAGCTTTAGTCATAGATTATTTCCATTGATACGAAAGCTTGAACTTAATATGTATTCAAAGATTGTATTTGTTTTGTGGTCTAGACTCTACGATATGTATTTGACTCAAACAATTATAGAAGTTGCACTTGTTTTTTGGTATATGATATGTATTTAACTCAAACTGTGCTTTATATATAATGGAAACTAGTAATATGTTATTATGTTCTATAAATTTAGCGTATATGTGTGTTTATATGAATATTTTAATAAATTATATATTTTCAAATGTTCAATAAATTTGCAGATTTATTGGCGAGTCCCGATTTTTTAGAAATTTCGGGCCAAAAGATTTATTGTCGAGTAAGAATTTTTCGTCTATAGTCAAATGTATACAAAACTCATTGAATATGAAATCCATGACATCAAATGTTCCAAACAAGTATCAAAACCAAATTTCCCAGACTCGAACTCGGCTCGGACTCGGCAAGCCTGACTCAGCTCGTGACTCAGCTCGGACTCGACAATGACTTGGCAAAATAAGAAAACCCTTGAAATTTAGAGATTTTTAACGATTTAAAACTTGTTTCATACACCCATTATTGAATTAAGCTTAAAGACACTATAACGCCATCAAATAGAAGCTAATTTAATCACATACATCCATCACATGTGTAGAAATGTAAATTGTAGCTGAAGGAATTAGAAAACATAGATATATAGAGTTATAAATGTTATCCAATGTATATAATATTATAAAATCCATGACTTCAAATGTTCCCAAACATATATGTAACTGTAAAGTGTAAACAAAAACAAGTCTATGGCTCAGGCTCTCGCTCAGCCTCGTCTATCTGCCTCCTAGAAAGGCGTTTAAGGTAGGTCCTGGATGATTGAGTAGCCATAGTCTCTGCCGGTGATGTGCCAGTCTGAGTAGCCATAGGTGTTGTGCCTGATCGTGCTCTATCCTCCTCCTCTGCCATAGCCATAGCCTCAGCCTCTCTGTCTGCCTGGCCAATCCCTTTTAGGGTTATAAGAAAGGGAAATGGCAAAAAAAATAATTAAAAAGTGTTATGTTGTTTTTGTTTTTTTGACTGCACTTTTTTAAGTGATGCCGGCCGGGTCACGACCCTAGGACTCGGCGAGTTAGGGAGTGACTCGCAGACTCGGCGAGTCAGGCGAGTCACGCCCCCTGACCTGTCTGAGCCCGGGTCAGAGTCACTGTGACCCGGCAGGGGTCACCCAAACCGTTGACTCGCGTGACTCGCCATGAGTCACGAAACTCTGATCAAAACAATAATTAGAAGTCTATGGCTCAAAGGAGCTTGCATCCTTCCTACGAAGGCTCTAAGGTAGGTCACAGATGATGTAGCAACCATAATATCTGCCTATGACTCCATACCACCCTCACCAACATCAGTTGTGCCTGTCTACTCATGCTCTATCCTCCTCTACCATGGATATAGCCCACACTGTTAGAATTAGGGATCATTGAGAGTGGGGGGGGGTGAATCATTGATCTGCCGGAAATCAAATCCACAAACTTATTGTCTATCCACCGGTTAGCAATGCATAGCAAAAAAGAACATAAACAAGCAATAAATAAACCACAGATCCACAACACCAGAATTTTTACGTTGAAACCCGGAAAGGGAAAAACCATGGTGGGGTTGGAACCCACAATATTCATATACTATGGCCAGGAGTACATAAATATTACATAGATGGGGAATGCACTTGCATTCAGGCTCATTGCTCAAATACGATAACCCGAAAGGCTACAACCCTCAAGGAAATCTCACTGACTTACAATTTGATTACAATGAGGAAATACAATGAAATGAACTCTGAAGTAGCATTTGACAATGCATGAATGAGTTCTGGTTAGGCACTAAGTCTCTGACTATACTCGCTCTGCAAATACTCTGTTTCTGTCTCAGTTAGCTACCGGATTATCTGTGAACTAAATGCGCATGTGAAACTGTGCCCAATCGCACCAAAACTGATCGCCACAATTGTATTATACCAAAAACCAATTGCCAAATCAATCTTATATATCCGGTCTTACCAAAAATGATCTCCTTCAAGTTGGCTTGAAGAAGTGTAACGTGTAGCTTCAAGTCGGCTTCAATCTCTAGCAAAACATAGCACCGGACCAAAAGAGTATAATCACACACTTCCTAAGGATCTTCCCATTCATCGAGATCACAAAATCAATCACCAAAATCACCGCGATCATCTGACCAAAACATCACCGAGATAGCCCTATTTTACCAATTTACTGCCTATCGGTTAACTCCTGCTTCCAGATAAGAGGAATCACGACTACCAGATCGAATCTCCAAGAACTGTTTCCATCAATGACAACCCTAAACATAAATCAAGCATCGAAAGTCATCGGATGAGTGTCAATTGCCAACAATCTCCCCCTTTGGCATTGATGGCAGCACCTGTGAAAAATGGCTAAGTGTTGAAACCTATACACCAGATCAAGAATAAAGAATTCTAAGGCTCCCCCTTAGATAAACCCAAAAATCTGCATCACCAATCTGTACACTCCATACACAACCAATTTGTACATTTTTCACCTTATCTCTCCCCCTTTGACAACAATGCCAAAGATAGGGCGTGCAGCAAAATTTCCTATACATATATACACACCGAATGACCAGATGTATACGTACTTAAGTACATCTACATAAGCAACCTTAAGGAACCCAAAATAGGTGTTCCAACCTGCCCGCAATTTCTCCAAATTGAAACAAAACCATTCAAAACATAATCATGGAATTCTATTGCCACAATCTCAGTTGGAGTCTCTTGAGACATTTTCTGCGTATAGTCCATCTTATGGTACACTAAGGTGTCTAACCAGGGACCAATTAGGTTCCGGAGTTCACCTGCCCGCCTAACCATTTTCTCCTTCTGCTTCTCAAAATTCCTAATCTGCTCCATAATAGTCAAAATTTGGCCTTCAATACTGTCGGTTATGTTAGCCGTAGGGTCATAAGCCTGAGAAATTTGAGCTAATTGACCTCTCCAATTATCTATTTACTTGTCTATTTCAGTGGAAAAAATTGTCAAAACTAGACGACTTATAAATCTTACCGCCTTCCATTAAGGCCTGATCAATTAGTTTTAATTCTTTATCAAGTTGGGCCTTATCATTGCTAATCATTTGCAAAAATGTTTGTACTTTGGCATCTTTGAATTTCTCCATAGCTTGCCTAGTTGATGCCTTGGTCAAAGAATCAAACTGAGAGGATATGTGATCTATTAGGTGCTGAAGCTTACTGGATGAACTGGTATCAGCATTGAGTTGTAGTTCCTGTACCACCTGCTCCAAAACTGAAACTGTTTTCTCAATGAGTCTCGTCTCTTCTAATTCAGATTGCGCTAACTCTTGGCTAGCTTGAGCTTGGAGAGCGGCAACAACAATCATCCTTTCTGTCGGAGACATTTGATTGAAGGGCTTGTCAAAACTGATGTTAAATTGAGTAAAACTCCCTTGGCTTTGAAATTTTTGAAGTGTCAATTGCCATAAGGATTGGGGTTTCTGACACTTTATCTTTTCCTTTGATCTGTTCCCCTTGTTTTTCATCTTCCTTTTTCTCAGTCTCCTGCCCTGCTTTACCTTTATCCTCTATGGGTGCCTCATGTGCACCGGTATCACCACTTGGTGCACCATACTCTGCCTCAGTTGATTTTTCATTTCCCTTATCTGCCTCAACCTGTACAGAATCCAAAATTTGTTGCTTTGCAACATCCTGCGGGTCGTCCATCTTATTTTCATCTTGCACTGGAGGATTCTCTAACTGAGTGGCTGTGTCATGTGAATCGGATTCTACTAGCCGGTTCTCAGTGAGAAATTTCTTCCAGATTTCACTGGTTTCTCTCCTTATTTCCTCTACTCTGCCAACCATCAAGCTATTGACTCTATGTTTGCTCCTAAATTCCTTTTTATTTGCTAGCAAAATTAATCTATCAATTTCTTCAATTGTGATACTGGTGCATTGATTGACCAGTTCACTTTCCTTTATTTCTCTATCCATCTGACTTGTAGATTTTCTTCTAGCATCAATTATATTGTACAGATCTTTCGGAAGATATTTTTCTAATTCAATTAAAGCTTTACTAAATACATCCATATGCAAAACTACAACTTCCTCAATCTGTCTTTTATCCTTATCATCCATATTTACATAATATACAAAAATATTCTTCAAATCTCCATCTTTAATAATTTCATCTATTAACTCTTGAGTAGACAAAGGAGGAATAATATGATACTCGGTTTGGGTGGTCTTCATCTTACTGGATTCAATTGCCTCATCCAAGTCAGATTTTATCTTTCTTCCTCGCTTAGGCTTTCTTAGCGGAACAGGATCAAACTTTGCCCTCTTCTCCTTCAGCCCTTTCTTCTCAGCATCGGATTGAGGTTTCCGGATCACCCTTGCAAATTCTCCATTTTTTGGGGCCTTTGGAATGTCTGCATCTGACTCAGTTTTAGATGCCAGCGGGGAAACTACAACATACTCTCTCTGGGGTTTTTGCTTCTTCCTTAGAACACCTTTGCCCTTAGCAAATGAACCAGAGGGTTTTGATTCATTTGGAGATGTCTTCACCGGAGTGGGAGAAGACCCTGACACTTTTGCTCTGACTGGAGCTGGTGCAGTCTATTGTTTCTTCACCTTTTCAACTGCATCGCTTGCGGCTCTGACTTGCTCCCAAGGGTGACCTTCCTCAACGAGGATTTCCTCCACTATCTTAGCCACCTTCCTTTTCCTTGTAGGTTCAGTGAACTTGGTGTGCAGTTCCATTGATTTTTCTTTGCAAGTTCCAAACCTTTCTTCTTTGGAGTCTACTGGAGCATTGAACAGGTGTTGTGCGTAGGCATCTAAAGTTCCTGCATCAACCTCATAGCCCATAGGCATGATCCACACCGTCCGGGGCTCAACTGCCTCCATGAGACATTCATCTTTATTTAACATAAAACAGATTGTCCCCTCATATTTCTTGACAATTTCCTTGGGGATTCTGATCCTATGCTTCATCTTGTCCTTAAAAGTCTTGAAGAATGCCCACAATGCAGCATTTTGATTGTCCCTATTCCCAAGATTATCAACACCCTGCTTTATCTGTTGGGCCACCGGTCTGTCAAAAGCCCACTGTACTCTACCAGTTCTGGGAATCTGATTCAAGAAGTAAAGTGCCAGACAGATAACCAAGGAACCAAATTTGAAGACATGCTTTTTGTCTTGCTTAATTTTCTTCAAATTTATCATGAATTCTTCCAGCAGAACACAACACAGATCATAATGAGCATCTTCTTTAACCATTTGATAGGTTGCATGGATGGTTGTGTTGGATACGGAATTCAATCGGTTAGATTGATATACTTGTAACCAATGACCATTGTAACAAACTTGACATCATCATCCTTGATTGTTCTGATCTTCATCAAACGCCCATCAAACTCTGCACCGGTTAACTTGTTGACCGTAGGGTTTGTGACCTTCCAAAGCCCTGGCTTGTCACCGGTTTGATTCAAACAATTTACCACCCTAATTGCCTCTGAAATGATCTTATAGGGTTGGTCAAGCCATATAAACTCTTCATGAATTCTGCTCAACACATACGTCACCCATTCATTTTCATCGAATGACGGAAAGTTCACGAATTGGGTGAAACCGTTTCTCTGCAACTGCACAAATTTCGGCTTGTGGTTATCGATTTCGTCCATAATGATGTCAGTGTAAAGATCCAAAATGTCTTCAGTGCCGGTTTCCTCGATCTCACAATGAATATATGCCTTTATATCATCAACATGCAAGACTCCGTGCGGAACAGAAGAGAAAGCTCCAACCGGATCGACCTCCATCGATTTGTAAGGGTGCTTCTTAAACACAAGACGGGTTCCATCCTTGACCTCAACAACCAGTGGTGTAGCAATGGAAGAAGATGCCATTTCAAATTTTCAGAAATTCAAACTCAGAAATGTTCTTGGAGAAATACATCAATTGACTGACAAATGCCCTAGATCACTTGTCGGATCGCTTTTAGCTCTTTGATCGCCTTGGAAGTCTTGGTCGCCTTGTTCTACAACTCGAAAACAGTATTCGCAAAGTGAAGAATAACTCTCGTATTTGCCCTTTTAACTTTGCAAACCCTAATTTTACTTTGAAATAAATGCACCTCATATATCCAACCGGATGCCCAGTTTAACTACCGGATGCTGAAATCAGCCATCTGAATCCCAGATATCAACTAAAATTCAATTCCTACCATTTGTAATCCATTGACTACAGATCTCATCAAGGGGCATTGCAAGATTTGCATGAATTTGCGTCCCCCTAAGGCCAAAAGCCCTAGTTATCGGATGAGGGTTCTGCATCGGATTCAGGTACAGATCCACCATCTGCCTTAGATTGATCCTTCTTTACCCACATCTTCTTATGCTGATCTCTAATCTCATCAACTTTTGCTTTTCCCTTTTCATCTGATTTGTTCTTGTCTATCGGAGCACTGTTCTTGCTTCTGCAGTACTTTGCAATGTGACCTGTTTTGTTGCATGCTCGGCAAACAACATTATTTTGTATAGGTCTGAAGTTCATCTAATTTGGTCTTGTCCTGCACTGATTAGAGATGTGTCCAAACATTCCACAAGCATAGCATCTTTTGTACTGAAAATTATTTATTACTGCTCTATGTTGAGACATGGACCAGCTAGGACTCGAACCTAGGACCTTCCATATGCTGTTGGAGTGCTCTACCATTGAGCTACTGGCCCCTCTTGGACCAGTCCATCGTCGGTCCGGGTGTGGCTTATTTCCAACACCAACACCCCCCCTTAAGCCACACCTCTCGTGTGCTTGGGGCTCCTAGCCTGGACCTGGCTCTGATACCATGTTGAGACATGGACCAACTAGGACTCGAACTTAGGACCTTCCATACGCTGCTGGAGTGCTCTACCACTGAGCTACTGGCCCCTCTTGGACCAGTCCATTGTCGGCCCAGGTGTGGCTTATTTCCAACACCAACACTCTACACATATTTGACTTGTATCCAAATTTATTGCATATGAAACACTGACCAGCAAATGTAGGATCACTTTTCATGTTGTTCATGATTCCATTATTGAAAGGAAATACAAGAGCAAGGTAAGAAAAACAAAATCCAAGTAAGTTTATTGATGAAGTAAATGTTACCAAGAGAAATGCAGAAACCTTGGAGCAATCATGCAAATGTGAAGGAGGCACAAGAACTTTTGAAAGGGGAAAGCAAAGAAAAACCCCTTGGGTTATTATGAATGAGGCAACGCCTAAAATGAATGAGAGAGAGAGAGAGAGAGAGAGAGAGAGAGAGAGAGAGAGAGAGAGAGAGAGAGACTCTTTACAATAACAACATAAAGAAGAAATGAAAGAGGAGACATCTCTTAAATAGAGATGAGGAGAGGAGTTACAAAGTAACTTCTAAATCTATGAATGCCACCATTCATAAAATGTGTGTGCCATGTGTCCACATCCTCTTAAGGAGGAAATCTAATATTCCTTAATAAAGGAAAATAAAAGAAATCACTTGTCCTCACACATGTACTAGAGGACAAGTTACATGTAGGGATTCCAAAGGAATATCCTAAACTAAATACAAATAAACCTAAGCCAAGTAAAGATTAAGTATTCTAACACCCCCCCTTAAGCTTTACATGGGGAGTTTACATCAAACCCTTCAATGGTTTGTAAACCAAGATTTTTACAATGAAATTGGAACTTCTTTTTACAAAGTGGCTTGGTCAAAATATCTGCAACTTGGTCTTTCCCCTTGCAATAGAGGAGTGAAACTTGCTTGTCTTCAATTTGTTCTCTAATAAAGTGGTGTTGGAGAGCAATCTATTTTTTCCTTGCATGGAAAATTAGATTTTTAGCCAAGGCAATGGCACTTTGGTTGTCACAATACAATGGAGTTGGTTCGTGTTGTGGTAGACCCAAATCTTCAAGTAGTCTTCTAAGCCACAAGGGTTCTTTGGGAGCATTAGTGCATCCTTTGTACTCAGTTCAGTGGATCCAAGAGAGGTAGATTGTTGCTTTTTACTACTCCAAAAAATTGCTCCTGAACCAACAAAAAAACAATAACCACAAGTAGATTTCCCATCATTGGGATCTCCACCTTGTTGAAAACCGATAGCTAGATCGGATTATATGAGCAAATAAATATGAACAAACGTATCTACATTGGGCTGGGCCTAAAATTGTTTATTGTAACTAGTAAATAGGGTAGGCCCAATTTGGGTGGTAAAACAAATATGTATTTGAGCGATCATTTATGTAATTGGGCTGGGCCCAAACTCATGTAACTTGTAAATAGGGTAGGCCCAATCTGGGTGGTAAAACACATATGTATTTGAATTGTTTTTGGCGGCAAGATACAAGGCTGACTTTGTTTGCCCTCTCCGGTAAACGGTTAAATGCAGAAAGTAAATGCATAGAACATAATGGAAATACGTTAAATAACCAGTCTCTATATTAATTCAACAGTCCATGTACATCATGTGCTTATAACATTACATTTGACACGACTAACATGATGATCCTACTTCGAAGAAAAGGTACACAATATATAATACCCGAAGGGGTGCGACACAACCGTCGCAACTCCAACTACCTAACCGTCGGCTAACTAACTGACTGCCATAACTCATTATTACCGACGACAACATAAATATAATATAACAACATAACATAATGATTTTTCCTGTCAACATCATCCCCCCCAAGAAAAGAAGTCGACTCCGACGACTTAATACAAAATAGAGATGAACGACAGGAACTACTGACGCCAGTCGGGCCCGGATCTTATACACTTCCTGCGTCCTCTCCTGAAAACCCTTTTCTGCTACCATCCGATGCTCAAGTGCGGATTTCACCAATATTGCTTCCTTTGCCATCACAGTCCTCCTGTACTTAACCCAAACTTGTTTGCAAAACACGTTTTTCAGTCTCAGCTTCCACCAACTGCTACTCAATTGATACTGTCTCCCTAGCCACTTTGTCTTCGATAGCCACCCGTGCTGCTCTCCTGGCATCCAACTCCTGGGTACGCTGAACTAAGTCTCACGCGACTATTGCCTCCAACCTGGTGGTCAGCTCCTTCCGAGCCCTCTGTGCATCCACCAAGGCAACCTCACGTCCAGCCGAGACATACTCCGAGTTCCTCAAAGCGTACCTATCCTGCTTGGAGGTGGCCACAATCCGCTGGCACAAATGCTAGGAGACACCTCAAATCCTCCATCACACTCCCCAAAGGCTGAAAACTGAACTGAATAACTCCCTGGTGTCATACAACTGCGCGGACCTGCAATGCCTTCCCTCGAACTCTGTTTGTTCCCAACCTCCAAATCCGCCTCCCTCTACGGCTTATGGCTTCCCTGCCAATGCTTAGCTGCGGGCTTCTTGCTCACAATACGGACAACCACAACACTTCCCGTGGTCTTCTGTGGCTCAAAATAAATTGGGGGTCTGGGGGCAACGCCCCCAGCGGAGTCGAGGGGCAGCGCCCCTCGCGGGGTCTGGGGCAGCGCCCCAGCGGGGTCGAGGGGCAGCGCCCCAGGTGCGCTCCCTGTCGCAGTACAGGGCGGGGTCCATGGCGCGCATCATTTCAGTGATATTTTAAGATGCCAAAAAACCCTTCTTTTCCAGTGTCCTGGCTTCAAACTCCAACGAATCATTTTAAATCTGGTTGTCGTCGTTTTTTTTTTTTTTAATTTTATTTTATTTTTATGGCACTGTAATTTCCCCGATGGCATCCCGGCCATACAACCTTCCTGTACGGTCAACACAGCACTGGCACCTCTGATCGTGCGGTCAACACCCTCCACCGTACGACTATGTTTGTTTGTGCGGGGGCTGCGTTTATGTCTTTGTGCTCCGCGACAGCAGTGGTTTCCACCGCACGGTGGTGGACGTCCCACCGTACGATGGTTCCACCGTCGATGTTGCCATCGCACGGTGGTTCCACCGCCGGTGGCCCCACCATCGGTGTTGCCACCGCACGGTGGTGCTACCGTACGGTGGTTCCACCGTGGCTTTCTTCTCCCTTTTTTTTTTTTTTAAAATTTTTTTTTTTTTTTTCCGTACGGTCAGCTGACCTGTACGGCCATACAATTTTATTTTTTTGGCTCTTTTTTTTTTGTTCTTTTTTTTTCGTTTTTTTTTTTCTGCTAGAGAGTCTTCTGCTGAGGTCCCCTGTCTCTGAGATCGCCCTTCATCCTTCTCAGTTTTCCTTGCCCAAGGGTTTCCTGTTGTGGTCCTGTGCCTCTTGAGTCGCCTGCCTCGCCTCTCAAGTCCCCTTCCATCCGCTCAGGTCCCCCTTTGGGCTCTCGGGTGTCCGTCCGGCCTCTCGGGTCCCCTGCGCGCTTCGCGTGGTAGGGTTTCAATTTGTACGCATTGGTGGCAAGTCTATTTTCCATGGCCATCCGAAGACCTGGAACCACAAATTCTACAGGGACCACGACCTCCTTCCTGTACATAAGAAGAAGAAGAATAATAAAGATTTTGAAGACTGCGGTCTTCCACACAGGGTTCCAATTGTTGCCAACACTCTTCGGATTCTCTACGTCGCCAGGGTTTGGGGCGTCTCCCTTCCAATATTCTTTGTATTCCGGCAGGTACACCTCTGTTGGTTGCTCTGGTTCCTCTACTTCAAGCCTGTAGCTTTGGAACATTTCATAATCCTCCATTTGCCAGTGGAAGAGCCCATTAAGTGAGCATACCTCATCTTCAGAACATCCCTCCAATTCGAGCACCCCTTCATTGTTCGGCTCCATCGCGTTCTTGCCCTTGCTTTCATCGGGACCCCCTTCCCCTTTATTAAAGTCCTTTGAGTCTGAGTCGGAAGAGGCGAGCTCTTCGCCAACATCTTGGGTGTGTAGGTCAATGGTATATTTCCGCCCTCCCTTCTCCATGGAAAGTGTATTTTTCTTCCAGTTGTGGTTTACCCTCGCGTTGATCAACCACGCTCTCCCCAGGATGGCGTCATAGCCTTTCTTCTTTGAGGGAATAACCACGAAATCTAACAAGAATGGTTGTGTACCAATTGTCACTTGCTGGGCCATCAACAGGCCGAGTGGCTTAATGCCGTGTTGGTCCGCTCCCACCAGGTTGAATGTGGGTGGCCATAGGGTGGGCTTCCCCAGCCGCTTCCATGTTTCTTCTGGTAGTACATTCACCCCAGATCCACCATCCACAATGGTGTCCTTCAGAATGGTCCCACGGATACCCATTTCTACCACAGCTGGGTGTCTACCACTGCTCAAGGCTAGTAACATCGGGTCAGTCGAAGGGCTGACGGAAACCTCCACCTGTGGTGTACTATTCAAAGCGGTGGCAGGAACCCCTACTTGTGGTGCACTCGACGATGTGGTGGTGGGAACCCCTACCTGTGGTGCACTCGACGATGCGGTGGCGGGAACCCCTACCTGTGGTGCACTCGACGATGCGGTGGCGGGAACCCCTACCTGTGGTGCACTCGACGATGCGGTGGCGGGAACCCCTACCTGTGGTGCACTCGACACTGTGGTGCTTTGCACATTGGTGAGGATGGCAGTCCTCAATTGTGGCATAGAGTCTAGAAGGTCTTTTACCTTTATCGGCACCTCCATCTGCAAGATTTGCCCAATGATGTTATTTTCCGCTTCCGTACGGGATGATGTACTCGCCACCTCGTTGTCCCGTCGTTCGGTCGTCATCTCATGTTCAATATTGGCCTTTGCCTCCCGTAATCTCTCCTTCTCCATACGGGGGTCGGGATAAGTGGCTTTTTTCGTCTGGGCGCAGGTGATCGCCAGTACTTCTTTCTCACCAGTCTTCTCAGCCTTCTCAATGTTGAGGAGATTAACCCCTGCCTGCGGGCAATTTGCGTCCTCATGGTCGCCTGGCCCACACCAACGGCAGAGGTGCTGAGGGGTGGCTTCCTTCGTGCAATCACGGGCGAAGTGCCCCCACTGATTACAGGCCCTACATTGGATAATTGGCCGGCCCTTGGCGTCATACTGGATACGGCTTCCATTATTGTTATTGTTGCTATTCCTTCCACCGCCGCGTCTGTTGTCCCGGTATCCTCCAGATGATGTCGTTGTGTTAGTCTGCTGGCCCATACCCGCTGGTGCGGATGTTGTGGCCTGCTCCGTGAACAACACCTGGTTCGTGCTTCGGGTTTTCATATTGTATGGGCACTCCTTGGTGGAGTGTCCCATCACTTGGCAAATCTCACAGAATGCCTTCTTCGGGCAAGTACCCCTTGTGTGTCTGTCACTCCTACAGTCTGTACACCACACTTCATTTTCTTCCGTCTTACTTGTACTCCCTTTCATGGCTTTGAATTCTTTCAACATTCGTTCCATGTCCTTCTGGAGCGCGTGTACCTTTTTACCCGATTCGCCACCGCTACTGCTCTCCCCATCAGAATCTTCATCATCGTCAGATGAATATCTATTACTTTTCTTCTTCCTTGATGTTTTATATTCGCTTTCTAGATCCATCGCCCTGTTATAGGTGTCATCATATGACGTCGGGGGTACAATCTTCATTTTTTTTCGTAGGGAGGATTTCAATCCTTCCACAAACCATCGTTTTTTTAAGCCGTCAGCTGGCTGGCTCTCCATTTTACCCAAGAGTTCTTTCAGCCTCCGACTGTATGCCCGTACTGTCTCCTTAGTACCTTGCTTGGTACTGTATATCTCTGTCACAATTTCGTTGTCATCACGAAGCAACTGGAACTCCTCCGTGAATTCCTTCTGTAGGGTAGCCCATGTGGCCACTTTTTGCTTATCTACATCGGAGTACCAATCTATGGCGACTCCTCGTAACGTGGCTGGAAAATGCTGTACCCAGTCGTCGTGGTCTGTTACTCCGTTGGCGGACCAAATGGTCTCACATGTACGGCAGTGCCGTAAGGGGTCTTCCTTGCCGTCCCCTGTGAACTTTGGTAACTTTTGTTTGCTCGCCATCCCTTGTCGTCTTCCTGGAGGCGGTTGTGTCTGTGTCTGTGTCTGTGGCTGTGTCCCTGCGCTGCTACCTCCGGTAGTGTTGCTGGTGTGTCCTGGAGGTACGGTGTTTTGCCTGTCGCCTGTGGCACCTACACCCGTACTATTGCCCTCCCCTTCGTTTTGACACACTCCTACTCCTGCTTCCCGTTGGTGATCTTCACTCCGTGGCGTGAGGGATAAGTTCCTAAACTGATCCCGAGTCTCCTCGACTAGATTTCGTCGTAACCTTGTTTCTTCTAAAAATTCCTCGTGGCTCCGTGTCCTACGATGATCTGGCGACGCGTAGAAATTTTCGTCGGCCTCTGCACCTTCCGTGACACCTCCTTGGTTCCCCTCGTGCCCCCCTTCGGCAGGTCGTCCTTCGGCAAGTTGCCTCAGCCTCCGTCTTCGTTCTACTTGCTGCTCCAGAATCAAAGCCCTTTGCGCGGCCTCCCACTCGTTCGTTTCCGGTTTTCTATTCCTATCTTTATTCAATAGGTTTGGCATTAATTGTCACACATCTCCATAACTCTCAATTCTTAAATCAAAACATATCTTTATTAATTCATCTGCTCAAGTACAACTCGTGTCAATGACACTTTTATTTGAAAATAAGAAGTTCACAGTTCAATTCCCTCCTGGCCTGGCGCCATCTCTCTCCGTGTCCCGTCGGCTGTTCTCCTCGTAGCGTTGCTGGATTTGTTGTTGTTGTTCCTCCTGGGCAATCTCCTCCAGGTGGGCCTGCTGTGCCAGCGATGCCTGTGCAAGCAGCCGGGGGAGGTGGTTCATTAACCGGTTTACTGCCGGGCTAACGTCCAGCGCTGTCCACACGGCACTTGGTGGGATTTTTGCCTCCGCTGCTTCTCGTCGAACGTATGTCTGAATGGCTACCTGGAGCAAAATCGAGAATTCTCGTGTTGCCGTGTCTTCTCCCGTGTACAGTTCTGTCCGCGCGTCGTCGACCTCCGGGTTTACCTCACCAACGGGTAGGCCCATTGTGTTTGTGCGCCATCCGTGTCTTCCTTTCCCGAGTTCGTCTAGGCAACGACGCCAAATGTTTGCATTATGTTATGTTGTTATATTATGTTTATGTTGTCGTCGGTAATAATGAGTTATGGCGGTCAGTTAGTTGGCCGACGGGTAGGTAGTTGGAGTCGCGACGGTTGTGTCGCGCCCCTTCGGGTATTATATATTGTGTACCTTTTCTTCGAAGTATGATCATGTTAGTCATGTCAGATGTAATGTTATAAGCACTTATTGTACATGGACTGTGGAATTAATACGGAGGCTGGTTATTTAATATATTTCCGTTATGTTCTGTGCATTTACTTTACGCATTTAACCGTTTCATGTTTGCCCTCTCGGGTAAACGGTTAAATGCAGAAAGTAAATGCACAGAACATAATGGAAATACGTTAAATAACCAGTCTCTATATTAATTCAACAGTCCATGTACATCATGTGCTTATAACATTACATTTGACACGACTAACATGATGATCCTACTTCGAAGAAAATGTACACAATATATAATACCCGAAGGGGTGCGACACAACCGTCGCAACTCCAACTACCTAACCGTCGGCTAACTAACTGACTGCCGTAACTCATTATTACCGACGACAACATAAACATAATATAACAACATAACATAATGATTTTTCCTGTCAACAGACTTGGTAGATTAGAAGACTTGTGTCTTGTATATAACAAAGGCATATTGATGCCTTACAACACAATCATAATCAGCGAATGATCTATGCATATATGCGATCTGCCATTAGCAAATTTGTGACTTTGCTTGGTGAATATAACAAACTTGTTATCCACAGCCTAACATCAGCGATCAATGGCAAATATACCTTGCACTTCAGTGAACATCATTAGCAGCACATCGAACACCATTAGAGGCACAATGAACATATTCCAAGGACAGCGAACCAGTTCAAGAGATAGCGAATCCACTCAGGGGCAGCAGGCACTCCAGTATCAGCGAACTGTGTTTATATCCTTCGTGATCAGCAGATAAGTTCATCACACTGTTGTGCCCTAGCTTGGTTTCATCTATGCATATATATTGTTGTTCTGAGTGTAAAGATACCTACAGATTATTGCTAATAAAGATTTGAGAAGTGTTGCTGGGATTTTCACCTCCAAGAGGGAGGTTTTCCCAGGGTATTTGTGTGTCATGTGTTGATTTTGTGTTTGTCTATCTTGCAATCTGATTTTCTGCTTCTTAATGCTTATCTGGTTACTAAAATTTAACACACCTAGATCGGAATCAGTAAAACCTTTTAAAGTAAAATCAGAATTTGCATCATAAAACAAACCTACATTAATAGTTCCTTTAATATATCTTAAAATTCTTTTAGCAACTTTAAAGTGTGTTTGTTGAGGTTTAGACATGAATCTTGAAACCAAACCAACGCTATAAGCAATATCTGGCCTAGTAAGAGTTAAATAATTCAAACTTCCAACTAATTGTCTATACAAAGTAGGATCAACAAGTGGAGTTTGCATATCAAGCATTAACTTAGTGCCTAATTCAATAGGAATTGAAACATGGTTAGCATCATTCATTTTAAACTTGTCTAAAAGATCTTGAGCATATTTACTTTGAGATAGAAAAATACCATTACTTGTGTGCTGTCCCGGTATTTGATGAAGCCAGGGCTGAAATTGACGATCAAGTGAGCTCCATAGAGCAGCCACAAGCCGAGGAGCAGTTTGCAGCAGACCCGTCGATGGATGATGCAGTCCAAGAATCCGTCAAGGACATTTTTAAGGATCAATCGATCAAGGAGTCCCTGCTGTTTTAAGACATGCTGACAGAGGTGTATAAAGACACGTTGTTCATACAATCTGAAGATGCACCGATAGATGATGCACCCCTCTTTCCTGAGTTTGACTTCGGTTTTGAGATCGATTTTCAGCCGGTACCACCCGACAAAGAATTTGATGCTGATTTGCATGAACCGGACGCAAGTGAGATGTTGCACCACCAGTTGCGACCTCCTAAGGCTGCTGAAAATCTTCTCCTGCATGACACTCTGCATGACCCAGAATCACACCAGGTTGTTTCTTTCCCTCCTACTGTTAATTCTGAAAAATTTTCGTTTGATTTTGAAAATTCTGGGAAAACAACCTGTAAATGGATTAACCACGGACCTAATGAACTCCCTCAACTGATAATCCTTCCTGGTGTCCTGTTAAACCTGAGAGTGGCCAACTGAAAATTTTCTTTTCAGAATTCAAAGACAAACAAGCCAAAATGAGAACTGTCCCCACTGCCTTGTTACTGCTGCACATATTGGGAAATGACCCTAGGTTAGGAACGCATGCGTATAGTCCACATTTTGTACAGTCGCTTTCTCCTTGTACATAGCTAGTTTAGGTTTTGTTTTTTGTTTTAGAATAGTTTGTTTTCTGTTTTTAGTCTAGTTTCCTTGTTTTTCTGCTTTAGTTTCGTTTGCTTTCCGTAGTGTAAGTGTTCTTCCGGAAGGGCCAGTCTCCCTGTCAGTTTTTGCAAGGGGTATGTTTTCTTTTCCCAGAATTGGTGTGCGAAGTCAGGAAGTTTTTTTTGGCTCATTTCTTGGATGCCGACTTTGGTAAAGCGCCTAATTGACGGTTGCCCCCGTAGTCAGTTCATTTGATTTAAGGCTTAGTCATTCTAAAAATTTAGTTGCTTATTGCGTCTTGTCGCCAACGTTGTGATCACTGCACATTTAAACGCTTAAAATCGTTTAAGTCTGTCGTTTTATCAAAGGGAAATCATTGCAAGTAAAAATTGGAAGCTCTGCTTTAGCGACCACTGTAACGCTCAATGCCACGTAGGCTTCATTGCTTACCAGCCAATGTGAAAAGGTGAAAGAAATAAGAGAAAAATCAAAAGAAAAGAAATTGAAAAGAAAAGGAATATCAAATTGCTTGGCTTTGGGAATGCAGACACCTCTGCTGGGATTCAAAAAGAAAATTTACCGGAAACAGAGCAATCTCTGTGAGCTTACAGGCGATAACCTCGTCGATGCTATGGACGCTCCTTGGCAGCGAGGCAATATCCAAGTTGCTTTTGAAGTTAGACTCGTCCCACATAGCTTGTCTTGATTGAACAATGATATCTCAACTTTCTTTAAGAAGGAATGAAATTCATTGCACACACTTGATTTTCAAAGTTGGTGACTTGATTCGGTTTGCGACTTCATTTTTACTTTGTGTCTGTCTTTCGTCATTTAGGTTGTTTTGTGGGGTATATACCAGAGATTTTGGGGTTCGATTCGGATAGGCATCCTTGAAATTTTGAGGAACATTTCCCAGCCGAGTCGCCATTTGTTGTGCTCGCACATACACCCCATCTTTGTGACAGGGGACCCCCGTCTTTTTTTTTTCTGCGGAAATCCCCCCCTCAACTTCTGTTGTTGCCTTCAACCTGAAATTGCATTAGTCAGAAAACCAAAACCGCGTCAGAGGTGAACAAAGAAAATTCGTGCAAAATCTCCTTCAAATCTGAAATTCATTTTCAAACTCGTAGAGCCCTCTTGTGAGCCGAAATTGAAGGATGAGGAGAAAATCACACATTCTGGCCATTCGGGCCGAAGAATTCATTCAAGGAACAAATCACACTAAGCAACCATTCAACCTGAAATGCAAGCAAAAGTCTCACAAAACGTTGTTTTAGGCCGAAAAAGACTCCAGGGTAAATCTCGCAAAAAGACCAATCAGGGCGAGAAAGTTCGATTGCGCAAAGACCCATAATGGCCCGAAAATCTCATTAAACCTGCTAAAAAACCAAAGAAGGGCAAAGTTTAAAAATCGAGCAGAATAGTCCAATGAGCCGAAAAAGGTTTTAAGTTGCATTTTAAACTTACAAGCGGAAATGCAGTGAAGGATTTAAATCGCGCAAAGTCCTTAAAAACCCAGAAGATAAAATTCGCGCAATACAGTGATTCAGGCCGTGTTGCCCTCATATTTGGCATACCTATTATTTGAATTTCAAATTCTTCCCAAGGTTGGAAAAAGGTCCAATGAGTGTTTACGCGTTAGTAATGAGCGCGTTGTCCAAGGTCATTACTAGTCAACATCTGAAAAATGGAATTTTTTTGAGAATTACCACAAATTGAAGGAAACCAGTTGATAGTCGGGATCTAAACATCATTTTGTATCACATGTCCAACTTTCACCTGAACCCAGTTCATACTTTGTCATATTTTAAACTTTCAATTTTTGGTGTCCATTGCCCCAAAATGATTAAAATATCTCATCCTAGGATTTGTCATGAGGTGTAAATAATTGTGTGGACCTATTTCCCTACCATTGACGCTTGTTTCAAATCTCAAGACCGAACTCCCTACCGTTTGAAAGTTATGTCATTTTTCACCAGCCAAAGCAATAAATTTAAAATATTTAAATTATTTCTCAAATAATAATTTAATATTTTAAATTATTTTAATATGTCTGGTCGTTTGCGATTAAAAAGTTGTTCAAAAGCATCGGTTGCACTCTTCCTTGTTTCCTCTTTGTGATCAATGGTTTCTAAGGTCTAAAGGAGATAGTTCGTGAAGCAGAAGGTTAGAAATGATCACTTTTTGAGCATTCTTAACCTCATTTCTTAACCTTTTGTCAAGAAGGTTAGAGATGCTCACTTTTTGAGCATTTCTAACCAATATTTCTAACCTCTCACAACACAAAAAAAAAAAAAAAAGGTTAAGAATGCTCAAAAAGTGAGCATTCCTAACCTCATTTCTTAACCTCGCGGGCCCCACTTTGTCAAGAAGGTTAGAAATGCTCACTTTTTGAGCATTCTTAACCTCTTATAATTGCAGAATGGAAGCACAGACATGCCGCGAATTCTGGATATGAATGCAAAAGTATGAGAGGTGTAGTCAGGGCGCATGAATTGTTTGCACACAATGAAGATTTGTAGAGATTTGTTTGATGAATTCAACCTCTCAGCCTCACACAATATCTTTTCCTTGCCGGATAAAGATAGATGAACTGCATCGAATCACATCAGAGGTTGCAATTAATAAAGTTTCAATGCATATGTTTGCAGAATATGGTAAGTGTAAACAAGCCATACATCGCAGAGAAAATGGAGGAGAGACAATTGAAATGATTGCCAGATATGCACCGCACTGTCTAAGTCACTTGTCAAAGCGTAAAAGTTAGAATGGTTTGGAAGCTAATAGATGTAACCACTTTGGTAGTCTTGCGTGCAAAATGAGAAGCAAAAACATCTAGTGAATTGTCCAATGAAATGCCTTAAGGAGATGTCACCTTGCCACGTGATGCAGGCACTGCAGAATTAACGCCAAATAAATCTGTTGCAACCTCCATTCTCCCCACCGGCTGGTCACATTTCATGCCATATATGATGCTGGAAGTGAATGTTTAAATAATGCATGCGAAGTGTTTGATATAATACCTCGTGAAATGCCATAAGTTGAAGGTTAAAACAAGCAAGTGAAGTATTTGACAAAATCCCTCAAAGAAACGTGGTCTTGTGGTATATATTGAAGATGCTTTCGAAACTATCCAGCATCCTCCTTGCCAACGATAAAGTGGAAGCTTCGAACTAGGAGGGAAAGATATGCACGCAGTATGGCTGGCTGTTGCACACAGGTAAAAAAAGGTTTAATGAAATACTGTTAAGTGGCAGCAGTGACTGGAGCAACCAACCGCAGTTTTAACAAATCATTGGTGGTCATTTTGCCGCAAATCAACAAGGAAGTCAAATCACGGTTTAAGTAAAGCTATGAACACTCAGCAAAACGTGGAGAATAAAGGAATTGTTTAAGGCGTTGTAGTTACAGCTATTCTGGTAGATGATGTTGCAAATCATGGGAGTTCACACAAGACAAATAAACTATATGACATAATGCTCCAAAAATATGTAGTGGCAGGTGTAAACCTGAATTCCACAATTGGTGAATGGCGGTTTGTTAAAGCATGCTTATAATCGCAACCATTCTGGTACTCATGAATGCAGAATGAAATGCATAGTTTGGGTTAGTGTATAATCCGTAGAGTTCAAAGGAGGGAGGTCGCAACTACTCATATACATGATTGCAGAGAATTTTGAATCAAGGTTATAGACATTCATCAGAGTATAAGGATGAAATTATTTATCCTGATGTCATGATTGCAGTTGTTTCAGAGGATTTGAATGTCGTTCAGGACAAAGAATAGAGTGTAAATTGTTTTGGCAAAGTCGCGGATGTTCGTTAAAATAGGATTGTGAGGGCGTCATTTTTTATTTTGGCATAATGAAATACAAGTTCTATAGCCCCGATTATGCTCCCATTCTTAAATGTTCACTTTCAGATATTGGGGATACCAAGTTGGGAAATGTAAGTCTTGCAGACTTCTGGAAAACAATGGAAAGGGAAGATAAAACTTTGATAGCTCAGAGATTATTAGACAGTGGATTAGCTCACGCAGCAGGATATCCCACATCAGTGCAATGTTCAGAATTAGTTCTCGAATGCATGAAAGCATTTAATCTAGATACAAAAGAAATTAGGACGGTAGAAGGTAACGTGGTCGCCAAACTTGATCCAGTTTCCATTGCTATAATTTTCAGGTTACCTTTCAGAGATCAGTTCATGGAGGTAAACAGGGAATATGCAGAAAGTTATTTTATCAATAATGAAACCCAGTGTTTGAATAACATAGCCAGAAAGTGGTTAGCAAAACCAAGGAAAGGAAAAACACAGCTTCCTAAAATAATTCACAGGTCTCTGCTGATGGAAGATATCGCTAATATGGTTATTTTCTTGAATCGAGTCACAGGAAATGAAGACTCAAATGACTTGGAAGGATGGATGTTCTTATTCATTAATATCATATGTGAGGGCATACAATTTATTAATTGGGCCGAGACTCAGTGTTGTTTCAGTTGCCTTAGAGGCTTGTGACATACCTTCATATTTTCGGGATTTGGTTAATATTCAAGATAACCAAGCAACTGCCAAACTAAAAATGAATAATGTGATTATTCCCAGGTACAAGTTCATGGTGGACGCACTCAAAGCATACAAGTCATTCAAGGCCAAAGCACCAATTCAACAGAAGCAAATAATCAGCTACAATGCTTTTCGAGGTATCAAAAAGCAACACCATGTTCACATCTTTGTATATTTTATTTTGTTATGTGATACCTGGTTAGTCCCTAGTTTATTGCTGGTTTCATTGTGTATGTTGTGATTTTCCATAGCATAGAGTCAAGGTTAATAGGTTGACTATTTCTGCGCATAAATATGCTAGTTATTAACTCATTGTAATTTGCGCAGAAATGAGTTAGTTGCTAACTCAGAATCAAGTTAGTTATGAGGTAGTTATTTTGAAAGACTATAAATGTTAGAAAAGTAGATGAAAGAAGGACTTTTTGCATTTTATGATTTTGGGATAGCTAAAATTTTGGATTGTATTATTTCATCATTTTTGAATACAAGGCAAATTGGGAGTGCTCCTATGATTGTTAAGTGTTCATTTGCTTGATGTTATGTGATTATCGTATGATATTGCAATAGCAAGCCTGCAAATTACTTTCCCAGTTTCATGAAGACAATGGTCATATAATGTTACAAATTTCTTTGGTATCTCGGAAATATATAAACGTTATGCAAATTAAATGTTTTGTATCACTCTCTCCTCATGCACAGTCTAGAGTGGATAGTGACAAGTTTAAAAGTCGATGGAATCCAAGTGGCAATTGTATGTTTGTTGTGAAGATTCCCTCTAAATCCATTCGTAGTTATTCTTTGTTTTCATTTGCAAGGTTAATTATTCTTAAAAATATAAATACCCCTATCATACGAGGGAGTAGCCCCTCTCAAACGCGGAGGAAGATCGTGTAATGTCCCCTTTTCTAGGTGACATGAGATGAGCAGGTCAATGACATGGTTAGGGGACTCATTCTGAGAGTCATGGAGCTTTGCAGGGGCTCTGTGAGCCGTTTTGGACCTTCAGACGACAGTTCCTACATTTTAGGGAGGTTTCCTATTTTTTAGGGAGAACTGGCAGTTGACTGAATGACCTCTTGGGGGACCAAGGAGTAGAGCAGGATCCTTTTGAGCAGTTACAGGTGTTTGGAGAGAGGTTCCTACTTTTTAGGGCGATTCCCTACTTTTTAGGAGATTGTGGCAGTTTCCACATTTGAGGTTCCACGGGACCATACCATGGTTTCAGTTTCAGGAAGATTGGGTGTGTTTCCTAGTTTCTAGGAGCATCCCCAGATTTTAGGGATGGGACTGCCAGTTGGCCCATCTTGTCTGGCATCAGTCACAGACAGGTGATAAAGTCAGATTCATGTTTGGTTGGTTATTTTGGGCTATTATTGGATTTATGGAAATATTTTAATATATTTAAATATTTCCTAAGTTAGCGATTAAATAAATTAAAATAAGGCTATATATTTCCTAAGTTAGCGATTAAATAAATTAAAATAAGGCTATGTATATAGCCATTTCGGAGTAATAAGGGGTTTTTGGCTTCATCTGGTTTGATATGCCTATGTGTTATAGCTCGTTGGAAAGGTCTTGAATTTTGCTACATGATTCTCACCTCCCGGAGTCTTTTTGGATGCTTGAAGCTATTTATTCGCAATAAAGTGATATTTTTCTATAGTTTGACGCCATAATTGGGAAAGTGTCACTTTAATTATAAAGCGCAAGCTTTATTATTCTTTAGGGTTCGACTTGCAAAGGGAAAGGAGTTATAAGGAGATGAAAACCTAATTGATAGCATCTTTGATCATTTTGAAACTTGCGAATTTGGGAATTGCTCTGGAAGAGTGATTTTGGTCTGGGACGCAAACCCCAGGTCTGAGCTTGTTGGGACATAGCCCTCAGTAGGAGTTGACAGTGGATTTATCCAAGATTGCACAGAGATTGTCAGAGGTAGAAGACACATGTTCTTGTCCTGATGATTCAGCGTGCATATTGGGGGTTTCAATAGGGCAGCTGGTCTATTTCGGCTGGCACGTGATTTGCAGCAGCTTCCACGCCTCCTTTGCAACCACGCCTTGTTTGTATGTTGGCTTGAAGGGTTGTATTCAGCTTATTTAGTCTTCCTTGTTCGTTGCCAATAATATTCCTCCATCTGGCATCAATCCAGATTGAGAACAACTCAAATAAATGTATGGATTCTTGCTGAATACAAAACTAGGTTATTTGCCTAGTATGATTTGCAGTATTTTCAGATTGCTTAAGTGTTCTTACATATGAACATTGTTTACTGTTTTATTTCATAGTTGTTGCTGTTTATCAATTGCTTTAATTATAACATCAAAACCCGAAAAGAAACAATCCCTTTCTGCAACTTCTGTCTATTCTATAAGATCATTGAAAAATTAGAAAATATAGTATGTTTAATTAAGAATTTACAGCAGCAACAGCAAAAGGATCCATTTGGGATCTTTCAGTGGTATCAGAGCCTAATCCTGCTAGCCTGTGGGGTGGTAATTGCATTCACTTGGTGTTATTGGATTTGGTTTTCAGTTGGACATAAAAAGAATCATCATGACAGGGTTATGTAGAAATAAACAAGCAGGAAGAGAATTTGATCAAACACCTTCAAAGGGTTCAAGACACACTAGAGGTAGAACTACATCTAAAAGTACAAGGAGGCCCCCTGTTAAAACATTCAATGATACAGTCATAAGCAACTATCATGGGTATTGCTCCCTTCCAAAAAAGCTACAAGATATGCTTACCTTCACCCAATTTATGGGTATTCCAAATGAAGCTGAAGATGCTATGAATTCATATCAGCTGCAAATAAAAAGAGAAGAACCGATTGACTCATCCATAAATGAGGTTTGTAAAAATCTCTATGAGGAATTTGATGAACATGCTACAAGGGATGAAGTGGTACCTATGAATGTTGAAAACATGTCACAAAGGTATGGCAACCATTCTGATTTTTATAACAGAAGTCCTTCATATGAACACAATGATGATTCAAAGGTCATGGCACATGAGGAGGAAGTTGTAGGAGGGATTCCTACTGTTGGCACGCAATATATGAGTGTTAAACAAGAGGGATGCAAGGGGAAAACAAGCCATAGCAGCCCTGACTTTTATGACAGCAGTCTTGCTACTGTAATCAAGATTCCGATGCTTTGGTGCATTAGGATGATGGTTGTGAGGGGTCTTCTCATGCAAACACTCATTGTTTGGGTGTTACTGATGCTTTTGATATTGAAGATACATGTCATAATGAGTCTGATTTTTCAAATCAGACCTTAGAAGATGGGAACAAAACAGAAAATGTGCCTAATGGTGATGGTTCCGAGGAGAGTTTGACGGATGTGTGTGAGTCTATCTTGATAGGGGAGGTGTATGTTGAACTTGGCAAATCAGCAGCCTCTAGCAAGTCATTCGAGCCACCCCACGAGGTTCATAACAAAAGTGATATAACTTCACTTCCTCAAGATATGGCAGCCTTTGGTCAAGAAGAGAATAATGATTTGCATTCTAGACTTGAAGGTACACATGGTGCAATCATGAGTTATGATAATGTGAATAATACAATCCATCATAAATCAGATTTTGTGCATTTTGGGACAGCTGATATAGAACAATCTCAGAGGATGAATGAAGGATGGTTGGCAAGAGCCAAACATGCCAAGTTGATAGCTCATCAGGCCAAGCTTCAACTTCAGCACATTCATGATACTCATCACCATATTGGTGAGGAACAAGAGCTATCTAATTCTGATTTTTCAGCTGATATTGGTTATTTTTTTCATGGCGGTGATGGAATTGATAATGAGGTTCATAGTGGACCAGCCACTAATGAGTTATCCTTATTGGCATAGGTGTTCGCAATGCGCCTTTGATTTTGTCACCTCTTTCATATGATAAGGCAGCGTTGTACTTATTGATTGGTGACTCAGTTTTCTTAGATTTGACAGTCGGCTATGAAGATCAACATGTAGGGGACTTTATTTGTTACATGGCTCAACAAAACATTTACTTAGCAACCTTTGATGAAGGCACATTAATTTGTGGAAATATAGGTAAAGTTACAATAACTGTCTGGAGGTCTTGGAAAAGTATTCAACACATTTTACTTGTTGGAAATTGGCTCATTGATGGATTCATATCAGCATTGATGGTTGGTAGTACTTGTGGCTTCAATTGGAGTGAAGTTCTTAGTTGGTTAGATGATGTTCAGGTTCACAATAGCAATATAATGAGTATTGACATGATGGATGGATATGACAGTGCAAAGATTTTGGATCCTGGTATTGACATGTGTGGTGTATTTCTTCAGTGGATCCATGATGAGTTGTTTCACTTTGGGTATACAAATGTTTATATCAGAGTAGCGCAGCGGTTGGGTGAAGCAACGTTTATCAGATTGATATGGGATCCAGTGAATTGGTTTTCAGTGTGTAGGTGCAGATTGCTTGAGGGCAAGCAATCTTCGGGAAGGGAAGATTGTAATGTCCCCTTTTCTAGGTGACATGAGATGAGCAGGGGTTGACCTACCATTCGAGTTCCCGTAGGTCAATGACATGGTTAGGGAACTCATTCTGAGGGTCATGGAGCTTTGCAGGGGCTCTGTGAGCCGTTTTGGACCTTCAGACGACAGTTCCTACATTTTAGGGATGTCTCCTATTTTTTAGGGAGAACTGGTAGTTGACTGAATGACCACCAGGGGGACCAAGGAGTAGAGAAGGATCCTTTTGAGTAGTTACAGGTGTTCGGAGAGAGGTTCCTACTTTTTAGGGCGATTCCCTACTTTTTAGGAGGTTGTGGCAGTTTCCATATTTGAGGCTCCACGGGACCATACCATGGTTTCAATTTCAGGAAGATTGGGTGTGTTTCCTAGTTTCTAGGAGCATCCCTAGATTTTAGGGATGGGACTGCCAATTGGCCCATCTTGTCGGGCATCAGTCACAGACAGGTGGCAAAGTCAGATTCATGTTTGGTTGGTTATTTTGGGCTATTATTGGATTTATGGAAATATTTTAATATATTTAAATATTTCCTAAGTTAGTGATTAAATAAATTAAAATAAGGCTATGTATATAGCCATTTTGGAGTAATAAGGGGTTTTTGGCTTCATCTGGTTTGATATGCCTATGTGTTATAGCTCATTGGAAAGGTCTTGAACTTTGCTACATGATTCTCACCTCCTGGAGTCTTTTTGGATGCTTGAAGCTATTTATTCGCAATAAAGTGATATTTTTCTATAGTTTGACGCCATAATTGGGAAAGCGTCACTTTAATTATAAAGCGCAAGCTTTATTATTCTTTAGGGTTCGACTTGCAAAGGGAAAGGAGTTATAAGGAGATGAAAACCTAATTGATAGCATCTTTGATCATTTTGAAACTTGTGAATTTGGGAATTGCTTTGGAAGAGTGATTTTGGTCTGGGACGCAAACCCCAAGTTTGAGCTTGCTGGGACGTAGCCCTCAGCAGGAGTTGACAGTGGATTTATCCAGGATTGCACAGAGATTGTCAAAGGTAGAAGACACATCTTCTTGTCCTGAAGATTCAGCATGCATATTGGGGGTTTCAATAGGGCGGCTGGTCTATTTCAGTTGGCACGTGATTTGCAGCAGCTTCCACGCCTCCTTTGCAACCACGCCTTGTTTGTATGTTGGCTTGAAGGTTTGTATTCAGCTTATTTGGTCTTCCTTGTTCGTTGCCAGTAACTTTCCTCCATCTGGCATCAATCTAGATTGAGAATAGCTCCAAATAAATGTATGGATTCTTGCTGAATCCAAAACTAGGTTATTTGCCTGGTATGATTTGCAGTATTTTCAGATTGCTTAAGTGTTCTTACATATGAACATTGTTTACTGTTTTATTTCACAGTTGTTTCTATTTATCAATTACTTTACTTATAACATCAAAACCAAAAAGAAACAATCCCTTTCTGCAACTTTTGTCTATTCTATAAGATCACCGGAAAATTACAAAAATATAGTATGTTTAATTAAGAATTTACAGCAGCAATAGCAAAAGGATCCATTTGGGATCTTTCAAATCGTGTTCCACAGAACGATCTCTGCAACTGTTGGGAACTTTTTGTCACTCCTCCATTGGGCACATAGTAAAAGATTTTGAAGTGACAAATCTGTTTACCAACAGGCCGAAACAAGAAAGATGTTAAGAATAAAATCTCTCAAAGCGTCTAAAGCTCAGGAAATCTCCTAATGACCCAAAAACCACTCAGTATAGGGGGGCGAACTGTCAGCAAAAATGGCTCATTTCTCTGCTTATAACATCCAAAATATCCCAATATCCCAACAAAGACAAAATTGCGTATTCACGGTTAAATAGCTGAAGTCCCGAGCATAGTGAAGATCGCACAAACACAATATTTCGCTCGAAAGTCATTTAAAGTGCAAATTTGCATAAGATAGTTCAAATAGCCGAAAATGACAAAAGGAAGTCTTAAGAATCGAAAACGTTAAGGTAAAAATCGGCCTTTAAGGCCGAAATGAGAGAAATCGCGTTTCCTTCATAGGCTGAAGTTGGCTTTCAAAGTTCCTAAGTAGGCCGAAAAACAAAGTAAAGCTCACAAATCGGCCTGAAAGGCCGAAATGTGAGGTAAGGCTCTCAAAAAGGGTCATTTGGCTGAAATTCAAAAGCAACTTTCAAAATCGTCTTGAATACACGAAAATGGCTAAGGAATGTAAGATCGCGCATAATCCTCTTTCAAGCCGACAATCTCAAAACACACAAAATTCTCTCTCACAGGCCCGAAAATCTTAAGACGAAATCGTTCATCTCAAAATCATTTTTCGAAGCCGAAAATCAAGCTCTCAAAAAACCTTAATAGGCCAAAAATGGTGAAAAAACACAGTTGCGCGAAAACATCTCCAAAATCACATAGTTCATATAAAATCCCGAATTTCATAGAGTGAGGTAGAAGGCTAAAATCGCTTAGAAGATTAAAATTGGCCGAAAATGGTAACAAGAGGCCAAAGTGTGCAAATTCCCCTCATAGGCCGAAAATCTCCAGAGTCGCAAAATAATGTTTCGGGTTGACAAACTTAGGGCAAAAGGTTTAGATCGTGCAAAAGCGGAAAGTGCCCGAAGTTTGTAAATGAGAGGGCGATATCAAAAAACGTATTAAATCGCACAAGTAACCCATAGAGCCCTAATTTCATTAAGGAGATAGGGGTGTTTTACAAATTCGGCGATTTAACACATATTACAAGACTCCAGTCGCCCAAACAGGGAATCATGTATTTCCACTTGAAAGGCCGAACTTTATAAAACACTTGGAGTGATCGAATCTTAGGAGAAAGGTACTTTAAGTTTGAAAATTGCCAACCAAAAGGTCATAGAAAAATTGTTAAGTTGGTCGAAGTTGCGAATAGGGAGGTATCAGGATGGGTTAATATAAAAGCTCGCATTTTTATCAATTGGCCGAATTTAAACAAGGGGTCGTTTTCTTTTTAAAATCTTCAAACCTTAATTTCGCAAAGGTAGTAATATTGTTTTAAATGCAAGCATCCTTCGCCTTCGCCAACCAAAGCCCCACGTTAAATAAAATTTAATATTTGTCAAATTAATTTAATTAATTTTTCAAATTGATTGATTAAAGGTGAAATTGATTGTTCGCAAGACAAAGTCGCTGAAAAAACCAGGAGAAAGCCTGAAACGCAAATCGAAGAAGGATCGCGATCAAAGATGGAAGTGAAGATGCAAGAACGCGTTGCGGATCGCGAGATCAGAACCAAGCATTGGGATGCACCCCACTACCTGAACCACAAGTTGAAGTCCACCACCGGGACCAAAGACTGAAGAACATTCAAAATGTTACCAAATTAAGCATTCTCGAGAAATACACAGCTAGATTTAATTCCAAAAATTTGGTTTTGAAAAACTGAAATTGTTTAAATGTAAAGTTGTCTGTGGGTCCCACTCAAGATATTTTGAAGCAAAGTGGAACACAGGTCAGTTATGTGTATCTGCCAAATTGACTGAATTAAAGCCAAACAGTTGTCAGTAGTTGAGATAGTGGTTGAAGGGATAACTAAGAATTAAGTGGGTATGGGCAGCCTTATTTTGTGGAATAAATCAGGACCCTTGGATGTAGTCCATCCTGGCCACCAGTTCAAATTGTAAATCTATAAAATGCAGAGGCCTTTCTTTTGTAAAGGGTTAGTTAGTTAGACTCTAGTTAGAGATTTTTGTTAGACCCTAGTTAGGCTTTTAGATTTCAGTTAGAATAGGTTAAATTTTAGTGGTAGCATAGAGATGTTGCAGAAATTGTTGTAATAGGTAGCTGGAATCAATATATAGACATTGATTTGGTATTTTTCATCTTGTTTTTTTCTATTTGCATGGTTTCTTTCAGCAATTTAGATAGATCTTTCTTTTAGGTGTGCAGGTATTTGATGGATTCAGGCTCATACCATTGAGGATATACTTATTTTATATTCTTGTGTATGGTTAGTTTGAGCCTTTAATTGCGTTTAGTTCAATTGCAGGTGTTCGTCTCAGTTGCGCTAGAATTGGGTGCTTAGCCATGCATATGCAATTTGAAAATCTTCCAAGTCCCTTTGAAGATTGCATCGTTCCTGCGAGGTTGTGAGCCATTTTGGCCAAGTAGGGATTGGCTATGTTGAAGCCGTCTACCCGCATACTAGCCTGGCTAATCTTAGGTTTCCTAAACCCTTCTCTTTGCTTTTTATTTCGTAGTTTGAGAATCCCAGCGGACTAGCTTGTTGTAAAACGTAAGTCCCCTTGTGCTTCCAGCAAAACACATCGACTGTTGAGTTATCCTGCAGTCAAGAACTGATATTTGGAACCTTGAGGTTGTCCCCGCATGATCAAACCAAACAGAATTAGGGCTTCCTTATACAAGAGGGGATAGGATACTCGGCAAGATCATTCTATTATGTGTTGGCCGGATAGAGTTGCAGCAATGCGACTTTAGCCACGTCAACAGAATTGGCGCTAGGAGGGCTGGTATGATGAATGTCTAAACAGCTAAATCCAGACCATATCGGTCCATATTTGCAAGTAACCTTATAGTGTTTTTACCCTCCTTCGCGCTCAACAGAATTGGTGTTAGACGGAGGGCCCTGTCAAGTTCCTTGTAGCAAGTTGAGTTTATCATACCCTTCCAATGCTATATTTGGGATATGCAAGATCCCCGTTAAACCAGAAAAACCAAAAAATTAGAAAATCTGAAAATAGCAAAAAAATAAAAATAAAAATTTCTGAGTCGGTATGTTTAGTCAGCTGCTTCATGAAGACTGTCCGCAGTGTGACATTTTCCAAATCCAGCAAAGGCTGAGTCTGGAGCTATATCGTAGGCAGCTGTTCGAGTTCGCATTTGCAGGACATTGCAGGATTCATGGCACCACAGAGCACGATGAGTTGAGTTGCTTGACATTTTTGTCAAGAGTCGAGTCAGCATTACAGGGGTAGATATTTTTCTGGGATATCCACAAACCAGAGGAGCTCGTACAACCGGATATCCCTAGTCCTCTATCCTGCATTGATGAGTTTACAAGATTTAAGGATCGGATTGAGAACCAATTTGGTCTCGAGGAGGAGTCGTGCTTGGAGAGCGTGCTGTCACCTCGGTGGTGCAGAATTCACCGCACCCCACACTCAGAATTCACTTGCTTGCTATGCATGGAGGCAGTCAGTGAAGTTAAAACCCAGTTTGGACTGCTGGAAGAACCAGAGGAGACCATCACCAACAAAGTGTGGAGTGCCTACCTTGCTACAAATGAGTATAGACGGATGCAAAATCAATGCAGAGCCACACTCCCTGATGATGAAAGGATGGAGTTGCCAATTGTTGAGCAAGATGAACCAGTCAATCAGATTGTGGCAGCGAATGACTTTGCTATCCTTGCACCAAAAGAGGATGTGACAACAGATGACTGTGCTGTCCCGGTACTTGATGAAGCCAGGGTTGAAGATGACGATCGAGTGAGCTCCATAGAGCAGCCACAAGCTGAGGAGCAGTATGCAGCAGATCCGTCGATAGATGATACAGTCCAAGAATCCGTGAAGGACATTTTTAAGGATCAATCGATCAAGGAGTCCCTGTTGTTTGAAGACATGCTGACAGGGGTGTATAAAGACACATTGTTCATACAATTCAAAGATGCAGCGACAGATGATGCACCCCTCTTTCTTGAGTTCGAGTTCAGTTTTGATATTGATTTTCAGCCTGTACCACCCGACAAAGAATTTGATGTTGATTTGCATGAACCGAACGCAAGTGAGATGCTGCACCACCAGTTGCGACCTCCTGAGGCCGCTGAAGATCTTCTCCCGCATGACACTCCCCATGACTCAGAATCACACCAGGTTGTTTCTTTCCCTCCTATTGTTAATTCTGAAAATTTTCCGTTTGATTTTGAATATTCTGGGAAAACAACCTGTAAACGGATTAACCACGGACCTAATGAACTCCCTCAACTGATAATCCTTCCTAGTGTCTTGGTTAAACCTGAGAGTGGCCAACTGAAAATTTTCTTTTCAGAATTCAAAGACAAACAAGCCAAAATGAGAATTGTCCCCACTGCCCTGTTACTGCTGCACATATTGGGAAATCACGTTGGGTCGGGAACGCATGCGTATAGTCCACATTTTGTACAGTCGGTTTCTCCTTGTACATAGCTAGTTTAGGTTTTGTTTTTTGTTTTAGAATAGTTTGTTTTCTATTTTTTTGTCTAGTTTCCCTGTTTTTCTGCTTTAGTTTCGTTTGCTTTCCGTAGTGTAGGTGTCCTTTCGGAAGGGGTAGTCTCCCTGTCAGTTTTTGCAAGGGGTATGTTTTCTTTTCCTAGCATTGGTGTGCGAAGTTGGGAAGTTTTTCCGGCTCATTTCTTGGATGTCGACTTTGGTAGAGCGCCTAATTGACGGTTGCCCCCGTAGTCGGTTCATTTGATTTAAGGCTTAGTCATTCTAAAAATTTAGTTGCTTACTACGTCTTGTCGCCAACGTTGTGATCATTGCACATTTAAACGTTTAAAATCGTTTAAGTTTGTCATTTTATCAAAGGGAAATCATTGCAAGTAAAAATTTGAAGCTCTGCTTGAGCGACCACTGTAACGCTCAATCCCACGTAGGCTTCATTACTTAAATAAGAGAAAAATCAAAAGAAAAGAAATTGAAAAGCAAAGAAATATCAAATTGTTTGGCTTTGGGAATGTAGACACCTCTGTCGGATTCAAAAAGAAAATTTACCGGAAACAGAGCAATCTCTGTGAGCTTACAGGCGATAACCTCGTCGGCACTATGGACGCTCCCTGGTAGCAAGGCAATATACAAGTTGCTTTTGAAGTTAGACTCGTCCCACATTGCTTGTCTTGATTGAACAATGATATCTCAACTTTCTTTAAGCAGGAATGAACTTCATTGCACACACTTGATTTTCAAAGTTGATGACTTGATTCAGTTTGCGACTTCATTTTTACTTTGTCTGTCTTTCGTCATTTGGGTTGTTTTGTGTGGTATATACCAGAGATTCTGTGATTCGATCCGGATAGTCATCCTTGAAATGTTTAGGAACATTTCCCAGCCGAATCGCCATTTGTTGTGCTCACACATACACCCCGTCTCTATGACAGTGGACCCCCGTCTTTTTTATCTGCCGAAATTGCATAGGTCAGAAAACCAAAATCGCGTTAGTGGTGAACAAAGAAAATTCGCGCAAAATCTCCTTCAAATCCGAAATTCATTTTCAAACTTACAGAGCCCTCTTGTGAGCCGAAATTGAAGGAGAAAATCACACATTCTGGCCATTCAGGCCGAAGAATTTATTCAAGGAACAAATCACACTAAGCAACCATTCAGCCCGAAATGCAAGCAAAAGTCTCACAAAATGTTGTTTTAGGCCGAAAAAGACTCTAGGGTGAATCTCGCAAAAAGACCAATCAAGGCGAGAAAGTTCAATCGCACAAAATAGTCCAATGAGCCGAAAGAGGTTCTAAGTTGCATTTTAAACTTACAAGCCGAAATGCAGTGAAGGATTTAAATCGCGCAAAGTCCTTAAAAAACCAGAAGATGAAATTTTTGCAATACAATGATTCAGGCCGAAAACAAGAAAGACGTTAAGAATAAAATCTCTCAAAGCGTCTAAAGCACACAAAATCTCCTAATGACCCAAAAACCACTCAGTATAGGGGGGCAAACTGTCAGCAAAAATGGCTCATTTCTCTGCTTATAACATCCGAAATATCCCAATATCCCAACAAAGCCAAAATCGCATATTCACAGTTAAATAGCTGAAGTCTCGAGCATAGTGAAGATCGCAGAAACACAACGTTTTGCTCGAAAGTCATTTAAAGTGCAAATTCGCATAAGATAGTTCAAATAGCTGAAAATGACATAAGGAAGTCTTAAGAATCGAAAACATTAAAGCAAAAATCGGCCTTTAAGGCCGAAATGAGACAAATCATGTTTCCTTCATAGGTCGAAGTTGGCTTTCAAAGTTCCTAAGTAGGCCGAAAAACAAAGTAAAGCTCACAAATGGGCCTAAAAGGCCGAAATGTGAGGTAAGGCTCTCAAAAAGGGTCATTTGGCCGAAATTCAAAAGCAACTTTCAAAATCGGCTTGAATACCCGAAAATGGCTAAGGAATGTAAGATCGCGCATAATCCTCTTTCAAGCCGACAATCTCAAAACACACACAATTCTCTCTCATAGGCCCGAAAATCATAAGAAATCGTTCATCTCAAAATTGGTTTTTCAAGCCAAAAATCAAGCTCTCAAAAAACCTTAATAGGTCGAAAATGGTGAAAGAACATAGTCGCGCGGAAACGTCTTCAAAATCGCATAGTTGATATAAAATCCCGAATTTTATAGAGTGAGGTAGAAGGCTAAAATCGTTTAGAAGATTAAAATTGGCCGAAAATTGTAACAAGAGGCCAAAGCATGCAAATTCCCCTCATAGGCCGATAATCTCCAAAGTCGCAAAATAATGTTTCGAGCCGACAAACTTAGGGCAAAAGTTTTAGTTCGTGCAAAAGGGGAAAGTGCCTGAAGTTTGTAAATGAGGGGGTGATATCACACAAGTATTAAATCGCACGAGTAACACATAGAGCCCGAATTTCATTAAGGAGATGGGGGTGTTTTACAAATTCGGCGATTTAACAAATATTACAAGACTCCAATCACCCAAATAGGGAATCATGTATTTCCACTTGAAAGGTCGAACTTTATAAAACACTTGATTGACCGAATCTTAGGAGAAGGGTACTTTAAATTTGAAAATTGCTAACCAAAAGGTCATACAAAACTCTTAACTTGGCCGAAGTTGCGAATAGGGAGGTATCATGACGGGTTAATATAAAAGCTCGCATTTTTATCAGTTGGCCGAATTTAAACAAGGGGTCGTTTTCTTTTTAAAATCTTTAAACCCTAATTTCGCAAATGTTGTGATATTGTTTTAAATGCAAGCATCCTTCGCCTTCGCCAACCAAGGCCCCATGTTAAATAAAATTTAATATTTGTCAAATTAATTTAATCAATTTTTCAAATTGATTGATTAAGGGTGAAATTGATTGTTCGCAGGACAACGTCGCTGAAAAAACCAGGAGAAAGACTAAAACGCAAATCGAAGAAGGATCACGATCAAAGCTGGAAGCGAAGATGCAAGAACGCGCTGCAGATCGCGAGATCAGAACCAAGCATGGGGCTGCGCCCCACTACCTGAACCACAAGTTGAAGTCCACCACTGGGACCAAAGATCGAAGAACATTCAGAATGCTACCAAATTATGCATTCTCGAGAAATGCACAGCTGGATTTAATTCCAGAAATTTGGTTTTGAAAAACTGAAATTGTTTAAATGTAAAGTTGTCTGTGGGTCCCGCTCAAGATATTTTGAAACAAAGTGGAACATAGGTCAGTTATGTCTATTTGCCAAATTGACCGAATTAAAGCCAAACAATTGTTAGTAGTTGAGATAGTGGTTGAAGGGATAACTAAGAATTAAGTGGGTATGGGTTGCCTTATTTTGTGGAATAAATCAGGACCCTTGGATGCAATCCATCCTGGCCACCAGTTCAAATTGTAAATTTATAAAAGGCAGAGGCCTTTCTTTTGTAAAGGGTTAGATAGTTAGAGTCTAGTTAGAGATTTTTGTTAGACCCTAGTTAGGCTGTTAGATTTCTGCTAGAATAAGTTATATTTTAGTGGTAGCATAGAGATGCTACAGAAATTGTTGTAATAGGTAGCTGGAATCAATATATAGACCAAAGTTTAAAAACTCGGACTCGCCACGGACTCGGCAAACCATAAATTTGGACTCGGACTCGGACTCGGACTCGTGAAAGACTTGTGAAAGACTCGGCAAAAAAAAAACCGTAGTTTTACAAAAAAACATAAAGAAATTAATGCATATAGAGAACATAAGAGCCATAATTGAAACATTACACGTCATATGATCTACAAACGCGCAATATTTGAAATTTCATCATTCATACTCAATGACTCATAGTTTCAAACTTTCAACTCTAAAATGTATAATACCAAGATTTCTTCAATGCTAATTATGTTGTTATATGGAGTCCAATCAGACTCGGAGGTTAAATTTTCCCTACTTCCATCAGCGCAATTTCCCCCTATATTTTTTGATGGGGGTTTGGAGGCAGTTGGGGTCAAGGGATCAAGTTGGGGTCATTTTTAAAGCTTGCCTGACCTTTTTTCTGGGTCGCGCGAGTCCTTGGCGAGTCGACTCGTGGCTCCCACAGACTCGCGAGTCTGTGGCGAGTCCACGATTTTTAAAACTATGATATAGACATTGATTTGGTGTTTATCATCTTGTTTTTTTCTGTTTGCATGGTTTCTTTCAGCAATTTAGATAGATCTTTCTTTTAGGTGTGCAGGTATTTGATGGATTCAGGCTCATACCATTGAGGATATACTGATTTTATATTCTTGTGTATGGTTAGTCTGAGCCTTTAATTGCGTTTAGTTCAATTGTAGGGGTTCGTCTGAGCTGCGCCAGAATTGGATGCTTAGCCATGCATTTGCAGTCTGAAAATCTTCCAAGTCCCTTTGAAGATTGCATTGCACCGTTCCTGCGAGGTTGTGAGCCATTCTAGCCAAGCAGGGATTGGTTATGCTGAAGTCGTCTACCCGCATACCAGCCTGGCTAATCTTAGGTTTCCTAAACCCTTCTCTTTGATTTTTATTTCGTAGTTTGAGAATCGCAGCGGACCAGCTTCTTGCAAAACGTAAGTCCCCTTGTGCTCCCAACAAAACACATCGACTGTTGAGTTATCCCGCAGTCAAGAACTGACATTTCGAATCTTGAGGTTGTTCCCCGCATGATCAAACCAAATAGCATTAGGGCTTCCTTATACAAGATAGGATAGGATACTCGGCGAGATCATTCTATTCTGCGTTGGCCGAATAGAGTTGCAACAATGCTACTTTAGCCACATCAACACGCTGGTCAAAGAAATTAGGCTCAAAAAAACACATCAGATTGTTCCAATGAGCATTTGGCATCTTTCAGGATGTCATGCCTTTTTGTCAACAAAGATGTTATTATGATGATATCATATTAAGATGACGATTAGAAGCATTGAGATGAGATTCAAAGTAGTAAGATGAGGATTTGAAGCATGATGATGAAGTGGATATGGTATTGATGTCTTGTGCATGCCATTAGTTGTTTTTCTATTTCTCTTGGTGCTCCTAAGTGAGTAAATGGTGCTTCAAGGATTGTTTAGTCACTATAGATTGATGAAGTGTGAAAATGCAGGAAGGTCTGTTGGAGACTGATTAGAAGAATGCTTTGCATTCCTCCACGTTCGAAGATATGCTCTTGCGATTTGGGATTTAACTTGTTTGTGTTGTGGACATTGCATTGTTATCTTTTCAAGTCACTAGTGTTGTCGTAGATGAGTTTTGGTAAATGAAGTATGTTGGCAAACTGGTTGTTTTTTAGGACTAGTTCGGAAAATGCTCCACATTTCTCCACATTATTGTTTCTACTCTTGCAGCTTGTTGGACTTGCTTATAATATCTGTGTAGTGTCTCAACTCAGATTTCAAGTGATGATGTGAACCACAAGTATAGTTAATAATGTTCTATCTCATGATTGTGTTGTCTAGGGTTTTGAGTACGAAGAATTCTATATTTGTTAAGTTGCACTAGCTTGTTTTGGTATGACAGTGTGAAAGATGTATTTGGGAATGTTGGCATTGATGGAATGTCTCTATGTGGTCCACATGACAATGGTTTATCTTTTTGGTACCGCATTTTTTGAGTTGGTTTTCACAATGAAGTAACAATCGTCAAAAAATAGCAATTATACCCGATTAATCGGGAATCGTCCAGGTCGCCAATTTTTTCCCCCCGATTTTTTGAAAAATCGTGTATTTTTGGTCAACAACTTTCAACAATTTCTTTAGCGTTTAATCATGATTAAACCATCCGATTAATCGGGTATAAAAATTCGTGCCAAAAAAAGCCCTAAAATTGAATGCTAAGACCCAAAAAAAACTTGTGAACTGCCCATATAGCAGCTCATGCGACATTATTTCCACACCTGCTTAGGAAACGACCAAAAATCTTGTGAAAGGAAGGTGTGACGAGTTCCTGCAGGCTGTAAATTTGGCATCGCATATCTGCGAATACCAGGTATTAATCGTATTAATTAGCAAAAAGGAATTCGCATATATTAACTACTCGTATTAGATATACCAGTTGCATCCACAAATTAGATACAATAGGTATTTCATTATATTATAATTGTATTAACTAGCATTTCATTATATTTATTATGTATTTATATATTCAGGAAAAACTATTTGTGGCCAAGTAAATCTTTTTTAAATGTAAATTTTATTGTTTATTATATTTTTATGAAACTGTTTTCAGCTTTTTAAAATTTATTTAATATTTCTTATTACAGTAATTTTTGGTAAATATTTTTTTCTTATTTTAATAATTTAGTTATAATAATATAATATTTACAATTAATAATATTAAATTTAATATTTTAATAAAATATTTTTTGGTCTATTTTATTTGCCCATAATATCTCTATGCTATGGAAATGCCCTTAAATATATAAAAAAAGTAGTTTTTTATTGTTTTTCTACAATTTTTTACCTTTTTTAATAAATCCGATTTTTTCAAAAAATCTTATACTTTTGTTTTGTCGATTAATTCCCCAAACGATTAATGCTTCTTTGGGTTTTTAGAGTGTTTTGTGTTTGTTTGGTAGATTGGGCATTTTCTCTCACTTGTGCTATGCATTTTGGGGTCTCTGCTAGCATTGGAGGTTGTGCTAAGTTGTGTTTGGGCCTTGCTGTATCTTGGTCTAAGCCACATTGTGTAAATTCATTTGGTTGTGTTTTTGGGCGATTGGTTATGTGCTACACGTTATCCTGTTGCCGACTTGGGATGATGTGTGCCAACGTGTTTGATGTTTGGGGCTGCATGGAAAGTGTAATAAGTTGTTTTAGGTCCACTCTATCTCCTAGTTTGGACCGCTTTCATTGCAATATGTATTTGAGGCCAACTTGTTGGGGTCTTTGCCAGTCCCCTATTTTAGCTGACCTAATTTAATGTTTTCCTTGCTTGCGGATGGTATATATAGAAGATCATATCAATTGTAAGTGTGAGGAATGTGAGAGATACGAAGTTGAGGCAGTAAAAAAGTGTGGTGTAAGTAGCCAAATTGCTTAATGGTTGCTTGAGGCAACATGTCAAGAGCACCTACATTCTAACGAGACTGTTGTAGGCTATTAGCTAAAGTCTTATTCTTTGTAAGTCAAATCTTCATTGTATCCTGCTTTGAGATAGTGAATATGTCAGCAAGTCCTTTGTATCTTTCTTGGAGGTAGCGAACTTCCTCAACAAGTCCTTTTTGGGAGAAGTGTGCTTCCTTAGGCAATGAGCCTTAAAACAAATTGTAATTCTTGTTCATATATATTGTGAGATAGCTCTCACCGTGGTTTTTACCTTGTTAGTCTTTTCCACGTAAATCTGGTGTTCTCTTGTGCATTGTTGCTAATATGTTTAAGGATTTTGAATTTGAATTATGCTAAAGGATTTAAGTTTTAAGGATACCGATTCACCCCCCTCCCCTCTCAATATCCAAGGGTGTTTTTCTATTGGTATTAGAACCAAGTTCCTCTGAAGCAAGCTTAACTGCTTGAGGGAGGTCTGGGATGGCACAACATGGATCACACAAGATACCTAAGTTTGATGGGACAAACTACATCTTCTAGAAAGTAAGAATGGAAACACATTTGTACTCTTTAGGGTTTGGAGTTTGGAACTCAATCGGGGATGATTATACTCCTACTACTCCAAATGTGGCAGAGATTAGATTGTATGAAAACAATGGCAAAGAAAGGAATGCAATCTTGAGTGGGTTGGTAGATTTAGAACTAATGAAGGTGATGCACTTTGGAATTGCTAAGGAGCTTTGTGAAAAACTTAATAGTATTTATGAAGGAGATGTGTAATGCCCCGCCAGGAAACCCCGAAGGGATTAAGCCAAAACACAAGAATAGAGTGCAATAATTTTTTTTTTTAAAGATAAACACAACATTAAGATACAACGAGATATCAAAATTCAGATTACATAGCGGAAGACATCAACTAACACCTACAAAGTTTCCCAACGTGATTACTTAATTACACATTTAACCTAACTCACACTAATAAATCCAATAAGCTGATTATCTTATAACGAGATAATTCTTAAACAAGGATAATTTATTTCAGATAGATGAAAATATAAATCACAAAATAAGGTTCATCCATTAAGATTTATCTTTATCCTTCATTCAAACTTTCATTAGAATTTAAGTCATGCATCTAATTTAACAACACACTTGAATTTTATCATAAACTAATGAGATATTTCCATGCATACTTAATTTCCTTAACAATAACTGAATATATTCCATTATCCTAAGCTACATTCTTTCATGTTCCAATTTATTGCATTCAAGAGAGGACTGCATACATGCATTTAAAATTAAATCTCGTCTAATCCATTTATATATTCTATCAAGGTGCCATCCATACATGCTAACACTAAACATGAAACATAAGAACAAAAGCATCACATAACACCAAGATGATCTCGGAGTTCACCCCTAAAGGGCTACATCTCCGGGTCTACTCAACTGCAAGACCCCTCTGATAAATAATAAAGTTAAGAATACATGAGGTTCTCATAATTTACCATCCTGCCATCAAGGCGAAACATAACCAATATACAAACGACCACATCGGTCAATAAATACATAAACGATCCCTGAAAAGGAAAGGATCCAGCTGAACATAATCGAAGCTAATACAAAGGTCCACTAGAGCATCCACAAAACTGAGTCATCGTAACCCAAGGTCTAGCATGAAATCAGGTTCTCACAAGGGCATAAGCAACAGGACAACTCCACAAAAGGTGCTCCTATCAAGACCATACAACCACACACTAGCGAACGTACAGACAAGTGTCATCACACAACTTGGTATGGTTACCATGGCAGGTCTTCATAGGTTCCGGCCCCATACACTGGGTTACCCTGGCAACCTAATCTGAACCTCCGGCCCATCCAAGCCTCATGTAGACCCACACATCCTTTCGTGAAGACAAGAATGATGGTTTGCCATTTCAGGCCTTCTCACAGAATGTCGAGTCTGTGTTAGCACTCGTCGCATGTGTGAGGCACAATTATCTTACTTAGAGATTAACATTCTAATCTACTGTTAGGTTATCACTTATTAGACTCACTTTCGATGGGTTACCCAGCAGCCACTTTGGGCGCGGCCCCCAATCGAAAGCCACTTTCCCATACGACACTAGACTATACTCAGACAAAGTCAAAAACCAAGGAACACACATGGTCAAGGAAACGGAGTTCAAAAAGGAGGGAACAACCATTTGGTCAAACACGACTCAATAGAGGTACACTTACTGACGGTACTCTAACCAAAGACCTGACCAACTATGGTCAACCACGAATCATCATACGACACCCACATAAAGGATATGACCAATACAACACCACAACAAAATAACAGTCAACTCGAGACCAAGGACAAAAGCAGGTACCCAAATCAACCATACGACAGGGTCCAATCAAACAAAGCAAGGCTTGCCATTACTTAAGCAAAAGCGAATACAAAAATTAAACTCGCGTAGGCAACAATCGGTAGATACAATCTTTTACCAAATTGATTTAAACATTAAATATCGATCAAGTCTTCTAAATGTTCTAAGTTTGATTGCAGTTATCTACTTCATCTAAGTACAAGTTGTTCTTGGTTTTCTAACTTTCTAAGGTTCAATTGCATCGAACATACATAAATGCATCATTATGAGTTCTTAAACCCAATTCACATAAATAAAATTAAATAAACTTTAACCAACTAAATATGATATTTATTCTTCAAATAAAACATCATTCCCATACTGGCTCAAAACAATCTCTCCAGTTTTGTCTTTTCCAAGCCCAGTTACACTATACGGATCAAGGAAACATAAACATATAAGGAATCCAAGTAAAGATAGTCCATTCCTAACTTAACAATTATTTCCTTACGCATATAGAAAAATGTCAGAATTAACTATTAATTAATATACGCATTTATTAATCCACGATTAATAAAATATAACAAATTAATAATTAATAACACTATTAACAAATCAAGTTATTAATTAGAAAAATATGCATTAATAATAAAATAGGATTTGAATATTAATTAATGCATAATTAACATTATACAATTAATTAATAACAAATTAACCATTAATTATTACTTAATGAACAAATTAATCATAATTAAAAAACTTTATAAAAACACATTATTAAAATATTGAATTATTATATATATTGGCCCCCCCCTTGGTAGCTCACGCTGTCCTTAGGCAGCACTGCTACCCAAAGGTAGCAGGCGCTGCCAAGGGCAGCGATGCTACCCTTGGAGCACGCCCTACCCCTCCATGTGGTGGGGGAAACTCTGCCACGTGGGGGGGGGGGGGGGGGGGTATGATATATTTTATTTTTATTTTTTTTAATTTTATATTCACGGTTTTAAAAAAAACAGCTCCTAGCTAAAAACACAGTCTCAGAAGAGACTAAAAATTAATTTTTTTTTCTTTTTTCTTTCCAGCAAACATGGGTATTCTCCCATTTGCAATTCAAAATACCCAAACCCAGGAAAGGGAAAATTTATTCCAATCAAACATCATATTGGCAAAATAAGATTGATTAACATCCATATATCCAACACAGGCAGATTTCTCTGATAAAAGCTTGAATTTGAAAGCATTTATTTGGAATTTTAACAAATTTTCATTGTAAACAGCCAATCTCAAGTTTTTTTTTTATTTTAAAAACAACCAGAGCAACCATAATCTAAACTTGGAATGGAAACAAAACAAGAGAGGATCGGATTGGAATTACAATTACAACTCTTTCATTTTCCCCAAATAAATGAGATTTTTTAATCTTCACAAATAGATTTCTTCATAAATCCAAAATAATTTCTTTAAAACAAAGAAAACAATGAAATTAACCAGAGGCCTACTTGGCTCAGCAATCCTGGCAAGATTGAAGAAGAGCCCAATTCTCCAGCTCAAGAAATTCCCTCTTCCCAAAACCCCCAAATTTTCCATCCAAAAATATTTATCCAAAAATATAATCACCCCTATTTTCCAAAAGCCTAGGTTAAATGGGAAAGGTTTGACCAAAAATTTTATTTTTGGATTTAAAATTTTTATTTAAAATAATTCCCCAAAATTCATTCTTTTAAACTATATCAACATATTAAACTTGCTTTTCAATTTAAAATTGATTTTCTCAAATAACTGAATTTAACCTTTCTATTTCCAAAATGCCAAGAAGATAAAATTAATTCTATTTCAATTAAATTTAAATCTTTCTTTTCCAACAGCATAAACATATTAAGTTTAACATTAAAATTAACTATTAAATTGAACTTGCTCCCAATTTAAATCGAGCAATTCAAATTAACGATAATCGCATAAAGAAACCCTGTTTAATTTAGTCCATTAATCTTTAATGCACAAACACATATTTTAATCAAATTAAATACTAAGGACTAATTACTCAATTTAACCATACACACAAAACACGCAACCCAAGAAGCCAAACAGACAGACGACCCGCATACCCAACCAAAGGGAATACCGACGACGACTGACGACGCTCACTTGAGCACGACTATGGTCAAATGAAGGTCTTATGACCACCTGGTCCAAATTCTAATGACCAAAGAGGTACACTCAAACCTGCAAATTCAGGCGGAGACGAATCTCGCACTCATGCGGTATTGTATTTGAAATATCCTGCAACCAAGAGTCATACATGCATACATATATAAACTTAATGAAAGCGTTAGCCCGAGATAATAACACGAAATAGGAGAATTAATAACTTGCATACAAGTTGGTGTGAAGACCACATAAAACGATATGCACTAAAATCAAAACACCTGACTATAATCATTATATTATGATAAACTAACCAAGGTCAAACCGAGATTAGAAATTGATTAGGGCAGGGGTACTACAAGATGATAATGTAAAGTACATCAAGATGCAAAACTTCAAGTGCAAATTTGAAAATTTGAGAATGTTTGAGGATGAAGAATTTGCCAATTATATGCACCAGGTGGATGAAGTGGTAAATGAATCAGAAGCATTGGTGGAGAATTGAAAGAAGATGAGTTTGTGAAAAAGGTACTTAGATCTCTTCCTAAACCTTATAGTCATAAGGTATTTGCTATTGAGGAAAGTAAGGACTTAGATAAATATTCAATGGATGAACTATATGGTGCTCTCACTATATTTGAGATATGAGAGTTTGACAAAGGTGCTCCCGAGAAGGAAGTAGCATTCAAAACCAGTAAAAAGGTAGAAGATGAAGATGTTGATCAGATTGGTGACTTTGATGAAGTAGAAGCAAACTTTGTGAGAAGGCTGAAGAAGGGCACTAGCAAGTATAAAGGTAAGTTACCTTTCAAATGTTTCAATTGTGGAAGAATTGGTCATTTTGCATCTAAATGCACCTTTAGAGATTTAGTAGATAGCAATAAAAGAGAGAAGTTCAAAAGAAGTCTTTATTCCAAGGAAAGCAATTGTTCTTCAGAAGATGAGGATCATGATGATTCAAATGATAAAGCTGGTGACAAAAAGACTGGTATTGAAAAATGTAAGAAGTCCGGTGCCTTGCAGGCTGACAAAGATAATGAAAATTCAATGATTGTGTGGACTGCCTTTCATGCAAAAAAAGAGGCAAATGCTTATGTGATTGACAGTGGTTGTTGTCATCACATGACTGGTGACAAAGGGAAATTCATCAGCCTTAAGAAGTGGAATGGAGGATCAATAAAGTTGGTTGATGAAATATCTACCCAAATTTGTGCAAAAGGCACTATAACAATTTATGAAAGAACGTGACAAAGGATGTGTTTATGTGAAAGGAATGAAATACAATCTTCTCAGTGTTAGCCAGATGTGCAGCAAGGGATATAATCTCACATTTCATGACAGGGGTTGTGAAATCAAAAAAGGTAATACTAGTAAACTAGTTGTAGAAGGAACTAGGACTGATGGAAATGTTCAATCACTTAAAGGAGGCTAATGGAAGAAGTTGTGTAATAGCTCAAATTAGTGAATGTTGGCTATGGCACAAAGGATGGGTCACATCAACTTTGACAACATGGTGAAGATTAGCTCTACACATGCAATAAGGGATTTGCCAAAGATCATCAAGCCTACAAACACTTTATGCAAAAAATGTCAAATGGGAAAGCAGACTAGAACAAGTTTCAAGGAGTACTCATTTACAAAATCCATGGAGCTGATACACATTGACCTATGTGGACCTACCAGGACAAAAGGACTCAATGGTGAAAGATACTTTATGTTCGTTGTTGATGATTATTCTAGAATGACTTGGGTTACATTTTTTAGAGAAAAATCAAAAGCTCTAGATAACTTTAAAGTTTTTAAATCTATGGGCGAGAATGAAGTAGATTCTAAGATCAAATTTCTAAGATCTAATAGAGGAGGTCAATTTACTTCAAATGAGTATGAGAAATTTTGTGAAAATCATGGGATTATGAGACATTTGTCTACTCCTAGGACTCCTCAACAAAATGGGGTGGTAGAAAGAAAGAATAGATGTCAAGAACAATGTTAAAGGATACTAATCTGCCTGATGTATATTGGAAAGATGCAATTCATACTTTTGTCTATATTCTTAATAGATTGCAACTGGGGGCTAACAACTGTAAGACCCCTTATGAGTTATGGCATGGAAGATCTCCTACTATTAAGTATTTCAAAAAATTTGGTAGTAAATGTTACATCTGTAAAGATGAAGAAAACTTGGGAAATTTTGAATCAAGATGTGATGAAGGGATCTTTCTTGGTTACTCAACCAAAAGCAAGGCCTATAGATGCTACAACAAGACTTGGGAAAATGGTTGAAAGCACAAATGTTAAGGCAGATGAAGATTGGAGTCAAATCACACAAGAACCTGAGGACAGTGGATCAGAAGAACCTCCCTGCATAGAAGAATAAGGAACTTTAGTGTCGTAAATTGTACACCATTGCTAGGGTGGTACAATTCTACACTTAGTTTAGCACCCGCCTTAGTGTGTTTGCATCTTGCATTGTAATCTCCCTTTAAGCATTTAATTAATTAATTAAATTAAATCTAAAGTCATATTTCATCACTTGCCACATCATAAAATTGGGCCCTTTACCCTAAGTGTGCCCCTTCTTATTTTATTCCTCTAGTAAATCATTAAATCATAAACCCTAATTATGTCCTATTTTGACCTTTAAGGCCCGATTTCGCATATCAAAACATCTCGAAATTAGTTGTAACTTTGGGATTCGCTCTAATATCATCATATCTAACGGCCTTGAAAATTTGGTGAAAAATTGGTCAGACCGTGGCGGGAGTGCACATGGTCCTCGACTTTTTTCCCGAAATTTCGAGAGCATAATTCTATGATATTATAATGCTTAACCCCAAAAGATTGGCGGGAAATTCAATTCCTAGGTCGGCCTAAAGACGGAATCAAGTCGAAATTAAGATCTAGGGTCTCATACATAAGAGCTCTCTTTCTTCATTTGAAGGGATGAAAAGGAATCGAATCTAGGAAAAAGCTATTGGAAAAAGCATAAGGAGCCTTCTATGTAGTGAAAGAGAAGCCTATGTGGAGTCCTCAACAACATTTCATCAAGCATTCATCATCAATTAGGAGCCTTGAAGACATTGAAGAGTGCTAGGAGATCTAATGACAATATCTCTCCCTTGGGGATAGGCATGATTTCATGTTATTTTCATGTCTTTGTATGAGCTTCTTTACATCAACTTGCATATTTGCATTCATGCTTTAGATCACTTTGCATCATTGATTTAGAGCATTTACTTTGTCAATTACAAGTATTTAGGGTTTACTCTTTAGGGTTGCTCTAGATTGTTTGCATTCATCCTAGGGTCTTGCACGCACACAAGATTCCTGCACACACTATTTTAATATACAAATCGACTATTTGTGGAGGTGGAAATCACCAACACCGGGGTTTGACTGAGGCAAAACCCTATATAGCCACCCAAACCTTCCCTTTTCAGTTGTTGGTGTAGAAGCAGGCATCCGGAAGCAGTTTCAGATCAGGAAAAGGCACTGGAACCACCCAGAAGTCTCAAATTAGCAAAAAATTGTCAAGGACAGGGGCATGGAGCCTTGGTCCCCCTCAAAATCAGTCATTTTCAACAGGTTTCAGGTTCAGGACCTTCAAATTTCATCTTTCCAGTTACAGCTCTCTGTCAAATTCTCAGTGACAATGGCATGGCACCTTGGTCCTGATCAGTTTGGCTCAGTTTGCAGCATCAGGTACACATCCAAAATCCTCCTCCTTCCATGTTTTGAGTATCTCAGTTTCAGATCTACAAGTTTGTGCAATTTCAAGTTCATTTATGCTTCATTCTTCATCTCCTAGTCTAGTTGATCAATCAAACCCTAGTTTTTCTCATCATTTGCAACAAGAGGAATAGAAACCCTAAGAGGTAATCCTTGGCTCTCTCTTTGTCACAAGAAGTAGCCAAAGTGATCTATCTCCCTAGGCTCTTTCGTATTCCCAATGTGTTGGCAAAAGTAGGATTAGGTCCTAGTCACCCAATCTTGCTTTTCCCACCACCACAAGAACAAATATCAGAGAAAGCTCCTAAGACTCTAGCCAAGTACGTTTAAAGGAATCATTCAGAAGATCAGATTATTGGTGACAAGAATGAAGGTGTGCAGACCAAGAGAAGACTTGCAAAAGAAAGGGAGCAAGTGAATCTTTGTCTACTATCAAAGATCGAGTCCAAGACCTTTGTTGATGCTAGTAAGGATGAAGGTTGGTTGCAAGCAATGGAAGAAGAGATGAATCAAATTGGGAAGAATCGGACATGGGAATTAGTCCTTAGACCTATAGATAAGAATGTCATAGGAACAAAATGGTTGGTCCTGAAAAAACTGAATTAAGAAGGAAAAGTGACAAGGAACAAAGTAAGATTGGTTTGTAAAGGATATTCACAAGTGGAAGGAATAGATTTTGAGGAGACCTTTGCTCTGATGGTTAGGATGGAAGCAATCAAAAGGTTTATTGTATTTGTTGCTCATAAGAACTTTAAGGTGTATCTGATGGATGTGAAATCAGCCTTCTTGAATGGTGACTTAGAGGAAGAAGTCTACATAGAACAGCATGATGGATTTCAATTTACAGAAATTTTGGACATGGTTTGCAAACTCAAAAAGGCATTGTATGGTCTCAAGTAGGCCCTTAGGACTTGGTATGCAAGGTGGATAAGTACTTGCTTAAGCAATCTTTCAAGAAAGGTACCATTGATAGCAATCTTTATTTCAAAGTTGAGAAAGAAAAGTTTTTTATAGTTGTATATGTTGATGGCATCATCTTTGGTGGAGATGATGATATGTTTAAGAAGTTTGCAGAAGAGATGTAGAAAGAATTTGAGATGTCAGTGATTGGTGAGTTGTCTTTCTTCCTTGGCCTTTAAATTGCTCAGCTAGATTATGGTATCTTTATTTTTCAAGCTAAGAATGTTAAAGAGATGTTGAAAAAGTTCGGTATGGAGGATTGCAAACCAGTTAGTACTCTCATGGCTACTGGTTGTCATTTAAGTAAGGATGATGAGTCACCTCAAGTTGATTAGACTCTTTATAGGTCTATGATTGGAGGACTACTATATTTGACTACATCCAGACTTGATATTATGTATGCGGTATGTTTGGTTGCAAGATATCAAGCTAGTCCTAAACAAACTAATGAGAAGGCTATCAAAAGAATTTTCAAATACTTGAAGGGCACTTTGGACTATGGTTTGTGGTCTAAAAGAGATGATGACTTCTTTTTGAGTGTTGGATGTGTAACCAATTCTTCATAATACAATCAATAACCAATTATATTAAGGGTTTATCCTTATTATTTCCCTAACCCTAACAGAGGATGGGGGAATAACTGTGCTAGGGCGCTTGGAAACCAATCTACAAGCAAGCTCCCTTAAGGTTTCAAGAGCACAGGTCCTTACCCCATCTTGGGACTTCCTTATGGTTTCCGGAATACATGTCCATACCCCATCTTGGGACTTACCCGTCTTGTGAGGAATTACTCTGCCTCTTCCTACACAAACCAACCTCTCCTCACGAAGGCATTAGCAGAAGGTCAAGGACTAAACCGTTTAATACATTGGCCTTTCATGCATTACGAACGCATAAGAAATTAAGTATAAATCTGATTTCTTTGACAATATTCCCTAATATGCATTTATAAATCTAGTCTCTCATAATATAGATATCTGTTCTTTATTCCTATATTCCATATCATATAATTGCAAACAGTCACTTAGCAGTAAGTGAGATACATCATACCAAACTGCTGCTACAGGCTGTAATGATTGATCTTCCTCATGATGAGTGTAGATTTCCCTATGTTTTTCTTTTGATCTGATTCGACGCCTCCTTCAATGGATAATGGGCTGCATATATATCTCCTTAGTGTGAACAGAGGGTTATGTCCTTCCCAAACAGTCATCTCCCTTGCAAGGGTGGCGTCTTTTAGTTTGACGACTTTGCCTTTTGATTAATTGATTCTTATTGGATTGCCCCTAACCATGGTAATTATCTGTTGTTTTGATTAAGTAAAAACAAGTTTTTGAAAGGAACCCGAACCTTTTGCATATCAGGAGAGCAAAAGAGCTAGAAAGAACCATGCCTAATCACTCCATTTACAAAAATTGATCCCATCCGAACAAAAAGGGATCTTAACACGCAAAACATGAAGAACCACAAAAAGACAGCGAAAGGAAAGCAAAAAGACAACACAAAGACAGAGACCAAGACCGAGACCTAGACAACTAGATATTTTTCATGATATCTTCAGCGTAGACCACCATCTGCTTCATGTTGTTCGCAGAGGTCTTTAAGTCATCCAGCTCTCAACCCTTGATGTTGCCCTTATTCCTGGTATTGGCTCTGGTCCTCTTCTCGTGACCTTTTTTGTCCAGCTGATCCTTGTCGCCCTCTTTATCTTTGATGTCATCAAATCTGTTAATCAAAATGTTCATGTTGTCCACCGAGGCTTTGAGAATCTGGAAGTTATGTTAAGCTATCTTCTTTACTGTGAGTTCCATCCTGACAACTCTGTTGCCCAGATTGTTCATAGTAATTTCCATCCCTTTCACCTCCTTATTTTCTTCCATCTCCTTAACCTTTTTTTCAGTTGCAATAATTTTCCTCACCATGTTTTCAATGGCTTCTGCATTATTAATTGTCACCGCCAATTCTTTGACATTTTCAGACAGGGGTTTGTCACCTATCGTGGCTCTTTTGACAAAATTCATATCCTTCTTCAGGCTGCCTATGTCTTTCACCATTGTGCTGACAGTATCACAGAAACCCTTAGTACTCTCATTTTCTCCAACACAGTCACTAGATTTGCCCCTTTTGTCCTCTTGATCCTCTTTCTGTAGACCTTGGGTATTCAAATCCCCATTGTTGCCCACAACCGGATTATCATCCCCCTCCTTATCCTGCACATTATCATTTTTATCCTTCTCTGCCTCCTCATCAGAATCAATCAAAATTTGATTAATATCTTTGTTACCTCCCCTGCTGATGTTCTTCTTCCTCTGGGTTTGCTTTCCGGTGCCTTTCCCTTTCTTGTTTTTGATGAATTTACCTTCGAAGGACTCGGCCTTAGACTCCGAAATATCTGAATCCACCACTATCCTCTTCCTCTTACCCTTGTTCCTCCCCTTTTTACTTAGCTCCTCCGACTCGCCTTCAGTCTCCGAGTCGAAGTTAAAACCACTAACCTCACTCTATGTGTCCTCATCCCTTGCATTTTTACCTTTAATAGGTTTTTTAATGCATTTCCCTTTCAGCACTTTATACACAAGAGCCATAAGACCCTGATGAAGAGCATGGTCGCCCTTGGGATCTTTCTGTATCTCTTTGATAGTATGGTCCATGGAACATGCAAGATAATATGGCAGGCTTACCATTTCCCCATGGCAAAAATGATTGAGCAATACAAAGTGGTGCCCGTAAGCTCTCGTAAACCTACCATCCAACGTTATATAGGTAATTGTAGCGAACAAAACGAACCTCCATGGCCTGCATATACATTTTGGGGAGTGATAGGAGTTGTCGACCTTCACCATTTTCTTCTTCTCACCTTCCGTGACAGGAAATTTGTCCACTGCCTTATCAGAGATGCTACGATCTCTGTAGAATTTCATACCCTCTGTCATCATCCCCATGGCTTCAACAATAATCTCCTCATCCACAGTCATCACTGTGTCCCCACCAAAACTTTACCATTCTTCCAATTCTTGATAAAGTGTTTAGTGACCGTTGCATCTTTCCCACTAAGCCTCTCCATAAACACGCTTAGACCCCCCTCTTGAAGAATTTCCCAAACCGCTTTGTTCTTCCTCCATTCTGAACAAGAGGTAGGTTCGAACCTTTTTTTGTTCCCTCCCATTTTTCCTTCGCAATCACTGAATTTCCTTCTCTCGGCTCTAATTCTTCTTCTCTGGTTTCTATAGTTGCCCCGAAAAACTGCCCTGAATCCGTGCCAAGCAATTATGAAAAGACACTTAAATAAATGCCCATCACCGCCGTTGTAAACCTGCATCGAAATAAGTGGAAGAAGCATTTAGAAATTATGGTTGTTGGTGCCACATTGCCTCGTCTGGATACGGTCCAGATCAAACAAGGATTTCGCATCACATGCAAGTTCGCTCTCACCATTAATAGTAATGATTTCCTCCGTTTGACAGGCCAGGTTGGCGGCCCAGTCAGCACACGAGTTTGCTTCCCTGTACACGTGTGTGAAAACACACATTTCAAATGTGTCACTTATTTTCTTCGCTGCTTTAATAGCATTGTTTATTGACCAAGATGGCGAGAACTCCTTGTTCAAATAGTTTATTATATTCAATGAGTCTCTTTCACACCAGACTCTGGTGCAGTTGGCTTCCTTGGCTAGGACCATCCCATGATAAGCTATCATAGCCTCAGCAACATGATCAGTCTGATTTCCTATAGGTATGCATTTAATAATTTTGCATTTCCCCCATTCGTCCCTCAAGACCACACCACATTCCGTAATACCAGGATTACCCTTTGAAGCTCCATCAAAATTGATTTTCATCCAACCATTGGGAGGACATTCCCATTTCACACCCTCTCTAGGATTAGTCTGAAAGTGATCACTTCCTTTTAATCTCCACTTCTTGAAGATTATTTGATCATCCTTGTCTTGAGGATTAGCAATACCACCTATGATATTAATATTTTCCAATATGTTTCTTTTTATTTTCTCAAACACAATTTGAGCCTTAGACACCTTCTCTTTGAACACTCTTTCATTTCTCTCTTTCCATATACCCCAGCACATATGGGGTAAAGCCAATTTCCACAACAAAATAGTAGACTTATTCCTTGATTGGTGCTGCCAAGAATTAAAAACCTCTTGAACTGATTCCAGGAAACTCCAACTTATATTGAAGTGATCCAAACATCTTCCCCAGACAGCAGCAGAGAAGGGACAATGAAAGAGCAGGTGGTTGATGGTCTCCTCATTCTGCATGCAAAGAAAACAAACACTAGGCATACACATACCTCTTTTTCTGAGGTTATCAATAGTTAGAATTTTATCTTGAAGGGTTGTCCAAAAGAAAATATTAATTTTAGGGGTTAGGCCTTTAACCCAAGCCTTAGCCCAACAAGGGCTCTCCATTTTAGAAAACTGCTGATGATAAAGAGAGGCCATAGTAAATTTACCATTTGCTGTGAGTTTCCAAATTAATTGATCTTCATCTTCCACCACCACCATGGAGTTCATTATTTTGTTCAGACTTCCCAAGGAAGGATCAACTTGAGATAAATCCTTCCACTGTCCATCTTCCCAATAGTCACCCACCATAGAGCCATATTTTTCCTTGCACTGGTTCTGAAATCTACTCCAATTGAGACTTTCACTCAAAGGGGACTCGAGCAACCAGGAGTCTTCCCAGAATTTGATAAGGTTCCCTTTCCCCATCTTCCATTTCACACCTTTGGCAATTAGATCTCTTGTTCTAGACACATTTTTCCAGATATTGGATCCAATTGGGATATCTTCCGCATTGAGGAAGCTTAGAAGTGTAGGATATTGCCTTTTATACTTGTTGTCCCATATCAGTTTCCATTCTCCCTGGTTATTGTACCCTCTCCAAATCTGCTTGGCCATAAGAAATTCATTCATGTCTCTTATTCTTCTTAGACCCAGACCTCCCTTTCTTATTGGCTTACAAATCTTGTCCCACGCAATCAGATTCATTCTCTTCTTCCCCTCAACCCCTGTCCACAAAAAAGTTCTTTGAATTTTTTCAATAGCCTCCGCAAACTTGGCAGGAATTCTAAAAAGGCTGATGGCATAAAGAGGAATACTTTGAAGAGTTGATTTCAACAGCTGAACCTTACCAGCTTGGCTAAGAAGAGAACCCTTCCAACCTGCTAACTTCTTATGGAATTTGTCCACCAAAGCTCTTCAGAAAGTATCAGGAGGATCTTGGCATAAGGGGAGCCCCAAATAGGGAATAAGAAGACTCCCCAATTGACACCCCAAAATATTGCTTATTTTTATCTTTCTTCTCTGTTGGTAATTATCTGTTGTTGTTATCCCCTCTAATCCTAGATTAGTAACCCATACTAATGTGGGTATTGTATTATTCGCTGCATCTCTATTTTGTGTGTGGATTGCTGTATCTCCCAAGTGTATGTATCGATGTCATTGATAATGCTAGCCTTTCGGGCCTACTTTATGAAGACGTCTATTGCTTGAAGCAGTAGTTCCTTTAGAAAATTGTGACGTCTCATAAATGAGACAATTTTCTGATTAACAGAGTCTCTTGATTTATTTATTTCTGTTTTCTTCCTGCTAGAAGGTGGGTAAGAGGCTGTTGGTAGGCGGGGCATGACAGAAGACAAGTCTAAGTCATTAGTGGTTATCTATACTTAAGTAGATCTAGTTAGCTAAATAAAAAAATAATCACTTCAATTTTTTAAAGTGTACTGCAACACAGAATAATTCAAACTGCATGAACCACTTTCCAACACGTTGAACATGTGTGGAAGTTCCTATCCAAACTAAAAATTCAACAATTATTTCATAAGAAATTAAAGAACACTTATTTTAATATTTGACAATTTGAAATTAATAAAATAGAACATGTAGCTCTATAAATTTCTAGTAAGAGTTGATCTGTAAGAAAATTAAATTTATATACATCCCTCTTTTCTTTCCATTCTGTTGGTGCATACATATCACTTTACTTACCATGCTTCCCTTTGTAAAAATAATCTGCTAACCAACAAAATTATAACACACTTTACTTCACAACTTCAATTTTATATTTAACATTTAAAAAATACCCTACCCTTCATAGAATTGCACTTATGAACATTGGTTTCATATTTTACCATTTAAATATCATCCTTTTCTTCACGATATTCCACTTTTGAACCCGGATATTATATTTTAACATTTAAATAAAAAATTTGCTCTTTTAAATGATTTTATTCTATTCTATTCTTTTTCTAACTTCCTCTCTTCTCATTTTCTTCTTTTCTCTTCTTTACTTTTGCATTTTCTTAATCTCTGATCTCTTTTTATTAACTTCATGGATCCCACTTCTTTTTTCCTTATCTTCCATCGCTTAGGTTCGTGGCCCCTTCAAGAAAGAAAAAACCACAAGGAGTAAGAGAAAGAAAAGCGTAGAGGAGCGGTGCCTTGTTTAAGAATCAAACCTAATCCAACCTTGGATAGCCTTAATGAATATATAGTAATTTTATACGAAGTGTATGGTGCAAGTCCGAGGTTTAGCTATATTTTGCAGTTCTTAGTGGACTTCTCAATAACAGATCTATAGGACTGTAGCATAAATTGTTCTCAATATATAAGGTCAGACTAGATGAGGGAAGGAACACTAATATACAATTATAGCTCACTTGTTCTAGATTGGGGTTTTGTTCTTATATTGTTTAACTAGCACATATTTTGAACTTCATTCTTCTATTCTTGTGTTCTCAGGTGAAATGCAGTCTTTCTGCCAATCAAGATGTTAATGCAAGCTATCCTGCAAAGTTAGTTACTTTGTGTTGGCAAGGGAGGAAAAGTGAACTATCACCATTGCATATTGTCACCCTGCCTGTACCCTATAAATTACCAGCAAAACCATACACATCTGAAGGTTTGCTCGTTTTCCATAATGCAAAACAAGTCACTTCGAAGTTAAAGTTTGCAGTTTTACATGATATCAAAAACAATATTTTTTATGGTTGATCGTGATCTGTTTTTCCTGCAGATGTACCATGGTCATGGGATAGGGAATATGGCAAACCTGATGTATATGGAGAAGTTTGGCCACGGTCAGTAAAATTGTACACTAATCAATAGTCTAGAGAAATCACAAAAAAATTACATCTTTATCAATTTGGGAAGATAAATATGATATTCTAATTGTATGGAATCAGTAGATGAGTAATGTTCAGGAAAACAAACGGAATTGTTTGTATATATTCGTTGCTAATTAATGTATCTGTTTCCTACTTTCACATTTTACTTTGTTGGGTGGTATGTTGTCAACCAATATAATTTTCATGGCCAATTCCTAGATGCTTTCTTTTGACAGCCATTGACGGAATGTTCTCATAATTCCCTGAGTTGTGTCATATTTTCTACGCATCTGAGATGACTTTTACGTTGTGTTTTATTATAGTACGTCATTTTGGTATATCAGTATCACTTTGTCCTACTGATCTAAATTTTCAGACGATTGATTATTTTCTTCTATCCAAAATACAAAATGATATTTGAAACAATGTTTGCAGAAATTGGAAAATGTTTTTTTCAATTTGTATTTTTTAATAATTCTTTAGTTTTAAATTAAGAAACAATATAATTTTAGCATTCTTGAAGAATTTCGGAGAATAGAAACTTATAAATTGCATAGTTAGCAGGAGACAAGTGAGGGTACTGGTACAAGAGACGGGGATGGTAATAGTACATCATTTTTGAAATGGTTGGAAATGGGCATTTGGAGACAGCAATTAGATATATGATGATGGTTGGCATGAGTTTCATAATTTATGTAGTATGTGTAAGAGCATTTCTGGGATAAACTGTGTATCTTTTTTGCATCAACATTCCGTATTGCATTCAGCAATCCATCATTAGAAAGAGGAAGGGTGAAGATTTTGAATTACAGATAAAGTTTTAAAAAGAGGCATGTGAGGACAAAACTGTGAAAAGGGAACTAGTGTGAGGATGGAAGAAGAGAGAAAACAAAAATAAGAACAAAAAATTGATTTAAAAAAATAAAAATTCAAATAGTTAGAAACAAAAATAACTATGATAAATTTAAATTAATCTATAAATATTAATCTGTTAGAAAATATTTTATTTAATTAAAGATTCATAATTTATAGATTTATTTATAATTCAAGTGAAAATAAATCTAAACCACAAGATTAGAAAATAAAGGAAGCAAATAAGAAAGGTAAAAAAGGAAGGAAAATGCACAAAAAATAAGGGGAATAATATATAGAGAGAAAGATTTGTCAGATGTAACGCCTCCCACATTTATGTTATTTAATCAATATTTTCAGATGTATTTTGTATAGTGATACTATGTATGATTATTATAGATTGTGTGTACCACCATTCTTTTGTGTTGGCATCTACATGGTGCACTTTACAAGACATTATATAGCATTATCATAGTATGTTTATTATGTTGTTTGTTGTCTCAATTGATTATGCATGTATGATCTTGCGATTAGTTATGTTTATGATGTTGACCTCATTCGAGGAAATAATATGTGCTTTGGCTATGATATATATGTATAGGTACCCTTGATGTGTGTTGAGTGATGCAGGTATCAGGTATTGACTTCACCTGGCTACATAAGTCTTAGCATACCTCAACGGTGATTTACAAATAATATCACACTGGCCAAATTCTCTTTATACCTTATCTGCCATACTTAATTGAGTATGATGCCCCATGTTATAACTAATATATACTTGGACACCATGATTTGTAATGTCCGGAAAGACCTAATTCCCTCTTTTGATGGACCAGTTAAGAGTGTTTGCGTGTTTGTGTTTAATTGCTTTTTTTGTAAATTTTAATGTCAAAATGGATTTTATAGTTTTTATTGGCAATTTAATACTTTGAAAAGAAACATTGCATAATTGCAATGTCCCCATTTGATTCCTAAAGCAAGTCAACCAAGGACAATGCCATCGGCCCAAGGCATGGAAAACCATGGGCATTGAATGAATGAAAGTTTTTAATAATGTCTGCGAGGCCAAACAACCTATGGGACCCACAGGTAGCTAGCAAAGAAGAGTATGCAAAAACCAAAGAGCAATCTGCTAAACCTCCTTTTCCTTTTCCTTCTGCATCTTGGATCTTAAACTATGTAACTTGATCAAGCAATCTACGACTCTTGTTAGCTTTTCTTCTTCAAATAAATTGTTCGAGGTGTTACATTTAGCGTGTCAATGTAGTGGATCCGGATAACATTGTAAGTTGGGCATTCCATGATATACTGTCATTTTGTCTCCACAACCCCTTGGGTGCAATATCTACATTTTCTATCTACCCACTCCTCTTTAGGTATCATCCATCTTCCGGTTTCACACCTAAGATGATGTGAAGTAGTTCTGATTTGAGCAATTAACATTTTTGTCTTCCATTTTACATCCATTCCTATGTGATTCTTTTGTGTATGGTCATGTGTGGGATTGAAATGTCTGATATAATATTCCTTTTTTCTCCCAAGTTGTCCTGTCCACATGTTTTCTCTAAACTTTCCTTGTGCGTACTTTTTTTTTATCTTTTTTGTTATTTGGGCAGTCCCTTATGCTAATACTCCATTTATTCAACCATTTAATGTTTTGCATCATCCATGTTTTCTTTCTTCTTTCTAGCTTCTCTTCCGCTGCTATTTTTGGCCAACGATGTGTCTCCATGTTTTCTACTCTTTTTAGATAACTTAGTAACTGGGCCATAACTGTTGCCTCAATAGGAAAAGCCCCGCTTTTGCTAGAACAATCTCATATGGAACAGATGATTTAATCTTGAAGGAAAACATCAAATATTTAAGATTAAGTTATCGCTAACCAAGAATGAAAACATAAGTCCGGTCAAGGGTTAATAAATTAGTGTTCTTAGTACATAGGATGAAATCCGATTAGAGACATAATTAGTTTAGTGTTTGCAAGGGACATGACTGTGTGAGATACAACTCCTCACATCATGTCACTTTGATAGCTATTAGAGGAGGATTGTGGCTCACAAGAGAGGCATGGAAGATTTGTTTTATATACTTATTTCATACTCGCAGCGCTCGGAAGAGCCATTAGACAACCAAGCAAGAGGGGGTATCTACACGTCCAATTACAAGGTGAAGCATGCATGAACAAACAAAGGATTTAGTAGACAAGGTGTCAGAAGATTACATGTTTACAAGGAGAAATATCAAGAAAAGCTATTCGAAGCTCAAAACTATTATTCTTTCATACTCATTACAACGTCAATAATAAATCAAAAGTTCTATTCTTATGTTGACTATCAAATAGGTGAATCGCAATAATCATAGTGCATTCTGCAAATAAAATCATTAGGCCTTTTGTATGTTGGAATCGATACTAGATTTCAGAATCGAATTCTCTTGGAACAACATATTGGAAGTTGCAACAAATAAGGGAGGATATATTGTTGTCTATTAGAGCATTTCCTATTCATATAAGTCTTACCAATTAAGCACTTTCCTTGAAGTTATTCTTGATATAAGTCTTACATAGCAATATTTCCATTATGCATTTCAAATCAAGACCATAGGAATTGTAAGCATAATTCTCTCATTAAACTGCCAAGTTAGAGAAAATTTCACAAGGTATTAGAGCTAGTGATCTTGTTAGCCTGTTGGGGAGAATTCAAAGTTGATCTCAAATTGGGTTATAAGAGTGTATAAGATGAAGACAAATGAAAAACTAATATTAAAATTGAAACAAGCGATCCAAAGGAGTGATAGGAATCTAGCCATATGGTGTAAGTTGAGTACTAAGCTAAAGAGCCAAGGTAAATGAAGTGTCTTTTGGTGCAGGAAATCATGACAGTGTTAGGGATGAATCATGCACAGGAGAAGAACTAAATGTTGTAGAGGGGCAGATAGGAAAAGTGAAACTGACAAATTATCCAATCACCTATCCAAATATCAAAATTGAAGGTTGTGCTAATAATGAGCTTACAACTGCCTGTAATCTAATGCTATCATTCAAGACATTCAAGGAGAAAATGGTTTCTAAAATTTCTAAAAATAAGGAATTACTTAAAACTTCATGTGCTTCTTCAATTTAAATGAAATGGGTACTTTGATTCGTGAGGATTATGAGATAGCCATTAATGCGGAGTTGATGCATAAGGAGCAAGCTAGTAATGATAATGGCGTCACATATGTTGTAGGTGATGACTCCTTTCATTTCAATGATAAGGGAGGCTTTTGGTTTGACTATCAAAATTTTCCTTATTTGAATTGGGAAAAATTGTGCGATAAGCAATAACTATATTTGCAAAGTCACAAACAAAATACTTCTTTGAGAATTCCATTGTTTTTTTGGACCCTTTTGAAATGGCAACATTTGGCTTCACTAAAATAGGAGGTGGCATATCAAGCATCTTCTCCTAATTTTAGTTCTCTTGTTCCACAAATCTTCTAAGGCCCATGTTGTCCATGTTGTCCATGAATCCTTGACACCACTACAACCATTCTTATGAGGTGTTGTGTGAAATCCTACTTTAGCTAGCTTGGATTCATCTCAAATGCAAACAAAAGCTAATCAAGCCCTTTAAAGGAAGTCACATTTCCTCCACTTGAATCTTGGGCAATTTCCAAAGTGGTTAAGGGTTTTGGTTGTCCATGAGGCAAAGGAGTTTGATATCAATTCCTCGGAAAAAAGAAGGTAGAGAAGAAAATATGGATGAAGGCTTGTAAAGAAAAAGGAGAGAATGAACATGACAAATGATCAAAATGCTCTAGAATGAATGGCATAACGAATCCATACACCACTTATTACACAATGTAACTAATTTAAGTTTTTTGTTTTTTTTCTAACCTTACAATCAACTCGAAGATTAATTTGACTAGCCAATATATATTATTATGTTATTAATATGAATGTGAAGCAATCGCAATGCATCTCATGCTAGGAATGTAATCTTCCATATTAAAAAATAAAAAATAATCCTTTATGCTTAATTTATATATTTTTTTATAGAATCGCCTTCACCCCCAAAATTTAATGAGCAAACCCAGATAAACCACTCCATGAACCCTAGCCTAACTTTTCATCTCCTGCCTTTCCTGTTAATGGCTTTATTGCTGATCGTTTGGCTTCCGCCGATCAACATTTGCTAGCTCACACGGAGCTGCGAAACCCTGCGATTTTTGTTGTTGCTGCAACGCTTGGTGTTTCAGCTCATGATGTCCTCTCGTCTCTGCCCTTCCTCCCCTAAGGATGGTGAAGTTGCCGCATGCTACAAGTCAATTCTAAGGCAATCAGTGCTGTGAGCAGCCAAAAATTGGTGTTTTGGGGAAGGATCGTCCTTCCAGTTCTTCACTTGGTTGTTATTCATGATGAACCTGACATCAGCTTGCTCGTCCAGGGATCAGATGTTCCGGCTTAAAGAAGGTCACCTGATGGAGAAGAGTTTGTGATTTGCATCCTAGCTAATCTTCACAACAGGTTTTCTAAGTTTGAGAAATCGTTTTGGGGTTTTGTCTATTGGCATTTCATTCGTGCTTGGGGATTTGTTTTCATGTTTTCGGGGAAGATTGAGCTTTTGAAGATGCCTTGTTTATCCTGCCTTAGATCCTCGCTCTTCTTTTTTTGTTCATCCCGTTTGAGGTCATTTACCAAACCTCTCTATACAGTTTTTGAATAGATTCAAGTTTGCATGCAATCGGAGAAGCTCGAGTTCATTTATGTCTGCCTATCTCTATTTCTTTTCAATATGATTAATTATCACGGCTAAAACTTAATGTTCTGTTTTTTTCTTTTGAGTTAACTTCAAGGATCTAATAGTGTAACATGTTCTAATAGTTGTTATAGCATTTAAAGTTGTTAGTGTTGATAATGACTACTCATTATTGAATGAAATGTATTTCTTAGATTTAAAAAACAGCAAATCGTATGATACCACATCAGTGCACTATGGTCTTTTTATTTTGGGTCCTTTTAGACTCCTCACCAAAAAGTATATTGATGTGGTATCATATTTGATGGCGTGGTTCTGAAACCTTAGTTATAAAGAGGGGATTTGCCAAGTAAGCTGCTGAAAAAAGTTAGGAGTGATTTTCATGTAGGATTTTGAGGAGCACAAAGTTAGGGTGCTGTTGACGTGTATTTTGTACACAATCATACACAAAATAAAATACCCAAGGGTACCTTATCCTCTCTTGAATAAAGTCTCTGATTGCTGAAGATGTCGCAAAAAGGATCAATCAGGGTGACTCCAATGTTCTTTTATGTAGGGTCTCTACGTGTGGATAAGCTCTTTGTGGTATGATGTGATTTGCTGGAATCACAAGGGGACTTACATTTGATGCCTGAACTTCTGATTTGCTTTGAATATTGCTGGACACGGGATTTTACTAGCTTAGATTTGAAAAAAGGGAAAAAAGATGAGGGCGAGGAAAGGATCTAATCCTAATACTAAGAATGTAAGAGCAATGAATGATCTTTGATGGAATTCTAACTAGGTCTTGTTTTGACATCGCAGGACCATCTCCACAAGGCTAGTGCGATCTTCGAAGGAAAGCTTTATGATGTTCAAATCATCACTGCAGGCATAGACACCATCAGGTTGATGCATATCAATGAAGAAGCGATAATTGAAGTTAGGCTTAAGCTGAACGATTCCAGTTGACTACACAAGGCAAGTCTGCAATCAACAAACTGCTAGTAGTATGGATATACGAATTCCACCATCAATCAAGCACATTTCTTCCACTCATTTATTAACATGAAATCAAATATGAGAAGTATAAAGACCACGCAAATTGTCGAATCGACCCATAAATTTCACCATTTCTTCAATGAAGTTACAAGTCTTTTACAACAACATCTTGGCAACAATCTTTGCCTTCTCTCTCTACTCTACTCTAATTGCTATTCTAATCACCTTCTAACTACTCTCTATCTGTCTTCTAACTGCTTCCAACTATATTCTAACTCTAACTATCACCTTTACAAAATGAAATGCCAGGGCTTATATAGTGCCCTCAATACAATTCGATGGCTTAGATCAATTTGAGATCAATGGCCAAGATTTTACAATGAAAACCCTAATTAGGGTTTGTTACAACCATTACATAACATTTAATGCTTGACCAATGATAAAATTGTATTGCTTGGACACATGTCCTCTCTAGAAAATTCCACCAATGGATAGCTGGGGTAGGTACATCAGAGTTTGTGCCACCTTCCATGAGTTAGGTACATTGAATCTGGAAATGTTGAGGTGGACCAATCCGACTGGAGGAGTGATGACTAGGATGCCACCTCGTCTGACACTTGTAGCTTGGTAGATATTCAATTTGATGTCGTTGAGAAGCTATCTTTAATTAACTCTTGTTCTAACTCCTTTTGTCCTTGATTTGCAGGATGATGATGTACCTTGCCTTGGAATACTAGATTGGAGAAGTCGCCCTTGATGACGTTAGTCCAAAGAAGGTCGTCCTTGTCGATGCTAGGCTGGATCGAAGAAGGTCGTCCTTGTCCTTGCTTGATCGTCCTTGAGGAGAGTCTTTCGACTTGTAGATCTTTCGAGCTTGGAGTCGCCATCTTGATACCTACACAACATTTCAAAATTAGTAATATATCTTGAAATCTAAAAATTAAACTTTAAAAGGAAGATTCAAGATTTTAATTAGGAAACTTCATGATAAATCTTGAGTTATCATTTCCTAATTTAGGATTTTCAAAGCAGAATTTAAATCTTCAAAAATGGTGCCAAGGTGATTACGCCATACCTTCACTTGGGAATTAATTCTAAAAAAAGATGCAAAAATAGGAGAATTCGCTAGGCAAAATGTAGATCAAGACTCCCTTTAGCAAAATGCGCCCCCTTTAGCTTGGAAAAGAACTCCATCTTCCACTGGCCTCTTCAAGATCTGGAAATTCGCCTTCAAATGTCTTCAAAAATCTGGAAATTATCCTCCAATCTAGCAAGAAATACGCCTCTCCAATAGCCTTCAAGATGAATTTCGCCTTCCTTAGTCTCCACACTTGGTAGAAACTTGCTCCACTCCAGCTAGATTTCGCACTTCTTCTTTGCCCTTCCAAATCGCATTTGAAATGATGAGTGAATGATGGATTAAAATGTTTCAAAATACCCTTCTTCTATAGGCGCTCATCTCTTTAATTGCCCATAGGCCGACTTAGAAAATAAGGCAAATAATAAACAAAATTTAAATAAAAAGGAGGCCGACTTTTGTAAAAAAAAAACATTAAAATAGTATCCCCAAGCGCTCTCCCTTTTTATTTAATTTAATAATTAATTAATTTAAATGCCTTTGTAATTAATAATTTCGATTTTTTAAAAGGCTAAATTAATTAATTAAATGCCTTATGCGCTATTTTTAAATGCCAATTTAATTAAATATTTCAAAGTTTTTATCGAATTTAGCATTTAATGTATTTCAAAAAATTATTGGCGCCTAGGCATGGGAGGAATTTGGGACTTTAATCAAATTCGCTCTGATCCCTGGGAGAGGGACAGGAGCGCCCATGCATTTTGGTCCTCCATCTTTCATTCTTCACGTTTGAAACTTCATCCTCTACGTCCAAAATGGGGTTCTCGCTTGGTATTTTGAGTTTAACCTATTCCATCTTTGGAATGAATGCCTTTTAAACCATTTTCGCCCTGGTCCCTTGGTGAGGGACAGGAGCGCCTTGGCCATCACTCGTCCAGTCTTGCGGTCTTTGCAACTTTGTTTTCCTTTAAAGTATTCCCAATATCGTCTCCATCATGTGCCTTGGCTTGGATTCACCTAAATTTGGCGGAATAGACTTGATAATACATTTTTCGCCCTGGTCCTTGGGAGAGGGACAGGAGCGCTTTGGGCAAAATAGGTCTCACTTGTGCTTTGCAATCTTCAAATTTATCTTCAATAGAGTGATTGCGTCTTCCTTCACCCACCTCAAACGCGAAACTTGCCTTCCTTTTGCCAAAAACTTGTCTTGAGGGAAAATCGCTCTAGTCCCTTGGAGAGGGACAGGAGCGCCATGGCTAAAATGAGCTCATTTATGTCTTGTTAACTTTCAAAATTATCTTCAATGGGTTGATTACGTCCTCCTTCATGCCTTTGATGTCTCAATTTGTCCAAACAAGGTCAGGAATGACTCCACTAAGCTTTTTCGCTCTGAACCCTTGGTGAGGGACATGAGCGATTCGCCTTGGACCCTTGGAGAGGGACAGGAGCGAAATTCGCTCCGGATCCTCAGTGAAGGACAGGAGCGAAATTTGACTTTTCGAACTCTCTATCAGGATAATTTTTATGGAATATAACATTTGACTTTTCGAACTCTCTATAAGTGACATTTCCTTCTATCTTTCTTCTTTCTTATACTTTAAGTTATATTCCATATATACTTTCAAGATGTTTGAGAGTGGTTTCAGACCTCCAGGAGTTATATGGCAAAATCTAGTTTTTGGAGGTTTTTCAGTTTCCAGACTTAGTCAAATTTCAGGATCAGGACATTCCAGACTTAGCCAAATTTCAGGATCAGGACTTTCAGACTTAGCCAAATTTTCAGGACATTCCAGACTCAGCCAAATTTCAGGATCAGGACTTTCAGACTTAGCCAAATTATTGATCTCCCCGACAACACTCAAAATGCAAAGGCTAACTAACAAAACCCTAAAAGACCAAAAAACAAACCCTAAAAAAGCAAAAAAACATGGGTCCCCATTTGCAATGGGGCGATGTGTGAAATGGTCACAACAGGTGCTCAACTATTGGGTCCTCTATTCATTTAGAGTTGTTTTTCAAATATAAAAATATATTTTTAATTTTATTTTTAAAAATAATAGTATAAATCAGATGCTAAACATAATCGTATGGCCATCAATTTAGGCCCAGAAAACTAATGCTTTTTCTCATGCCACCTTTGCTTAGATTTTGATTGACATTGCCTTGTCTAAAGTTTTGTCAATAAAAATCAAGCTCCAAGTGTTAGACCACATTTGAAATCAATATTTGATTATGAGTTGGTCTTTTGGTATGATAATTGTTGTGGTCTTCACCACTTATCTATTGGATCCAAGCATAAAGCTCCTTTTCCAGCTTCTTGGGGGTGAGATGCCAAACGCTACCATTTGAAGGTTCTTGGATCTAGTAAGCTTCTTGCTCTACCTTCATTCCATCCTCCTTCACAAGTGGCTTTCAATTGTGTTGACGATAGCCTTCTTAAGTAATACTTGAGTTGTGGAATTCAAATTTTATTCTTGCTAAATTTTCTTCCAAGCTCTTAACTTTTTTGTTTTTCAAGGATTCTCTTGTGTTTGTGGCTCCTTGATTTGGGAATCCTTAATTTGTTGTAATATCCCTTATATTTTGAGCATTCTATTTGAAGAGGATCTAAACTATTTATTTTGTTCATTAACCAATATTCACAATAATTATTAAATAAATACTGATTTGTATTTATAATCACAAGCAATATTTATTAACTAATATTTCCAATAATTATTAATAGCCACAATAAATATTAACTTGCATTAATAATAATTACTGTTAAGTAATATCTGCAATAACTATTAAATGTATTGCTAACCGGTGCTTGTCTGGATCACTGATTATATTTGCTAAACCAGGGAGTAAAACACATAATGGCAGACCAGATCTGACTGCCTTTGCAAACAATTAATTACCAATACAAGTATAAAAGAGGCAAGCTAAGTTGTGTTAGGAGATATAATAACTAAACAAGAGGGTAGTCTATCATATCCTCGTGTCACTAGTACTTGATTAAATAATAATATTTAATATCATGATTAATAATAATATTTAATTACTTTGGTCATCGATGATTGTTTATTCATTAAATAGAATGAATACCTAAATATTAATAAGACATCAATAAAACAAGATCGTTGCCACTAACCATTGTATCTCTTGAGCGTGGCTATTGACCACGAAAGGAAAGGGATAAATACGTCCAAAAGGAATTAGCAAAACATAAGGATAGAAAACGAGAAAAAACTACTTTAATAATCAGACTAGCACTTGGAAGGAAGGCGCCCAGGTATGGACTCTCAGCAATATTCTGCACTATCCATATATATATCTAAATAACTGATTCCGGTAATAGTATTTACAGATCTCATACATATGTGGAAATGATATTCTGTATACTTGAATATAATTATATTATAAGGTTGTAACAAACCAAAGTCTGATATGCTTAGTCATTCTGGATTTCTGTGCACATTAATCTACATTCTGAAACAAATCTGTATAAACACATCACTGTATCAAATGCATATATATTTTTGCATACCTCGTATGGTGAATACCAATTATACTTGGAAATCTTATGTTAGAAAATACACTCAATTCATGTTGGTTACTTAGACTCAAACTATGTTATAATACTGAGAGACTGTTCTGAAGTAAGCATGATGGAAGGAGGAGTTACAGTAAGGAGAACGGTGTTGGGGTCGCCTTTTAAGGCACGCCGCTTCATGATTTAGGACCAGGGAGTCCCATGAAGCCAAAGGAGCATGACGGATGCTGCCTTTGGGGTCTATAAAGGAGGGACGTCCTGGGCACCTTGCTGAAATAGACCACATATCTTTTGTCATACTAACTGAATCCTTAACTTCAGATTGTGGAACAGGGATGGTGAGTGGAGGAGAACGGTGATAGGACACCATGTTGGGTAGGCCACCTCATTGATGGCATGGGCCACTTGAGGTCAAGGGGGTTAAGCCGCCCTTCAATAATCAGACTAGCACTTGGAAGGAAGGCGCCCAGGTATGGACTCTCAGCAATATTCTGCACTATACATATATATATCTAAATAACTGATTCCGGTAATAGTATTTACAGATCTCATACATATGTGGAAATGATATTCTGTATACTTGAATATAATTATATTATAAGGCTGTAACAAACCAAAGTCTGATATGCTTAGTCATTCTGGATTTCTGTGCACATTAATCTACATTCTGAAACAAATCTGTATAAACACATCACTGTATCAAATGCATATGTATTTTTGCATACCTCTTATGGTGAATACCAATTATACCTGGAAATCTTCTATTAGAAAATACACTCAATTCATGTTGGTTACTTAGACTCAAACTATGTTATAATACTGAGAGACTATTCTGAAGTAAGCATGATGGAAGGGGGAGTTACAGTAAGGAGAACAGTGTTGGGGTCGCCTTTTAAGGCACGCCGCTTCATGATTTAGAACCAGGGAGTCCCATGAAGCCAAAGGAGCATGACGGATGCTGCCTTTGGGGTCTATAAAGGAGGGACTTCCTGGGCACCTTGCTGAAATAGACCACATATCTTTTGTCATACTAACTGAATCCTTAACTTCAGATTGTGGAACAGGGATGGTGAGTGGAGGAGAACGGTGATAGGACACCACGTTGGGTAGCCACCTCATTGATGGCATGGGCCACTTGAGGTCAAGGGGGTTAAGCCCTTGAGCCCAAGGTGGATGGCTTCTTGGGCACCACACTTAACCATCCTTTCCCACAATCTGCTCCTATAATTAGATCCGAAAGAATAGGTTCATATTGTTCGAATACTAGGCTTTGAATCTGCTATTATCACTTATCTTATAAATCTATATCTCCTAACTTGTTTGCAGGACCTCGCCTCAACATATCAGGTACTTCTTTATCTCCTCTACTTTTACTTCATTATATCTATATGGATTCTTTAAGGTTTACAGTCCCTTGAGTTGCAGTTACCATAGCAATCTGTGATCATCTATTTTCATTTAATTTTAGGTTTAAGATTAATATGTTATTACTGTTGTTGCTCTCAGTTACATTTAAATAAACTTGAGTTATTAATTGATGAATTATTATCAGCACAGTGGGCCTAATTGGGGAAATATCAGTTAGGGACATTACAAGTGGTATCAGAACATGTTCTTGCCAGCGTAAGGGATTTAGTTGATGCAAGTAAGTCAGCGAACCTTAAGAGCTCTAGAGAGAGAAAGGAAGGAAAGCCACAATAGCCATGGAACATGAGTTTAGAGCCTTCATGGAACAAACTACCCAGACCTTACAAAACATAACAGCAACCATAGGTAACCTCAGGCCAAACTAAAGGGATGAAAGGGAAGGATCTCTAAGTCAATCAGAAAGTGATGATAGGACTTCCCGAGAGTCAACCCATAGAAGAAATATACCCCCTTTTCTAATTAGTGAGGAGCCACCCAAAGATGGTGAAGAAATTCATATCCCTGGTATAAGGGAACTTGCTGCAAAATATGCAAGATTAGACCCTGAAATGAAAAGAAGTATCCCCTTCTCTGAGTTTTGTGAAGCTGACTCAAGGAGAAACTATAGGAAAAGGAAGGCACAACCTAACAGGGAAATACAAAACAAGGTAGGGAAGATGACAATCCCCAACTTCGATGGATCTGGGAAAATCTCAGCTCATTCATGGATTTAAAAATTAGAGACCTCACCCTTTGTCCCATGTTAGAAAAGGATGCTATCACATTTGCCATACTGCACTTAGAAGGAACAGCACATGAATGGTGGCATCATGGACTAGTTACCTAAGACCACAAAAATGTTAAGACCTATGATGCTTTCAAGGAAAAGCTCATTGAAAGGTTTGATCACACCCACCCCCAAGATCACTTCAAAGAGCTTACAAGGATAAGACAGAAAGGAACTCTTGAGGAGTATATCTCAGAATTCCAAAGGTTAGTCGTTATGGTCCCTAGGATATCCGAAGAAAGACTCATCTACCTATTCATAGAAGGGCTAACCAATGCAACCCAAGGGTTAGTAAGCGCTTTTGAACCACCTATGCTTCAAAAAGCAATCCTAAAAGCTACTCAACTAAAGGCAGCCCAAACCAACGGGCGAGATCACTCTAAGAAAGCAACATCTAAGGATAAGCATTTCCATGATAAAGAGGGAGGCAAGAAGACATCCCTCTCCTATGATGACCATGAGGAACTAAGAAGAAAGGGCTTGTGCTTCGATTGTAAGAAGAGATGGGAACGAGGGCACAAGTGTGGGCAAGAAGAAAACCAAGGAGGGAAGTTATGCTTTAGGTGCCAAGGAACATGGAAAGCGGGACACAATGTACATGAAGAAATAAAAAAAGGAGTGACTTATGTTACAAGTGTGGGGGAAAATGGGAAGCCAACCATGTATGTGAAAAAAGGAGCCAAGCTCACCACATAGGGACTTCACCAAATGAGGAAGAAGGAACCCTGTTGTCCTCATTTTTGTTTTAAAAAATGAAGGACCATTACATAAATTTTTTGTCAAAAAATGAAAATTTTACTCTATGGAACGCTTCCCGAGGCATAATTTTGCTTCGCCCTTGGACTAGCTTAATCCTCAGTCCATCCTCGAACCACGTTTCAATTTTCATCACATTCTGGGTTCGTTTGCTATGTCTTTTCTTCAATTTCGGGTTTTTTCTCCCTGACTGCAGGTGGGAAATTTTCCTTAAGTTGCAAGTTTTTTATGTTTTTCTTTGTTTTAGTCTTTGCAGGGAAATTTTTAGCTAATTACATGTGCACTTTTTGAAAAAAGAACTTGTAAATTACTTTTTACTTCCCCCTTGATGCTTTTTGGCTTTTTAAGTCAAAATAGGGATTTTTTGGATAAGTTACAAGTTAATTTTAATTTGCATATTTAAAAGTCACTTGTAATTCTTTTGTAAAACCCCTATTGCATGTGTTAAGTTATTAAAACTTGTTGAAGGGATTTTATTTTCCCTTTACAAGTTATTATAACTTGTATATCTCTCTCAAAAACCCGATTTTGCTTAGAATGGAGAAAAGTGACATATTAAAACTTGCAATTGAGTTTTAAAAACCCGATTTGCTCCATAAGTGAAAATAAAGGCATTTTAAACTTGCTATTGTCTCTCAAAAACCCGATTTTGCCTTGTTGAAAGAAAAGTGAAATTTTAAACTTGTAATATGAAAATAAAAACTCGATTTTCACTATTACATGTAAAATAAAACTTGTCATTCACTCCCAAAAACCCGATCTGCTAAGGAGGGCGATTTTGTTGGAGATTTGAAGCAATTTTTGTGGAGATTTTTTGGGAGGTAGAAGGCGTTTTGGATTCCTCCCTATTTTTATGCATTAGCAAAAACATATCACGCCACTTGGAGGTTATGATTGCTGGTTTTTTGGTATAGAACAGCAAACACGTTTTTGGTGAATACGGCGATTTTCTCTTTCAAGATGCCACGAACCTTCCATCTCTCAAGTCATTTTTGCTTGTTATGCTTAGGCGTTGGGGTTTGATGGAGATTTGACCGGTTTTTGGCCCTATTTACTTGCATCTTGTGCCACGTTTTGCTGCTAAAGGTGTTTTTTTAAAAACGTGGCAAAGGGTTTCAAGTTTGTTTCTTGCTTGCTTAAGGGGTGTTCTTCTACAATCAAAGATTGTTCATCTTTTGAAGAAGCATTTCGGATTGAAGCAAGGTATGATTTCTTTTCTTCTTATTTCATTTTCTTGTTTTCTTGTTTTTCCATTCTAGCTGTAAATTTGTGTATATGTTTATTTTGCCCCAAAAATCGGTTTTGTGAGAGATTTTCCCCTTTCTTCCAAGTTTGCAAGGCAATTTGTGAATTGCATTGTCTTTCCCCATTTTCCCTCTTTACTTGCATTCGGGATTTAAAAACCCGATTGCATGTAAGATGAAAATAATTGATCTTCCCCTTTGGCTGGAATATTTTAATTATCTTTTGGTGAAATTCCAAGTTTCAAAGATGAAAAATACCCATTCTTTCAAAATCAGGTTTTTAGAACTGGATTACATGTCGAAAGTTCTTCCCATTTTCATAAAGATGATCTTCCCAAAATCTTTTCATTTCCATCATCCGTACATACCATTCCCACCATTTCATCCATATTGCTTATATCCGTACTTTCCGTTCACGTCATTTCCCAGTCTAAATCTCATTTTTCACTCATTTTTCCATTTTCCGTTTTACAAGTATACTTGCATTCGGGTTTTAAAAATCCAATTGCATGTTCATTCTTCCCAACTTGTATACTTGTAAAATTCTCCCCAAGATCCGAAATTGGTCAAAGTCAAATTTCCACCATTCCCATTTATTTCCCATCTTTCTCTCACAAAGTCGTGAAGTGCAAGGGTTGGAGTTCTTCCCATTTGAAGAAGGAAAAATGTTAATTGTAGCTGATTATGATGTTGCCTTAACACTTTTAAGTCTTCATCGCAGTATACCAGGTCATCCTTCAATGTCCGATTTACCATCCTCTCCTATTTCGAAGAAGATGAAGTATAAATATGACAAGTACTTGAATGAAGTTTTACCTTCGCAAGTTTCCTCTCCTTTGGATCACATAAAAGACACGGAGATAGGGCATGTGGACATGTCAGAATTCGTCAAGAGAGTGGAGGATCCGCAGGATAGTAATATGCAGCAGTTGTTGCCACATCCATCACGCATCCTCTTTTCTAGTGGCTGCCCTAGAACCTGAATTTGTTCTCGCTTGCACCCATCGCTTTGACAAGGAGACGAGAACCATTAAAAATGATGATGGTGAGGCAATAATCCGCCTTGATGCAGATACAATTGAGAAAGTCCTCAGAATACCACCAGCACCTGTATATATGGAAATTTCAAAGGATAGTGCAGCCGAGTACTATGTCAAGAGGGAAAAGGACTGCAAACGTCATATTAACAGGTGGATTCATGAGCCACGACCGCCTTCTCAAGGTGGGCTAAGTTGTACCGCTGTGACTTTAAGTGGGAAATTGGAGACATCATAACTCTCCTCAACAGGATGATGGGTCTTGAACACTCTAATGTTTTTGAACCTTGGATGTATCAGTTTACCATGTTCATAAGGCAATCCCATCATATATCATGGGGAGAGATTATCGGTGATGCTTTATGCAAGCAACTTGCAGCAGTCCCTACCACCATGACTTTCTACATGAATTCATACTTAGTGTATTTGGCAGCTTCACTCAGACATTTCCCTGGTCTTTTTACCAAGGGTGACCGCTCGCTTATACCTGTGTAGGAATATTATGATTAGCTACCTTTGAGACCCAGCAGATTACATTTCAGAAGAGTTCAAGATGCTTTCTTTGGTTACTTTATGTGCCAGTTTGACAAGACTCTAAAGAACAGAAGGGTGTCAGATGAAGCATGGGAAAGAGTCAATGAATATGGGTGCTTGTTTCTTCAATTCCCAACTTTCACTTATGTGAGGGTTGGATGCTACAGTGGGCAACCATACATGCTCCCTAGATACCCGACTGATAAGATCATTCTTATGGAGTTGGGAAGATAGATCATGACTATGCACACTCATCAATCTGTCAAACATAAGGTCGGAATGGGGATTTCTACAACAAACCCATTGAAAATTGGCGGGTATTCTCTTGTCACATCCGTCAAAGCCAAAGCTATGGAGACTGAGATGCAAGAGATTAAACTCAAAAGGTTTAAGTCTAGGGCAGATTTTGATTACTGGGGTATGAAGGAAAAGATCAAAAAGTTCTTCGTGCACGTGCATCGTATTGAGGATATCTGGGTAGATCTTCGTACAGAAATGGAGGTTTTCAAGATGGACTACTACAGGCTTACCGTTGAGCAGGTTATTGATTTGAACCTGGTGGACATTCCGCAAGGAATGATCGATGATGGTCATGTGCTTGATCTAGAGTACGTCTCACGAAGGGTTGAGGAAGCCCCACTTCCTTTAATCCAATGGTCACATAAAGAATGCACGTCCATTCTTGAAATATTTCAGCCTCTCCTGGCTCAAAGGTAATGGTGTTAGACTCATCAAGATCAAGGTTGGGAAAGAAGATGACTCTATGAGGCCTCTTGGACGTAAGTCTGAGATTCAGATTGACAACAAGGAAGGTGCATCATCTTTAGGTACCAGGATCAAATTGCGGGTTAGTTGGGCAATAGTGCTTCCTCCTGAAGAGGCGACAGTTCGTGGAAAGGAAAAGTCTCGGTTTCACGTTCATGTGATCGATCTTGATAATCCAGAAGAAGGACAGCAATCAGATGATGCTCTTAAATCTCTAGCTGCGGACTCACCTCATGAGATTCCTTCCTCAGTTTCCATTGAGATGCCTCTTTCTCCTCCTAACATAATAGTGGAAGAGTCTCCTCAGAATGTCGTTCCTATTTCAGCAGTTGAGCCACCTCCTGATCATCAACAAGAGAGTTCGCTGGAAATTCCTGAGGATACTCCTGCATGTATCCATTTGTCAGAGATTGATACCTCTACTCCTGGCTTTGAAGAATTTATGAGGCAATCTTCATGCCCATTGGTTACTGAGCAAACCATGGTCGCCATCCAAACAGATACTCCTCCCAGGGTGACCACGCCTGTTCAAACAGAAACTGCTTCTCCTTCGCCTTCAGCGGCTACTAGAGGAGAACTAGTCGTGTTACCTCCATGGCTTAGTTCTTTTACCCCAAAGAGGAAGAAGCAGGAAATCTCTCCTAATGTCTTTGACTATCAGCAACTCAAACAGTCTAGGCCCAAGGTTGCTAAAAAGGCCAAGACAATCTCAAGAGTAACTATTGATAGCAATAAAATGAAAGTGGCAGAAATTGTTGAGCCCCTTGCAGATAAGCCACGTGAGGAAATGCAAGTTGCTGATTACAGGGTTACAAGGATAGAATTGGGCAAACAAACGCATGAAGTGGTCAAACATGATGCCCAGCAATCCGTAGCCTCACTAGTGCAGCGGTATGATGAACTTCTAGCAAAGAAAGACAAGCTAGAAGAGGAGAACCGACAACTTGTTGCAGCTGTTCATAAAACTACAAAACCTGCTGGTGAAGGGAGTAATCCGACAAGTTCTTCCGGTTCCCAAGAACCAATTCGGGGAGTTGAAAGAGCTGCTCAGAAAGTACAAGCATTGGATTCTTGGGTGGATCAACTTCATGATCTGTGTGCACAAGTGCAAAAAGACATTTTCCAAATGATGTCTAAGTTGGAGACCATTGAAGAAAAATTGAATCATACCTCTGACACTTTCAAACAAAATTTGGAAAGGGTTGAAGATAGTTTGACAATTTGGCGCACCATGCCCCAACAACAGTTGAGTGTTCTTTAGGAGCATGTCATTATTCCTTCCAGGGTCATGTACTTGGAATTTGAAGAACTTCTGGAGAATAAAGCCCTTGTTCTCAAATCCCTCATTGAGGAGATTGATGATGCAATGAGATTGCGGGTTCAAGTATTCCAAGGTATTGTTTCCCATTGTGAGAAGGCCTCTTGCAACATAATGAGTCAAAATGGAGAATTGATACCAGAAGAAGTGCTCGTAGATCTACAAATGAGGATTCATAATGAATGGAGGAGCGAACAATTCTCAACTGCTTCAATTCAGGTTTTGATGAAACATCAAATCTTTTTGCATGAAATCTAGTCCATCTTGGAGAAGAACGACTCTATGCTTCTTTGATGCCATGATCCCATTGTGAAGACCATGGTTGTTGCCAAGAACATAATTTTAAAACTTGTGGACTCGCCACGGACTCGCGAGTCCATGGGAGCCACGAGTCGACTCGGCAAGGACTCGCGAGGCAAGTCCTGGCAAGTCCATCTGAAAGACTCGCTAGTCTTTCAGATGGACTCACACAACCCAGAAAAAAAGTCATGCAAGCTTTAAAATTGAGTTTTTTTTTTTAAATTTTGCCTTGATTTGGCATAACTGAGGGAGTGAAAAATAAAAGAAAAATAACACCCGACGCCTTTATAAAATAATAAAAGTATTTTTGGCCTCGTGGGAGCACGCAAGGGGCGCTGCCCCCAAACCCCCGTCGAAAAATATAGGGGGAAACTACGCCGATGTAAGTAGGGAAAATTTAACCTCCGAGTCTGATTAGGCTCCATATAACAGCATAATTAGCATTGAAGAAATCTTGGTATTATACATTTTAGAGTTGAAAGTTTGAAACTATGAGTATGTGACATGTGTAATGTTTCAATTATGGCTCTTATGTTCTCTAAATGCATTAATTTCTTTATGTTTTTATTGTAAAACTACGGTTTTTTTTTTGCCGAGTCTTTCACGAGTCTTTCACGAGTCCGAATCCGAGTCCAAATTGTTGGTTTGCCGAGTTTGTGGCGAGTCCGAGTTTTTAAACTTTGGCCAAGAATACCCACGAACTGAATCCCGTTGAGCTACCGATGATAATTCAGAAGTTTGAAGGATTCATGTCTTCACATGCTGCAGCTTAAGTGTTTTTCAACACTTGTTGTATTTTTCCAGATTTGTAATCTCTTAGTTGTAGTTTTTCTTTTGACAAGTTATATGTAAATACCTTTTGTAAATCGCAAGTTAAGTCTTTACTTGCACTTTTGTGATTACATGTAAGGCGACTACAAGTTGTGTTAAGTTAGGACTGTAGTTGGAAAAAGTCATAGTTAGTTATTGAATAAGTCTTGGTGGTTGAGAGAATCTTTCAAGTTAGTTAGGATCCTCCCACCTTTTTCACAAGACTCCTCTTCTATAAATACTTGAAGGGTTTATTGTAATCTTTATCTTTTGGAAAGCAAACAAAAACTCTGCCAAATTTACAGCAAAGAAGTTTTTGAGCTTTCATGTGTGAATTCAAGAATTGAAAGAAATAGAAGGAAATTGCTCAAGCTTTGAGTCTTTGTGCTACATTCTTGAGTTTGTGTTCTATATTATCTTTCTTGCAAGCATTTCTTCAAAGAACTTAATCGAATTTGACTTGCAATCTTTGTGTTGCAAGTATTTGAGGTTAATATAAATTAGAATAAATATTCTTTTGAGAGGAGCTGTAAGTCTTTGTGCTTGCACTTATTCTTAAGAGAGTTTAGAAGCAGATTTTGTGAGAAATAGCTGTGAGTCTTTGAGCTTATACTACTTCCCATTGTTTTATGCAGAAAAGAATAAGATATTTCAGTCTTTGAGCTATTATAATTTGTTCTTGATAGCATTAGTATATAAAAGGGTAGATAGGACTTCATATAATCAAGTCTTTGAGCTTGATATTGCTGTCCCGTCCCAAAGGAAGTGAGACGGAAGTCTTTGAGCTTTCAGGAAACTTCATTTCCTTTCTCTCATTTCATTTCAAAAAGTTGTTACTGCTGTTTTATGTTAAATTGCTATCACTTTTTTGTGAAGAGAAAAAGATATTGGCTTTCTTGAAAGAAGAAAAAAGACTGTTGTCCCATCCCATTTTAGTTTTAAAGTTGTAGTTAGATAGGGGGAGCTTTCCCTTAATTAGGAGAGTTTTACTCACACACTGTGGTTGAAACCACAATTTTGTATATTTCTCCAAGTGTACAAAATTTTCAACCAACAAACCCCAAATAAAAGAGTAAAATACAGCCCAAAAAATGAAGAGGATGGCACTTTGGCATCCATCTCAAGGGCAACAAAACACCGCCCTTTTAGGATTCGAGGAGCAATTAAAGGGAAAAAGATGACGGCTTTGATAGACAATGGAGCTACACATAACTTTATAGATAAGGACTTAACCAAAAGATTGTGGTTGGAAACACAAGACTTCAAAGGATTTAAGGTAAGTCTAGCTGATAGGTTTACAACTTCATGTACCAGGAAGACCCTTCAACTTAACATTTCCATAGGGAAGCATGAGATTAAGGATAAATTCTGTACTGTGAAACTAGGAGACAGATTTAATTTTGGGTATCCCTTGGTTAGATTCACTAGGAGATATTAATATGAACTTTTCAAAGTTAGAATTGTGTTTCGAGAACAACAGGGAGAAGATATTGTTGCAAGGACTCTCCGATGGATCTCCTAGGGTAATTTCAGCAAAGAAGATGGGAAAAATCCTTAGCCATAATCAAGTAGAATGGGTAGCCCAATACCTAATCTTGGACAAAACCACTCCCAAAGGTAAAGAAGTCCATATTGATATCCAACCACTACTAAGGAAACACAAAAAGGTTTTTGATAATATTCCCCCAAGCCTACCTCCCAAGAGAGGTTTTGAACATTCCATTGAACTAGAGCAAGGGACAAAACCAGTAGTTACCACACCCTACCGCCATTTGCACAAATATAAGGAAGAAATTGAAAAAACTATAAAAGAATTATTAGAAATGGGACACATCCAACCAAGTTGTAGCCCATTCGCTTCATCCGTTGTACTCTCCAAGAAAAATGATGGCATGATGAGGATGTGCATCAACTATAGGGCCCTAAATAAGAAAACAATAAAGAATAGATACCCCATTCCCCAAATTGATGAACTCATTGATGAACTTCATGGAGCGATCTACTTCTCCAAAATAGACTTAAGATCAGGATACCACCAAATCCAACTAAGGGAGGAAGATATACCAAAAACAGATTTTAGATGCCATTATGGGCATTTTGAATTTCTTGTCCTACCATTTGGCTTAACCAATGCTCCAGCTACCTTCCAATATTGTATGAAACACATTTTCAAAAATCAACTAAGAAAATTCTTGTTGGTACTCTTTGATGACATCTTGATCAATAGCAAAACCTGGGAGGAGCACCTAAAACACATAGATGAAGTTCTAGTAATACTTGAACAAAATTCCCTATATGCAAAATTATCCAAATGTGAATTTGGTATGGAGGAAATCTTATACTTGGGACACAAGATTAATGCATAGGGAGTAAAGGTTGATGAAGAAAAGATAGAGGCCATTCAGAATTGGCCAAAACCTAGAACCCTCACACACCTACGAGGATTTTTGGGTCTTTGTAGCTAGTACAAAAGGTTTGTTGAAGGGTTTTCAAGGCTAACAGCACCACTTACGGATCTCGCTAAGAAGGGAGCCTTCACATGGAATGAAGAGGCTCAAGCAACTTTTGAGAAACTCAAGGAAGTCATGAGTACTTGTCCCGTATTACCCATACCTGATTTCTCCATGCTCTTTGAGCTATATTGTGATGCTTCGGGTGAAGGAATTGGGGCAGTATTGATGCAGAACAAACACCCCATAGCTTTTGAAAGCAAAAAACTCAAGGACCTAGAAAGGACATATTTTGTTTATGGTAAAGAGATGTTGGCAATAATGCATGCCTTGGCAATATTCAGGCAATATTTCATTTGCGGAAGGTTTGTTGTAAAGTCTGACCACAATAGCTTAAGTTTTTTTCTAAGTGAAAAAGACCTAAATGACAGATAGCAAAAGTGGGTAAGCAAGTTGCAAGCATATGATTTTGATATTGAATACATGAAAGGTAAGAATAACATTGTAGCCGATGCATTATCACGAAGACCCCATCTTAATGCAATGATAACAATATCTATCGATTGAAAAACATCTATTCTCGCCGAGTATGCCAAGGACACCTTCTATAGTGATCTGATTGAGGGGAAAGTACAAGATGAAAGATACCGAGTAGTGAATGGTCTTATCCTCTATAAGGACTGAATATTCATCACAACTGGATCAAAGGTAAAAGAAGAAATCATGAAAAATTACCATGACAATCCCTTAGCAGGCCATCAGGGATATTACAAAACCTATAAGCAGATCAGAGAAAGATTTTCAGGGAAGGGTCTTAAAGGAGATGTATTGAAGCATGTAAAAAAGTGCTTGGTTTGTCAAAGGAACAAAGATTAACATACATACCCCGCAAGGTCACTTCAACCTTTGCCCATACTTGATCAGAAATGGGAAAGTGTATCCATGGACTTTATAACAAGATTGCCCAAAGTACAGGGAAGAGATTGCATTTATGTGGTGGTAGATCGGTTGACAAAATATGCCCACTTGATGCCCATATCTTCAGAGTTAAGAGCACTACAAGTGGCTGAAGTCTTCTTCAAAGAGGTTTCCAAGTTACATGGATTACCCTGACATATTGTAAGCGATCGAGACAGTCACTTCCTCAGTCATTTTTGGCAAGAACTTTTTAGACTAGTCAAAACAAAATTGACTCCTAGCAAAAGCTACAATCTGCAAACAGATGGGCAGACTGAAATCGTCAACAAATGGTTGAAGGGATATCTACAGAATTACGTCACAGGGCAACAAAATGCTTGGATTAAATGGCTTCACTTGGGAGAATACTGTTATAACACCACTCATCACATGTCGATAGGGATGAGCCCTTTTAAGGCATTATATGGATACACATCAACATCCTTCAGGGACTTGATTCACACTAAAAGTCGGGTTTCGGGAGCAAGAGACTTCATTCAAGAAAGCATGGACATTATGAATGCACTTAGGGATAATCTTCTCCAAGCCCAAAATCAGCAAAAAGAGGACTGAGCAAACCTTTGAGGTGGGGGACATGGTCTTCCTAAGACTACAACCATACAAACAATCATCACTCAAAGTCAATGGAGCAAAGAAGCTTAAACCCCGCTTTTACGGACCCTATCCTTTAAGGAAGATCGGGGAAGTGACGTATGAACAGGAATTGCCTTCAAACAGTAAAATCCACAATGTGTTCCATGTGTCTCATCTTAAGAAAGTTTTGGGACAACATATCATTCCATGCCCAGAGTTACCCCCACTCGATGATGAAGGGAAGATAATTTTGGAACCAGGAATAACACTCAATGTACGGGAAAAGAGATTGAGGAATAAAACCATTGAAGAATACGGGAAAAGAGATTGAGGAATAAAACCATTGAAGAATATCTTTGTGAAATGGAAAGGTCTACCCACTGAGGATGCAACATGGGAAGGCCCTGAAATCTTTGATCACCCTAATTTAAATTGCTTGAGGACAAGCAGTCTAGAGTGGGAGGGACTGTAATATCCCTTATATTTTGAGTATTTACATTCTATTTAAAGAGGATCTAAACTATTTATTTTGTTCATTAACCAACATTCACAATAATTATTAAATAAATACTGATTTGTATTTATAATCACAATCAATATTTATTAACTAATATTCCCAATAATTATTAATAGCCACAATAAATATTAACTTGCATTAATAATAATTACTGTTAAGTAATATCTACAATAACTATTAAATGTATTGCTAACCGGTGCGTGTCTTGATCACCGATTATATTTGCTAAACCAAGGAGTAAAACACATAATGGCAGACCAGATCTGACGCGTGTTAGATCTGTTTGCCTTTGCAAACAATTAATTACCAATACAAGTATAAAAGAGGCAAGCTAAGCTGCGTTATGAGATATAATAACTAAACAAGAGGGTAGTCTATCATATCCCCGTGTCACTAGTACTTGATTAAATAATAATATTAAATATCATGATTAATAATAATATATAATTACTTTGGTCATCGATGATTGTTTATTCATTAAATAGAATGAATACCTGAATATTATTAAGACATTAATAAAACAAGATTGTTGCCACTAACCATTGTATTTCTTGAGTGTGGCTATTGACCACGAAAGGAAAGGGAATACGTCCAAAAGGAATCAGCATAACATAAGGATAGAAAACAGGAAAAAACTAATTCAATAATCAGACTAGCACGGACTCTAAGCAATATTCTGCACTATACATATATATCTAAATATCTGATTATGGTAATAGTATTTACAGATCTCATACATATGTGGAAATGATATTCTGTATACTTGTATATAATTATATTATAAGGCTGTAACGAACCAAAGTCTGATATGCTTAGTCATTCTGGATTTCTGTGCACATTAATCTACATTCTGAAACAAATCTGTATAAACACGTCACTGTATCAAATGCATATATATTTCTGCATACCCCGTATGGTGAATACCAATGATACTTGGAAATCTTATGTTAGATAATAGACTCAATTCATGTTGGTTACTTAGACTCCTATGTTATAATACTGAGAAACTGTTCTAAAGTAAGCATGATGGAAGGGGGAGTTACAGTAAGGAGAACGGTGTTGGGGTTGTAAAGTTATTTCAATTTCAATTAAAGAACAAGTTATGAACTATGTATGCTATATATGAATATGAGGAATTATGTCAATGTCTAATAATTCTGATTTTTATCTGCAGGTCTGAAGGAGAGAGATCATTTGATATTTTCTATGTCTTCTCCAAATGAATTCAGTTGGCATATATATCATTTAGGCAACCGGTCAATTGGTGTATTGACCGGTCATGCCTTTTAGGCATGACCGATCAATGCACCCATTGATCGGTGCCTTTGCAATTATACCATTAACACAATGCTGATTATCGGTTCAAAACCCCCGATAGCATATTGTAATATCATAATATAATGACTGATCAATATAATGAATCGGTTCATATAAACACCGATGATTCAAAGTGCACGATGTATGTAATCCAACCGGTGCAGTTGTTAACCAATGTTAATTCCAAATGAAGCGGTGTATTCATTAAACCCGATAACAAATATGCCCGATATAATTAAGCCCGATAACATATGTGAATCGGTGCCAATGGTTATGCACCCGATAGCAAGTATGTATCGGCGAATTTAACCCGATAACTTATAGCATTTAATATGCTATCGGGTTAATACCCCGATAGCATATTAATGCCAATTAACAATTGACATTAATATGCTATCGGGTTGTTAGCCCGATAGCATAATGATAAGCAATGTTTGTACAATCCGATAATCATATGCAATATAAATCAGACATGAAGCATGTAGATAAATAACAGAACAAGGAAGGTTAGGAAGATCTTATCTTGCATAAGCTACCATGCATTAACACTCCCTCTTAGCTTTGGAAGATAGATAAGGCAACCTGCATCACATTTTCTTTTCATAACTAAGATAATGTCAGTCAGCAAAAATCATTTATACATGAGAAGTACTATCAAGACATATGATACAAAATAGAAGAACATCACCTGAGCATGTGACATAAAGTATTATTTTAACATGTGATAAAAGTAAGAGAATCATCACCTGATCATGTGAGAAATCACCAAAACATGTGATCTGTAAGATTCATCAAGATATCACCTAACACGTGATATCATTATTGCCTAACACGCAATACTTAAGGATAAGTCTATGAGAAAGGTTAGTTTCTCATCATATCCAAGTTGTGATAAGTGCAATAACATTTATAAATGTTTATCACAACATAGTCATGGCACATCCATGACTTACCAGAGATCCAACATGATCAATGGTTGAGATATCATCTACACGTGATATCAGTATTGCCTAACACGCAATACAAGGATAACCATATGAGAAGTGCTTAAGTTCTCATTATATCCAAGTTGTGATAATGCAATAACATTTGTACAAATGTTGTATCACAACATAGTCATGACACATCCATGACTTACCAGTGATCCAACATGATTACTGGTTTGACTATCATAAGATCGTCACCTTATGATGTCTACATACAAGTGTTCAGTATCTGAGAGATCGTCACCTCTTAGATATGAACACAGGTGGCAAGAAGCCAAAAGATAGTCCAGACATGACAGAGAAGTTTACACATTAAACATCTTAAATATATGTAAGTATAGATTACAAAGCAGATTACCTTTCTATCATACCTAAACCCTTTTTGAAGTGATCAACCTTCACTCTGGAAAGTGGTTTGGTCAGAATATCTGCAATCTGATCTCCTGTACACACATATTCTAACTTTATCACATTCCTGTCAACCATATCTCGTACATAGTGATATGGAATCTCAATATGTTTGGACCTGTCATGAAATACTGGATTTACAGAAAGTTTTATACAGCTTTGATTATCACACTGAATGACTGTAGGTTTCATAGGTTCTCCAAATAATCCCACGAGTAATTTCCTTAGCCATACTGCTTCTCGGGCAGCCATTGAAGCTGCAATATATTCAGCCTCTGTGGAACTTTGAGCTACTAAAGATTGTTTTCTACTGATCCAGGATATCATGGCTGACCCTAAACTGAAGTAGCACCCTGAAGTGCTCTTTCTGTCAATCACACTATCAACCCAATCTGAATCTGTAAATCTGTGTCAACCTTTTCATATTTAAGACCAATCTTTAGGGTACCTTGTAGATATCTCATTATATGTTTTACTGCAACCAGGTGTATCTCCTTAGGTTCACACATGAACTGACTTAAGGCATTAACAGCATAGCAGATATCTGGCCTTGTATTTACCAGATACATCAGGGACCCAATCATCTGTCTGTATTGAGTGGGGTCAGTAGGTCTTGATTCTGTTGCTGCTTCTTTAAGTTTATGGAAGTTGGTTTCCATAGGAGAGGTCATGGGTCTGCAATTTAGCATTCCAAATCTTGTCAATATGTCCAAGGTGTACTTCCCTTGGTTCAGTACAATATTATCAGAATTCTGCCATACTTCCAATCCTAGGAAGTAATGAAGAAGCCCCAAGTCTTTCATATCAAATTCTGTGGATAGATCTTTCTTGCATTGATCTATTAGGTGATCATCTCCTGTAATTAATAAGTCATCAACATATAAAATTAATATTAACATATCACCTTTATTTCTTTTGAGGTAGAGATTAGGATTTGTATCATTCTTAGAGAAACCCAGCTTTGAGAGATAGGTGTCAATTCTTTCATACCAAACTCTGGGAGCCTGTTTGAGCCCATAAAGAGCTTTCTTGAGTCTACACACATGAGACTTTGTATCATGAATTTCAAACCCTTCAGGTTACTCTAAGTAGACTTCTTCCACGATCTCGCCATTTAGGAATGCTGTCTTAACATCCATCTGATGTACCTTCCACCCCTTTGCTGGTGCAATGGCTAGGACAGCTCTTACTGATATGTACCTGGCAACAGGTGCAAATGTTTCTTCGTAATCTATTCCTTCCTTCTGTGAGAATCCTCTAGCTACAAATCTGGCCTTGTGTTTTTCAATACTGCCATCTGCAGCATGCTTGATTTTAAACAATCATTTAGAAGACACGACAGACTTATTGGTTGGCCTAGGAACAATCTCCCAAACATCATTCTTCATAATGGACTGATATTCTTCAATCATGGCATCTATCCATACTTGATGTTTGAGTGCATCTGAAACATTGTTAGGTTCAGCTTTAGAGAGATCATTCATAAGTGCAACATAGTTGATGAATTTATTAGGCCTCTTGCTTTCCTTGAAGGTTTCTGAAGGAGCAGCGAACTTCTGAGCTTCTGCTATAGTTTTGGTGGCCCATAGTGGTCTTTTCTTGCGATTATCTATAGGTGGGTCTTGTGTTTCACTTATAGTTTCCTCAAGATATTCCCTCTGAAGCTCAGGAGTAGGTTTTTCTTCTAGGTTAGGAGTAGGATTATGAATTTCAAGTTCTGTTGTATTTTGGGCCCTTTTGAAGGCTAAATCTTTTTCGAAGATTACATCCCTACTGAGTTCAATATTTCTCTGCCCTTGTACATAGATTCTGTAGGCCTTAGAAGTTTCACTGTATCCTACAAGTATTCCCCTTTTTCCAGAGGGTTCTAGTTTTAGTCTTTTCTCTTTAGGTACATGAATATAAACCGGACACCCAAATATCCTAAGATGACTGATATCTGGTTTTGTCTTGGTAAAGACTTCCTCAGGAGTTTTATCTTCAAGGTGTGAATGAGGACATCTATTTTGTATGTACATAGCAGTGTTAGTTGCTTCTGCCCAAAGGTTCAAGTTTAGATTTTGATCTAGTATCATGGCTTTGGCAACTTCTACTATGGTCTTATTTTTCCTTTCAGCTACTCCATTTTGTTGTTGATTATAAGGTATTGTCAACTCCCTCTTAATCCCAGAATTTCTACAAAAGTCTTTAAATAGTTCTGATGTGTATTCCCCCCCATTGTCAGTTCTTAAGGTTTTAATTTTGTTTTCAGAGAGATTTTCTGTTAATGTTTTAAACTCTTTGAACCTACTTAGCATCTCTTCTGATTCTTTACATTTCAGAAAGTAGATCCACGTCTTCCTAGAGTAGTCATCAACAAAAATTACATAGTACAAAAATCCCCCTAGCGAGGGTACGGACATAGGTCCACATACATCAGAATGAATTAACTCCAAAACTTTGCTAGTTTTCCTAGTACTATTCTGAAATGCATTTTTGGTATTTTTACCTAAGGCACACCCTTTGCATGCCTCTGAATGATATTGCTTCAACTTAGGTAGACCTGTGACAAGGTTTCCCATGGTTGACAAAGCTCTATAATTTAGATGGCCTAATCTCCTGTGCCATACTTCATTTGCATTAGTTGCTTCATGAATCAATGCTAGATTGGGCTCTGTACATAGCTCATATAAATAGCCTTGTCTTCGACCAATGACCTTAGCGTCTTTGATGGAGGATCTCTTTGGCCAAGCCAACACCTTGTTTTCCATGAAGGTCACTTTGTATCCTTGATCTTCTAGTGCTGATATGGAGATTAGATTTCTTTTGATTCCTGGAACATATAGTACTTCTTCAAGTCGTAGTGACATGCCTATCTTTAGTTTGATGGTGCAGGATCCAATTCCTCTGATTGGATGTGAAGAATCGTCTCCGATGGTTACTTCCTCATCATCTTTCTCTATCATGGAGTCTAGTATTTCTCTAAAGCCGGTGATGTGTCTGGATGAACCACTGTCGATCACCCATGAGTTAGATTTGTTTGAAGTATGGCTTGTAAGTGCTGAGTAGAGGACATAGTTCTCAGAGTCATTTTCTTTTCTAGATTTCTTCACTTTTGCAAATGTGGCTTGCTTCCCTTTCTCTGGACAGTTTGCAACATAGTGTTCGAATTTGTCACACCTATAACATTGAACATGTGATAGGTCTTTCTTAGAAGTGTTCTTGCCTTGTTTAGCTTTTCTTTTCCTGAATTGCTTCTTTTTGTACTTTTTATTGATGTTTGTATTTAGGACTTGCAAGTCTTCATCTATATTCTTCTGTTTTATTCCTACCTTGTTCAATCGGGATTCTTCTTGTAGATAGTCATCTCTTAGTCTTTCAAACTTAGGATATTTGGACCTTGCACTGATGCCTTGGACGAATGTGCTCCATCCACTAGGCAACCCATCTAAAGCAATGAGTGTTAGTTCTTTGCCTCGGATCTCGTAGTCTAGAGTTGCAAGTTCATCTTTTAGAACTGATATCCGCATGAAGTAGGCGTTGATTGTCTCCCCTTTGTTCATGGTGATATGATTTATTTCTCATTTTAGTGCTAGAGTACGACTTGCATTTGATATCTCAAATGTCCTTTCAAGTGCCTTGAACATTTTATAAGCCGTCTCCTGCTTTCTAATGATGGGCATTATATTATTTCTTACCCCATCCACTATTATTTTAATAGCCTTATCATTTCCCTCGATCCATGTGGATTTCTCAGTTTCATCTTCTGGTTGTGCACTTTCAGTTTGGACATATGAATCAACTTTGTTTTCTCTTAAAATCATTTTGATTCTAAACTTCCAAGTTGAAAAATCTTCGCTACCTCCGAGTCTATCTTCGAATCTGATAGCGTTGGCCATTATGGAAATGTGATGTAGTTTGTAACTTAGTCCTTGAATTTTATCAAAATTGAATAGCCTTAGGTTCGATTACCTTGGCTCTGATACCATGTAAAGTTATTTCAATTTCAATTAAAGAACAAGTTATGAACTATGTATGCTATATATGAATATGAGGAATTATGTCAATGTCTAATAATTCTGATTTTTATCTGCAGGTCTGAAGGAGAGAGATCATTTGATATTTTCTATGTCTTCTCCAAATGAATTCAATTGGCATATATATCATTTAGGCAACCGGTCAATTGGTGTATTGACCGGTCATGCCTTTTAGGCATGACCAATCAATGCACCCATTGATCGGTGCCTTTGCAATTATACCATTAACACAATGCTGATTATCGGTTCAAAACCCCCGATAGCATATTGTAATATCATAATATAATGACTGATCAATATAATGAATCGGTTCATATAAATACCGATGATTCAAAGTGCACGATATATGTAATCCAACCGGTGCAGTTGTTAACCAATGTTAATTCCAAATGAAGCGGTGTATTCATTAAACCCGATAACAAATATGCCCGATATAATTAATCTCGATAACAGATGTGAATCGGTGCCAATGGTTATGCACCCGATAGCAAGTATGTATCGGTGAATTTAACCCGATAACTTATAGCATTTAATATGCTATCGGGTTAATACCCCGATAGCATATTAATGCCAATTAACAATTGACATTAATATGCTATCGGGTTGTTAGCCCGATAGCATAATGATAAGCAATGTTTGTACAATCCGATAATCATATGCAATATAAATCAGACATGAAGCATGTAGATAAATAACAGAACAAGGAAGGTTAGGAAGATCTTATCTTGCATAAGCTACCATGCATTAACAGGGGTCACCTTTTAAAGCACGCCACTTCATGATTTAGGATGAGGGAATCCCATGAAGCCAAAGGAGCATGAGGGATGCTGCCTTTGGACCTATAAAGGAGGGACTTCCTGGGCACCTTGCTATAATAGACCACATATCTTCTGTCATACTAATCGAATCCTTAACCTCAGATTGTGGAACAGGGATGGTGAGTGGAGGAGAATGGTGATAGGGCACCACGTTGGGTAGGCCACCTCATTGATGGCTTGGGCCACTTGAGGTCAAGGGGGTTAAGCCACCCTTGACCCCAAGGTGGATGGCTTCTTGGGCACCACACTTAACCATCCTTCCCCACAATTTGCTCCTATAATTAGATCTGAAAGAATAGGTTCATACTGTTTGAATACTAGGCTTTATCTGCTATTATCACTTATCTTATAAATCTATATCTCCTAACTTGTCTGCAGGACCTCGCCTCAGCATATCAGGTACTTCCTTATCTCCTCTACTTTTACTTCAATTATATCTTAATGGATTCTTCAAGGTTTACAATCCCTTGAGTTGCAGTTACCATAGCAATTTGTGATCATCTATTTTCAGTTAATTTAGGTTTAAGATTAAATCTGTTATTTCTATTGTTGCTTTCAGTTACATTTAAATAAACTTGAGTAATTAATTGATGAATTATTATCAGCACAATGGACCTAATTGGGGAAATATCAGTTAGGGACATTACATTTGTTCATTAACTAAGTAATGTAGATTTAAATTTATTGTCAATTGACCAAAAAAAAATTGGTGTAGTGGTGTTGGATGGTGCGCCAAGGGATGTATATAGAGTTGTGTTTGGAAGTCTCTACATATATAACAAAAATTATGTGCCACTTGGGCAAAAGTGGGCAGTACTTGATGTTAATTACTTATAAGGGAAATATAGATGGATAGATAGATAGATAGATCTTTTAATGTCCCTGAGGCTACAAATAGCCTAGGGGAAAGTTAGCCTTGTTATTTTGGTCTTCTGCAACATCCACAAGGCTACAAATAGCCTATGGGAAAGCCAACCTTGTTATTTTGGTCTTCTGCATTTCAATCATTTTCCTATTCAAGGAGATGATAAGCATTCACATCTTCTCAATAGTCTCCTGAGTATTGAATAAATTGTGCCAAGAAACAATTGTCATTATATTGGCATGCCTGCCTTTGATGTCCTTGAAGGCGTCGCACTCCATAATAATTTATTTTTCTAATTCCATTGCCTTGGTGTTGCAAAAAATGCAAACCTTTTCTTCTCATGCTTCTTTAGGCCTTTCCACCTCCATAATAAGGAGAAGCCCAAGGACATGGATCTTCAAGAAAGGAGATTGTTGAGTGAAAACACCCAAATCATTCCTCTTCTATGGGAGAAAATGAATATTAATATGATTCCATCAACAACATCAATCATTTTAGTGTTGAAAATCATTTGAGTAGTTGGAGAAGATTTCTAAATCTTGGTTGAAATGGTGCAAAGTTGTTGGAAGGTGTGTGCCCTTCATCCCCTTGGTTGTTCAGTGTTGCCCTCGGGGATTCATGGTGTGACTTAACTGCCTCATATGGTTTGTTTATCTCTAGTGTTTGTATCGAGCATTAACATGTCAACCTTTTAGTGCAACAACAAACCTTGGCTAGCAAATGGTATCAAAGCTCAAGTCATGGGTTTGAATCCATTGGTCATGTTGGAGGTGGATTGTTGGAAGGTGTGTGCCCTTCATCCCCTTGGTTGTTCAATGCTGCCCTTGAGGATTCACGACATGGCTTAACCGCCCTTTGTGGTTTGTTTATCTATAGAGTTTGTATCGGAAGTTAACAAGTTGACCTTTTGGTGTAACGACAAACCTCGGCTAACAAAATTGAAGGGACATCTATATCATCCATTGAGAGGAAGATCCCTCTCATTTTGAGTCTTCATAGCTTTTGGAGACCAAAGTGTCAATATTGGGGAAGTGTATCCATAAATAGTCTACTCGATTAAAAAATTATGCCAATAAACAATATCATTATATTGGCATGCTTGTCTTTGATGTTCTTGAAGGCATCACACTCCATAATAAAAAAAAAATTCTAATTACACTGCCACAGTGTTGCAAAAAATACATGCCTTTTCTTCCCATGCTTCATTAGTCCTTTTCCACCTGTGCATAATAAGGAGACACCCAACGACTTGGATCCTCAAGCACTTGGACATTGTTGAGTTAAAGCACCCAAATCATTCCTCTTCTATGGGAGAAAATGAATGTTGGTATAATTCCATCAACAAGATCAATCTTTTTGGTGTTAAAAAAATTTCAAATAGTTGGAGAAGGTTTCTAAATCTTGGTTGGAATGGTGCAAAGTGAGTTGGCAGCCATGTCATTCGTTGAGAGGAAGATTCTTCTCATTTTGAGTCTTCATAGCTTTTGAAGACAAAAAGTCTCAATATTGGGGAAGTGTATCTATAAATAATCTAAAGATGGTTTATCACACTACAATGCCATGATAAAGTGACTACACCTAAATGATTGATTGTGCTTTAGGGTCTATAACATTACTTTGGGGACGCCCAAATTTGAACATTTTTGAATATTCATATTCCTCTCAAAACATTATGCAACTTCAAAAAAGCCTTATTTTTTGGTCTATTTGCTCTCATTTGCCTTTCAAGTTAAGTTTACTAAATTTCCTACAAGCAATATTCTTAATTCTTTCCCTTTAGATCATGTTTATGAATATTTCATGTTCTAATTATTCTTGTTTATGGATTAATTTGGTTTCAAGGAAAGTATATTCTTTAGTGGAGGTATTATGAATGACTTTGGAAAGAGTTGTATATGCTTCTTAGTTCCATTGTTGATGATGATGCAATGCTCTTTGAATGTAATCACAAATGTTGAATGTAATAATATGACAAACACATGGACATGAAAAACCCTAAACACACACACATGCTTGCGTGAAGATTAATTATGCTTGTGTTGAATCTCTGAGGATGCTTGATGATGAATTCTTGCCTTGAATCTCTAAGGATGCTTGATGATGAATGCTTCGCGGATGCATGAATATTTTAGGTAGCTTATGGATATCAAAATGAATTCATAGGATGTCTTTATATAAGGTTCCCTAGGTAAATTACCGATTTGGCTGACCTCCAACAATCATGTGTAGTCCCGAGAATTAAATGTTGTTGGGGAGATATAGCATCTACCCCATTTCAGATTGGGGGCCATTTGAGAGGGACTAGGGCATTTTGGGTCACCCTAGTCCATATTAGGGCATTCCATGCCCTAGTTCTTCCACAAGAAAGACTAGAATAAGCCATCAAGGGGACAGGTATCCCTCAACAGGACCCACCAAAGGGTGTACATGACATCAAATTTGGATAATCAAGCCTAAACAAACCTAGAGAGGAGATGAGGATAGGACATGCTAAAGTGGGAGCACGAACATGAGGTGTAAATTGGACCTGTTACAATTTATAATGCTACATTTAGCCCCCACTTTAACAAGAGTATTAGCCTATGCAAATACTGGCAAAAAAGTAGATAGATGAGAGAGGAGCAATTAGGAGTGAGATCACAAGGAGATAAGACATCACTAATTTTGAGGAACCAAGCTCCCATTCTTAGGATCTTAACTCACACAATCTTAGGCAAAGACAAAAGACACAAAACACAAAACATAAAAGACTCCAAGTCAACTAATCGAAAAGACCTTGATAATGAAAATGTCTCAACTGCTAATATCATTCGTGGAATGCTATCACTAGAACACGAGCAGTCACATAAAAAGAGCAAGAGCATGCATCAAATGATGAACCATGAGCCACAAATAGAAAAGCTATGAGCTCATGGGGGAGAGAAAAGAGAGAGAGAAGATGGATGCCACAAGCTAGTTGTGTTTTGCTAGGTGATCCATGTTGGGGAGGAGAGTCAGAATAGTCTAGCTATGTTTTTACTAGTTCCACTCATCTTGTTGCATGTGTTGTTGTCTGGTTTCAGGAGTTAAGCATCTTGTATAAGACATTGTTTTGTCTGGTTTCGAGCATGCAACAACTTATGTAAGATATGAAATGAAAATACAAATTTGTCTAGTTTTGGGAATGAAGCATCTCGTATAAGACTTTGTTTTGTCTGGTTTCAAGTTTGAACACCCCCTATAAGACAAATATATGCCTGGTTTTGGGAACATCTCGTGTAAGACTTTGTTTTGTCTAGTTTCAAGAATGTGTATCCCATATAAGACATTTAAATGTTGTGTCTGGTTTCAGGCATGAAGCATCTCGTATAAGACCTTGTTTTCTCTGGTTTCGAGTTTGAACATCCCATATAAGACATGCAAAATATAGTACAAAGAGGGTGATATGCTATGCCCCCCCTTAAGATGACAACATAGCCCTATGTTAATGTCTTAAGGAAGCTAGAAACAATGATACACACCTTTAGCACCAAGGAGATATCCTTTTAGGCAACAATGTTCATACATCCAAGCTTAAGAGGCAATACTCTTACAAGCAAGGATAAGATAGTTGAAAAGGAGATATCTTGCAACAAGTGTAAAGGGAATCCTTGGAGGAGAAGAGATCTTTGCTCAAAAGACATCTACCTCCAAGAGAAGCTCTTGAACAAAAATAATATCATCAGCCAAAAGAGAGGAAGGAGAACAAGAATGCATATCTTCCCGCTATTGCTAGGCAAAAGGGATTCTTGATGGACGACACACTTTTGACCCAAAGTGAAGGGTTTGTTTGTAATAGATATACATTGCCAAGTGTAGAAGAGGTTGTAGTCAAGGATACACACCTCTTGCATAAGAGAGAATCCTTGAACAAACAACTTCACAGAAGGAATGACATCATATCATAAGCAAACACCACTCAAAAAAGGAAAAATGGATCCTTAGAAAGGATAGGAAAGATCAATGCCCCCCAAGCATAGGGACAATGAGAAAGATTACACAACCTATAAGGAGAGATTAAACATAAGAAAATGCACTAATTTGAGCAAAGAAAGGTCCAAAACAAGGAACACACGTGTACTCACATGAAGGAATATTCAATGCAAGAAAAGACATCAAATATGAAAAAATCAACTCTAAAGAAGAAGTAATCTTCAAGGATAAAGAGAGAATCAGATATGTATTGACCTTACCCCCAAGCAAGGAAACAAGGAAGAAATATGTTGCTGCCCCAAGATGTTTGTTATTGAAAATGCATCACCACTCATGACAAAGAGGCCCCAATGAAGTTAACTACTAGTGTCATGGGGTGAGGAGCAACATGATAAAGTGCATGGAGTGCTAAGGCACTACCTCTTCACCAAGAAAAAGTGCAAGATCGGTTGTAAGAGCTAAGAAAGCTCGATCATATTGGTTATGAACAAAGGTTTTAAAGGCTTGACAATTTCCAAGAGAATGAGAATAACTATGATGAAAAAGACAATGTTCATCACCTTCCTTATGCTTATAATTGTGATTAAGTCTAGTGAAAGGAAAAACAACATTTTTATCATGCTTCAATCTCCAAAAGATTCTTGTAGCTAATTTCTCTTGCTCATCGATAGGAATAAGTCTTGTCTCTTGAGATGTAGGACAAGGTTCACTAGAGGGGGGAGGATTGTCTTCTATGATTTTGATAGTACCATTATCAATGAGATCTTGTATTCCCTTTTGAAAATTAGGACAATCATTGGCATGATGATCATGGATTTGATGATATGAGGAAAAAGCACCTTAAGATCCACGATAATTTCTCTGTCTTGCAAGATACTCCTTAAACCTTTGAATTTAAAGAAGATAAACCATAGGTGAATGATGAGGATGTCCTAGACCTTCGGTACTAGCTTATGAAGGAATTTTTATAGGGACTTTGATTCTTTGTTCATATTTTCCAAGTCCTTGTCCTCTATAACCTTGTTTCAAGATTATGTTGTAACCACTCATATAAGAACTTTTTAATTGTGAAGAAGGACCATTATCATGAATCTCTTTAAAATTTGTACTGTAAGGGAACATGGAAGGATCAAAAGGAGAATTAGATGAAGAATGGATATCCTTTGTAGGGAATTTCTCCTTTCTATCATCATTGTTCACATCCTCTTTGATAGTTTGGGGGGAAAGATCCTTATCATCTAAGGATTCATCTTTACTTAATATTATATGAGGAGATGGGTCATGAATAAAATGCATAACATCATCTTCCCTACAAATGTTTTGATGGTTAAGGTAATCTCTAGGAGAATAAGGAGGATGTAAAGGGATTGGTAAGCCAACATGTTGATCTTGCCCTCCTTTGTAATGTCTCTTTCTGTAAATGCCCTAGTCTTTGCCCTAAAATCACAAATCCAGAATGAAAAAGGGGAAAACATAGCTAGGGATATAATCTTCATTTAAGAATAAGATGACATAAGCCTATTTTTTCAAAAACTCGTAATGAGATTAGACAACAATGTAGATATAACTCATGAAATACATCCACTTATAGGGTTAGGATATGTATAAACTAATATCAACCATTTCATGGAAACTCAACCATAATGAGGGTTGAGTTGGAAGACATGATGAGGTGCCCCAAGTATCCTCTACCCTAGGCCAACAACAAGACCTTATCCTTTGTGGCCCTATGTGGTCCTTAACTGATGGTCCTCAACCATCATCATGAGGTGGCGTACCTAGTGAGGGATTTACACCATTTCCCTCCATCATATCAACCTTGCACCTCCTATGATTGATTCACTTCAACAATAAGGTGTCTTTGACCCTCATCTAGTCATCATCCTAATACCTTATCGATTTTACTTCTTGTATGTGTGAACCATGGTGGAGAAGAGGGGAGAGATTGCGGAGAGTGCCCCAAAAACCATCTCTTCCTAGACCCAAAGATCGTACCCTTTGTACTCCTTTGGCCTGTATGGGCTCATTTTGACCCACTTTAAGGTGGCATATCTAGAAGAGTGTTCATACATTGTACCCCTCTCACGATACTCTCACACTTGCCTTCACCATGTTTAGAAATGTTGTAATGAATATTTATGTTACCTACATTATATTGCATTACATTATGAGTATAGTATTACATTGACAATGTTAGACTATATTGGCAATATTATACCAGATTTTATTAATAGCATTAGCTTCATATTACACTAACATCATCATGTTATTTTGTCACCTTTATGTTATACTGATTAACAATATTATTATGTTAGCATTTCCCTCCTATATTATATTAACCGTATTAAATTGTACTTACAGAATTGATTTATACTAAGATGAAGTCTGATTTCTGATATCAGTTTTGTCTCTTGGTTCGATCTCCTTATTTTCCTCTTTTTTTTTAATTCCCCCCCTCCCCCCGCCTTCATAATGATTTGTTGGACCCTTTAATATGTGCATTGTTGGTGAGATGGGTTGTGTAGGAAGGATGTATCTCCCCTTTATCCAAATGGTGCCTTCTAACCAAGACTCACAACCTTCTTGCCAATATCATGTTTCTTAAATAGTACCATTAACATAGCCTTGTTAGATATTACTACTACATGGCCTTATTAACTATTATTAATCATTAATTCAATTAATTTTAGATAAATATATTGCTTAATTAATTAATTTTAGATAATACAAGATGGAAGATAAATATATTAATATTATATTACTTAATTAATTAATTTATTATATTGCTTAATCAATTAATATTGGATAAATGCATTGATAACGACTATGTTCTGAAGATAAATTTAAGAAAGATAAACTTAAGAAACTTGTTATCATTATTGAGTAATCTAATCAAGGGAATGGGCTATGACACATGAACAAATAAATGAATAAATAATTTAGATCTTTTACAAATAGATTGCAAATACTCAAAATATAAGGGATATTTTAGTCCCTCCCACTCAAGACTGCTTGTCCTTAAGAAATCACAAGCTAACATGCTTTCTTAGATTTTTTTATTTTTTTTTTTCATCCTACTTTCTCATGTGTTAATTTTTAACATGTGTCTTTATAATATTTGAATTATTGACCAAAAAAAGTATAATTGATCCTAAAAATTCAAATTGTTTATCTTTCGATTCTTGCTAGAGATTATTGAAACTTTCTAGTATAAAAACACTTTCTGTGACGAAAAAAATCTTAGTGTTTATTTGGTCTACATATATTCAAGAGTTCATTGTTCCTTTCATGTGATTACATGCCAGTTTGTTATTGTGAGGATAAAGCATGTAACGTTGTTGCAAACTTTGAGGAGATATGAATGTGAGGGTCATTATGTTTGTCATATCATTTACTAAGAGTACCATTTGGTGCTCAAGGAAAAATGTTTTTTATGCTTTGATCGCTCTACCTTCTATGAAGGCATGAATATAGGAGGAGTAGTTTATATTATTATGTTTTGCAATAAATTTTCTTTAGTACAATTGATTTATCTAAATGTCACAAACATGTAGAAGGGTTGTGCTCCATTATTTAATATTCACTACCCTTCTTGTTTTCATCAGTGTTGTTACATAGGTTTAGACATAGTTTCTATTTGTATAATTTATTATTTCATCTATTGTTGTTTATAGAAGCATCCCATGAGTTTGGTGACCCATTTGCTATTTCAGCTCATGAATTAGGAACTATCAGATTCCATAGGGGTCATTTTTCTCTCTTTTTATAGCTGGGTGATTTTTTAAGTGAATAAAGAATGATATTGTTTCCATTCTAAACATATATATATTTTGATTCCACTTAAAACTCTGATTGGATTAGTGGTTGATGGTTGATCCATTGGACCACTGACTTGTAGAATAGCATTCATGTCCTCTTACCATCGGTGTACCCTAGGGGATTGTACAATTATTATAGACTAGTCCTTACATGATTTCATGAATATTACCCTATGACTAGAGCATTGCTATTATTTTTGTTTAACAATATAAGCATCAAGAGATCTTATACTAAACCTTTTCATAATTGTTAAGCATAAAGTATTCATAGATATACAGACATGCTAGAAACATATTAGGTATGAACAAAACACGGAGCATACACACGAATACACATATTATTAGATTGTGTCTTATTGACTAGATTGATTCATCTTTACCTTGCAGGATGACAGGATCATGCTTTGATACCATTTGTAATATCTCTTTATGTAAATGCCCTAGTTTTTGCCCTAAAATCACAAATCTAGGATGAAACCAGGGAAAACATAGCTAGGGATATAATCTTAATTGAAGAATAAGATAAGATAAGCCTATTTTTTCGAAAACCTGTAATGAGATTAGACAACAATGTAGATATAACTCATGAAATACGTCCACTTCTAGGGTTAGGATATGTATAAACCAATATCAACAATTTAATGGAAACTCAACCATAACGAGGGTTGAGTTTGAAGACATGATGAGGTCCCCAAGTATCCTCTACCCTAGGCCTAACAACAAGACCTTATCCTATGTGGCCCCATGTCATCCTTAACCGATGGTCCTCAACCATCATCATGAGGTGGCATACCTAGTGAGGACTTTACATCGTTCCCCTCCATCATATCAACCTCTCACCTCTTATTATTGATTCACTTCAATAATAAGGTGTTGTTGACCCTCATCTAGTCATCATCTTACTACCTTAATGATTTTATTTCTTGTATTTGCGAACCATGGTGGAGAAGAGGGGAGAAATTGTGGAGAGTGCCCTAGAAACCATCTCTTCCTAGACCCAAAAATAGTACCCTTTGTACTCCTTTGGCCTCTATGAGCTCATCTTGTCCTACTTTGAAGTGGTGTATCTAGAAGAGTGTCCATACCCCATACCCCTCTCGCAATACTCTTAACACTTCCCTTCACCATGTTTAGAAATGTTGTAATAAATATTTATGTTACCTACATTATATTATATTACATTATGAGTATAGTATTACATTGGCAGTGTCATACTATATTGGCAATATTATACTAGATTTTATTAACAACATTAGCTTCATATTACACTATCATTATGTTATTTTGTCACCCTTATGTTATACTATATTAATAATATTATGTTAGCATTTCCCTCCTATATTATATTAACTATATTAAATTGTACTTACATAAATGATTTATATTAATAGTATTTAATTGTATTAATAATATTAATGATATTAAATTGTATTAATGGTAATAAAGTGTATTAACCATATTAAACTATTTTAAGAATATCAAATAGTACCATACGATATTACTAGCAAATCTCATACTCATAGTATTTCCTAGATAAAGTGATTGATGACTTCTTTTGTCTTTTTCGTATCCTTTTCCTTTCCTTTGTTTCTTGGATCGATCTCCTTATTTTCCTCTTTTTTCTTATCCCCCCCTGATAATAATTTGCTAGACCCTTCCTTTAATATGTGTGTTGCTAGTGGGATGGGTTGTGTGGGAAGGATGTGTCTCCCCTTTATCCAAACAGTGCCTTTTGGCCAAGGTTTGCAACCTTCTTATCCATATTGTGTTTCTTAAATAGTACCACTAACATAGCCTTGTTAGCTATTACTACTACATGGCCTTATAAAATTTTATTAATGATTAATTCAATTAATTGTAGATAAATACAAGATGGAAGATAAATATATTAATATTATATTAATTAATATTATATTTCTTAAACAATTAATTAATATTATATTGCTTAATCAATTAATATTGGATAAATACATTGATAATGGCCATGTTCTCAAAATAAATTTTAGAAACTTATTATCATTATTGAGTAATTTGATCAAGGGAACGGTCTATAACACATGAACAAATAAATGAGTAAATAATCTAGATCTTTTACAAATAGAGTGCAAATACTCAAAATATAGGGGATATTACATCCTTGCACTAGAGTATGCCTATGAGAATAGCACAATGTCATGTTGCTCTTCAATGCTTGCTCTCCATTGGAAAGATCATTGATAGGAGTCTAGACTTTATCCTCATTCACATTAGATGCCCTAGGAGAGATACAAGTGTTAACTTTGTCAATGCCATCTCTAGGATTATCATTGTCTACAAAATCCTTTATGTGATCTACACATGTAATGCATGTTCTTAAAAATGTCATCATGAAACAACATATAACATGAATAAAAACTTTGAGATTTGAATTGCAAGTAGGAAATATCTTTGAAACCCTAAAAATCCAATATGCTAAAGCACTATGAATGAAAAGAAGCAATGTAAAATGAAAGAAGTCATTATCCAACACATGGCTATGATAAATGTAACTAAAAAGCAATGTAATCATGTGTGAAATAGCAAACAAATCAGATTTAGTAAATTCCTTTATGAGTGCCTAAAATCAAATCTGAAAATATAAGTGAAAAATTATGCAACCCACAAGCTGAAATTAACAAAATACATTACGATTTTTACGAAATTAACCACTAAATTTATGTAACTATGATCTATGAGAGAAAAAATTATTTTTTGAATACCTAAAATTAAGATTTGAGACTACAAATTAGAAATAAGCATGCAAGGAGTCGAGTTCACCAAAATGTAACGTATGAAAAAAATTAGGAATTAGGGTTTCACTAAGTGAATCCACCAAATAGCCCAATTAACCAAATTACATTGAAAGAGGATCGAACCCAATGGATCTAGGCTCAATCCCAATTGGAAAGAGACTAATATTCTGATTGGATTCAATTAGCTAGAGATTGATTATCCTCTTTCTAAGTTGAATTGTAATAATATTGTAAAACTAGGGTAAAATGAGGGATTATTGAAGTGATTTGAGAAAAAACGTAAGTTATAGATGTCCCACGAAGACACAAACTTGGATCTAGAAAAAATAAGATGTCTAGAACTTGTTCTTAGAAGTGTAGCTTGATTTTTTGGGACTAGGTAACACAGATCTGCCCCGGTCCTCTAAATTTTTTGTTGTCGAAAGCTAACCTATTCATCAGTGTTTACTCTATCAGATTTCTCAAGTACAACTCTGTAGCTATTTCCTGCACATAGAAAGAAAGGGAAATATGTTGGGGATAGGGGTTTGCCTTAGGTCAAACCTCGGTTTTGGAATTAACCATATGGAATAATGCAAATACTAAAATAAATGTTAAGGAGATATAACTCATATCTGCAATTGTTGATAATGATGCAATGTTTTTTGAATGTAATCACAAATGTTGAATGTAATGGCATGAAAAACCCTAATCACACATGTTTTAATGAAGATTGATGTAAATTTGCTCCACAATGCTTTAATGATGAATTTGCAGCCTTGAATCTCTGAGGATGCTTGATGATGAATATGCAGCCTTGAATCTCTAAGGATGCTTGATGATGAATGCTTCATGGATGCATGAATAATTAGTTAGCTTATGGATATCAAAATGAATTGATAAGATGTCTTTATATAGGGTTCCCTAGGTAAATTACTAATTTGGCCGACCTTGAATGGTCATGTGTAGCCCTAAGAATTAAATGTTGTTGGAGAGATATAACACCTACCCCATTTCAAAATGAGGCCCATTTGAGAGGGACTAGGGTGTTTTGGGCGCCCTGGTCCTTTCACAAACTGGACCAGAATAAGGCATCAGGGGGGTAGGTATCCCATGGTAGGACCCACCAAAGGGTGTACATGACATAAAAGTTGGATAATCGAGCTTGAACGGACCTATAGAGGGGATGAGGATAGGACATGCTAAAGTGGGAGCACAAACATGAGATGTAAATTGGACTGGTCGCAATTTATGACCCTATATTTGTTTTATAAGGGCAATCCAAATAGAGAAATATTTGTAAAAAGAGGTGATGATGAAATACATTAAATGTCTTGATAGCCATATTTTAAGGCTCATATTACTAAGTTAATGGGCATAGATGATGAATGTGCACATGATCACTACCTTGAAGTAGAAAGTCATTTATCCTATTCTAAGATTAAAAGAACCAACATGAAGTTAATGAAGGCAAGTGCTACAAGCAATAGCACAAAATAAGTAAAGCATTGTGACCATTGTGAATGTGAATAGTCATACAAACACAACTTGTTAGAATCTATATCCACATAAATGCTATTTTAAAAAAATTAAAAGGGTACAAAAATTACCACCATTACTCTTCGTGTAGGAACATCTTAGTGTAAGAGCAATCTTGTATGACCCATAAAAAATTCTTTTACTTTATTTATTTATTTGTAGTTTTTCATTTACATTCCAATTACCACGAGTCCCACATCTCGCCCCACAATTTAGATTATATGTTACAAATGTATCATATAATGTTGCATCGAAATCCTTGGAGAAATAGATCACCACAAAGAAATAATTAGGTCCATAATGTTGGCATGTTGGCATAACTGATGGAGATGATGGTATATCGGTAAAGGACTGTTGGTGATGATATATTAAAGGATTGTTGGTGATGATATATTGATGGACCGTTGGTGTTGATATAATTATAATATGATGCTTGATGATCAGTTATTTGTGTTGTCATTGATGGCAACCATATTTGTCCATGTTTGTTTATGTTTGGTATATCATCTAAGTCTACTGGTCAAGTCTAATGGGTAATGAATTAAGTTGGAAAACAAAATTGCCTAGTGACAGTGAACTAGTAAGAAGGAACAGAGAAGGAGATGGTTGTAGTAGAGATTCGTGTTGAGTCAGGTGTTGCGGTTTGGAATGTGTGCTTATGACATCATAATGAGTATGATTTGAACTGCATCATATTTGGAGAACCAGAAGTCATGTTTGTAATTGACTATTGTATAATCTGCTAGGGTTTGAGAACCAGTAAGAAGGTCTTTGACCGGTGATGTTTTATGGTTTGTCGATGATTATTTTCATGTTCATAAGATGATGATGACGTGTCAGAATCCGTGTGAAGAGATAAGATGATGTTTTGGTGCGTATAAGGATCGAATTTCTTGGGAAGCAGTGAAGTGCTTAGCAGAATGTGATAAGGGTTTGACAGCTTATTAGATCGATGTGCGGTGATGAGTTATGATCATTCAATGGTTGTAATTGTCTTGTAATTTGTTGTAATGATTTGTATGATGTTTTGTAATGATTTGTAATGATCTAATATGATCTATGATGTAGATTCATTGTAGGTTAAGTTTTTGTAATCGACCTAATTGTAGAGTTTATTTAGGTCAAATTTTAGAAGGTTAAGTGTGTCGGTAATCAAAGAAGTGTGTGTGTGTTGAACTAGATTGAGATGTCTACATGAGAGAAGCAGATTGGAGTTGACAAGGATCTATAATAGCAAGCTATGAAGTGTTAAGTCCATATCATTTATCTGTTGTTTCCTAACAGTTGCAGCAGTATTAAAATCCCTTAACCGGGTAGGTCCTAACAGGCCTGATTGTATAAATCCCTTAACCGGGTAGCTCAACAATTTGAGTTTAAATCCTCCAGCGAGCTTACTCCTAACAGGGTAAATCTCCTAACAGAGCTAAGTTGTAAAATCCCTTGACCGGGTGACTCCTAACAAGGTCTGCTCTTAACCGAGCATTTTTGTAAAGCTCCTAACCGAGCTAGGCTCCTAACATGGCACATTCCGAAAGAGTGCAATATTTTGTGGGTACCAATTCCCTCCGTGGTTTTTCCCATTTGGGTTTCCACATGAAAAATCTTTGTGTTCATATTGTGGATGGATTGTTAAGTTGTTCATTAGTTGTCTTTACATTGTTTTCTTAATGATGAACACTTAAGTTGCTATCGGTAATGTTTTGTTAATGTGCATTAAGTGATTGTTAGATCAACTGCCGGTATTGGCTATGAATTGTTTTGTGAAGTATTGTTCAGATTGGTGAAAGTTTGCAGTTTATTGTTATCACTGATTCACCCCACCCCCCCTTAGTGTTAATCGGATCCTCACATTAACATATAACCTATGACCACTCTTTATTAGCTAAGACTTTGTTTCACTATCATTGCTTGTAGCAATAGAGCAATGCATTCCCAAGTACATGGGACTTCGGGGATCTTAAGTTGTGAATTGTATCAAGATGCATCGGTCATTCATCACCACATTCATTTTGTTTTCACATTTGGACAATTACTCATTTCATGATGTATTAATATTTGTCCCACCATGCAACTAACTACAATCATTTCTAAGGAAAGAATCTAATCGAATATCATTACAAGTCAACAAAAAAAGAAAAAGATAACTCAACATTGCATTGTATTGCAATGTTTCAAATTTTGTAATTTGTCTATTTCTAATAAAATAGTTTAGGCCTAGCATGTTGGAATTCCATTATAGAAAATTATATTCTATTGTGACTATGAGTGAATAGAGACTCATATGGCCATAAATTTAGGCCCTACTTATCTCTCTTAGAAAATTAGTACTTTCTTTCATGCCACCTTTGCTTAGATTTTGGTTGACATTGACTTGTCTAAATATTTGTCAATAGAAATCAAGCCCACATTCCAAATCAGCAACCAAATAATGAGTTGGTTTTTTCGATATCATATTTGTTGTGCCCTTCACCAATTAGCCACTAGATCCAAGCATAAATCTTCATGTCCAACTTCTTAGTATCAATATGTCGAACCACCCTACCATTTGAATTTTTTTGGTTCTAGTAAGCTTCTTGTTCTACCTTCATTCCATTATCAAGTTCTTTTAGTTGTGTTGATGAGAATATTAAGTAGTGCTTGAGTCATGGCCCTTGAATTATATTCTTGCTAAACTTTCTTCGCAACCCTTAACTTCTTTATTTTTCAATGATTCTCTTGTATTTGTGGCTCCCTGATTTGGGAATCCTTAATGTGTTTTTTTAACTACGTAATTTAGATTTAGATTTTTTAATTAAAAAAAAATTGATGGATTTGTGTTGGATGGTGTGACTATGGATGTGAAAAAGTTGTGTTTAAAAAGCTCTACATTTATAGAAATGGAATTGTGTGCCACTTAGCCAAAAGTGGGCAATACTTATGTTTATTGTAGAGAGTAGAAATCAAGTTGTGTGAATCTTAAGCGAATCAACCATAAAACAATTGGTTATCTTCATTAAGCTTTTTAGATTTCTTCAATTGATGGTATGTTGCTTTTAGAACTATATGTGACATTATTTTTGTAGATTGAACTTACGAAAGCTCAAAGATTATGGTTGTTCAATAATGATGGACAATTGATAAGATTGCTATCCTGATAATGATAATACTTGATAATTATTGATTAGCTAGGGTTTGGTTTGATGGAATATGATTGATTTTATATATGTATTGATATCAATCAACGATGAAGATTGTGTGGAATAGTTTGAAGATCAATGGATGAGAATGAATGAGATGAATAGATTGGGCTAATTATGGAGTTTATTGGTTGCATGATGGAGAGAACTAAATGAATGATTCTAGGAGAGTGAATTGATTGATTAATGAACTAGGAGTTAGTGGCAATTAAGAAAAGAAAAAGGAGATATAATTAACATTAAATAATTAAAAACTATTTAATCATTTGCATGAGAGGATAAAAAAAAAAAATTATTTATTTTTAAAAGAACTTTATTTAGTAAAGTGAATAATTAAATAAATTAAATTATTTATTTAATTATAGAAAAGATATCTACCTAATTAAATAATTATGTCGAAAGCATATTATACTCACATATGGATGCAAAAATGTTCATCAATAAAAATTAGAAGCATTTAATTTGACATGTGTGTGACACTTAAATACATAAAAAATAAAATTCAATTTATTATTATTATTAAATTTATATTATTTTATCTTCACTTCCCCTCTCAACTCCCACTCACTCTGAGTTTAACTAATCAATCAATTTTGTCTATCTCCATCATGCAATTAGTTAACTTCATTGTTATCTCAATCAATTCATCTCATATCTTCTCATGAAATCTCCACCATTGATTGATATGAAATAATCTATAAAATAGTAGTATAATAATAGATTAGAAATAATGGGGATTACCCCACAAGGCAACAGTTGGCTGCTAGTCTCCTACATGGGAGGTCCTGGGTTCGAGTCTACTTGTGTCCCATGTGTCCCACACACAAAAAATGGAGAGATAAGGTGATGTATGGGCATGGAAGATAGGACAACACAAGGAGATATAAGGGTGTTATTGCCGAACAAATATGAGTATGAGGTCCCTCAAAAATGTGGTCTCACTGGTTCATAGCTCTAGTCAAAAGCAATTCGTCTTCAACCCATTACCGAGTAAAAAACAGAAAACAAAAAAAAATAGATTAGAATAATATTATTAATTATGATGGATTGAAGGTTCCTAACATAAAATCCACTTTAAGGATAAGAATGAATGTAAAATAAAAAATGATAATATGATAATATAATAATAATGTAGTCTTAATAGATATTTTGCTTTGGTCAATAGTTTAATATAAATATAATAATATAATAATTTTTAAGTGGAATAATGAACAAAAAATGGCATCTTCGATGTACTCTAACTATATTCCTCTAAAGACAAGTATGCTAGTTATTTAATTATGGGAAACTAGAAGAAAAAATTGATTAAATAATAAATATTATTTAATTATTATGCAAGAAGAAATTAATTAAATAATAAAAATTAATTAATGTTAGAAGAATTTAGGATAATGAAAGGAGAAAATTTTGAATTTTGAATTCTAATTAAAAGAATAATGTTAGCTTAATTAAATAATAAAATTATTTAATTAATTTTGAGGAATAATTAGTGAAAATGCCACAAGTAGGCTATGAAAAAAAATTAGTCTACATTTTGCCCCTCTTTGAAATGTTTGAAGTAGCATTGTTTCAAAGAAAATGAAAAAGTAGCCAAGAAGATGATGATTATATTAGGGAAGATGCCTTGGTCATTCAAAGCAGTGACTAGAAGGAAAGATGATAGAAGTGAGGATACTTGCATGAAATAAAAGAAATAACAATGAAATATACCTTCATACATTCACCTTGGTTATCTACATTATGCTTTTTAGCTTTCTTCAATTGACGTTATGTTTCTTTCCGAGTTGTATGTGACATTATTTTCACAATGTGATCTCCCGAAAGCTCAAAGACTATGGTTGTTCAATGATGATGGATGATTGATAAGATCACTATAATGATAATGATAATGATAATGATTGATTCATTAGGCTCTGGTTTGATGAAAGATGAATGATTTTATAGATGTTTTGATGTTGATCAACAATGGAGATCGTGTGGAATAGATTGAAGATCAATATATGAGAATGAATTAGATGAATAGATTGGGCTAATTATGGAGTTAACAAGTTTCATGATGGAGAAAAACTAAATGCACGTTTTTAGGAGAGAGAATTTATTGATTAGTGAACTTGGAGTGAGTGGCAATTAAGAAAAAAAAGGGGAGATATAATTAGTCTTAAATTATTAAAAAAATTATTTAATCAATGTGCATTAGAGGATAAAATAAATAAAATATTAATTTTATTTAGTTTTAGAAGAACTTTATTTAGAAAAGTGAATAATTAAATAAATTAAAGAATTTATTTAATCATAGAAGACATTTTTTTTTTTTTGTGTATTATAGAAGACATTGTTAGCCAACTAGCATACCTATGTTTTTAAAATCAGTGTAAAATACATTGATAGATATCAAATTTTAAAATATTAAAGGAGAGAAAGTGATATTTATCAAATGCAACCATTTTCTCTTTTTCTTAAAAAATCCAGATAAAGATCACATGCACAACAGATCCCATAAAAACAAAATAAAATATTTGTCTTCCAAACAATTAGCAAAATAATAAAAATGAAAAAAAAAAATTAAGAAAATGCTTTTGCATTGCGCTTTTTTCTTTAAATGCTTTCAAATCTTTGAAAAAGTGGAATGTGTTTGCATTAGACTTGTGTGTTTCTCTTATAAGAAAGTGTGTTGTCATTGTAGAGTTATGCCTACAACATAAATAAATAATTGAAATAATTATTTAATTATAGGAAACTACAACAAAAAGAATTTATTAAATAATTAAAATTATTTAATTAATGAGGAGAGGTAAAAGAATTAAAATAGTTAAATAATATATATTATTTAATCATTATGCAAGAGGAAATTAATTAAATAATAAAAATCATTTGATTAATTTTAGAAGAATTTAGAAAAAATTAATACTTAAAAATTGTTTTTAAGTATGATGAAAGGAGGGAAATTTCAAATTTGAATTAGAAGAATAATGTTAGCTTAATTAAATAATAAATAATAAATTTATTTAATTAATTTAGAAGAATAATTAGTGAAACTATCACAAGTAGGCGATGGACAGTTTTTAGTGTCTACACTAACTACTTATAACAAAAAGAAGGAGAAGTCCAAGGACTTGGATTTTCAAACAAGGAGATTGTTTGGTGAAACCACCCATATCATTCGTGTGTGGGAGAAAAGGAATCTTGATGTGATTCCATCAACAAGATTAATCATCTTAATATTAAAAATCTTTCAAATAGTTGGAGAAGATTTCTAAATCTTGGTTGGAACGGTGCAAATGATGTGGCAGCCATATCATCCATTGAGAGGAAGATCCATCTTATTTTGAGTCTTCGTAGCTTTTAAAGACCAAAAGTCTTAATATTGGGAAGTGTAATTTATAAATTATCTAAAAATGTTTTGTCACACTAACCTTGTGATAAAGTGAACACACGACAAAGATTAATCATGGTGTAGGGTCTAAAACATTACTTGATGACATGCGAATTTGAACATTTTTAAATATTCGCATTTCTCTCAAAATATTCTACAACTTCAAAGAAATGCCTAATTTTTAATCAATGCACTCTAATTTTCTTTTCAAGTTAAATTCACTTAATTGCCTTCAAGTGTAATTCTTGATTCCTTCCCTTTAAATCTAGATTTTGATAATTGTTTTATGTTTTAGCAATTGTTGTTTATGGCTTAAGTTGGTTGTAAAGCAAGTATTTTCTTTAGTAAAGGTTGTGTGAATGATTTTTGAGAGTTGTTGCCTTTGCAAAGAGATTAAATCTTGTAATAAAAAAGGGAACTAAGAAGCATGGAAAGCGATGCAAAATGCATTGAAGAAGAAACAAGGTTCCTCAACTTAGAAGACAACATTGAAGTATATCTTAATAAATGGAAACAATGAGAGGGATCATGAAGGCTCTCAAGGAGAGGTCCTGTTCTTTGGAGGATGTCAAGAGAAAAGAGAAGTCCCACAACAATAATGAAGAAGAGAAAGCCATAGCAAGTAAGTCTACCAAAGAGACCTATATTCGATGCTAAAGCAGAGATTGAGGTTCCCCATTTTGAACAAAATGTAAATGCAAAAATATTTGAACATTAGTTGGCAAAATTGGAAGGGTGATTTAGTATGCATTCCCCTACTTATGATCAAAAGATTTCCTTTAATAGATTGAGATTAACAAATAATGCTTTAACTTGGTTTTATAATGGCAATTCAAATAGGGAAATATTTTAAAAAAGAGGTAATGATGAAATACATTGAATCCCTTGATAGGCATATTTGAAGGCTCATATTACTATATAATTTAATGGACATAGATGATGAATGTGCATATGCTCACTACCATGAATTTGAAAGTCTTCTACCCTCTTCAAATAAAAAAGGAGCTTGTTGATGTGAAAAGGATGTTTTACCTAGTTAGTTCATCACCTAGGTTCTATTCACACTTGTTAGTTTACTTAAGATACACATAGGATAATTATCACTTTATGTCTCAAGTCATAAGATTAAGACACATCATAATTCTATATGCAATCTTATATCTCATATTAGTCAATATAACCAATGGGTTTCTTTTTGTAATATCAATCTATTATAATCCATTCTCAATGTATATTTTCATCATTTGATAGAATAGAATAATTTTCTCATATATGATCCCTTTTGTGCTTTTGTTGAAGTTCCTAGATCTTTGGTAGCTACAATCTTTAGCCAGATCTCACATGATATGGAGAAATATATACTAACTTTTACTTGGTATCAAAACTTGAAGGATTATTTATTGTTAGTCTTAATTAAGAGGTTTAGGTTGCAAATCTTGATAGATCTTGAAAAGTTGAGTATGCACTTAACTTGCATCCAATGATGATTTGGATAATAAAACAAACTTGATAAAAATATCATATATAAGGAGGTTATGCTTTGTGGATTTATATTGCAATTTCATTTTGGAGCTTATTGGTGCAAATTTAATCTTATCATTGAGTTTAGGGTGTCCAAGAAAGTTAGTTTTGTCTTTTTCTTTGTCCAAGATAGACATGTGAGGCCAAATCTACAATGGTTTGAAGTTGGGAGGTGGTTGCTTGATCTAGAAGTTAGCCATAATATTGGAGCATTTTGGCCAAAATTGACTTTGTCATCGCACATATGAGGCCCAAGAACCCTAATATCAACTATCAATTCATCAAAATTGAAGCACTTTTCCTAAGGCCATCTAGAAAAAAATTCCCCCTAACTGGCTGTATGAATCATACTAGCAAAATATTTTAAAGAAACAAAAAGATTTCCTATACAACATTGGCATCATCCTATGCAGTCACTATATATGTCATAGGTTCATTTATTATTTTTTAAGTGAATTTTTCAAACACAAAAATTATAGGTCATGCCTATGACATATAGAAAATGTAGGGCACTCAATGAACTAGATTATGCCAAATGGCAGCCATTGGCTGCCTCAACCCACCAAACTCTATCAGTGGTGCATTGCTAACAAACATTTTCAACTGACAACCTGAATTTTCCAATTACGACATATACTAGTTGAAAGAAGAATATTTCAACAACAAAAAGATACCCGATAATAAGGTTTTGATCAATAAAATTTTGATATCGTTCATACATAGGAAAGACTATTATGGCATATGTGCATGTTGACATCAACATGCCAACCCCAAACTTGTACCCCCTCTCTGTTGGAGTTTTTAAATTTGCAGTCCAACTTTGAAGGCTCTTTCTTTTTATGTTAATTTTTTTATTTGGACAAAAACTATATGCTATTCTATCAGTTTGATCACTTTTTTCATTTTGATGTTTAGTTTTTCTCAAAAATTACAAAATATTATAGTTCTCATTTGTAAACTTTTGGGACTCCATTCTCACTCATACAAAAAAAAAGATGCATTTTTTTGAAAGTGTATAATTTTTCCTATACTCTACAATGATGTGATCAAATTGGCCTAATTTGATCTAAAAGTTATACTTGAATTTTATGGCCAAAATTGGGCATCTGCATGCACTAAGATCAAGTCCAATTTTCTATTTTTGGCAATTCTACATGTAATATTGTGATGAGAATAAAAATCCAAGATCATACATTGTTGGGGGAATCTATGATTGTTCTTATTTTGGAGAGTAATCATATGCTTTTGTTAACTTGAGTCTCTTGATCGATCTATTGTGTGACTAAAGTTCGGGAGTTTATCATGGCTATCAAAAGGCACCATGTTGTAGTCAAATTGGATAAATAAAACTATAAGTCTTGGTGAGATGGAATCCTAACACATTGTAGGTGGCTTAATCTTTTTCCCTATCTTTATGGACTATTTCCTAAACCATCATTAACTTGGAAGAGAGTTGTGTGGGACTTGACAATTGGACATATCCTAGGAGCAATTGGTTATACTTGTGATATTTACACACAAATAGATACTAATGGTATTGAATGCCCTCATGACCTTATGACCAAACTTTGGAAGATGTATGGAGACATGAATGAACGTTCATTCCTAGAGGATCCTATTGTGGATTGTCTTGTTCCACTTGATGAGTTTTGGCCAATTGATCATGAAATAGTTGCAATGCTTTTTGAATGCGAAATGGTTGGTTATCTTGATGAAAGAGACTTCTACAAATTTTCCTCCTACAAATACTTCTATTGAAACTAAACTTTCTATGGTTCCTGATCCAAATTTAGAGGGTTTGTCTTATTCATCAATGAGTCAACATCTTGAGGTTGAGGACTCTAGTAATTCAACATTAGAAAATCATTTAATGTACACATTATATCATCGATATGGTCATTTAAATCTTGGAGTTCTTTTGTCTACTGAAGTTCTAGAGACGTGTTGATAGTTCATCTCTTCATCTAGTTCTTTTTTATGATTCTAGTGTTGCTACATTCATGGCTAACTATAATTCAATGCAACAAGAGATAAATTGGCTTCTAGATATGGCTACAAGGGATGAATACTGGATAAATATTTAGGTTTATTTATAGTCCCACATTTCAAAATTGGAAGACACCATTGATGGCATTCATCTTCTCTTTGATCGAGATGATTCCTCTTTAGTTGTGGTGAGGGAGCATTTAGACCCTCTTATTCATTCTCCATGTGATCATTTATCACACTTTAACATGAGGGTGGACACTTTTGAGAAACATTTGGAGTAGGCATCTTTATCTTCAAAGGAGATATCTTTGTATTTGGATTGTTTTCTACAATCATCTTTACTAGAATTTGGATTGCCATCTTCATCAATGTGTCCAGATTGTTTGATTTGATCATGACAACTATTGGCATAGACATGGTGACACTTGAGCAAAATCCAGAGATGTCACACTTCATCTTCCTTCCCTCATCTTTCGTTCAAGAATGGGAATACATCCAGCCTACATTATTTTTTTTCTTTCTTCCTAAGTGGGAGAATGTTAATCGACAACATTGGATCATCTTCAACATTCATTGTCAAACACTACCATCAATACAAGAGACACTATATTGAGGGAGCTTGCATGGTCTCTTTTCTTCTTCTCTTATAAGAGGAGTTTTACCTCAGATGGGATTTAGTCCTCATTCTTCTTTGAGAGCAATTTTTCTCTCTTTTTGTCCCATTAAATCTTCTCATGTTCTCCATTTGTGAGAGATTGCATTTGTACATGGGTACCTAACATGGCCTAGTACTTGAGAATTATCTTTGCATTGTTGCATTTGTGCATCTTGTACATTCTCCCTAAATTGCACTTGAGGGGGGTCTATAAAATGCTTTATACCATTCAAGATTTGGCTAAAGATTGTACCCATCCAAGATCTAATAGCTTCTATGAAACCAAAAGAGAGATCAAATATGAGAGAATAATTCTATTCTACCAAATTATGCATATACAATGAGAATGGATTATAATAATTGAGATTACAAAGAGAATCTCATGGTTATATAATCCAAAGTGACACATAGGATTGCTTAAAATTATGACACATGGCTTAATCTTATGACTTAAAGTGAAACTATCCTATGTACCCTAAGTAAACTAACAAGTGTGAATAGGACATGGATGATAAACTAGTTAGGTAAAAACACCCCCTTTAAGCCAACAATGCCAAAATAAAGACAATAACGGTAAGTGTTGCAAACATAAACGTAAAATATGCAAAACATTGTGACCATTGTGATGTAAATAGTCATACAAACACAGCTTGTTAAAATCTAAATCAACATAAATGATATTTTCAAAAAGGGTTTAAAAATTTACTAGCATTACTCTTCATGTAAGAGTATTCTTGTTTCTGTTGGAATCCAAGAACACTGAGAGGGGGGCTAAATCAGTGTTCTACCAATGAGATCAATTTTAACCTTAATAACAAAGTATTTCAGTAATCGGTAACCATAAAAGAATATAACAGTAAGTAGAAATGAAGTGACCACAAGAACATACACCATAACATAGATTTATACGTGGAGAAACTCAAAGAGCAAAAACCATGGTGGGATTGGTGATCCACAATATCTATCCACTAGCCAAATGAATAAATATTACGATAGGGGCCTACACATGCAGGAAGGCAAATAGCCTAGAGCGCACTGCTCATCACAAAAGGAGCCTCACTAACTACAAACACCAAATATGGAGTTAAAAACAAAATTCTGGACTCAGAGATTGCATCTACTCTGTTGGATGAGTTCTGATTCAAGCACTGTCTGTACTGGCTTTCACTATGTCCTCCTTTACAGGTAACTTACTTCGCATCCCAAACCTCTAAACCAATAACCAAGACTGACTACAGAATATTATATTCGCATTCAGTCGATCAACATCGCTCGCACAATATCATATCACTATATATTCCTTTTCTTTGTGTATATTCAAAATAACCTAACCGGACTGACTTAAATACCCTTCCCAAACATAAACATGAATACCTTATGTCGGCTTATAAGATATTACAAGTTATTTACATATCGGCCTAGACAAAAATAAATGCATTAAACTTCGTGACCAATGTCGTTGATTGCTGTCGGATCAATCTCCTATGTCGGCCTCATATACGGGTTCCTAGTTTGTCAGTTTCCCTGAATGTCAGTTGCCAAATCATGAATTCTGGTGAGTATCGGTTAAGTGTCCAACCCAAAATGATTGTTGCCATCAATGACAACACAACTAAACCGGATGAGTGTCAATTGCCAACAATCTCCCCCTTTGGCATTGATGGCAACACTCATGTGAAAAATGGATTGTTGAAGTGTTGTCCCGGTTCCTCCCAAAACTGATGATCAAAACTGACCCTACTCCCCCTGAGCTATACATTACTTCTTATGTCCCTTATCATTTTTCACAACAACCTCTCCCCCTTTGACATCAATGACAAAGGTCGAGGCAAATGAATAAAATAATGAAATCAAAATGTGTTTACCGGATCTAGATATACTTGAATATATCCGGGTAAGAACCCTTCAAAAATCCTAAGTAAGTATCCCAACCATTTTTCAATGTTCCCAAAATAGATACAAACCCATTGAGAATGTATGCATGTAGTTATTCTTCTGTTAGGTCTGCCAGTGTGGGTTTATTCATTAAGTCTATACTTTCCCGGTTATGAAGTAACAAAGTGTTCAACCGGGGACTAACCAATCCTCTCAACTCTCTTTCTCGCCAGATTAATCTGTCCATATCTTTCTCCAAGCTGATATCTCAAATTTTGTAACCAAAATTTGACCATCAATAGCACAAGTCAATGACTGAGTACAATCGAAATCGTTAGCTAGATGTTCCAACCGGGTCTTTGTTGCTTTTATTTTTACCTCGAGTTCAGTTGTAAGTTTGTCAGTGTTAGTACAAGACCTATATATACAACTGCACTGATTTAGAGCCTCATCAATCTTTGTTAGTTGCTCTGTCATCTTGACCTTGTCCGATGTGATCATATTGTCACAGGTGACCTTCCGAGTTGCATTGTACCTCTCTATTAATTGTCGGTTTGATATCTGTTGAAGAGTTTGAAACTCTTTTGCAATGTGTTCAGTCAAACTCTTAAGCTTACCAGGGAGGCTAGCTACCGGACTAGTGTATCCTGGAACTAGCTGTTGCAGAACCGGAATGGCCTGCTCAATGACTCAAGCTTGTCTTTTGTTCCTTCCTTCCTTAACTTCTGAGTTGCAACATACATCAATTCAAAACTGCTCAGTTGCTCAATATTCCTCTGTCCAAAATCAACTTGACTGGATGAGCCACGTGCCAACAATGAATGACTAGATTCTCCATCCTGTTGACTGGCACTGGTGGCTTCGCCACTTGGTGCAGTAATCTGCTCAACCTTAGCCTCTTTTATATGTACATTTATTGCCGGAGGTTCAATATCCTCAACCTATTTATTGTCTGTATCGACATCAATAACCTCTACATCTGGAATGTTCAATTCTGATGTATCCTTCTTATCATGCACAACTTCAATGTTATCTATTGGTTTCTCTATATGTACAGGTGATACTGCCGAAGGAATATCCTCTGTTAGTTTTTGTTCCAAAATCGGTGAATCCAAACCTAATATACCTTTCCCCTTACCATCAACTGTGATGTCTTGAATACCAGACTTAGGAGGGAATACCGGTGGAGTAAAGAAATCAAGTTTATCTACAAATAATTTTACCCATGCCTCGTGGGTCTCCTTAACTATTTCATTTACTCTACCTACCATTAGAGTCACATGTCGGTGTCTGCTCCGAAAAAATGTTTTATTTGCATATTCGAGACACTGTTGCATCTCCTCATCAGTTATAGCACCACAAACAGTCAGAAACTCCTGCATCTTTATATATTTATTCTCTTCAACTACAGACAATCTCCTAGCATCTAGCTTATTGTACAAATCTCTTGGTATTTATTTTTCAATCTCAAGTAATGCTTTCTTATATATATCTAAGTATAACAAAACTGCTTTCTCAATCTCCATTTGTTCCTTATCATCCATATGTACATAGTAATGTTGGATATTGCTCAAAATTCCATCTTTAGTTTATCTAATCAATCAATTCAGCAACTGGGAGAGGAGGAATGACTTCAATACTCTTACCGGATTCGAGAGCTATATCTATATCTGCTTTCTTCTTCTTGTCAGGATTAGAAGTGGACTCCTTAACCAGTTTCCTCTTCTCTATGGGTTTCCTCTCCTTCAAAATTTTATTTGGGGCTACCGGAGGGGTGACCTTTAGTTTCTATTTCTTTCCTTCCTCGGGCTTCTTCCTCTGTATCCTGATGTAAGTCTTGGGAATCTTTGGGGGAATAACATCAGTATCTGAACCAGATTCAACAAGGGCAATATAAGTTTTTGGTTCCTTCCTCTTCAATACACCCTTGTCGGTTGTTGTTGCCAGTGGAGTCTGAACTACTGTCGGAGATGATCCTTTTGCTAGTCCAATGATCTGTTTGATTTCAGAGGACATTTTCTCCACAGCTTCCCCAACCTTCTTGATTTTTCCTTCCCTTCTCTTCTTGCTAAAACCTATCTGAACTTCGGATTCCTTTTGCTTTGTTGTCCCAAAGGTTTTCTCAGCTTCATCAACCAGGGCATCAATAAGAGTCTTGGCATATAAGTCCAAGATCTCAGCATCAACCTCATAGCCCATCTCATTGATCCAAACCTTTCGTTGTTGCACTACATCCATCAATATTTCATCCTTCTTCACCATAAAGCAGATTTCTATAGAGTACTTATCAACAATATGTTTAGGCACTCTTTCTCTCTTCTTCATTGTCTTCTAAAATGTTTTGAAATAATCCCATAGAATGGAGTCTCTCTCCTTGTTCTGTCCCAAACCTCTTATAGCATTTTTTATTTGTTTCCCTACCGGCATATCAAATCCCCATTGTGTTTTACCGGATCTCGATAACTCATTCAAAAATAAAAGGATCAAGCAAACAACAAGGTTTCCATACCGAAAAACACCTTTCTTCTTACCCTTAATCTTCCCTAGGTCTAAAATTAGCTCTTCACACATCCATTGACAAGGATCATACCTATCATTTTCTTTGACCATCTTATGAGCACAGTAAATGCATGAACTAGAAACAGAGTTCAATTGGTTTGATTGGGTTACCTTGTAGCCGATGATCATGCTTGCAAATTGAACAGCTTTGTCTCTGATAGTGCTTATCCCCATTGACCGGTTGTCAAAAGTTGCACCAATTAACTTCTCCACCTCATTGTTAGATATTTTCTTCTTTCCAGGAGTCTGACCAGTCTGGGGAAACCGGTGATTGCACGAATAGCCTCCTTGGTGATTTTGTAAGGTCGGTCTAGCCACATGAATTCCCCGTAGACACGGCTCAACACATACCGAATCATTTCATCTTCAAATTTCGGCTTCTCCAAAATGTCTGTGAAACCCTGATCCTTCAGAATTTGGAATTTCGGTTTCATCGATCCCTTCCTGTCCAGCAGATTTGTCATGTACATTGATTTGATTTCACCAGAACCTAAATCCTCCAGAGTGCAATGGATATATGCACGAACATCTTCAATATACAGAACTTCGTCTGGAACCCTAGAAAACGCGCTGACTGAATCATTGACCTTCGCAATCTGAGGGCATTGCTTGAAAACTGAGTGTGGAGGATCCTTGATGTCAACAACAGTAGGGGTAGCCACACCTACCAGAGCGGGAGCTAATCCAAAAGCCATTGAAAACAAAAGATAGCACGGAAACTGATAAAATACCTCACAACCTTCGTTGGTGAAAGCTCTTGAAAATCGCCTTAAACTCGCTCTGCTTTACTCTGAATGCTGTGTGATCATAAATGAAACCAACATTTCTTTTTTATTCTGCAAAAACACTAATTTCACATTGACATAAATGTGTGCCGACCTATCATACCGAATTCAAAATCCATAATCTTAGTACCAGAAAACCTTCAGAGTGACTTCTCCAAGATTTGAAACAAGCTTTCAGACCGCTACCAGGGGTAATGCAAGATCTATCATTAATTTGCCTCCCCCTAAGGCTAATGCCTTAGTTACCGGATGAGTTTCCTGCCGGTGCAAGAACATTCTGCTTTGTCGGTTGAGTAACCGGGTTGTTTGTCTCTGTCGGTTGATCTTCAGATTTCCTAACCCATTTCTTCTCATGCTCATTTCGGATATCATCAACCTTATGTTTTCCTTTCTCATCATTTCCTACCAGATTGTTCTTGCTTCTATAGAATTTAGCAATATGTCCTATTTTGTTGCATGCATAGCAAGTGACATTATTATTCTGAATTGCCTTACTGTATCCTTGATCATTCCTTGACCTTCATTGATTAGCCATATGTCCAAACTTTCCACATGCATGACATTTCACATTCATTCTACAATCTTCTGTCCTATGACCATACTTCTTACAATTTGAACATTGATCGGGAACTGCATTATTATCCCGATTTTCTCTATTTCTGCAATGTCTTGCCATATGACCAAATCTATTGCAAACAGAACATCTACCATTGAATTTATGTGCATTGGGTTGCCTTACCAATGATTTCTTGTTCCAGTTGATAGGTGGATTCTCCTTCTGATTGGTTGCTTCAACTTCATTTGCAGTACCGAGGCTTTCTCCATGCTCAAATCCAAGACCTCCAGTGTCTCCCTTATGCCTTTGATCCTTCAATAGCTCATCAAGCTTTGCAGGACTGTCCTTAAACTTGTCTTTGTATTCATTTGCAGTATCCAGATCTCCCTTTAGGACTATTATCAATCTTTCCAACTCCTGCTCATTATTCTAGGATTGCACCAGCTCAGTTCTCAACATATCATTCTCATGTGCCAGCCTAATGCATTCCTCAAATATGTCTTTCAGAGATTTGCCAAAATTTTCTGCATTCTTCTTCTGGTCTTCAATCTCCTTGGACATCCTCATAGTTAGGGCACTAGTACATTTGGGGTCGTTTTTCGACGAGCATTCGTCGGAGTTCAGACAACAAAACGTTGAAATTATGAAGAAATCGGGAGAAAATCCCCATCGCTATTTTTTCGTCGGAAATTCCGACGATGGGTTGCATGTCGCAATTCTGACTTCTCCACATCGGAAATTTCTATGGAGCAGTGGCATGTTTTTTCGATGACGAGATGTCGGAATTCTGACGTTGTGCGACGATGAGACGTAGGACACGTTCCTCTTTTTCTAACGAGGCAATGTCAGAATTTCAACGATTACGACAATTGACGAGGATGCATCTTGCGACATTTTTGTCGTCGCAACTATGGTATGTGCGACGATGTGACGTAGGACACATTCCTCTTTTTCCAACAAGGCGATGTCGGAATTTTGGCGACTACGACGATTGACGTCCTAGGACGTTTTTGTCGTCGCAGTTATCGTATCCTCGTTGCATAAATGGTTATGTGTGTCAGAATTCCAACGAAAACTACGACGACAAGAACGTCGCAAGTATGGCAACCTCGTCAATTTTCTTGTGGTGTTCATCAGAATTCTGATGTTCCCCAACATTTAAAAAAAACAAATATAGCAATTTTTTTATGCATTCACTTGGCCAAGAGCATTGCCAATATTGTCAATGCATGTTAATCCTCAATAGAAAAAGTTCATTTCCAACATATAGACAACATAAGAGGTCATGCAAAATATTCCAGTTTCTCTCATGGCCATAAATTACTTGTGAATATTGTCATCAATTATCTTGGCTCAATATATTTTTTGTCTCCATTTGTCTTCAATAAAGTTACATCCAATCCTGAAATGTGGAACCAAATGGCATGCTCGTTATTCTACTCAACAAAGTCACCACACCATTGATCTTAGTAATTAAATTACTCTTGTACAAGTTCTTGGGCATATATTGTCTCAAATTTAAAATTTTGTCCAATGGTCAATAATGACCTTCCATTTCTTTGGGCCTTGGTCATAAACTGTTTGACCATATTCTTTTAACATATTGATCATGGCAAGATAGTAGGCTAGGCCAATGCTTTTACGATTTCTTGAAGAGAGAGATCAATTACTACAATCCTCCCATCATATGCCACAATTCTCCTTAAGTTAGAGAAATAATGCTCTTTGCATTCCATGATGAACTCTAGACATTGAGCTCAAGCGGGAAATCCAACAACTTGTGTTATGCCACTGTAACCAACTTCTAAGCCAACTAGGAAGGGTTGTTTTCAAACATTCGTTAATTGAAGTCTTCTGGGTCCACATGCTCCATGTCAATCTTTGCTACAAAGACCAACTTGAAGTGATTTTTTATTCAAGGAAAATCCCCTTAAACTTATACTTCATTTTGTTTGGTTTAGACATTTACCTTGCATGAGAAAACATAATAAATAACCTATCAACCATTTATTATACATGAGATAATACCCTTAGTTGAACTTTTGGAGGCTCCGAGAAGTTGTGGGAATATAAGGGGCTTATGGAAATGGCAGGGGAGTTTCAAAGGCTTTAGAGATATACTGGGGAATCGAATGGCTTAAGGTTCTGGCCGAAGTTTGAAAGCGTGATGGAATAGGTGGAGTTTTGAGATTGAGGAGGTTGGGGCGGGGCTTCGGTAAACTAAGAGAGAGTTGCAAAAGAGTGAGAGGCGAATGGATAAGGAATTCTGAGGTGAATGGGATAGACCCAAATATAGAGAATTTATTGTCCAAATATGAACAAGTATTATGTACATTTGTCAAAGTTTTAGGTCACCATTATTGCAGTTATCATATTTCAAGCAGTCCACACCCTATCCATTCATTGAATTAATATTGCAACTTTGATCATGTTATCAAACAACATTATTAGTTTCTCCTGTTACCTTAAAATTTTCTCAGTCTGCTCTAATAACTTTGCATTTTGTTTTAAGGAAAAAGATATTTTCATCCAAAATATGGTAGGATATGATTACTAGAACAAAGAATCATATTAACAGCAAGTTAGCGTGAAGCTAATGTTCTGGCATTTTGTTCCTTGTGTTCCAAAAGCCTTGAATGCTTCAACTGCTTGCATTAGATCTGATGAAAGAAACCAAACACAAAAATCAATGTTAGAAAACAAAGTATTGATACATGTGTCTACACTGAGACCAATCTAAGAAAAGATTAGCTTTCATTGATCCTAGGACTATATGCCAGCATCACAATATATGCCAAATTTGACTCCCTTTGAATGAATTAATTCGCCAAGCCTTGATGCCTGAAGGAAATGTTGAAGCTCAAGCAACCAAATTGCTCTGTCAACATATAAGAACATACTAAGTTCCTCTGAAATCTTGCTTCAATTATCAATAATACATAAACATCTTCATCAAAAACTTTATAGTAGAAGCCCAAAACTGACTAAATATACCTAAACATAGATATGAAGGTTGTTTTAAGTATAGGTAGTCAACAAAACTTGGTATATCTATATCATATTACAAGTGAAAAATGTACAACACTAATTTTCCCTGAGTTTTGTAATAAAATGAATGCCTCACAAACAACAAGAACAACAAACTTTTTTATCAGTACTAAATCCATCTCAAAGGATATAGAGGACACAAACTCTATAATACTGAAGCATCTCAAAAAGGGACTAGTCTTAAAATGGAAATAAGCATGAAAACCTTAAATGCGGCAAAACAAAAAAATTATCCATTGGTTGTTGTTTTATATTGGCCTCATATAACATAAAAGCAAGTCTACATTAAATACGCCACCCTGACATAGGTCTTATAACATTGTAAATCCAAAGGTACATAAAACTTGTACTTGACTGGATCTACCATAAAATATCTCAAGGAACACCACTAGTTGGTTCCTCAAGGGCAATATAACCAGAACCAAAATTGTCCATGGACACTCACAACCAGTAGCCCAGGCGCCCAATAAGGTAAGTTTACACGATGTAGAAATATGCACAAAACAACCTGTAGGGTGATGGCATTCTCTTGGTGTGAAAATTGGTTGAGTCTTGCCCTATGAAATGAATAAATTTTCCTTGTGTGGAGATGAAATGGTGGCTCAACAATAGCACTTGAAAAGGGTAAGGCAGATATATTCCCTTGAAGTGAAAGTTCTATATTTTAATTTTATTTGTAACATTTTCCTTGATGGTGATGCCCATTTCATTCTCTTTACACCTCTGTATAATTATTGGAACACACTCATGTGAATGACGGAGCAAATTTTGAAAGGTATTCCATTTCTTATGGGACATTAAATCTTTGGTCATTTTGATGCACAACCAACCTCACTCACTCTTTTATTCTTTAAGTTAAAATGTAATGCAAATTGTTTGAAGAGAATGAGCACCAATTAAGAGGCAAGTCTTTACATACAGATGGCAACAACTATCTTTGCAAAGTAAAAAGAATCAAGAAAGATAAATTGAATTTATTGTACTAAAAAGTTGCAAATTTCTAACAAAGATTGCTTTATTCATTCAATATATTGCTTATACAAAGACCATAGACAATGAAGCATTTATAAGATCAAACAGCTTTTCTTGACTATGAGAATTCTATAACCCCAATAGATACCAAGTAAAACACAACCATTGCAACTATTAATAAATTGACTTTAACGCATATATCGATTCAACATATTGATTAAGTCTTTGAATGCATCGATTAAAGATAAAGATCATAAGAAGACACTAATCGGATGGTCAATCAAGAGTTTGAAGTACCAATTATACAACAAGACAAGACTTATGGTGACAGCAAGACTTATGGTGACAGCCATTAACTAATCGATTCATCATTCCAATCGATAAGTAAAAAATGTTTATAAGTGACTAATGATAATCAAGCATTGATGGGTGAAGATAAGAAACATTACTAATATCGATTAACACAAAATCCTAACTATCGGTTACAATTCCAATTGATATTCTTAGTCAATTCAAGGAGAAGACAACAGAAATGTCTGCATAGTGACGAGCAAACATAATGCTATTGATAAATCATGAAATTTGAATGTCTCTATTGAGTAACCTATCATGTACGTCATAAATTCAATGAATCCATTTTTAAGGAGTGTTGTTATGTGGGAAATGCCTCTAATGAATGATTGATATGTTGAAATGAAGAATTGGATCAATCGATTCCACACTTGGATGGATTCCCATGATGCTCCGCATCATGAAGAAACCCTAAGAGTACTTGAAGAACCATTGGTCACTTTGCATCACCTTCTCTACTCAAACTTGACCAAATTTAGGCATTTATAGGCCCATATGACAGTTACAAACTTTAACCACTCCCTTTTCAACTGATGGCTAAGAACTCATATGCAACATTTGCAAAAATCAAAGTTGCACTTTTGCACTTTTTACAACTTTTTCTCACTTTTTGTGCTTTTGACACCTCAGACCTTAAAGACCTTATCAAACACATTAAACTTGATTTGAGTTAGAGTTGTTTGGGTTTTAATGAGGCTTAGAATGAGTGATAAGTGTTTGAAGAGATCAAAGAGATGTCAAATGAATCCTAGATTGAGCTGGTAGTGAGAAGAAAGAGTTTGTTGTCATAGGGAACAGGAATGATTAGTCAAAGAAGGGTTTGGGTACGAAGACATGTGGGATATGAGTAATCAGGTAATTTGAGCACTAGTACATTCGGGGCTAATTTCCGATGGTCGATTGTCGGAATTGCGATTACTTTTCGTTGGACTACCGACAAAAGTAGTTGTTGAAAACTCGTCGTCGGACTTTTCGACGATGCCTCTGACCATCGAAAGTACAACGACCCCATGGACTCTACCGACGGTGGGCATGATCTCTCTTTCGGTCAAAAAATTCGTCAGACATACAGCATCATCGTCGGATGTTTGTTTAGATTGCGTCAGAATGTTGACGGAAGTTTGAAACTTTGTACCGACGGGAATGCTATTTGTCCGACGGTTTTGTCGTCGGTCCATTAATATGCATCGAAGATCGTCCAACAAGGAAGTGTCATCAAACATATAGCATCCTCGTCGGATGTTTGTGTAGTTTGAGTCAGAATTTCAACAGATTCTAGAAACTTTGCACCGATGAGAACATTGTTGGTCTGACAATTACATCATTGGTGGAAAGTTTAGTCTCTATTGTAATTCCGACGAAAATTTATTTTTATTTTTAAAAATTATTATTATATAGATGTAAAGCACAGCGAATGATATTCTATCCCCATCAGCTACCAATAGGGGGCATAGGTTTGAAGCTAATATGAGGCACACTGGTTTCAAGCTAATATGATCAGGCGCACCATGGTTGAGATGGTTGAACTCCTAAGAGGACTGTATGAACCACTGAGTACTGGTAAACCTATTAAAAATGGTGTTGATAGGGAATTAGCTAACCCAAATACAAGAGCCTTTAAAGCCAATCAGGGAGATGAAATGACTTTATCTACCTTATCTAAGTTAGTTGTTCTTGGGAGCTACCAAAACTTATCTACTATATATATACATGAAATGAATTTATCTACTATATATACACATATTTCTTATAAGTATATCCCAATTTGATAATCTCATATAAAGTGTCATCCTATATCAATACATGACATATACCTATTGAATGACATGTATATATCTCATACTAAGTAGTCACTCGTTATTATATATTCAACATATATTCAAAGACGATAATCATGCATTTCGGACTATATGAATATCCTCTTTAATAAAATAAATCACATGTACAAGGTTATTGGGTTGATCGAGTCCAATAACAAAGTACAATAGGTAAAGATAGTACTAAAAATAATGTTACTAGCATCTTAAAAGAAAACATAAATTCATTATGACCACCCGCAAAACACTTGATATAAAATAGTTCCAACCTTTCTTTTGTTTAAGTAACTAGGGTATTTGAATTTAAATTTTGGTATAAAAAAATAAAATTTTAAAGGTCATCTCTCCCCCTATATAGTTCAACATGCCCACATGTTTACTCCTAAAAATTTTCAACTCATTTAGATATCTTATTTTCTAGTTATGAAATTGATCTTGGGACCTATGGGTTATGGGCCCATAATATACTTAAGTGAAGTTAGCATAAACCATATCAATTATGTTCAATTACATCAATCTCCACTTGGAGTGTTTAATATACATATCATCAATGATTACAATGCTTATTTCAATATACATTTGAATTGCAACTTGCAAGAATAGATGAAAGAGAAAGAACATGTGTTGAGGGAGGTGGAAGTGCTCTCCGAGGTGATCACAAATTGAGCCCATCGGTCCCCAACGATGGTTTGCAATGCCACCCGACCACGTGGAACCCTTAGGTCCACCCCATCATGCTTGTGGAGATAGTTCCAAATAGTCAATCAAAGTATACAAGGGGGATGATAGGCTCACACATGCCATACACGATGCATACATGACACAAGTAATGGAACAATACAGTGCAACATCAATAGAGAAGGATGATACCAAGTCATGAATCCACATAGGGTCACTACTTTAAAACTACACAAGGCATTAGATTCTAGAGTGCAGTGGAGAAAGTGTCATCATATGTCTCTTCGCACAAGTCCCAACGCTCCATGTGTGGGCTTGCCTTTCATTGTATGTGCTCGTGGGGATGCACCATATGGAACCAAGTATTCTCTTGTACGAATGAGAATGACAATCACACAATTCCTATGCTACATGAGCGGTTATGTCTCTTTGCACAAGTCCCAACGCTCCATGTGCAGGCATGCCTTTCATCGTATGTGCTACATGGGGATGGACCATATGGAACCAAGCATTCTCTCATGTGAACAAGAACAATGATCACATAATCCTTGTGTGAGTGGGCATGCCTCTTTGCACAAGTCCCAATGCTCCATGTGCGAGCATGCCTTCCCAAAACACCCTTGGTGTTGTGATAGCCCTCAAGGCGTGCTCAAGGAACCAATTTTCTTGATATTTGTTTTAACCCAAGTCTATTGTTATGTTATCACTTGATTACAAAAATCCCCAAACATGAATGACAAGCGTACCACTTTTAGACGAGGGACATGAGTGGGAGCCACTCCCTAGTCTCACTCTAGGACTAAGCTCATGCCATATCTAAATGCAAGACATCTCAAATACATCAAATTGTCTCAATTGCAAAATACCATTTTCATACATAAGCAAGACATACTCAATTGGGCACAACACCAAGAGAACGGATCCCAATTGATCCCTTATCAAAATTCACATATATGTTATCATGATTCCATAATAGAATATCATCTCAAAATCATCAAATACCACTTTTCAATAATTCCCAAGTTTGGACCAAAAACCATTCGTGAGGCCAATTACCATTGTTGATTGAATGAATGAAATATTTTAATGACGTCCACGAGACTAAATAGTCTATGGGACCAAGACAAACACCCTTAACTGATGGACCTCAAAAACCCTAAAATTTCAAAGTGCATAAAATGAAAATGCAAGATTAGCCTTTTGATTCTAATTGGCTCAACAATACAATACTCCCTCGATTTGTCATTTCAACATCCCAAATAGAATTGAACAACATAACCTCATATATACTCATAATTTCCAAATTTGGTTCATACAAATCATATAATCATCCAAATGGAGAGATTTAAATTGGAAGAATACTTTAATTCACTCAACAATTCATTTGCAACAAACTAAAATCAATTCAATTGAAAAACAAAGGAGGAATTTGAGTTCCTACCTCAAACTTGACCAAATCTTCAAATTGACAATGTAATTGAACATAATTGAGATGAGACATGAGTTTCTTAAGTGAAGTTACCCATAAACTATGTACAATTGTTTGAATTATTTTAGCATAAACCACAATGAATCTACACCTATAGTCCAAAGTAATCTAGCGAGGCATGTTATCTAAAATCCAAAATCATGAGTATTGGATCCAAGAGTATAGCACGAAAATTTGATTATAGCAATCTGTTATACATAATATATCAAACAATTTGCAACCATATCTATTTAAGAACGGTTCAACATATAAACTCTTATCTTTCTTTTTTTTGGTAAGCATTATCAGTTATAATGAATATATAATAATGTAAAGAAGTCTTTATTGTTCATTATATAAATGGGGATATGTATAATATGGTATCGTTATATATATTTAATTGTAATAGATAAGATTTGAAAAATATGTTTTAGGTTTATATGTATTTATTCAAATAACTGATCTTTTGTCATTGAAATATAAAGATATATACCACTTTATTACTATTGAAAATTACTCACTGAGAATTAAAACAAAATAAATCTAGGATATGGAACAAAATTTTCAAGGTTTGACAATGGATGTATCCCTCAAATCAATCACAAAATTAACTATATAGATCAATATCTTACTTGAAATCACAAAGAAAAATCTTATTGATTGACTATGAACATGTTACCTTAGGATGAGCTTAGATATGAATTTGGAGTTATCAAAGCAATGTTAACAGCATGTATCGGACATCTGGGATAGCAACATAGAGAAAGTGAAATATAAGATAGGTGAGAGTGAAGTGCCTTCAATGGAATGTTGGAAAAGATGTGTGGGACCCCTGCACACCCCATAGAAGCATTTAGAAGCCATAAAAAAGTGTCATAGACCAAATATTAATGATTGTTCTAAGGGTACCAATTGTGACAATCACAAGTTTACCAATGATAATGCCTACTCAAACAAGTTGTGTTTGGAAACCCCACTAGGTGTGTATATGTAATGGTAATGAAATGTCCTAAGAGTAGCCCTTACACCAGTATGCACAAACCTTGGTGTCACAACGGTGTTGGTGTGGCCTTGGGCCAATGGTGGTTGACTGTTACAATTAGGACAATGATCTCAAACACAATTTACGATGTTTATAACTCTAATGTCCCAATCTACTTGTATATATTTTCACAAAACAATTAACAACCCAACCATAGCTATTAATAAGATTTCCCCATAAAATGCATGCAAAACGTATCATCATTGATAGGATAACTAACTTGCATTTAGTAAGAGACCTCAATGAGTGGAGTTTCATGCTGAAAAGAGTACTTGCAATAAAGATATTGAAATCAATGAGACATTATGCATTCAAAAATCCACAAGGAAGATCTAATATTTATGAATGAAATTGAAAATCAATCTAAGTTACATGTTTGATATCTTACTTATATCATGGCAACATAAAATGTATATATGCACTCAACATACCTCTTTGCTTGTTTATTTGAGAATGTTTCTAGGAATTAATAGGTGAATGATACATTGATCTACACATGAATCACTTGTACTTTCCCGATACTTTCATCCCTTGGTCAAGGCCGTGTACCCCCTAACACTTGAATATTATTTCCACCCTCATGATTACTTGAAGTCCATGCTCAAATCACACTAAATGACAATAGTTAGTACAAAATAGTGACCATAGCCAAGGAAGCCCAAATTTACTCATACTCAACATAATAAGAAATAAATAAATCATCTGGACCATTATTCATAACATAACCTCTTTTTCACATCATGGAAGGCCAAAATTACAAGGATCACGCTTCTTCGAAGGAGCCATTGTTCAAAGCCACCAAACTATCAACAAGAGTAGAAGCTATTAGACTCATACAATTTTAGGACATATAAAGAGTTGAATCAGAAGCGAGATCATGAAGCATACAATAGAGAGGTATTCATGGAATAGACGTTTGAAAACATCTCATTCATGAAGTAACAAAATGCTAAAGAAAATGACAAGTAATAAAAAACTTACAAGGATGAGGCATATTCATAACTTTTGCAGTCCCGCCATGGAAATCAACACTAGAAGCAACTCATATTGCTAGTGTACATACAAGACATTATGGGAGTTCATTATACCCAGCAACTTGTGGTGTTGTTGTTCATGTTGGCTCTGTTGGAACCTGCAATTAAGATTCAATATACATTATTCAATAAGATTAACTGTGCAACATAATGAAATATTGAAAAGTGTGTTATCTTGTTAAGCTTCGCTTAGTTTAGAGAATAATTTTATATTCTCTACTTAACAGGGCCAACCACATGAAGGTGGAAGCTCATTTGGCCCCTCTCCCCTCCCCCCTAACATCACTCTAAATTCCCTGTTAACATCTTATAACATTCATTCATTCATTCTTTCTACCATTAATAAAATATAACATTCATTCATTAATATCACATAACGTTCATTAACACATAACATTGATTAACATTAATTAACACACAACATTCATCAATATTAATTAACACATATCATCCATAACCATTAATTAGCACATAATTGCATTCACTAACACATAAAAATAATTCATTATCAAATAAGGTAGATTACAATCATTTCTTTTTTTGTTTTTTCTTTGAAGCTATGAAAAGACTAAGTGGAACATCGGTTTCTTCATCATTTCCCCCCTCTACAGTTGTTCCGCCCTCTTCTCGTGATCTCGATGTATGCCTAGTCCTATATTGAGGACGAGGACACTGAAGTGAAGGGGGGTCCTCTGCACTAACAAAGAAATGGGTTAAATTCAAAACATTTGTTATTATTGTTACAAGTATTTCATTAATTTAGAGAACATAACTGTTGCACTCTTTACCTGATGGGGCCACATCATTTTGTCTAGCCTCAACCTCAACATGTTGAACACCCTCTAGATCATCTGGAGTTGAAATACTAAAGGTTACATTAATGTTGAACACCAATTGCAATTATATTTGTTTAAAGGAATAACAGTGGTCCTCTTTACCTGAGTGGAGAATATCATGTTCCTGATGTTGTGTACCCAGATCATGCTCCACTTGGTCACCACCGACTACATGCTCTAAAATATTAACAAAAAAGGTTACATTAATTACTACTCTAATTACATATTAAGATGTTTAATTGTATTAATAAATACATAAATAAATTTGAATAGAAAATGAATACCTCCACTACTGGGATGCACATCCGGACCTTCATGTGCAGGCGGTGTTTCACGATTAGCAGGCTGCATTCCAATGTCATGCACATTGTTATCATTGCTTGCTTATTTAAAACAAATATAGTCACTTTATGTTGGAAATCAACATCAATTAGATTATTGGTAAAGTATTCAATTTGAAATAATTTCCATTTAGCATACTTACCTGTGTGACAGATGCACTCGAATATTGTGTATGCCCACTCAATTCTCGTAGCCGATTAGCCATGGCTGAATAGCCTTACTGGTAGGCGATTCTCTTGTCATCGTCTGTGGGTGCTCTATTGAATTTAGAGCCCTGCATTTTTTCTTGGTATCGTGAATTTTGTTTGCATTGTTTGATAAAAAAAAAATTGTTTGCAATTTATTAATATTTTGATGCAATATTTCGTTTACATGAGATACTTACAATTTGTGCAGCAAGTTTCATATAACCACCAGAGCCGAGTTTGTGTTGCCTGTGTTTTTCTTGTCTTGCCTTGGTTGCCTTTGACGTGTCACTCAGTCTATAAAAAGTTTGAAATATGTTAGATTATATAAATATAAAGAGTAATTAATTAGTACATAATTACATTCTTAATAGTATCACATACCTTCTTCTGGCGTCTGGTGGTGTATTTCCTTTTTTCCTTTCAATTCTCTCCTTGGCATCCAAAATCAGGTCCTTCCACTCCCTCTCTGGAATCATGGGGGGACGCTCGTACTTTAGGTTCCTCTCTAAACGGGTCTTGTATTGGTCCCTCACATACTTTAGATATTTGCCAACTTTTTCAAGGAGCTTGGTTTTGTCAAAGGTGTCATTTCCAAACCACTCAATCATTTGGTTTGTCAATTCATCTTTTAACCTTTTTTCTTAGTCATTCCACCTTTTAAAGCAAAAACAAACCTGTTAGATTCAAAAATGAACTGAAGCTACATTTATTACAGTTCAAGAAATGGATCAAAGGAAAACTATTCTAGCAATGATATGAAATCAAAATAGTGGATTAAGGTTAGTTCACATATGATGTACCACCTTTTATGTATGGTGGGCCCAAATATCTGCAATGCAATGTCACTAAGATGTTTATAGAAAATATCATTTCCTACAAAAAATTCATGGGATCATTAGTCCAAAATGAGTGATCATAAAGTAAATTACAATCAGACTATTTATAATAATAATTTTAAAGTACCTAGAACCTTTTGTATCTTTAAGGGAATCATTTCTTCGTCGCTCACCACCAATGTGGCCTGCAACATTCATGTACTAGCAATACGAGAAGATCCAAGAAATGATGGTATGTTATCAGCAGTAGTCGCCTCTGGTGCATCCTCATGTGCATCTCCTCCTGCAGAAAATGAATCCACTATGAAATGCCCCCAAGAAAGAACGCTTGAAGGGAAATAAACACATAACAAAAGATAGAGAAAAAGAGGTATCTACCAATAGTGGGCAGGCAAATATAACATGCAATAGAGGATGTCTGCATGCTACGTGTTGCCGACATTGCAGTCGACAACACAAGTGGGGCTAACCTCTGATGAGGCGGCGGCGGCGGCGGCGACATTTGCGCAGGAACATTGATAGCACCTGAAGAATAATACATTAAATATATCAAACATTAAATATATGAAAAGTGCAAGAATTGTAAACAAAGATGAACCTTTATTTTGAAGATTGATAGTATCAAGTATGATGTGTTTTGGGTACTCAAAGTGATAAGCCAAGCAAGCGATAATCCAATAAAATTGTCATCACCTGAAGTACCTGCAACACCCTGATCATGGCAATGACTTTCATGAGGGCACATAAATTGATGTAAAAACAACACGTACATATTTTAGTTAATGACATAAAAGAGAATAAAATATGAACCATTATTGAACTTTTGTTATAATTAAAGCTTTCATTACTGCTTACTTGCAAGTTTTTTGTTGTCTGAATCAATACTTGCACCCTCTCTCGTATCTCATCAGTCATACGATGCATGGATACCAAAGCAACAATCTCTTTAGTAATTTTTCTAAGAGGCTTTTTTATGAATTCCATAGGGTGTGTGGAATTTTCAGGGTCATCGTCGCTTAATCCTATTGAGTCCACATCCCTAGAGAGGTGCTCAGGTACTGCAGCTCCCTTTCCCTTTCCCCCGAACATCCATTTGTGTCAAGAATATCATTAATAATTATAAAATTAGTCTAAATCACTAAAAAAAAGAACATAATAATGTAACAGTTTTCTTCTATCTAATTTGTACAATTACAATGAGGTTTACCTACTTGGTAGAAGTGTCGCGACCTACATCCCTGTCTGCGATATGTGATGGATCCATGTCACCCTGTGACAAAGAAAAAATATAAAAAACGTTAGCGAAATTAAACCAATAGAATGAGCAAAAAAACTTCATAATAAAATGGTATATTGGATTCATTAATTGGAGGTTGGTTAATTTAAATGGTATATAGTACTCACCACCTCCATGATATTAACTTTGTTTGTATCTATACGATTCAAACTGTAATCGATTAGAAGTTCTTTGCCTGCACTTATTGATTTTATCACACATACAAATACATGATTTCCCTCGTGCGCCTCAAATATGCAATTGGGTTGTTTATTAGTTGACCCAGGTCACGTACTATTTATAAAACCTGCAATATTCCCTATTGTTTTTGGCCGACCATCAATGTATATAGCCACTCGTTTACTTTGATCATTATCTTTCTGTTGTATATAATTTGCTGACAGTGCATACCTACGCATACTTTGTTGTAACAGACCTTTATGTCGTCCATGGAAAATAAGTTGAAACCATGTAACGACGAAGGTGCTATGAGATATATCCTATCGTTAACACAAAAATTAGTGTTTATTGGAGGAAGTTCCTTGGGTACCCATTGTTTCTGTAGATGTTTGTACCTCAATGGCACCTCAATGTTGCCTTTGGTCTCATCATCATAAGAAAATGACCCCCCTTAAGCAAGGAAAAATTTCATGTGTTTATTGAATTTTCTTCTAATCTTTTGACCTCTTGTTGATCTCCCTATTGCAGACCTACTACATGTCTCACTTTCATTTTCTATTCATGCATTTCCCTCACTTGACGAAGACAGATCTGACAAATACCTATTTGGGGGTACCTACACTCCATCAAATGAGAGAGTTAATTGGTAATGATTTAGAAATTTTGCAAATGAGGGTAATGTTGATGAAGAAGTTGACCCTAAATTTGATTTTGGGATTAAAATTTGAATAAGTCCAACTGGGGCCTCAAGTGTTGATAAATGTATTAGATTTGTTGCTAATATCGAGGTTTGAAAAACTGAGGAAGTTTGTTTTTCAAGTAATTTAAAAAAAATAAACTGTTTCTATAGGGTGTATTAACTAGTTATACCTGTCCATCCATGAGACTGTGCAGAATCCTCGTCAAAGAGGTTCAGGTTCCTACACATGTAATTCAATTATCTTATGTTAGCTAAAATTTACATAGTACACAACATGAACAACATGAACTTTGTAGACAAAAAGAGTATTAAATAATAAAAAGATGTCATCAAAATCATTGTAAATTTTTTAATTCCTTACCTTTACTTTATGTAGACTATGCAAGATCCTCAACTAAATGGTTGACGATGTCTGTAGTCAACGACTTGTTCCCACCAAGGGTGATAGCATCACACAAGGACTATACATGAAATCAACACCATCAATTGAGCATCATAAGCATTACTACATTTGTAAGTTGATAAACAATAAATACATATGTATCATAAGCATCATAAGCATCACATGATGTATCATCATATATGTAATTGAGCATCATAATTAGCATCACATATGTGTCATCATAAACATGTAATCTATCACATAGGTAATAAACAATCCACATTCTATAAATAAACACAAAGTTCAAAAAATGGCACATGTATCATCATAAACATGTAATCCATCACATATGTATTTTAAATCAACATCCATCACATAGCTAATAAACAATCCAAATTCCATAAATAAATACAAAGTTTTAAAAATGTCACATAAATAGTCACTCTCCCTATCTCCATCTCCATATTAAAAGGTGCATCATGAATTAATTATGTAATGGCATTAGAATTCAAAACATAATGAATTAATTATGTAAAAAAATTCTATCAAGAAATCAATATTAAATAGATAATATACTAATCGCATACCTCATACATTTCATTCATCATCATGAACATCATGATCATCATCGCCATCATCGTCATCATCATCGTCGTCATCACCACCACCACCACCACCATCATCGTCTTCGCCATCGTCATCATCGCCATCACCATCACCATCACCATCACCATCACCATCACCATCACCATCATCACCATCACCATCACCATCACCATCACCATCACCATCACCATCACCATCATCATCATCATCTTCTTCTTCTTCTTCTTCTTCTTCTTCTTCATCATCATCATTGAGAAACTGTCAATCATGATCATCATCTACTTCATCTTCTACTTCTTTGGTATCTTCTTCTTCCATCACATTATACTTTATCAGCCTTCCTCTTGGATCATGTCTAACAACAAATGACCAACCCGATTTATGTAGAACCTCTGAGTAAAATACTTGTTCACATTGGCTTGGAAGAACATAGGGCTCATCCCCAACTGGTTCAAATGACCTTGTATTAACCATTGTAAAACCATTATCATGTTCAATAACAGTTCTATCGGGATTATTTTTATTCAATCGTAGCATGTACCATTTGATGACGAACAAAACTAATTTGAAGGAATTAAAGCCACACTCAAGTATATCATCCAAAATGCCATAGTATTGATTTTGAGACTGTTAAGGATGTATGTCATTTCTCAGTGAAATATTTGTCACCTCAAAGACTACAATGATGCCAGAATCACAAGTTTTATTTGTGTCATCCAACTTTTTTATGCGAAATTTATGACCATTGCAACACATAGCGTGTGGTGTTTGACCTGCGATATGTCAAACATGTAAAATTTATTGCATTGTCAGTTGATAAACATATGGGTGATTAATAAATTTATGTGTACCTATTTATCTCTTAAACCATATTCTAAATCAATTTCCCTTTGCGTAACATTGGAATCCCCTTTACGATGAGCTTCTTTAACCAATGAAGCCACACCTTCCCATGTTAATGTGCATCCAGAATGTTTGCAATATACAAATGTAGTGCATCCCACTCTCGACCAACTGTACAAAAAATAAATAGACGTCTTACAACCGATTTATTTTGAAGATTAAGAATTAATTAACTACAATAACATCTTATAATTACCTCTCACTTTCCTCAATCTACCTTTCCCCGTCAAGTACTCCCCTTCGAATTTGTTAATGGGGTTGGGATCCCAAATGCGATCCACGTGGATCTTTGTTGCAAATTTAGGAAGATATTCAGAAATGTACACCATAGTTTGGTATACCGTATATCCCTCCACCATAGAACCCTCAGGATGTGCTCTTTGTCGAACCAATGCCTTCAAAAATTTCAAGTGTCTCTAAACCATCCACATTGACCTAGTGTGTACAGGTCCACACAATTCAATCTCCTCAACTTGGTGTATGAGGTAGTGTTCTTGTGAATTGAAAAAAGTTGGAGGTAGACACTTTTGCATTTCACACATTATATGAGGAATTTTTCTCTTCCAATATTTTATATCTTCTTTATGGATTTCTTTACATGACAACCACCTACAAGATATTCAAGATGCAAAAAAATATATTACATAACAAGTAAAACAAATCGCAAATATAATATCTATACAAGGAACTAAACAAATATCACTACTTACCTCATGTATTTTCCAAGATCATATATGACTTGCTTGACATTATTGTCGAAGTCGTCTAGGAGAGATAGAGGTAGAATGTACTACAACAATTATAAAATTATCTTTTCATTTTTTTCTAATATAATACAATGAAAAATACATGTACGCGCAGTACTTAAATACATAGTAAAAACACAAGAACATGAATTACCTTAATGAAGGTATGTCAATCATGTGTTTTCATCCCTGGCCCAAATTCATTTTTCTTTGATATGAGATTGTTTATGTTCGTAGCAAATCCTGTGGGAAATCGAATTTTTTGTATGACTTCTTTATAGCATTGCTTTGTTGGTCCGTTAATAGCCAAGGAAGCTCACTTATATTAATCTGGTCTCCATGGCTATTTGATTGAATGACATTTATCATTGCATGATCTGGTTTTTCTTTGTCATGCCTTCCATCCAATATTTTCCATAATGTCTATGTTATATTCTTTCCAATATGCATAGTATCAAACAAATGCACAATTTGTAACTGCTCGTAGTAGGGAAACCTACTAAATTGTTTGGGATAACCTTTTAGTCCCTTAGGAAGGTGGTCATTTATGCCTTCACGACCTTCACGGTCATCAATCACATCATCAGTAAACAAAACAAAATAGAAAAGATGTTCTATGGCATAAACCATTAGATGGAATGGCATTACCTTGACGATTAATTCTATTATATTCCAACTTCCACAGGTGAGGTGTCATTCTTCGTGGCTTTGATGTCTTCTCTTCTTTCCCATTGAAAAGATGTTTTTCAGTATTTCTATACTTATGATTTTTGTGGAGAAAGTGTCTATACTCATCAAACACCTGCTTTCCTAAACTTTTTGAATGACGAGATTTCATCTTTGGACCACAAACTGGACATGCAAATTTTCCCTTTGTTTGAAGACCTACAAGATAATGTATAATTGGATTAAATATGATAATTTTTTGAATTATAATGTTCATGCACAACTTAAACACTATAACATACCATAAAAATGTGTTAGCCCTGGGGCATCGTGTATTGTCCATAGAAGCATCGCATGGAATTGAAATTGTCTTTGTCCTATTGGTTTAGAGACGTCATACATAGTGACACCATTCCATAACTCCAGCAAATCGTCGCTAAGAAGATCGATATATACATTCATATCTTTAACTTGGTACTTACCTAATCGAATGAACAAAAACATTACATAATTATTATGACCATTTTACTGCAATATTTATAATTAAATGTAGACGACTATATTAAATGATAAAATACCTAGAACAATCATTGTCAACATTATGTGCTCCCTCTTTATTGATATCCATGGAGGAATGTTATTGTTGATAACAAAAACAGGCTACACTAAGTAAACAGATCTCATCTCTCCAAATGGATTGACATCGTCCGCTGCCAATGAAAGTCTGAGATTACGAGGTTCTTCTTTAAAGTGTGGACACTTTTCCTCTATGTCCATAAATGTTGAACCATCCGCAGGCATTCGAATAATGTCATCTTGACTTCTATTATGTGCATGGTAATCCATAAATTGTGTCAAGCTAGTGCACTTGAATAATCGTTGCATACATGGAATAATGAGAATATAGCGAAGAACCTTGCGAGGAACCCTTTTTGTTATTTGATATGTTCGATATCTACTGATATGACATTCAGGGTATTCAGTTCAAAATTTATGATGTTTGTGATATATAATATGATCATTGGGACAAGCATCTATTGCCTTATACTCCATTCCAATATCTTTCATAATGGCAGATAATTCTCGGTATGAGCGAGGTAGAATATTTGATGGTGGTAACAAAAACTCATCTATCAATCTACAATAAAAAAAATATAATTTGTTAATATAAATAATATTAATGGTACAACATGATTCACCATTTATTATGACATATATGACATACCTTAATATACGTGAGATTGTTATGTTGGATAAACCATTCATAACCTTCAAATTCACCAACAACAATACAGCGGAGAGAAGAGTTGTTTGCGAGCCTTCATAAAGGGCCTCATATGTCTTCTCAAGTAGAGGGACATCATGAACAACATCAAGGTCATCTTCATCATCATGATCAGCTGTGCGAGTACTAAATGTGTCATGGATCAATGTATTTGTACCATCATCTTCAATTGTGTTTTGTGGCTCATGATCATCATCTTCCATGGGATCATTATCTTCAGCTTCGATATTCACACCTCCATGTTCATCCATTTCGAAAACCATATTCTTCGGGTTGTGTTGATCCATATCATGTGCTCTGGGGTGCTCAGCCTATATAAAATCGATAAACATAAATAATCCATGATCATGATCTCATCATCAAGTGATTTATTATGTATATAAATTGTTAAAACGATATAATGAAAAACTTACCAATGGATGATAATCATGTCCACCTTCAATGTGACCATGCAGCCTACGATGTTTCTTAGTTGTTTTGATTAGAAGTCTTCTAGTCTTTAACCCCTTACAAATTTTGCAGGGACAATAACATTTTCCATCACCTTTTATTTTCAAGTTAGACCAAAATCTAGAAATTGTCTCCTTATTTTGTTGTTCGTTGATATTGTCTGACATGGTCTTTCTTCACAGGCAAGAAAATCAAGCTATAGAACTAGTTATATAGAAGTTGAAATGTTAGTTATGAAATCACGTTTCAGTATAATATACCAAATTAAATTACTTGAACATAGAAATTATCATCATTGAACCAAAACCATTTAACTCTTCTTTTTCATCTCGAAACATATCTAATGGATTTGTGGTATGCAATCCTTGTATCATATCTTAAGTTGACTAATATCTAATTGGGGTAATCCATGAGTGTCTAATGTGAATTCATTATCAATGTTGTGAATTCATCGAGAGTATGGTGATAGTCATTCGTTATAGGATCCTCTCAATACTGTCCTAATCAGTCTAAAAGGAAAGCAACTATCCATTCCCATGCTCATGCATACTTACATGACTAATGCTGCCCTTATGTATTCTAAACATTGGAGAGACCTTATCTGACTTGCCTAATCAATGTGGTTGCTGTCCTAATATGAAATACTGAGTTCTACCCTTGCCTCTGCATCAAACTTCTCACATCATGTTTCTTCAACAAAACACACTAATATGAATTGAGCCAACACCATGAGGATAGGGTCAAGTATCATGGCAACTAATCATAATACGTGAAGACGGGGTTCACGCATAAGTGTTGGCTCTCAACAATGCCACACTTCCAAAATTGTCAGTCTCAAGACTTCTCCTATTGGGTCAACACTCATTGATGGCCACAAGGCCAAATCAATGTACCTAGGCTTCGAACTCCTTACTCTAGGCTTGGAGGACCCTACACAAGGTCTATGAACACTCACTTGGTATTACATAGAAAGAGCCTTCCTATAGAACTTTGTTTGCAATGCACACATCATTGGTAATAATTGTTATGATGGATGGTCTATTAGGACGGTAAATAAAATGTTTATTCTTTTTCCACCCTTTGAAACTACAACAAGGTATTTGACTTGGCAGGGTCCCCACACATCACTTCAACAACAAACATTAGGCAATTCAACCTTTTTCCTTCTCAATGCATTTTTTTTTGTCTTTCACTGGTTCTCAGTCTGATACTTAGGGATATCAGACCTTTCATGGCATCATCACATGCGCCTTCCAACATGTAGTCCTTTCATATTTTAGGTGCCTACACACTATGTTGTTGTTAAGTATTGATGTAGTCTTAAGACATCGCATGACTACATTACATGTCCACACTTGGGTTTACAAACACAACTCTGTCAAAACAAAAACATTATCACTAGTAAAACTATGATTGTGACAATCAATACCCTTAGGACAGTCATAGAAATTTAATCTATTTCATTTGGTTTTGATCCACAAACCCTTTTGAAGGTTGCATAGGGTCGCCCCACCCCTCTCTCTATCATCAACCACTTCAAAATACCAATCGCTTGGTCTTCCAACCAAATTCTTCACTCTTACTGCCTTTTATTGTCTGATACATAGAGATATCAGACTGTCCTCATGCCCAAACACGTACCAAATCTAATTTGGAGCCCTGCACACAACATAATATGATACATAGCATGAACAAAGGCCTTCCCACACATTTGGGTGAATTTATATGCATGGGAGACCAAACTGTACATTATTTACTCCTCTCGATAAACACTAGGCAGGGTTTTGACATTTTTTGGAAAAACTATGATATCTTCTTTAAAACACGATGAAATTCAATGTCACAAAAAGACAAAATGAAATTAACTCTATAAACTGCAATATTGTATTTATTTTTAATTGATGCTTTCCTACATTGTTTGATCTGCCATCTTGTTAGAAATCTCATCTCTATTATGCTTTGATGGATGTCGCATCCTGTTACAAACCTCACATTTTGGCACTAGCAGAAAGGATTTTAGCAAAGGTTGTGGAATATGGCTTTTAAATCTACCAATTGACATTCCATCTTGTGCATATGGCTTTTACATGTAGAAGAAATAAATTTGATAAATAGGCCATATGGTGGATGATAAGTGAAGGATGTAAGTACTAAAGGTGTGGCACTAGTGGCTTTGGTACATGAAGGTAACTAGAGGTTGTGGAAGGAGAAATGGTGGAAGTTGGATCTATGGTAGTAGGAGTAGATGTTATTTACGCATGAAAATGTTAAGCTAATACTCATAAAATAGCTAGGAATCCAACTTAAGGCATTCTATTTGTTAATAAATTTCTCTACCATTGAGCTACTGCCCCCTTTCTTACCATTCCATTGTTGTCTTGAGTGTAGATTATTTTCAACACCCATTATAAGACACATTATAGGTTCTTGGGGCTCCTAACCTAACCTAGCTTTGATAACATTTTGAGCTACTACTCATGGACTAGTTAGGTTACCAAGATATGACCATCTATTTGTTGTTAGAATACGATCTATGACTATGTATTAGAGGATCTTACTAACTTGGGTATCATGCTTTTATGTGTCTCTGACATGACTCCTAGTAACTATATAAGGATCTTACTAGTCCTAGATCTATGCAAACATTTTAGTCATCTTGTGACAGTCAAAGAGGGCAATAGTAATAAGTCTTCATGATGGAAGTCCATTAAAGGTGGTAGTCAACATAGTGAAAAAGCCTAATCATGTTTAGAGCAATAGGCAACCCTAAGAACAAGAAAAAATAGTCATGCGATAATGCATAGGACAACCTTAATGCCCAATTTTAGAGAGCATATACAAGATGAATAATGATAGTCTACCAACAGGGATAAAGACAGGGGTAAGTTTAGTGTCAGGTACATATAAGCATGAATTTCCTGACTTAGCATTAGAGTATATATCAGCCAGTATGATATACATATTTAAATTCAGATTTGTGCATCATTGAATATAAATTAAGGTGTTCTTAATCAAGTCAATGACAGTTAATATCATATTAAGTTAAGAAGGTAAATTTTATCTATTTATTCAAATAGCATTAAAATAACATAACGTTACTGCCAGACATAACATATATATATATATATATATCTGCACATAATCTCAAGAATACATAATACAATCAGATTCAGGTTATGCAAATTATGGTAATACTACAAATTCTTATAAGGAATAACAAACTAATTATAATGAAATGACACTAAGTGGTTAATGCTGATACAAAGTAACACTAACAGGAAACTTTGATGACAATATAATACACATCACTGTTGAACTTACCCCTGCCTCATATAACCCTATGTTGGCTAGGCCCCACCATAATTAGAAGATCCTAATTACTATTGTCCTAAACCTTGCATTGACTGTCACAATTTGACAGTGAGTTTAGTTAGTCCATTAGCGAGATTGGGAAAGAGTTTGGTATTAAGTTTGGTGTTGGTGGAAGGTTTAAGGAGGTACACTATGACATGAAATGACTCTTCTTGTCCCTCATGTGAACGTGTTCCTCTTATAAGGAATAAATTTGACTCTTCTTATAAGTTCAGTGTTAGGTACATATAAGCATGAATTTCCTGAGTTAGCATTAGAGTATATATCAGCCAGTATGATATACATATTTAAACTCAGATTTGTGCATCATTGAATATAAATTAAGATGTTCTTAATCAAGTCAATGACAGTTAATATCATATTAAGTTAAGAAGGTTAATTTTATCTATTTATTCAAATAGCATTAAAATAACATAACGTTACTGCCAGACATAACATATTGTATACAGTGAAAATGGATAACAACAATATTGAAAGACTAAATGAATTCAACCACAAAACCCTAGCCTAACAACAACAAAGATCCACCATAACATATGAAGATTACCTAAGACAATGCAAATCAAATGAAATCACAAAGATTATACCATCACATGTCCAATAGGGTTTGAATCTCCATTGATCTTGCTTGATATATTTGCTCTCAGATTTTATATGTGCATAAGAGCTCAACAAAGAACGGAAATGTGGTTGCAAGTAGGATCGCATATGAAAGTTCAAAAGCGTAGTGTAGTCGAGTAATCAGTGGGGGGTCAGGGTTGATAATGAAGGAAGCATCTCCTTATATAGAAGACACTATAAGAAATGGAGGGATAAGATTGAGAGGTGTAAAAGATAAATGGTCGGCTAAGATTAGAGAGTAGGTAGAGAAAATAAGAAAATAATGAGAGGGTAGGTAGTGTAGGAATTAGGAGATGAATGACATGTGTCATTGGTAGAAAAGGTTAATGAATTAATTAAATAAATAAATATTTATTTAATTAATAGAAGAAGTGGGATCAATTAAATAAATAAAATATTTATTTAATTTAGGAAAGGGATAATTTAAATAAATAAAGGTATTTATTTAAATGAGAAATAAGGCTAGAAGAGGATAAATGAATTAATTAAATAAATAAGGATTTATTTAATTAATAGAAGAATTAGGCTAAAGTAATTAAATAAATAAAATATTTATTTAATTAGACTGGACAATTTTAGGTGTCTACATTTTGCCCCTTTGAGACAATGCAGCTTGTTGCGTTGTTTCAAAGAAAATAATATGAACTAATACAAAGTTGCCCCAAGATGGGAATGATATGCCCCCTCGAGAGATTGGATGAAAATGTCTGGAAAGATCACAGATAATCTCTCGATAAGAGAGAAAAGCAAGAATGGACTGACCAGATAGAGTGACAGAGTCACGGGATAAAGAAGACTGACTCGAGAGATGAGGGCTAGAGCTAGGGCAAGGGCAATCTATAAAATAGACCACGAGGAGAATACATCCTCATTGTCATCCACACATCCAAGAGATCAGAGTGCAGAGAGAGAATAGAGCAGCAGCAATCAGCAGCGATGGCATTGATGCATAGATTCGATCGCGTTCGCTGATTTCAGAGGCCAACAAATGCAGGAGAGTTGGTGAGTACCACAAAACCTCCTTGTACTTTGTCGCATTAAATGTTGTCATAAATGCATGCTACATAGAGCAATAAATGCGCGTTTAGGTATGTCAAACAAGGTCAAAAAATGTCGAGGTGCGTCTGTGCTGGTGCCAGGCGCGTCTAGGTTAGCTAGGCGCGTCTGTGTTTGTGCCAGGCACGTCTGTGCAAGAAAAAGCGTCTATGTTAAATGTGAGCGCATTTGTGTTGTGCAGGCGCGTTTGTGCAATGTGGGCACGTCTGTGCAAAGAAGGCGCGTCTGTGCAGAGCATAGGCACATATGTGTATTTCAAGCGCGTTTGTGCAGAGCAGGCGCGTTTATGCAGTATGTAAGCACGTTTATGTCATGAAGGCGCGTTTGTGTCAAAAATGTGCATTTATGTCTTCTAGGGAAAATTAGCAGTTCTATGATGAACATACGTTGTCGATTGGATAAGCTGCTGAGAGGATACACTCGAGCAGGTCCTCTAGGGAAGACTATGATAGCAGATAGGGCTAAGATTGACAATTTTGTGACAGAACATACGTTGTCAATTAAGAAACTACTCAAGAGGATACACTCAAGCAGAGGCCCTAGGATAGGATAGATCGAGGCACTTTATGATGAACAGTGAGTACCAAGACATAGTACTTTGTGATGAATAGGGAGTACTAATATGAGTAGTACTTTGTGATGAACAGGGAGTGCAAATATAAGCAGCACTTTGTGATGAACAGGGAGTGCAAAAACACGTAGTACTTTGTGATGAACAGGGAGTACCACTAGGATAAACAGCAACACTTTGTGATGAACAGTGAGTGTCACTAGGATAGAGTATCATAAGCACTTAAGATAAAAAGCAGCATTTTGTGATGAACAGGGAATGCCACTATGACTGACATGACTTATTTGCTTGACTGCAAGAGTACCTACCTATGTTGGAGTCACGAAGAGAGATTCCCATCGACTCAGAGGTTACGACCAGAGCTGACATTTGAGGACAGAGTCGCGATTGAGGTTATGGGTCTGTGATTTACTCTGTATGTGCCTGAGTTTCGGGCGAACATGGGATTGCTGACTGCTTTAGCTTAGAGATGGCACTCTGAGACATGCACGTTCCATTTACCGATGGGTGAGATGACAGCCACCTTGGAAGATGTGTACAAGATTCTGAGGATACCGATCGATGGGGAGTTGATACCCTATGATCGAGACAAAGATAGGGACGCCCTGAGACAAGTATTTCAGGATCCAGGACTAGAGATGAGGGCTAGACATGTGGCATGGGACACGATGACACAGACTGGATTAGCATTACCAGCAATGTTGGGAGGAGTGATCAGTGAGTTCCTGTGTCTGGATAGGGTGACACGAGGATTGGCTAAAGGATGGGGGAGGAGGAGGAGAGGAGGAGGATGAGAAAACTAGGCTCAGGAGACAGCTGAGGGATACTGAGCGGGAGAGAGATTAGGCTATCCAGCGTTATATAGAGGCTGAGACAGCACTGAGGGCAGGGAGGCAGGCGGCAAAGGACAGAGGATCTAGTTATGCTTATGTTCTGCGAGCTGGGGAGGAGATAGGCTATTGGAGAGACCTATACTATGGGGTTGTGCCACCAGAGCAGCGGGTTAGGAGCTTCCGTAGACCATCGCGGACAGTGACGACCACTGAAGGGAGGGACGAGAGACAGGCATCCAGCGGTGGAGTTATGGGTCCTCCACCACCACCAGATAGAGGGGACAGGAGAGATGATCCTGGGGTGGGTCCTTCCAGGGCTCAGACTCTGTCGAGGTCAGGTGGCTCCGAGGGAGGGAGTTCATCATAGCCTTAGAGGGCTCCCTATGTATCAGTTTTGTACCATTTTTGTATGATGATGTAGACACCTTCGGGTGATTGTAGCCATATGATTTTGACATCATTGTATCATGACACTTATGATTATATATATATATATATATATGAGATGAGTCATCTTTGCGGTAGCTATATGCATGTGTACCTATGTGATGAGATGTTTTTTATGTGATGCTTATGATATGGATGCAAATATGTCCATGATGAAATGCAATATTTTTGTTCTTTTATGGTTTTAATGTGTTATGCCAATGTAAATGTGAATGTATGAAATGCAGACGAATATGATAATGCAAATAACTATTTACATGATGAAAATTTAAAATGTGCTAACATGTGTTGTGTGCAGGATGTGATGCAATTGTGATATCTATATGTATGTATAAAATGCTTAATATGTGGTAATGCAGATGCAAACTACATGAGGTGCAAATGTTTTTGGTGTCTCATTATACTCAGTCATATGATAGCAGGCTATACGGACTCAAGAAGGATAATGGAAGTCAATCAAGAAAGGGGGATGGAAGATAGAAGATATGAAAGTGAGAGAGCTTCTTGTGTGTTATCATCATTGAGCTTTATTATGGAAAAATAGGTTATGACAATTGAGGCATATGTTCGACCCAGAAAGTCATTGTACCCGTTTGCATGGAGATAAGATAGTCACAAACAAGGAATGCCCCAGTTCACACTAGACTCACAGTGTCCTCATATCCTTGGACAAGTCATAGCATTACTAAGAGACAATCCACAGACAGCAAATAAAAATAGGTGATGATACCCATCCTCGCCTTTCTAGTCAAAGACATCCTGGAGATAAAATCTCTAGTCAGAGACATCCTGGAAAAGCTAAAAGACATGTCACCAAAAGATAAAATCAAAGAAAACCAAAACTCGATACCAACATCCATTGTAGTCCTCAAGTTTAGTGTCTCTTGTCACTTGTATAATTCTTATTTGATTGTGGTCACAATGTTTACTTTCACAAAAAGGACAAATAGCACTGAACCATATGTTGTCTAAGTCTGTTGAAAGATTTGATTTGTTGAAGCCCATCATTGTTGTGTCTCATTTGAAACTGACTGAATCCATGAAACTGATACTTTATTGCGGAGAAGACAAAACTTTATTGCGGATTGGCGATGCAAGTGTTTCTTTATTGCGAATTGTGCGTGAATAGACTGAAGAAAAGTGGAAGAAACTATACTCCTCGAAACATGTGATGCTCTCAGTTCCACACCCATCACTAGACATAGGATTTGCCTTAGCCAAAGATAGGAGCTGATTTATTATGAATGGAAAGGGGTGAAAAGGGAGGTTTATTATAAATGGTGAACCAATCTTGGGTAGATCAATAACAAGCCATGATGGGAATGTGTAAAGGTTGTTATGAATGAATAGGTTGTGACTATGTGCAAAGTGAAGGATGAAATGGAATCCTGAAGGAGGTAGGAGCAATGTCTCTACGCATGGCGCTGGTGACCCAGTTTTCACCATGGTACTTGCCCAGGGCACCACCGAAGTGGTTTTCACCGTTGGACGAAATGTTTTCTGTTTTTCAATTTTTTTGTGTCACAAGGCGCCTATTTGGCAGGTTTTCACCAAGTACTGATTTTTTATTTTTTATGATTTTTTTGTATTTTTGAATTTTTTTGATTTTTTTTGTCTTTTTGAATTAGGATACTCTGAAGAGCTATGTGTAAAACCTACGAAGGTGCATGCTATTGATAGAATCCTCCAAAGGTCCACCCTTTGTGGTTGAGAGCTGATATGCACCAGATCCATATGCTCTTCTAATGATGTAAGAACCAAGCCAATTTGGTTCGAACTTGCTCTTCTTCTCTCTGTCTTGTTGATTTTTAGGATTTTCTCTGAGAACCAAGTCACCTACCTCAAATGTGCGAGGCTTGACTTTATGATTGTAGTTGTGACTCATTCGTTGTTGATAAGCCTTGAGGTGATTAAAAGCAATTTGTCTTCGTTCATCCAATAGTTCAAGTTCTTGTAAGCGAGAGACCCTGTAGTCTTCATCACTGATAATGTTTTGCAAAGAGACTCGTAAAGAGGGTAATTCGACCTTAATAGGCAAGATAGCTTCAGTGCCATAAACAAGTGAATAGGGTGTAGCTCCTGTAGGTGTGCGGACGCTTGTGCGGTAAGCTTAAAGTGTGGGATTAAGTTGGATATGCCAATTGCAGCCAGCGTCGTCGACTGTCTTTTTCAGGATTTTAAGGATTGTTTTGTTAGATGCCTAAGCTTGACTATTACCTTGGGGATAATAAGGTGTGGGAAAACGATGGGTAATATGGAAGCGGTCATAGAGCTCATGAACATCCTGATTTTTGAAGGGACGCCCGTTATCGGTGATGATGGAAACAGGAATACCATATTGACAAATGATATAGTTGAGAATGAATGTAGCAATTTTTTTTCCAGTGACTTGTGTAAGAGGCACCGCTTCGATCCATTTTGTGAAATATTCTGTGGCAGTGATGATGAACTTATGACCGTTGGAGGAAGGAGGGTGAATCTTGCCTATGAGATCGAGTCCCCACTGACAAAAGGGCCAAGGAGTCGCAATTGGTTGAAGTTCTTGTGCTGGCGCATGAATGAGGTCTCCATGAATTTGACACTGCTTACATTTCTTGACAAACTAATATGAGTCTTTTTCCATATTGGGCCAGTAATATCCAGTCTGAATGAGTTTCTTGGCTAAGGTAGGACCACTAGAATGTGGACCACATATCCCTTCATGAACTTCACGTAATGCATTCTAAGCTTAGTCCCCTTCTAAACATCTAAGAAGAGTGCCATCTAGACCTCGACGGTATAGGATATCGGCTAAAATGACGTATCGAGAAGATTGGCAAATGAAAGTGCGACGTTGGTTATTGGATAGGTCAGGAGGAAGGGTATTGTCACGAAGGTGTGTGAAAATGGGACCATATAATTGGGACTCAGGACCGATGACACATATCATCTTAGTAGGAGTGATCTCATATGAGGGAACCAAAAGGTTGTCCACCAAGAACTCATAGCGGGTCTCATTCTGTGGTAGATCGATTAGTGAAGCAATTGTAGCCATAGCATCTACAGCTCGATTCTGCTCTCTTGGTATATGCTCAAAGTCTATCTTCATGAAATGTTGTTTCAGGTCATCCACCATTCTTTTGTAAGGCATTAATTTCTCATCCTTTGCTTGGTAGTCATCTGTTGCTTGATGAATCACAAGTTGAGAGTCCCCAAAAACATGAAGTTCCTGGATCTTCCACTGAACTGCAATCCATAATCTAGTTGTTAATGCTTCGTACTCCACTATGTTATTAGTGCAGGGAAATGATAATCGATATGATTTTGGTATGGAATCCCCTTGAGGATTTATGAAGAGGATACCAGCTCCTGCCCCATGCTGTGTGTATGAACCATCAAAGTACAGCTGCCAAGGCTTTGCATGTGACACTGTCAAGATGGATTCATCTGGGAATTCTGAAGTTAGAGGAACATCATCTATCATGGGAGCATCTGCTAATTGATTTGTGATGGCTTGTCCTTTTATTGCTTTTCTGTCCACATACTCAATGTCGAATTCACTCAGGAGCATCACCCATTTGGCTAGTCAACCAGTAAGCATTGCCTTATTGAGAAGGTATTTCAATGGATCGATCCTTGCGACCAACTTAGTTTTATGAGTTAACATGTAATGTCATAATTTTTGTGAAATAAAGACCACAGCGAGACACGCACGCTTGATTGGTGTGTAGTTTAGCTCATATCCCACCAATGTGCGACTGATGTAGTAAACTACCTTTTCTTTGCCCTCAGCCACCTGTTGTGCTAAGAGTGCCCCCAGTGTTGTTGAAGTAGCTGATATGTATAGTAATAGAGGTTGATCTGGAACTGGTGGCATCAAAACTGGCAGATTCGGAAGATAATCTTTGAGTATCTGGAAAGCCTATTGACAGTTATCATCCCATTTGAATTTGATGTTTTTATGTAGCAGTGCTGAAAAGGATTACATTTATCTGCAAGTTGTGCTATGAATCTTCGTATGGACTGGAGTCTCCCTTGCAAAGATTGAAGTTGACTGATATTTTATGGTGGTTGCATCTCTAGTATGGCCTTGAGTTTTGTTGGATCGGCTTCGATTCCTCTTTTTGAGACAATGAATCCCAGGAGCTTCCCAGAGGTTACTCCAAAGACACATTTCTTGGGGTTTAATCTTACTTTGTATTTTTCAAACCGATCAAAAACGACTGAAAGTATGTCCAATTGTGTATCTTTGTCTATTGATTTGCTCAAGAGGTCATCAACATAATCTTCCACAGTAACGTGCATGAGATCATGAAAGATAGTAGTCATGGCTCTTTGATATGTAGTGCCTGCATTTTTTAGCCCAAAGGGCATGACATTCCAATAGAAAGTTCCCCAAGGACAAGTGAATGTTGTTTTGTGCTGATCCTCAGATGCAATTTTTATTTGATTATAACCAGAGAATCCATCCATCAAAGATAACATTTCATGACTTGCTGTGAGATCTACAATCAAATCTATGTTTGGTAATGGGAAGTCATCCTTAGGACAAGCTTTGTTGATGTCTCTGAAGTTTGTACATATTCTGATGCTACGATCTGGTTTACTAATAGGCACTAAGCTGGAGATCCATTCAGGATAATCAATTGGGCGTATGAATCCGACATCCAATTATTTTTCAAGCTCTGCCTTGACTAATAATGCCACTTATGGATACATCTTTCTTAATTTTTGTTTCACTGGTTTTGCCCCTAGTTTAACTGTCAAATGATGCATTACCAAATCTAGATCCAATCCCGGCATATCAGCGTATGACCATGCAAAATTGATTTGTTGCTCTGTGAAGAAACTTATGAACTTTGATCTTTCTGTCTCCGTCAGAGATTGTGTTAGGAATATGTTATGTGGACTTTCTTCTGTACCAATGTTTGTTTTGATGGTTTCCTCTACCAACATAGATGATTTTTCTTCATAGGATGCTGGGAGAATGTCGAGCCTTCCATCCTCGGGTGCCTCAGAGAGGTTTTCGCCCTCAGATACGTCCTTTCTTTTTACTTTTTTGGGGCCAAACAACGCCACAACGTGGTTTTCACCATAAGACCCTTGATTTGTTTTTATTTTTATGTTTTTGCGACTGGAAGGCCCGACACCCTCACCAAAATATGCCACGTTGTTGAGTTCTATAGTGTATCCTACCTTATGGTCCCCAAGGGGAAGATCATCTCGTATGCCTAGATAATCAATAAAGGCTTCATCATTTTGGAATGTGTCGAATTGTGCAGGTCCTTCATGGTCCTAGTCAATAATTTGGTGGTGAACAAGGGGAAGGCCTTTGATGTCTTCAAAGTTAGCGGGGCTAAGAGTGAAAATGCAGTTATACTCAGGTATGTCAAGGTAGTTATCGAGGTCATCGTTGGCACTCTCCTCATCTGTCTTGATCATGAACGAATCCAAATTATCATCACTAGTAGCGCCTTCTGGGACAGGTGTTCTCATTCTATGTGATTTCAACCTAGAACCTAGAAGCAAGGACCGTGTGGGATCCTCAGGGGTTGTTTCTTGACCAACCTTGAATTTTCTATAAAATTCCAATTATTCTGTGGGTTCATCTGGTTCTCTAAATGTCTCGGCGATTTCATAGTCACTAGAGGATTTGTCTGAATCCCATTCCCATTCATTGGAGTCTATGGAGTAGCGATTCTCTTGTTGAATTTTGGCAGCTTTGATTTGTAATGCTTCTCCTGTCTTTTGAGTGTTTACCTTGGAAGTTATGAAACCAAGTCCTTTAGAGCGCTCCTTTTTGAATGTCAATTCAGGTTGTAAAGGTTGAATGATGCCTTCCTTTCTTAAGCCAAGAGGAATTTTGCCATCATACCCAAATTTTTGTAGGATCTTGAATCATTTCCATACTTTTCACATGGTATGCTGATGTGATCTTGTGTATCATTTTCAAGGTCTTTGTAAAGCATTTTGTATAAGTCTTCTTCTTCCAGCTCACCCCATCTTTGAAAGATAGTAGGGTCCCATTTGAGTATAATGATAAATACCTGCTTATTAGGATGTGGCCTTCCATACTCTTTTGGTGAACTCATAACTTGTTGTAAGCACATGGTTTGATTCAAAGTGTATTCGCCCATTTTCTTGTCCTGAAATTTCCCTTTAATCTCACCTTGTTTTGATGTCGAAGGTTTTAATGATTCAAGATCAATGTATGCAGAAGAAGGGACAGCTTCCCTATTACTTGGAATGATCATCTTAGTTTTCAGTCTCAAGTTATTGCAGTATATGTATGGATTAGGATCACCATTAACTGTTATTTCAACTCCGTTGTGAGGAAACTTAATGCATTGGTGATATGTAGATGGGACAACCCTCATTTCATGAATCCAAGGACATCCTAGTAATATATTGTATGTGAGATCCAGGTCTAGGACTTGACAAACCACATCCTTTGTAACTGGCCCAACTCTAAGAGGCAAGGTGACTGTGCCTTTGGATGAACGTTCTTCATCATCATATGCCTTAATGGTAATTTTGTTTGTAGAATTCACAGCTTTATCAAAATATCTCAATTGTTTAATAGTACTCAATGTGCAAATGTTTAGACCTGCTCCTCCATCTATCAGGACTCATTTTATTTGATGTTTGTGTATGAAGGCTTCAATGTGTAATGGTGCATTATGTGGCTGACTTATGGAGACGTCATCAGCTTCTGTGAATGTAAGGGAGTGTGGAACAGAAAGGTATCCCACAATGGCTTGAAATTGGTCCATGTTCAGATCAGTAGGGACAACAGTGTCTCTCAATATTTTGTCAAGAATGGCTTTATGTGCGGGGGATATGCGTAAGAGCTCAATGATGGAGATGAGCACGGGTGTCTTCCCCAACTGTTCTGCAAGGTCATATTCAGGTTTGGTTGATGAGGAAGCGGTGTTTTTAGCTGGAGCACCTTGCAAAGTGAATTTACCTTGACGATTTGTGACATTACATTCAGAGGTAGGTTCGAAAGAAGATCCAATTCCTTTTAGGACAATCTTGGGTCTTTGGGTAGAATTCTCAGGCGTTTTGTCCTTGATGAAAATGGTAGAGACATAATTGTCCATCAAAATGTGATTGATAGTTGAATCATAGTTATAGGATGCTCTGGTATAGTTGGTTTGGTCATCTGTGGCTTTAGTTTTTCCCTTGTCATGTTTTGGGAATGGTTCTTTAAACATTTCATGTTCTTGATTGGATGAGTGTCCTTCAATCTCAATGTCACCTCTATCAATGAGATCTTGTATGATGTTCTTCAGTCGATGGCAATTTCCTATCTTATGACCTTTTCTCTTATGAAATTCACAATATTCATCATCATTCCACCAATTTGGTTTGACCTTTGGCTCATATGGAGGAAAATCTGGAATTGTGATTATCTTGTTTGCCACTAGCTTTTTGAAAACGGACTCAAGTGGTTCTCCCAATGGAGTGTACTTCCTTCGTGACTTTGAAGTTGTTTGAGTATTCACCTGATCGTTTGTAGAGCCTGATCCAGAAAAAACGATTTTGGGTCGTACCGTATTGGCATCCACAACACCATCATTGACTATGTTCTTGTTTTTATTCCAAAATCTTGGCTTATCTTTTCCTTTAAAGTCATCTTTGTTTTCTTTGAATATCTTAGTGACTCCTTGTTCAATTAGGACCTTCTCTATTGCTAAGCCTTTTTCAATGACGTCCTTGAAGGTGGACAAACAAGCTTTTCTTAGGTCATATCCAATGTCTTTGTTAACATTTTGATTGAACATCTCTACCATTTGTTTCTATGGAATTTCACAAGAGCATCTGCTAGCTAAATTCCTCCATCTTTGTAAAAATGATGAAAAAGATTCTCCATCCTTTTGCTTGGTGTTGCACAAGGTAGTGACTTATATGTTTGTCTCTATGTTGTATGAGAAATGTTGTATAAATGCCTCTGCTAAGTCACCCCATGACTTAATTCCAGGTGGGAGTTGGGAGATCCATTCCATAGCTTGATCGCCTAAGCTTTGTGGGAATAATCTCATCAAATATGTCTCTTCTGCTGCTACTTCAATGCAAGCTGTGAAAAACTATCTTATGTGTGCCTTAGGATCCCCTTTTCCTCTATACTTATCAAACTTAGGTGTCACAAAGTGTGTAGGAAATGGAGGCATTGGAATGCTTTTGTCAAATGGATAGGGACATATGTCTCTCATTGTGTAAGTTGGCTTCGGTGTATTTGTGTCCTCCATTTTCTTTTGTAAGTCCTTGATTTGTTGTTCCAAATTATTCTTGGGTGGAGACCGACTTCTTGGACCATACCCCATGCCTAAACCAATGTGTGGAGGAGCATGTTGTATATATGGATGATATTGATCATACACATGTTCATATGGAGGAGGTCTATAATGATGTTGTGTATATGGACCACTTGGTATAGAGTCATGGTGAGGAATGGAATATTTTCTTTGTCCATGTATACCATACTCTACAGGCATGTCATGAGTTTTTTCTAATGTGTTGCCCCCAAATTTGACGTGGGGTTTCCTTGTGTCCAAATTTTGAGCATGCCTTTGAATATCCAATTACCTTGGTGGTTGATCCTTAGCTTTGGTATGTGATTGAGCATATTTTTCTACATAAGACTTCCATAATGGTCTGCGAAGGTGAGTATCATTGCTTGACCATGTGTGTATGGGACCTTTGGTTTTTGAAACAAAGATGATGGTGATTCAGGCACCATATGTGGTCCTCTATTGCCTCCACTATTAGGCCTCCTTTGATCCATGTTGAGGTGAGGTTGTTACAAAGGTCGATTTTCCATTATTTGAGACATGTCAAAATCATGAGGGATCTTGGCTCCACTTTGTGCCATCACTTGTAAGAAATATTGTCTATCCCTTCTCATTATTTCCTCAACCAATCTATTGAAACGGGGATCCATAATGGTGTCTTCCACTTCTGCCGAATGTACGGAAAAGTTGTCCATATTGTCATTGTGTGTATCATTATTGTTTGTAGTGTCCATGTTCTCAACATTTGGAATGTTTCTATAGGCATCCATGTCAGGTAATGTAGTTTGATCAGAATTGAAAAAGATATCATTGTCAAACTCATAGGAACTCATGTTTACTGACTCTTGAGCCTCTTTAGTTTCTCTCCTAGATTTTTGGGAACGGGTTTCAACCATGAACTAGGTATTGATCAAGATGTGTGAGACTAGATGAAAATGGAAAGAGTATGGAAGACAAAGAGTTGGATGGAATGTAAATGAATCTGAAGTGTACTTGCAATGTCCAAAGTGTAAGATCGAGTATGTATGTAGTAGAGTAGGTGTGGCTTCCAAAGAGATGATAGTTTCTCTTGATGAGGTAAGTTGACCTTGACTCTAAGTAAGACCAAATGAGACCCAAAGGTGATAGACCTTGATGAGGGACCACTTAGAAAAATGTTGTTGTATGTAGTGTGTTGACAAAGTATGATGAGGACAAGCAAGTGACCTTTTGACTCAAGTTTAGACAAATGTGTATGTAATGTAAGGTGTAAAGCAATGATGGACTTTGTGAGACCCAGAGACAGGTTGAATGCTAGATGAAAACCCAGAGAGATAGCCTAGGAAGCTCAATAAGTTTGAAACTGATTGTTCCTTGTTTGCTAGATTATGAAAGTTTTCAATTCTGAACACAGACGTGCCTGTATACTTCACAGACGCGCTCAAATGACACAGACGCCATTTTGTCAGACACAGATGCGCTTAAATGACACAGACGTGGTTCTGTCAGACACAGACGCGTTTCTGAGATGTTGTAAGTGCAATGTTGCTCAAGAGAACACAGACGCATTTCTGCCCTTCACAGACGCGGTTATATGACATAGACGCGATCTAAAAATTTTGTGCAATTTTTCTAATCTGTGAAGTGACTTGTTGTGACCAAATCTGAATGTTTGATTGTTTTTCATGACAAGAGGACACAATATTGATGAGGACTCAATGTTTGCAAGTGTTTAGACTTAAAATGACTCAAAGAAAAGTGTGTTGTTTGATGTAAAAATGTTTTGCATACACTTGAAGACACAAAAGACACAATGTTTTGATGTTTGGTCTTGAATATTTGAATGTTTAAAATAAGTTAAGCACAATTCTTATGGCTGGCTAGGACAATAGTTGTTGATTCCCACATGAGGCTACGCTATTCAGAGTGGATACTTAGATGCTTGACCCCACTGGCTCCACCCTCGGCACTCACTTCTTGGGGCAGCCAAGTATCAGTCCCCATGAAAACTCCTCGTGGCGAACTTTGTATCTCTACTAAGAACTGTATGTGTGTGGAGAGGTCCGACCTCTTGCCCCAACAACTAGAAGGATTTTGGCTTCTAAAACAAAAAGGTTCTAGTAAGGGCATCCGCTCATGTGGCCATACATGCGGGACTTTCAACTCTGTAAATACAGAAGGCTCCCAGCCGGTAGGGGTTATGCAATACAACTGATCAAATAAATTTGATCAAACGGGTTTATTGGGAGACATAGTGTCAGTATGAACTAATCAACACACGTTATCCATAGTTTTCGCCATGGATATAGTTGTTTATAGTGGTTCGGAAGAGGTGGGTTTTCCTCGCTACCACTTGGGTCGTTCTCTCCTCACTAGTAGTCCTAATGACCACACGGGGAGACAGACCCTCTAAAGATGAAACAAAAAGAGCCTATTGCCCAAGACACAAAAGACAATGGTTCAATTTTAGTGCACCAATTGAAGTGTTTGCTAGTCTATGAAAACAAGGCACACAATAAAGATAAAAAACCCTTGCCAAGGCCCTGCAACAAAGATCTATTAGTAGTTTGGATTGTTTCAAATGATCACCCCTTCCTGCATGCACACAAGTTAAGTAAATTTTTAGATCCAAAAGACTTTGTGAAATAGGGGCCCTCAACAAAACGATTTTTCTTTCAAAACAACTTGCACCAAATTCGTTAGCTAGATCTAAAGATGTTAGTTCAAAATAAACCAGATCTGAAATCTGAATGATGAAAAACTAGATCAAAGAAATCAAAATGCAACAACTGCACGCAGACGCGGTTACCAAAAACACAAACATGATTAGATCTGACACAGACGCGGTTCCTGAACACAGACGCGATTAGAGCTGACACAGACACGGTTCTGAAACACAGACGTGCCTGAAGGCTTCACAGACGTGACTAGGGAACACAGACGCCTTTCTTGGAATCTACAAAAATAATAATAATAATAATAATGTCGAAGGTGCAAACGTGATTCCAGATGTCACAGATGCGGCAGAAAATCAAAAACGCGATCCGAAAGTACGCAGACACAAGAATATCAAAATATTGTTGGAAATGTCAGATCTGCAACTTCAAAAACACAAAATTTGCAACAAAAGATGTTATATGCAAAAGGGACAAGTGTCCCACCGAGCGTGCCAAAATGTATACGGTGAAAATGGATAACAACAATATTGAAAGACTAAATGAATTCAACCACAAAACCATAGCCTAACAACAACAAAGATCCACTATAACATATGAAGATTACCTAAGACAATGCAAATCAAATGAAATCACAAAGATTATACCATCACATGTCCAATAGGGTTTGAATCTCCATTCTTCCTATCTCCATTGATCTTGCTTGATATATTTGCTCTCAGATTTTATATGTGTACAAGAGCTCAACAAAAAACGGAAATGTGGTTGCAAGTAGGCTCACATATGAAAGTTCAAAAGTGTATTATAATCGAGTAATCAGTAGGGGGTCAGGGTTGATAATGAAGGAAGCATCTCCTTATATAGAAGACACTATAAGAAATGGAGGGATAAGATTGAGAGGTGTAAAAGATAAATGGTCGGCTAAGATTAGAGGGTAGGTAGAGAAAATAAGAAAATAATGAGAGGGTAGGTAGTGTAGGAATTAAGAGATGAATGACATGTGTCATTGGTAGAAAAGATTAATGAATTAATTAAATAAATAAAGATTTATTTAATTAATAGAAGAAGTGGGATCAATTAAATAAATAAAATATTTATTTAATTTAGGAAAGGGATAATTTAAATAAATAAAGGTATTTATTTAAATGAGAAATAAGGCTAGAAGAGGATAAATGAATTAATTAAATAAATAAGGATTTATTTAATTAATAGAAGAATTAGGCTAAAGTAATTAAATAAATAAAATATTTATTTAATTAGACTGGAAAATTTTAGGTGTCTACACATTTAATATATATATATATTTGCACATAATCTCAAGAATACATGATACAATCAGATTTAGGTTATGCACATTATGGTAATATTGCAAATTTTTATAAGGAATAACAAACTGATTATAATGAAATGACAATAAGTGGTTAATGCTGATACAAATTAACATTAACAGGAAACTTTGATGATAATCTAATACACATCACTGTTGAACTTACCCTTGCCTCATATAACCCTATGTTGGCTAGGCCCCACCATAATTAGAAGATCCTAATTACTACTGTCCTAAACCTTGCATTGACTATCACAATTTGATAGTGAGTTGAATTAGTCCATTAGCAAGATTGGGAAAGAGTTTGGTATTGAGTTTGGTGTTGGTGGAAGGTTTAAGGAGGTACACTATGGCATGAAATGACTCTTCTTGTCCCTCATGTGAATGTGCTCCTCTTGAAGCACTACGGCATGGATGACCCTTCCTTCCATTTCCTACACCCTATTTTCTAACCCACACCTCATAACCTTTAACTCACTTCCTATCATTATTACCTTCCATCTACCTTTCATATCCCCTCTCTTAACCTCCTTCACTTTCCTACATCCTATCCTAAACCTAAACCTCATACACATTTACTTTTACTTCACCTACCTAACCCCATTCCATCATTCACATCCTTTTATCTCCCCCCATTCACTTTCCTACCTTCCAAACCCCTAACATATCCTAACTTACTCTTTCACCATTACATCCTTCATCACTTACCTCCCTATCTTATCCTAACCCACACCTCATAAACTTATACCTCTCAGCTTCCATTTTATACCACCTTCCTATCATGGTACGCTTATCCTCCCTTCCAAAACACCGACAAAAAATGGCACTCGATCACTACATAGTGGTCTGACGGTCCTACAGCATGGGAGTTTCTATCACAGCCATATATACCAGCATCCATACCCAAGGTAAGCTCCTCAGCTAGAGCCTACGTTCAGGCCACTTCCAACGGATGTCGGATACAAGAGTGGCACAATATGTGTTCTTCCCTATTTGATCATGCAGGTTTAGGTCATCTCACTCCTTAATTAGGGTCTTCCCCAAGAGATTACTCCTATAAAGAGGATAATTGATCATTTCATTTGATCAACCATCCAAACCAATCTTATTTATCTCTTTTTCTACCAGACTGAATATGAGCTAGGGAAAAAAAATTATGAGCAGGAAAATTCATTATAATAAAGATAAAACTTGATCATCAACCAACACAAATGCAACCTCCTATATAAAATTCAAACAATTTCATCACTACATAAAGAAAATTCGACACATTGTCACAAACATAATGATTTTTTCTTCAAGAAAACATCTTGTGAATGAATTGGTTGATTACCCTACCTTTTTTCTTCAACCGGATCTTGGCAGCACCATAATCCAGAACTGTTTCCCTCCTTGTAATGCCCAATTTTTTTGTGAGTATGGAAGAGGTCGACGGGATGAAGAGGCAGGATTAATGTTTATCAAATGACTTGGTTTTTTGTTTTTTTAAGTAATGTCCGCAGTCGTCGGAATTTTGACGAACGCGGGCACTTTTTCAAAAAAACACAAATTTCATTGCCAATTCCTTCTCCGTCAAAACAAAATGTTAAATTATCATCGGAATTCCGATGAATGAGGGCATTTTTTCAAAAACAAAACAAATTCGGTCACAATATGCCTTCTCCGTCGAAATTTTAGGCCAAATGTATTAGCGGAGGATGGGAAAAGGTGGCGAAGGGGTAAAATTATTGTGAAACGATTGTGGGAAGCTTGAACATTTATGGAAAGACGTGATGTCTCTATTGCGAGGATCCTTGAAAAGTGGAATACATAGAAGAAAGCAAGCAACCTACAAATAAAAAATGAGACAAAAATACATAGGCTGAAGCAAAAGTTGCCAATACAGAAGACATACTTTAGAAAATGTACTAAGGTAATAAACGAGAAGAGAGAGGGGTTGACCGAATGCATATATCATGATCTCCATCCTGCCAAATCTTCATTTATCAGGTTACCTAGGAAGCATTTATTCTTTCATTATATGAAATATAGATTTTAAATAGTGATTTAGTATCTGCCCCAATACTTGTTATCCATCTTCATACATAATTTTAAAATGCACTTACCTTACAAGTAGACTCCATTTTACGAGAATGAATGTCCAATGGAGAGTTAGAGCTTGGCATGGATCCCAATGAGGCAGTGTGCCTATTCTAAAACAAAATGAACAAATGTTAACGAATGAATAGAGGAAGTGTGTCTATTCTAGAATAAAATAAAGTCACAAAAGCAATGAGGCATGCATTCACTTGTAATGGGGAACTGTCTCGTAGAAGCATGTTCATAACCTACAACACTGAATATGTAACCTGCAAACAAGATGCTTAGTATCAATAATAATAACAGTGGAGCATAATGAAATATTGAAAAGTATGCTACCTTATTGAGCTTCTTTTTTGTTTCAAGAATAGTTTAATATTCTCTACCTAACAGGGCCAACCACGTGAAGGTGGAAGCTCATTTAGCCCCTCCCCCCCTAATACCACTCTAAATTCTTCGTTAATGTCTAATATTATTTTATCCATTAATGAAACATAGAATTCAGTCATTATCACGTAACATTCAATATTAACACATAACATTCATTAACACATATTATTCATTAACATTCATCAACATTCATTCACACATATCATTCATTAACACATAATTAAATTCACTCACATAAAATCCAGTTGTTAACATATAATAAGATTACGATCATTTTTATTTTTTTCTTTTTCAATCCTGGACGTAAAGACTAAGTGGACCATCATTTTCTTCATCATCTGTCCCCTCTTAAGTTCTTTTGCCCTTTTCTAGTGATCTAGTTAATGTATGCCTAGTCATGTACCCATGATGAGGACGCGTATGCAAAGGGGGGTCCGCTGCAATAACAAATAAATGGGTTAAATTCATGAGTTTTATTATTATTGTTACAAGTATTTCATTAATTAAAAGAAAATTACAGGGGTGCTCTTTACCTGATGGGGCCACATCATCTTCCTGATCATTTTGTCTAGCCTCATCCTCAACATCCTGAACACCCTCTAAATCCTTTGGAGTTGAAACACGAAAGGTTACATTAATCAATACACCAATTGCAATTAAAATCGTTTAAAGGAATAATAGTGGACCTTTTTACCTGGTGGGGCCCCATCATGTTCCTGATGTTGTCTACATAGATCATGTTCAACTTGGTCACCACAATCTACATGCTATAAAATAAAAACAAAAAAGGTTAGATTAATTACTACACCAATTTCAATTAAAGATGTTTAATTGTATTAATCATTACATAAAATAAAATTGTTTAGCACATTAATACCTCCAGTATTGGGATGCACACCACAACCTTCATCATGTGTAGGTTGTGTTCCACCATGTCCAGACTGCATTCCAACGTCATGTGCATTGTTATGATTGCTTGATTATTTAAAACAAATATAGTCACATTCTGTTGGAAATTAACATCGAATAGATTATTGCTCAAGTATTCAATTTTACATTATTTTCATTTAACTTATTTACATGATTGACGGATGCACCAAAATATTCTTTTTGCCCACTCAATCCTTTTAGACGTTCAGCCACAGCTCCATCGCCCTCCCAGGAGGCAATTTTCATGTCATCTTTTGTGGGCACTCTATTGAATTTAGAGCCCTGCATTTTTATTAATATCATGAATTTTGCTTGTATTATTTAATGATTAAAAAAAAATATTTTCAATTTATTATTTCGATGTGATGTTTCATTTATTGATACTTACAATTCGTGCGACAACTTTTATATAACCACCAGAGTCGAGTTTGTGTTGCCCGTGCTTTTCTAGTCTTGCCTTAGTTGCCTTTGATGTGTTGAGCAGTCTATGAAAAGTTTGAAATATGTTAGATTATATAAATATAAAGAGTAATTAGTACATAATTACATTCTTAATAGTATCACATACCTTCTTTTGCCTGGTGATGTATTTCATTTTTTCCTTTCAACTCTCTCCTTTGAATCCAAAATCAAGTCCTTCCACTCCCTCTCTGGAATCATGGGGGGACGCTCGTACTTTTTGTTCTTCTCTAAATGTGTCCTATACTGGTCCCTCACATACTTTAGATGTTTGCTAGCTTGGTCAAGGACCTTGCTTTTCTCGAATGTGTCATTTTCGAACAACCCAACCAAACGGTTTATGAGTTCATCTTTTAATTTTTTTTCTTGCTCATTCCATCGTTTACATATGGTGGGCCCGAAGATCTCTAATGTAATTTCATTAAGATTTTTATAAAAAACTATCATTTCCTGAAAACAAATCATGGGATGATTAGTCCAAAACGAGTGATCAATAAGTAAATTACAATTAGACTATATATAATAATAAATTTAAAGTACCTAGAACCTTCTCTATCTTTATGGGAAGCAAATCTTCGATCGATTCTTATTGTGAGAGGAAATAAATTTTAGGATTCCATGGAGAGAGACTAAAAGAATTTGTAATAGATGGTTCACCATATGTTGTTGATATTTTGCAAATGAGGGTAATGTTGATGAAGAAGTCGACCCTAAAGTTCATGTTGAGATTAATATTTGAATAAACCCAATTGGGGCCTCAAGTGTTAATAAATGTATTAGATTTTTTGCTAATGTCGAGGTCAGAAAAACAGGGGTTGTTTGTTTTGCTAGTAATTTTGGAGTTTTAAAAACTCATAAAAATAGTCTTTCTTGTCACTAAAGCATATAGGAGGGCCGAGAAGGTGGAATGAGCTATAACATGTGGTTTCGATGAGGAAAAAAATCAAATTATTGACAAAATATTGTTGGTAAAACCCGGCTTATTATTAAAGAGAAAGCAAGCAATTAATAAATGGTTTCTATAGGGTGTATTGACTTATACCTGTCGATCCATGACATTGTGCAGGATCCTCGTCAAAGGGGTTCAGGTTCTTGCATATGTAATTCATTTATCTTATGTTAGCTAAAAATTGCATGATACGTATGCTAAAAATTACATAGTAGACAACATGAACAATATCCGGACATCATAATCATTGTATTTTTTTTTTCCTTACCTTTCGTTTATCTAGAAAGTGCAGGGTCCTCAACAAAAGGGTTGACGATGTCTGTAGTCAATTACCTATTTCCACTAAGGATGATAGAATCACACAAAATATATACATGTAATCAGCACCAACAATTGAGCATCATAAGCATTACATGATACGTACGCTAAAAATTACATAGTAGACAACACGAACAATATGCAGACATCATAAATATCATTGTATTTTTTTCCTTGCCTTTCGTTTATCTAGAAAGTGCAGGGTCCTCAACAAAAGGGTTGACGATGTCTATAGTCAATTACCTGTTTCCACCAAGGATGACAGAATCACATAAAATATATACATGTAATCAGCACCAACAATTGAGCATCATAAGCATTACATGATACATATGCTAAAAATTACATAGTAGACAACATGAACAATATGAAGACATCATAATCATTGTATATTTTTTAATTCCTTACCTTTCGTTTATCTAGAAAGTGCAGGGTCCTCAACAAAAGGGTTGATGATGTATGTAGTCAATTACCTCTTTCCACCAAGGATGAAAGAATCACACAAAATACATACATGTAATCAGCACCAACAATTGAGCATCATAAGCATTACATTTTCAATTTGATAAACAATAAATACATTAAATATATGAGTAATAATAGAAACATATGTATCATCATAAACATGTTGTAATCTATCATATATGTTGTAATCCATCACATATGTATCATCATAAATATGTTGTAATTCATCAAATATGTATCATAAATCACCATCCATCACATAGCTAATAAACAGTCCACATTCAATAAATAAACACAAACTTCAAAAAATGTCACACAAAATGAGGGCTAGCCGACACTCTATCTGCCTCCATCTCCTATGAGTGGCATGGTTCTACTATTAGGACATCATGAATTAATTATGTAATAGCATACCAATACATTTCATTCATGTCATTGATCTTCTTTTTCATCGAACTCATCATCATCATCATCATCGCCATCATCATCATCATCATCATCTTCTTCTTCTTCTTCTTCTTCTTCTTCTTCTTCTTCTTCTTCTTCTTCATGAACATTTTCATCAGGAACATCATCAACTAATTGTCGATCGTGATCATCATCTATATCATCTTCTACTTCTTCGATATATTCTTCTTCGTCCATCACATTATACTTTACCGGTCTTCCTCTTCGATCATATAAAATACCTGCTCACATTGTCTTGGAAGAACATAGGGTTCATTTCCAACTCGCTCAAACGACCTTGTATTAATCATTGTAAATCTATTATCATGTTCAATAATATTTCTGTCAGGATCATTTTCATTCAATCGTAGCATGAACCATTGGATGACGAAAAGAACTAGTTTGAAGGACCTAAAGTCACACTCAAGTATATCATCCAAAATCCCATAGTATTGATTTTCTGAGACTCGAGGATGTATGTCGCTTCTAGACGAAACGTTAATTACCTGAAATACTGCACTTATTCCAGAATCACAAGTTTTCTTCGTGTCATCCAACTTTTTGATGCAAAATTTATGACCATTGCACCACATAATCATGGGGTGTTTCACCTACAAAATGTCAAACATATATAATATGTACATCATTACAATGGAAAAAAAATTAAATAATAAGGGTGATTAATATATTTATATGTACTTGTTTATCTCTTAAACCATATGCTAATTCAATTTCTCTTTGTGTAACACTAAAATCTCCATTACGGTGAGTTTCTTTAACCAATTAAGCCACACCTTCCCTTATTAATACGCGACCAGATTGTTGACATCGTTGAATCCATATTGTCATCCTATCAAGATTGTATGCAACATACAAATGTAGTGCATCCCACTCTCGAGCAACTTTACAAAAAATAACTAAAAATTTACAACTGAAGTATATTGAAGATTACGAATAAATTAACTGCAATATATATATATATATATATATAATAACTTCAATATCGAATAATTACCTCTCACTTTCCTCATTATACATTTCCCCATCAGGTACTCCCCTTCAAATTTGTTAATGGAGTTGGGATCCCAAATACGATCTACACGGATCTTTGTCACGAACTTAGGAAGGTATTCAGTAATGTACACCATAGTTTGGTATACCATATATCCCTCCACCATACAACCCTCAGGATGTGCTCTTTGTCGAACCAAAGACTTCAAAAATTTCAAGTGCCTCTCAACCATCCACATTGACCTTGTGTGTACAGGTCCACACAATTCAATCTCCTCAACTTGGTGCATGAGGTAGTATTCTTGTGCATTGAAAAAAGTTGAAGGTAGACACTTTTGCATTTTACACATTAGACGAAGAATTTTTCTCTTCCAATATTTTATATCTTCTCTGTGGATTTCTTTAGATGACAACCGCCTACAAGAGATTCAAGATGCAAATATATTCACGAGACTTTACAAAATAATATACAATATATTACATAACAAGTAAAACAAATCATAAATATAATATCTATACAACAAATTGAACAAATATCACTTCTTACCTCATGTATTTTCCAAGATCATATATAACTTGCTTGACATTATTGTCAAATTGGTCTGGGAGAGATAGAGGTATAACATACTGCAACAATTATAAAATGGTATTTTTCATTGTTTTCTAACATAATGCAATGAAAAGTACATGCAATATACAAATATATAGTAAATACACAAGAACATGAATTACCTTAATGAAGGTATGTCAATCCTGTGGAAAATCAATTTTTTTATATGACTTATTTTATAGCATTGCTTTGCTGCTCCGTTAATAACCTGCAAGGAAGGGCACTTATATTAATCTGGTCTACATCGTTATTTTATTGAATGCCATTTTTCATTGCATGATTGGATTCCTGAATGTCACTACAAATTTTGACATTTTTTTCTTTGTCATGCCTTCCATCCAATATTTTTCATAATGTCTCTGTTATATTCTTTTCAATATGCATAGTATCAACAAATGCACAATTTGTAGCTGCTCGTAGTAGGGCAACCTACTAAATTGTCTAGGATAAATTTTTAGTCCCTTTGGAAGGTGGTCGTTAATGCCTTGACGAACTTCATGAGGCATATAAGTCTAAAAAGTTAACAACGACAATCATCATAAATTACATCATCAGTAAACAAAACACAATATAAAAATATAAATTCCAAACATAAACCATTAGATGGAATGACATTACCTTGACGATTAATTCTATTATATTCCAGCTTCCATAGGGAAGGTGTCATTCTTCGTGGCTTTCATGTAGTCTCTTCTTTCCCATTGAAAAGATGTTTTTCAATATTTTGATACTTATGATTTTTGTGGAGGAAGTGCCTATACTCATCAAACACCTGCTTTCGTAAACTTTTTGAATGACGAGATTTCATCTTTGGACCACAAACTGGACATGCAATTTTTTTCTTTGTTTGAAGACCTACAAGATCATGTATATTTGGATTAAATATGATAATTTTTATATTTATAATTATGCGCAAGTTGAACACTATAAGATACCACAAAAATGTGTTAGCCCTGGGGCATCATGAATTGTTCATACAAGCATTGCATGGAATTGAAATTGTCTTTGTCCTATTGGTCTAGAGACGTCATACATAGTGACACCATTCCATAACTCCAGCAACTCGTCGATAAGAGGCTCAATATATACATTCATATCTTTAACTTGGTACTTACCTAGTTGAATGAACAAAAACATTACATAATTATTATGACAATTTTGCTGCAATATTTATAATTTAATGTAGATGACAATTAAATGAAGAAATACCTGGAACAATCATTGCCAACATTATGTGCTCCCTCTTTACTGACATCCATGGAGGAATGTTATTGTTAATAACAAAAACAGGTCAGACCAAGTAAGTAGATCTCAGCTCTCCAAATGGATTGACACAGTCCGTTGCCAATGAAAGTCTGAGATTACGAGGTTCTTCTTTAAAGTCTGGCCACTTTTCGTCTATGTCCATAAATGCAGAACCATCCGCAGGCATTCGAATAATGTCATCTCCACTTTTATTATGTGCATGGTAATCCATAAATTGCGCCAAGCTTTCGCACCTAAATAATCGTTGCAAACGTAGAATAATGGGAATATAACGAACAACCTTGCGAGGCACCTTTTTTGTTAGTTGATCTATTCGATATCGACTCATATGACATTCAGGGCATTCTGTTGAAAATTCATGTCATTTATGATATATAATATGATCATTGGGACATGCATCTATTGCTTGATACTCCATTCCAATATCTTTCATAATGGTAGATAATTATTGGTATGAGCAAGGTAGAATATTTGATGGTGGTAACAAAAACTCACCTATCAATCTACAACCAAAAATATAATTTATTAATATAAAGAATCTTAATGGTGCATGTTTCGCCCTTTATTAACTATAATGAAATAACAACAAAAATAGATGACATATATGACATACCTTAACATATCTGAGATTGTTATGTTGGATAAACCATTCATAACCTTCAAGCTCACCAACAACAATACAGTGGAGAGAAGAGTTGTTTGGGAGTCTTCGTAAAGGGGCTCGTATGCCTTCTCAAGTAGAGGTACATCATGAACAACATCAAAGTCATCTTGATCATCATGATCAGTTGCGCTAGTACTAAATATGTCATGGATCAATGTATTTGTACCACCATCTTCAGTTATGTTTTCTGGTGCGTGATAATCTTCTTCCATAGGATCATTAACTTCAGCTTCAATATTCACACCTCCATGTTCCTCCACTTGGAAAACCACATTCTCTGGGTTGTGGCAATCCATATCATGTGCCCTAGGGAGCTCCACCCATATAAAAATGATCGATATAAATAAACCATGATCATGATCTCATCATCAAGTGATTTCTTATGTATATAAATTGTTAAAACAATATAATGAACAACTTAGCAATGGACGATAATCATGCCCCCTTCAATGTGACCATGCTGCCTACAATGTTTCTCAGTTGTTGTGATTAGAAATCTTCTAGTCTTTAAGCCCTTACAATTTTTGCAGGGACAATACCATTCTCCATCATCTTTTCTTTTCAAGCTAGACCGCAATCTAGCAATTGTCTCCTTATTTTTTTCTTTGTTGATATTATCTGACATGATCTTTCTTCACAGGCAAAAAAATCAGGCTATGGAAACTTCGATCTATAACCTTCACAAACTAAGCAAAACGATGTCGCAAGTACGGAAGTCTTCTTAGAACTAGTTATAAAGAACTTGAAATGTTAGTTATGAAATGATGTTTCAGTATAATATACCAAATTGAAATACTTGCAAAATGAACCAAAACCATTGAACATTCAACAAGGTAACATAGTACTCAGGTACTCCAAGTACCCGGTGCAGGGACGTCCCGGGGACAAGTAATTCGAGGTTTTGTGGATATCAACATAACGCCAATTTCAGGTTAATAAGAAAACTTAAAGCATAGGTATAGATTTTGTCCTAGGCATGACCAGAACAGGAGGTATCACTATATCATGAACAATAGTCATTGACAGATCACAAGAGCAATAGCTATATTACAACAATGTCAAAGCACTCTGATAAGATCAAAGTAGTGACCATTGTAGTATGAGGACAGTGACACCATTAATACTTAACACCATGACTCACAAAGTTAGAAATAAACCAAGATAATGTGGATGCATATATATTGACAGTTTACTATGCTATGAAACAGTGATATCAATGCCTACAAAGTAGTGGCAATGCATGAGCTCAAAGACACCCTGAGTTGGCCTAGTGGTGGAGAACTTGTACTCTTGAAAGATAGGTCACAATTGGTGCAGGAGAACCTGAACCCCAGAGGATCACAAGGAGGGTCATGTGATGATGAGGAGCCATCATGGCCCTCTTAACAATTGCAATGAAACACTTCATGGTTCCAACTTTGTTTGGTAACAACACCTTCAAACTCACAATCAGGACCTATCTCCAAGATCCATCATCATTCATGACTCACTCACCATCTCTTTTTTTCTTCAAATGACCATTATGGTCAAGCATTCATGCATTAGGCCTCAACACCCTTAGCCAACCTTTCACTCCAAATTTGATCTCACAAACAATGCTCTTATTAGTCATAACATACTCTGGCCTGCAAATTTTGTTTGAACACATACACATTCCTATGACAGCATCCTTCATATTGACAACTCAACAACCCTTGTATTGACAACTAGGCTCCACTTCTTGTGGTAACAACCTAGACTCACCTACAGACAACCAAACCATCCCCATACTCTAAAGCACTCACAATGTCTTATTAACAACTTCAAACCTCTATCAACACATTAAACAACTTATATGGTTATGACTATCCCATAAACTTTCCCCTTAAGCATTCAACAAGCCTTACACCTTAGGAATCTTGACTCCTCACACATATTAAGAGACCTTCAACACAACTCAATACTATTCCCCAATGCAACCTAACAATCTAACCTTTGACTGCAACTTAAGTTCCAACACAAGAATTCATTATCAGTCGTGACAGTCATACCTTTATCTGAGACAGTCACCCAAAACAACCCCAAACAAGTGTCCCTTGCCTTTTTAAACACGTGGACACATTCAAAACTCACTATTACATCTATCCAAACCACCACTTTCCCTTCCAAGTAACCTGCATGCACAAAACCTTTATCAAACTGCCACTTCATTTCTTTGTCTCAATCTGAGACAAATTTTCAGTCATCTTCATCCACCAACACACGTGCCAATCCATACATGGTCTCCTGTAGGCTTAAACACATATTGTACACATCCTTCCCCTCTATACTACCAAGTTTGGAGACTTGATGCACGTGAAAACAAAAGTTATTACATTTTTACCAATCACTGGATACCCTAGACCGAGGGTTTATAATTTGGACAAAACTTGAATATCTTGCCTAAACAATGATGGATTTGAATAGAATAAAAACCAAATTGAAGTTTGTTCAGTGCCACATCAAATCCAATAGAAGACAAACCAAAACTTCAAGGTATTAACACAGATAACTCAAGTGATCAAACTATTATACTATCAAAAACATGAAAAATGAGCAGAAAACCATGTTATATTGATATCAAAACTGATTACATCGACTCACCATTCTATTTTTTATCTTTGCAGACATATTTATATCATTATTTGACATTATTGGGGTTTAATAGTTAATCAAGGGTTTGAGAATGAAATATGTTTGTAAGGTCCTAATAAGGCCACTTAGAAGATGTAATAGGTAACTTAATAAGGCCATGTAGAAATGAATTCGGTAACCTTCCCTTTTTTTATTACAAGCTAGAGAAATGAGTCATTGACAAGATGATAGATCTTCATTCCAATTTTATTTTGCAATCGTAGGAAATTCTTATAAATAGGAGTGTCTGAACTAGGTGGTGCAGGGGCACCTTTGTCACTTGTTTAATCCAATAAGGACCCACAGATGGTCCTGTTATGACCAACGTTTTCACCACCTAAATTTGTCATCACCAAGCCTTTGTATCACCCTTGGAATGAAGCTACATAAGTTTTCTTACCAAAATCGCATGACAAAAAGTGCCTGAGGAACCCTCCTTGCTCCCATCAGAATAAATATTTTTGTAAAAAGGGTTTAATGTTGATCCAACTCAAAAGAGAAATACCCAACGAAGAAATTTCACTGAGTTTCATCAAACTTCCTTGACTAGAAACATGTCGGCAAAATTTTGGTGTTCCTATCAACACACAACATGCTGGTTAAATCACGCTTAGAAGGTTTTTGATGAAATGAACATGTCGGAGAAACTAAGAAAGGATCAGGCGATACTAAAGTCTCATTGGAACATGTCACGCTGAAACTCGGTGAAGAGAACCCATCAAGTAAACAGAGATATACTTCACCGAAAGTTAAATCACATCGGCCAAAATATATCATCGGTGGGGAACTAAAAGGTTTCATTGAAGACATATTCTCATCGAAAAAGAACCTATCGATGAAAACAAGGACTTCGATGAGTAAAATAAAACACTCATCGAAGGATCAAACTTACCAACATCCACAGTTCGAAGAAAATGGGCATGATTTCATAGAGGATGCTTTTTAGTGAAAATAAAGTATCAATGAGACCCCAAAAGTATATGCCGAAGAAAAATTTTCATCGAAACACATTGGATGCAAGACTTCTGAAACAAATCGATAAAACAAAAGAAAATCCTATCGAAACAAAGGAGCGCATCGATGGAAACAAATTGTCAAGAGGAATAATTGAGGCCATGGAGAAATATAAGTTTTCATCGAAATTGCACTGTCGATGAAAGCAATGATTGACTCATCGAAAGTAAAAGCATCGAAGAAAATGAAATATCAGTTGAACATCTGTTGGTGTCCTCGAAAGAGGAGTTTCACCGAAGGAGAAAGGATGCCAAGGGGTACATCGATGAGTATCGGTAAGAAGCAAGACTCTCTTGGTGAATGCTTGGTTTCATCGACATTGAAAGAAGACAGAGACATCGATGAGAATCCAATGTCGATAAGACGTAAACAAAACATACCGAAGGGAATTTCTAACGATGGACTTCAGTAATTTTAACTCGGACATTAATTACCAAATGAGTACCCCTGGAGATTTAAAGGGAAAATATATGATTTAAAAGGCCGAGAAGTGTGCGAAATAATTTCAGAAGTCACATCAGCAGGAATTTGAATTAAATTCCCAAGTAAGAGTCGTTGATACCATTAAACATTTAGTTCATCAATTTGGGAAAATCTTGCAGAGAGCGAAGCATAACACTGATACCATGAAACCATCCACATCTAAGAAATTCAGAAGGAAGGCTAGGGAACCAACTGCGGCACAAGCAGAAGAGGTTGCAAAACCTAAAAGACAAAACAAATAGGGGTGTCCCCTCGACCAAGACCTCCTTGACCAATTTCCAGCATCAAGCCATCGGTCAAGGAAGGTTAGGACCAAAGAGGAGGGAACTAGGGATAGATTCGAGGACCTAAATGATATATGGACGGAAGTTCGAGGCCATGAATTGTTCATTTTAGCTATGTAAGAAGAAACGCACTCGAACCTATCTGTAACATATGGAAAATGAATTTAGGGAGGCTTGTGATCCCGAATGTGTTTGTGAATCAAGAGCTGATGGTTGCCTTGGTCGATAAGTATGAACCTCAGATAAAAGCTATATGTGATTATTCTGGGAAGATATTGCTTCCTATTACAAAGGAGTATATAGAGAAAGTCTTCGACTTGGAATGTGGATGCGTAAAAGAAACTAACCTAAGAGGTTTGGCAGCTGAATATTACAGTATGGAGAGGGCATATAAAAGGTGGAGGTTGTCTCCTCATAGAACAAGGATAGGTGGAGCAATGCCAGTGTTCTCTGATGAAGAAAAGGCCTCATTTGATGTGAATTTGTTCAAACCTTACTTTAAACACACATACCTTTGTGCTTCTCAAGTGTTAGGTGTGGAAGCTTCACCTTTAATGGATATACCTGCCATGGTAGTTACCACAGACATACAAACTAAAGACCCCAGGGAATTTGATTATGCCGCTTACTTGGCCGACATGATCCAACATGGATTAGAGAAGATGAAGGGGGACATGGTGAATATAACATTCAATAACTATTCCCACCTTATGCATATGCTATTATACACTGGACAATGTATGGGACTATGGGTAGATGATCTATGTGTGCAAGAATATGACAAGGATGGCCTTAAGAAACTGGTCCAACTGTGGTTATCTGTCTGCGACCAAAGTTATGTCAACTTGCAGTATCTGTGTTTTGAAGAGCATTTTGTTAAGCCCTTATACAAGCTAATAGGAAAACCATGTGATTTCTCTCTTTCCCCACAAATTAATAAATTCCTTAGACCAAAAGACTCTGGGGATAGCCAAATTATGCACAATTGGGGGGATTGGTATTTTTTTTCTAATTATACATAGATTAGAGTATTTGGGCTTGAAGGGGAACCATACCTGCTCCCAATAACTGTGCCAAATAGGGCTGCCTACTCAGAGATTTTTAGAAAATTATTGTGTCAAGTGCCAAACATCTTTCGGAACATGGGAAGCAGTCTATTATGCCCGGTATATTGTCTTTTCCTGATTTTCTAGTCAAAAGTTCAAAGAGTTATGGATTGTTGAAAGAAAAATTAAAATATTTCCACTTGGATAAGGGAGATCCTCGGTTGAATTTCAACCCAGAAGGATATATCAAGGAAGCAATAATTTCGCATAAGCTAAAAGGAATAGATCATGTGCCTTTGATGATCGATGATTTTATTGAAAGAGAAGAAGCCGTCAAAAAGAAGATGTCATACGACAGGGTCCTTAGGGCCTTTGAATGGAAGAAGAGGAAAGGAAGATTGAATGAAGAGATATTGCAAGAAGAAATTGATCCCATACAAAGGGCAAACAAATTGTTGTCTCATGAATTGGAGATACTTGACAATGTGCCACCACATATCTTGAATGAAAATCAAGGTGGGCCTCAAAGGCATGAGCCAATGGCTCAGATGTCTCCAGAGTCTTTTGTGCCATATATTGTTGAAACTCTACCCCGTGGATATGAATCCACTTACCAATTCGATCTAACCACAGGACAACATTATCATAGGCAAATTGATGATATAAGGATTATAGAACATGAGGAGTTCATTTTTTATGAAGAATTTATACACACACCGGAGTTTGAGACTTTCCAGTATCAATACAAGGGAAGACAAGTCAAAGAGAGGTGTGAGGGTCTTAGTGAAGAAGAAACCCTTGAAGTGTTACAGGTCGAAATCAATACCGAGAAGGGGAGGATGACCCCTAAAAGGGGGAGGCAACTGTTAAATAATTCAAGAGTATTAATTTATCCCGGATGGGACATGAAATCAGTTGTGTTGTTTGATAGTTTTCTGAAAAAGCAGTGCCCAGACAAACAATCATTGCCCGAAGAAGTTGACAAAATATTCACCGGATCAGGATATGATCCAGACCAAAAGGCACTTCTACAATGGGTTGTGTATCCAAAGACTAAGAGGCATGTTCTTGCTGATACTGATGAAATGTTTGGTCACCTGATGAGCCAACGGGTGGGGAAGACAGACCCCAAAATTATAGCTAAATTGAATTTGGATGTAGCCAAGTTAAACAGAGATCAAGTGGAGTTCTTGGTTCGATAAAATTAAACATTGAAAGCTCTCTATGAAAAGTTGCATGAGGAAAAGGATAGGTTACAACACAGAATATTGCAATTAGAAGCTGCACCTGGGACATCAGAGATGGGAACAACTTCGTTAGCTACCGATCCTACGAACTTGGATGAAATCGTGGATGTTGTCTATTGGCGATATAAGTATGAGAAAACAAACAAAAAGTTACAGGATGCACAAGCTCGGACTGTGAAACTAGTTGATGATATTGTATCCATGAGATTAAAAGAAATGTTAGAGCACTCAGAAGGTTTCTGGAAAATATACATAGACACCATAAACGCTACGAGAGAACATGAGAGGTTGACAGGTCGGATGAATGAAATACAAGGGACAGAGGGTTTGTTAACCCCAGAAGATAAGGACGAAGTGAATGCCCTGCTCGAGGCACATCATAAATTCGGGGAGAAATTGAGCACTGTCATCCAGACTTTGGAAAATGAACAATTATTCGGACTGCCTGCAGTATTACAAGATGGTGAGATTGTATCAATGGATGACTGGCAGAAAAAATTGATTGGATTGCTAGACATGTCAAGGGCGCGAGTTGATGAAAATGGAGACATGGCACCCTTTGTGAGATACATGGTTGGTCGAGCTTACGCGCTACAGAATGCCATGAGGAAATGGACCAAGGAATTCCAATATTACTGTAGTGATGATTACATCCATCATCTTGGTTTATTTAATTTGTTTCTATTAAGAATTCAATAGTTGTTTGGCAGTTAGTTGGTTGTGTTTTCGAAAGGGCATGTCCCTTCAGTGTCAAACTGTTTCACTCTCTATAAAGGGAGATTAATTGTTATGTGTAAAAAGAGACAAGAAGAAGATATTATAAGCACTTCTGCAAATTTTGAGATTATAGATGTATGAAACATTTTAAAGACAACATTAAAGTTCCTTGGTATTCCCCAAAGATGTGCTTTTACTACTATTCAAAAATTGTGGCACCACACATGCATATATATGTTTATATTTATGTAGGTATATTCATTGAAACTAATGTGATTATCCTTTCTCTTGTTTGTAAAATCTATGTCACAAAAACTATAGTTAGAAATTGATCTTGAAGTTGAAACTTCTCATGCAAGAAAATCTATTCAATGATTGAGAAATTTGTATTAGTCTGCATTGTTTACAATGGACTGAACATCCACGTATATGGAGATAGGGCTACAGTCATATGCTCTATCAACTGTTGTTTGTATCCCCTCCAAGAGGGAATTTATTGAGAGTCTAGAATTTTCTAGATGCAACTCATACGATGAGAATTTACCTATAAATAAATGTAATTGAAATCTGATTTGTGTGGGGAATAAAAAGAATTTGGTCTTTGCTGTAGCGGAGCTTTGTGTGTTTAAATTTTATATTTGTTTGCCCATGTTAAACAGGTTTGTCTTCTACACTTAATTGGCTACTCAAGACCATCTAAAGTCCCATCATACATAGTCACAATTTTCCAAGAAATCAAAATAGCTCATATGTCTGAGAGAACAAAAAGATAAGAAAACAATGTTGTTGAGGATTTAAATAGAGCCAATCTGCGACATTTAATGGAGATGAGGCACATTATAAAACATTTGTTGATACACAACACCCTCAAATATTTTGGTATACAATAAAATAAGAGGCGTTTACCAAAGAAACACCTACAGGAAGATTTAAACTCTAAATCAAATACATACTTCAATCTTATACAAGAAAACACACTATTTAATCTTTATATTTCACTCCTTTAGGATTATATAAGAATATTGTGAATCAAGGATTACAAACCATAGCCATAAAAAACTCATAGCTCGTCAATTTGTCTATGTTACCCAATAACCTCATTCCAAACCATGCTAAGTTGTTTAAAAATACAAATTTGTTTCCCTCCATTCTCATTTGAATTACATTGTTCTTTAAAAATTATTATTGTAATGAAGATTCCAAAAAGTAAATGACATAGGTTACCATTCAATAATCCAGTGCTAAAAACCTAACCAACTTTCAAGAATAAAGTAAATTGAAGACAGACAATTGAAGTCTTCCCAGTTGTATGTGCATTTAGTTACAACTTACAAAACTATAGCTTTACATAAATTGAATTCTAGTCTCACCATCATAACATAAAACATCCACCCTTTGTTCGACTATATGTAAAATGTTATCAACTAAGAGACTTTTTATGTCCATGATAACTAGTCAACCCATATAGGGGAAAATTATAAGGGTTGAGGACTAAATACTATATGCAAAATAATATCAACTAAGAGAGTTTATGTCCATGATAACTGATCAACTCATATAGGAAAAAATTGTAAGAACTAGAGAGTTTCTATGTCCATAATAACTAATCAACCCATATAGGGAAAATTTGTAAGACTTGAGGACTAAGTTAGAATTTTCCCTTGACAAAAAATTAATGTTCTATAGTAGTAACCTATTAACTCAAAGTTCTGCTCTAAGAGTAGAGCAACATCAAGCTCATAAAACAAAAAGAACATTATTTCTATATAGAAAACAAATTTCAACCACCTTTTAGGAGGATGAGAAATATTTATGTGTGTACTCATAGTCTTGAAACCAAAATATAACCAAGTACATGTAAGTTATTTTTCAAGTTCACAAAGGATAGCATAACTAGAAAAGCAAATGTGTGGTGAGTTTGAAGCAACCTTGTGACCTAGTGTGTATCCAAACTTTATCTCAAGTCATATATTACCAAGAGGACAAAAAACATCATGTGGGTAGTTTTCCTTAACCTCATAGCCACAAAATCCCTTGCTAACCATATCAATTGACAAGTACCCTTTCCCTTCATTAAGGGGTCCAATTGGGAGAAATTTTGAGGAGAGGTGAAGAGACGGTGGTGATAAAGGCTGAAAAAGGCTGAAGAATCAATATGAAGCCAATATAAAATTCTAAATATTTATGATTAAGAAGAAAAATAGAAGTTACAAAGCTAAGAGAACATGGGAACAATATTACTACCCTTGTAACAGGTTGTGGACTCCACATATAATATGGAACATTTCGAAAGGTAAATAAAATTTTAAGATACGTTTTGTTTCAATATCCATACACACAAAAAAATGGTTATTTACTATTTAAAAGGACAGCTCGATAGACTAGTCTTATAATTCTATCAACAAGACAAGATAATTTGAGGTAGTGACATCCTTTTATTTACACATCATTTCTATCAGAAAGCATGACATATATGCTCTATATTTGGTAAGACATGTTTCAAGATTCAAGAACCGGTTTACAAATATACCAAACAAAAAGAAGTTGTTATAGTGTAAGTTGCTCTGTGTCAATCATTGATGCTCATGAATTGAATCCCAATATAAATTAAATATAATATAGCTTACAACTTAAACACAAAACAACAGAATTTGCAAGATAAACTAGGAAACCCTATTAAAATCATGACATCAAAACAAAACTAAAAAGACCACGAGCTTGATCGTGTACAGGAAAAAGCCCTCTCAGTGTTCATACTATTTTGTGCAAGAAGTATTTGGGGTTTTTAATATGCAGAAAAGAATTTGAGAATGTATATGTACAATGCAAGCCAGGAGAAAAACAACGGTGAATTTTCTAAAACTTGAATCAAGCCCGGGTCGACACTTGGAATTGCCTCAACCTGCAAAATGTAAACGTAAATTAGATTTACAGTGAAAAAATAGATAACACAATGGCAATGGCAAGAGATCATAACTTACCTAATCTCAAAAACTTTGAAAAACGCTCATCATGTGCCTGCTTCCTCCCAATTTTGCACCATCCACGCGTATAACGAAGGCACGTATATTACTTTTTTTTTAAAAACATTATCCCATTTGTGTCGAAATTCCGACGAGTGCTTCCAACAAACACCATTGTCATTGGAATTTCAATGAACGTGGGCAAGGTTTCAAAAAAAAAAGGAAATTTGACACAAATTGTGTTGTAAAATCCGACAAAGCAAAAGAAATCTCATAGTTCGTCGGAAAATGCACCCAAATGAGTTAGTGCATTCTTCATGACACTATTCTCCTGACTCAGCTTCTGACATTGTTCTTTAAGGGCATTATTTTCTTCATCATCCTGATTTTGTAAAAGTTCCTTCCTTCTAGCTTGAGCAGATGACAGCCTCTCATATAGGATAAGAATGAATTCCTTTGCAGAGTTCAACTCATCTTGCAACTTTAAGTTATGCATCCTTTAGGATCATAGTCTTCAAGTGCTACTTCAAGTTGTTTCTCCAAACACATCTCCATGGATTCTGGATTCAGGATCTTCCTTAAGCTATTAGACTTACTCCAAGGCATCAAGCTCTGATACCAATTGTTGGAATCCAAGAACACTGAAGGGGGGGAGGGGGTGGGAGGGGGGGTGTGAATCAATGTTCTATCGGTGAGATTAATTTTAACCTTATTAACAAAGTATTTCAGTAACCGATAACCATAAAATAATATAACAGTAAGTAGAAATGAAGCGACCACAAGAACATACACCATAACATGAAGATTTATACATGGAAAACCTCAAAGAGGACAAACCACAGTGGGATTGGTAACCCACAATATCTATCCATTGGCCAAATGAATAAATATTACAATAGGGACCTGCACATGCAGGAAGGTCAACAGCCTAGAGCGCAATGCTCATCACAAAAGGAGCCTCATTGATTACAAACACCAAATATGGAGTTACAAACAAAATTATGAACTTAGAGATTGCATCTACTATGTTGGATGAGTTCCGGTTCAAGCACTATTTGTACTAGTTTTCACTATGTCCTCCTTTACCGGTAACTTACTTCGCATTCCAAACCTCTAAACCAATAACCAAGACAAACTATAGAATATTATATTCGCATTCAGTCGATCAACATCGCTCACACAATATCATATCACTATATATTCCTTCTCTCTGTGTATATTCAAAATAACCTAACCGGACTGACTTAAATACCCTTCCCAAACATAAACATGAATGCCTTATGTCGGCTTACAAAGATATTACAAGTTATTTACATGTCGGCCTAGACAAAAATAAATGCATTAAACTTTGTGACTGATGCCGCTGATTGTTGTCGTGTAAACCTACCAAATCAATTTCTTATGTCGGCCTCATATACCGGTTCCTAGTTTGTCGGTTTCCCTGAATGTCGGTTGCCGAAACATGAATACCAGTGAGTATTGGTTAAGTGCCCAACCCAAAATGATGTGTGTTACCATCAATGACAACACAACTAAACCAAATGAGTGTCAATTGCCAACAGTATCACCCAAAAATATTTTCTTTTATTTATTTGTAGATTTGTATTCACATTCTAACTACCACGTATCCCATCCCATTTCACTATAATTAAATATCTCACCTCACAATTTAGAGTATATGTTATAAACTTACCATACAACATGAGTTCAAATTTCAAGAGAAATAGAACCCCACATAGGGATAATTGATTTTATGTCCTATGACCAAGCCTTACTAGCTAGCACTTTCAACTTCACTATCATTTCTTGCAACAATAGACAAATGCATTCCCAATTACATGTGACTTTGGGGATATTTAGTTGTGAACTACATCAAGATGCATTAGTCCTTCATCATCATGTTCGTTACAAAATATTTGGTCAACTACTCTTTTCATGGTGCATTGTGATATATGTCACCTTGTGACTAACTAAAATCATTCTTAAGGAAAGAGTATAATAAACATTATGGAAGATCATTAGAATTCAATAAAGAAAGTAAAATATAACTCAACATTCATTGCAATCTTTCAAAATTTGTAATTTGTCCATTCGTAATCGATTAAGACCTGGAATCTTGGAATTCAATTGTAGAAAAGTATATCTATTGTGACTATGAATGATTAGAAAATTTGTTGATGTATTGTTAATCCATTAAGTTTGATTATATGTTTATTCATCTATTTGTGGCTAGATAAACCTTCATTGGACCCTCCGACCATGATTGCATTAAGTGGTATCAAAGTCGATTGAGCAGTTTTTCATAATTAGTTTTGGTCAAATAAATTGGGGGATGGGGCAACAAACAAATTTACAAGTGAATTATTGAATGGCCTAGTGTGGAATTCATGGTTCATGATATAACATAGGTAAATTAAAAAGAAAGTGTATCACGAGTATTTCAGTAAGAGGGTGTTGAGTAGAAGGTTCATGTGACTTGAGTTGGTTGTAAATAGATTGTTGAACTAAGGCTATCCACAAGAAGCTTGTAAGAAAAGCACCAACATAAATAGTTCTCAAGATTGATTGAGGACAAACCACCAATATAAGGTAGTTTATACTAGATTGAAGATATCATCATGAAGAGGATATGGTATTGTTAATGCCATTGGTGAGATGGAAGAGAAGTTTGAGATTATGAATATTGTGAAGATTGGATGGATCCTTTTGACAAAGTTTGCAAAAGAAACCTTACCCCTAGAAATGATGAAAAATTTTAAGAAGTTGACCTTGTTGAGAAATTTAAAAAGTGAAGAAGAAGACAAGGGAGAAATGATGTTGAAGGTCATAACAAGAATCGACAAGGAAACTAAAGTAGCTATTCAAAATTATGCTAGTAGTCAAAATCCTAAAGAAATGATAAATTGGATAACTAATTTAAAAGAATATATTGGATATGAAGATATTAAAGATCTGGATAGAGTAAAATTTGCTAAAATTAAATTGAAGATTCATGGCACCATTTTGTGGAAATAAATTCAGGACAAAGAAACTAGAGAGGTAAACCTAGCATTGGGAGATGGATTCGAATGTTGAAGAAAATGAAATCTAAGTTCATCCATCCAAATTAGCAATCAAGGTTGCTAAATGATTTTCACAATATAAAGCAAAACGATATGACTATGAAAGACCATTAAATAATACTATAGACTAATAATTTGTATAGGACGTCATGATGGAGGAGCCAAGAAACTACCAAGATACATAAATGGTTGAGAGAGTCAATCCAAGAAGAGTTGAATATGTTAAAAACATGTAGGATTGCTTGATTGGAAAAGGAATACATGGTATTGGTTTAAGAGAAATGTTCGATTAAATTCAAAATGGGTACATATCATGATTTTATCATAATGACATATATCTATGTCATTTTCTATTGCGGAAACCATGGTTATTTGAAAAAAAATAGCCTAACAATGATGGTAACAAACATGAGTTAATCGTGTTGAAAGAGAGAAGACAAGTATATAATAGTGCCAAAATTTGTTTGGTGGATGGAAGAAAGTTTTTGGATAGCTTAAGCCATGAGAACATATGGTTTGCATTGACCCTTAAGGTGTTTGGCACTACTAGCACATTAGGTATTGTCATAGATACATGAGAGATACTACAGGACAAAGTTCTAGATCTATTAAAAGTACAAGAAAACCACATTAGATAATATGCTAGATAGATTACATTTTGTAAGAAAAACCAGTCATCACATGGATCTACTACCAAATAAGGTGGTACATAAGATGACATCAACAGAAAATGAGTTGAAGCAACAAGTGCAAGAGTCATCGTGAAAACAATTTATTGATTAGTTAGTTTTAAACCCATGTGTGGTACTTGTAGTATTAGCATCTAAAAAGGATGGTGAATAGAAGATGTGTGTATTTACCAAGGATGAATGATATCACGAACTATTTGAGTGGATCAAAGTATTTCACTATTTTACTTGAGTTATACATGATGGAAGAGTGAATATTTATAACTAATAATGAATGGTAACAAACACAGGTTGATCTTGGCTCATGGCTCGCATCCTACTCCTATTTTTAGATTGTGTTCTTATCCTACTCCTATGCCTACCAATCTTAGTTTGAGCATCCTCACTATTGTGAATATTTTCCAGTGCAACCTCTGTCCTTTGGTGCTCATGGATTTCACTCGTGTGATATTTGGTGTGGATTGGTCCACATGTTTCTACACGCTCCTTCTCTCTCATCGTCAATGTGAAGTGTCCTAATGTGAAAGCTACTCAATCCAATTTTTCTAAAGGAGCCTCATGCCTTCCATGAGGATCAACTTGCCCTTTGCAACAAGAGAAGACCTTACAATGATCGTATTCCCTTGTTATATGTGCTCAAGAGATTTTAGATAATGAAGAATATTTTATAAGCATGCTCTAATCTATCTATTCAATGGTTTTTGGCCTTCTCTCCTTGATGTGAACAAATTGGTTTTGGATGCTTGGAGACCCCTCACCGAGGGCAAGATTGAACTCTATCCCTATGCTCAAGGATTTTTGTGGCATCCTTCCAATTATATGATGATAAGATGTGAGTGCTAGAGAGTGGCATTTGGTTGTGGGGAAAGCACTCCCTTTCTCTCAACCTTGCAACCCTCTTACTGAATCCTAAAGTATTTTGCCTATTTGGGTTAGACTTTCCAATCTTCCTCTTTAATTATGGGATCTATCTTGTTTTCAATCTTTTGGTGATTCTCTTGGTCATTTTTTTTAGGAATATGTTATGCTACGATCGTAAAGTATGTCCACATTCTCATGGACATTGACACCACCAAGGATCTGTCAAGTTATTGTCCTACTTGTTGGGGACAAATTGTGGACCCAAGCAATTGACTATGAGGCTTTGAAATTTTCTATAAGAGATTCTTTGTTGTAGGACATTTGGCTTCGGCTTACCCTAACTCTCATCACAAGAAAGACGATGCGACTCGATGGAAGTGTTAGCACAATTTTTTGCAAAATATTATGTGCTATTTATTTGATGTTTTTATATGTACATTTTCATCATAAGAGCATTTACTGGTGGATTGAATATGCAGGAAGTATGTTGCAGTATCAGAAGGATCCTACTGTGACTTGTTTTCAAAATTGAACAAGTATCGTTGGGGCATGCTAAGGGTTGGCATTGAATAGGGACTACATGAGGAAGTTTCATCATGACAATATTGGATCTTTATAAGGACATTCTTTGGGCCTATGTGATAGACTCTTGCCATCTATTAGTACGTATGAAGTTTCCATGGAGGGTTGCAAGTGTAAACAATATATGAAGAGGAGCTTAATCAGCACAATTATCAAATTTGAGCTATCGGCGTAAGTCACCCCGACAAGACCGACTAGCCGAAACAATGAAAGAACCTATCGGCGTAACATACACCGACCATTCCGAAGGAGAACCAAAAGAAGGTTCAAAAGGAGTGTTTCATCGGCGTAACATTCACTATCGAGGGCAAGAGAAAATGTTATGCTAATAGCCGATGAGGTTATCGGTATAACTTACTCCGATGAAAGAGAATGCGAAGTAGAGGTTGGCAATGTCATCGGGTGATCGGAAAATGTCATTTCATGATGCCCTGATACCCGATGGGCTAGGTGGCAAAGGTGGTGTCATCGGCATGACTTACTCCGATGAGGCAATACCAAAGGGTGGAAAATACTAAGTCATCGGGGTAACTTAAACCATCGGTGAAAAGTGCTTTAGGTTACGTCGATACCTGATGAGAAGAACAAGTCGGGCACGGAGAAGGAGACTTGAACGGGATGAGTTATGTCGATCAAAGCCCAAGTCATCGGGATATCGTCGCCTCATCAGAAGGGGACATTTTTTGCTATGTCGATACCCAATGAAAAAACCAAGATAGGTGTGAATGAGGAGATCTCATCGGGAAGTGTATGACGATAGACCGGAGGAAAAAAAGGACAAATAAGTGCGAAGGCAATGGCGTCCGGTCATCGGAGAAACATAAAGTAAGTTGTCCCGATGCCCAATAAGGTGACCCGATGTAGCAAACTAGATGCGGACCACGAAGGAGGACTCATCGACATAGCTTCAACCATTGGAGTAGCGTCTTTGTATTTATGTCGATACCCGATGAGAAGAATGCCACGGAGGAATAGAAGGAGGATACATCGGGATGACCTATGTTGATGAGATATAAAGGTAAAGACAAAGCTTAGATAGAAGGCAGAGCCATCAAGGAAGTTATAACTATTAGAATTATAATAAATGAGCTACGCTGATACCTGATGGAGTGATCGGTAAGACCTATGTCGATGAAAAGGACGGGGTGGCGCCGAGTGATTGAATTATCGAGAGGAGTTATGACGACTAGCCGTTTCAAAATCTAATCTTAACAAATCCACCCGCCATTATTAAATACAGGCAACAGATAGGTTTGTGCTTACATGAGGCGAATTACAACATGATTTCAAGTGAGTAAATGCCCCAAAAGCATTAAATCTATATATAGAAGCTGGTATGAGAAATTGGCATAGCAAACTAAAGCAGATAGAGAGATTGGAGCGAAATTAAGCTACAAAATTTTGAATTTCAGTTAAGCTTAAGGTATTCAGATATGGAGGACTCTAGTTCAAAAGGCAAAAGAAAGGTCACCGAGGTTTCTGAAAGCGCCTCAAAGAAGTCTAAAGGTGGAGAGGGTGCACAGAGGCGGAAATTAAATCAAGACATGATTGATCAAATGAGCTCACCAGGAGCCAAATCCCGAAGATCTAAGGCTAACTTGCCCATCCGTGACTAGTTAGAAGATGATTTCAAGGAAATTGGTGATGTCTGGACCAGGATTAGAGATCACGAGTTGTTCTTGTATCATTATTCAAGGAGGAGTAAGTCGACCCCAATCTTGAACCCATGGATAACTGGATTGGATAAACTTGTGGTTCCTAACATCTTTGTGAATGTCCAGTTGATGAAAACATTGGCTAGGGCTTACAATGCCACAAAAAGATGTATTCAATTGACGAATGGCGAAGCATTCATCCGTCTTTCAGTGGCCACCATTCAGGAGGTTTTTGGTCTTGGTCTCGAATCTAACGTGCCTCTGTCTTTTGTAAAACTAGAAGAACAGTATACAAAGATGGAAACTGTGTACATTGGGTGGAATTTGGCCATACATAAGGCTGAGAAAGGAAAGTTGACAGATGAAGACGGGCCCCCATTTGACATCAACATTTTCAGGCAATATTTGCAGTATACATATATGGCATGCGGACAAGTGGGAGGAGTTGAAGTTCTGGATGTAGCTCGGGTAGGACCTTTGGTACTTGCTGCTCACAAAAAAATGCATGAGCTGAGACAATTCAACTATGCTACTTATTTGTTGAGAAGATGCATGAGGATTTCTTAAGCCTCCATAATAACCCCGACAAATCTTTTAAGTTTTACTCTTTGTTAATGCATATTGTCTTGTTTTATGGACGACTCAGGGGGTTGTGGCCTGAGGAATTAAAGCTAAATGTTCATGGCAAGGATGGACAGGAGCAGCATGTTCAATTATGGGTGTCACTGTGGGATTGTCGGTTCATGAGATCTCACTATATCAAATTTGAAGAATTATTTGTGCAACCTTTATACAGAGCTTTTGGAGTCTATTTTGATGGGTCGTTTTCAGAAGAAATCAAAAGATTCTTTAGACCCCATGAACATGGAGATACCAGGGTGAATCACAATTGGGGTGACTGGTATGTATGCCAGGACTTCACATATGTTAGATTTTTTGGATTTGAAGGAGCTCCTTATGTGCTACCAAAGCCTGCACCTGACAGAATTGCCTACCTAGAAATTGCAAGGCAAATGAGTGTCTCAAATGCAATGCATTTTGGGGGTGCCCACAAGCAATTTTTCTTGCCCAAGACTTTACATTTTGGTGATTTCACTATTGTATCTACAAAGGCATATGAAATCATTGACAAGAGATTAATAGAAGATTATAACCTCGATGAGCACACAGGCCGAAAGAATTATGACCCGGAGGGTTATATCCACCAGAGCATAAAAGGGCAAAATCTGGGCGATTATTTTCATGAGCACGTTGAAGCCTAGGATATCTTCAGGAACAAGAAATCTGAGGAGGCTATGCAAATCATTCAGGATCTGAACTAGAAACTGGAAGAAAACAGACAAATATTGCGGGAGATGGGAGAAGAAGAAGAAGAAGAAGAAGTTGAGAGCGAGTCAGGTGAGAATGAGGTTGTTTCAAGATTCAAGAGGCCTGAAAAGGAGGAGGAGCCTGAAGCACAGGACATAATTGTTGCGAGGATGAATGCAGACGTAGATGTTAGGTTGGAGGAGCATACCTCTTTTGTGTCTGATGACGAGTTCATCAAATCGAAGGAATTTAAGCCCTTCCTGTATCATTTCAAAGGAAAAAGGCTAAGAGAAGCAATGCTTGATATAATACCAGAAAATGAGGCAGAGATGCTTAGGAAACTGAAGGTTGATATCGATGCATAAGTAGAAGGCATGACCCCTCAAAGGGGAAGGCAGCTTCTTCTAGAGGCAGGAATTATCCTCTTTCTAGGCTGGGATCTTAGTGCATCTTTTATTTTTGATAGCCTATTGCATTCAGACAAGAAGGTTTTCAAGTTAGACATTCAAGGCATGAATGACATCTTCATTGGATCAAGATGTGATCCAGATGATGAGGCTATGCGTTTGTGGGCCCTTTATCCACCAAATAAGAGGCCGAATATCATAGATGTGGACAAGTCTTTTGGACACATGATGAAGTTGAAGGTCGGTGAAGTTGATCTCATGGTCACGGCAGATATGGGAGTTGATATTTCAAAACTAAACAAAGCACAGATGAAGATGTTGGCGAAAGAAGCAGGAAAGTATAAAGCATTGTATGAGGAACTTTTGAGAAGCAGGGGCCAACCTGTACCCCAGATAGCGGATGAATCCAAACTAGAAAGAAGTGCGAAGAATTGCACAAGGGAAACAAAAAATTGAAGGAAAGAATGCAGAGCACAAGGACAGACACAACATGTGTCTTATTGTCTAAACGATTTGAAAATATGTAGAAGATATTGGAGGAATATTGGACTGTCTACCAGAGAAACATGGATAACACAGTGTTGCACTAGAGGATCCTTGATAGATTAAACATACTACTGCAGGATCAGACACTGAGTGACAAAAGGATCAATAAGGTCAAAAAACTAATTGACACTCATCAAGGATTCACAGTAGAGTTGAATATTGAATATGAGGAATGTAAAGGGATTGTTAATCATGGATTTCCAAGCGTGGTAGATAATATAGGGGTTATGAAGGATAAACACCAGTGGATTACCCAATGCAGATCTCTACTCAGTTCAGCCCTTAGCGTTGCCCGTGCAGATGCATTGGATATGAATGAAACAAGGGAACAGGTTGAAAGTTTTGTTATAGCAGAGATAGCGGTCAGAGACATTATCTTCAACGCCTTCACATACAAAGAGGAAGGATATCTTCGACATATCCAGAAATGTGTTCAGCGGCTGGATGGAAAGAATTAGTCTTTGTCATTATAATCCGTTTTAGTTATAACAGTTAGGAGGGATGGTTAGGATTTTGTTAGTCTTAGTTTGTACTAATGAAAGGGTGTGTCCATTCACTCATATCTTTTGAGTCATATATATATAGGGAGTCATTTTGTATTATAAAGGGGGATTATGATCTTTGGGGGATGGTCTGTTGGAACAAGGGGTGTTATGTAAAACAAGGTCTGTAGAAATGAAGATCCATTTTGTGCAAGCAAGTGTGTCATGAAGTACTTGTGAGTCTGCAGTTTTAGTATGCCAATTGTTCCAAGAAAGTAATATACAAGATTTGTTGTTTTCATCTTAAGATTGTTTCATGTTATATGATGTTGTTGATCTAAAATCTTTTGGATAAATCTGAATAAGGTTTGTTGCAGTGTTTTATCACCTGTTGTTATAAAGATAACAAAATTGTTTTTGTTGTTCTTATAGCATACATTGAAGTCATTGCACTGATAGTCTTGTTTCTTCACACTATCTCCAAAGATAACTAATATATGTCCATTAAGTAACATGTAAATTGTCAGATAAGGCACTGGTCTGCTATTGGTTTCCTGTGAATAAATCAAGTGTACACAAAGTCCTCACCAGAGAAATACATTACTAGTTTTTACTTGCCTTGTTCTTTCATAATTACTCTAAGTTCCAACAGCATTCTATTATAACTTTTATTCATATACAATTATACAAAAAAAATTATTAAAACAAGTTAAAAGCATGTCATAAAACATAGTTGCAGGGAATTGTTTGTCATTCCTGTAAATGACTAGATTCAATAATTTAAATTCACTATAAAGAAATATATTTATGCTTTGGAGATTTGGGTATACCCACCTAGGTCTAGCGGAGCCTAAAGTGCAAAGGAATTTGGTCTTTGATCATTCCTGTTTGTTGGCCAGGACCGATTGGATCAATTAGGGATTCAGCAAGTCCCCTTGATTTCCAATCTGTGGTTTTGGGAACCAACAGGAAGTTCCCTCAGTGAGCATTTGATGGTTGGTAAACTGCGGGACTTCACCTTATGTATCACATCTTCTGATACTCCTAATGGGTTATCTTTCATGGGCCCTTTGGTTGTTCCATTTTTGAACTCTTTGATGCCAAGGGTCGAAACTAGGGATCATATGGCTTTCGATACTTTGATAAGCTAATACATATGATATTGATAAGCTAATAGCTCCTATCTCATTAGCTTTGGGGTCGACGAAGAATACCCCTCCTCTCTTCCCTTGATCCAAGTCTTTGGATGATGATATTCCATAGAAGATTGTCCATAAAATAAAACATGGTTGTCGTAAACATGTTTGTGCCTCACGCACCTAGGTTTTGGGTCCTAAAAGCGTTAGGAAGGGTCCAAGGGTAGCATTGTTGGCCATCCTTATTTTTTTTGTTAGCACCTTGGGTTCAAATATATATTTGTTGGTCACATTTGGCATGTGATAAATTAGCTATGGTTTTAGGGTAGCTTGTATTTTTTCACTACTTTTTTGTTGTTCTCCCACTACGTGTTGGATATCCTTTGTTGCAAAGGGTTTTGATGCCCCTTCACAACTTATTTTCCCACTAATCAAAATCAAACATGGGTTGATTATGTTGAAAGAAAGAGGACAAGTATATAGTACTACCAAAATTTATTTGGATGGAAGAAAGTTATGTAGAACACAAGATACCACTGAGAGGGGAGGTGAATCAGTGGTTTCCAATCTTAACCCTTTTAATCCTAAATGTGAATACCAGTTAGCATATCAAAGACCAAGATGACATATCAGTGAAATAGGGAAAGAGATCAAGATGCAAGCACACACAAGGATACATCACATAACACTGGATATATGAGGAAAACCCAATATGGGAAAAACCTCAGTGAGAAATGTTACTGGAGTCTACTGCTCCAATCCAGCCTCACAATAAACACGAATACAAAGTTTAGGGCACCAACCCAAGGAGCACCAACCCCTGATTTAGGGCACCAACCCCTACACCGAGCACCAACTCAGTGATTACAATGACTATAAACAATACAATAGTAATATCCCGGTTACAAATGAGTTTTGTAACCCCTGCAATTAATCTCTCTACCGGTTTCACTTATCCTCTGCCACACCCGTTCAATCCCCCTTCTGTCACTCTGCCTCTTCCTTGTTTGACCTCTTCCTACTCTCTCTCTCTCTACTCTCCTTTGCTTGTTGTTGTTGACTTACTGGTTCTGACTCTGTCGATTTGGGTAATCTGTCAGACTTTGCACGTGGTTACCAGTTACTCTGTTTACCGGTTAAACCCTGCTTGGTTCTTTGCCTCATTGCACTTCATCTCTGCTTCTGCCTTGACTGACCTCTTCTCACTCTACCCTACCTCACTCTCTATAGCCATCTTACCGTTACAAACACTGTCATTTCACACCACTGTCAAGCTCAGTGGTAGTCTACCGATTGCCTTAACCTTCCCAGTTAAACCCCTCTTGTCGGTTCTCTCTCCAAGCGTTCAGTCACTTCTATTTGACTGACTAACTCTCTGATTGCACTCTCTTCACGGGTGTCACTCTCTCATCCAGCAGCAAACTAATTAAGTCTTGTGTCTACATATTTATGTCCAAGCATTCCCGCCAAAATGTAACTTCAAACTTTGGCGCGCTAGGGTAGGGTTCCTTCCACGTCCACGAGGCGTATCAGATCGGATCTCTTCTCAGAGATTGTCAACCTGCAACAGATCACCAAACACCCAATCTCACTACTTCCAATACGCGTTTGCTATATTTAACAAACACGGCAAACTGATCATCGACCTGCTTTTGTCAATCACATTAAATGATCTCTCAGTTGCCTTCACCAGATTCGATCTGCACTTGGATATCCTGCATCAACCGTTGACATCAAGGAATCAGATCTTTGTCCTTCGTTCTATCTTGAGCCACAAACCTTTGTAATCCTCCTGTGATTTTCTCAGCCTACATTAAATGCTTAACCAGTCACAAACTACCTCACGATTGCACAGTTCATTCGCCACTTCACGCATGTTTGCCACCTCGACTCCACGTGGCGTCTCTGTCGGCATGCACCTCAGCTCAGTCCACTATGTCGGTTCAGACTTAGTCACCAACCACAACACACAATCGGTGCATACTTTATACTACCGATCTTCTTGCCTTGTCGGTTATGCTCTAACTGGTTAACCTACATGTCAGCTCTTCTTTGTTCTGTCGGCGAGAACACATCAGCTCGGTCACCAATTTTGCCAAACACAGCATGTACCAAGAGTGAGTCATCATGCTCATCTCCATCCGACAAGAGCTCTTCACTTTGTCTCTTTGTTAGCTTTACCGGTGGACATCTATACCGGCAATATCTTCTGCTTGTATATTGGTAACATACCATGCACACCGGTGACACCAAACTCCATCTGCATTCCGGTAACATCCTTGACGACTCCATGCCATCAATCTCCAACTGTGCACCAACCTACATCTACATTTTGGTTGACATCAGCATCCCGGAGTAAATCTATGACTGTAGATGCAAACACTTTCCTTCTTCATCAACTCGGTTCTCATCTCAACGGGTTTGCCAAAGTGACAAACACATCACAACTCGCTCTTCCTCTTCTGTCCCGGTAGCTCATCATGCTTTCTCTTGTTGATCTGGTGCACATCTCTAGTTTCACATTCTGGAGGCTTCCTCATGTTCCACTATGGTCATCTGGTACATGCCTTCAACCAACTGCCTTATTTCAAAGGGTTATGATGCATTACATGCATGTTGGGAAATAAGCTAAGTATTACCACTAACCGATGGGAGTAGATAGACAGATGCACTTAACCTACCAATACCTGGTGGGAGTGGATCTTTGTTGCTCATTCTGCTTTCCGCATTGCACTAACATAACTTCCCTGTTTGAGCAGACACAACTTCAACTAGACATATAACCCGGTAGACTTCCCATTTGTCTTCCTTGCTTTCTTAAGGCAACACATTTTCAGTCATTATTCTCTTCATTCTGTGACGGCATCTTTATCCAGTGGGAGTCCTGTTGTATGACATCAAACTACATACCGGTTGTCTACACATTCTTCACTAGTTCAACCATGTCTTCTTACTGGTCACATGCTTACCGATTGGCAACAATACACTGCCAACTCATCACTCATCGGTTGACATACCATACTGGTCTCCAATACTTACTCACCGGTCAACATTCCATACTTACCGGTGACATGCTATACCGGTTGACATCAATGACAATACAATGCCAACAATCTCCCCCTTTGGCATTGATGTTTGCACATGTAGTATCTAGTATACTACAGTTTTTCTCTCCCCCTTTGACAACAATGGCAAAGGGAACTAACAAAGCTTTCTACCGGTTGCTTCTCCCCCTTTGGTCATTTCACTTTGCATCCTCTCAACCAACAACACTTGGGATAGAGGGCTTAGACACCAACTGACGCCAATTGTATATACCAATCTAATACCAATTATTGAAAAGTGTGTCAATGAATTTCACTTGCCCATAATGATGCAAGCATATGAGATCAACTACTAGACCAATACGTTGTCACTCAGGACCTTGCAATGTCGCCTGAGACACAATTTATTCACTTCAAGCCACAGGAGTCACTGCACAGATCATAATCTGCAATATCGAATAGCATCCATACCGGTAGCATAATGTACATACCGATTTACTATATCGGACCAATATCTCCACCAGAGCACCTTCCTCTAACCTTTGTCTTCTTGAGTCAAATGCCTCTGATGCCAATTTGCAGTTTGAGCTATCCATTGACACTTGTAGCAGCAATCCATCTCACATATGTAGATGTGTAGCCAAGGCACTAACTACACACACTGTCATTTCATCTTCTCCCTTCTACCAGCAGCAGCTTGTCCTTCCATTGTCCATTACAACTATGGGAGTGAATGATATGATCAATATGTAACTCCCCCTGAGTCTTGCATCTCCTTTAAGCCTTGGGAGATATCACCTGTGCATTGGATGCATAGTGCCGGTCCATGGTTCTACTATCTTCCTTCTTCCTCCATACCTTCTTGGCCTCCCTCTTCTCATTTGCAGTCTTGGGAGCAGTATTGACTTCATTTTGCTGATTGGTTCTTTCTCCACAAACGTTGTTGTAGTAGAAGACTATGTTCATGCCAGGCAAATGATTGGAGGACCTTCTATCAAACCAGTTTGATCTTCTTCTCCTGATCATGTTGTTGTAACCAGCTATCGGAACTAGTGGATTTCTTGATCTTGCGGGAACACTTCTCCTTTGGTTCCATGCAAGTCTTTGACTCCTATACATTTTGTCATCTCTTTCATGTTGACCATAGTTTCTATATCTTGCAATTTTCTTGGAAGAGGTGGTGGAAGGGCTGCCATATGTCTGAAACTTCTTGTTCCTACATTCATGACTTTTATGGCCAAGTCCATTACAGTTATAGCATATAACATTCTCATTTCTTGGAATAGCTAATGGACTCTTGTTAGCATAACCGGGAGAGAGCATATGCAGGTTTGTACATTTTGAGGTCATATGCCCATATGCATTACATATTTTACAAATTGAATTGTTATTCTTAGGAAGAGCACTTTGGCTATTTCTAGACCTCATTTTACATTCATCTGCCCTATGACCATAATCTTTGCATGAAAAACAGTAACCGAACGAGGGCTTATAACTTACAAATTTGTTTTGCCAAACATGAGACGATCTTACCGGTTTGGCTTCTCCATTTCCACTTCTCCGAGGACATGTCTTGAGCTATCCGGTCACTGCAGTCCTTTTATCTGATCCCTTCTTTTCCCACACTTGCTTTGTCTTGTGGCCAGCAGCATTCTTCATCTTCATGTCTTCACCAGTTGTAATTAGGTCAACCTTCTTCCTTGGAGCATTTCTAACTGTGAAGGTTTGTCTCTTGTTATTTCCATTTGAGGAGACAAATTGAATGTCCTTGTGGGAGACATCCTTGCTTGTAGAACATTCACCGGCATCACATCCAATTCCTCTGGTATCCTTGGAGTGTTTTTGTTTGCTCAACATTTTATCCAAAGCTTCAGAGCTGCTATCATACCGGATCTTCACCTTGAGCTCATCTTGACAATTCTCAAGGTCTTTCCTGAGTTTCTCCATTTCACCTATTAGCTTCTGACACTCGGTCTTTGGCCTCTAGCTCTGATTGTAAATCTTTGCACCTGCACTCCTTGATATGAAAATTCGAGTCTGATTCTACACTCACCCTTTTTGCATCATCCACTTGTGCTTTCAGATATCCAATGGTTGACTCTGACTCTTAAAGACTTCCAATCAACCGGTTTTGTTCCACAATAGCAGCATTCTTGAACATCTTATATTCTTTTCTTACTCTGCTAAGTTCCTCGAGTGCACTTACAAGCTCTCCTTCAAGATCAACCTCAGCTTCAGCTTCTTCTTCATCTTCTTCATCGCCGCCAAACACATCTTGTCGGTAGGAATGATTTGTGTTATCCCTTATTGATGTGTGCATCTCACTTTCTGTCCCTTGAGCAATGAAGAGACAGATTTCTTCTTCATCATTGTTGCTGTTGCTAACCGATCTATCTTCATCTCTGCATACTCGTGTGTTCCATTTCTCTTCTTGCTCATACAAACCGGTTCTGCAGTGCTAGGTTCATTGCCATAGATCTTATTCAATCTGTCCCACAAACTCTTTGTCGATTTGCATCTGTCCACTTGTGAAGAAACATCACCAGAAAGTCCATTGAGTATAGCTTTCATGGCTTCAGTATTGCATTCATATTGTCTTTCTACATCAGGACCGGTGGGAGGACTGACCGGACTAGAGAGACCATTAACAACTGACATCCATACATCATAGCCTAATGAGGACAGGTAGACTTCCATTCTACAACTCCAAATGGAATAGTTTGACCCATCAAACACCAGAGTAGAAGTTGACTCAAAACTAACCATTGTGTTCTCAAAACCAAAATCTACCCAAGCTGGAGAAAGCTTATCTAACCGGGAACCTATGCTCTGATACCAATTGTAGAACACAAGATGCCACTGAGAGAGGGGGGTGAATCAGTGGTTTCCAATCTTAACCCTTTTAATCCTAAATGTGAATACCAGTTAGCATATCAAAGACCAAGATGACATACCGGTGAGATAGGGGAAGAGATCAAGATGCAAGCACACACAAGGATACATCACATAACACCGGATATACGAGGAAAACCCAATATGAGAAAAACTTCGGTGAGAAATGTTGTTGGAGTCTATTGCTCCAATCCAACCTCACAATAAACACGAATACAAAGTTTAGGGCACCAACCCCTGATTTAGGGCACCAACTCAAGGAACACCAACCCCTGCACCAAACACCAACTCAGTGATTACAATGACTGTAAACAATACAATAGTAATATCCTGGTTACAAAGAACCCCTGCAATTAATCTCTCTATCGGTTTCACTTCTCCTCTGCCTCACTGGTTCAATTCTCCTTCGGTCACTCTGCCTCTTCCTTGTTTAACCTCTTCCTACTGTCTCTCTATTTGCTCTCCTTTGCTGCTTGTTGCTGACTTACCAGTTCTGACTCTACCGATTTGGGTAATCTGTCAGACTCCGCACCTGGTTACTGGTTACTTTGTTTACTGGTTAAACCATGCTTGGTTCTCTGCCTCATTGCACTTCAGCTTTGCTTCTGACTTGACTGACCTCTTCTCACTTTGCCCTGCCTCACTCTCTACAGCCATCTTATCAGTACAAACACTGTCGGTTCACACCACTGTCAAGCTCAGTGATAGTCTACCGGTTACCTTAACCTTGCCAGTTAAACCCCTCTTGTCGGTTCTCTCTCCAAGCATTCAATCACTTCTATGTTTGTCAATGGACTCTTTGACTGACTAACTCTCTAATTGCACTCTCTTCACGAGTGTCACTCTCTCATGCAGCAGCAAACTAAATAGGTCTTATGTCTGCATATTTATGTCCAAGCATTCCCGCCAAAACGTAACTTCAAACTTTGGCGCGCTAGGGTTCCTTCCACGACCACAAGGCGTATCAGATCAGATCGGATCTCTTCTCAGAGATTGTCAACCTGCAACCGATCACCCATCACCGCCAATCTTGCTGCTTCCAATACTCGTTTGTTATATTTAGCAAACACGACAAACTGATCATCACCCTGCTTCTGTCAATCACATTAAATGATCTCTCAGTTGCCTTCACCAGATTCGATCTGCACTTGGATATCCTGCATCAACCGTTGACGTCAAGAAATCAAATCTTTGTGCTTTGTTCTGTCTTGAGCCGCAAACCTCTGCAATTCTCCCGTGATTTTCTCAGCCTACATTAAATGCTTAACCAGTCAAAAACTACCTCACGGTTGCACGGTTCATTTGCCACTTCACGCATGTTTGCCACCTCGACTCCACGTGGTGTCTCTAACGGCATGCACCTCAGCTCAATCCAATGTGTCGGTTCAAACTTAGTCACCAACCACAACACACAACCGGTGCATACTTTATACTACCGGTCTTCTTGCCTTGTCGGTTATGCTCTAACCGGTTAACCTACATACCAACTCTTCTCTATTCTGTCGGCGGGAACACATGAGCCCAGTCACCAATCTTGCCAAACACAACGTGTACCAATAATGAGTCATCATGCTCATCTCCATCCAACAAGAGCTCTTCACTTTGTCTCTTTGTTAGCTTTACCGGTGGACATCTATATCGGCAATATCTCCTGCTTGTATACTGGTAACATACCATGCACATCGGTGACACCAAACTCCATTTGCATTCCGGTAACATCCTTGATGACTCCATGCCATCAATCTCCAACTATTATGCACCAACCTACATCTGCATTCTGGTTGACATCAACATCTCGGAGTAAATCTATGACTACAGATGCAAACACTTTCCTTCTGCATCAGCTTGGTTCTCATCTCAACCGGTTTGCCAAAGTAACAAACACATCACAACTCGCTCTTCCTCTTCTGTCTCGATAGCTCGCCATGCTTTCTCTTGCTGATTCGGTGCACATCTCTGGTCTCACATGCTGGAAGCTAACTCATGTTCCACTATGGTCATTTGGTACATGCCTTCAACCAACTACCTTATATTTCTTGACTGCCTTATTTCAGAGGGTTATGATGCATTCCATTAATGTTGGGAGATGAGCTAAGTATTACCACTAACCGGTGGGAATAGATAGAAGGATGCACTTGACCTGCCAATACCCGATGGGAGTACATCTTTGTTGCTCATTCTTCTTCTGACGTTGCACTAACCTGACTTCCTTGTTTGAACAGACACAACTTCAACTAGACATATAACCCGGTAGACTTCCCCTTTGTCTTCCTTGCTTTCTTGAGGCAGCACACTTTCTGTCATTCTTCTCTTCATTCTGTGACAGCATCTTTATCTAGTGGGAGTCATGTTGTATGACATCAAACTACATACTGGTTGCCTATACATTCTTCATTAGTTCAACCATGCCTTCTTACTGGTCATATGCTTACCGGTTGGCAACCATACACTGCCAACTCATCACTCACTAGTTGGCAACCATACACTGCCAACTCATCACTAACCGGTTGACATACCATACTGGTCTCCAATACATACTCACTGGTCAACATTTCATACTTACCGGTGACATGCTATACCGGTTGACATCAATGACAACACAATGCCAACAAGTTCTTGGATAGTTTGAGCCATGAGAACATGTTTTGTATTGATCCCTAAGGTGTTTGGCACTAAAAGCACAATAGGCATTGTCATGGATATAGGGAAGATACAACATGAGGAAGTTTCAAAATTGTTTAAAGAGTACAAGAATATTGTATAAGATAATATGCTAGATATAACACCTCGTAAGAAATATCAATCATCACATAGATCCGATTCCAAGGGTACTCTTCCCAAATAAGGTGGTGCACAAGATGACACTAGCAAAAATTCAGTTGAAGCAAGAAGTGCAAGAGTTGTGAAAAGAACTAATTTGTGGTCTCAAGCCCATGTGTGGTGCATATGGCACTAGCAACTAAAATTAATAGTGAATAGAGGAGTGTAGAAACTCAATATTATTATAATGCACATATTCCCAATACCAAGGATAAATGATATCATGGACTATTTTAGTGAAGCAAAATATTTTACTAAGATTGACTTAAACAGTAGTTATCATCATATCATAATCAAAAAGGGGTGAGTGAATAACTACATTCAAAACAAACAAAGGGTTGTAGGAATGGTTGGTTATTCCCTTAAGATTAACATAGCAAATACATTTGTGAAATTGATGAATGAGGTCTTACAGCAACTTTTGTAGAGGCTTGTGATTGTTTACCTAGATGGTATCTTGATTTTTAGTATGACTAGAGAGTTGTTCTTAGAGCCTATTAGATTCAAGTATGACTAGAGAGTTGTTCTTAGAGCCTATTAGATTCATATTGTAGAAATTGAGAGAATAGAATGTATTGATCAATGTAATGAAATTTGTAGCTTCGTGAAGAAGGAACTAGTATACTTAGGGTTTGTAATCTCAACTAAAGGATTGAAGATGTAACTACAAAAAGTCAAGACAAATATTGAGAAATATAGATTGCAATGTTGAGCATTGATGATATTGCCTGAAACTTTTGGTAACTCCATTTCATAAACATTTTCTGAAAAAAATCGTTTCACAATCATGCAAGGACCAAACTTCATCTTCAGTCGAAATATATAGCAAGTTGAAGATGAGAAGACACGGCCAAAAATTTTAACATACCATCAATTAAAAGTTATTTATCGATCCTACTGTATTGAAGGCTAGGTCAAGGTAAAGAAATACACTCAAGGAATATATGGCAAAATGAGAAGAGATGGCCAAAAATTGAAGACATGGTCAGCCTACAGCATGGCACCCATGGGAAATCCACAGCCATCCTCTAATTTTGCCCATATAACCTTGTAAGCAGGGTGTCCAGTACAGATGATTTATGGGCAGATTTTATTTGGAAAGTAGAGGTAGAGAGGAGTGTGAGAAAGGTAGTCTTTCTTTTTGCAGTTTGACTGAGGAAGGAAGATGCTACAACAATCTTATCAGGCAATATACAGACCCGAGATGCCATACCAGTAGGGACCTCCATAAGTTGCAACTATTCCCTTACGTTTGTTGTTATTTGCTCTGTTAGGGCTATATCCAAGATAGAGACTTTCAATTGAAGTATGGTTGATAAATCAATAAATATCCTTTTTATTTTGTTGTTGCTCACTCGGTTTAGACTATTAGATTTTTCTGTCTCAGTTTCAGAGCATTCTTTTGTTGTTGGGCAGTAGAAGCCATTTTCAGGCGGAGTTCATTATGGTTTATGTGTTGCTCATAGGTTTAACATTAATTAGGGCTGTCGATGTTTTCTGTGAATAAGATTCAGGCTGCTATTTATGGTATGCCTGTTTATAGACAATAATATTGACCTTAGGTGGCCTTTCCAGCCTCATGATGCATTCCTTGTATGTGTTTTTGTCTTGCTCTACCTCTATAGTTGAGGTTCCAGGTGCATTCACTATATGAGTCTTCTATTATGATGGTAAACTGGAAGTATTTCTGTAAATGTTTACTGAGTTTTCTTATAGCTTACAAATGGGGAAATGTAACCAGACCACATTCAACTGTCTTAATTTGACTTTCAATCCCATGGTGACATGGTTAGGCTTGAGGTTCAGAAGTGTGAAACTGAAATTTGTAATTGTATTACCAATAGTCCTTCTTAATGGTTATTTGCTGAGCAATTATGGATTTAATATCCCAATCCGTGCTGCTATTGCACAGAAAATTATGAAAAGATCATCAGGAACGTTCACAAAAATAATAACAATTGGGTAGTAACCAGGGGTATTATTACATTGTGCTGGATGTTTCAGGGACCCACAGACACAGAGGGCTATTCCTCCTGTGTTGCCAATTTTTTCACATTTCTCAGATGTCATGAAATTTATTGGGAATCCCAGAGGCATGATATGTTTCTGGATGTTTAGTGTTACTGTATTCTCTAAAGGTATATACAGTTGACAGCTTTTGTCTTTAATTGGGTGCATACTGCTTTCTGTGATTATTCTGTATTGCAGCTGTGCAATCTCATCTAGGATTTTTTGGTGTGGTCCTTAAATATTTTGCATTCACTGCCATGTCACATGTCTTGCAGCCAATCAATTTACTTATGAATGAATTTTTTTCAATGAATTGACTGGCTGCAGCACAAGTGGGCATACCATTGGATGCAAAATATTGAAGGACCACACAGAAAAAGCCTAGACAAGATTGCACAACTGTAGTACACAACATGAATTGATTGGCTGCAAGTCAAGTGACACAACATTGGATACAAATAATTTAAGCACTACACAGAAGAAGCCTGGGCAAGATTGCAAACTCCAATGGCACAAAAATCAGAGAAAATGGTGTGTAAAAGATGTCTTAGCAATTAAGAAAAGTTGTCCATTGCAGATACCTTAAGAGAATACAGTAAGAGTGTTACATAGCAACATATGAATCAAAAAACAAAATCAAAGTGGTACACATTGATATGAAGTATTAAAAATGAAAGAATCCACCAGTACAAATTTACTTTTGAGCTTAATGGAACTGACAATATTTACAAGAAACTGTGACTGAATATCTACCTACATTCATCTCTATATTCATATCTACACAGAAATTGAATATCCCAATGCACACACCATCAATGTTGCCAATGTTTCTGTATCTAGTAGGAGACCAATACGGTACACACCCTGAAGCTCTAATACAAATTAAACAATCGACCACATTAAAGCACAAAAGAATAGTAATGCATACAGATTAATGGTGAGATGTCAGAACCTAAAGACTCATCTATGTGTCTCTTTGAAACAACCCAATTCTGGAAATGTTACCAAGTTTAAGGCCACTCCGAAGCCTACAAGGTTACATTAGATATTCAACATTTTAGATTGAAAACAAAAATGTGTCCATGCTTAGAATTGAAAAATAAAGTGGAAAAAGTCCTGTACAAAAATATTCCAAGTCTTACACTCCCTGTGAAACTTCTCTTCCTCTTATAGCCCCAGGTTTCAAGGACATTCACAAATGGACCATCCTTTCCACATGGCTGAATGACGGTGCTCCTGATTTTCCTTCCACATTGCAGTTGACTAAAATTGCAACAACCATCACCACTATGAATCATCAATTTCAGACATTCGAAACATCCAAACATTGTTTCATCCACTCAGTGGCCAATTTTACTGCATGGAGAAAACACGGATTAAGACTTTTATCAGAAAGACAAATGACAAACCAGCAATAAAACAATCCTTTAAATAACACAAAAGCTTAAGACAATTATATGTCTGCAATTTCCCTGAGTGAAAACATTATAAGAGAATCAAAGTGCAGCACATTCATACTGACTCTTAGTGCTTGCACAATCTTTGTTTCATGTATTAATTATTTTCCATGATTCAAATTACAAGGAAGATCTTCTGGTATACATTTATATAGACTAGAATGACTTCTCTCTACATCTGACTTCTTTAATATACTATTTCCATATCCTTGAATTAACACTCAATCACTTCATGTGTCCGTTATTGTCAAGAGGGATGAAAATCTTAGAGAATGATGTTTTATATTAAGTAATTTATAATATCAAAGTCATTAACGGCATCTAGCAGGCATCATAATCACCAGTTCATGTGAGACTCGATTCTGGAGCAATTCATGTAATGAATAAGGCAAAAACCTCAGCAGAAAAAAAAAGAGAACGAGCTGGTCTCATGCTGACAAGGAACACTTACATTCAAAAAGGGGCCTCAAGAGATTCATCCCAGACTTCTGCACTGCCATTAGAAGCATCCTCAGCATCTTCTTCCATAGACAATCTGATATATTCTTTGTGTGCAAAACGATCCCACTCGGTCAATGTAGGATCTTCCCGTTCCTGCTTATTCCATAAAGTAGCAATCAGTGCATAACAGTTTTACCATGCCTATGATATAATGCCAAAATTAGCCATTAGAAGTTACAAATGCAGAATACGAATTCATTCTCACTTGGCGAATAAGGAACGGATCTCGAGTCTCAAAAGCCATAAATTTGTTCAGATTAAAAAGAATATTGAAACAATTTCCCGACAACTTGCATCGCTTCAGATCCCGTAGCGTAAATTGACATTCTTTCTGCATAATAAGTAGAAAACTGAATAAATTCCATTGAATATCTAATGATTAACAAATTTCCAAAAAGGCAAAACTATTAAATTTTTACCTCAGGAGCAATCATATCCACCATTTGGCATACTATGTCCTCAAAGAGAACTGGCTCTTGAGCCATACATTCCATGCGATGCAACTGCTCCTCATAAAAAAACTGCAGCTCATTAGATGTGAGAACACCATTGCTATCCAAGTCCACACACTTGAACCTGCCAAAATTTGTGTTGCAGCACTCAAAAGATGTGAATACACAAGTTGATTGATCAATTTGAAGATGCAAATCTCTCAACAAAACAGTTTTGGCAGATGCAGAATCTAGGCATTGCACTCTAGAAAACAAGCTTTGCCTCTAGGTTACCGAATCAGAATCAGGTATGGTGCAGGTAAGGGGCAATGGTATGCTAGTACAGCAAAAAAAATTGGTGTTGGGTACGTGCCAGGTATGTACATACAAAAAAAATGTAAAAATTAATATAACATACATATTTGCAGCCTACAACTAGGAATTAAGTTTAGAATACGACTTATCATGAATATACTAAACAAAACTACCAAAAATATTACAAACTTAAAATACAATATACTAAGCCATCAATTTGTCAAACTTGAATGTTATAACTTATGATAGATATTCATTTCTCAATATTAAAATAATACAATTAGTAATCAACATCAGATGGGTTGTCATTGAAACCAAATAAGAATTAAGTTCAGAATACCATTTATCATGAATATACTAAACAAAACTACCATAAATATTACAAATTTGAAATACAATAGACTAGCTCATTATCAATTTGTCAAACTTGAACGTCATGATAGATATTCATTTCTCAATATTAAAATAATATAATTAGTAATCAACAGCATATGGGTCGTCATTGAGACCAACATTGTGAACATAGGTATTACTCAATTCATTTTCCTTATCATTGGTTGGCTTAAATTTTAGTTTAATATTATTCTTATTTTTATTCATTTATTGGTAACTGACAATCATGGGGATCACTCTTTGTATTATCAAATTAACAAAAATACAGAATTTCATTACAGCATATATGGGCAGTTTCAGAAGACCCAGGTTTCTAACCTATTCAAAGGATAACAAGTAAAATTCCCCTATTATACACTAAACCTTCTATCAGCCTAGATATTAGATGCACAACAAATAATACTAAACCTTGCTAGTAGTCTGTGACTCACAAAACCAAAGCAGTGCAGTACACCTCCACCTCTTCATCAGAGCTGTCAGATATGAGAGTGCTAAGCTAGGCAATACCTTCAGCGATGACAGGCCCCATTGGCTGGTTGAGGAACTCCAAGCCCCATGACACCTGCCTCCTTCTATGAGCCTCTTTCTGTGGGAGCATAGTAGAAAGAAATGGCCATCATTGACCACTCACCACCCCATTGTTAACCAGAAGTGTCCTGCTTAGTGGTGGCATCTCCAAACCAAAGACTGCCCCCATTAGTGTTTCATCCAAACCCCCAAGAAACTGGCTCTTCATCAATGTATCCACCACCTTTTATTATCATCTCCTTTGCCTTGTCAAGATGCAGTAAGAGAGCAATATACATAAAAGAAGTAAAATTCATCTGGTAGCCATGATCATGAATTCTTCTTCTGGGACCCATTGTACAGTATACAAAACAACCCGCTCCTCATTTCAAAGACAACCCTTTTTGTTGAAATTAATTGTCATTGATCTCAAGGCATCCGCTGCTGTTATCCTATTGCCGTCATTAATGTCAAGAGAGTCTGCTTAATGTGCAAAGGCAAGATCAAAAGGTAGCTGACCATCAATCAAGGAAGCATTGAAATTATTTGGGTCAACTCCTCTAATGGATCGCCACTTCTTTTGACTAGGCCGACCCTCTTAGGTTGGTCACCTAACTTGGGATAAAGAAAATCAAATTAAAATTATGGTGTTTCTCTCTATGTGGCCGACCTACTTTGTGAAGGCCGACCTACTTTGACAGGTGGCATAAGTATTAATACAAGATCTTTTTGAAGGTCTAAAAATAACTTTTAAAATGAGTATTGTTTGAAGAGAAGAGAAGATCTAGACCAAGACCTAGAGCAGAGAATATGAAGGGCGTTGGGGATTTGTTTTGAAGAAGATTAAAAAAACATAAAGAGTAGATTAAGAGCAGATAGAAAGCATATTTAAGAGCAAATCAAGATTAGATTTATAGCAGATATTATGCCTAATTTGGGGCAGGTTTGGATCAGAACTTGGAGCACACCTTGGTGCTATAAATCAGAGTTCCCAGACTCGCCGCGAGTCAAGCGAGTTCGCCGAGCTCGGCGAGTTTTGCTGACTCGAGGCTCTGACTCGGCGGGTTTTGGGCATAACTCGCCTGACTCTAATTTGGGGCAGGTTTGGATCAGAACTTGGAGCACACCTTGGTGCTATAAATCAGAGTTCCCAGACTCGCCGCGAGTCAGGCGAGTTCGCCGAGTTGGCGAGTTCGCCGAGCTCGGCGAGTTTTGCTGACTCGAGGCTCTAACTCAGCGGGTTTTGGGCATAACTCGCCTGACTCGCGCCGAGTTGGCGAGTCCGTCGAGTTTTGCTGACTCGAGGCTCTGACTCGGCGGGTTTTGGGCATAACTCGCCTGACTCGCGAGTCAGGAGAGTTATGCCAAAACTCGCCGAGTCCGAGCTCCAGGACTTGGCCGCGGTAGTAGTTAATTTCGATTTTAAAAAACAAAAAAAATAAAAGCTTTTTCACTTGTTTTGTTTTTACTTTCTCTTTCATATAACCCTAAAAGGTCTTCTAATTGTTAGTTGTGAGAAGAAGAGAGGAAAAGTGAGAACGAAGAAGGAAAACAAGAGGCCATAGGTTTGCAACCAGCAGGGAAGAAGAGCATCAAGGAGACCACAAATCACATTGGGGAGGCCATAGGCTTGCATTAAGAGCATCAAGGAGTCCAAAGCAAGACTTCTCAACTCATTTGAAAGAGGTAAGTGTTAAACTTTGTAGATTTTGCTGGTTTTTTTAGGTATGTTAATGGATTTTTTTCATTTGTTTGTTAATTTTTTTTAGTTTAACAGTTAACTTTCCAAATCTTGAATGTTTTTATTTTTTTAGCTTAATTTCAATGAGAGAAGTAGAATTATAGCAAAGTGCAAACCTTACATTTTTTTAGAAAAAAATTGTAAACATGTATTTACAATTTTTTTTTTTAAAAGTAGGGTTTGCTGATTTTTTCTATTAGTTTATAACTTTATTAAATTTTCTTATTGCAGCAGCCTTCACGTTTAAAAAACATTCATTTTTCACAATGCCTAAAAAGAATGAGGCTTGGAAATATACTGAAGACTTTATTGGCAGACAAAAAAATCAAACAAAATGTTTTTTTTGTAAAGAAATTAATTTTGGTGGCATCAATAGATTTAAATACCATATTGCTGGCATACTTGGCTATGATATTGAGGTATGCAAATTACAAACTCCTAAGGCAAAACGTTTATGTTATGTCCAATTAGAAACACATGAACAAGAAAAGTTAACTAAGAAGAGGCAACTGGAAGAGTTAAGTGCTATTGGCTGCCATGCACCCGCATCCGCATCCGCATCCGCAGGCGCAGGCTGTGTTGGAGAGGGTTCTTCCATGCCTCCCTTTCGCCCTAGTGCTAGTGCTTCTACTTCTACTCCTCCTAGTGGCACTATTACCTTTGGCCCTAGAGTTCGGAAATCCAGGTTGGATGGTTATTTTGTGCCGCGTAGTACTCTTGGGGCACAACCCTCGCTTGAGAGCATGGGTTGGAACAAGGAGGTTCATGATGCTGCAAGAAAACAAATTTGCAAGTTTTTGTACTTTTGCAACATTCCATTTATTGCAGCCAGGTAATTCTTTTTGATTTGATTGCTTTAAGTTTAAAAGTAAATTTATAGTTTGAAGTTGAACTCTACTTTGTCTGATCATAATCTATTTGTGACAGGTCTCCTTATTGGCAAGGCATGGTAGATTCCATAACCATTTGTGGTGCGGGGTTTAAAGCCCCTACTGATGCTGAGTTAAGTGGCCCCTTCTTGTTACAAATGGTTGAGGATATGAAAGTTGAGCTAGAGGACCACCGACAGTCTTGGAGCCAAAAGGGTTGCACCATCATGACAGATGGTTGGACGGATAGGAGGAATAGAACACTCCTAAATTTTCTTGTTTCCTGCGGAGGTGATTGATCATGATTCATTCTAATTTGTACTTCCCTAAATGCATTGAATAAATTAAATTTTGATTTGTTGAAACTCTATTTTCAGGATCCACCATGTTCTTGAAGTCTATTGATGCTTCCTCACATGTGAAAAATGCCACATACTTATGTGAGGCTATTGAGGAAGTCATACAAGAGGTAGGGGAAGAAAATGTGGTGCAGGTGGTGACAGATAATGCAGCAAGTTATGTTGCTGCAAGTAAACTTTGAACTTTTGAAGTCTTGATGGAGAGGCATCTATGATTATTTAAAATTTTCTTAACACATCAATATTTCTAATTAACTTAAAATTGCTGCAGGTAAACTTTTGATGGAGAGGCATCCGAAAAAAATTTGGTCTCCATGTGCAGCCCATTGCCTTGACCTCATGTTGGAGGATATTGGTAAGCTTGAATGGGTGAAATCAATAGTTGAAAGGGCCAAAAATATCAGCAAGTTTATCTACAATCATGCATTGGTCCTTAGCATTATGAGGCAATACACGGGGCAAAAGGAGTTGGCTCATCCTGGTATCACGAGGTTTGCCTCAAACTTCCTCACACTGAAATCCTTGATAAAATCAAAGGCGGCTTTGAGGCGTATGTTTGTTGGTGAGGAGTGGACTTCCTCATCCTATGCTACGACCACTGCAGGGATAGATGTGGTAAATTGCATTTTTTATGAGCCAGGTTTTTGGACCCCCTGTGGAGAAACCGTGCAGGTAAATTTATTACAATTTAACATTTAGTATCTACTATCTAGTATCTACTATTTAGTAATTTAATTTTAATTTATTAACAATTTAACTTTGCAATTTTTCTTTTTTTTTAATTTAATTTGTGACTTAATTGTTTTTGTTTAACATTATGTGTAGGTCACTGAGACCCTTGTAGTTCTCCTACGAGTTGTTGATGGGGAGAAGCCCTCTATGGGCTATATATATGAGGGTATGGATAGGGCCAAGGAGGCCATTAGGTCCATATATACAAGAGATGAGGATAAGTATGGCCCCATTTGGGAGATTATTGATAGGAGATGGCAGAACCAGCTTCACAGGCCCATCCATGCAGCAGCCTATTACCTCAATCCGGCATTTCGATTCCGTGATGACTTCAAGGCGGATGAGGAGGTTCTTAGTGGCCTGTATACAGTGGTTCAGAAGTTGTGTACTGATGGCACAGCCTCAAGTACAATGCTCCAGCTGGATAAATATAATAATCGAGAAGGGGCAATCTTCACAAGCAGCATGTGCATAGAGGCTCGGACACAATTGCAGCCAGGTAGAAATATATGTAAACTTAAGATTCTTAAGTTTATGGCTTATGCATTTTAATTTTTGATTTTATAATCTAGCCTTAAAGTTGGAAATGAGTTTGATTTTTTTCCTTTTCGTTATTTCAGATAGATGGTGGCAAATGTTTGGGCCCTCAACCCCAAACCTTCAAAAAATTGCCATCCGTATTTTGAGTCAGCCATGCAACGCTTCTAGATGTGAGCACAATTGGTCCATATTCGAGCACATCCACTCGAAGAGGCGTAATAGATTGTCTGTGGAGAGGTTGAATGATCTTGTTTTTGTTCATTACAACCTCCGTCTTAGGACCAGACAGATTTTGGACACTAACTCCTCTCTGATCACTTTAGCGGAGATCGATCCAGGGTCTGAGTGGATCACTGAGTCTACCGATCCCATCTTCACTGAGGACCATGAGTGGGTTGACCAAGCAAACAGAGAGCCTGAGGCTGTGGCTATGGTAGAGGAGGATAGAGCACGATCCGGCATAGGCACCTCACAGGCGGAGACTATGGCTACTCAGTCATCCAAGACCTACCTTAGACGCATTTGTAGGAGGCAGACAGACTACTCTGAGGCTGAGGATGAGCTAGAGCCTGAGCCATAGAATTGTTTTTGTTTACAGTTATATATATGTTTGGGAACATTTGATGTCATGGATTTTATATACATTTGACAACATTTATAACTATATATCTATGTTTTCTATTTCCTTCAGCTACAATTTACATTTGTACGCATGTGATGGATGTATGTTTATGTATGTGATCAAATTAGCTTATATTTGATGATGGTATAGTGTCTTTAAGCTTTATTCAATAATGGGTGCATGAAACAAGTTTTAAATTGTTAAAAATCTCTAAATTTCAAGGGTTTTTTATTGTGCCGAGTCATAGCCGAGTCACGAGTCGAGTCGACCTTGCCAAGTCCGAGTCTGGGAACTTTGCTATAAATACATCATTGTGGAGCAATCATAAAGAGCATTCATCACATCAATTTTTTGTTGCAAGCAGAAATATAAGGCAGATTCAGAGCAAAGATATAAGCTGAACTTGTTGAGAGATATAAGGCAGATTTGGAGCAAAGATTAAGGCAGAATTTGGATCAGAAATTTCATCGTTTTGGAGCAGACTTTATTGCAGATCTTGAGCAGATAAGGTGAACTTGTGCAGAGATACATGGGAGATTTGGAGCAGAAATAAGTGAAGTTTTTGGAGCAGATATTGGAGAGGTTGGTGCCTTCCAATTTAGAGGAGATAGGTATCTCTTGCTGAGTTGGTACTCATTTGTGGGAGTTGGTACCTCCAGTAGGTTGGTGCCCATGAATTGTGGGGATTGGTGTCTCCAATAGGTTGGTGCCTATAAATTGAGGGGATTGGTGTTCCTTGTGGGTTGGTGCCTATGAAGTTTGTGAAAACTAAAAAGAGTTTTATATAAGCAATATTTTGTCAAGGTTTTCTCCTATAAGGGTTTCCATGTAAACCGGGTGTTGTTCTTGGCATTGATAATGTGAAATTGATGTTATTGTGATTGTTAAGTTGAAAAGGTAAATGATTGTATTATACGGATTCAACCACTCACGCCCCCCCTCCCTCCCTCTCAGTATAACTGTGTGCTCTTCACTTTTCAACCTCTTCTCAATAATTAGACACCAAGCGAGATGTCTCCCTCTTGATATTAAGAGGGATTTTGGTTAAGAGCTCAAACCCTTGCTCGTTTTAAGTAGTGCCATAGACACACTTGGTTAAGAGCATGACCAACTTATTCCAACAGTCAACAACGATCCTTAGCATTCCTTTGAAAATGGACTTCATAATGGTCCTTACATTTTCAACCCTGGAGTCAATGCCATCATAAATTTCACCCAAACATGGACAATATATATGAGCATACCTAATCATGTTGGTGATGGGCTCAATGAAAACTCAAAACATATTCCATATGAGCCCAACACTCACATCTAGGATAAACGCTTTGACTTTTAGGGCTCCCTATATATTTGATTGTCCTCCAAAGATTGTTGATGACCATAACATTCAATGCATCTTGCAACTTCACAACCTACGTTACCCGGGGACGCGTCCTTGGCCTAAAATCCCTCGTCCCCATACTGGAGACATACCGGGGACTTGGGGACGGCCAGGGGACGTCCCCCCGTCGTCCCCAAAATTGCAAAATATGTGGGAAACATTCCAAAAACTTGGGGACGGCAGTGATTCTCAAAGGGGATGTCCCCACGTCCCCAATATGGTTGGGAACGTCTGTGATGTCCCCTAACTCTCCCGAGGATGGCCAGCCGTCCCCCTTTTCCCAGCACATTTGAAAAAAAAACTCAAATGCTCAAAAAAAACATTTTTTAATTTTATTATAGGTATGTAAAACTGAATTTTCACTAATATAACAGGTAAACATGTCTGAATCACTTCCAAAAGAACTTATAAATAATGAGCAACAGCCTGGCAATAAATTTCACAAACACTTAGACCTTGGTAGTGCATTAAAAAGTGGTTGCAGGTCTGCAATATTGGACTTTTCACTGATATGAAAGGTAAACAAGTCTGAATCATAGCCAAAAGCACTCAGAAATATGAATAACAGCTTGGTAATGAATTTCACAAACACCCAAAACTTTGTAGTGCATAAAGAGGCGCTTGTAGGTCATTATAGTAATGGAAGACTAGCAAAATATCCTCCAACCAGAAAGAAACAATGAACTACATACAAACAAGTGCTGGCATATTGACAATGAATTCTGAATTATGAATGCATATTGAGTATTGACAATGAATTCTGAACACAAATGTGGTATGTTAAGGTTCTATAATGTACATATACCTGCTTTATCCATGTTTTCATATGAATATAATGTATAAGTAGGAGGTATTTTCCATAGCAAGCCAAACTATGATATTGCTATCAGGGTTCAACTATGTAGTTTTTGAGTCAAACTCATTGACCCAAAACAAAGTTCGCATCACAGAAAAAAAAAACCCAGGTCGTAAAAAAGTCGCAGCCGCTACGAAAAAAACATGCACGACGAATAGAATCCCTCGGCGAAAAAAATCGCAAAAATTATCATGACTAGTTCAGAAAACGCACAAAAAATTCCCAACATGTCGCCGCTGCAAAGAAATCGCAGAGAGAGAAGGTTGCACGGGAAAAGAGAGTCGCAAATTGCGATTTTTGTCTTAAGAAAAAAAAATGATGCGATAAAAAAAACCTCTACCTAGAAGAAATTAAAAATGTGACAAACAAATTAGTGGTGTGCCAAAAAATGGTCACAAATCAGCAACCCTAGCTCGCCAAAATCCTCGAGCCGACAAAAAACCACGATCTAAAAAAAAATCCGCTCAACACAAAAAAAAACTTCCGTGATCTGCCAAACTCTTCTTGACCACGAACTCAGCCACGAAGAAACACGGAAAACTCAGAAACCTGCAAAAGGAGAACCGACGCCCATGATTTTCAAACCCTCAGTAAGTCACCAAAAAAAAAACTCTGCTCTCCAATTCAGTTCTTTTCATAAAAAAACTCTTAAAAGAAAATTCTGGAAATAATATCCACGTAAAGAGGCTACGAATTTTTTATTAAAAAATTCGCTAAACTTTGAAAAAGCCCATCGACCCGCTCTGAAACCATGAAAAATAACTGAATCAATAATTGAATGATATTGAATGAATTAATAATGAATATACAAGCGTATATAAAGGAATTACAAGATGGTGTTCTAAAAAGAATGAACCGTTAATCTAAAGCTTCAACACGAAGCTAAAACACTTAAAGCACTAAATAAAGCTAAAAGCTAAAATCTAAAAAGCAAACTATGTGTTCTTATGAAAGAAGCAATTGTTTCACTTAACGAACTAAAAAGCAAAAAGCTAAATGACCATTAATAAATGAATTAAATATAACTAAATATTTTAATATTAAATAACTAAAAAATTATTTATTAATATTTATTAGTTATATAAAAAATATAATATATAATATTAATAAAAAAAATTAATATTAATAATTTGCTTATTAGTATTATTATATTAATATATAAATATAAAATATGAAATTAAATTTTATATATAACAAAAAAAAAAAATTTAATATAGTAATATACAAAAATTAATACATTAATATGTAATTTTTAATACTCGTCCACATGAGATCTATTATTAAAATTTAAAAACCATATCAATGCCTCTCCCGATCACGCGGTGATATAATGTCCTTGTTATTATTCCTCCTCAAACGGCAAATGTCGTTGCAATGGAGTCTAGAATGATTCAAAGGACATCTGTCCAGGGTGAATATCTCTTGCGGGACCATTGCATCGGGGATTAAAACTTCACCGATGAACTAAAATTTGATGCTCTCAACTAGGGGAGATTTTTGCATCCCATCACCTTTCTCCCACCTATCTCTTGCCTCTAACTAGATATATCCACCTTTCTCTCACCAGATACGATAGGCACTCGATTGATCACTTGCTCTCAATATGCTCCTTGAAAAACTAAATTTCTCATTGGCCACCTTGAAACGAACAGAAAATCGAAGTTTGACTTCCACGACAACACATACCCTAGGGTTTAGCACTTTTGGGGGTGGAATTTGTGCCAAATCCGTGCAAATTCAGTAGACCACAGTCTGTGGGCAGGACCCTGCCTGGATCCACAACCAACCAACCCTAAACCTGAACCCAATATGAACCAGACCAGGAACTGGGGGGTCAAAGGGAGGGACCCAATAACTTAGTAATGAGAGAATATATAGAAAAAATGGCAGGTATCTTATTTTAATATCTGAAATTGCTTTGGTGAAGACTACAAGCAATCTAGCTATAGGGTCTTGCTTGCGATTGGGTACTTATTAAGGTGCTAGATGAAGCCAGGAAATTTCTGACAATGAAAAGAAAGTCTATTCTTATCATTCAATTCATCATGTGATGAAGCTACTTGTGGAAATCAACAACTGGAAGGTAATGAGAGAATTTGTAGACAAAATTATAAGCATCTTCTCTTAATATTTGTAGTTCATCGGAAAGACCACCAACAAACAAGCTAAAAGGTCTTGCCCACAACTGCGGGAATTATTCAAGCACTAGATAAGGCTGCAAAACTGTGACAATGAAAGGCAGTTCGATTCTCATTATTCAATTCGTCAAGTAAAAAGGTTTTTGTGCATGGAAACAGATCTACATAATTTCAGACATGCTAGTTCTAGTAGACAATTTTGACAAATTATTTTATAATTTTTCTCAACTACAGACATCTCAAAACAAATGGCTGACCTGGTAGCAAACAACTGGTCTGTGAAGTTATAGCAAACAACTAGCCTAAACAATCCTAGTAAAAGGTGTAAGATCTTCCAAAACCTACCAAACCTAAGGAAAGGCTCTCCACACAGGAAGGGCCCACAAATCATGATTCCTTGTAATTGAATATATTAAACAAAAATTGGAAAAGTAATTAACAATATAGTGTATATAACACCATACATTTTGTGGGTAAAAAATGCTTAGAAACAGAAAAGGAAAAACATAAACAAGTAGCAGAAAAACTCATGGCAATGAATCAGTAAATCCAAAATATCTACATATATTAGAATATCTAAACAAGGGTCTGGAAATCAAAACAACAATTTCCCTGGCTTGTACCAAGGAATCAAATATCATATTAGGCCATCCAAAAATGTCACATAGTACATAATTTTTCCAGAAACTTGAGAGTAACTTAGGACTATGCTTTGAAGCTACACTATGTTTTCCTTAATTCTAATAGATTTCTCGAGTTCAAGTGAGCCGAAATTATTGGATCTGATATACTCAAGCTACTTTTCATCATTGCCATTTTAGGCTTGGAAATTCAATTGAAACATAAGATATTCAGATTTGAAATTTCAAATTAAATTAAGTCATTTCCATGGGATTTTTTTAATTTATTTCAGAAGCAGAATTAGTGTCTATTTAGACTATTTAATACTAATTTAGGTTTGTTACTTTGTACTGTCTTAGAATTTGACAGCCAGAATCCAAATAATTTTCAAGAAATGTACAGTACAATTTCTTTGAAGAAAAAGACAGATTATGGAGAAAGAAGTTTCCTTCTTTTTGTTTTGTCTCCATTCACTATAATTTTGAGCTTTACGAAGTTTATGGACACTGGGTGCCTGAAGATGTGCAGACGGATATCCCTATTTTGGAAATACGCACACTCAAAGACATTTCATCCATAACACACCAGGGCCATCCTGGAGTGCATGGGATCTCCACCAGGGTAATGAGGGCAGGTGGTACGTTAGCCACACCTCCAACCCTATCACATGCTAATACCTTAAATTAAAAAATGCCTCTGTTCTGTAGAAAATTGTCATCAAAACTTCACCTAAAACTTAAAATTCTAATAATTGCATGTAAATTCCTCAAAATTTGGTTAAATTAACATGGTAATTCTTTAATCAATCATTACCATTACCATATAAAATATGCTACATTGCATGTCTAGGGAAAAAGAGGTCACATTAATTAAAGCTATTACCTCCAAATGAGACTCAAGAAAGAAGCATAAAACCAAAGTCAATAAAATAGGTTGAGATCTTACCAGTATTCAAGACTGGGTTCGGATGACTTGTCTTCCTCAGACAGCATAAAGTAAACAAAGTCCTCATATCCCATCTTCCCTTTAACTTTACTAGTAAACTTTCTAGGAATCTATCAAATGACAATGACATTAAAGAACAGAACAAGAAATATCCAAAAATTTAAACTTAAAGAAAACGAGGAATTCATTGTCCAGGTAAAGAACAAAGTGAGTGAAAACAAAACCAACCTCAGAAAATATCCTATCAACTATCCGGTATGTCAATGCATGGCTCCCATATCTTACAAGATTGTCTTTATCGATTAAAAAATCATGGTCTGTATCAAGCTCCCAAAATTTGCAGTATATCACATAAAAGTGTTCATAAGAAAAGTACCTAGCATATAGAAAACAGAAAACATATGTTAAAAGAGAACACAGTACCATACACTGTAAATCAAATGTAAAATGACATTCAACAAAGACCTTTACAAAATTTGCATTGAACTCTTTATCTTGTATTCTGAAGCTGAAATTACAACACCAAAAATTTACATCATACAAGAAAACAGCTTGGTCTGAGATTTTTTAGGAGGGAGGCGTGTTTTTAGATAATCTATTGTGAAAAAGGTTGTAATTATAAAAATGAAGAAGCTATTATGCACCATAGGTCAGCTGATCAAAGTGTCATTAAATGAATATCACCATGTCATGTCAGTTGTTGGTAATTAAAGGTACTTACAGGCTACAGCTGACCTTATAAGGGAAACTTGTATTTGTGCATCCACTCGTAAGGGAAATCCGGTAAGAATGTCTCTGACAACACGATACTATTGTACCATCTGATCATTCAAAAGTCGCTCCAAAAAGTTCCCATGTTTTGCTATCTATTTGAATGTATGTGAATTGGGTATGGCTGTTCCATTTCAATTTGTTGATGATGAGTATTGTTGACGTGTCTAAAATCGCTGAACTTGCGACTTCATCTGGTCAACGCAGAATAGAATGTACTCGCTGAGAATCCCATCCTCTCTTGAGATAAGGAAATCCCTAATGCTGTTTTTTGTTTGATCAAAGGGGACGACCTCAAGGTTTTGATTGTCAGGTCTTGACTGCGGGATTACTCAGTGGTCGATGTGATTTGCTGGGAGCACAAGGGGACTTACGATTTGCAACAAGCTGGTCTGCTGCGATTCTTGAATTACTTAATAAAGAGCAAAAGGAAAGGGTTAGGAGATCTAAAACTAACAACACGGGTATGCAGGTAGACGGATTCAACATAACCAATTCCTGCTTGGCCAGAATAGCTCACAACCTTGCAGAAACGGTGCAATCTTCAAAGGGACTTGGAAGATTTTCAGACTGCAAACGCACAGCTAAGCACCCAATTCTGGCGCAACTCAGACGAACACCTGCAATTGAACTAAGCACACTTAAAGGCTCAGGTTAACCATACAAAAGGATACACAATCAGTACATCCTCAATGGTATGAGCCTGAATCTATCAAATACCTGCACACCCAAAACAGAAAGATCTATCTAAAATGCTGAGAGAAACCATGCAAACAGGATGAAAACAAGACAATAAACACCAAATCAATGTTTATATATTGATTTCAGCTGCCTATTACAACAATTTCTGCAGCATCTCTATGCTACTGCTTAAAATCTAACCTATTCTACCTCTAAAATCTAACTCTCTCACCAGAGTCTAACTATCTAACAAAAATCTCTAACTGTCTAAACCTTTACAAAAGAAAGGCCTCTGCCTTTTATAGATTTTACAATACGAACCAAAGGCTAGGATTAACTGCATCCAAGGGTCTCGATCTGCCTTCCAGAAACTAGCAGCCTTAACCCATGCCCATTAAATTCTCACTCATCCATTCAACCACAATTTCAACTACCTGCCACTATTTGGCTTCAATTTGAGTCTATCCGGTAATTAGACATAACTGTCCACAACTGACTTGTTTCCCCTTTCTTTCAAAATATCTGAGTCGGACCTACAAGCAATTTTACAATAAAACAATTTCAACGTTTTAGAAATTGAATTCCTGGAATTAAATCCAGCTGTGTGCTTTTTCTCGAGAAGGCATAAACTTGCAGCATTCAGAGTGTTCTTTGGTCTTTGGTCCCGGTGGTGGACTTCATCTTTGTTCAGCAGCACGGTTCCCAATGTTTGGTTGCTCTCGCGCTCCTGCAGTGCGTTCCCACATCTTTTTCTTTTTTTAGTCTTCAGCACCTGGCCTTGATTGCGATTCTTCTTCGATGTGCATTTCAAGCCTTTCTCCTGGTTCTCTAATGACATCCTGTGACTTGCGAACGATCAATTTCATTTCAATAAATCAATTTGAAAAATTAATTAATTTAATTTAACGCCTGGAGGGTCATTTGAAAATTTCCCAAGTTTTAACGCTTTTACTCCTTCCACGAATTTAGTTGCTCCTGGCAATTTCGGGCAATAGGGGCATTCGAAAAGTTTTAAAAACTTTGACATTTTCACTTAAAGGTCCAAATTCGGCCCTTTGGGCACTTTTGCCAACTTTCACGTTTTAACATTTTGGCTAAAAGGTTTGAATTTGGCCATTTTGGGGCATTTTTGTCAACTTTTCACTTTTCAGATTTTTACTTAAAGGTCCAAATTCGGCCATTTGGGCACTTTTGCCAACTTTCACTTTTTAACATTTTTGCTAAAAGGTTTGACTTTGGCCATTTGGGGCATTTTTGCCAACTTTTCACTTTTCAGATTTTCACTTAAAGGTCCAAATTCGGCCCTTTGGGCACTTTTGCCAACTTTCACTTTTTAACATTTTGGCTAAAAGGTCCGAATTTGGCCATTTGAGGCATTTTTGCCAACTTTTCACTTTTCAGATTTTCACTTAAAGGTCCAAAGTCGGCCCTTTGGGCACTTTTGCCAGCTTTCACTTTTTAACATTTTGGCTAAAAGGTCCGAATTTGGCCATTTGGGTTATTTTTGCCAACTTTTCACTTTTCAGATTTTCACTTAAAGATCCAAATTCGGCCCTTTGGGCACTTTTGCCAACTTTTGATTTTTTTTCCAAAAAGTGCGAGTTTTGGCACTTGGGCGAGTTTGTCAACCTTGGCACTTTGCATTCTTTATCTCCTTTGTATCCCTTGGTGAAAATCGGCATTTCAACGTCATTGCAGGCCTTAACTCTTTCTTCACATTTAGGCGATTTTGCGAGAATTGGGGAGTTTTCGCAATATGGCCCTTGAGGCCGAATTTGGTTTTAGTGGCACTTGACCCTTCATATCCCCCTCCTCTTCCGCAAGGACAGAAAGGCACAAACTGGGGGGTCCCTGTCCAAGACGGGGATGGGTGTGCGATTCGCACAACAAGTACCAATTTTAAATCGTATTTCAGATGGTTAATTCAGTACTATATTTCTTAAAAAGTATTGTTTTCTTGGCATTGATGATTTGAGACTGCCACAACACTGGTATGAATTTGGCATGCTGCCCAAGCATAGCTAAAATAATTTCTAGAGTTGTGATACAGTAGTTGAGAATTTTCCTTCCCTAAATCTTAAAGGCATGTTTTGTAAGCAGTTTATACACACACACACACACACACATATACTATAAATTGACCACAAATCACCACATAAATATGACCATCTGAGGCAAACCATTTTACTATTTTTATCACAATATGTTAAAAATTTAGGTATATGTGACTTACAAAAAAACTACTCATTCCCATATACCAACGATCAGACTCGGCAACAATGATGGTCAAGGAAGCCTTGACAAACAGTAAATACTTTATAAGGATTAGCCAATGAGAAGAAGTGAGCATACTTGGAGAGACAGCCAACCACCACGAAAATAAACGATTTGTCATCTAATTTAGGCAGCCACTCAATAAAATCCATAGACATGTCTGTCTATACTACACTCAGAATTGGCAAAGGTTGTATGATGCCTAGAGTCTTGACAATTTATCCTTTGTGATGTTGACACATATCACATTCCAAAAAAAATTGATATCATTTTCCATACTAGTCTAAAAAAGTATGTTTTGTTCTTTCATACATCTTTGAGAAAACATGAATGCCCTGCAGGAGTTGCATGCAACTCTTGTAATAGTTGGGGCCGAAGAGCAAAATTTGCAGAAAAACAATTCACCCTTTGTAACAAAAGCATTGGCCATCCCAAGTGTACATGGGCTTTGTTGTAGGAGTGAATACTGGCTGATGAATTTGTTGTTAAATCTGTGTATCCTATTGCCATTCATGTTGGACCTCCTACAAACAATCTAGAGTTGGTAACAATAAAGCACATAATGTCCCTTAGTTTTATATTTACCACCACATTCTCCTTGCCTTTTTTGTAAAAAAAATTCATAATCATAACAAAATAATTTGGTGACCCATTTATGTTGTTCTAGTGAAGACCATGATGATATGACTTGCAATCCAAAAATATGGTCGCCAAATGATTCATATTAAGAATGGCTAACATTTTCTTCTCATTGATAGATTTTAGTATCAATGAGCAACCAGAAAGGAAATATTTCAAGATTCCAAGATTGGGAAAATTTTCCAAACATAAGGAGGGAACAGTTAATGAAATTCACTAACATAAGGATGAAGTGCAAAGTATCACAAGGAATTCTAAACATCATGAAGAATGTTCAAGGATAGGTGATCAAATCTACAATGCAAGTTGAAGAGGCATCCCAATCACCATTCGTTCAATCAAAGGGTACCAAGTCAACATTCATTCATGGAGGGAATAGGTGACAAATGGTGCTACATCAAATATTATTTATCTTACCCTCATCTCTCATTGGTCAATGTAATGGTGGTTGTAACAAACCCTAATTAGGGTTTGATCTTTTAATCTTGGCCATTGATCTTGAATCGACATGAGCCATTCATTTCTTTTGAGGCTCTATGTAAACCCCATTGCCTCTCATTTGTAAGAGAGATTTTTGAGAATTGTCGGTTATATGTTGCAGACTTGCATACGAGTCATTGTTCCATTGATGGTGATTTTGTTTAGTGTTGCATACATTTGTGGTTCTCATTGCCTCCAAGTTAGATTAGAATTTTAGATTAGAATTTACTTTCAAGTATTTTAGATTGAATGAAGAGATTTGTTGAATGCATTTGTGTGGAATCCATTTAATCCATACCACTAGCCTCTTGTTGATTGTAAGTGTGCCTTGTGTGGTCAACTGGAATTTTATGCGAACTTAACTTCAATTGTTATACGTCCATTGTTATGCATTGTCTTGAATGGTATCAATGTTTGATGGTAATGATTTGAACATCTTTGAAATATACCTTAGATGATTACACTAAGCTTGTGTCAAATTGTTCAGTTGATGGTGAGACCTTGCCTAGTAGGATTCCATTGAATCAATCACCCTTTTCTTGCATTCTAGGCTTTAGAATAGAATTCATAAACCGCTTCCCTTTTGTCCTTTTTTTTCAAATTCAAGTTAGTGTAGGAGAGAAAGCATCACAAGATTGCAATATCAAATGATCAAGTTCCAACATTGTTCAAACGTCCAAGTATTCAAGCATTCATGTACAACGTAAGTCCCCTTGTAATTCCAACACTATCACATCAACCATTGAGCTTATCCACACGTTAAGGCCTGACATTTTGTAACCTTGGAGTTGTCTCATTTGATCGCAAAGCATAGCATTTGAGAGACTTTGTTCAAGAGAGGATAAGATACCTTGGTATTTTATTATGTGTTCGCATGTGCATAAAAAACACATCAACAGGTCTCAAGGATGATGTCCTGCAACATGTTTGTGAGTGCATAACTTATCCACAGAACAAGTCAAAGCATGTTTCTCCAGCAAGTTTATTGCAACCATTACCCATCTTTGAGCAAAAGTGGGAAAATATATCAATGGATTTTATTACTAATCTTTGAAGGGTGCAAGGTATATATGGTATTTGTGGTAGTTCGCCAGTTGACCAAATATGCACACTTCTTTGCTATTTCATCTAAGGCAAACTAGGTTGCAAAGTTGTTCTTCAAAGAGGTGTTCAAAATCCACGCATTGTGGAAGAATATTGGCAGTGATTAGGATAGCAAGTTTCTCAGTGTTTTTTCAAGAAGCTATTCAAGTTGGCTACCATAGAATTGACCCTGAACATCAATTGCCACCCTCAAACAAAAGGTCAAACTGAGATTGTGAATAAATGGGTGGTAGGATATTTGCATAATTACATTGTGAGACAGTAGAAGACTTGGATCAGGTGGTTGCACTTGGGTGAGCATTGTTAGAATACCACCTATCATATGTCAATAGGGATGACTCCTTTCAAAGTGTTGTATGGTTATGATGCTACATCTTTCATAGATTTGGCATTTGGTGACAATGGATGTCCTAAGGCTAAGGATTGGATTCAAGAGAGCCAAGATGTCTTTGAGTCTCTTACGGCTAATCTTCAAAGTGCCCAAAATTTATCCTAATTGTGCGCAACAATAGGATTGATCGGAAGGTTAGAAAAGGTGGAATTTGAGTTCTCTACAGTGGAAGCTAACAGTCAATAGGTCTAACAACTCTCTAGAAGAACATTCTCAATTCCCTTGCCTCTCAACTGATTTCCAGTATATATTGGAAATCTGTTAAGCTTCAAGATTACATGCTCCTACTTTCCTTCACTTTGATAAATGTCCATGCCCCTAACTATGGGCACTATGAGTTCCTAGTCATGCCCTTTGGGTTGAATAATGCTCCTGCAACCTTCCAATCTTGCATGAACCATATTTTCAACAAGCAATTGTGCAAAGTTCTTTTGGCTTTGATGATATCCTTATTTAGAGTGAGTCGTGAGAGGATCACACTAGGCATCTTCATGATGTTGGCCTCCATGATATTGGGCATCATGGAGGCACAATCCCTATTTGCCAAAGCTTCTAAGTGCAAGTTTGGATTGAAAAAGATTCGTTATTTGGGACTTGTGACTTATGCAAATGGAATCCAGGTCCATCAAGAGAGGATATGGGCCATTTAAGATTGGCCCCCACCAAAGACCCTAACGAAATTGAGGGGATTCTATGGCCTATGAAACTATTGCAAGAGTTTGTGAAGGGTTTCTCACAACTTGGTGCACCTCTTATAAATCTCATGAAGGGAGCTTTCAAATGGTCGTATGAGGCTTAGCGCACTTTGATAGACTTGTAATGAGTACTTGTCCTATTTTAGAACTACCTCATTTCTCTCAGTGTTTTGTTTTAGAGTGTGATGCTTCAAGTGAGGTGATCATGGCAATACTAATGCAAAAAAAAAATCCCATTGCTTACGAGAGCAAGATGCTTCGTGATACTGAGAGATTATACTTCATCTACGATAAGGAGATGCTTGCCATCATGCATGCATTGGCAAAGTTCAAACAGTATTTGGGAGGTGGAAAATTTGTCATAAGAATTAATCATAGCAGTCTGAAATATTTCTTGGAGAAGAAGGATCTAAATAAGCATCAACAAAAGTGGTTTAGTAAAATCAAGGCCTATGATTTTGACATCAAGTATGTGAAGGGGAAGAACATTGTTACAGATGCACTTTCCAGAAAAACCACTATTTGTTCCTTAGTAGGGACTTTAGCTGATCAAAGAGCTCATCTTTTAGTTGAGTATTCCAAGAATACATTTGCATGCAATTTGATGGATGGCAAGGTTCAGGATGACAAATACAAGATTTTGGATGATATCATCTAATATAAGGATAGGATTTATTTGGTTCCTAAATAAAATTGAAGTTGAGGATTTTGATAGCTATTCATGATACACCACTTGTAAGACATCCAGATTACTTCAAAACCTATAGATATGTCAAAGAGAAATTCTCTTGGAAGGGTCTCAAGGATGATGTTCTGCAACATGTTCGTGAGTGCATAACTTGTCCGCAGAACAAGTCAAAGCATACTTTCCCAGCAAAGTTTATTGCAACCATTACCCATCTCTAAGAAAAAGTGGTAAAATATATCAATGTATTTTATTACTTGTCTTCGAAGGGTGCAGGGCACATATTGTATTTGTGGTAGTTGACTAGTTGACCAAAAATGCACACTTAATCTAAGGCAACTTAGGGTTCAATGTTGTTCTTCAGAGAGGTGTTCAAACTCCATGGATTGCCAAAGATCATTGTCAATGATCAGGATAGCTAATTTCTCACTGCTTTTTGCCAAAGCTATTCAAGTTGGCTAGCATAGAGTTGACCCTGAACAACAATTACCACCCTCAAACAAAAGATCGGAGATTGTGAACAAATGGGTGGAAGGATATTTGCGTAATTACATTGTGGGACAGCAGAAGGCTTGGATCAGGTGGTTTCACTTGGGTGAACATTGTTAGAATACCACCTATCATATGTCAATTGAGATGACTCCTTTCAAAGTGTTGTATGGCTATGATACTACATCTTACGTAGTTTTGGCATTTGGTGACAAAGGAGCTCCTAAGGCTAAGGATTGGATTAAGAAGAGCCAGGATGTCCTTAAGTCTCTTCAGGATTATCTTCAAAATGCCCAAAATTTCTCCAAATTGTGTGCAACAATAGGATTGATTGGCAAGTTAGAAAAGGCAAACTTTGAGGGCTTTTCTACAGTAGAAGCTAACAGTCAATAGGTCCAGCAACTCTCTAGAAGAACATTCTCAATTTCCTTGGCTCTCAACTGATTTCCAATATATATTGGAACGTTGTTAAGCTTCAAGATTACATGCTCCTGATTTCCTTCGCTTTGATAAATGTCTATGCCCCTAACTATGGGCACTATGAGTTCCTGGTCATTGCCCTTTGATTTGACTAATTCTCCCACAACCTTCCAATTTTGCATGAACCATATTTTCAACAAGCAATTGTGCAAAGTTCTTTTGGCGTTCTTTGATGATATCCTTATTTACAGGAAGACATGGGGGGATCACACTAGGCATCTTGATGAGATGTTGGCCATCATGGAGGCACGGTCCTATCATGCCCACTCTAATACCATCTGTCATGCCCCCAAATTAATACCCAAATTGGCGACTCGCATTCTTTGATCAGCAGATTTAATCAAAGAAATTCTCTTACTACAATAAGACTTCACAATTTCTTCATCATGCAGATCATGGATTCCTTTATTATAATTGCAGTTTCTCATTATGCAAATCCTGGTTTCTCTATGCACCAATAATCTCCCTAATCAATTGAGATTAGTTAGACTGTGATGTCCCCAAACTGAACCTCATCAAGTATTGTTAACATTAAGAAAGCTCCTTGTATTATCTTTATGAATGATGTGAATAGGGGATAGTGGATGATCTGGATATATGATCCTGATCAATAAGACCAAAGTCATAAAGACTTGTAAGCTAAGCGTTCATCGGGAGCAGAGGAAGGAATTGCGGTGAATTGTTATTAGCACAGGCTTCCTTCTTCCATCATGACACTAAAGTGTTTATATATGAAGGGATTAACAAAGAGTTGCAATTATCTGCGCAAAGGATGAGTTCAGAAGTAAAGATCGATAAAGACGGTCAAGATGGAACACTAATTCATATTAAATATGGTGCAATAATATACAACTTGATAATCTACCTTACCCTTAAACAGAAATCTTTTGTTATTCTAACCAAGGAGACTCAGAATAAGAAGACCCGAAGATAACTAATTACATCGGTTAACAGTAACAACTAAATATCAATGAGAAAAGATAATGGACAATTCCTATTCCAATCTTCAACGATAATATCATGGGCAGCGATTTGAAAAACTATGAAACAATTATAAGATAAAGATGGAATTATTACAATAGCAGTAGTCAACGATCAGACTAAGCAGCGATTATATTAATAACTATAAAGATAAGCCAAGACCATCGTGACTAATAATATTGAAGTGGTCAGTGAATATAATATGCGATAACTAATATGTGGGGGAGCAGCGATTATGATAACCTCTAAATCATTACCAATCTGGATCATGCACTGATTAGTACTTGGAATGGTGTGATTAGCTTATAGGAAAAAGAAGTGATTATGAATAGATACGGGAGGTGTCTTTTAGGAACGCAGCCTATTATATCCAATTACAAGATATAAAGAGGCAAATCAAAAATCATTCTAGGGAAGAGAATGGATATTCCTCAATATAATATCATATAAAAGGATAGTTTTTGGTGGTGACATTAAAAATAGAATTATATTAAGGATCAATGAGCAGATATATGAAAAAGACTTCAGCAGATCTAGGAATACTTGGTGAAGCAGATTATGAAGGATTCCTGGACAGATTTGATGGTTAAGATTAAAACATATTTGTGAAGAGTTATAGGAAACAAATGAAGATGATTTATGGTCAAATGATAGCAGGTTGAAAGGGAGAACTATTGCACAAGTTATGAAGAATCTATTTTATTATGGCTCCAATTTGGAGGTTCAGTTGAGCAGAAGCAATGTATAACATTAAGGCATATATCTCAAGTACACAAATCAGAGAAAGTTATCAAGATAAGTTCTACCCTCTGAACTATTATTAAAAATTTAAATTCAATATTATAATGAAATGTATTCAGTCTGATAGAATTATGTTTATTAATATATTACAACTCTCACTTTAAGTTAAATTGGTTGTCTCGGGATTAAATTAAGGCAAATCCCAAAAGGGAACATTACAGTGGTATCAGAGCATCTTTGCTGCCATCCTGTGAAATATACTAAATGCAACCCTATCAGAGAAGGGGAGGAATATGAGAAACAGCACCCTTAATTATTATAAGGATATTCTTTCAGATCAGGGACGGTAACAACCTAAGTGTAGTGCAGATCAGAGATCCTCCATGCATCAACCACATCGGATTCAGCAATTACAAAGAGTCTGACTTTATCTCTCCACAAACTTGTAAGAGAATTACTTTCAGCTTTATGATTGCTTATTCATATATAAATCAGTAAATAGAAATCTGAATTCTATAGTTGGTTTATTATATGTCAAATATATTCCGGCACATGTTCTCAATTTATACCAGTATATTTGCATATATTATGAGAATTTCCAGCCATGATAGAGAGAGAGAGAGAGGATTACAAGTAGGGGAACACTGTTGGGTTTATATTCTAGGTACGCCACCTCATGGTATAAGGCCGGGGAGTTCCACGAGGCCAAAGGGGTACAAAGGGTACTACCTTTGGGCCTATGAAGGATAATCTTTCAGGGCACCCTATTGTGATGGCCCCGATGCTCTCTATCATGGTGAATGAATGCGTAAACATGAGACATAGGATAGGGGTGACAAGATTAAGGGGAACGGTTATAGGACACCTCACTAGGTATTTCACCTCATGGATAGCGCAGGCCACATGAGGTCAAGGGGGAATAAGATGGAGGGTCTCGAGGGCACCCTATCTAGTCACCCTATTCTGTGCCCCTCTATGATTGAATTCTCTCAAGCATAATTTAATCTTGTAATTAAGACTATGTTTTACATATGTATGATTGGTATTTCCTAATTAATAAGTCTATTTAATGAAATGTGATTATTGTATATTTTCTAACTTACTTGCAGGGTTTCAATCAAAGTGACAAGTATCTCTAACCCCTATCCCACTTCAATTAGGGCAAAAATTGGGTATTTCTACTTTGGGGACATTAAAAGTCCCTATTTGCCAAAGCTTCAAGTGCAAGTTTGGATTGACAAAGATTCTTTATTTGGGACATCTAACTTATGCAAATGGAATCCAGGTCCATCAAGAGAAGATAGAGGCCACTTTGGATTGGCCCCCACCAAAGAAACAAACAGAGCTGAGGGGATTCTATGGCCCACGCAACTATTAAAGGAGGCTTGTGAAGGGTTTCTCACAACTTGGTACACCTCTTATGAATCTCATGAAGAAGGAAGCTTTCAGATGGTTGGATGAGGCTCAGCACACTTTTGACAAACTTAAGGAGGTAATGAGTACTTGTCTTGTTTTAGAATTACCCGATTTCTCTCAGTGTTTTTTTTTTCAAATTGTGATGCCTGAAGAGAGAGAATCAGCAGTACTTATGCAAAACAGGCATCCCATTGCTTATACGAGCAGGAAGCTTTGTGAAACTGAGCAATTATATTTCATCAATGATAAGGAGATGCTTGTCATCATGCATGAGTTGGCAAAGTTCAAATAGTATTTGGTAGGTGGAAATTTTGTTGTTAGAATTGATCACAACAGTCTGAAATATTTCTTGAAGCAAAAGGATCCAAATGAGCATCAACAAAAGTGGGTTAGTAAAATCCAGGCCTATGATTTTGACATAGAGTATGTGAAGGGGAAGAAACATTGTTGCAGATGCACTTTCCTAAAAACCCACTATTTGCTCACAGAGATTTCAGCTGATCAGAAATCTCATCTTTTAGTTGAGTATTCCACGAATACTTTTGCATGCAAATTGATGGATAGCAAGGTTCAAGATGACAGATACAAGATTTTGGATGATATCATCTACTATAAGGATAGGATTTATTTGGTTCCTAAATCAAAGTTGAAGGAGAAGATTTTGATAGCCATTCATGATATACCACTTATAAGACATCTGGATTACTTCAAAACATACAAACATGTCGAAGAGAAAGTTTCTTGGAAGGGTCTCAAGGATGATGTCCTGCACATGTTTGTGAGTGGATAACTTGTCTGCAGAACAAGTCAGAGCATGCTTTCCCAGCAAGTTTATTGCAACCATTACCCATCTCTGAGCAAAAGTGGGAAAATATAGCAATGGATTTTATTATTGGTCTTCAAAAGGAGCAAGCCAAAGATTGCATTTGTGGTAATTGACTTGTTGACCAAATATGCACACTTCTTTGCCATTTCATCCTCAGTGATCAGGTTATCAGGTTTCTCGGTGCAAGTTAGCTATCATAGAGTTAACCCTGAACATCAATCACCACCCTCAAACAAATGGTCAAATGGAGATTGTGAACAAATTGGTGGAAGGATATTTCATAATTACATTGTGGGACAGCAAAAGGCTTGGATCAGATGGTTGGACTTGGGTGAGCATTATTAGATGTCCTTGAGTCTCTTAAGGATAATCTTCTAAGTGCCCAATCTTCAAAGTGCCCAAAATCTGTAGAAGATTTATGCGGAAAGTTACAAAGTCGAAAGAAGTTTTGAGGTGGGTGACTTAGTTTTCTTGTGCATTCGGCCTTACAAGTAGTCTTCTTTGAAAAAGAGTGGTGAAGAGAAGTTGAAGCCTCGCTTCTATAGCCCTTACAAGATTGTTTGAAGGTTTGGTGAAATAGCTTATGAATTTGAGTTGCTGGAAAATAGCAGAATTCATAATGTGTTCCATTATGAATTCTGCTGTTTTCCAGCAACTCAATCACCAAAGCTTCCACCCTTGGATGAGGAGGGCAGATTGGTTTGGTTCCTGATGCTATTCTCAATTCAAAGGGAGGAAATTGAGAAGCGGAGTAATTAAGAAGTAACACATCAAATGAAGAGACTTGCCCATTGAGGATGCCACTTAGAAAGGTTAACAAATTTTGCACCATCCCAATCTACAATTGCTTGAGGGCAAGCAATTTCAGGAAGGGAGAACTATAATGTCCTCTGTCGAGTAATTGAAGTTGACCGTTTATTCTATTTAGTTCACGTAGGCTAATGTTGAAATATAAGGGAATAAATTAAATTAATTATTTTAAGTTGTCCAATAAAGAGACATTTTACAGATAAATTTACTTCAATTAATTTAGTTACTTACGTGAAAATTAAAGGGAAATATTAAAAGTCACTTTATTCAATCTTGTTGAAATTTTTAAGCATCGAAGGCTTGCTTCCTAGGTAGCATAGAATAGAAACCCATTATTAGAATCTTTGAATGATGTTGCAGTTGTGGGCATGCACCGAGCAATGAGAAGGCTATCAGAAATAGAAATCAATCACAGTTTTTGGTCCATTGAGTGGAAACTGGCTAATATTGAGTAGACAACATTTGGTTTAAGGGTACCAACGAGTGTTTAATGGACACAAATTGGTGGCAGCCTTTGCCATTCAATACTATAAGTTAAGCTGGAGAGGCAGATTATCCATTCATATAGAGGGCATTAGAGAATTAAGTAGGTTGTCAACCACATAAGTCGCAACTTACATGAATCCTCAAAAGGTAGGAAAAGAATATTTGTTATTATCAGATCTTGATTTGGGCCTGTATGTTCATTTGAAAAGACATTGTAAACTATCAATATAATTTTTCATTATGCTTCAACCTGAACAAATATTTTATTTTGATGGAATGTACCATAGTTTTAAAACTTGTGGACTCGCCACGGACTCGCGAGTCCGTGGGAGCGACGAGTCGACTCGCGAGGCGAGTCCTAGCAAGTCCATTTGAAAGACTCGCGAGTCTTTTGGACGGACTCGCGAGTCTTTCAGATGGACTCGTGCGACCCAGAAAAACCATCAGGCAAGCTTTAAAAAAGAGTTTTTTTTCGTTTTTTTTGCCTTCATTTGGCGTAACTCCCCCCTTTTTGACTTTTTTGGGGGTTAAGGGGTAACCCTAATTGGACGTGGGCCAATAGAAAAATAACACCCGACGCCTTTATAAAATAATAAAAGTATTTTTGGCCTCGCGGGGCGCTGCCCCTCGACCCCGCCCTATATCACGACAGGGAGCGTGCAAGGGGCGCTGCCCCCAAACCCCCATCAAAAAATATAGGGGGAAACTGCGCTGATGGAAGTAGGGAAAATTTAACCTCTGAGTCTGATTAGGCTCCATATAACAACATAATTAGCATTGAAGAAATCTTGGTATTATACATTTTAGAGTTGAAAGTTTGAAACTATGAGTATGAATGATGAAATTTCAAATATTGCACGTTTGTTGATCATATGACATGTGTAATGTTTCAATTATGGCTCTTATGTTCTCTAAATGCATTAATTTCTTTATGTTTTTTTGTAAAACTGCAGTTTTTTTTTTGCCGAGTCTTTCGTGAGTCTTTCACGAGTCCGAGTCCGAATCGAAATTTTTGGTTTGCCGAGTCCGTGGCGAGTCCGAGATTTTCAACTATGGCGAGTCCGTTATATTTGCTAGTGCAACATTAAAATTTCAGACACATGAATTGCAAATAGCCAGAGTTTGGGAGAATTCGCTTATCATGGCATAGTGGAAAAATGCATTCCAGAATTGTGAGTGATTTTGATACAGAGAAGAATGCTCAGAGAAATCTCATGCAAAGAAAATTTATGTGTTTTCTTCACCTCGCAAATTTCATATTAGTCTAAATGATCTAGAAGCTAAATGCCCCATGAATCCAACTTAAATTGCTCAGATGATTGTAATGAACTAAACAAAAGCAAACATTTTAATTTAGATATTTTCATTATAAGCCAACTCTAACACCTAACAAAGGAAAGGATCTTACTTCAACACTTTGTTAATATCCTCCTCCTCGTCTACATGGTGCATTGCAGGTATTAGATTTCCACGCTTCAGTTCCCTCAGTGTAATGTTGCCATTTCCAGACCTATTTATGTAGTAGAAAATCCTATAAATCACAGTTTCCGCTGATGGAACCCACATCAAAAAGGTGAAAGTTAGAAATCAGTAATTCCTAGCTAATCTTGAAATATATTCAAACTAACATTGATGTGTAGCATATATTATGTACTTTAAAGTGCAACTTTCAGTAAATCATGTCTTCTACATGTAAGATACTGGTTATACTTGCATATTTAGATTCATAAATATCTGCAAATACTTTAACATATTAAATTCATTTTAACATGTATCTACACGTTTAGATAGCTGACCACATGCAATACTCATTTTGGAAAGAAAATAATAATTTCCATATGATATTGCAGACAAATTGTCCATTACACTCAAAACATCAACATGTATCACTTGAAAGTTTAAACAGAATGCCAATTTCATTTGAAATATCCAAGTATAGGACATTGTCAGGGCCCAGTTCAACCCTGAGCATTGTTACCAGGCCAAAACCTGAAGCCAAACCAACTTAAAACAATATTCAAGTAAAATTTGAATGGTACCCTTTCCTCTGGCATTGAAAACACAATCAGCAGAACAAACAAGAAACAACTCTGCAGGGAGGATCTGCAAGATTTTACCAAATGAATCAAAATTTTAAAAGGAGGCCCACCAATCAATTACAGTGAAAGCATATTACCCAGTCAAGGGGAATTGCACCTTACAAGATAGTATTAAGTCAATCTTGACAAAAATAGATATCATAGCTATTGAGATGATAACAATATGCAGTTAAGTAATTAAAATATAGCTACTGAGTTCTAATGATCTTAACACAAAAGTTTGATTCGTTTGGCCACCTCTAGCCATAGCTTTTAAATGAAACAGCTTCCTCCCAAAATAGATGCTGCCTGCTATTTGTGAGTTTGTATAGAACCTTGAATTTGCAAGTAAAATAACTCCAATACAATTTTACAGCAAAGATTGTTTAGGAAGTCAATGTGATTCTTTATTTGGATCGGAATCGTGTTTACATAATTTTCAAGCTGATATTATTTTGCATATTTTGGGCATGTATTGAAATCTACAAGAGTACAAGTCAAAGAATATAAAGTTAGTATGCCGGCTGCCTATGCCCTGTTTCAAGCAGAGAAAATGTCAAGACTCCTGCCAAGCAGCAACTGTTAAAAATAGAACCAGAAAGCTACAAACTCAGATAACAGTAACTAAGAAAACTTAAAAGAACAAGATACACAACAATTTATCCTGGGAAAACCCTCCACCTGAGGGTGAAAAACCCAGCCACACCCAAAAAAAATAGATTTTATTGAATGCTCAAGATGAGTACAGAACTCTCACGCTGAGTAGACAATCATCTAACTATGATTGATAATGCTTAAAATAGAAGAAGACTATCAGAATACTGCTTACAAATAAAGTTGAAGAAGATGATAAGAGATCAAATCTTCATACACCGACGAACACAGCTGAACATAAATAATTATATCAGAAGATTGAAGATGATGCAAGATCACAGCAGTAAAGTCCTGAGCTTTTCACCAATAATCATCAAAAATCAGAATATCGATCACCTTCTTTACGTCCCTCGGCATATGTATAAATAGCACAAGACATGACCCAATATGGCTCACGAAGAAGAAGAGGGAAGGCCAAACACTAAAGAAGATGTCAGTTACACAACGAGCCAATGAACTTCAATGGAAGAAAAAGAAACACTGCCAGCCAGGATGAGGTCGGTGATGGTAGACAAGGTAACCAAAAAGATTCCAGCTTGGAAAGAACCCGCTGAATAAATATTGTCAAACAAATAAAAGGAGAGGCACAAAATCAACAAGACAAATACACATCCATCACAGGAAATAATGATGTCTCCTGCTGCTACAGTACATTAACAGCAATGCTATGGACAAACTTAAACCTTAAAAACCAAAACCTGTGGGCCAACATTCCCATCACATAACAGAGCCTTTGACATTTCCATAATGCCTCTTTCAAAAATACTTGGAACTCTGATTCTCCTCATGTATGCCATTCTTGACGGAAACAAAACAATCCCGGGACTGGTGATAGAAGAATGAGTCCCATCCCTATTAAAGTGTCTTAATCACATACCTTTCTATAATTCATCCTTGTGGATTTGTGATTAATTAAACTCTACTGTTCAATAAGAATACAGTAAGATAATTTGATTTGAAATTGAAATAATATGGGATCTATTTGAATTGAATGGAAGGATTTGAAAAATGGCAGAAGAAAGTCAAAAGAACAGTTTATAAGGCTAGAGGAAATTGAAATAATATGGGATCTATTTGAATTGAATGGAAGGATTTGAAAAATGGCAGAAGAAAGTCAAAAGAACGGTTTATAAGGCTAAAGGAACAGCGGAGAATGATTCACACTGATCACAAGTTAACCAACTTGATGCCAGAGTCTGGAAGGAGCACCCTGTGGATGATGACAAATTGCTTGAATGAGATACAGATCCCTTGTCTGATATGGGAAGTGAATACAACCTCAGTTCAGCCAAAGATGCTGCAAGAAGATAAAAAACTGCAACTGAGATTGATAGCCTCTCTTAAGAAGCCCTAGTGAGGCGCTTTGTCAGCATTTGGCCCTCTCCCTCTCTGAAATAAAGGATTGGGTTGTCAACTGTTGCAGTGGCTATGAATAGTTCAAAATTCAGGCATGTGAATTTCTCCTAATTGTGTGCAACAATAGGATTGATCGGCAGGTTAGAAAAGGTGGAATTTGAGGACTTCTCTGCAATGGAAGCTAACAGTCAATAGGTCCAGCAACTCTCTAGAAGAACATTCTCAATTTCCTTGGCTCTAAACTGATTTCCAGTATATATTGGAACTCTGTTACGCTTCACAATACATGCTCCTGCTTTCCTTCACTTTGAGAAATGTCTATGCCCCTAAATATCACTTTGATAAGTTGTTGTTGTTGTTGTTATGTCCTATAGAGAACCACAAGGAAGGAATATGGATGCAAATGGCACTATCATGAGCAAAGATGGGCATCAGAGGATGATGGTAAGGTGTCATAAGCTTTGGCAGCAGGAGATTGTCCAATGCAGGAAGGAGAGTGAACATAGACCACTCCAAAGGTGCCTACGAATGGTTTATTTGGCGATGTGGAAGGTTGTTTCTCTAGTTCTTTGGCAGAGCTTCTTAGAAGCCCCTGAATCACAAGATCAACACACAAAGGACCTTTTGCACAAGTGGTCAAAGGCAACAACAGCAACAGATAGGGTTTACATAGAATGCAAAAATGCCCCAAATCCCTTCCATTGCTGTAGCAAATTTGTAAACATTTGTGCAATCTCATTCCTTCACCCATTTTGGCTGAGTGCCAATAACTAAAACAACATTATACCATCCCACATCTGGTGTGTGATAGTTTAGGGGAAATGGTTGGTGAGGTTTCTGTTATCACTGTTTAAAAAATGGGTATTCTTTTCCCATATTTGGCTAAGTTTATGAAAATTTTGAGTCTGGTATGGCCTTGTTACTTCTAATTGCTTTGGGTCCAAATAAGGGTTTAGGGTTTAAGTCTTAAATCGCTCGTGTCTAAGAAAAACCCTTATAATTCTATTTCCGTGTTGCTTTATTCACTTAAAAGAGGGTCCGTTGGTCGTGAAAAGTGTCCCCCCCCCCCATCTTTACATTTTTTCCTAGGCGGGTTTATCAGCGCATTATCCTTCTATGTCTTTCCTCAAGTTTTAATTTCTTAATCGGGCTCCTAAAAGGTGAGCAGGTTCCTTTTGATCTAAAGGTGCGCGTGGTTTCGTTAAGCTAGGATGCCCATGAGTTACCGATCGCGAAGTAGCGAAAGGCATAGGCGGGCCAAACCAGATGGACTGACCGTCGGGTAAAAGAGTTGCATCTTGATTGTGATCCAACGGCTCGCGTTGATTCGCTAGCCCGAGATGCACCTGGTTTATGTTTTGCGAAGCAGCGAAAACACATGGCGGGTCCCAGAGACAAGCAGTCTTCCTTGGTTAAAGAGTGATCGGGTTGGAAAAAGATCAACAGCTCGCGTTGATTCGCGACCGGGAGATGCGCACGTTCTACCTTTCGCGAAGTAGCAAAAAGGTGGCGGGTCCCGCTAGAGGTGGCGGTAAAGGTGGTAGATCCAGCTGGCGATGACAGAGTAGTGACGGGGCGCTCAGTTGGCGGTCCGCAGTGGGCCCAGGCAAGGTTGTCATATAAAGAGTAAACAACGAGCAAGTTCCTGAGATCTGACGGCTCGCGTGGATTCGCGAAGGTAAGATGCTAGTAAGTTAATCATTGCGAAGTGGCGAAAAGGCCGGTGGGCCCAAGGGACAAGCAGGGCACGAAGTTAAAAGCCGATCAGATCTGTTTTGATCCAACAATCCTCGTGGTTTCGTGGCCGCAAGCCAAACGAAGATTAATGTTCGCGAAATGGTGAAAGACAGGTGGAAATCACACGAAGGCATGACGTGGCATGACAGCTACTGTATTTCGTAGAACTTGATAGTGATGTGTCGAATGCCACGTGGCTCTGACGGGTAGTTGAGGGCCCGCCTAGGTGTAACCGGCAATTATGTGGGAATAGTAAAGAGAACACGTGGCGGATTCAGGGTGGAACCCAGAGGAGTTTCTAGAGCTAATGGTCGACTGCCATGTGGCATTTGTTAACCGGCGAATAAATAGAGTAAGTGATTTCCGAATAAAGGGCCCACCTAAAAGGTTTGAAGCTTGTTAAAAAGTATTCATCTCGTGGTCGATCCAACGGTTCTCGTTGTTTCGTGGCCCGAAGATATGCCTGCGGCTTAACCTCTGCGAAATGGCGAAAACCATTAGCCGTCAAGATGAGGCGCGATTAGTTAGTGAGGTTGACAGTCCTGGTTAGAGTTAAAAGCCGGGTGATTAGAGCTTGATCTAACGGCTAGCGTGGCTTCGCGAAGGAAAAGTACACAAGTGTTAAAGCCCGCGAAGTCACGAAAAGGAGGTGGGGCCCGACATTAACAAAGAGAGATCAGACGGAGGTAAAGGCAGTGTAAGTTCTTGTGATCCAACGGCCAGCGTTGTTTCGCGAAAGAAAGCTGCAAAGGTTTTATGTACTGCGAAATAGCGAAAGACTGAAACAGAGGAAAGATTATGAGGAGTTATGACCCGTTGGAGCCAATTTTGAATTCGATTTGGTGAATTCAATTCTAAAAAGAAAGCCGAAGCATGCGGAGTTAATTTCTAAAAAATTCAATGCCAGCTTGTCCTTTTGAGTCCGCATCAACTTGATTGTTAGTATTGTTTCATCGAAGTTTGTTGCAGAGCAAATTGGTGCGGAGCGATTCTCTTCAGGCGAATAATCAGGTTTTTTGTACTTTTCTTGATAATTCTGGTCTATTTCCAAATATTGTTGTGTGAATTATTTCATTAGAGGTCCGTGCTAGTTTCTAGTGGTATAGTTGCTTGTTCAGAATGGCACCAAGAAGAGAGTTGACAGGAAAAGTCAATTATCAAGACAGGAACATCTGTGATGATTTTTTAGAGCAATTAACCATGTCTACCAATGTCAAGGCTAAGGCCAAAGAGCTAGTACCAAAGAACCCTCGTCTGAAAATTGGGGATGGCCTATATGATAAAGGCAATTGGTTAAGGGACCCTGAAATAGGAATATCAGGTTTAGGATTGTTCAAAGTCGGTTTTGGGCAGAGACATTCCCCAGCTCCTTTGAATAGCATATGGGAATTGGATGTAGGAAAGCTTGTGGTCCCAGGTGTTTTCATGGACGTAGATCTGTTGACCATAATTGCACAGAATTATGGCCCTGTGGCAAGATGCATTAGGAATATAAAGGGATCAGTATTGATTGAAATAAATGAAGATGAATTCAAGGTGGTGTTTAAACTCAGTGAGGCCTCCAATTTGTTAGAGCCTATTGACTTTGAGTCATTAGCCCAGGTTTACAATGCACAGAGGGATCATCTTAGGAGTGGCCCATTGAAAGAATTCTTTGTTAAGATAGGGGGGTTAACAGTTGTAGGCCCCAGCACAATGGAACCATTCTCCCTCAATTTATTCACTCTGAGAGCTAAGGGTATGTATTGGGCATTATGTCAGATCTTTGGAGAGGATGTTGAAAAGAATATGCCAACCCATTACACGGTAATGATTGCACAAATTCTAAACCCCTCCCTAGCAATAACATTTGACTATGCCTCATACCTTGCTGATGCAATTCATAAAGGGCTAGTAGGGATCAAAAATGGTAAGGTGGATAGGCTGTTTGGATGGTACTCCATGTTAATACACATGTTCTTGTTCAAAGGTGTTGATTACTTTGCAAAGGAAATGGACTTGATCAAGGTAAAGGATAAGGAAGAGATGCCTGTTCAGCTTTGAAGCACTCTTTTATCCTGGGATAGAGAAGATGCCAGTTTTCTGAAATTTGATAGATGCTTTGCATCTAAGATTAGAATCCTTTTATGCGGAGAAAACCCTAGAATTCCTAAGTCTCTTTTGGAATTCCTCAGACCTAAGGAGTTTGCAGAGGATATTAAGATTGTTCACAATTGGGGAGACATGTATTTGTACCCTGTTTCTACTGTTTTCAGAGTGTATGGTTTTAGAGGTACCCCTTATTTACTGCCCTATCAGGTCCCATTAAAGATAGGGATTGCAGAAGTACTGAGACAAATTGGAGGAGTGCAAGAGGCAGAGCTAACCAATAGGGGTAAAGGGACCATTTTCCCAACTATTACCATGGCCCACCATTTTGTAATCACTAAGGGTGGATGGAAATATTTTGAAGAATTCTTTAAGCCATATAGGCTGTCAACTGCAGTTTCAAGATGTGCAGACCCTGAGGACTTCTTCAATGGCATGTTCAGAAAGAGAGCAGTGTAGAGGTAGGCCTCACCAATTTCAGTTCCCTGAAGATTTAATCAAAAATGAATTCAGCTTAGATGAGCAGGAACTAAGGAAGGAGAAGTGGGTTGCATACAAGAAGGCACTTGATTTTATCCATCAATTTGACAGTAGCTATGATCCTCTTTCTAGCTTCAACCCTTTTGAGGAGAAAATCCAATTCTTGATTCTCTATTTTGAAGACCTCATGCAGACCTTAAAAGAAAAAAGGGAGGCCATAATGCAAAATGATCCTGATAAGTTGGTCTTGGCTAAGCCTGCCTTTGCTAAGGCTATCCCACCTGGTGACTATGTCAAAGTACACTGTGATGATGCCAGTGACAGGTGAGCCTTCCACTTCAAAAGGGAAAAGGAAAATTGAAGATGTCATTGACATTCAGGATTCCCCTAAAAGGCAAAGAGTGGGAAAGGAAGTTGAAACTAATGAACCTCAATATTCTCCATCTCAGTCCCCTATCCACATTGGAGATGAGCAAGCGGTGGTTGAACAATTATTATAGTTAGGGAGTCTCGGTGAGATTGCTTATACCTATGAAGAGACCAAAGAGGGAATGCCTGAAGACCCACCTAGTGCTGAAATGAATTTGACTGAAGGTGAGCTAAAAGGCCAAGAATTGGACCTTACTGTTAAACAAGCCAGTGAAGAATTCTTGGCTGACAGTAACTTTGTCACAACAGGAGCTTTCATGCAATTTGTATGGAAGCAAAACATGGAGAAATTCAAGGTTAGATGTGAACAAAGGAGGAGTGAACAGCCTCTCAGAGATACAACTCAGGTGGAGGAAGAGATAAAGCAAAAAATGATGGAAGAATTTAAAACTATCACCCCTGAGAAAGGAAGAGAAATGGTAGCAAAGGCTGGTGTGTTAATTCTCCCTGAATGGGATATAGCTGATGCTCTAGTGCTTGATGTAGTAAAGAAACAAAGCCTATGGAAGGAGTGACATTCAGCAAGGATAATGCTGCTATTGTCATGTGGTCATTAAAGAAGGATGAGAACAAAAGGAGGAAAAATGTACCAGATTCTAGCCTCTTAGAAGGCATGATTGTTAAGAGAGTCCAAGATACAGGGGTAGTGGAAGCTGCAAGCACAGTTTTGGAAACTGCAAAGTTCAATGTGGTAGTAGAAGAGAGAGAGGCACAAGAAAGAGCTAATCTCCAATTGAAGTTGGAGACTATCTTAAAGGCCTACAATGAGGCTAAAGAAGTCAGTTGACAGGTCAGCACCATCCAGGTGAATCTTCTACACTCATGATAGCCTCCTCTCCAGCAAGACCCCCTCCTACTAGTCCCATTGTAGAATACCCCCCTTCTCCTATGCCTTCTGGTTCCCAATCACCTGAAAGTGTCCAACATGACTTGGAAAGGTTGAAACAGGCTGAAGCCTTGTTTGCAAACAAATATGAAGAGAAGGTGAAAGCCACAATCTTGAAGTTTGTTGACTCAGTCAAGGCCCCCATTGTATACATAAATATGAAAAGGATTCTGGATGTTATGATCAAATTCAGAGAAGATGAGGCCACTTTGGAACCAATCCTTAATAAGTGGATGCCCAGAGGTAAGGAATTGGAGCTCATGTGCTCATCGCATCCAGAAGCAGAGGAGAATGACACTCTAAGGTCTACCAGTGAGTTTATAAAAGAGATGAATATTCTCTCAGAGGAAAGGGCAAGTGTGAAAAGAAAAGCCCAGCTTTATAGAAAAGAATATTCGGATCATAAATTTGAATTGTTTCCAGGAGGTTTTATTGGTCCAATTCAGTTGAAAGAAGAGAAGACCTGGTTGAAAGAGGTGGACCACAATTTGTCCCTAAGGATAAATCAAATTATCAAAACTGATGACACCTCCCTATTTGTCCAAACAATTGAAGAAATTGAAAAGGTGAAATCTCATTACGGTTTCATAGAAACAGAAATTGGACATTTAAGGGTCACTTGGAAAAGGCTAGAAGACATGAAGCAGAAGGTTGTTAGTTTTGCTTGGCCAAGTGATGATGTTTTTCAGGAATGGAAGGACAATTATGTGGGACAAAAAGAAGATGCTCCGAAGCAGTTAGAAGAGGTTGCGACGGAACAAAAGGCGCAAGAAGCTGTAGATGTTGAAAAGAACATGTAACCGTTTCTTGGAGAGTAATTCGGTTTGTAACAAACTTTCTCAAAAGGGTCCAAAGCTTGTATGCATCCATGCTTTTATAAATGGATACCAGGACAATGAAAAAAGGGATCACAAGAATTTGTAAAGAAACTCTGCAGAAATTTATCTGCGTTTTTTCTGAGTGTTTCACAGAAAATTATCTCAAGTTTGGTTAGATTTTCCAGATTGAATATAAATATACAGACCATTAACTTTGAGCCTATAATTTGTGTTGTCTTCTGGTATGCTTTCGAATATTTTACTAGTTTCATTTGGGTAACTTAGGGTTATTTCAATTGAACAGGGATTGTAATGCAATCTTTATAGATATGTTTCTTAGCTTTCTTCTTCAGGAGGGGAATTAAATACGCGAGAAATATCTTTATCAGTAGGTTATTTGTTGGGAACTTTGAATTTGATGAACACTGTTTAGTATAACATGGGAGGATTCTCATATATGTCAGGCATGTGTGGAGTTGATAAAAGCCAAAGTGATTGAGATGCATGGATATGTTTCATTCTGGAGTTCTTGTTTAAAATAGATGACTTTGTAGCCCGGATAAGGCATTGGTATCTGTTAATGTTTTCTTTTCTAAATCTCTTGAGGATCAACACTGAAAATGAGCCTAAGTTTTACTATATTTTTTCAGTTTCTTGTTTAAGGCGATAGGATCCACTGGTTTTTGGACAATGGTTACTGTGGGTTTTGTTTAAAAGTGTGAAAGTATTCACATAAGGTATACCCGCCTGAACTTTGGATAAGTTCGAAGTGTAGAAGGTTATTAAAACCTTGTCATATGTTGCTCTAAGGTTCTTGTTCCTTGATTTCTCCATTTACATACAGAATTATTCTTTCTCATCATAGGGGATAAGAAGGGGATCAGAATTTGAGAACAACAGTTTCAACAAACCTTGGTTCTTCAAATCAACAATCCGGATTGTATCTACTAAGAGTGACAGCTCGTGGAGATCCAATCTCTATTTCTTTGGGGGATGTTCAGATTAGGATGATTAATGAAATGCTTGACCTTTTCTTTTCAGACATATGTTTAAAATCAATTGGAGGGGATATTGGTATAAGACCTTTGGTATGTCACTGTGTAGGAAGAAACTTTCTTGCGAGGAAATAATGATTTGGATGCATTTTGATTAGAACAAAATTGCAGACTTCTCCCTGTCTTTGTTGGAAAGAGGATTTTCCTTCGTTCATTCCAGAAGTCAAGGATCATGACTATGTGTGGAACAATGGCCCCTAGTTTTTTCAAAAGTTGGTGGATTTTTTCACTCCTTGCCAACCTTTCTTTGATCCTATAGCCAATACTATAACACAGGTTCCAACATGGATTAAATTGTACAACTTTCAACGCAAATTCATGCAGGTTTATGAATTGGTAGAATTATCCAACCCTTTCATTCATTTGGATTTTGTCCCCTCAGGATACTTGCACTCAATTTGTTAATTTTGAGCAAATGCCTTTCAGGTGTTTTAATTGTAATCTTTTGGGGCATAAGTTGGCAGAAAGCACCTCAAAGACTTTTTCAGGTTCTTTCTCTGTGTTTTGCAAGAACAGATCCCAAAATCTAGTAGCCCAGATGAAGATTTCATATGGAGAAATCATGAGTTGTTCTTTGAGAAGTAGTTTTCTTACCAAGCATGCACTAGAGTGAACACTTTAATAAGAGTCCTTCCAAACTTGAGGATATGGCCAAGTTAAAGGAGTCGAGCCCTCCAACTACTAACTGCAATTTTTCATGAGGCGGCCATCAGGCAAGAGTTGCAAGATGGAAGGGTTTTGACAAAAGTGGTGGAAGTAGAAAATAATTTGTCTTCTACTAACATTCCTACTATCTCTCAAATGGAATGTAGGAAGACCAAACCTAATTGTGGAAATTTCTTACAAACAAAGGCGGAGGAAATTGAAAGGAAAAAAGCTACATTTAGAAGCTTAGGACACAATTAATGAGGGTTCTAAATGAATTATGGAGGCGTTGCTTTCTTGTAGTAGGAAGCTGATCTCTACACATGCATAATCATTGTCCCTACCTAATGGTTGTGCAGATTTCCTTTTCAGGGATAGTATTTGTACCGTCCTTAGTTTTGGTATTTGTGGTTTTGGGTGTCCTCTCAATTTCCAATTTTGGTTGGTCTCTTTAGGTTCTTTTGGTAGGCTGAGTTCTTTAATTTTTCTTTATGTATTCCAATATTTTCATGGGAAAGAGCTCCAATAGATTCCCTCACTTACAAACCAAAATTGACTAATTATACTAATTATGGCTTCTTATATATTGATTGCATCACTATCCCCAATTAGAGTCCATTGTCCCCTTATTCCACAAGTTCACCAATCATAGATTCAAACCATTGATGCAGCACAAGGGTTTTGACTATGGAGGATATAACTTGAACAGAAAACTCCAAAGTATCTGTCGATACCTCTAAGATGCAGACACCAGCTCAAGTACCTCAGGTGAATAGATTACAAACAGTCAAAAGCATGCAGGTCAGTTCCGCAAACAGAGATCAAATACACAAGCATGGAATTAAACCAAAGCAAAGAATGGATCATTCAGTAGTCTGTTAAAGCACCAGCCCTAAATCAGCAAAGCACTCTATTGCCACTTAGAGGCTAAGTCCTTGATCCCACCTTTGTCATTTCTAAATGCATGTTTAGTGTTGTTACTGACTCAGCTACTTATCTAGGGTATTTACTAGTTACTGCCTATTTGCATTTATTCACCCTATACTATTTGAAAGGTTGTGTTTTTATTTTCTTTCATTTTGGTGAACCCATCCAATCTTACACCCCTTGGGTCCTGACCTTTAGGGATATATTCTTATTTTATGTACAAATTTGAGCATTTTCTGATTTTCTGAGCTTTTATTGAATCCCACCTTTATTTCAATCCTTTTAGGGTTTGTGTGTAAAAGTTCAAAATTCAAAGGAATACATCCATTGTATTGAGATTCTTGTGTGGAACGAATTTGTGGACAGAAACCATGCTTGATTGTGTTGTGTGTTTGAGGCCAATCTTGTGTGTTGTGTTTGTGTTTCATAGCCATGGCATTTGTCTCTTAGTCTAGTGGGGTGTGCCTCAAGGTGCCACAATAGTTACATGGTAGATAAATTCACCTCCATTATCTCATGCATGTGGAACCTATAAGTGCATAAAATTGCACTGCCAACATGAGAATTTGATGATGATCTGGTTATTTGGCACATGACCCATGTGGCATGAAGTACACTTCCTCTCAACATTCTTCTGACTTGATGACAATTCCTTCATTCTTTTTAGCCCCTTGTCCATCTTGTTCAGTCATCAAATTGGGTTCCAAGTACTTGCACACCTCCAAAGATCTTTTGTCAACCTTAAACTAAAGTGTTGCTCAAAAGACCATAGGGTCACTCTAGCTCATGACCCACATGGCATGAAGTATACTTCCTCTCAACTTTCTTCTGACTTGATGAAAATTCCCCCATTCTTTTTCAGCCCCTTGTCCATCTTGTTCAGCCCTTGAACTGGGTTCCAAGTACTTGCACACCTCCAAAGACCTTTTGTCAACCTTTGACTGAAGGGTTCCTCAAGAGACTATAGGGTCACTTGAGCAACCTAACATAAGTTGTAGAGTCATCTAGATGACCTAACTTAAGTTGTAGGGTCCCCTAGGCAACAAGCCTTGACAAAAGGGGTGAACCAAAGCCCCAAAACATACAATACTGTCAGTTTTTGGAAATGCGTAATTGATTTGGTTCTGACTATTTCTCCATTTTTTGTTTGTGATAAAGAGTTCTTTCCAATCCTAACTAATCCTCTACTCCTGTTGATTGATTCTCCTCTCCTCTAAATTCTCAATTAGCTGTTCAATAATATATCCATCAGCTCTCCAATCTCATTCATTTTAATTTTGAAGCTTTTTGCCTATTTATATTCCCTTGCCTTTAGCAACAAAAGTTGATCATTCATTGTAATTTTGCCAAATTTTTGCCAGGAGTTCTCTTTCTATTTTCCCTTGAGCCCAACACAAGGATAGTAGATCTCTAGCACAAGGCTAGTGGATCACTTCTAGAGAAGCAAACCATCTTTGCATTACAGCCTTCACCCACCACATTATGACGCTCTTACAAGACTACTTGTGCATTTTCCCTTTTTTCATAGAAGATTCAAAGCTTCCTATTCTTTCCAAGTAATCTCCAATTCCCCAGATTTGGTGCTTCCCTATGCAAACTATCATCAAAGAGGAGGTCCCAATCGTTGTATAGTGGAGGATACAAAAAGTTGGATCCCTAAGGACACAAGCCCCCACCGATAGCACTAAAAAGGTTTTGTGAAGATTCTTTATCTTACAGGTTCCTATTTCCAAAAGTTTAGTTTAAATTAGAGATTAGAAAATTCAAATTTTCTTGAGAACATTAGCTTTGTGTTGCCATTTCTTGGTTAGAGTAGGATTCTTAGTTTATTTCTTAAGATAGAAACAAATTAAAGTAGTTGAGCTTTGTTTGCTTTCCTTTATAAAAACACTCAATCCCAACATCAAGTATTCTAGAAATTCACAAACATTCAAATCCAAAACTTGAAATCAAGAGGCTCCAACATTATATCAAAAACTCTTTGCATCTAGAGCATTTAGTTTCCTTCAAAAATTGCAGGTAGATTAATTTGATTTCAAGAAAAGCTCAAAAATATATATAGTTTGTTTCCCACATACATTTAGTTTAGATTAGATTAATCATTGTCATCAAAATCAAAACAAAATTATAAGAACATAAGCCCTCGGTTTGCCATGAGGCATGCAACATTCAAACTCAAACAAAAATGACAATATTCAAGAAGTCAAAAAAAATCAAACAAGCAAATACAAACATAATTGTTTGAAAGCATCTCATGTGATCTTCTTTCTCCCAGGACGTTCATGCTTGATGTGTCCTAGGATAAAAGAAAATTGGGTTAACATAGTGTTAAGTGAGATCCATAGAAACTTACCAATCCAAGTAGCACCCACAAAGGCACAAACTCTAGAGTAATCAAAAATCCTTAAGATCCACAAAGAGCATGGGCATATGTTAGGGAAGAGTTTCAAGCAAATGAATTCACACTTTTGGAGGAGCTGATAGACCTAGAAAAGTGAAGGTTTGAACCCCTTTCACCTCTTTACACGAAATGAATTAAATAGAATTACCAACCCTCCAAGCCACATAAGGATATCACCACAACACCCATTCAACAATTCACTCGTCAACATCAAACTCCACCCTATCATTTAAAAATAATAGTCAACCATCAAGAGCTCCTCCCAAGAGAAGTTAGTGAACCTATAGGTCCAACTCCCATCAACCACAACTTGGCTGCCATCTGCAACATTGTTATTCTACAAGAAGGGAACATGTTGATCCTATCACTACTCAACTAACTCTTGCCAAAAGAGTAGGAGTGACTACGTAGGTGCCATCAACAAGGGTGTGACACATGTTGTCTAAAGTTTTTCTCATTCACATTATGCTTGGGTCAATTCTCTGCATTTTGCAGATCGTGCAAGTATCTCATGTAACTATACATTTGTTGTCACCTCTGATCATGAGAAATTGTAACTTAATTGTGTATATTGAGAAAGTTATAAACTCGATATAAGTCACAAGTGTGATCAATATCTCGGAACTATCTTGCATTCATTCATAATCCATCCATGTTTGGGATGTGAACAGCATGCTGTAAACATCTGACAATAGATAGTCAAGTTGAAATTGTATCTTGAACTGTAACAAAATTTTGTTGATCACAAAGTCCTAATTATAAAGTTAAAATATTAAAATATATAAAATAATAAAATAAAATATATATAATAATAAAATAGAAAATGATATAAATATTTATACTCAAATAAAAGATTGATATTAATCTAAGTTGTTGGGTTCCTTGACTGGACCCCCCGAGTCCTTGTCCGGTTACCCCGAGGTCCAAATCATGGGTCAGTTCTTCCCCGGTCCAGACAGGGTCCTGTTTAAGCCCTATGGGTTCTTCCTTGCCAACCAAAAAGAACCCGGGCAAAATTTTGCCCACTTTTGCAGAACACAGGAAGAATTTGACGGAAAAGTGAATCTTTTTTACTTTTTTAAATTGTTTTTTAATGCCAAAAAGGCATATTCGACCCCCCAACCCTAATTTGATGATTTAAAACACTAAAAGGTAAAAGCTACTTCATTTTTGCCAATAGAATGAAAAACATAACTTCTTTGCTCCATTGCTAAACTTCGTTTTTTCCTTACCATTTCTCAAGGAGAGTTGAAGATTGATTATTGCTTATTCCTAGCTGGTTCTTGTGCTACTCCTACGCAGTTGCAAGTGTAGATTTGTTCTCGAAGACATTGAAGAGGAAGATTTCAACAAAAGAGGTAAGTTTTTTGTTGTTCTTTTCTTTTTTTTAAATTTTTCCTTGCAATTTTTTTACAAATTGAAATGAACTCTCTAGTTTTGTTTTATTTATTCATTTTGGTTTGTAGAATGGCAAGTGCTTCTAGTGCTGGGAATGAACCTCGTTTCAAAACGGACCCAAACTCTCCCCTTTGGATTTGTTCTCATTGCAAAGAACCATACAAGAGCTCATATACTCGAGTGAAAGCACATTTGTGCTTTATCCCTCAAAAAGGCATTAAATTTTGTGCAGGAAAGACAAATGGTAAAGGGCTCCTTGCAGAGTCACGAGTATTGGCATATATAGAAGAGAAAAGAAAAGCAGACGAAGCAATTGGGAAAGAATCTTCTCATCCTTTTGTAAACAGTAAGAGTAAGAATAAGAAAGGATCGATGGCCTCTCTATCATAACCCTCTTTCTCTATCTTGATAAAAACTTACTACTATTATTATTGTTATTGTTATTTTGTGATTATTGTTGATTAGAAATGTTTTAATTGAATAAGGTTGAAATTATTTTAATAAAAGGAATTAAATAGTGGACACACACACTTGAGATCATAAATTTAATTGGCAAATTAATTATTTATTCAAAATATCAATTGAGCACATGTCGTAGGAGAAAATGAGAAGCTTCTAGAAGTAATTTCAAATTCCATATTCTTGCATGCAACTCCTCCACTATGCCATCAATCAATTTTGCATGAGGACAATTTGGGAAAAGAATCTTCTAAGGACATTTCAAAGATGTTCAAATCATTACCATCAAACATTGATCACCATTCAAGTTAATGCATAAACAATGGACACATAACAATGCGAAGTTAAGCTCATATCATTCCAGTTGACCACGCAACGCACACGTACAATTAGCAAGAGGCTAGTGGTATGGACTAAACAAATTCCACATAAATGCATTCAACAATTTCCTCCATCCAATCTAATCAACATGAAAATAAATTGCGAAGTAAAGACCATGCAAGTTGTTGAAGCAACAAATCAAATTCACCATAACTTCAATGAAATCAATTGTTCTTTACAACAAGGTGTGACAACAATCTTTGCCTTCTCCTAATCTAACTTCTACTCTAATTGCTATTCACTGTTCTATTCTTCTAAAACTATCTATTAACCTTTACAAATGAAGAGCTTGAGCCTTTTATAATACTCTCAATACAATTCAATGGCTCCGATCAATTTGAGATCAATGGCCGAGATTTTACAATGAAACCCTAATTAGGGTTTGTTACAACAAACTCTATTCTGGCCAATGAAATAATTACAACATTTAGACACATGTCACCTCTGAAATATTCAACCAATAGATAATAGGGGTAGGTGCCTCAAAGTTTGCACCATCATAGACGAGTCAGGTACATTGCATCTAGACATGCTGATGTGGAACTTCTTTGATTGGCGGAGTAGTGACTGGGATGATGATTAGGATGCCACTTCAACTTGCACTTGTAGACTTGGTAGATCATCATGAATGAATATCATTATCTAGCTCCAGCAGTGATGATGATGATCTTCTAACTTTGATTAACTCTTCTGAAACTATTCTCTTGAATGTCTCAATCATGGAGGTGCAAGTTATACTCTTAGTTTTGAAGTATTGATGTTGCCTTGGAATGAACTCTTGATGTCCAAACTGCTTTTCTCCTTTGGAGTTCTTTCTCTGTGACTCCCTTCATGTTGTTGACTCTTTCAATGTATCAAACCTTGAATAGCTGGATCATGCCCTTGTATTAGTGAATGTTTCTTGTGTAGTCACCTTCTTGTGCTTGTCTATGAAGTCCCTTTCAGGATATCTTCCTTGTAACTTGATCTTGATGTTGAAATCTTCTCCTTAGAACACTTGTTTTGATCCTCCTCCAACGTGATCCCCTTGATTTCTTTCTTCATCTCCTGCAAAACAAACAAATGAGCATCAAACATACATGACATATAGCCTCTATAATCTCTTAATTTGATATAATTTTTGTTTTTATGTGATTTGCAAGTTTGATAAGAGGATTTCGCTCCCAATAAGGGGCAATAGAAGTTCTCTCAAACCTAGTTCAATTCTTCCCTTCATCACTTCAGGTTTGAATACTTTATCCCTCATGCAGGTGGAGGCATCAAATTAACTTGGAAGAGGGCTCTACAAGCAATTTCGCTCCTAAAGTAGAGCACTTGAAGTTTGCTCTAGGAATGGTGCACATGAAGTTCACTCCAATCTTGATGCACTTGAAGTTACCCTCAAACTTGTCTTTGAACTTTCTTTCATTCATTTCCCTTCATTCTATGGGTTCTAACATTGAGTCTTTCCACCATTTATTGATGCAAACATGACAAATTGTCCTTAGGGAAGGCCTCTAGAGGAAATTCGCTCCAAAGTGGATGCACATGAAGTTCGCTCCAACTTGGATGCACATGAAGTGACCCTCAAACTTGCCTTTCATTCTCTTAAACTCAAAATTGTTCTTTTCTAAGCATCAAATCAGCTCAGGGCAATAATTTTATAAGCATTTTTGCAACCTATCTTAGGCAAATGAGGGAAATTCGCTCCAAAATTCATGCACATGAAGTTCGCTCCACAACCCATGCACTTGAAGTTCGCTCCAATTTGCATGCACTTGAAGTGAATTTCAAATCAGAACTAAACTTGCTCTCAATCATTTTCATTGCTTCATCGAATCAAACCTTAAGTTTTTTGAACACTCAATCATGAAAACATGTAAAACTTACCTCATGGAAGGCCAAATAGGAAACTTTGCTCCTATCAAAGAGCACATGAAGTGAAATTCGCTCCTCAAGAGGAGCACTTGAAGTTATTTTCAAATCAACACTTGAAGTTACTTTCAAATCAACTCTTGAACTCTCCTTTGCTCACTTACACTCACTTTCCCAACTCCAATACGTCATAGCATGCTCAACATGAGGTCTTAGGAAGAATTTTGCTCTGAGTCTTGAGCACATGAAGTTTGCTCCACAAGGGGTGCACATGAAGTGAAGTTCGCTCCAAAGTGGATGCACATGAAGTGAAGTTCGCTTCAAAGTGGATGCACATGAAGTGAAGTCCGCTCCAAAGTGGATGCACATGAAGTGAAGTCCGCTCCAAAGTGGATGCACATGAAGTGAATTGAAACTTGACACTTAGTGTTTTCTTGCTCATTCTCCTTCATTCCATTCATTCAAGCTTGTTAAAACTAGGCTCATGGTGCGTTCTAGGAACAACTTCGCTCTCAACTAAGGGCACATGAAGTAGCTTGAAAATGCACTTTTGAGTTGAACCTTACCACTTTATGCTTTAGTTTATGCTCCTATGTACTAAAAGACCTCAAAACTCACCTTGATATGATCTCACCTGCAACCTGAGGCAATAAGAGTGAAATTCACTCTGAGAGAGGGGCACTTGAAGTTGCCTACATACTTGACCCAATTGATGTTTCCTTGCGTTGCTTGATTGGGCTTGATCTTGAAGAGTTCCTCCACCAGACCTCTTTCTCTATATGTTCATTTTGACCTCATTTCACCCCCAAAAGAAGAGCCATCTTCCTAACTCTCGGCTTCCTGGCCATCTATACCTCTTCAATGCAAAGGCTAATAGCTAAGGACTCTTAACACTATCCTAGAAAGCAGAAAAAAGTGGGGGTCCCCATTTGCAATGGGGCGATGTGTGAATACCTCACAACACATCCCCATTCCTGCATCTCAAAAATGTCTGCATTTCCAAATACTCTACATTTTCAAGGAGGAGACATCCCTGTTTAGCACTATTTGCATTCATTGCAACAACATTGTTTTCTTTATTGGGTTCATTGTTTTTGTAACGCACTACTTATCTACAATATAGGGTGGTGTCTACTAAATTGCAAATCAATCTGGCTCAGCAATACCATAGAAATTTTTCAATGTTTGTGTCCCAATCAATCATAGCAGTTTATCCATGTTTGTGTCCCAATCAATCATAGCAATTTTTCCATGCTTGTGTCTCAATCAATGAGGACAAACTATATAAAACAGCCTCAATTAAAAGCATCTTGAATGGAAAGCAACAAGAAAACTAGAAGTTAACTCAAAGGAGAGAGATAATGGAACAATTCATCAATAATCTTCCACAATCAGACCTGCAATATCAACATCTTCCTCCAGCAAGCCTTTAAAGAACCCAATACCCTTTAAAGTACACAAAAATTTAGATATCCATAATTTTGAAGGCAAAATCAATATAGACGAACTAGACAAATGGCTTGACCACTTGGAATCATATTTCCCATGTCAAAAGTGATGGAACTGAGTTGTATTAAAAAAAGCAAAGAAGAAGAAGCATGATGGTGCTCATTTTCATGCAAATCTAGGCTATTCAAAATCAAAGGTGAACAACTTCCTTCTAAAAATAGCCATTAAAGAATTGCCATCCGGATATTAAAAACACATTATACCTTCATATTTCCTCTTAAAATAGATCCCTTCTTGTATCATTCTCAATAAATCTTTAGTTTATACTGCAGTGGTAGTTGTGCTTATTGGGTTCATTCCTTTGTTTGAGTTTGAGTGTGCTGTCCACTCAATTGCAAATCAAATTTGGATCAGATTCAATCTTATGGCACCTAAGTATGACCTCCAAACAAAATTGCCAGAATTCATGTCAACAATGAATGACATGAAAAACAGATGTTATGGTACCTAACTGTGTGTTGGAAAGGCTGGCATTGGGAAACAGAGATACAAATAATAATAGTAAGGGTCCTGCTCTTAAGATTTTCTAGGCCAAAAGTAACCAAACAAATATTCTCACAAACATTATCCTATCTTTGCACTATTGAATTGAAAACCTAGAAGAAACAAAACTCTCTGTAAAGACCTTTCCAGATATTTCACAATGTTTTTCCCTGCTATTTATGAAATAGTTCTTTCAAAAAAATTAAATATTGTCTTCATAAAAGACATCAATTGCTAGAGAACTGTATGCAATTAACTAAATATAAGTAGACCCCCTGTGTGGCCCTCCATCACCACAGAAATCAAGAAATCTCAAAGATTAAATTAAGTGCCATTACCCCAACTCTCCTTATGCTCAATAAGATACGATGAGGAAAGAACTAATGTCAGCATTCATTTTTCAAATTGAATTGATTTTTCTTGATGATAGTATAATTTATTAAAAAAACTATGAAGTGTACATCAATCAAGCATGCTTTGGCATCAAATTTCAGTCTTAGGCATTTTCCACAAGAATGCACAAAATTTAAGGTTTCATAAGATGTACCATATCTTTCTTGAAACTCATGTGTACTCTGCAAAAATTCCAATCCTTGATGAGTAGCCAAAAGCTCTCTCAATAGAGGCTTGAAATCATCCTGTTCACACCATCATTAGAGTTACAACTACATGTTAAGAAAAAGTTGCCATTACCAATTTGTCAGCAGAATAAATACCGTCTAAAAACAAACTCATTTCATGATATTCTATACTGGTGAACTTAAAACATGAAAAGACAAAAGTATAATTTTGACTAGAGACCTGAGTAAGATAATTTCTATCTGGCTGCTTCAAAATTGAGAAAATTTGGGTTGGTTGGTCCATAGTCACCATTTTCTTGTCAATCCAGTAAGAAACAAACTGGTCCCTGCACCCCATTCATCTTGAAAGTGTCACAAATTGATATGCTATTACGCATCATACAATTGCAGGATGCTCAAAATGGCAATACTTCCTACTTAACATAGCACAATTGCTACACTGCAATCTCAAGGCCAGCTTCAAGTGCATGTATATGTGGTCTAGACCATTTAATGCAACCCTTTCTATACTCATATAGATGGAAAAAAAATCTGAGCACAAATATTACCCAGTCAAATAATGGACTGAATTCTCATTCTTTCCTTGTTTTTGAATGATATTTGCAGCTATGGATATGTGAAACAAGATTGATGAGAAAATTGCAAAGTTGAACAGACATACAGACGGATACAGATACAGATATGGATTCGGTATCAGATACACATACAGCCATTTTTTAAGAACCCTAATATGGATACGGCTGGATACAACGTTCATAAAAACACATCCACATATATTTAACACAGTTTCTAAGTTATTAGTGGAGATTTTCATTATTTTAAAAGCGATATCCACACATAATTGCTACATCAATAATTATAAGTTCATTTAACAATTTACAATATACAAAAAAAATATACAAACCAGGACCTATAACTAAATTAACAATAATGTTATTAATATATAAATTAAAAGAGAATAATGTAAAATTTTAATATAATGAAAAAAAAATATATCTAAATATATTAAAACTTAAACATTTGAATATAAAGAACTAAATAAACAATAATAATCTAAACTTTAAAAATAAAAATTCATTTCACATTTAATTTTTTTAAATTGAGTTTGGTAAGGTTCATGTCAGCCTTTTTAAAAATCAAATCACACGGTATCCAATACAGCCAGAAATCAAATCACACGGTATCCAACACAGCCGGAAAATAAGTGTTTTTGGGCACGAATGGGCATGGCATCCAATGCGTATCCAAGCCATACCATACGTGTATCCATATCAGGTGTGGCAATACACACACCTGGGAACACTCATGTGCATATCTGCCTACTCTGGAAAATAGACTACAAACCACTAATTATCAAGAATAAACTTAATATGACGAAACGCAGCAATTTTCTATGTAATTTGAAAATTATAACTGATGGGAGACAAGGTTGAGTATTTGTGAAATGTCCTCCAATGATCAATATACAGAAAATGGAATTTGGAGTTGGAAATTATAATGATATAGGATAACCAAAGGGAGTATACAAGACGTCAATGTACTCTAAAGCCAATAGCACAAAACAAAATTATCAGCAAACAAGCATAATATTAGGCGAATATTTCCAAACAAGCATAATTGTTGACCAAGGTTTACTCTTTTGCAACAATTTTGTTACTCATGTGGTATATGTGCCAAACATAGGATTTACTGCAGTAGTATTATGCAAGTTAAATTAGTGCATTGAAGTGGGTTATAATACATGCCTTGCATTAAAAAAAATCCCAACTCCTGTATGCATAGCTGGAAGCCAAGGGGAGAGAGAAAGAGAAGAGCGAGAATATTAATGTAAAATCCCAACTTCAAAATAGATTGCCAGCTGTATCACAGAGATGCTACAAGCAGAGATCATTCCATGGTGTTTTTAATATTTGAACAGCTTCTACATTATTTTATCCGAGCTTTCTTATTTACTACTATTTTTCTGTCAGGGATTCGAATTATCTTTTACATGGTTTTAACTTTTAACTTTTATCAACATAGATGATAGATTGTACCAGTCTTCAAATTTGCCACTGCAATTTATTGTTTCAACTTTCAACTTCTAACTTTCAGTTTCATAAATATCAAATTTCAAATGTTTTATTTTTCATATCTCATTGTGTTGCAATTGTTATGATTTATCCATTGGACATTATCAATAAATGTCAAACGATGAGGTTAAGAAGTTAGAGTAGAATTCAAAGTATTTAGATTTTTAATTGCATGATAGTATGTTGATTCATCTATGTTGAATTTATTATCCATTGCCCTTTAGTCATTAAATAATAAGAATCTAAAAAATTTAAAATAATTGTGTTGCCATGTTTTCCAAAAACTTCATGTCACACAGCATTAAATATTAGAAGATAAAGATTCATAAACTTACCTACATAGTGATATAATAATTTTAAAATGAAGAGCAGAAATGTAGACAGAAACCGAATGAACATAAGCAGCATCTTTACACTTGCATCACTTACCTTATGATTAATCCCAATCTGAGAAACAGCGAATGATCAAACAGCCAAAATAATTGTGTAGCAGGTTTTTTATTATAAGGCAATCATTTTTCAGCCTATATCTGATCATAAAACCTTCCATTTCAAGAGATGTGGGAAACTCATCCTGCTTTGTCCACAAGACCAAACCAGGTGAACATATAGGTGGTGAAACATATTGCCTCAATCTAATCTCCAAATTTGGGATGCTTCTATTGGCTCATTATTCTGTTCTGCTAAGGAAGCCCAAGTGACCTCAAAGATCTGTCAAATGAACATAAACACCATCTATAAACTTGCATCACTTGCATTATGATTAATCCCACAACATGAGAAACAGGGAAAAAATCAAACAGCTAAAAAATGTGTAGAGCAGGTTTTTTATAACAAGGCAATCATTTCTGTCTATATTTGATGTTAACAACTTGCATTTCAAGAGATATAAAAGACTCATCCAACTTTGTTCACAAGACCAAGCCATCTTCTGATGATGGATTGTGACAAATATTGCCTTAACCTAATCCCAAATTTGGGATGCATTTTTTAGCTGATGATTTTGTTCTGCTAGGGAAGCCTAAGTGACCTCAAAGGTTTATTATGTACCATCATGTCACTCATCTTTTAGAGTCATGGTATGTAGTTTTCCAATCATAATGAAACAGTTATTTGACATTTGTTTTGGGACAAACAGATTGCTTGCAATAACAAGCGTTTTGGAATTCACAATTGTAGGTTTTGAGATGGAAACACGATGACTTGGAACCATTTTTAAAAGTGAGGTACCTTATAGTTCCTTGACCTAAGATCTGAAACACAATACCCAAACCAAAGGCTTTTCACTCCTAGGAAATATCATAGCTGATCCCAAAGGGGGGATGAAGCTGGATGTCGAGGTGTATTCTCTTGTTGCTTGACACTAGCACTAGACAGGGCCATGCCCTCTAGCCCTACACAAACTGATGCCACCCAGTGGGTTGGAAACATTACACGGGCCTATCACATGAGCTAGGGCAAACCCAAGAGCTCACCCCAGGTGAGTCAGCTTTCCAAGATCCCAATGAAATGCTTACTCTAAGACCAGGGAGTGAAATGATGTCAGGTGAAATGTCAGGTGTTGGTACATTAGAGTGTGTACACTGAACATACTTGGCTATTCTGTTAAGATTCTAATGTTAATTGAAAGCACTAAGAATTATCTAAGCATTTCAAATACATCCCATCAAACTATACTTTAAAACACAAATGACTCAAAACAACCATTTCATGTATTCATTTTCAAAGTGTTTTATACATTTGATAATCATTTACATGGTTAACCATAGTGTGCATATAAGAAGACACATTTAACCTATTCTATTATATTCTTTCTTTTTGCTCTTTTCTACCCTCTTCTTCACTGCTCTTTTCCCTTCTTTAATTTCTCTTCATGTCTTTCACTCTTTAGCCTTTCAACATTTGATTTACTTGGGCAAGATTTATTCTTAAATCAATGATCAGTATTGGTCCTCTAGCTTGGCCTTATTCTTTGACAATTTTCTTGTAATTTGCGTATCATGTGGCCCAGATGTGGCTTGTTCATCAATACATCGAGGAGATCCCTCTCTCTCGACTCCGGCTTTTGTGACGTTTCCAACATGGATGTCGACCCTACATGCCAAATTTCTACTACCAATATCTCCAATCAACAAAACCCAAGTAAATATCTTCTCTAATTGCAAATAAGTTGAAATTGTGAAGGTTTCCTAGCAAGACCATGGGGTCTTTTCCTTGGGTGTCCCCATGCCTTGGGGTTCCCAAATGCATGCTTAACGATCACTCTTCCAACTTTTGCATATTAGAAACCTTCTCATTTCTAGTTCTAACATGGTCCCATATGCACAATACTCCCTACACAAGTTTGACTACATTTAGAAGCCCTACACTACTTGAGCTCTTACAAAGGTTGAAGGCTCAACAACACCTTTCTTGTAATTGAGGAGTAAGGTGGAACACCTCAAAGCCTTTAAACCAACTTTGCTTGGTTGTTGAAGTTCCACAAACCCTATTGTAATACTAATATAGTTGAGCAAAACTAATACTTGTTATGACACCACCCAATGCCAACTTAAAACACAAAACCCACTACAAAACAAGGATCATATAAACAAATCTTCCTAAAAAGACAACGGTCTTTGCCAACAACGCTAGTTGCAAGGGCCCTTCACTTTCTTCTTCTATTCTCACTTAGACCCTATATGGACAATTCTAGACAATCTCTTCCCTCTAGATCCCATACTCTTCTATGGACCCTTACTTCAATCCTGATCTTCTCTTCCCCTCAAACATTTTTGTTATTATATCTTTAACTCTCTCATTCAACTCCTTGCTTAAATTTATAGCCATGGCCATCTCCCTAGAAATTACAATCCTTATCTTACCACATAGATAAAGATCATCCTTATTACACGTAAAACCCAAAACCCACTCCAAAATACGGATCATATAGCCAAACCTTCCTAACAAGACAATGGGCTTTGCTAACAACGCTAGCTGCAAGGCCCCTTCACTTTCTTTTTCTATTCTCACTTAGACCCTCTATGGACAATTCTAGACAATCTCTTCCCCCTAGATCCCTTACTCTTCTATGGACCTTTACTTTAATCCCCATCTTCTCTTCCCCTCAAACATTTTTGTTTTTATATCTTTAACTATCTTATTCAACTCCTTGCTTACATTTATAGCCATGGCCATCCCCCTACGAATCACAAACCTTATCTTACCACCTTGATAAAGAACATCATTACTACCCTTTAAACCCAAAACCCACTCCAAAACAAGGATCATATAACCAAACCTTCCTATCAAGACAACAAGCTTTGCTAACAATGCTAGTTGTGAGGCCCCTCACGTTCTTCTTTTGTTCTCACTTAAACCCTATATGGACAATTCTAGAATTATAAAAATATTTAAATAACTCATCATTTGCAAAAATGAGAATAGTAATAAGTTCATAATTCAATAATTTGTCAAATGTCAATACACAATAAAAAATACAATCAATATTTAATAATCTTCATCAAAAGCATCAAAATATTTGGTTCAATTTCACTTGAACCACAATGAGTTACAATGCCACTTCCACTAGCCATGTATTGTACAGGATGCCTCATCTAAAGATATTTTCTGGCAAGTTGTGCAACATTAACATCTTAGTCAACACACTCAAGAGTTAGATCCCAATTCCTCGTCACTCCCTCATTGTAATCAAGTCTCTTAAAGCCTTTGAAACAACACAAACCTTCATGACAAATGCCATTTTCACAATTTTATCACTTAAGGAAAAAATTATGTACTTAGACAGTTTTTGTTTATAAAAATGTTTCAAAACAAAAAAAACTTTTTTTTGGGACAACCCTTGGGTACCCCTAGGATCGCTTGGTTTCTTCCAAGATTCACCTAGGGACCTGTTGTGACCATTTCACACATCGCCCCATTAAAATGGGGACCCCCTCTTTTTGCTCGTTTTGCTCGCCTTTCTCTTCGTTTTTTAGGGTTTTGGTTTAGTGTGTCAGTTGTCTGGATTAGGGTCAAGCCTTAGGGTTCCCGTTTTGACGTTTTCAGGCCAGAGTCCAATCCGTCTTGAGAGTTTTTGAGCTTCCTCCCGTAGGATGCAGTTTTGAAATGAAGTGAATTCGCCAGAGGTCCAGTAAATTTGCCTAAGTTCAGTCGGAATTTTGAGTGCAAGTCTAAATTTGTCTAAGTGTTAATGATGAGATTTTTGATTTTGTCTGATTGAATGATTTTGACTAAATTTTGGAATTTTGATGATTGATTCTGGGCATTGGAAAGGTCTTGTTGTTGCCTTGTGAAGTGACTAAACCCTTGAAATCATGATATTTTGGCCTGTGGAAGCAAAATCGCTCCTGTCCCTCAGTGAAGGACCGGAGCTTGTTTCTCAAAATTTTACTGTCTCTGCAGGATCAAGACGAATTTCGGATTGGAAGTGATAAAGGGAGGCATGTTCTTTCTGTTGAATATAATTTGAAGAATTTCACAAGCATGGAAATGTGCCAGGAGCAAAAATCGTTCCTGTCCCTCAGTGAGGGACCGGAGCTTAAAATCCAGCATTGCCTTGTCCTTGCAAGATTTCAACAATTTCGCGATTTGAGGAGAACCAAGGAAGTGCATTTTATCAGTTGAATATAATTTGAAAGCACTAACATGAGGAAAACTTGGCCTAGAAACTAATTCGCTCCTGTCCCTCAGTCAGGGACCAGGGCGAAATTTGATGATAGCTCCCGTCCCTCTCCCAGGGACCAGAGCGATTTTCCTCATAGGGCAAAATTCGAGTGAAGATCAAGTAAGTTTTGAGTTTGAAGCAAGTAAAGGAGGTATAACGAACCTGTTGAAGCCAAATTGAAGATTGAAAGACGCCTGATGAACTCCATATTGGCCTAGGCGCTCCTGTCCCTCAGTCAGGGACCAGAGCGATTTCTTCCTTAGATCAATTTCTTGCCAAGTTAAAACGAACTCCAGGCCAAAGATGAATGAAAGGGGGCACAACGAGTCCATTGAAGATAATTTTGGAAGTTGGCAAAGTGTGATTGAGCTTGAAAATGAAAATTCGCTCCTGTCCCTCAGCCAGGGACCAGGGCGAAATGTTAGTTATCTTGCCTTCCACCCAAATTCAAGTCACTCCAAGTCAAGGTGTAAGGTGGCGATGACGTTTTGAGGTGTCTCGACGAAGAATGAAGTTGCAAGGACCGCCAAAGATGAAGGAATTGCACTATATGCTCAAGTTCGCTCCTGTCCCTCAGTCAGGGACCAGAGCGAAATATTCAAATGTGTCCAAATTTAAGTTGCCACTCACATTTTAAGTGTTCGAAAGGGAGTAAAGAGTATCATTTTGAACCTTGAAGACAATTGCAAGTTAATATGATAAAAGATTTATACTATATACCCAAATTCGCTCTTGTCCCTCAATCAGGGACCAGAGCGAAATCTCTATAAAGGTTTGAGTTTTGAATGATAATCACGTTTCAAGTGTTCAAGAGGGATCAAAGGACACCGTTTTACATTGTGAAGGCGATTGCAAGTTGATAGGAACAAAGATGAGCCCAGGATACCAAGAATCGCTCCTGTCCCTCTCCCAAGGACCAGGGCGATATTCATTATACTAGCCAGTTCTTTCAAAAATCACGCTAAGTCAAGGACGTACAAGGTTGCACAAAGTCTAAGGTGTCTTGAGAAGATGATATGCGAGGGAGTTAAACGTTAAAAGGTGATCAACTAGAGCAAGGAGACAAGATCGCTCCTGTCCCTCAGCCAGGGACCAGGGCGATATTAACTACATCACTCATTTTCTTCCAAAGATCACATCAAAACAAAGATGCATAAGGTTGAAAACGTCATTTGGAAGGCGACAAACAAGAAGTGAACATCAAAGATCACAAATTTGAGCTAAAAATGGAAGTTCGCTCCTGTCCCTCAGTCAGGGACCAGGGCGATAATGGTCACAAGGGGCATTCGTCTACGAAATCAAGTCAATCAAGCTCAAGATCCTTGTCGAAGATGTCAATTTCAACGTGAAGATGGAGATTTTGAACGTAAAAGGCAAAAGAATCAAGACTAAGATGATAATTCGCTCCTGTCCCTCTCCCAGGGACCAGAGCGATGTGGTTTGTACCCTTACCTCTCCCAAATTTTGGCGCTAATACATTTTTTGAATTTTATTAAATGCTAAAAAATCGATAAATTTGAATATTCAATTAATAGCATTTAAAATTTGCGCATGAGCATTTATTAATTAATTTTGCCTATTTAAAAAATCGAATTAATTAAAAAACGAAGGCATTTAATTAATTAATTATTATTTTAAATAAAATCAAATTGGAGCGCTTGGATTTAAATTCTTTTATTTTTACAAAGTCGGCCCTTGTTTTTTTTTAATTAAAATTTGTTTTTTTAAAATAAAAGGTCGGCCTAGAGGTAATGGAGGGGGTAAGCGCCTATAAAGGAAGGTGAAAATTTCATTTTCAAATCATCATTTAAACCTTCATTCATATGCGATTTTGGAGAGTAAAGGAGAAGTGCGAATTGTGTTCAAGTGGAGCGAATTTCATCAATTACAAGGTGCGAATTTCCATTCAAAGGAAGGCGCGAGCTTCATCAAAAGGGAGTGCGAGTTTGATTGGAGTTGAGCGAACCTGCTAAGATCACGTCAAAGACCCCAACGGTGGCGAATTGCTAAGGTGGACGTTCGTTTGAAAAGGATCACGTTGGAATCTTCCAAACATCGATTTTTGCCTAGGCGAATCTCTTTATTTTGCATTTTAGAGTTAAGCTCTCAAGAGAGGTATCAAGTTGGCGACTCCAAGCTCGAAAGATCTACAAGTCGGAAGACTCTCCTCAAGGAAAATCAAGCCAGATCAAGGACGGTCTCATCAAGGACGATCAAGCAAAGATAAGGACAACCTCCTCCAGTCTAACATTGACAAGGACGGCCTTCTTCGATCCAGCATCATCAGGATAAGGGCGACCTCTTCTAATCCAGTATTCCAGGGCGAGGTACATCGATCATCCTGCAAATCAAGGACAAAAGGAGTTAGAACAAGAGTTAATTAAAGATAGCTTCTCAACGACATCAAATTGAATATCTACCAAGCTACAAGTGTCAGACGAGGTGGCATCCTAGTCATCACTCCTCTAGTCGGATTGGTCCACCTCAACAATGTCCAGGTTCAATGTACCTAATTCATAGAAGGTGGCACAAACTCCGATGTACCTACCCTAGCTATCCATTGGTGGAAATTTCTAGAGAGGACATGTGTCCAAGCAATACAATTTTATCATTGGTCAAGCATTAAATGTTATGTAATGGTTGTAACAAACCCTAATTAGGGTTTAGGTGTCATAATCTTGGCCATTGATCTTCTTTCGATCTGGACCGTTCATTGTAATTGAGGATGCTATTTATACCCTCATTTCTTTCATTTTTTGTAACTAGAAAATTAGAAGATCAAATTATTGATGTTATTAGGGAGAGATTAAAGTTTAGAAGCAATTTACTTTTGTAGCTAGATTGAGCTTTGAGAAAGGAATTCAAACAATTGTTGCATATGATGGCTTTGAGATCAATGAAATATTGAAGTTATGGTGTTTTGTTGCAATTCTCTTGGTTATCTTCATGGTTGTTCATTTTTCTTGAATCATTCTCAATCAAAGTAGTGTGTTAATTCGAGGGACAAAGTGTTGGACTTGATCTTTGGTAGGATTCGCTTTCCAAACCACTAGCTTCTTGCTGATTGTAGGAACGCCTTGCGTGGTCGACTGGAGATATTTGAATCGCTTAAACCTTCAATCGTTGTTGTATCTTGGATATGTACCTTCGTGGTAGTGTCCTTGATCTTTGATGTATTGAAAAATCATTTGTTACCTTAGAAGATCGCATCAATTTCAATTGAGTTGTTAATTTATGGCAATATTGAAGTTGGTAGAATCTCACCAAGTCTTGTCCACATTGAGTCATTCTTTGGGTTAGACTAGATCAGACCTCTTGCAAACCCTATCCTTTTGATATTTTTTGAAAAGCTTGTTTAGTTTAAAATCTTCGGCAACGTAAGGCCCCTTGATGACACAGCAATCACAACGACCACTGGTGCTTATCCACACGTAGAGACCCTACTAAAAAGAACATTGGAGTCATCCTAACTGATCCTTCTTGCGATATCTTCAGCAGTTAGCGACTTTATTCAAGAGAGGATAAGATGCCTTTGGGTATTTTATTCTGTGTATGATTGTGTACAAAATACACGTCAACAGGACCCTCTCGAGCACCCCAAATTCCATGTGGCTCCTTCCATGAATGACACATAAGGAACCCGAGGAGCCCAAGAGGGACCCTAGGTGAATCCAATGGGGAACTTGTTGGTATGCGTTTTATCATTTACCGAACATTAGAATAAAATATCCAAGGATACTCTACCCTCTCTTGAACAAAATCACTACGTGTGCCAAGACCACACGGCGACTCCAAGGTTTATATGTGCGAATGGGCGACTTTATGTTAGATAGCTACCTTGGTTATGTATGCTGAAATACAAGGGGGACTTATACCTGGTTTGTTCAATTCACAATGGAGATTTATCATTTGGGTTTTGGATCATGGACTTCAAGAAAACTGAAAAGGAGATAAGGTTTAGAAATTCTAATCTATTCCTAAGAATTCAAGAGACAGTATTGACTAGGTGACTTCAATAACAACACTTTGCTTCGCCACGCTTAGGACAACTACACAAAGTGAGTGTGATCTTCAAGGGATGTGCTTATGATTTCCATATTCGTGAATAATACCAACAGCTGAACAATATTACTCAAAGTAGAAGTTAAATCCTCCACAGAATAAGCTCAGACTAACTTTACACAATGAACAAAAATCATCTGTTCATCAAAAGTATGAGCGGAAATTCACCATAAATCAATACTTATCAAATCTTGCATTCTTCTAACATACATGAAATAAAATCTAAATTATGATGAGGGATAAGAACCATGCCAACTCCAAAATAAGAGAGGTAATCACCATCAATTCGAGCAATGCATTACTTATTACAATTACTTATCTCAACATGCTCCCATGATTTACAAATGAGGGGTGAGCTCAATTTTATGGCACCCCAATTAAAATTCAATGGCTAGGATTGATTTTCAATCAACGGTCGAGATTACAAAATAAAACCCCAATTAGGGTTTGTTACAACTAACTACCCTTCGACCAATGAGAAAATTACATTTGAGGACACTTGTCCTTTTTGCTAAATATGAACCAATAATAAAATAGAAAGTTGTTGCATTGTGAATGTTCCTTCTACAAGCTTCTAGATAAGTCAGGTTCATTGAACCTGGACAGGTTGACTTGGAACAATCTGATTGTTGAATGTCCTCCTTGAATTCTCCAATTTGTGCCAAAAAATTGCCTAAGTATGGAAGTTTGTTTGGAATAGTCTTCTTGCCACTATCTGATCTTGATTGGGAGCTTGTCTTCAAGAGATGAAATCCTTCAAGAAATCCGGAATTTCTTTTCATATTTTGCCAAGTCTAGAGACTTTTCTTTCTTGATGCCTAGAAACTCTTTCAAGTGCCTAGGATTTTGGAGAAGAATTCCCTTGTGCCTTTGCCACAATGAAGGAAATTGGAACTTTTTCTGTGAAGTATTTCCCATACTTAGCCGGCTAGTCAATTTATTTTGTGACACCTTCATGTGGATCCTCCAGAACCTAGCCAAGATTTTGACCATTTCTATGCTCAAACACACTTTGCTTGTGGATTTGCCTTCAATTCTGGATCTAGCTTGTGCTGAGTAGAACAAACTCCGCCCTTGGACAAGGATTTTATTCATCTTCTCCTTACTTTCCCTTTTTATTCTTCTTCTTTCTTCCTATTTCTTCTCCAACACTTAGTCAAAATTTGATTCTTTTAGTTGTGGAAAATTCCACACAGCGCCATTTTTCATGTGTCAAACTTTTATTTTCCAACCCATCAGTTTGTTTGACCCTTGATTTCTTGTGCTTATTTTGTCAAATTTGTTTTTCCTCTAGCCATTTTCTTCCTTTGCCATGTCAAGTTGATCATCTTCATGTCTTATCCTTGAGCCATAGGCGAATTTTTATGTCTTGCTCAGGCATCCTCACATATTCCATTTAGGCCTAGGCAAACTTGGAATGTGTGTGTCTATCTATCTTGGCAAACTTTGATTTCCTCTTTGAAGTGTGCTTAGCCGATGTCTTGCTTCTTGCTATGTCATCCAGGTTGTTTGGACAATGAACTTTGATAGTTTTCTTGGTCTTTGCCATGCTATGTCTAGGCAGACTTTGAACTCTCTTGGACACACTTCCTTATGGTGGACTTGGAAGAAATTTAAGCAATCTTTCTTTGTTTTGCTTTTCTCCCTTGCAACCTTGTCTTGCTTTTCTAATGGGCGGAGTTAGAAGTTTGTTTGCCCATCTTCATATATGCCTAGGCGGACTCTAGGCTTCTTTGGACATGTTTTAACCTCTTGTTTTTCTTTTTTCAACTTGGTCTTAGGCGAACTTGATATAGGTTTAGCCATCCAGCTTAATTCTAACCTTTTGCTTTTCTTCTTAACATGTCAAAACCCATTGTTTTAATCCATGTTTTTCCAAGCTAGGCAAACTTTATTGCTTCCATGCCACGTTCATACTTCCATACCCCTTGGGCGGACTACAAGTATACCTCGCCATCTTGCTTCTTGGTTTAGGCGGACTTTGTGTGTCTTCAGCCATGTTAAATTTCATCTTGGACAAGCTTCAAACTAGCTTGGACAATTCTCCCAAGGAAGACTTCATGTGTCTTTGGGCAAGGCGGACATTGAAGCCTTTTTGACATGTTGCTTTATGTGTCTAGGTGGACTTTGCTTTCCTCTAGACAAGGCAGAGTTGGAAGCATGTTAGACATCTCCTTGGGGCGGACTTTGAAGAAGTTTGGACATCCACCATAGGAGCGGACTTTGAAGACCTCTTACCATCTTTTCTTGTGCTTGGTTGACTTGGGCAGATTTGGAAGACCATTGGACATGTTTTGCTTTATAACCTTGCCATCTTTTCATTGTTTTTCTCTAATCATTGCCTTGCTTTTCTATATGGCGGACTTGGAAGTTTGTCTACCTTCCATCTACCATCTTTCATGTGCCTTAGCGGACTTTGAACAATGTTTGCCATGCTTCTAACATGTTGGGCGGGGTTTGAAGATGTCTTGCAATGTCAAGAAGAGAGCAGAGTTCACGTGTTTCATGCCAGGGCGGACTTTGCTCTTCCTTGGACAAGGCGGGGTTCATGCTTCTTTTGCCATCTAAACCTCTTGCATGCTTAGGCGGACTTTGAATGTCCTTGGACATGGCGAACTTTGAGGTGTGCATTGACACTCTTCCAACATGTTGTTGACTTGATGGTTTCTTTGCCAAGGCGGACTTGGCACATGCTTGGACAAGGCAAAGTTTGGAGTAGCTTGGACATTGCCTTCTTATGTGCCTAGGCAGACTTCATGAGGGTCTTGCCAAGAGTTGGCGGACTTTGCATAACCTTTGCCATCTTATACTAGGCAAGGCGGAGTTGGAAGTTTGTTTGCCAACTTTGTCTTAGCTTTCACCATGTCATGCCTAGGCGGACTTAGAGCTTGGCAAGCCACCCACACCCTGGGCGAAGTTTGAAGATGTCTGACAAGTCGCTTCATGCCTTGGGCAAAATTTACCCTTTGTCTGCCATTCTTTCATGTGCTTGGCTGGTCAAACTTGGTCTTCCCTTGGACAAACTTTCATCTTCATGCCACTTCTCTTCCAAACATCTTCATTCAAACTGCCATGTCCATCTCTGACTTGTCGTGTTCATACCTAGATCATCTGGAACAAAAACCCTAGATTAGGGTTTTCACCCTGCTTTTTGCACTCAAAGACATTATTTTTCAATTCTGAGGACATGGGTACTGATCATATGGTCTGAGGAATGATCTTCTAGAACAAAACCCTATATTAGGGTTTTTACCATGCTTTTTACACTTAAAGACCAATTTTTTCAATTCTGAGAACATGGGCAGTAATGATATGGCCTGAGGATCAAAACCCTAATTTCACAAAAAAGCAAAAAAAACATAACCCTGCTTTTTGTACTTAGACATGGGTACAAATGACTTGAGGAACAAAACCCAGGTTCTACTTTCAAAAAAGCAGAAAAAAGCAAAAAGCAAGCCAAAAAAGCTATTTCTCGGAATGTACCCAAAGTGCCAAAAACAAAACTTTCTAAATTTATAAAAAAGCAAAAAAGCAAAAATTCCTAAAAATAGAAAGTTGTCAGAAATGACCCAAAGCAATTGTGATCCTTGTCCTTCAGACCTTCTAAGCACTTTGACAACGTTCAAACATGATTCCGAGCATGAACTCTCTACTTGGCTCAACATGACTTCAGAAAAACTCTAACTCCTCATTTGCAAAAAGATTGGTGATTAGCAGTTGTGACACCAAAGCAAAACCCTAAAAAGAAAAAACAGGGGGTCCCCATCTACAATGGGGCGATGTGTGAAAAAGGTCACAACAAAACCTAAGCCATATCCACATGGGTACGGAGGGGGTTTAGAGGAACCCGGTAACTTAGATATCAATCCTTGGTTTTTGTGGTGAACTTTACATATTTGGACTCGTGCTCTTCCGTGTGAAATATTTTTGAATTTGTTGCAGACCCAATCCCCTTTCTTGTGGCCAAATCAATCTTGCTTGCATCTCTAACGCATCTTTCCCATTTTACCTTCAAATTTGTACATCTATACCACTTCTTGAACCATGTAGAAGATTCCCTTTTTAGATCCCATCCTTTGCATATGCACATATCCTAATTTTATCACTTCTTTTACACTTGCCCAATCTTTATACATGTGTCATTCTAGCAATTTCTTCTTTGATTTTTTCAAGCAATAATGGGATCTATGTACATTTACCTACTTTAATGTTTTTCATGCTCTTTTATCCTCAGACTTTCGATGCCTTCTCTACTCTACACTCTTTACACAATTCCAAAATGTATTCCTTGATTTTTGAGTCCCACATACACATTATTTCTTTTTGCCCTTCCTATGTTCTTCCTCCCTCAAAATACAGCTCCATCTTTTATGGGGGAAACATTCTTATTCCTTGCCCTTTGTCCATTCATGTATTACCTAGTTCTTGTTATCTATTGCCTTTTGTTGTTGTTGTTTCTAAGCTTTTCCTTCCAATCATTTCTATCTTTTGCAATGAGATTATTTGTTTGTTGTTGGCTACTTTTCCTTAACTAATCTTTCATGTTATCTTCTATACTTTGCATCTTTCAGTCTCCTCTTTTTGTTTACTTTTCTGCTATATTTGATTTATTTATATTATTGAATTCTCTTCTTATACACTTACTCTAGTCTCTAATTCTTCATATTATTGAATCTCTTCTTATACTCTTACTCTAGCCTCTAATTCTTCTTTAACTCAAAAAATTTGTGAAAAGTCCCCTTTGCACATACCTACTAGTACACACTATTTGGTTGGTTGACCTAATACAAATTTTATTTTGGTTTGTTGAATCTTACCAATTGAACGATGGAATTTCCTTATTTTCCATCAGTTTTTTATTGCATTGTTCCTTGGCCTCAGCATGTGCATGATTTCCATTATAGGCTTTGGTTGTTGCTTTCCCCCTAATTGCTCTTGCTTTCATCTTGTAGTAGATATTTGCAATGACTCGTGTATTCCCTTTTTTTATATTTTGTTTTGGCCTTAGTTTTGGATAGGTTGTGGGCAATTTTGTCTTGTTTTTCATGGTTTCTGATTTTCACCACTTTCTGCACATGATTGTGCTTGATGTGTGCATGCTTTCCACATAATAGTTTTGGGTATTTCTTGTCTTCTAGTAGGTCTACACACATCCCTTTTTACTGTTGTCTTCAGCATGCTTCTTTATAGGGAGCTTTTGCTCTAGCAGCATATAGCACATTTCCCCATTTTTAGATTCTTTTAGCTTAGAACTTCAACGTACATGGTGTCCATTCTTTTGATGTGAATTCCATTACATTGTTTGCTTGCTATCTCATACTCTTCTCAAATCCATCAATCACACATACTACTCATGGTATCAAATTCTAAATATACACTCATCCAGCATAATACTTCATCATCAAATTATTGCAACTTTTTCCTTATGTTGTGCAATAATGGCATAGATGGCATAGATGCCATTATTATCATCTTCTATCTCAACAGCCACAACATATGCCAGTCCTCAACTTGCATCCAACAGGATGACTACTCTTGTTACCCATTCTTGCTAATAAACCTCCTCTTCAATCACATGTTTGCATTGTTTATGTAACACCACAATCAACCCATCGAGAAAAGGTGAGAGCTTTCCTCTGCTAATTCGTTGATTTTGAGATCTCCCTTAATTTTGGCTCCCATTATATTCACTTCAGCATCACATATTACTTTGACAGGTTCTGCCCAAGACTTATTGCCATGAACAAAAAAATTTTGGGATGGCTACAATGTTGGGCATCCAAATTCAATCCATGCATCCTTTGTGAGAATATTGACTACCATGCTAGCATCAAAAAATATGTCAAACACTAACCAACCATTTATTACCACAGCAATCAATAACTCTTGATTGTAATCTAACACTCTTCTTGTGCACAATTCTTTAAGTAACTCTCCTTCCCCAATAGTTTGCTCAAGCCCATTTTTCAATAAGGTAAGACTTGTGTCTTTAGAAGACAAAAAGCTTTAAATAGTTTCACAATTTCCTATGTAGTCTTCTCTTGGGCTTCTTTCCTTTTACCCTCCATGTCTTTAGCATACAACTCCCCTTGAAGTCCTTGAATAACATCTGCAACTTAATGTAAGATATCCTTCTACATGGCACCATTTGGATATTTTGCACTTGCTTATGGCACATGTTGAACTTGTTATTTGGTTAGCTTAGGAACTCTTTGTGGTTGGGTGGTAGTTCCACTCTACATGGTAATATTGACATAGGGATCAATCTTTGTGATACACTTTTGCTTCCCATGTATCCTAATTCTAAGTTTGATCCATCTCCAAACAATACTCAGATCATGCCAACTCCTCTTTGCAATTTATCCTTCTGTAAAATCTTCTTGCACAACTAAACAATCTTTAGTTTAATTGCCTAATGTGTAGTGTGCACATTGAGGGAATTTTGAACAATTCCTTTACATATGGTCAGCCTCTCTCCACATTTAAAATCCTTTTACAGATCATCCTTAATTACTTTGGCAATAAAACCTTCCTCCACAACCTAAGCCTCTTCATCCATAGTTCTGATTTCAACAACTAAATTTTTTTCATTTATGCTATGGTATATTATTTTTGTGTACGGGGGCTAAACATCGAGGAAGCCCCTATTGCATACTAGATTGGCCTGCAAAAGTCTGATGCAAAACAAACAAGCATGCTTCACTCATTTCATCTATTATCTAACAATCCACAATGTCATGTGTTGAATCATTGCAAATCTTCCACAATATAGAAACTTTGATATACTTCACCTTTTCAATTAATGGGCATTGCTTGGTCTCACCATTGGCTTCACATGCAATGGTCAATGCTTTCACATTCCTTCTTGGACAAGAAATCTTAGAATGCCTCTCTTCTTGGCATTAGATACACCAGAGTTCAAGTTGACTCTACACTACATCTGTGGATAAATTTTGCAACTATGTAGCCATATTCATGATCTATGCCTCTAAAAATGGGTTTACTCTTCCATCAAAACTTCCAAGTACCTCCATGTGTGATGTAGCTTCTAGCACTTCACTTTGATCCATATAAGTCTTCTAAGACAAACCTTCAATATGGAGCTAGTGACCCTCAAACTATGTATGTTGCATTGGGTGCAGTTCATACAGCAACATGGACACAAATTCCTTGAATCAAGCATCGTAAATTCACAAACTCTCAAACCACTACTACTTGATCTCCTTTAAACCAATATACTCTACTCAAATTTTGGGATATTAAATTCCTTAATGAAGGCATCCTTTAGTTGCTTGTAGTCAATTACTAGCTGTCATAATTCTAGTACCAAGTATGAGCACCATCACACAAGGTAGTCACAAACTAACTTGACTTCAATTCAAGTGCAGTCACTTGGCTCTCTGCAAGATTTCACACATGTGAAAATATTTTGAAGCATTTTCGATCCCTCAATATTCCAACAACTCCATTGACACCTCATGTTCTGCACTGGTAGTAGTTGTTGAACTAATGGGGGAACATAGGTTAACTTGGAATTCAGAGCATTTGATATTGGAATATTATGTGCAAGATTGCTTATAGTCAAAACCTGTGTTGTATGAGCCATTTGCAGATGAATTATTGTGGTATCCAGTTGTGCATGATGTTGGGTAAATCAACTTAAGCGTACACTTACCATGGTGCTAACTCCAATAATCCCATTACTCAATCCTCAACAAATGTTATCAGACTCGCCATTGCTCTTGCAATGTTATTAATTTGCCCACTAACATTTGATCCAGATTGTAAACCAAACACTTTGCACATAACTTGAACAAGAACTTCCTTGGCTCATAAGAAACTAACTTCCTCTGACCCATGTGCTAAAGGTAAATCCCAAAATAGCAAAGTTCATATCAGCTAAACCTTCATTAAATGCCAAACTTGTGAGTGTTTTGCTTAGCTTTTCAGCAAAAAAGCATACTACTACTGCCATCCATTATCAAAGAACTTGACTCTACCAATTTAGACAATACAATTTATTCTAAAACAAAAACATTTTCCTTCAGCAAACTCAAATAGGTTCATTACTTAGTGCTCAACTTTTTGTGGTGAAATTTGCTTGCAATCATCTACTTTGTTCAAGTGGCACTTGGCATTGTGTTGTGCAGCTTTTTGTCTCTCTTCCAACCAACTTTCATTGATTTGATCCCCTAAACCCATATAAAATGTCTTCTTACCTTCTTCTATTACTGGATCTCCACTTATCACACTAGTATTAACAAAGAAATTTCCCCCCTTTTCTAGGGCATTCATGATTTCCTCCAAGTCAGATACTGTCCTTCTGTTGGGATCCCATCTCTACTAAACCTATTGATCTTCTTCCTCTACACTTGGTCAATCTTTTTCCCTATTCATTTGAGGTTCATGATCAGCTTCTAACATTAATCAAGAATGGAAATCATACCAAGGCTCTTCCTTCCACATGGTTCTTAACACAAGTGAGATTAGTCAATCCTCATAATCTCAATTCAATCAACCATTAACTTCTTAATCCAAAAGGGAACAGCATTCACAAATTTACCCCATGGCTCTCTTAGAAATAGAAACTCTGTTTCCTCGTGACATAACTATATAGACAACACAAATTATAACAAATACCCATGCAGAATTCCCTCACACCAATTTTCCAAAACTTTATACAACAGATCATAAATCTCCCTTGCTAACCACACTTTAGCTTCATTTCACCATTATAAATATACTTTTGAGCAAACCGGATAGATTCTTGATCAAGCAACCTTTCAACTTGTTCCAAGGTAAGACAATCGTTACACTACAAACTCCATTTAACTAAATTTGACACCTGCTTCACCAATTTTGGACAGATTTCCTAATGACAACAAACATGAAGCATACTCAACCCTATTGTGCAAATACTGTAAATTGAATAAAATTTACTTGAAATTTGGACAAAGGTTGCTCATAGTTACTCCAATACTTAGACTACCTAACAAAGATCACCGGAATTTCCCCAAGTTCATTAAATACTTGACAAACCGTAGCAACCATTTGCTACAATTAACCACCTAGGGAAACATTTGAGAAATTTAAACACATTCTTACTGGTTTTACATATACAACCAAATTGAATATTTTCAACAAACGTATCATGAATTGCTATGGAATCAAATTCTTGACTCATTTAACTTCAAGTTTACAACAAAGATTATAGTTTTGACTCACCATACTCACAAAAGGCATACTTGAGCAAAGCTCTTCAAAACTTACCAACACCACAAATAAAATGTGGCATTAGGTCCTGAGTGGGTAAGTTCAAACCAGACCCAACAAGGGAAACTCCAGCCCTATGCAGATTAACAGCTACCTAACAACAAGAGACACCACACCAGTTTATCACTCAAGCCCAAGACAGACTTGAGAGCCCACCCTAGGCATAGCAGCTCCCTAAAATTGCTTACTCTGGTCCCAATTGTTAAATGATGTCACACTAAAGGTCAGTTGTTGGTATACTAGAATCTGTGGATTGAACAAACTTAACCATTTCATTAAGATTCTAATGTTAAGTGAAAGCATTGAGAATTATCAGCATTCCCACTACATCACATCAAAATATAATTGTAGCACAGATGACTTGAACCGATCATTGCTTGCATTCATTTTGAAAGTGTTTTATACATTTGATAATCATTGCGTGATTCTATGCAGTATGCATAGAAGTACACACAAGTAACCTATTCTATTCTTAATTTCTTTTTGCCTGCTCTTTTCCACCACCCTCTTTTCCTAGCTGTTCTTTTCTTTATCTATATGTCTTTATTTTTTATATAGCATTTTTGCCTTTGATTTACTTGGTCATTATTTATCCTTCAATCAACTGTCAAGATTGGTTCTCATATGCCAGGTTCGGGTCGATCCTCCTCATTCTTTGACAGTTGTCCTGCCACATGACTTGCAATGTGACCCATGTGTGGCCTATTCATCAATCCCTCAATGACATCTTTCTCTTTGCTTGAGATTTTGTGACACTTCCAACATGGATGTCAAACCTACACACAAACTTTCCAGTTGCCAATAATATCTTGGTCAACAGTGGCGAACAAATGGAATGTGATATTTATTTGATATATAATATTTGCTTTTTTCTTATCCTACTCATTCTATATATGTATGATTTTTGCTCTTTTGAATTTTTATTTGTTTGATTTACGGGAGGGATACAACCTAGATATCATACTCAAAAGGTTGGACAAAGCTCAAGGGAGTACCAGGGCCAAATTTGGATCTAAGTATTTTTCAGGGCTCTATCCATATCATATTAAGATGAATTATATTATATGTATTGGCATCATGTATGCAGATAAGCATATCTGAAAGGTGGTGTATGCTATGTCACGGTTGAAGACAGTTCATCTCAAGACAACAACTCAGTTTTCTCCGCCTTAGCTCAAGCTAGCTAGCAATGTTCAATGGCCATTTTGAAGCTTCCTGTCATATCCCTGCCCAAGATTAGGGCTTATTATAAGAGCAGAATACACAGCAATAAAACTAGCAAATTGCATCTTAGATAAATGCCTAGGTGGCTAATATATACAAGGACCACCCTATAAAAATAATAAATCTTGGCCATAACCATTTAAGGAAAGCCGACCTAATTAAGGACAATAATTTCTGTAAGGAGAGCCGACCTGATTAAGAAGAGATCAGCGACCAAGCAAAGAATAATTATATATTTAAAGGGGCAACAAGGAACACAACTGAAGAAGCATCGAGGCTCTTAAAGAGCAGATCAATTCTAGAAGTCGGGTATAAGAGATCAGATCAGCAGTCTTCAATATAGAAATCAGTCCAGATCTGAACCATATTAATCAGTGGTAAATAATACTCTAGTTCTGGTGGATCTCAACCAGGATCTATCTTGTTCAACAATTTAATTTAGAAAATAATCTCTAATTCTATTTCATCCCTTGCTTGGCTTGGAATTGTATTTTAGGGCAAAAACTCGGGCATTAACAAAATAAGACATTACAAGTGGTATCAAAGCATGTTCCTGCCAGCCTAAGAGACGTACAACTATTAATGCAACTTAGTCAAAGGGCTTTGAGGGCTCTAGAAAGGGAAAAGAGGAAAACTACAATAAGAAAGGACAACACAAGAGAAGAACAAATGGAACAAGAATTTAGGGCCTTTATGGAATAATAAGCCAAAGCCTTAGAAAACATAAACGTCACCTTAAGTACTCTTAGCCCTAACCCCAAGAATGAGAGGGATGACACTCCTAGCCAATCTAAAAGTGACAATAAAGCCACCATAGGATCAACCCCAAGAACAATTGGGCCTCCCTTCTTAGTTAGGGAGGAATCATCAAGGGGAAATGGGGAGAGTAATGCACCCAATATGAATGAACTCGCTAAGGCATATGCAAGACTTGACCCCGAAGTCAAGAGAAGCATCCCATTCATAGTGTATTATGAGGCGGAGGCAATAAGTAACCATAGAAAGGAAAGGATTCAACATAATCAGGACTTACAACACAAAGTTGGAAAATTGTCCATCCCAAATTTTGATGGGTCAGGAAAAATCACGGCCATGCATGGATCTAAAAATTGGAAACCTACTTGACCCTTAACCCCATGTTAGAGGAAGATGCAATCACATTCACCATATTTCATCTAGAAGGGTTGGCACATGATTGGTGGCACCATGGCCTAATCACCCAATGCCATCGTAGCATTAAGACCTATGATGCCTTCAAGAAAAAACTCATTGAAAGGTTCGACCAAAAACACCACCAAAGACGCTTCAAAGAACTAACAAGAATAAGGCAAAGGGGAACCCTTGAGGACTACATAGCATAATTTCAAAGAACTACGTAGCATAATTTCAAAGACTAGCAATTGCGGTTCCCAAAATATCTGAGAGACTCACTTACCTATTCATAGAAGGATTCTCCAATACACTCCATGGCCTAGTAAGTGCCTTCGACCCTACCACACTCCAAAAAGCAATCCTAAAAGCGACTTGACTTGGTGCCACCCAAGCAAGGGAAAAAGGATACTCTAAACACACAACATCAAAAGACAAAACCTGCTATATTAAGGAAAGGCTAAAAAGACCTCAAATCTACTCTAGACAAAAAATGCATATTTTTGGACTTCGTGAATTTGTACCGCTATTGTTTATACCAAGCTCTAAAACTTCAACAAAGACATAGCAAGTAAAGAACAGCAACCATCTAGCATAAACTACAATGCACAAACATGAAGATACTATACTCTACAATGTTCAATACTAGAATTGCTTTGAACAAAGGATCCAATGTTATGGTTTATTGACAGAATAGAGATTATAAATTGCACCTTGCATTAAACCTGCACTTAGCAACCATAGAGGAAAACAATGTAGAAGGAAATGCCAGCGTTGTAAGGTGCTTGGCATTTAATGACTATGTCACACTACTGTCGCCTGGAAGCAAGCAGCGATAATATCCTTCTCCACATGCATGATAGTCTTCCCCAATGGAAGTCGCACTATACTTAAAATTCACAATATAGTCCAAAAGGTCCACACTTATATAGAATCGATACTCCAACCTCCTATCAAAAGTCTTTGTCCAGCCTGCAATCTTTAATTTTTGGAATACTGTTGTGCTTGAGAAAAGAAACTCTTGTTGCTGAAAACATGAACTACAATCCCTAGACTCAATGAATTTGAATTTGCTCGCAGGGCTTTGTGTCACATCTACTGGGTTGTGTAATGGACTTCTGCAAAGGTATTAGGTGTTGTGTCCATGTACACCAGATAGACACGTTCACTGTTTGATATTTACAACGATAGTTCATTACCCTTCTATTATTTGCTCCAACCTTATGATCCAAGACAAATAATCTCCACCGCTATGACGTCCCAAAATAAGATATTTATTCTTTAGGCAATATTTCTAACGTTCGGTCCTACGGCAATAATGAAACAGGATTCAAAACTTAGACAAATAAGCTTTATTTGGAATGGTTCTTATGGAATATCTCCGCAATATTTCACAAGCCACGATTTTATAATAATCATTGCAAACATTTTAAAGAGGCGTTAACAACAATATTAATTTTCAAAAAAAATGCCCTTTTTTCCTTGTAACAATAATACTTGACAAAATATCTATTTTTTCTCTGAATCAAATACTAATCATTGCAAATTTGTCTCCAATGGAGACTTCACAAATTTGGCATGGATGTAGACTCCATCACAAATCCACCCCTTGGAAGAACTAGGTTTTTGTCCAGCCCTTCTGTCAAACTCCTGAAGGTTTTTGTCTCCAGAAATCATAAGTCGTTTATCAAATTCAAGAATACCTTTGCCACAACCCCAAGACCTCCTTATAAAGCCTTCCAAGAAGTATCTAGAAGATAGGCCAACTTGGAGAAATATATTTAATAAAGTGACAATAATATTTTATTATTTTATTATTATTAAATTAATTAATATTAAGTCATCATTTAAATATTTTATTTATTTTTGACAACTTAATAAAAATCAATTTAATTAATTTTCACTTTAAAAATCAGGAACATTACAATCCTCCCAGCCCAAATATTGCTTGTCCTCAAGCAATTCTCTATTGCACCAGCAGGATCCCAAACTAACCATATGAACAATATCACATCACTCTATTGCTCCACTCTAATGCTGTCAATAGTGCTGAATTCTGCAACTTTGTTATCCAGAATCCCACTACCAAGCTGATGGACTGATCCCAAATCATCACACTCTCGTATCCATGAAAAGTGGAGGGATAGAAGTCTCTTATCCTACCACCAACGCCCAATGTCCATATAAATTTGTATGAGTTCCCAAGGATGTGAACAATGATCATCCTAAGGGCATAATCAGACATGACAATATACGATATGCTCCTGTTGTAATTGAGGACAGCAGCAATTCGACTGAGAATCTCACACCAAGTGAAACAACAAGTACCTCCAATGACAATGGATGATGGGAATGCATCAATAAGCCAACCTCCAATAAAAGAAAGACGATACAATCCTCTCCATCTCCTCCAATCAGCAGCTGTCCCTAAAATCTTTGTGGCTTCAGCTTGCCATGTACCAAGGTTCAGCGGAAACTTATTCACTCCAAGTAAACACTTTCCATCATGAAGAACATTGATTATGTACACTTCATTCCTTGAAAATTGAATGGCTCCATACTCTAATAATGTATCATGAGGTAGAAGTGTAAAAATAACTTCTCCAAGAGTGTCCACATGCTTAAGCAAAGCTAAATCTCTAATGCCCCCATCCATGTACACTCCTTCATAGGCTGGTCCAGAAAATGTAAGCTCTACCATGTGAGTCTCACAAAGAGATAACTCCTCAAATTTTCCATGCATGACCAAAAGCCTAACCAAATTACTTATGCCTCCCTCTACATGTGTAGGTATAACACAAGTGGCTAATCCACCAAGTGTATGCTCAGCTATCCCATCTTCCTCTATGACTTGAACCTTCAATGGATTCACTAAAAGAAGTAACTCCTGGTCCCGATGATGTATACAAACAGGAATCTCTGAAACATACCTCTTTCCATGTCCACACAATTCCAAATGTTCCTCTTGTAAGTGCTGTCTTGCTTGGGCAGTCAACCACTTGGCCTTCCTATCTCTTTGTAATGTAACTTGTGACTTGTTTACATCCTTCAAGGTCTGAAGTACAAAATCATAAACCTTGTGGCTTGAATCTTCAATGCATTCCTCACACAAAATTCGAGTGCCCATATTGGGAGACTCCTCAATACCATCATCCTTATGTGAAGTAGCTGCTTTCTCATGATTATGCAAAGGTAAGGGACTGCTGTTGCCAAGCAAAAAATCAGAATGGCAATCGTACCTTTCCATAGTGTCCTCAAGAGCCTCAAACACTCCTTCCTTCTTTGTGGACAGTTCTTTATCAAGTGCTGCTCCAAGAAATGTCTCTAATTGAAAATCACATGCTTCAGGCTTGATTCGAGCCTCCATCCTCTTGGCTGTCATGTTCATAGGTGTGCCATTGATTTTTGTTGTCCCAAAGTGTGTGCCGCACCAAAAACCACCCTCCTCAGGGTTGTCAATTGTCCCAACTGCAGTGCTGCTGTCAACAATCAGAAAATCAGAACTTTTTGAGTTTAAGGTAGCATCACGTTCAGTCAAGAAATCACCTTCTTCAAGACGAGATGTCAAAAAACAAGGAGATCTCTTCCATTCTGAATCAAGGATAATTTTTTCCCCAATTACACCACTATCATCCTTATATGGCCCACAAGAAGTATAAATAATCTTCTCTCCTTTGATCATAGTTTGAACCTTTATTGCAACTTCTTCACTGAGAGGTTGCTCCTCAACAAAGGCTGCTCCAAAAGAAGCATCCAACTGAAAATTACATGGATCTTCTTCATGGTTGCAAACTAAATCCTCTTCTCTATGAAGATCCTCTACCCCCTCTACTATTTTATTATTTTCCTCTTCCTTAGGTGTGGGTACAAGAGATGATTCTCCTTCAAGGCCTTTGTGTCTCCCTTGAGCCCTCCAACAATAATCTGCCATCATTTTATGAGTAAAGTAAGTTAGGGTTGCAAAAATCATATCCTCATTTACCTTCAATTGACCGTTTAAACGATCTAACTCATGGGGCCTATTATCTTCATACAACTTTTCCGATTAGTCTAGATAATAATGCCTCTTCAAATCAGCTTCCTTCATGACATCTTCTCCACAATATCCATGTCTGGAAGTTTGGTCACCATCATGCTCAGTCAAGGGATCACCATCATAATAGTAAGTAGAATCATCATGCTCTTTTTCAACTGCTGATACAAAATCAGATTGTGAGCAACCTGAATTTTAACTTTCACCCCATACTTATCAAACCACTCTTGGATGTCCTCAATGCAAGGCTCGTGAGATAACAAAGGACTGCTGGTCAAATTCAGAAAATTAGAATCATGTTCACGTCTCTTCAAAGTGTCTTCATTGTCCTTTATTGCATCTTCTTCCAACATAGGTTGCTTCTTCATAAGTGCTGGTTTATGAGAGGTCTCCAGCTGAAAGACACACATTCTCCCAAATGTCTTAGCTATCATTAAAATGATCCATAACTGCACCTCCTTAGCTGCTATGTTTTTTGCCTTCAAGCAACTCCATGGTGAAGTATCTGTGACGAACCAAACATTATCAAACTGAACAACCTTCTTGTTAGGCAATTTCTTAGTCTCTACAATCAGCTCTCTAAGACAAAATGCCTCATATGATCTTAACAAGTATTCCTCCAATGTAATCATGTGTGCAAAACAAGGGAAATCAATCTTACTCTGGGCTGAACATTGGATTGATTCTTGCTTGTCCAAATCTGCATATGGTTGAAGTGAACTTGTGAACAAGGCTTCACCCTCCTTGGGGCTTCCATGTGTTTGGTTAGGAATCCAAACTTCTAGACATGCTGACTGAATTTTGTCCTTTCCATGATCAATTGTGGGCTACAAATCACCGACAAGTGATTCTTCTTTCTTCACTATCCTATCTTCAATAATGGCTTCTGAGTTTTCTTCTTCCAAGAATGTTTCTACTAGCTTCAGCTCTTCACTCTTCTTATTCATTTCAATTTCTCCATCCAACTTGTCGCTAAGACAATACTCTGCTTCATCATACTTGGAATCTTTTGATTTTGATTTAGGATTCAATTCTTCTTTCATTTTTCTTATGTCGTATTTGTCAAAAGATTCCTTAGCCTTCACCTCCTCAGGTTCACTTAAATATTCATCAAAAATTATAATAACCTCCTCATTCACGGGTATTGCAATCCTTGTCAAACTTTGATACTCTTGAAATGTTAGTAGATCCTTCATACTTTGATATCTGTTATACCATTCGTTCATTTTCCCTTTCTTCCATTTCTGTAATCATCCTTAGCATCCCACAGGCTGGCAGAATTTTGGCTCCGATACAATTGAAAAGACCCCAAATCTGCTCTAGACAAAAAATGCTTATTTCTGGACTCAATGAATATGTACCACTGCTGCTTGTACCAGGACTGATATACTTATTTCCTCTAAAACTTAAACAAAGATATAGCAAGTGAATGAACAGCAACCATCTAGCATAAACTATAATGCACAAACATGAAGATGCTATGCTCTACAATGTTCAATACTGGAATTGCTTTCAACAAAGGATCCAATGTTACAGTTTATTTACAGAACACAGTTTAAAAATTGCACCTTGTGTTGGACCTGCACTTAGAATCCATAGAGGAAAACGATGTAGAAGGAAATGTCTGCATTGTAAGGCGCTTGGCATTTAATGGCTATGTCACACAACTCCCGCCTGGAAGCAAGCAGCGATATTATCCTTCTCCGCATGCATGATAGTCTTCTCCGGTGGAAGTCACACTATACTTTGAACTCACGATACAGTCCAAAAGCTCCACACTTATATGGAATCGATACTCCAACCACCTGTCAAAGGAGTCTGTCCCACCTGCAATCTTTAATTTCTGGAATACTATTGTGCTTGCCGGAAGCAACTCTTGTCACTGAAAACATGAACTATAATCCTTGGACTCAATGAAGCCAATTCAGCTCACAGGGCTTTGTGTCGCATCTACCAGGCTGTGTAATGAACCTCTGCGAAGGTATTAGGAGTTGTGTCCATGTATGCCAGACAGATACGATTCACTGTTTGATAATTACGGCGATAGTTCATTGCCCTTCTATTATACATTCCAACCTTATGACCCGAGCCAAATAATCTCCACCGCTATGAAGTTCCAAAATATGAAATTTATTCTTTAGGCAATATTTCTAATGTTCAGCTCTACAGCAATAATGAAACGAGATTCGAAACTTAGACAAATAAGCTTTATTTGGAATGGCTCTTATGCATTATCTCCACAATATTTCACAAGCCCCGTTTTTAAAATAATCATCGTAAATATTTTAAAGAGCGGTTAACAACAATATTAATTTTCAGAAACAATGCCCTTCTTTCCTTGTAACAATAATAACAAAATATCTATTGTTTCTCTGAATCAAATACTAATCATTGCAAATTTGTCTCCAATGGAGACTTTACAAATTTGGTATAGATGTAGACTTTGTCACGAATCCACTCCTTGGATGAACTAGGTTTTCGTCCAGCTCTTCTGTCAAACTCCTGAAGGTTTATGTCTCCAAAAATCTTAAGTCGTTGATTTATCAAATTCAAGCATACCTTTGCCACAACCCAAGGACCTCCTTATAAAGCCCTCTAGGAAGTATCTAGAGGATAGGTCGACTTGGAGAAATATATTTAATAAAGTGACATAATAATATTTTATTATTATTAAATTAATTAATATTAAGTCGTCATTTAAATATTTTATTTATTTCTGACAACTTAATAAAAATCAATTTAATTAATTGTCACTTTAAAAATCGAGAACATTATTAAGGTATAAGAGAGACTTTATTTCTAGAGATGACCATGATAACTTTAGAAAAAAAGAATGCTTCCAATGCAAGGAAAAAAGGGGACCTCGGCATATTTGTGAGCCAGACAAGGGTAAAGAGAAAAAGGTGCGCTACAAATGCAAAGATGAATGGAGGCACAGACACATCTGTAATCCAAAGTACCTTAAGCAAAAAAACTTGTGTTTCAAATGTAAAGAAAGATGGGAGCGAGGGCAAAAATGTGGGGAGAGAAGCCAAGCCCATAATATTGAAGCAATATCCTGTTATTTTTAGTATTTTCAGATTGAATAAAACTCAGAAAATCAGAATTAGTTTAAACTAGGTTAATTAATTTATTGTTTTCCAGACTTAAGCATAGTAAAGGAAATGAAATGCAAAAGGACAAAGCACAGTTACCCTGGGAAAACCTCCTAGGAGGAAAAAACCCAGCCAAAGGATCCTCAGATCTGATTATGATTTTGAATTCAACTGAACATTACACACTTATCTGGAGTATAGAGGTTGCAGTCACAAGGAAGAAGAGATAGAAGTCTTCACAATTAGTTTGCTAATGAAGATTATGATTTGCAGTCCTCCTCATCGGATTTTTCTTTGTGTAGCAAGGGTAGCAGCACCTTTCAAGTAGCTCACAGTCCTTCAATGGAGTTCTCTATATTTTGGAGATGGTCTGCTGCCTTTGATGAAGTTCGCTGTCTCCAATTAGAGATCTGCTGCTATCTAATGAAGTTCGCTGTCTCCTATTTAGAGATCTACTGCCATCTAGTGAAGTTCGCTGTTGCCAACTGCCTTGATATGAATTTCGCTTTCACCGAATATATTTTGCATCTACTTAAAACTGAATAATGATAATGAGAAGTATATGCTATATTTATAGGAGTCATATTACTTCTTAATCATGTCGGCCTTCTTTGCAATTGAACATTTAATTATTTTAATTCCTTTTAAGTGAATTGGATAGGGTCGGCCCTATCAAGGAGGCGAGTTGGGTTTGGATGTAGCGTGGAAGCCTTTTAGGTGTGAGCCAAGAGGTATTGGGCCTGCCCCTATATGATGGAGGCGGATTCCAATGTTGCCCAAGGCAATTGGAATCCGCCAGCCCTAATTACAAACAACATATCCAATAAAGAAACAAGAGATAAAGAAGAACGGTGGTAAGATGATGGGAAACAACTATAGGATTCCTCATTAGGTACACCACCTCATATGAAATGGCGGAAGGCTACATGAGGCCAAGAGGGATGGTATATCCGCTCTTGGGCTTAGGGTAGAGGATCTCTTGGGTACCCTATCATGCCTCCTTTTCTTAACCCTTTATGGTTGAACACCATTAATGAAATTAGATATATGAATATCATATGATTGAGATAATGTTCCTTACCCTCGTTGGAGGAAATTGAGTTAGGGAGATGAAGTTTACCCCTCCCCACCCAAACCAAGTTAGATTGTCCCAAGAGATGGATCTTTACCTAGTTGGATGTTCCTACCTCAAGTGGGCTAAGTGATGAGTTAATTACCCTAAGAGATGGATCTAATCTTGGTTGGACGTTCCTGCCTCTTGTGGGCTAAGTGATGAATTGATTACCCCAAGAGATGGATTTGGTCGTGGTTGGGCGTTCCTACCTCTTTTGGGCTAAGTGAGAAACTGATTACCCAAGAGATGGATCTAGTCCTACTTGGGCATTCCTGCCTCGTGTGGTCTAAGTGATGAATTCATTACCCCAAGAGATAGATCCGGTCCTGGTTGGACGTTATTGCCTCTTGTTATTGCCTCTTGTTGTGGCAACAAGGAACACAACTGAAGAAGCATCAAGGCTCTTAAAGAGCACATCAATTCTAGAAGTCAGGCATAAGAGATTAGATCAGCAGTCTTTAATATAGAAATCAGTCCAGATCTGAACCATATTAATCACTAGTCAATAATACTCTAGTTTTGGTGGATCTCAACTGGGATCTATCTTGGTCAACAATTTAAATTGATAAACGATATCTCTAATTCTATTTCATCCCCTATGTTACATACCACTTGTGCCCTAGTTGTTTATATGTTGTGATTACGCCATGTTATATGTGTGCCCTAGTTGTTTATGCTGTATTTGCAAGATGTTTAATCGTGCCCTAGACGTTTCATGTTTTCAATTGATTGAATGTGCCCTAGATGTTCATGTTTTAACTGAATGATGATGCCCTGGATGTTTATGCATAATTGAATGATGTTAATTGCGCTTAGAACAATGAATTAATGACTCATAATTGTTAGATTGATGCTTTGATAGTTAACATTATGACATTAAGATGTTTTACTTTTGTTAATGATATTTTGAAAATATCAGGATTATGACAAGATTTTTGAGCTAACCGGTTGAACTGGCCAAGTGTGTGCAGGCAGGAGTTCGTCGTCCTCCGAGAAGGGAGGGGAAGTATCATCAGGTCGAGAGGTAAGGAGAGGGAAAACTCATGCCATTTGGAAACCCTAACCGTGAGTCAAGTTGTCTCATGATTGACCATGTTATTTCGTCAGCCTAACGCGTCAAGTAACCCTAATTGGTCTATTTAGAGGTTTTAGGGTTTCACGACTTTAAGTCATCGATGATTTTCCAAGTTAGTTGGTTATTATTATTAATTTTATTATTATTATTATTCTTAATTATTAAATTAAAAAAATTGCATTGGCCGATTTTATTATGGTTAATTTAAATTATAGCTTAGTATATTAAAAAGGGAGGGCTTTAATATTAATCACACTTAAGCCGCTAAAGTTTACAGTGCCATTTAACAAAGGTATCGATTTTATATAAACCTATGCTTATCTCGATGTCATATTAAAAATTCTCATCGGGTAAAATATAAATGAATCCTCGGCACATATTTTATTGATATTGAGATTCATTTTTAAGGGAAATGAATAAATCATGTGTATGTAATTGATCCTTCTAGAAGAGTCGGGAAGGAAGCCATTTTGGCGTGACTCTTACCTTCGCTAAGAAGAAACGGAGGCAGGGATTTTTGTGTGACTTGTCTACCTTTCCCGTGAAGGAATCATGCATGCATTTGGCGTGAATTTTAGGGCAAAAAGAGAGGTTAATCGATATCGTGAAGCATATAGGCATTTTGTTTGGAAGGGCAATACATATTATTATTCACAGGAGTTTTGGAGGATTTTTAGCTCTGCATTTTTCTTCCTTCGGGGATTTTGGTCTGCAAAAATATTAGAGCTCTGCATTTTGTTTACTACGGTGCTCTTCATTTTATAACGTTGCAACCTTACTAGCGGCTAGGCTTGGTGAAAACTTGTTTGGCATTGCTCAATCTGTAAGGGAAGGCACAGCAACTCATTGCTCTCTATCACCAGGTCATGTGCTTCATTTCTAAAGCTGAAAGGAATAATTTACGTTCTCTGTTCTTGCCTTAGTCACCTTAAATTTGGGAAGGAAGAAACGTTCGTCTTTGTATTCTGCATTTGTCTAATGAATTGCTGCAATTCATAGAGTTTTCAAAAGGGTTAATGATAAAGAAACCCTTCCTTTCTTTTTTAGTGAACATTTGTGTTAACAAGCTGAGTTTCATATATGAAGAAATATATTTATTTGCACGAAATGATAATACACAGCCATGTTGTGTATACACAACAAGGTTGTGCATATACAGTATGACTGTGCATACTTAGAATGGCTGAGAATTGAATTTTCTAGACTAGAAATGAATACATATGTATAGTGCCTTGAAATGTATGGCCATGTTGTTTTCTTTCTTTTGACAAAAGGAACTTATATACGTTGTGTAGTATCACAGTATGGCTGTGAGTGCAATCTTGACAGATGTGAATCATAAAACTCAGGGCCTAATATTGTATGATTATGAGGAATTCTTGATAGTTAGAAATATATAAAACTCTTCGTTTATAGTAAACAACTGAGAGTAACATTTTATCAAAAGATAAATATTACATACTGAGTAAGTACAGTATGGCTGTGTACTTACAGCATGGCTGTTCTTCCACAGTATGGAAGACCTTTAGTTTTTGATGGTTGGGAGAAATAACCAACAGCAGGGTTATAACCTAAAAATGGGAGTGTAGCTGTAAGTATATGCAGAATAATACCACTCAGATTAGAGGGTTTGCATAACAAAAAGACTTCTATTATGAAGAAATTACCTTCTTAATTTGAGCTGTCTCAGAATGATCCATATCTGAAAAATATAACAGCAGTGAGGCTAATCATTCAATCTGAGATTATACTTCTCTAGCATGTGTTGGAACTAAAACACTAGCTTAGGAAGAAAAATGGATATGTGTCAAACAGCAGTGACCATAATGCGGTTAGCATTTCAATTTTTTTTTAAAAAGAACATTCCAACATTGCAATGACAGCAGAGTCATGTCATGCAGGATGTACATTCAAGAACTTAAAGAATGTATGGGCAGCTAGCGGCTCATAAGCCATTTACCTTCCTGATCTAGGGGGTTAGTTATTTCCCTAATACTTCATGCAGTAATTTATGAGAAAGATTACTCAAAAACCTCTAATTAGAATTAGTGCTGATAACAAAAATCATGTAAACTATTGTATGGCCAAGAGTCTCTATATGAGTACAAATATGGTCAACCATAAGTTAAATCTTACTTGTTTCTAGACCTATATCCTAGAACCTTAAGTTGAAGCCGAAAAGGGTGGAACTGACGTCACACTTAAGTGTGATCGCATCCATTGAAAACCTTGGCCAAGGTGGTGCTCTTACTATGAGCGTCAGTCAATTCTATAGTCCAGATACACACCCTAATCAGAGGTCATACTAGTTAGGGGTATCCTGTAGTGTATGACCGACTAGGGAACCGTGTAGGATTATACACCAAACCTCAGATGGCATGAGTTCAACTTCCCATTACCTCCCTGCGAAAGGTCGGGCCAATCCAATTAGATATGGCACAGGGGACTAGTAAGTCCGTGGTTGGGCGAAAAAGCACCCTCATGATACTTTCCCTCCTCATTGATCAATTGATAAAGTTATGACAGTTTAGAATATTGGCATCAGAAGAAATGTATTTTCTAAACCTCTCTTTTCAATTTAATAAAAATGTTTAAATTTACATTTGTATCTTCTATTCATACTTGCTTATTGCTCAGATCTTTGTTTAATTCATGTTTCAGTTAAAACCTAATTTTATTTCAGTATTTAATGTTAAAAAAAAATATAGTGTTTCTTTCGTTTCTGTTAAAAGTTGCAAGTTGTAGTTTATTTTGCTTTATTTCGTTTTAGCATGTTACACCTTGCTTGGCTTGGAATTGTGATTTTAGGGCAAAAACTAGGGCATTAACAAAAAGGGACATTACACTTCCTTATCTTTTAGAGCATATTTTTTCAGAATATCTCAGCAACAGAATGTTTGAGGCTTCATACTAATGAAAATGCACTTCCTACTCAACAAGGAAACCATTACAATGCATTCATATTGTTCATATTCAAAGTTTCAAATTCAAATACCATAATTAGAATTTAACATCGGCCTAACGCTTTAAAATGATGGCATGAACATTTTTCTCATTTGCCAAGGCCACGAAAGGTCCAGAAACCAAATTTTAATTGAGATAACTTGAAAAATGTCATAGCATTATCCTTACTCTTATGTTTGATTAAGAGTGTAAGGTATAAAAAAGATACAGCCTAGATACTATACTAGAAAGACTGGATCCACAAGATTACCAGGGCCAAATTTGGATCTAAGCAATATTCAGGGCTGTATCGAGATCATATTCGAGGTGTATTATATACCTAATGGTGTTCTGCATGCAGTTATGCATATCTGAGACAGGGTGTATTCCATATCAGAGTTGAAGATAGTTCATCTCAAGACAACAACTGTCAGTTTCTCCACCTTAGCACAAGCGGGTTGACGATGTTCGATGCCATTCTGAAGCTACTGTAGCTTTCACTTTTTCAGAGCACATTTTTCAAAATATCTCAGCATTCAGCAATAGAATGTTGAAGCTTTATATCCATGACAATGGGCTTCTTACTCAACCAGAAGATAGTTACAATGATTCATAATGTTCATATTCAAAGTTTCAAATTCAAATCCATAATTCGAATCCAACATTGGCTTAAAGCTTTAAGGTGATGGCATGAACATTTTTCTTACTTGGCAAGGCCACGCAAAGTTGAGGACCCAAACTTTACTGGAGGTAACTTTAAAAATGTTAGGGCATTGTCCTTAGTCCTACAGTTAAAACTTAAGAGTGTAATACCAGAGATATGATCCATGATGATATATTTAAAATCAAAAAACTACATTATGCTGTGTGACAACAATTGGCCCAAAAAAGGCAACTGGGCACAACTTGGAGACTCCATATGCAAACAATAATACATTTCCCAGTAATGATAACTTAAGTGCTCATCAAATATAATTTTGTGTCCAAATACCATGGAGAGTTAATGTAGCTAAACCTGTAACATACCATGCACTATTTAACCTACAGTATCCATTCAATTATGTGAAATTGAAATGAAACAAAAGCAATAGAGAGGCCGTTTATATCAAATGCATTGGCTCTTTTAACACTAAAAGGATTACAAAGGATGGAAGTATTTTGTAATCTCATTCTGTTGGTCAAGTAGTCTTGTCTAAAGACAATTGCTAACCATCCGAAGGAAGAACTTTATTAAATCTTGTAATCACATGCTAAGTTTTATTGACCAGTACCACATATAGCAATTAAAGTATCAAATTGGCAATTGTATTGTTTAGGTATTGCGGCATAAATTAATCATGTCATCAAATTGTAAATAAGATAAGACAAGACACTACCTTTTCGTGAAAGTAATTGAGGACTTGTGAAACAGAACATGATATTGACACCAATTTCATAGAAAATTGGAACAAAATAAATATTTTCTAACCTAGGTAATCAACTTTCGTATTCAAACAGTGGATCAAGTGACAATCTGATGTAATGAAATCAGGATTTCATGCAAATATATGATATTTTATTGACCCTTACCATTGCTTGTTTTCAAACTTAATTTATGATGGGTTAACTTTACATTATAGTTATTCAACATATCAGCTCAAACTCTCCATCATTTTATATCAATTTGTTTCTCTTTGTATCTTGAATACCTATCATTTGTGTAGCTTGTAACCATGTATTACATCCCAATCGCCAGAATATATTGATTTGTTGTTCAAAGACTACGTTGTAAGAGATGCATGAAGATGTGGACCAACTATATAAGATCTTTGCATCAATTAGGATGCTTTTATTTGGTTAAATATGTACAGGGTTTTACATATTATAATTTATGGGATATGAACACCCTTACCAGAAATCATCATACTAATCCTAACCAACTGTTAATCAAACATGTCCTACGCTTCTTCATATTCAGGCTTATTTCATAAGCTTAAAATAAAGAGAATTCAAATTGTTCTTTGAACGAAAAGGTTTTTCATTTGTGCTTGGCCTGCACCAGTGATTAAAATGCACAGCTGCTACAATATTGGTTGGAAGAGGGATACAACTTCAAAAGTTCAAACATGTAGGAAGATCCAAAACTCTTAAATGAAAGCTTTGAAAAGAAAAAATATCAAGATTACTATTTATAGCGGATTTTTATGCAAACTTACAATTAAGCAAAGAGAAACAAAGAATGAGAATCTCACAAAAGCTATGGACCTGAAAGGTGACGGGAGCTTTTGGGCAATGTTAATAATAAGTTGCAACAGCTTCAATAGATTCTTCAATGCAATGAAAACAAAGAAAGCTCCATTGACGGTAATAAAGAAAGCTCCATCAATACAAATTTAAGCAGCAACCCTTTACAAAATGGAATTATGCCATGAAAACAGGTGGAAAGTAGAATTTTCCCTTACAGCTTAGGGGAAGTACATTTATAAAGAGAAGATTAGTTCAAGGGAAGCAGTCCATCCAAACATGAGAAAAACAAGTAATTTGCATAACAGACAGAAAATCAGAATCAAATTAGGAGTGCATATGAAGAATAAACTGTTGCTATGATAGAAAGAACAAACATTTTTTAATAGGAATTTGATGTTTTCTCCCCAAATCATTACCAAAGTCTAGAATACAAACAGGGTATTTTCAACTTTAATGCTAATGTTACAAATAACATAGAAGAAGAACATCATTGCATAATCCTCCTAATTTCATCCTTTGTGCAGAAGATGAATTCTTGACATGTGCATAGTCATAGTTCAGGTGCAATGCAACATACAACATCAAATAGATATCAGTTTCTTGAGTTCAAAGAAGTTAAAGCTGGCAATTTTTATTGGAATCGGACAGCAGTATTTTCAATGGAAATAACATTTATAAAATCCTATGTTTTCAAAATCTAAGGAAGATTGTCCTCCACAGTTGTGACTTAATGATTCCATAGAGACTAAGACAAAGAAAGTCATAGCAACTAGCATTTAGGATGAAATAATCCATATCATGTATGCCCAAATATCCTATTGTTTAATTTATTGGTCAAAAATATTGTCATACCTTGTCACCACTCCTGTATCATCCACGTCAATCTTTTTGAAAAGCATACTCGAAAAGAATGAAGGTAGCTTGCAAATTTCCTTTGTCACAGCTTTAAAGTCTGTAGTAGAAATCTTACCATCAACAATATAAACTAGCACTGACGTCATAAAAGTAACATACAATTGAAATTATGTTTTTTTCAGACCTTCTACTCGTAAGCCATCCATGTGTCCGAAAAAAAGCTGATCAATTCTTGCCAAATATTGTTCTGCCAGTTCCTTTGGAAGTGGTGGACCATTGTGAAAGTAAAACTGTGGATAAAGCTAATAAGTCATTAAACTATAGCAAGATGCATGTTTCTTCATGAATTATATATTTGAATGCAAACTAGACTGATTTTTTTTACATACCAAATTGCATGTGCTATGATCTAATGGAATCAGAAGCTGTAAAGCAGCTAAGAAAAATTCGGAAAGTAACAACTACCGGTGGGATGACTTCTTTCACAGGTTCACTGGAAAATTTCAGAGGAGATCCAAGAGAACTAGGTCCTGCTCCATGTCGTCTCATGACTGACCGTGGGGAACCAGAAACACTTCTTGGCGAAAGTGGAGGTGCACTGCCAGATGGAAACATATTTGGCAATACAGAATTATTTGAACCTGTATTTGCATTGTAGGAACTCCCTGCAACACTCAGAGTACTGCCTGCTTTTGCTTCTTCAAGTAATGAAGTTACCTTAAGGACATAAAAAAACAGATTATATTAAAATATGACTACATAGGAACTCCCTGCAACACTCAAAGGGCTTCCTGCTTTTGCTTCTTTGATTAATGACATTACCCTTATATTAACAACATAGAAAGAGAGATTATATTAAAATAAGAAAGGCAAGGAAATCAAGTGGATGTTTAGATCATTACCAAACTAATCCTCCCAGACACAAGAGAAGCAAACTCTATATTTCCAGGCATGCTGAAGGTAACACACTAAATGGCAACAAATATTTTCCAAACATAGAATAGCATTTGGCAAGTGTGACTCCTAATACAATATTTGGATAAGATTCTATTAACTGCTGATTGCTTTGCATTATGAATTCCACACACCTTTTGAAAATAGATGTTCAAGAAGTAGCCAAAGGTTTGATTAGCTGCGGGAAGAGCAGTGGATGAGATCAAGCAAGAGTGTAAATGCACATTTATAGAATCAAGAAGATATCAGCATTAGTCCCAATACACTGACGGTCCATTTATCAGATAGCATAAAAGGTTGTCTCTGATATAATGTCAGAGACTTTTCACTACAGATCCATCTCCAATTAGATCTCACACGCACCAAGGGGTGTCTAAAACATTTTTAAGTATCGATCAACAACCATGTAGGTAGAAGAATATGGGGATTGACACCTCAAATATTTTGAATGCTTTTTGTCACATGTAAGATCCAAGTTTAAAATAGATACGCATATAATTTTTGAATTAAGAAATAGAACTAAAGATAAAATGTAGAGAAGAAAAATCTCCGCTTTCCAATTTTACAATGAAAGAAGAAACATGGGACGCGGAATAGAAAAAAGATAGATGAACAACAATGATAATCAAAGAAATAAAATTATATATAAACCTTCCAATTACAATGAAAAAGGCAACATACAACATGCAAGGAAAAGAAGACAAATGAGCAATACTGAAAGAACCCTCCCACTCTCTGTCTCATGCTGATGAAGCATGATAAACTACACTTGTGTCTGTCAACTCGTACATTCATTTTCAATTTGAACAAAAGCAAGTGAAGTAAACCATCTTAAAAAAGGCCACCGGGACTGTTCATTTTATGTAAAATTGAACATTTAGCTTAGAGAGGTAGTTACAATAGTGGTTAGAAAAAAAGAATTGGAAGGAATTGCTTATACAGATATACAGATGATCATCTATCATCTCTTTCATTCAAATTTCAAGATTATATGTTTAAACTAGTTTTCATTATGAAATTCGAAGAGAATAATTCTTGATTCCGGTTCCCATTGGCAGGCATCTCGCACCATGACATGAAGTTTCCCCAAACCAGCTGACCGCTGATGAGTAGTGTCAAAATTACTCCAGAATGTGAAACTTTTCCAAGAGACATTCTCTTTGCAAAACTATAAGGTTCGATATGATAATTATACAAGCATGAACTGAGCTTCAGTTTGGATAAATAATACAATTGTAATACAGACGTGTACATGCCAACAACAAAGTTGCTAACATTACTTGGCCTGGCCAAGAGATCGAAGAACAATTTCGTCCATTTTCTTCAAGAAGTATGCTCGAAACAGAAAGGCATAAGGAAGAACCTTGCCTGGAGCCAATTTGATTCCAAAGCATTGGGAAAGGTTTACTATTACTGTTTTCTGGAGACTATTGTGGGACAACTTATAATGGGCATGATCACCAGATTTGTTTTGACTGATATGAATGCCAATAAAAAATTTCCTTTAACCTAAGCAAGGAAGAGTTGTGATTGTGAGTGCATGAATCAAATGCTAAATAATTTTGGTGGCAATATATAGAGCAAGGAACGAATAAGAAAAAAATGGCGAAGAGAGCGTACGAGTTTGACGGTGTCGGGAAGGGAGAGCCACTGCGAAAAGAGGTGATCGATGTGAGCTTTGTATGGATTGCCCTTGAGCGCTCCACCTCCACCTACCCCTCCCGGCTGCATTATCATCATCTCCTGCAACTGCAACACATCCCAATCCACGCAGACATCCATGTTTACCAATTAACTTCGATTCAAGCAAGCCTCGATTTCCTCCTCAAATATAATTCCGCATTTGGCTAAAACAATTCCGCAGGCTGTACGCGCTCCTGATTTGTATCACTGGTCTTCTTTTACTAGGGTTAATGAAACAGTTGACCTCACGGTTAAGGCATGAATTTGTTCGGGAATGAAACACCCCACACGCTCGATTTAATTGAGTAATTAAATAGTTAGTAATTATTAGTACATGTAAATTATGTTGAGATAGAAAGTTGTAAATGATAAAATTATAGTTAGGCTATGATTTTATGGAAGAGGGTTACATAAGAGAAAAAAAAATCATGGGTGATGATGAGAAAATTTAAAAGTTTTGTGTAATTATATGGTTTAATAAATTTTATAGGATAAATCAATTATTTATATAATTATATTTTTTTATGATGTTGGTGGAAAATTTTCAATTTCATTTTTATTGTTAAAAAGTAGGGGCTATTATTTATAGGATAAGGTTCAAATTTATTTTGTAGCATTTTTTTTATCATGAACATATTTATTCATGATTTCATTTCTTGAAATTGCATGCATCAAACCATGTTTTTATAGTTGTTTGTCTTTTTATAGATTTAAATTCTATAATTTGAAGATGATTGATGATTGGATTTAAAATTTTGAAAATTGATCTACAATGTTAAGTTTGTGATAGAATTCTAGCAAAGATTAAACTAATGTTGGACTAGGTCATGCCTCTAATCTAGTCCAAGGATGCTTTTTGTCATACAATCAAGTCCATCTATTGTAAATTTATCTTCTATTTATAGACACCAAAAATTGACCTCTTCCTCATCATCATTTCTCATCATTATTTCTTTAGAAATAATTAAATAGTTTTTAATTATTTAAGTGTTTAATTAATTATCCTTTTCTTTTAGTGTTAAATAAATAATTTTATCATCCTCACTATTTAATTATTTAATTAATTTATCATTTATATACATTTACTTTATCATAATTAAATAATTATTGTAATTATTGAATTAGCTAACACTCTTCTATAGATGAATGAATTATTTGATTTATTCAATTAGTCATCTTCTCTTATTCTTCTCAAAATAAATAAAATATCTATTTTATTTATTTATCCTTATGCACCTCAAAATTAAAGAATTTTAATTATTTAATTTCATCTACAATCCAACCACTTGTCTCTTCTTCGCTTCCATTAATTCTCCACTTCCTCCCACTCCCTCTTCCATCTTTAGCCTCCACTTTCTCCTACGTGATCTTGATCATCGATCTACTCTAAGCTAAATTCAAACTAGACCATTGATCTTTCTCCTTCCATTTACATATATTCAGATATTTTCCTCTATCATTTCTTTAACCACAACATTTGAGTTTTTATTTTATCAATCCAACAACATTTCGAAGAAGACTCAAAAGCAATGGAGAAATCATGATGATTGCTTGATGGTGTACATTTGTTTGATGTCTTTCTAATTTCTTGCACTTGTTTTACATTCTTCCTTGGTAGGCTGGAAAATTGGCATAGATTCAATGGTTTTGTGGTTACCTTAGGATTATCTATGCATTCTAGATTTCTAGTCATACATTTTGGCATGCCCAATAGGACCCACATTCCACAAATCTATTTTTTACGAGTTTTAAGTGTTTTTGCAATTCTAGGTCTCGAATCAATGCATTTGTTCCACATATCAATGCTATTGAAGCATCTTTTGATGCATTTTCTCATTCTATTAGTGATTTTGTTATATTTTTGTTGGTAAACAGATTTGTCACTGTGAATTCTCCTTCAAAATTGACCCTATTCGCCCGAAGAGTGGTGACAACCGTTCCAACAGTTGGAGAGATTGCAATCTTCCTCTGTGTTTGAGAGGGGTAGCTCCCTCGTATGATGGGGGTTTTTGGGGATTTTGTGTACTTTTTACATGAAAGTACAAAAAGGAGACAAAACTAAAGAAAGAAGGTGAGTAAAAGAAACCCCAATGGCAGACATGCAAACACCAAATAGGATTTCACAAATGATGATAGATACAAAGGGGGTTTAAGCACAAACAAGTTTTAACTTGCAATAATGATGAAAGAAGGGTGACATATCTCAACATACGAAGAAATGGGTAACTCTAGCACATCCAAACCAAGATACCAAAGCTTGATTGTGTTACATTACACATGAAGTATAAGCATTCCAATAGATGACAAATGATTTGCACTGAGACAAAAGATATCACCAATTTGACACATGAAAAATCAGTAATAATAACTCAAGAAGCACATCTAGAACATACAAGCTAAATGCATCCTTTATTATTTCCATGAAATTATACAATCTCAAGAACTCTTCTATGCAAAGGGTAAACACAAAAGTCATCAAACTATTTCTCTAATAACTTTTCCATAGGAAGAGTCCTCCCTTTACAAATTAAATAGCCTTGTATTTATAGGTTGGAGAAAAAAACTACCTCATAACTACTTTGCCTAACTTCTTTTCCTAACTACTTAGAATAACTTCCTAAATAGCCACTTAGGATAACCAACTTTTGGTAACCATTTAGGATAACTACCTGAAGTACCAACTTAGGACAACTACCCAAGTAATGACTTCTAATAACTACCTTTTCGAAACAAGATAGGATAACTAAATTTTACAAAAGCTAAACTTGAATTCTAACTTGAGGTTACATGAGTGACATAAGTCACTTTTACAAAAAGATAGTTTGAAGAACATAACATCATAAAGAGAATATGGCATTGGATTTGTTGAAGTAGCAATGTATCTTCCTGCATTCATGAACATTCTGGTCTTTACGGAACACTATGTGAGCCACATCTTTCTTGAGATTTGTATTAGTATTCCAAATGACACCAATATTCCTCGTTGTTGTGATGACCATAAGGTCTCCATGGTATTCTCAAAATCGGTGCATTGAGGCCTCTTCTCAATGATACAATTGATTATGTCCATGAATGAATATAACCTTATTTCGCTCATATTCATATCGTACAATTTCCATGCATAATGCAGCATTACCACCTAAAGACCATGATCACAACATTCATTAGATCACATTCTTTATGGAATTTAGTCAAACACTTTACGTATAACTATGTCTTTGCTTCACATTCCGCATACCATGTGCCAGGCCGATTTTAAAAAACAAAGGTTGCGACAATTTAACTATTCAAATAACAAAGTGGTGTTTGAAATAATGAACCCATATTCATATATGATTTACATGCACCGAGAAAGCATGCCCACACAACCGCCACACCTCTAACTTGCCTTATTGTATTTGCTTATAAGTTTCTAAAGCCTTCTCAACAAATCCATTCTTTGTATATGATGTGATGAGGCGACATTTCTTTGATACATCATGTCTAACATTTCACATGCCTCGGCTATGCTTCCACATTTTGCATGCATTTCCACTAAGGCAGTTGGAACTACAAGTTCTAATGATAGTTGAACACCATTTTGTTTTGGTTCATGCCCACGTACTATTTACAGAGCTTCCACGTCAATGTTGGCAAAGGTAATGGAACTTGGCTTTACTCTTGACAATTGCATTTTTTCAGAAAGCTTCAAATTTGCATATCTTGGAATCATCACATTCGATGAAACGTGATATCTTTGAAGGCAATTTATCAATAGATCTCTTGCTATGCAAATTCTTTCACAGTTTCCAGGCATGTCAGCCAAAGCATTTCAAACTATGATATCAAATGAACTTCCTCTATCCTTTATGCATCGGTGGGTGTCCATACATTGTTTCCAACGCTTCATTTTGCGTAGGCAGAGAAGATACATCCAAGGTTGTATAAATCATCTTTACACCTGCCATTTTATAATCGCTTGAAAGTTTCTAAATCTTTTTTAACACATCACTTTATTCACAACCTGCAATCATTTCATTTCCTTCTTTGCGATGACGTCTCTTTGAGCATTTGGTGCGTGTTAATAGATGTTTATAAATTGTTCCAACTCTTTCATTTAGGCACAGGGGTGATGATGTTGGATATCATCGTGGAAGCGTCTCTTGCATTCACTTTAGGTTTCTAAGCCTTTTCACCAAATCCATTTGCTGCATATCATGTTGGCCGAAGCATTTCCAACAATATTATCGCACAAAATCCGTTGTACCGTTATGCTTTGATGGGTGTTGATAGGCTATTCCAAAGCTCTTTTTTTTGGCTAGAGAGGGAAGGATACTGGCAAAGGTTGCACGAAATTTGGCTTCGAACCTACCAATTGTATTTTCTTGAAAACTTTCTAAAAACATTGTTACAAATCTTGCACCCAATGTTCGATAAAGTAGTTATTTGCGAGTAGTTATAATAACTACCTCCCTCTTAGTCTTTGAGTACAAACCAAAACTCCCTTCAGAATTTTGTGCAAGATGGCCAACTTTTGTTTGTTGTCAACGTTGTCGATAACATTAAGGTTTGAATATATCGGGATTTTTAAAAAATTGAGCAACTCAGTGACAATAAATCATTGTTTTTGTATAGCCACCCAACTTGCCAATGCTTTTACATTGTCATCTCCATCGGTAATTTGTGAAAGCGCTTCAAGTTGCCGATATTTGAATAAATAATGAACCCAAGTTCATCTTTACTCCATTCGTGATTTGCAAAAGTGTCATAACTTACCAAAAAGGTTTCATTTATCTTCAACCGGTTTGCATGCAGGTTAACAAAGTTTTGGTGATTTGTTGAAATTGAGAAATTTACTTTTATCCCTCTCTATTGGCCTCTGAAAAACTTTTGTTAACTTCAAACTTCTCCATCAACTTTTCCATAGCGATATGGAACCCCGTCAGTGACATAAGAATGTTTAGCGACTTGACAAAAAGGCCAATAAAATCAACTTTATTTTTATCATGGTCTTTTGAGAAATTTGCTAAGTGGTCATTGTGTCTCAATAAATCCTATCTCTTATCAACTTTCACCTGATAAACATAAGGTCATTTTACACCATCCTTTGTGGATTTTTGAAGATAATGTTTCATGTGATTTTTCTAAATTTGCAACATTTTTCTCTAAGGTCTTGGTTATGACAACTTATGATTTTGCTTCAAAATGGAAAAGAGCTTGGCATTTGATGATGATCAAAGATTTTGACTAGGAGGTTCACCATACAAGGCATTCAGCACAAATTTTTTTAAAATTTTCAAGTTTAAAAAGAGGGCCAACAATTTTCATGTGCTTTTATTTGGTCTTTCTAATTTTGTGCATTCACTACTAACGTCTAAGCAAATATTTTACTTCACCGCATCTGTTGAGATTGTCAACACATATTTCGCTTCTTGTTGCGCATTTGGTCTATGTAGGTGTGCATCTATAAGTTATAATTGTGCTTTTGTTATTTGTTTCAACGATTTTGTTCATTATATTTGCCTTTTTGTTCCAAAATGTTTATTCTATTTTGTTTCATTTTTTGCTGATCGGTTCTCTATTTTTTGCCATTAACAAGATTTGTGCAGTCTGCCCTTCTCTTTTGAAAGACAAAATTTGAAACTACTAACATATTTTATGTAGGAAGCGATTGCTAGGAAAAGACAAAATTTCAACTATTGATAATTGTGTTGCAAGATGTTATTTTGTTTGTGGGTTTCAAATTAGATAGTACTTTTATTTATTAATGAAATGAATCATGTCTTATGTATTTGGTGAGATTGCACATTTTGTTTCTTTCAAAAGTGTGTGTGTATATCCTCTCCCCTCGAGTGCTTGTACAAAATTGGGTGTAAGAAAACACATACATTTTCCCTTTTTATTTTTCAGGAGACTTGCTTAGAGATTTCACCATACCAAGATTCTACCATAGCCACATTCCTAGTGGGGTATATAAAGAGGGGAGAGTGAAATGTGTGCCTCAAAGAGTACCCAACATCATTCGACACCAATTCACAAGACCCTTAGTCTATTGAGACTAGTTGGTGAGGAGAGTGGAAGAGCCCCCAATCTTAGGCTATTACATACAGGCTCACTGTTCATGATAGTCCCCCACTAAAAACCTTTTTTTTTAGAAGACTTTAATGCCATTAGTCATTACTCCAAGCGGTGTCTTTTAGAGAGGGAAAGTGCTATCATATGTGTCTTAATACACTAAGCTAGGGTTTACCTTAGGCAAGGCTAGTCCTCCAAGGTAAGAGGCGTTTGGTGGTATAAGGCCATAAATTCTCTATCTATCCTTTTGCATAGTAAAGGGCACTAAGGGGATGGACTTTTCCATTCCCAATGGAGTGGATTCAAATGTCAACCTTGTGAGTCCATGGAGAGTAACACACCCACCTAAATAGTTGGGTTGTGTTTGTCTTAAGAGTGTTTTCTCTTGTATTAAATTAGTGAAACCAATGGCCTTAATACCCTAAAATTTCATTCAATCATTGTGTCTTCTCTATTTCCTGGGTGTTTTCTTCCCAAAAATCCAATAAACCAGTCAAACATCTTAAAAACTAATCAAAATCTATCCAAAATCATGATTGTATAATGGTGAAAAATTAGGATTTCACCTTAGAATGTAGTAAGACCATTAATTTTCACTTAATTACCATCACATTAGGGAAAGATGGAATTTGATAGATCTAGCCTTGATAGATCTAGATTCTGATTAGATTCCTAGTTTCTTAAATAGAGTTTTTCTTTCCCTGTGAATTAAATTAAATTAATTAAAGATCTTGAAATTAGGGTAAATGTGTGTATATTGAAGCTCAATTATACATAAACGGTGAGTTACATTCGTTAAATGGAGCTACAAACTTGGATCTAAGTAGTAGATGAAGGTTTGAATCTATTCCAAAAAGTTCGGCCAGAATTATCGAGACCGTGGTGGTGGTCACCTTGGTCCTTTAAACTTCTCGTCGTCCAAAAGGGAACATGTTCATCTTTGTGAATCTCGTTGATCCTTTGAAATGTAGCTTTGTACATATTCTTTCACATAGTAGAAAGAGGAAAATTGTTGGGAATAGGGGTTTGCCTTAGGTCAAACCCTGGTTTTGGAATTAACCATGAAATAGAATTGAAATGTAAATGAAGTTTTGTAATGAAATACTTTCCTTTTGAGGGAAAGGCTGAAAATATCTAAAACACTAATGATATACCTTTTAATGGAGTTTTGTTTTCCTTCACAAGGAATTAGGGTTTCATGTAGATAGCCTTCATAAAACATAGAGCATGAATGTCGTCTCCAATGCTTGAATTTTGACTTTACTTCTGCTCCAATGCTTGAAATAAGACTGATTGCTTGCTCACTTGACTTCTCTAGTGTGTAGGATATCTTGAATTCATTTGTTAGGTTTAAAATGAGAGGGGTAGACCTCCTTTTATACATGCTATTTGAAAATTAAATTGAATTTCCAACACAGGCCGACATAGGATCTAGGTTCCCACTCAAACTGAGTGACTATTATGAGGCCCCAAAATGGGCCCTTTTTGAGAGGACCATGGTGTTGGGTGCCCTGGTCTCGGACATCAGGGTCCCAAGATTAAGGGGAGGAAAGTGCAAATAGTGAAATAAATTGAGTTTGGCGACTGGTGTGAGCAAAATCAGAGCTTCAATCAAGCCTTAGAGGACAAACGCCAAAGTGAGGCCTAAGCGAGGACAAAATTGTAGGCAAGTATAATTTAGGATGCTACATTTAGCCCCCACTTTAGTGAGAGTATGATACTAAGCATACTCATGGTAAAGTACAAAGGTTTGTATTGAAAAATTTCATAAAGATATCAAATAGACAAGACACACTAAGCCCTAAAGGGACTTTAGGATCTTACTACTTCAATATCAAGATAAAAGGGACATCATAAGAGAGAGGAAAGAGAGAGAATCATGACTGCTAGCCTAGCAAAGTTTGCTTATTGTGAGTCATGAAAAAGAAAAATACCAAATTACAAAGCAAAAGGTTATGTTTGCAATATAACTCGAGTATCGAAACACGTGATAGTATATGCATAAAGTGAAATATTGAGCGAATTGTATGCGCCCATGTTAAAGTGATTGCATACACCTTATAGGGAGCAATTAATTTAAGATAGAATGCTTCCAAAAGACAAGCATGTTACCACAATGAGATGCCCCCAAAAAAGGATGATGGTCATAAAACATAAAAAACACATAGGAATCCACTAACTTTAGGATCAATATGCTCTTATGATAAATAATGTATATCATGAATATTTGCATTGAATTGACCTCATCCCCCAAAGGTAGTGGAACCACAAGCATGATGGAAGAAGGGAACATGTATCTTTTGAGTCAACATGGAAGAGACCAAAAGAGATCTCAATGCTTTGCATTGTTCCCAAGTAGACAACACAAGGGACAACAAATAGAAGAATGTCACAATAGATTCAGTCTCTTTATTACCTTGCACCAATGGAGTGACAAAGTTCATCCAAAGAGAACCTAACTGTTGGTGTAAATAAACATTCATTTTGGATATTATTACACTTTACTTAAGTTAACTTAGGATAATGCATCTCTTCGTAGTTTGGATTTGAGACACTTAGGGAAGTGTGCACATAGGGATAGAGCTTGTAGAAGAAATTCCACCTTTTGTGGTCTTATTTTGCTGTTACACTCCACATTCGGTGGGTCATCCACCTCTTGTGGAATATTATATTATTTCTCCTACCTACCCCTAGTATTTCTTACCTACCCTTGTTTCTCATTGAGCCACATGTCATAATTGTGTGCTCGTACATCCATATGGCCTTGCCTATATAAGCAGGCCTATATTCATTGTATTGGTTAATCCAGTTGATCATTTTGCATATTGATGAGAATACAGTTTGTTCTTATCATTCTATTGTCTCTCTTTTTATGCTTTTCATTGTGCCCTTGATCTTGGCAAAATCCTACATGGTATCAGAGCCATTGGGGCTTCATTGATTAGTTATTTTGAGACATTTTGGAGGCTTCTATTTTTGGATTTGGGGATCTTCATTTTTTGGGGGCGTCATACAGTGATTTGGACATCACCGTTGAATCCGGGAGGCCGTTTCCATGAATTTCGACTATAAAGTCGACCTATTTTGGTGAGAAATTTTTTTCCCCCATTTTGGCTATTATCGTACAGATTTCATAATTTTTTTATTATTTTTTGAAAAAAAAAAAAATTCGAAAAAAAAAAAAGTGATCAAAAAAATCAAATTTTTTTTTTTTGGTTGTTTTGGGGGTCCGCAGACCCCCTCGTACTCTGTAATACCCTGCGTTGCAAGGCTGTACCTTTGTTGTAGGTGCTGTCGGAGCCGCCGCCGCATACCTGCTCCCGCCGCCGCCTCGCTCCGCACGCCGCCTCGGCCCCTGGCCTCACTCTCCGGCTCCACCAGCTCCCGCCTCCGGCGACGCCGGCCGCCGCCCACACTCTCCAGCAGCTCCCTCCACCTTCGGCGACCTCGGCTCTCGGCCCGCCGGAATATCCTTCTCTAGCGACGCCTTCTCTCCACCGGCGACTCTAAACAGGTGGAACTGCGCCCGCCACGTGGCAGGCAGCCACTGGCCCGTGGTCAACAGCGTACACCCAGTCACAAAGCCACGTCATCCATCCGTACGCACAGTTAGCTGCACAGTCACCGCACCCAATCATTAGTCCGTACGGTACGGACGCCCAGTCAGCAGGGAGGCAAAGTTTACGCGACGGTCATACAACCGTCAAATTTAAGCCAGTAAATTTCTGACGTCAGCGCTACATCATCAGACTTTTGAAATTTTTTGACCCCCTCTCCATTGAGCTTTTCAGTTTTGCAGTCCAACTTTGAAAGGCCATATCTTGCTCATTTTTGCTCCTTTTTTGGTGCAATTTTTTTTGAAATGGGCTAAAATTTCATGATCTTCGCAGTGGTGTGGTTATTTTCTGATTTTGGTGCACATGTTTTTCAGAATTTTTGGATTCTCTCAGTTGTACCTGTCCAATCCTCAATTCTGCAACTTCAAAGGCCTCGTTTGAGCTCATACGACCTCCTTTTCAGGTGCCGTTTTTTTTTAAAGTGCATGTTTTTTCATCTACTTTCATAATCTATGATCAGATTTCAGAGATTTTGAGTGGGAATTGTACTTTCAGATATTGGTCTTATTTGGCCTATTAGGTGCTTGTAATGTGCTTGGATCTTAGTTTAGATCTCTTGCATTATTAGTTTGAGTCTCTTTTGACCTTATTGAGGTGGTTGTAAAATTGTAATCAGAAGTCCACTTTGCCATCTTTTGCAAGTGGCCCATTGTATACGCACTAATTATAAAGTGTCAAATCATCACTTTTGGGGGGGTTCTTTGATTGAGTGAATTTGGGGGGGTGTCTTGTGTGATTGTGTCTCTCTTTGTGCTCTTTCATTTTTGTTGCAATGAGTCCTCATAAATTTCCACCTTTAACTCCACATAATTATGCATCATGGAAAATTAAAGTATGGAGTAAATTAATGGAAAAAGGTCTCACGCATTACATAGATGGAACAATAGTAGCACCACCTAATCCTAAGGCTGATCCTAATGCTCAGTTAGAATGGCTCACAAAGAATTGCATGGCTCTTGGAACTTTGTGCAAGTATGTATCAGATGACCTCATTTTTCACATTGAGAAGTGTACAACAATCAAGGAGGCTTGGGATATATTTCAGAAATTGTATGGTCAAGTTGATGAAATCAGAGGCTACAAAATTGACAATGAGCTCACCAACTTGGATCCCAAGAGTTTTGATACAATCCAAGATTATGTCACCAAAGCAAATGAGCTAAGAGCAAAGCTTAAGGATTGTGGAATTGACAAAAAGGATGCTCAGTTGATATTCAACTTGTTGGACAAGCTTGCACCAGAATATACAGCATTTGTGTCTAGCTTCCAAACTCATCGTTTGATAGTGGGGAGTTCCTATGTTATGCCTTCATTTGATGCTTTCACAGAAATGTTAATATTGGAACAATCTAAGTTGTTGAACATGGGACTTCTCAAGTCTTCAAAGTCCAAGGCTTTCGTGGCAAATCAAGGGAATCAAGGAAGTCAAGGCAAAGATTCCAACAAGAAGAAGAAGCACTCTAAGTCTAAGCCACACCAGGAAAAAGGACAATCACCCTCTCCATCACAAGGCGATTTTTCATCCTCTTCCAAGAAGGGGACACCACTTAAGAAGGATAAACCAACTTGTGCATATTGTAAGAAGTATGGTCATGATGAGCATCGATGCCACGCAAAGCAAGTTGATGAGTTAACTAATCTTCTTAAGAAAAACAACATCAACTTGCCATCCGCCTACACAAAGAAGGATTCATCTCCTTCCTCTTCCTCACAATCTAAGGGAAAAGGGCAAGCATTTGTGGCTACAACAGGTTCTTCACAGCAATGGATACTTGACTCGGGTGCCTCATATCACATGGGTTCTACAAAGGAGCAGTTTTCTTCATTGGAGCCATCTAAGGCACCTCACATTTACATAGGTGATGGTACACAAGTAGAGGTTGAAGGGAAAGGTTCAGTTGACATGGATGATGGAACATTTGAGAATGTTCTCTATGTTCCTAACTTGTCTACCAACCTTCTCTCCATCTACCAAATCACTCACTATGGGAATGGGAAAAAGGTTGAGTTTACACCAGATTCAATTGTGGTAAAGGAACTTATTGATGATGCCTTGGTAGCAGTGGGACAAGTCAATGACAACTCAAGGCTTTATTCTTTCTCTCACTTTGTGCCAAGTTCACCTTCTAGGGCCTTGCTTACTCATTCAAATTCAGAAAGTAAGCTATGGCATGAGCGGTTTGGTCACCTCAACTACAGCTATCTTCAGCAACTAAGCACTAAAGACATGGTCACAGGTCTACCTCGAATCAGTTTTTCAGAGGGTGTATGTTTAGGTTGTTCCATGGGCAAGCATCCTGAAGAGAAGTTTGATAAAGGGAAAGCTTGGAGAGCTTTGGAAGTTCTTCAACTTGTTCACAGCGATGTAGCAGGTCCATTTCCAGCACCTTCATTTAGTAAGGCCCGCTATGTCCTCACCTTCATTGATGACTACTCCCGCTTCACTTGGGTCCACTTTCTTATTCATAAGAGTGAAGTATTTGACAGATTTCAGGACTTCAAGACTCGTGTGGAGAAGCAATCAGGGAAAGTGGTCAAGATTCTTCGCACAGATAATGGAAGGGAATATGTGAACAAAAGACTTGAGGATTTTTGTACATTAGAGGGGATTGATCTTCAACATTCTGTAGCATACACTCCACAGCAGAACAGTGTTGTAGAATGCAAGAATAGAACTCTCAAAGAAATGGCTAGCTGTATGATACATGCACGGTCTCTTGATCCCACCTTTTGGGCAGAGGCTATCAGTTGTGCCACACACATCTGGAATCGGGTTCCTCACAAAGCTTTGCAAGGTATTAATCCTTTTGAAGCTTGGGCTGGTAGGAAACCGATTGTGAGACATTTCAGAGTCTTTGGGTGTCCAGCATGGGCTCGCATACCTCCGCAGAAGCGCAAGGCATTGGAACCACAGAGTCGACCTTGCATATTTGTTGGATATCCTGAGGGTGTTAAGGCATACAGATTGATGGATCTAGAGACACATGAGGTGTTCATTGAGAGGAGTGTTCACTTTGAGGAAAGCTCTCCTAGCTTAGCCTCTCTACCTCCTCCACCTTCCTCCATTGTGGATAGTGATGTTAGTGATTCAGATGATGAGACTCCTACAACTCTGACTCACAGGGTTACACCTCCGCAAGGTCCACTTGCAGTTGAGGAGCCTCGTTCTCCACCTCCACCTAGACCTCGTTGGGCTCGATAGACACTTGAGTCCATGGGTTCTCTTGTTGGGGATCCTTCAGATACACAGAGAACTCGATCACAACATTAGGATCTTCCACATGCATTCATTTCTACCGCTTCCGATCCACAGACATTTAGGGAAGCATCAGGGATTCCTGAGTGGGACCAAGCTATGGAGGAAGAGTATAGTTCTTTGATGAGGAACAACACATGGGATTTGGTCCATCTCCCTAAGGGGAGAAAGATGGTTCGATGTAAGTGGATCTATCAAACCAAGTTTGCAGCGGATGGTAGTGTGGATAAGTATAAGGCTCGGCTTGTTGCGAAAGGTTTCTCTCAGGTTGCAGGTGTTGACTATACTGAGACCTTTGCACCCATAGCCAAGATGAACTCCATTCGTTTGACACTTGCTATTGCTGCAACTCATGGTTGGGTTGTACATCAGATGGATGTGAAGAGTGCTTTTCTTCATGGTGATCTTGATGAGGAGCTTTATATGGAGCAGCCACAGGGTTTCATCCAGGATACTTCCTTGGTTTGCAGACTAAGGAAATCTCTCTATGGCCTTAAGCAGGCCCCCAGGGCTTGGTACGCCAAGATGGATTCCTTTTTTCTCTCCGCAGGGTTCACCAGGTGTCATTCCGATCCGAATTTCTACATTTTGCGACATGATGACTCTCACTTGATACTTGTGCTCTATGTTGATGATTTGATCATTACAAGGAGTACCACATCCATCATTAGCAGGGTCAAATCTGCTTTGCATGACGGATTTGCTATGACTGACTTGGGTCTTTTGCACTACTTTCTCGGGATAGAGATTTCACAGTTACCTTCCGGGATTACACTATCGCAGCCCAAGTATGCTCTTGATCTACTTGCATGCTTTCATATGGCTGATTGTAAGCCTGCCCCAACTCCCTTTCTTTCAGGAGTCAAGCTTGAGGCTCACTGTTCTTCTCCACCAGTTGATGCCACTTTGTATCATCAGCTTGTGGGTAATCTCATCTACTTGACCTATACACGCCCTGATATTTCATTTGCAGTTGGCATGGTTTCCCGCTTCATGCAGGAACCACATGAGCTTCATTAGAAAGCCACCAAATGCATCCTTCATTACATCCAGGGTACACATCACTATGGGATTCACTATGCAGCAGGCACAAGACTTCGCTTGGTTGGTTACACAGACTCCGATTGGGCTGGCGATCTTGATGATCGTAAGTCTACTTTTGGTTATAGTTTTCACCTTGGTTCGGGCCCCATTTGTTGGCAGAGCAAGAAGCAACATGCTATTGCTCTCTCTTCGACTAAGGCTGAGTATCGAGGTGTTGTTAACGCAGCGACTGAGACCATTTGGCTCCAGCAGATTCTCACAGAGTTTGGATTCACCACTCCACGGTTGACAGTTCTACATTGCGACAATCAGAGTGCTATTGCAATCTCGAAGAACCCGGTCCAGCACCAGCGGACCAAACACATCGAGATTCATATGCACTATATCTAAGAGCTCATCCAGGAGCAGGTCATTGATTTGTAGTATTGTCCTACAGCAGAGTAGGTTGCTAACATATTCACCAAACCTTTCACCAAGAGTAAGTTCCAGCAATTGCGAGCTCTCTCGGGGGTGCGGGATGTGTCATTAGGGGGGGTCAGTTGACTTCTCCTTCCTCTCTTATGGGGGGGACTTTTTCCTCTTTGAGGTTTTGTCCTTCTTCTTTGAGAGTCTTTTGTACATTCATCTCTCTTTTGGGGGGGAGTTTTTTCCCACTGGGTTTTCTCCCTTTCTCCATTTGTGAGAGATTGCATTGCATTGTTTTGCTTGTATTTGCATATTGTACATGGGCACCTATCATGGCCTAGTAGTCGGGACCCATTTTGCATCGTTGACTTGAGTCTTCATTCCCCTAAGTTGCACTTAAGGGGGGGTGTTGGTGTAAATAAATATTCATTTTGGATATTATTACACTTTACTTAAGTTAACTTAGGATAATGCATCTCTTCGTAGTTTGGATTTGAGACACTTAGGGAAGTGTGCACATAGGGATAGAGCTTGTAGGAGAAATTCCACCTTTTGTGGTCTTATTTTGCTATTACACTCCACATTCGATGGGTCATCCACCTCTTGTGGAATATTATATTATTTCTCCTACCTACCCCTAGTATTTCTTACCTACCCTTGTTTCTCATTGAGCCACATGTCATAATTGTGTGCTCGTACATCCATATGGCCTTGCCTATATAAGCAGGCCTATATTCATTGTATTGGTTAATCCACTTGATCATTTTGCATATTGATGAGAATATAATTTGTTCTTATCATTCTATTGTCTCTCTTTTTATGGTTTTCATTGTGCCCTTGATCTTGGCAAAATCCTACACTAACATAACAGAAAAACACATCACAGGGGAAACACATTACAAACAAGCAAGAGAGGAGAGAATATATGGCACGAATGAAGCTAATCAAGCAAATCACCCACCTTTGAATCTTGTTGAACATTGTTTTGGGAATGTATCTACAAGATGCAAGAGGATCAACTTAGAGCACGATAGATGGAGCTATTGCAAGTTCCAACACAAGGACCATACTCTAATGACGAGTCACTTTGTCTATCACCGAGAGATAGGATTAATGCTTTTGAAAATTATTTAGATAAATCATTGTCAAATCAACAAGCTCATTAGAATCATTAGAATCAACATTGTTATCAAGAACAACATCATCATCCATTTCTTCATCGAGATTAATAAAAATAGGATCTCTAATACGAATAGAACATGAACCATCACCTTTTTTAAGCATTTTTAATCTTGGTATTTTAGGTTGAACTTCCTCCCTAGGGTTAGGCGAAGGCTGGACAAATGGGACTAGGTCAATATTTTTTGTGTTCGAGGAGGAAATGGGTTGAGAAGCAAGTTCGTGGGCCTTAGCACAATGTCTCTGTCGGTGTTCTCTCACACAACAGTTTCTCATAGCTTTAGCCAAGGGTTGTGAAGGTTTAGGGTCAATAGACATAGGCTTATTCCCTTCCTTTAAAGGAGGAGGAATGGGAGAAGGTCTACTAGGTTGAAAAATAAAGAATGTCAAGCATTTTCCTTTGTAATATGTAGGAGGCGGGACTGCGGCATATATAGGAGGAATAGAAGGTCTAGGGAGGATATCAGGTCCATCATAAGGAGGAGGAATAAGTCTAAGGCCTCTAGGCTTACTCAAAGATAAAATCATCTCATTCTTCCACTTTTGATAAGATAGAAAAAGAAGATCACTTCGAGGCTTAAGAGGCTCAAATTGTTTCAGCCAAAAGTAATCAAGGGTAACATTTCCATGCCTCACTGTGGGTTGATACATACTATGATTAATTGTTATGATAGTACCATTATGAGGGAATTTTATACATTTATGAATAGTAGAAGGGATTGCTTCCATGGAAGAGAGCCAAGGATGTCCCAACTTCACATAAAATAGATTCGATGTAGGAATGATAGCAAAAATGACATCTAAGCACTTAGTACCAACCTCAACAAGAAGAGTAATGGAACCAATAGTAGAGAAAGAGAAACCACCATACACCTTGACCACTACATCAGATTTATCATATGTCACTTGATGCAATTGTCAAGTATAGAGATATTCTCCAATGATCACATTCACCATACATGTTGGATCAATGAGCACTCCTCATGAGAGTTTGTCTTTGATCTTTGTAGTGATATAGAGTGAGCTATCAAGTGCAACAATAGTCTCACTAGGATCAAAGGTAATACATAGGTCTTTAGGAGGTTTAGGTTTGTCAACAAGATTCACAACATTATTGGATTCAACACCAAGATCGATGGTAGAAAAATCAGGAGGCTCTTACTCAACCACATTAGTAGAATGGGAAGGCAGAGGATTAGTAAAGATTTGGAGGTTTTGATTGGGAGGAGCTACAAATTTGTTTCCTTTGTCATTCACACTAGCTACAAATATGGCATTGTTATCAATAAAGTCTTGAATCCTACTCCTTAAAGTATAACATTTCTCAATATCATGACCGGGTTGATGATGAAATTGGAAAAAGGATTTGGGATTATGATAAGGTAGCAAAGGTTTGGACCTATATCAATTGGCTTAATGGGAGGAAGTTTCAACACATTTTTATTTATCAATTGTGCCATTATGCTATGCAAAGATTCATATTGAGGAGTAAATTCTTTTATAAAGTATTTGGATAAAGGGGCCACACCTGATGTCGTGGTTGCCACTTGAGTATTGATGTTGTCTTTGGTCTTGATGTATCCCTTATTCAATTTAAACTTCACAAAAGATTGTTGAGAACTCTTGTTCTTATCAACTAGAGCCGTTGAAGGAGATGATTCTAATTAACTTACTTGAAGTTGATAATTATGAAGCACTATGCACAACTATGTAAAGGAAGTAAACTCAAAAAAGAGAAGCTTATCCCTAATGTCTTTTTTGTAAATTAGCAATAAAAATTCTTTGAACATCATGATCAGAAATATAATAAGCAATTTGAGAATACAAATATTTATATCTACAAATAAAATCAATCACTTTTTATTTAACGCCTTGCTTACAATGAATCAAATCAGTGAAAGTGATATGAGGACCAATATTATTGTGAAATTGTTGAATGAAAGCATTAGCTAATTGTTGAAATAATGTAATAGAATAAGGAGGCAAAGAACAATACCATTGCAAAGCTTTATCCCTAAATGTTCGAGTAAACAATTTAGCCATAATACTTTTATCATGAGTAAAGTCACTACACAAAGTTTGAAATGTTTTCACATGAGTCAAGGGATCACTTTTTTCATTGTAAAGCTCCAATTGAGGGACTTCCATATGTTTAAGAGAGACAACATGAACAATTTATCATCGGATAATGGGATTGCAACATCAAATGTGGGCACATTAAGCTTGGATTGGGTAATGGAAGCCAACTATTGTTGTAGGGGTGAAACAGTTTGAGCTAAGTTATTGATGGTTTCTTCAGTGGATGGATTGAAATTGGACATATTGGATTGTGATGCAGGACTAACATTTTTGTATGTAGATAGAGGTTGAGAGTAAGGAGGTGGAACACTATGGTTTGTAGGTATAGGAGATGATTGAGACACAAATGGAAGACTCACAAAAGGAGGTATATAATAATTTTGATTAACAAGGTTGCCCCCTTGACTAACACGTGTAGGATTAAGATTTTACGTGGAAGTAATCATGATGGAAGATGTGAATGTAGGCACACTAGGAAAGGATGTAGGCATAGGAATAGAATGATTGACTTGACTAGTGGTTTGAGTGTAACCAAGGACTTCGACACAAATTTTGATAGGCATGATATTAGTGTCAACAATATGAGCAAGTCTAGGAAATAAATCAACAACAATTTTATCATTTTGTCCCAGTCTTTTTAATCCTTCAATCAATGGGAATCACTCACTTTTTGGGTATTGTTGACTCATCCATTGTTGAAGATTTTTAAATTCATTGTCAATATTCTCCAATTGTTCAATGGAAAACCTAGTTAGTGATTCATCCACATCATGAAAATTATGAAAAGAATGGGGATAAATGACATCATTTGTTGGGTTGGAGAAACCACCAACATTCTCATGAAATAAGTTATCCAAATTAGGCTCCATATCCTTAGTAATTAAACCTTGGGAAGCCTTAATTCTACAACTTCTTCTCATGGGAATATTGTAGGTAGGACTAATGGTAACATAACTCATGCACAAAGGAGGGAAAATTGAATGCACAAATTGAAAATTACGATTAAACAATGCAAAATTTTGTAAAAGTGATTGATGAATCAATTAATTAAGCAATGTAAGTTGTGAATTTGAAAGATAAAATGCCTCTAAATTATAGCATAACATATCATAAAGATCAGATGTGAAAATAAATTTGAAAAATTATGCAACCCACAAATAAATTTTAGAGTTATAAATTAGGGTTTTTGTGAATTTAACCTCTAAATTTATGTAATTCAATTGAAAATTAGATCTATGAGTGCAAATTTTTATTTTAAATTGCATAAACAATCAAATCTGAAATAATTAATCCAAATTAAGCAACCCACAAGTTCAATTTTAGAATTATAAATTAGGGTTTGTTGGAATTTAACCTCTAAATTTATTTAATTCAAATGAAAATTAAACTTGTAAATGTAAATTTGAATCTGGAAATGCATAAACACTCAAATATGAGAATATAAATTAAAAATTAAGGTGTAAGAAGTTGGGTTTGCCAAAATGTAATAGTGAAAATTTAGGGTTTCACTGTATAATGTAGTAAGACCACTAATTTTCGCTTAATTACCATCACATTAGGGAAAGATGAATTTGATAGATCTAGCCTTGATAGATCTAGATTCTGAACAAATTCTTGGTTTCCCAAATGGATTTTTTATTTTGAATTGAATTGAATTAATTAAATATGTTGAAATTAGGGTAAATGTGTGGATGTTGAAGCAATTATGCATAAACAGTGAGCTACAGTCGTCAAAAAGAGCCACAAACCTAGATCTGAGCAGTAGATGAAGGTTCATATTTGTTCCCAAAAGTTTGACTTGAATTGTCAGGATCGTGGTGGCGGTCACCCCAGTCCTCCAAACTTTTTGCTGTCCAAAAGGGAACTTGTTCGACTTTATGAATCCTGTCGATCCTCCAAAACACAGCTCTATACTTGTTCTTGCACATAGTGAAAATGGGAAAATTGTTTCGGAATAGGGGTTTGCCTTAGGTCAAACCCTAGTTTTAGAATTAACCATGAAATAGAATTAAAATATAAATGTACTATAATGAAATACTTTCCTTTTGAGGGTCTGGCTGAAAATATCCAAAACACTAATGATATACCTTTTAATAAAGTTTTGTTTGCCTTGACAAGGAATTAGGGTTTTATGTAGATAGTCTTCATAAAACATAGCGAATGCTTGAAACAAGATCGATTTCTTTCTCGTTTGACTTAGCTAGTCTGTAGGATGATCTTGAATGCATTTGTTAGGTTTAAAATGAGAGGGGTGGACCTCCTTCTATACATTCTAGTCAAAAATTAAATTGAATTTCTGACACAGATTGACATGGGATCTAGGTGATCGCTCAAACCGAGTGACTGTTATGAGGCCCCAAAATGGGCCCATTTTTAGAGGGCCACGGTGTTGGGTGCCCTAGTCGTGGACATCAAGGTCCCAAGATTAAGGGGAGGAAAGGTGCAAATATTGAAAAAAAAAAAGAGTTTGGTGACTAGTGTGAGCAGAATCATTGCTTCAATCAAGCCTTAAAGGATGAATGCCAAAGTGAGGCCTAAGTGAGGAAAAAATTGTAGGCGAGTACAATTTAGGATACTACAGATTGTTAATAAAACTATGGATTTGTCCAAACTTGTTGCACATGTAAAATTTAGGGTCCCCTAAGTAAGCAAATCTGTTGAACACCCCTAAAAAAGTGCTCATGAATCCTGATCCTGATGAACAATTTGACCTTGTAATTATGTTTACCATCCATAAATAAGCACAGTCACCCATATTCAGCTTCCCACAATCAGATTTGATACATATTTCAAATGGCAAAATTTAGGGTGCACATGAGCTTGAGTCACACAACCATTCTAACTAGGCATTTCCAATATTTAATATCTTTGTATCTATAAGCCTTCATGTTAAACAAATTGTCCTAGTCAATTATCCTATCAACAAGGTATCCTTGTACCAACTTGCAGAATCCTAGGACACCATCTGCTATTTTTCCAAAGTCAATTTCATTTGCAATTTATTCATTTTGTTACTTGCACATTGCAAAAATCACCAAAGTAGCCTTCTGTTGAGATCAATATTTCACACCCAGATTACCCTAAAGCTAAAACAATTGATCCATACAATTTTTTGTATTACAATGAATTCCAGTGCAAGGTTTTAGAGCCCCATCAGTTTGTTTGATATTTTTTCTGAGCCTAAACCAAATGCAGTTTATGCAAATCTGAAACTTTCAAAAGGCTAAAATCAATTATGGAGCCCACTTTGGAAATTAATATTTCTCACCTCCAGACAAATTTATCGGAGCCATCAGTTGCCTTGCAATCTTTGGTTAAATGTCTACATGATTGCCAACTCTCATGACCTCATTATATGATTCGGTCAGTTTTCAGGGTTGATTCCAAATGCAAAAAATCAAATTTGGACATTTTTACAAAGGGTCAAAAATGCACAATTTGATAGTGTTTGAAATCAATTCATGATCATAAACTCGCTCCAAATTATTTATGTCACTAGTTCAAGTGGATTTATTGGTAAAATATGTCAGAACAAGATATGGAACATTGGCTTGAGAAGAATGGTTTGTTTGATAATTAGATGAGGTTGTTATTGTTACAAATTCATTAATGAAAGACATGAATAGCAAGCCATCTCTCACAAAGGTAAATATTTTGCTTTCCAGAATCTTGATAATTTAAATCAATATTATTTAGATCCAAGTTGAATAGTTCATTTTAAATGTTCACTATATGTGGGGGTAAATACGGCTCCCATGAGGGTAGAGCCCAACATATAGTTTCAAAGGGAGGCAGATGAATGTCACAGCACACAGAAGCAAGAGGTTGGTTTCAAACCTGAAGGTATATTATTTAAATTAATATGATTTAAATAACAACTTGTAATGCCCCGCTAGGAACCCCAAAGGAAAACCCACAACAAGGGTGAAACATTTTTTTTTTTAAAGTATAAACATAATAAGTGCATAACACACAACATGCATGATAACACAAGCGAAAGACTTACACCAGAATTCCTTAAGGGTTACCAATGAAGAATTAAAACCAAAAGATAATTCCACAATTAAGGTTAATCCAATAATCCATTAACTCAATGTTCACAAGAAGCCATATGCAATATCAGATTACACTATAGAAAGATTGAAAGGATACAATATAATTTCTTTTCAATAAGCATGTACACATAACATAAAGGAAACTGATAAATAACATCCCAATCTTAGGATTGTGTTGCTCTTCCAATAGATGGCTTCTCAATATACATATAAATATACAACTTAACCAATTACAAGGTTACAAAAGATCATGATATAATGACCACATAGGTCTCCAAATAACAATAACCTCCAAACCATGAGATAAGCATGAGCCACGAACCACAGAAACACCTGCGAAGCCATTCCTTGCATGAAGGTATGAACAAGAACATCTGATGGGAAGTGGCACTACCACCCGACCATGTAATTCCCAAAATGGAATCACCCCACTGTGCTAGGAGATAGTTGAGGACCCTCAAGCAAACAAAAGCATGACATGGTCGACAAAACAATATGACACCATGACAACACAAAGAGACTCCACAATAATCCAGGTGACTCAACATCATAAATACACAAGTGAACCTAAAGAGAGAGTTTCATTGCATAGCTTAAGATGGATACCATGGTACAACCTCCATAGGTCCCCGCTTACTGTCTTGGTAACCTCTCCCAAAACCTCCGGTTCCGATTAAGTCTCATGCGGACCCTACCAACCTTTCGCGAAGACAAGGTGGTCGGTTTTCCATTCCAGGCCTTCTCACTACATTATGAGCCTCAATACAAGCACTCACCTATGCGCAAGGTACAATATCTTTATTAATGTTTGAGAACTACCCACTTAATCAATTAATTAGATTATCACTTATTATCTTACTTTTGAAGGGTCATCCTGCCTACCACTTTGGGCGCAACCCCCATTTTAAAGCCACTCTCTCAAAGGACACTTAAACAAACATGGTCACTCCACGAGGACCTTATGGCAAAACAGACAACCGTAACACCACTATCCAAAAACAAGTGGTCAAAACAATTACATACTGACTCTTGGTTAACCATAAGGCAAAGACACTACATGGTTAAGACAACAAAGTCATCATATATCACTTGGTCAAAGGTACCAATCACGCCACCATAGGACGACTGAACCACAGACCAAAAATAACACAGTATTGTTGGCATTGCATTAAGATTGTTGATATTGAGAAGGTTGTTGGAGTTTGTTGATATAATTGATAAAGGATGATTATTGTCTTAATAATATTATTTTGTCATTGATGTCAAGCAATTGATTTTCTGATTCAGTATGATGTTGCCATATCTTAAAAAGTATGTTTTGATGAGTATAAAGATGTCGGTAAGTTACACAAAAAGAATATGAAAATGAAGGGGAGTAATAAGTTATTCAATGGGAAACTATTACCGAGTTAGACAGTGATGAGATTACGTTATTTTGATTGTTTTGATATCCTGTATATGTGTATTCGAAGATTGAATATGAAGGAGAAAATATTTCATGCATCAGAATGAGTAAAGGTTTGATACTGTTCTATTTTACCGAGCAAAGAGCTACTCGGTAAACACCAAGGTTATCAGTGTCAGTTAAAGAAGGAAGAAGTTACTGAGTAAAGTTTTGTATTTACCGAGTATCAACCGAGCAGTAATAGAATGCATTGGATGAATAAATACATTATTAAATGAAGGATGCCAATGAGCTGGAGATTTATAGAAGATTGGAATGTCGTGCAAGAAGTTTGTTAAGGATCAATGACAATGAAAATTCAAGAGTTAGATCTACAACATAGATTGAACGGTCATAACCAAGCACAAGTACCAAGGAAGGTATACAAGTTCCAAGGCAAGAAAAAACATTTTTCAGTTCGAAGGATTCAATGAACCTAGTCAAGTTTGAAGATCTGATGGCTAAGATTAATCATGGGAAATGTAATTAAGGAGATTAAGTGGTTAGGAATTGCTTATAAATAAGGAAAAGTTGATGAACACAGAATGCGGGCAAATAGAAGAATAGTGATACCGTTGAAGTGATTACCGAGTACAGAATATTGAAGATCAGATTGAAGAACAGATTGAGAAGCCCAGCAAGGAGGAAGATAAGTCTTACGACAAGATTATTTTGAGCACATAGAGTCTGCTTTAACATTTCAGATGTGAAGTTATAGATATATTTTATTACTGTTATTTATTTTGTTAGTGACAAGAAATCTCTTAACCGAGTGGACCTAACAGTCTTATTTGTAAATCCTCTAGCAAGGTAACATTCTGAATGAGTGTTTGAAATCCTTTGACAAGGTCACTTCTAACAAAGTGCAAGATTCTGATAAATCCGAGGGAAATTCCTTGACTGGGTCACATCTAGCAATGTGTTTATGTAATCTTTAACAGGATTGGCTTTTAACCGAGTATACTCTAGAAGAGTATATTTTCTTAGTGGGTTCGAAATCCCACAATGGTTTTTCCCTATTTAGGTTTCCACGTTAAATCTAGTGTTAAATGTGTTTTGTTGTTTCAAGTTTATCAGTTTATGAGTTTGAATGATTTACAGTCATAGTTGTGTATCAAGTAAGTTCTACCGAGGTTGAATCTGGATAGATCATTGAATTGTGAGTTTATCTGATTCACCCCCCCTCTCATCTAACTAACAATTGGTATCAGAGCTAGAACTATGAAAGAAAAGTTTAAAGGAACTTGAGGCAAGATCCGAAGATGTATAAAAGGGATGCACCAAAGTTGAACAAGTCAAGTTTCTCCACATGGCAGAATAGGATGAAGCTGCACTTATGAGGAATTGGAGAATATGCAACATATTATCTGGAGAATGATTACACTGCACCTAGCACCTACCCGATGACAATGGAAGAGATAAAGGCAAAGCAAGAACATATTCAAGCAATGATTGAAATAACATCAGCATTGACCGACTCAGAGTTTAATGATCTAGAAGGTTGTAATGATGCCAAAGCTATGTGGAATAAGCTGTTAGGGTTTCAAGCAGATCCAAAGCAAATATGAACTAACAATTATATGCAGATTTAGATACAAAAGATAAAGAAATAAAACAGGACACAGATAACGCAGAGATTTAACGTGGTTCACCCAGAATGGGTTACGTCCACCATACACAGCCGTCCAATCTTTCTTATTATCCAGCAAAAATAGTACATCAACCTTACAATGCCTTAAGCATCCCAGCCGCTTATAACATGCATTTTTAGGGCAACAAACAAAGTCGGCCTTTTTTAGGGTTTTATTACAATGTCAGTTTTCATCAACAAAAAACGGCAAAAAAAATTTTCTCGGGGGCTGCTACCCCCGAACCCCCGCTTTCTCGGGGGCTGTCGCCCCCGAACCCCTGCCTGGGGCCTGGCCCGGCCCCAGACCCCGACAAGGATATGTGCTGAGTGTACAGTACTTTGCTGATCAGTCGCCACATTTCAACAATCTCCCACTTGGAGACTGATCAGGCTCCACACCGAACAATCTCCCACTTGGAGACTGATACTACACGACACCATTGTACATGCAACATCCGCTAGATAAAACACTAGGACTTGACTGGTATAAATTCCACAATTATCAATCAAGAAGGCCAACAGAAACTGATGAAGAAATCAGCTTCTCCTGTGGAACTGCCTTTGTGAACATATCGACAGGATTCTCACTTGTGTGAATCTTCTCAAGTCGTAACTGACCCTCCTCCAAAATAGTCCGGATGAAGTGGTACCTGAGCTGAATGTGCTTTGTCCTTGAATGAAAAGCAGAGTTTTTCGCAAGATGAATGACACTCTGGCTATCAGTATACAATGGGCTATCCTCTTGTGTCTGACCCAATTCCTTCAAAAAACATTGCAACCAAATCATCTCTTTGCTGGCTTCTGTAGCAGCAACATACTCAGCTTCAGTGGTTGAAAGTGCAACAACCTTTTGCAGCCTAGAAATCCAACTGACTGTAGTTCCCCTATAGTAAAAACATACCCTGTAGTACTCCTCCGTGAATCAATATCACCCGCCAGATCAGAGTCAACAAATCCACTTAGAGCAGCATTAGATCCTTTGAAACATAATGCCTTCGTAGTAGTTCCTTTCAAATACCGAAGAATCCATTTCACAACATTCCAATGTTCCATACCCGGATTACTCATAAACCTGCTCACAACTCCCACTGCATGTGCAATATCTGGCCTTCTGCATACCATTGCATACATCAGACTGCCAACAGCTAATGAATATGGGATGTTAGACATTTTATTAACCTCTTCCTGTGCCTTTGGGCACATCTCCTTAGTCAATTTGAAATGACTAGCCAAAGGTGTACTAACTGCTTTTGCATCCCGCATGTTAAATCTTTTCAACACCTTCTTTATATACTCACTTTGGGACAAATTCAAGGTTTTATTTTTCCTGTCCCGTGTAATCCTCATACCGAGAATTTGCTTAGCTGCACCCAAATCCTTCATAGCAAATGACCTGGCTAATTTCTGTTTAAGATCATTTATATGTTGCATGTTAGACCCAGCAACAAGCATGTCATCAACATAAAGCAACAGGATAATATAACTGCCATTATCAAATCTCTTAAAATATACACAATGATCATAATGACATCTATGATAACCGTGTTCAGCCATGAAACTATCAAATTTTAAATACCATTGTCGGGGTGCTTGCTTTAGGCCATACAGACTTTTCTTCAACCTGCACACCAAGTTCTCCTTACCTTTGACCTCATATCCCTGTGGTTGCAACATGTAAATTTCCTCCTCCAAATCTCCATGGAGAAAATCCGTTTTGACATCTAATTGTTCAAGATATAAATCATCTGTAGCCACAAGACTAAGTACAGTTCTAATTGAAGTCATTTTTACAACTGGAGAAAATATTTCATCATAATCTATACCCTTTTTCTGTGCAAAACCTTTTACCACAAGTCTGGCCTTATATCGTTTCTGACCTCCTTCCTCCTCCTTCAGTCGATAAACCCATTTGTTAGGCAAGGCTCTTTTTTCTGCAGGTAAAGGAACTAAGTCCCAAGTCTTATTTTTCATCAGGGAGTCCATCTCCTCTTTCATGCCTAGCTGCCACTGTTGTTTAGCATCCACCTGCATTGCTTCTTCATATTCTTCTGGTTCACCAGAATCTGTTAATAAAATAGAATACAAAGAAGGAGAAAATCTTTCAGGGGGTCTACTTGTCCTCGTAGAACGTCTAACACTTGCAGGAGTTTGTGGGACAATCTGTTGTTGCTGAGCATCAGGTACCTGTGGCATTTCATTTTTAGGAATCTCATCCAACACCACATATTCTTGTTTGTCCAGTTCATGCTTCTTTTCCTACATCTGTTCTTTATACATAACCTTCTCATTGAATATAACATCTCTACTTCTAATTATTTTTTTACTTTCAAAATCCCATAACTGATAGCCATATTCATCTATCCCATATCCAATGAAGGTACATTTCTGAGATTTAGTATCAAGCTTGGTTCTGTTTTCTTTATCAACATGGACAAAAGCTTCGCAACCAAAAGTTTTTAGAAAAGAATAATTTACCTTTTTACCAGTCCATGACTCCTCTGGAATACCACCATCCAAAGGGGTTGAAGGTCCTCTATTTATCAAATAGACAGCAGTATGTACAGCATCTGCCCAAAAATGTAAGGGCAATCCAGCATGCAATCTCATGCTCCTCGCACGTTCCATGATGGTCCTATTCATTCTCTCTGACACACCATTTTCCTGTGGAGTTCCTGGAACTGTCTTTTGCTTTCGAATCCCATTTAAGGAATAGTAATCTTCAAATGCTTTGCTGCAATACTCACCTCCATTATCTGATCTGAGACACTTCAACTTTTTTCCTATCTCATTCTCAACCAAAGCTTTCCATTTCTTAAAAGTTTCAAAAACATCTGATTTTTGTTTTAGGAAATAGACCCATGTTTTTTTGGTTGAGTCATCAATAAAAATAACATAATAACAAGAGCCACCAAGAGATGATACCTGAGCCGGTCCCCATACATCTGAATGTACAAGCTCTAACTTCTCACTCTTCTTCTCTTTCCCAACCTTGAGAAATCTGACTCTTTTTTGTTTACCATAAACACAGTTTTCACAGAACTCTAAATCAATCTTCTTTAGTCATGGCAATAGATTTTTGGAGTGAAGGATTTTCATCCCTTTCTCACTCATGTGCCTAAGCCTATGGTGCCACATTATCGAATCTGTTCTTGCAACATTTATTGTTGTTGTCCTTGCAGTAATTTTATCTGTAGCAGCTAAGGTAGAGTAAGTGTTACCAGTACACAGATATAATGTGCCTACCTTCGCACCTTTAGCTACTATTAATGATCCTTTAGTGACCTTCCACATACTGTCTGAGAAGGTAACTATGCAACCTTCACTACCTAGTTGCCCTGCAGAAATTAAATTTCTTCTTAAGTTAGGAACATGTCTTACCTCCTGCAGAAACCAGTCATTACCATTCTGCAACTTGATCTTTATCTTTCCTTTTCCAATAATTTGACAGGGTTCATCATCACCCAAATATACCTGTCCAAAATCACCTTGAACATAATCTAGAAAATATTTTCTATGGGGTGTAGCATGAAATGAAGCCCCAGAATCTATTATCCAGGAATCATTAACATTATCCAAACATAAGATTAAAGCATCTTGTAAAGTATTACTTGCAATATTAGCTTCCTTACTGTCATTTTCATTTTTGTCTCCTTCTTTATTTTTCCGAGACCAACAATCTTTCTTTAGATGACCAGGCTTTCCGCAGTACCGGCAATCTTTCTTTCCTCTAGATTGAGAGCGTCCTTTCTTTGACTTCCCTCGTGACTTCTCATTCCCAGGGCCTTTTCCTCTTTCCTTTGATCTTCCTCTGTTCTCCACATTCAAAACACTACCCGATGATGTTGGAGTCTCACCTGTGCTTTTCCTTCGCATTTCCTCGCTTAGGATAACACCAACAATATCATCAAATACCAAAGTATTTTTACCAGAAACAGAGTTACTTACAGCTATAACCAAGCTATTCCAACTTTCTGGCAAAGAACATAAAATCAAGAGAGCCCTAACCTCTTCTGCAAAGGTAATTTTTACCGAAGACAATTGACTGGTAATTGTATTAAATTCATTTAAGTGCTCTGCTACAGATCCTCCCTCCCTCATTTTCAAATTAAACAAACGCTTCATAAGAAATACTTTATTTGAAGCTGAGGGTTTTTCATACAGCTTAGCCAATGTTGCCATCAAATCTACAGTCGTTTTTGCTTCTGTTATATTGAATGCTACAGACGATGCAAGGCACAATCGAATGGATCCCAGTGCCTTTCTATCTAAAATGTCCCACTCTTCATCTGATATTGTGGTCGGTTTCTTTGCCTTTCCTTCCAATGGCCGCCACAAATCTTTTTGATACAGGTAATCCTCCATCTGCATTTTCCATAACTGATAATTCTGGCCATTAAACTTTTTGACCTTGAATTTGGAATCCTCCATTGCTCCCACTCAAATCTGAAAGTCCTGCCAATTTACAGAAAACCTCGCTCTGATACCAATTGTTAGGGTTTCAAGCAGATCCGAAGCAAATATGAACTAACAATTATATGCAGATTTAGATACAAAAGATAAAGAAATAAAACAAGACACAGATAACACAGAGATTTAACGTGGTTCACCTAGAATGGGTTACGTCCACCATACACAGCCGTCCAATCTTTCTTATTATCCAACAAAAATAGTACATCAACCTTACAATGCCTTAAGCATCCCAGCCGCTTATAACATGCGTTTTTAGGGCAACAAACAAAGTCGACCATTTTTAGGGTTTTATTACAATGTCGGTTTTCATCAACAAAAAAACTGATCAGCAAAGTACTGTACAGGAAGACAGTTGAAATGTCTAAGATCTGATAGAGGAGGAGAGTTCATTTCAGATGAATTTAACTTATTTTGCAATGATCATGGTATAAAGAGACAAGTGTCTGCACGGAGAACACCATAGCAAAATGGGATAGTTGAAAGAAGAAACAGATCAATTGTAGATTGTGCCAGAACCTTGATGATAGAAAAGAGAGTACCTCAAATATTTTGGAGAGAAGCAATAAGCACTGCAGTTTACACCTTGAACCGAGTACAACTGAAGAAAGGAACTATGAAGACACCGTATGAAATCGAGTATGACAAGAAACCAAATGTAAGTTATTTTAAAATATTTGAAAGTAGATGTTAGGTTCATAAAGATGACAGAAATGGAAAATTTGATCAGAAAAGCGAGGAAGGAACATTTCTTGGTTATTCCTCTAGGAGTAAGGCATTTAAATATCTGATCAAATCATCTAACAAAATAGTGGAAAGTGCAAATGTGAAAATTGATGAATTTGTAGAATGGAACGATGAAGGAAACTCCAAAGGACCAGAGGATTATGAAGAGCTTGTATATGTACAACCAAGATGTCTAACCGAGAAAGTCGATGAAGAAAATACTCAGTTACCGAGTGATGAAGAAGATCATATAGAGCTTACCGAGCCTATATTAGCAAAATATGTCAGAAGAAATCATGATTCAAGTCAGATTATAGGAGATAAGGATGCTCCAGTGATGACAAGGAACAAACTGAGATAGAACACATGTCTGATATCCAAGTTTGAATCGAGGATAGTAAAAGAGGCATTAAGCAATGAAGATTGGGTGAACGCTATGACAGAAGAGATTGAACAAATCAAGAAAAATGAAACATGAACACTGGTCCCAAGACCAAAAGAGAAAAATGCAATCGGTACAAAGTGGATTTTTAGAAATAAGCTAAATGAAAAAGGTGAGGTCATTCGGAATAAAGCAAGGCTAGTTTGCAAAGGTTATGCTCAAGAAGAAGGAATAGACTATGGTGAGACTTTTGCACCTGTGGCAAGACTTGAAGGAGTGAGAACATTGTTGGCATATGCTGCTTACAAATTTTTTAAGGTATATCAAATGGATGTTAAATCTGCATTTTTGAATGGTATACTAGAAGAAGAAGTTTACATTGAACAACCTGAAGGATTTATTGAAGAGAAGAATAAAGATCAGGTATGTAAGTTGAACAAAGCTTATATGGCCTAAAGCAAACACCTAGAGTATGGTATGAAAGGTTGCACTCTTACTTAATCAAGATCGGATTTATGAGGACTAGTGAAAACAACAACATGTATATGAAGAATGATGAGATTAATGGAATATTGATTTCAGTCACATTTGTTGATGATATTATTTTTTGTGGTAATGATTCTTTATGCAAGAACTTTGGAAATGAAATGTGCAAAGAATTTGAGATGTCATTGTAGACACCTAAAATTGTCATGTCTAATTAAATAAATATTTTATTTATTTAATTATCTAAGCCTAATTCTTCTATTAATTAAATAAATCTTTATTTATTTAATTAATTCATTTATCCTCTTCTAGCCTTATTTCTCATTTAAATAAATACATTTATTTATTTAAATTATCATTTTCCTAAATTAAATAAATATCTTATTTATTTAATTATCCCACTTCTTCTATTAATTAAATAAATCTTTATTTATTTAATTAATTCATTATCCTTTTCTACACATGACACATGTCACTCATCTCTTAATTCCTACACTACCTACCCCTTTCATTATTTTATTATTTCTTCTACCTACCCTCTAATCTTAGCCGACCTCCTTTTACACCTCTCAATCTTATCCCTCCATTTCATATTGTGTCTTCTATTTAAGGAGATGCCTTCTTCATTATCAAACCCTAATCGACAATTTGGAGGACTTGACTACACTACGATCCTACTTGCAACCACATTCCGTTCTTTGTTGAGCTCTTGTGCACATAAAATCTGAGAGCAAATATATTAAGCAAGATCAATAGAGATAGGAAGAATGGAGATCAAAACCCTATTGGACATGTGATGGTATAATCCTTGTGATTTCATGTGATTTGCATTGTCTTAGGTAATCTTCATATGTTATGGTGGATCTTTGTTGATTGTTAGGCTAGGGTTTTGTGGTTGGATTCATTTAGCCTTTCAATATTGTTATTATTGTTATCCATTTTCACCATATACATTTTGGCACGCCTGGTGGGACTCTTGTCCCTTTTGCATTTAACCTTTTGTTGTAGATTTTGTGTTTGAAGTTGCAGATCAGGCATTTCCGACAACATTTTCGACATTTTCGCGTCTGCATACTTTTGGATCGCGTTTTTTAATTTTCTGGCGCATCTGGAATCGCGTTTTTGGTTTTCTGGCGCATCTGCGACATCTTGAAGCGCGTCCGTGTCATCGACAAAATTTTATTTTGCAGGTTTCCGAAAGGCGCGTCTGTGATACGGAAACGCGTCTGTGTCATTTTTATCCATGCCTGTGTCGGGGAAGTGCGTCTGTGGTTTTTATCCGCGTCTGTATCTCACAGAATTGCATTTGTGTCGCAGAGTCGCGTCTGTGTAAAGGGTAATCGCGTCTGTGATCATTTTAATCGCGTCTGTGCTTTGCAGGATTTTTTGTTTTACATTTTTTTGCAGAAACGCGTTTGTGAGGTGTTAAATCGCGTCTGTGTTGTGGAATCGCGTCTGTGTAGGGCGGAATCGCGTCTATGTTAGGTAAAATCACGTCTATGTTAAAAAAATAATAAAAAAAATTAAAAAAAAATTTAGGTTTTCATTTTTCGCCATTTTGTCTTGCATTTAATGTTTCAGATTTGGTTTTTTTCGAGCTAACATTTTCAGATCTAGCTAACAAAATTGGTGCAGCTTGTCTTGGAAGGAAAATCGTTTGGTTGAAGGCCCTTATTTTCACAAAGTCTTTTGGGTTTTAAAATTTACCTAACTTGTGTGCTTGTAGGAAGGGGTGATGATTTGAAACAACCCAAACTACTAACAACTCTTTGTTGCAGGTCCTTGGCAAGAGTTTTTGATTTTTATTGTGTGCCTTCTTTTCATAGACTAGCAAACACTTCCATTGGTGCACTAAAATTGAATCATTGTCTTTTGTGTCTTGAGCAATAGGCTCTTTTTGTTTAATCTTTAGAGGGTCTGTCTTCCTGTGTGGTCATTAGGACTACTAGTGAGAAGAGAACGACCCAAGTGGTAGCAAAAGAAAAACCATCTTCTTCCGAACCACTATAAATAAAAGTATTCATGGTGAAAACTATGAATAACGTGTGTTGATTAGTTCATACCGACACTATGTCTCCCCATAAACCCGTTTGATCAAATTTATTTGATCATTTGTAGGGCGTAACCCCTACCGGCTGGGAGCCTTCTGTATTTACAGAGCTGAAAGTGCCGCATGTATGGCCACACGAGCGGATGCCTTTACTAGCACCTTTTTGTTTTAGAAGCCCAAATCCTTCTAGTTGTTGGGGCAGGAGGTCGGACCTCTGGTAGCGGCCCACACACATACGGTTCTTAGTAGAGATACAAAGTTCGCCATGGGGAGTTTTCATGGGGACTGATGCTTGGCTGACCCGAGAAGTGAGTGTCGAGGGTGGAGCCAGTGAGGTCAAGCATCTAAGTATCCGCTCTGAATAGCGTAGCCTCGAGGGTAAAACCCCATGTGGGATCAACAACTATTGTCTTGGCTAGCCATAAGAATTGTGCTTGACTTATGTTAAACATTCAAAACATTCAAGACCAAACAGCAAAACATTGTGTCTTTTGTGTCTTCAATTGTATGCAAAACATTTTTACATCAAATAACACACTTTTCTTGGAGTCATTTTGGAGTCTAAACACTTGCAAACATTGAGTCCTCATCAACATTGTGTCCTCTTGTCACGAAAAACAGTCAAACAATCAGATTTGGTCACAACAAAAAGACTTCACAGATTGGAAAAAATTGCACAAATTTTACAGAAACGCGTCTGTGTCTGTTTTAATCGCGTCTGAGTCATATAAACGCGTCTGTGAAGGGCAGAATAGCGTCTGTGTTTATAACAGCGTCTGTGAAGTATACAGTTGCGTCTGTGTCCAGAATTGAAAATTTTTTACAGTCCAGCAAACATAAACAAGAAAATTTCAGAAGCGTGTCTGTGTTAAACAGAGTAGCGTCTGTGTCGGATAACCGCGTCTGTGAAGTATACAGGCGCGTCTGTGTTCAAAATTGCAAGAAAATTTCAGAGTCCAGCAAACAAAAGAAATCAGGTTTGGAATACTTGAGCTTCCTAGGTTGTTTCTTCAGGTTTCATCTAGCATTCAACCTGTCTTTGGGTCTCACATAGTCCATCATTGCTTCACATCTCATTTTACATTCATACTTGTCTAAACTTGAGTCAAAAGGTCACTTGCTTGTCCTCATCATACTTTGTCAACACATTACATACAACAACACTTTGCTAAGTGGTCCCTCATCAAGGTTTCTTACCTTTGGGTCTCATTTGGTCTTACTTAGGGTCAAGGTCAGCTTACCTCATCAAGAGAAACTATCCTCTCTTTGGAAGTCACACCTACTCTACTACATACATACTTGGTCTTACACTTTGGACATTGCAAGTACACTTCAGACTCATTTACATTCCATTCAACTCTTGGTCTTCCATACTCTTTCCATTTTTCATCTAGTCTCTCACATCTTGGTCAATACCTAGTTCATGGTTGAAACCCATCTTCAAAAATCTAGGAGAGAAACTAAAGAGGCTCAAGAGTCCGCAAACATGAGTTCTTATGAGTATGACAATGAGATCTTTTTCCATTCTGATCATACTATATTACCTGACATGGATACCTATAGAAACAATCCAAATGTTGAGAACATGGACACTATAAACAACAATGCTACACAAAATGACAATGTGGACAACTTTTCAGTACATTCAGCAGATGTGGAAGAATCCATTATGAATCCCCATTTCAATCGATTGGTTGAGGAAGTAATGAGGAGGGATAGACAATACTTCTTACAAATGATGGCACAAAGTGGAGCCAAGATACCTCATGATTTTGACATGTCTCAAATAATGGAAAATCGACCTTTGCAACAACCTCACCCCAATATGGATCAAAGGAGACCTAATAGTGGAGGAAATAGAGGACCACACATGGTACCTGAATCACCATCAGCTTTGCTTCAAAAACCAGAGGTCCCACATACATATGGTCAAGCATATGATACTCACTTTCGTAGACCATTATGGAAGTCTTATGCAGACAGATATGCTCAATCACATACCAATGCTAAGGAACAACCACCAAAGCAATGGGATATTCCAAGGCATGCTCAAAATTTGGACACAAGGAAACCTCATGTCAAATTTGGGGGCAACACAATGGAACATGACATGCCTATAGAATATGGTATACATGCACAAAATAGATATGGTGTTCCTCAACATGAATCTATACCAAGTGGTCCATATACGCAGCATCATTATAGACCTCCTCCATATGAACATGTGTATGATCAATATCATCCATACATGCAACATGCTCCTCCTCCAATTGGTGCCTCAAGCATGGGGTATGGTCCAAGAAGTCGATCTCCACCTAAGAGCAATTTGGAGCAACAAATCAGGGACTTACAAAAGAAAATGGAGGACATAAATAAACCGAAGCCAACTTACACAATGAGAGACATATGTCCTTATCCATTTGACAAGAGCATTCCAATGCCTCCTTTTCCTACACACTTTGTGACGCCTAAATTTGATAAGTATAGAGGAAAAGGGGATCCTAAGGCACACATAAGACAATTTTTCACAGCTTGCATTGAGGTAGCAGCAGAAGAGACATATTTGATGAGATTATTCCCACAAAGCCTAGGTGATCAAGCTATGGAATGGATCTCCCAACTCCCACCTGGTATTAAGTCATGGGGTGACTTAGCAAAGGCATTTATCCAACATTTCTCCTACAACATAGAGACAGACATATCAGTCACTACTTTGTGCAACACCAAGCAAAAAGAGGGAGAATCTTTTGTATCATTCTTACAAAGATGGAGAAATCTAGCCAGCAGATGCTCTTGTGAAATTCCACAAAAACAAATGGTAGAAATGTTCACCCAAAATGTTAACAAAGAGATTGGTTATGACTTAAGGAAAGCTTGTTTGTCCACCTTCAAGGACGTCATTGAAAAAGGCTTAGCGACAGAAAAGGTCCTAATTGAACAAGGAGTCATCAAGATATTCAAGGAAAACAAAGATGACTTTAAAGGAAAAGACAAGCCAAGATTTTGGAATAAAAACAAGAACACAATCAATGATGGTGTTGTTGATGCCAACACAGTGCGACCCAAATTCATCTTTTCAGGATCAAGTTCTACAAACAATCAAGTGAATACTCAAACAACTTTCAGATCATGAAGGAAGTACACCCCATTGGGAGAACCACTTCAGTCAGTTTTCAAAAAGCTAGTGGCAAACAAGGTAATCACTATTCCAGATTTTCTGCCATATGAATCAAAGGTTAAGCCGAATTGGTGGAATGATGATGAGTATTGTGAATTTCATAAGAGCAAGGGTCATAAGATAGGAAATTGTCATCGACTGAAGAACATCATACAAGATCTCATTGATAGAGGTGACATTGAGATTGAGGGACACTCATCCAATCAAGAACATGAGATGTTTAAGGAACCATTCCCAAAGCATGACAAGGGAAAAGCTAAAGCCACAGATGACCAAACCAACTATACCAGAGCATCCTATAACTATGATTCAACTATCAATCACATATTGATGGACAATTACGTCTCTACCATTATCATCAAGGACAAAACGTCTGAGAATTCTACCCAGAGACCCAAGATTGTCCTAAAAGGTGTTGGATCTTCTTCTGAACCTACCTCTGAATGTCATGTTACAACCCGCCGAGGTAAAATAACTTTGCAAGGTGCTCCAACTAAAAACACCGCTTCTTCATCAACCAAACCTGAATATGACCTTGTAGAACAGTTAGGGAAGACACCCGCGCTAATCTCCATTCTTGAACTATTACGCATATCTCCTGCACATAAAGCCATTCTTGACAAAATCTTGAGAGATACTGTTGTTCCTACTGATCTGAACGTGGACCAGTTTCAAGCCATGGTGGGATACCTTTCCATTCCACACTCCCTTACATTCACAGAAGCCGATGATGCCTCCGTAAGTCAGCCACATAATGCACCATTACACATTGAAGCCTTCATACACAAACATAGAATCAAACAAGTCCTAATAAATGGAGGAGCAGGTCTAAACATTTGTACATTGAGCACAATTAAACAATTGGGATATTCTGATAAAGCTGTGAATTCTACAAACAAAATCACCATTAAGGCATATGATGATGAAGAACGTTCGTCCAAGGGTACAGTCACCTTACCTCTCAGAGTTGGGCCAGTTATGAAGGATGTGGTTTGTCAAGTCCTAGACCTGGATCTCACATACAACATACTCTTGGGACATCCATGGATTCATGAGATGAGCGCAGTCCCTTCTACATATCATCAATGTATCAAGTTTCCACACAATGGAGTTGAAGTGACCGTCAAAGCGGATCCAAATCCATTTATTTATTGCAATAATCTACGACCTAGATCAGAAATAACAATCCCAGTAAATCAAGAAGTTGTTCCATCTTCAGCATATGTGGATCCAGAATCCTTGAAAGCTTCTACATCAAAACAAGCAAAGATAAAAGAAAAATTCAAGATTAAAGACATGGGATGTGGTGAGTATATCTTTCATGTTGATCAACTCCCATTGTCTCCTAAGACATTCAGTCAACAAGAACGATCTATAAATAATTTGCAAAGAATTGGGTGTGAACCATCTAGTGTTGTGGCTACTAAGTCTGAATGCAAATCTCCTCTAGCGGTGCAAGCAACTCTTGATATCAATAGTCCTAAGAGTGGTTCCAACAAAGAATCTATTGAGTCTATCGCCAACCCTCTTGATAACTCACATAGCCTTACCATTTCATCCACTCATTCCATTTCCACTCCGCTCCCAGACTTGGATCAACAAGAATCACAAAAGCCCTTACTCATTGGGGATCAAAAATCAAGATTTGAAAAGAAAAATCTAAAAGTCAAAAATAAAGAAAAGTCCTTTAGTCCAAATCAAAATCAAAAGCTATTGGACTCTGCAAAAATCAAGGTCAAGGATAAAAATCCAATGAAAGAAAAAGAACAAGAGTTGATCTCCCCTAATACCAAAATAACTGGGGGCAAAAGTTCTAAAATTTCAAGTCAAAAAGCATACTTGTTGATCCTAAGTCTCCATCATGCTATCCTACTTTCACTTCTTTTCACAATCATAAGCCTTCATAACTCATCCACTTGTTCCACACATCCTTTCCCTTCTAGCGATACATCAAGGACCTTTAATGGAGCTTCCTCGAAGGACTTTGTTATCAGGGATGCCCAAACTTCTACAGGTGACATGCATATGGGCCTACGTAGTCCACACACTAGTAATTCTATCTCAGTTCCTTTGTCAAGGAAGACAATCACTCAAGATACACATCATTCAGTCAAAGAACATTGCAGCTACAATCACAAGGTTAAGCCTCACACATTTGAGGTAGGTGACTTGGTTCTCAGAGAAAATCCTAAAAATCAACAAGACAGAGAGAAGAAGGGCAAGTTCGAACCAAATTGGCTTGGTCCTTACATCATTACAACAGTATATGGATCTGGTGCATATCAGCTCTCAACTATAGAAGGTGAACCTTTGGAGGATCCTATCAACAGCATGCACCTTCGCAGGTTCTACACATAGCTCTTCGGAATATCCTAATTTCAAAAATACAAAAAAATCAAAAAAATTTCAAAAATACAAAAAAAATTATAAAACAAAAAAATCGGTACTTGGTGAAAACCTGGCAAACAGGCGCCTTGTGACACAAAAAACATTGAAAAATCGAAAAAAGTAAAGAGAAATAATTTCGTCCAATGGTGAAAACCACTTCGGTGGCGCCCTGGGCAAGTACCATGGTGAAAACTGGGTCACCAGCACCATGCGTAGAGACATTGCTCCTCCCTCCTTCAGGATTCTCTTTCATCCTTTCACTTTGCACACACTCACAACCTATTCGTCCATAATAAACTTACCCATTCCCATCATGACTTGTTATTGATCTACACAAGATTGGTTAGCCATTCATAATAAACATTCATTTTCATCCCTTTCCATCCATAATGAATCATATCCTATCTGTGGCTAAGGCAAAATCCTACGTCTAGTAATGGGGGTGGAACTGAGAACATCACATGTTTTGAAGAGTACAGTTTCTTCCAGCTTTCTTCAGTCTATTCGCGCACAATCCGCAATAAAGTTTCATGTTCTCCGCAATAAAGTATCAGTTTCATGGATTCAGTCAGTTTCAGATGAGACACAACAGCAACAATGGGCTTCAACAAATCAAATCTTTCAACAGACTCAGACAACATTATGGTTCAGTGCTATCTATCCTTTCTGTGAAAGTAAACATTGTGACCACAATCAAATAAGACTTATACAAGTGACAAGAGACACTAAACTTGAGGACTACAGTAGATGTTGGTGTCGAGTCTTGGTTTTCTTTTGATTTCATCTTTTTTGGTGACATGTCTTTTAGCTTTTCCGGGATGTCTTTGACTAGAGATTCTATCTCCAGGATGTCTTTGAATAGAAAGGCGAGGATGGGGTATCGTCACCTATTTGTATTTTCTGTCTGTGGATTGTCTCTTAGTAATGCTATGACTTGTCCAAGGATATGAGGACACTGTGAGTCTAGTGTGAACTGGGGCATTCCTTGTTTGTGACTGTCTTATCTCCATGCAAACAGGTACAATGACTTTCTGGGTCGAACATATGCCTCGATTGTCATAACCTACTTGCCATAATAAATTTCAATGATGATAACGCACAAGAAGCTCTTTCACTTTCATATCTTCTGTCTTCCATCCCCCTTTCTTGATTGACTTCCATCATCCTTCTTGAGTCTGTGTAGCCTACTATCACATGACTGAGTATAATGACACACCAAAAACATTGGCATTTCATGTAGTTGCACCTGCATTACCACATATAAGCATTTCATACATATATAGGGATATCACAACTACATCACATCCTACACACAACACCTGTTAGCACAATTTACATTTGCATTATCATATTCATCTGCATTACTTACATTCACATTTGCATCATGCATACACATATAAAACATAAACGAACAAAAATAAAATAAAATATTGCATTGCATCATATACATATTTGCATCCATATCATAAGCATCACATAAGAACATCTCATCACATAGGTACACATGCATATAGCTACCACAAAGATGAATCATCTCATATATATATATAAAGTGTCATGATACAATGATGTCAAAATCATATGGCTATAATCACCCGCAAGTGTTTACATCATTATACAAAATGGTACAAAACTGATACAGAGGAACTCACTGATCACTCCTGCCAACACTATTGGTAGTGCTAATCCTATCCATGTCATGGTATCCCATGCCACGTGTCCCACCCTCATCTCCAGTCTTGGATCCTAGAACACTCGTCTAAGGGCATCCCTGTCTCCGTCTCGATCCTATGGAATCAGCTCCCCATCAATCGGTATCCGCATAATCCTATATACATCCTCCAGGGTGACTGTCATCTCACCCATCGACAGATGAAACGTGCACGTCTCAGAGTGCCATCTCTCAGCCAACGCAGTCAACAAACCCATGTTTGCCCGAAACTCAGGCACATATAGCACATGTCTCAAACCCATCTCCTCGATGGCAGCTCTATCCTCGAGTGACAACTCAGGTCGCAACCTCTGCATCGACGGGAATCTCTCCTGTGACTCTAGCATCAGCAAGTACTCCTGCATCAGCAAGTACTCCTGCAGTCAAACAACTCAATCATGTCAGTTATAGCGGCATTCACTGTTTATCACAAAATGCTACTCGCTATCTAAATGCATATGGCTATCTACCCTAGTGACACTCACTGTTCATCACAAAGTGTTTCTATTTATCCTAGTGGTACTCACTGTTCATCACAAAGTACTACGTGTGTGACACTCCCTGTTCATCACAAAGTGTTACTCACATTTGCACTCCCTGTTCATCACAAAGTGCTGCTCACATTTGCACTCCCTGTTCATCACAAAGTGTTACTCACATTTGCACTCCCTGTTCATCACAAAGTGCTGCTCACATTTGCACTCCCTGTTCATCACAAAGTGTTACTCACATTTGCACTCCCTGTTCATCACAAAGTGCTGCTCATATTTCAGTACTCCCTGTTCATCACAAAGTACTCTATCTTGGTACTCACTGTTCATCACAAAGTGCCTTGATCTATCCTAGTCTTCCTAGAGGACCTGCTTGATTGTATCCCCTCAGCAGCTTATCCAATCGACAGCATATGTTCATCACAGAACTGCCGATTTGACCTAGAAGATGCAAATTCATACTTTTCAAACGCAAACGCGCTTTCCTGACATAAACACGCATTTATTACCCTATTCGACATGCATTAATGACAAAATTAAATGCATCAAAGTACGAGAAGGTTTGGTGGTACTTATCGACTCTCCTGCCTCTGCTGGCCTCTAGAATCGACGAACGCAGTCGAATCTGTGAGTGAAAGCCATCGCTACTGACTGCTCCTGCTCTATTCTCGCTCTGCAATATGCTCTTGTGGATGCGTGGATGACAATGAGGATGTATTTTCCCCCGTGGTCTATCTTATAGCCTACCCTAGCCCTCGCCTTCATTTCCCGAGTCAGTCTTCATTATCCCGTGACTTTGTCACTTTATCCAGTCAGTCCATTCTATCCCGTCTTTCTTATCGAGAGATTGTCTGCAATCTTTTCAGACATTTTCATCCAATCTCTCGAGGGGGCATATCACTCCCATCTTGGGGCAACTCTGTATCAGTTCATCTTATCTTCTTTGAAACAACGCGATAAGCCGCATTGTCTCAAAGAGGGGCAAAATGTAGACACCTAAAATTGTCATGTCTAATTAAATAAATATTTTATTTATTTAATTATCTAAGCCTAATTCTTCTATTAATTAAATAAATCTTTATTTATTTAATTAATTCATTTATCCTCTTCTAGCCTTATTTCTCATTTAAATAAATACATTTATTTATTTAAATTATCATTTTCCTAAATTAAATAAATATCTTATTTATTTAATTATTCCACTTCTTCTATTAATTAAATAAATATTTATTTATTTAATTAATTCATTATCTTTTTCTACACATGACACATGTCACTCATCTCTTAATTCCTACACTACCTACCCCTTTCATTATTTTATTATTTCTTCTACCTACCCTCTAATCTTAGCCGACCTCCTTTTACACCTCTCAATCTTATCCCTCCATTTCATATTGTGTCTTCTATTTAAGGAGATGCCTTCTTCATTATCAAACCCTAATCGACAATTTGAAGGACTTGACTACACTACGATCCTACTTGCAACCACATTACGTTCTTTGTTGAGCTCTTGTGCACATAAAATCTGAGAGCAAATATATCAAGCAAGATCAATGGAGATAGGAAGAATGGAGATCAAAACCCTATTGGACATGTGATGGTATAATCCTTGTGATTTCATGTGATTTGCATTGTCTTAGGTAATCTTCATATGTTATGGTGGATCTTTGTTGATTGTTAGGCTAGGGTTTTGTGGTTGGATTCATTTAGCCTTTCAATATTGTTATTATTGTTATCCATTTTCACCATATATAGTCATTAATCGGTGAAATAAAGTATTTTATAGGTTTACATATATTGCAAATGAAAAATGGGATTTTCATTACTCAATCCAAGTATATAAAGGAAATCTTGAAGAAATTTGGAATGGAGGATTCTAAACCTGTAAGTACTCCTATGACTACTAATTGTAAACTATCAAATAATGATGAGTCTGCATCTATTGATGAGACACTTTACTGATCTATGATTGGAAAGTTGCAATATGTAGTTCACAACAGGCCTGATATATCACATGTAGTAGGTATAGTTGCAAGATTTTATGCAGATCCCAAAGAAACCCATATGACAACAATCAAGAGAATTTTCAGATACTTGAGAGGCACTGAAGATTATGGTTTACTATATAAAAAGAGGAATGATTTTGACTTAAAAATCTATACTGATGCTGATTGGGCAGGATATATTGATGACAGGAAAAGTACAAGCGGTGGAGCTTTCTTTTTGGGAGAAAGACTAGTGAGTTGGCTTAGAAAGAAACAAGGATGCATTTTATAGTCAACAGCTGAAGCTGAATATATCGCTGCAACATTGAATTGTACCAATATAGCATGGATCAAACAACTGTTGGAAGGTATGAATGAGACAGTTACCAAGCCAGTAACTATATTGTGTGATAATACAAGTGCTATTAACATTTCAAAGAATCTGGTAATGCAATCTAAGACAAAGCATATCTTTATAAAGTATCATTATCTAAGAGAAGAAGTTCAAGAAAAGAAAGTTGTGTTGGAGTATGTTAGCACAAAGGAACAACTAGCAAACATCTTCACAAAGCCACTGCCAAGGGACACTTTTGAGTATCTCAGAAGTAAGTTAGGGGTCCTACTCCTATCTAGTACTCACTGACAGAGTTCGGTGAAAGCATCAATTCTATGACTCTACAGAATACTATTTGTGAGTTGATGTTGATTTACACACTTTAGAAGGCCGTCTAAACTTGTGCAGGAAATAGTGAATGAAGACAAGATGCCCTGACCAAGACTATGATGATACATTTGTATATGTTTTAACAAGAAGGAAATTACTTCACAGGGGAAGTAATCATGAATTAGTTTTACTTTTGGCATTGTTGTCAAAGGGGGAGAAGACTAATGATAGGGGGAGAAGATTACAGGAGAAGTTTACAGCTCAAGGATAACAGGAGAAGAATAACAGCAGTCCGAATCAATTGGAATAAATCAAGTTGGTATTTCCATCAATGCCAAAGGGGGAGGTTGTTGGCATTACATTAAGATTGTTGATATTGAGAAGGTTGTTGGAGATTGTTGATATAATTGATAAATGATGATTACTGTCTTAATAATATTATTTTGTCCTGATTAATTGAAAAACAGATTTTGAGGACCCGAAACCATTACAACATAGTTAAATAGAAAGCTGAGAAAATAGAGTCCACATACAAAGCGACTGGTCAAAAAACCAGCGAACAGAAAAAATAGCTAAACAACAAAAAACAACAAAGGACCCAATGAGACACTACATAGTAATTTTCTTCAGCAGATCCTCTGCCTTAGTCACCAGCTCATCATAGGTCGCCCCAACTGCTTTTAGCTCCTCCAGGTCCTTATTCACTTTCTTTTCCTTCCTCTTTCCACAGGTGCGGGTTCTGGGACCTTGGGCTTCCCCGGTTCCTTCTGCATCCAGGTCAATTTCCTGGGTTTCCTTTTCATCATCAAGCTTGCTGATGAGGGTATGGGTGTTGTTGGCTGAGATTTTTAGAATGTTGAGACTCTGCTCCATAATGTTCTTGAGGCACTCCTCTATCTTGTCCACTTTGGCAACTATATCCGAGAGCGTTTTTTCGCTAGTTTCCTCCAGGGTTTTTCTATCCTGTATCTCCTTTTCAATTTTCTCAAACCAGGGATTAAAAGCATCTCTGATGTCTTCCACTTTGGCAATTGTGTTCTTCAGATCTTCGATATAATCGGCCATAGTGTTCCCCTCTCCAATGTTAATGGTTTCCAGGATCATGACTCTATTGCAGAGTTTTTTGTATTCATCCGCAGTATTCTTATTCCCATCAATAAGCCATTCAATGGTTTTCATAAAACCCTTTAAGGCCTCGGGGTGAGAACCAAGAGAAGGAGTAACTTTACCAGGGGTTATCTGTTCATCTTTAGCGATATGGAGGGTAGAAATAGTGTCGGCGGCCCTGAGGGTCTCCTCCATAGTCTCCATCTCCAGGCTTTGTTCAGCTTCCAGGGTTCTTGTTTGCTTATCCTCTTCCAGTTCCTTGCCTGTCTCCTCCGGATCTTTGCCAGTCTCCTCTGTTTTCCTTTGCTTCTTCTTGGGTTGGGCTTGGTTCTTACTTTTTTCCTTTAGCACTCCCTTAGGGTTCTTCTTCTCCTCAGGGAAATGAGAGTCCTCTTCTTCCGAAGAAATACTAATCAAGGGTTTGCTTTGGGGTTTTTTGCTCTTAGAAGAAGAGGGTCTTGATTTCCTCTTCTTGCTCCTCTCATACTCTGAGTCATCAGAGCTTTCCTCATTATCAGTCGAGGAATCATTATCTGAATCCTCCTCCTCCAAGAAATCAGAATCAGACATTTCTTCTTCCGAATCCACAGAGAGCTACATTCGGTTGATTTTACTAGCCTTTAAATAATCATAAATGAGGCCATAAGTCCCTGGTGCATTGCAGTGTCACCCCGAGGATTTTCTTTATATGCTTTTAGGGACGCATTCATAGAACAGAGCAAGAAGTAAGGGAAATTCACCTTATCATTATGCCTAAAATGATTTAAGAGGACAAAGTGATATCCATATACTTTCGTAAACCTGCCATCTAGAGTTATATACCTCATTAAAACAAAGAGAATTTCCCGCCAGGGTTTTGCAAAAGCCCTAGGCGGGTAATAGGTTTTACTCAACTTTACCAGTCTTTTCTTCTCTTTCTTCGTGACCGGGTACCTTTCAATGGCTTCCTTGCTGACCTTCCTGTCTCTGTAGAAGTTGCAGCCCTCCCTTTTGAGTCCTGTAGCTTTAGCTATTAATTCTTCGTCAATTTCCACTAGTTGGTCGCCCATTTTAAGCTTGCCCTTCTTCCAATTTTTGCAGAAGAAGCTGGTTATATTTCCATCGCGGCCATGGAGTCTCTCAATGAAGCTCGAAAGACCACCCATTTGTAAAATTTCCCACACCTCTTCTTTCTGTTTCCACTCCTTGCAACTTCCTGGCTCATATCTTCTCCTATTTCCACCCATGGTGTCGTTTCTCACAGTCAAGTTTAGGTTACAGAGCTGGTGAAACAGAAAGCTTGTCGAAGTTAAAACAAAAACCCAAAAAGCGTGCGTAGCATTAGTGATTTGACAGGTTATAATGCACGTTCTGCTAGCTTTGATGTTATAATGAGTAATTCCCTCATTATCGAAGTAACTCGAAGTGCTTACTTCAGTACATATCATAATTGCCCTGTCAATCAAGATTCTTTGGGGTACTCCGATATCTTTCATTTATTATGATTTGTCTTACATCTCCGAGAAGATCGCTCTCACCTGTCCACGTGGTAATTATCTCATTCTTCACCGCCACGTTTGCAGCCCAATCAGCAGAACAGTTGGCCTCCCGATATATATAGGATATGTGGCATTTTTTGAAGGTTTTGATGATGTCTATGGCAGAAAAAATTATATTATGAATCGACCAAGAGGGCTTAGAAGTCCCATTGAGACACTTAATAATATTATTGGAATCCCCTTCGATCCAGAGATGGGTACAATTCCATTTTTTGGCTAGAATAATGCCTTGAAGGGCTGCCATAGCTTCCGCCTTATGATTGGTTTGAATGCCAATAGGGACAACAATCATACCTTTGCAAATGCCTCTGTCGTCTCTGAGAATAGCTCCACAGCCTGAAGGACCTGGATTTCCTTTGGCTGCTCCATCAAAATTGATTTTAAGCCAACCATAGGGAGGGGTTTGCCATTTAACTTCAAGCCTTTTATTGTAGCTGATATTATGACCATCAATGATCTTCATATTCTAGGCTCTTAAGATATTTAACTCTAAAGAGTTGTTTGAGTAACAAGAGACCTCCATAGTTCCCATATTTTCCTGAATAGCCCTTTGAATTTTCTGAAAAACAATATCTTGATTTAAGGACACAACCTTGAAAATTCGGTTGTTTCTTTCCTTCCAAAGACCCCACAAAATGTGAGACAGAGAGATCTGCCACATACACCTCAGAAAAGAGTTGGTCCAATGAATTTGCCAGGAAGAGAACAAATCTCTAATGTTACTGGGAAACACCCAAGCAAGACTAAAACTTTTGAGGAAGCTTTCCCAAACAGAGGTTGAGAAAGAACAGTGGAGGGCAAGATGGTCCACTGACTCTTCCTCTTGAAAGCACAACACACATCTATTTGGAAGGGCAAAACCTCTGCATTTAAGGTTGTCAATAGTAAGGATCTTATTCTGGAGAATAGTCCAGAAGAACATATTGATTTTAGGAGTGAGCCCTTTTAACCAAGCTTTAGACCAGAAAGGATTCATAGGAGGGGAGGGGGAGAGGATACAATACATCAAAGATATAGTAAAGGTACCTTTGGGGTTATATCTCCAGATTAGGGAATCCTCTTCCTTATTTAGCCAAATTGCAGACAATTGGGTTTTGAGCTTGGAGAGACTGGGATGAATACTATCTATGTTCTACCAATTGTTCCCATCCCAGTAATCTGCCACTAAGGTACCAAAAGAGCCAATACAGGAGGGAGCATGGGAAGCCCACTCATAGAAATCCATTAGGGGTTTGTCAAAAAGCCAGGGATCCTCCCAAAATCTAACTTTTCTACCATTTCCAAGTTTCCATGTCACACCTTTAGCAATCACATCTTTACATTTAGAAACATAGTTCCAGATATGAGATCCATTTATACTGAGATCCGAATTAAGAAAAGAAGATAGAGAAGAGGACAGAAGAGAATACTTACCTCTCCAAATTTTGCACCATTCAGAATCAGAGTTAAACCATCTCCAAACTTGTTTTGACAAGAGAGCTTCATTTAAAGTGTGAATCCTCCTAAGCCCCAGACCACCTTTGCTTTTTGGCTTGCAGACCTGATCCCATGCCACCAAGGACATTCTTTGCTTTTCCTCAACCCTAGACCATAGGAATCTTCTTTGAATTTTCTCAATAGCTTCAGCATACTTGACTGGAATTCTGAATAAGCTAAGAGCATAAATGGGGATACTTTGAAGAGTAGCCTTAAGAAGAAGGAGCTTACCAGCTTGACTTAAGAGAGCCCCTTTCCAACCTGCAAGTTTTTTGTGAAATTTATCAACCATCGAACTCCAATATGAGTCAAGAGGGGCAATCCCCATGGGGAGACCAAGGTAGGTAGCAGGAAGGTCAGCAATTTTACACTCCAGAATTCTGTTGATCCTTTGTTGTCTTCTCTCCGGGGTGTTAATGAAAAAGACATCACTTTTGGCCCAGTTAATAAGCTGCCTCATTGTAGAAGCATATTTGCACAAGGTATTCTTCAGAACTTTAGCTTCTGAGATGCTCGAATCCCCCATAATTATTGTATCATCAACAAACTGCTGGTGTGAACAAATAAGGTCAGTAGAAGAAGGTTGAAGACCCTTAAAGGATCCTATCTGCCCCAAGTTTTCCATGGTCCGTCCAAAGCATTCTGCCATAATAATGAAAAGGATGGGGGAGATAGGATCTCCCTACCTAAGACCTCTCGAAGCTTGGAAAAAGGTTGAAGGAGAACCATTGACAAGAACGACAAAGGACGCAGTAGAGGTAAGTTGGGAGAAAATATCCACAACTCTTGGGGCAAACCCAAAGGAAGTGAAGACTTTCTGAAGAAGAGACCAGTCAACCCTATCATAGGCTTTGGAGAGATCGAGCTTAAGGATGAGACCCTGCTTCTTCGCTTTAACAAGAGAGTGAATATTCTCATGAACAGTAATAATGGAATCGAGAATTTGTCTTCCAGGAACAAACCCATTCTGCTGGTGTTTAATTAAAGCCAGGAGAATAGACAAGAGTCTAGAGGTCAGGACCTTAGATATGATCTTGTAAAAGGAATTGCAGAGGCTAATAGGTCTGAACTTGTCCAGAGAATCAACACCTTGAATCTTGGGGATAAGAGCAATAAAAGTACCATTTATTTCCTTCAAGAGTTTTCTAGCCCCAAAGAATTCCTTAACCCCATTAGCAACATCAGTCCCGATAATGTCCCAAAACTCTTGAAAAAAGAGCATTGGGATGCCGTTAGGACCAGGGGCTTTGTTTCCATCAAAGGAGAAGACAACATTTTTAATTTCTAAGGTGGAAGGAATGGAAGAGAGAAATACATTATTTTGGGCATCAATGAGACGAGGAATGTTCTGAAGAAAAGAGGACTGAGTTTCAGCATCCAAACTTTGATCCCTCGAAAGGAGGTCCGAGAAATACCTCTTAGCTTCATTCCTTATTTCATCTTCCTTGACCAACTCCCCACTGTCCACAACTAACTTGTTCATCCTGTTGGCAGCTTTATGTTTGATGGTTGACATATGGAAGAATCTTGTATTCCTGTCTCCTTCCTTGAGCCACATGCATTCCGATCTCTGCTTCCAGAACATTTCCTCTTTAGTAATAATATCATGGTATTTCTTAAGAATCTCATTCTCCTCAGCAATAGAAACAGTACTGAAACCATCCTTCTGGATCTGGTCCTGGATATCTTTAAGGTTTTCCTGAATTTTACTCTTAGCCTCAAATATATTCCCAAAGCTGTTCTTATTCCAGACTCAGATGTTGTCCTTCACACTTTTGAGCTTCTTAACCACTTTGAACATTGTCGTTCCCTCAACTTGGATACTCCACCATTTTTGAATATATTTTTTAATATCAGGGTGAAGTTTCCACATTTTTTCAAATCTAAAGGGATAGTTTTTTCTTATGTTGATCAAATCAACATTAAAAGTAATTGGAAAGTGATCTGAACCAACCCAAATGTGTGCAGATAAAGAACAGAAATACTGTCTGTACCAATCATCAGAAATAAGAGTTCAGTCAAGGCACACTTGAATAAGGTCATTACCATTTCTTCTATTTGTCCATGTGAAATTACAACCCTATATCTCCAAATCATTAAGAGCTAGAGAATTAATAAAATCCATGAGGGCCATCCTACTTTCCAGCCGAGGCGGGCTGCCTCCAAATTTTTCCTCCTCTTTTAAGGGTGTATTGAAATCCCCCATAACCATCCAACTTAGATTTTTGAAACTTTCCCTAGCTTGTTTTATCCTTTTCCAAAAAGAGTTTCTAGCCTTTAAGGTATTAGGAGCATAAATGTTTGTGAGAACCCATGAAAAACCATCTTTAAGATGCTCAAATTTAATACAAGAAAAATTACCTTCCTGAATAATGACCTGGCCTTTAACAGTGTTAAGATTCCAGATGGTTGCAATGCCTCCAGAAGCATCCTAAGAACTTCCCCCACTAATTTTACCATTTTTGAAAAAATTCAAAGATTCAACTTTTTCTCTACTCATTTTGGTTTCTTGAATAAGAAAAATGCTAGGATTGCTATCTCTTATCATATTCCTAATAATATCATGTTTATGGGGATTGTTTAGACCCCTTAAGTTCCAAGAGATTATCTTCATAGTTACTTACCAATTCCCAGCTCCTTGAGAGTTTTCTGAGTTCCATCTGCTATGTTCTTGCTAGCCTCCATGTCTCTAACTTTGTGATTAGAGGGTCGCCCTGGGGAAGAGGAGATGTATCCCACATCAACTTGAGCTATTCTGCTGGATTTCCTAATCAAGGATGTTGAGGGTGTTGTTGCTTCCATTCCGTTTCTGACACAACAACCACTTCTGGAATGGTTAGGATTTTGGAAATTTCATCTTCATTACCCCATTTAGGAGTTCTAGACTCAGTTGAAATAATGTTTGCTGTTCTTGAATGCTGATCCGAATCCGAAAGACTCAATCCCAAAATTGCACACTTTTGGGCTTCTTGTATTTCAAAACTAGGTATGGCTACAGAAGAGTCTGTCCTTTCAACTTGTGGATCTGGGATCTCACCTTCCTCCGGTTGATAGTCTCTAGCTTCTACTGCCTTATTTTCATATGTGTCATCCACCACTTCATCTTTTGCTTTTGGAGGATCATTCTGATCGTTCAAATCCCTTTTCTACGTAATTTTTATGGGGCTAGCTTTGGTTGTTTCATTCCTATCTGCCTCCTGAACCGTCGGACTGAAGATAGAATTTGAGGCTTCCTTCTGTTCCCCCAAAGGAGAAAAGCAACTTGAATTTTTTTCCTTATTTTCTATGTTTTTAACTTGCCACACCCTTTTCTCTGGCATATTCTGGCTTTCAATATGAGGTTTTAACTGATTAAGCTCCGCCTTTTGCTTTTTCGGGCAAGATTTTGCCCAATGACCTACCTTTTTACAATGGAAACAAGCAAAAGGAATAGTTTCATATTCTATATGTTGCTTCCAGGTTCCCAATTTTGAAACTAGATCAATCTGTTCCGGCATATTTGTGTCAGGGGCTACTCCAACACAGAACCTAGCATGGGTTAATCTTCTTTTTGAAGCAGTGACTTGGTCAATAGAGAGTAGCTCACCAAAAGAACTTGCTATTCCAGAGAAGATGCTTTCTGCCCAATACTCGAGAGGCAATCCTGGGAGTTTTATCCACACTGGAACCTGTGCCAGAATAGAATCATTCATATTTAATTTCGGATGCCATTTTCCTAGAACTAGGGCTATCTTTCCCACCATCCAGGGACTCCTGCACAAGATCTTAACCTTATCTTCTTCACACAAAAAAGAGAAAGACAGAAGACCTTTGGGTAGAGCTAAGATCTCTACATTTCCTTTAAGTGCCCATTTTCGATTAACAAAGGCCCTAACAACTTCAATGTTTGGGCACGGACCCATAAATTTCCCTACCAAGGAGTTCGACATACTGTTGATATTATGGTCCAGAACCTGGTCAGGGATGGAGATAGAAAACTTACCACCAGAAGGGTCAGAAATGTTCTTAACAGGAGGAAGGGAGGATTTACCAGTTGGTCTAGATCCAAAAAGGGAAGACCATTTTTTTCCCTCCCTCCTGTTATCCACGAAGTCAACTAGTGGCATAGGCCCCCCATTGGACCCTACCCCCAGATTCCCAGAAGAATCCTCTATCACAGCAAACAGAGTACCATCAGACTATGAGTCAGCAACCAGAACTAGGAGGTCCGGGGGCTTGTCCTTATCGTCAATAGGACCAGCACCATTGATCTGGCCGCTCTCACCATTGGAACCAGGGTTTCCGCCTTGATGGAAATTTGAAATTTGAGCTCCCGCTCCTCCCACTCCTCCCACTCCTCCCATCTTTCAAGTTTGCTCCTATATTATTATGCTAATAATATTATTTTGTCATTGATGTCAAGCAATTAATTTTCTGATTCAGTATGATGTTGCCATATCTTAAAAAGTATGTTTTGATGAGTATAAAGATGTCGGTAAGTGACACAAAAAGAATGTGAAAATGAAGGGGAGTAATAAGTTATTCAATGGGAAACTATTACTGAGTTAGACAGTGATGAGATTATGTTATTTTGATTGTTTTGATATCCTATATATGTGTATTCGAAGACTGAATATGAAGGAGAAAAGATTTCATGCATCAGAAAGTAAAGGTTTGATACTGTTCTATTTTACCGATCAAGGAGCTAGTCGGTAAACACCAAGGTTATCAGTGTCGGTTAAAGAGGGAAGAAGTTACCGAGTAAAGTTCTGTATTTACCGAGTATCAACCAAGCAGTAACATAATGCATTGGATGAATAAATACATTATTAAATAAGGATGCCAATGAGCTGAAGATTTATAGAAGATTGGAATGTCATGCAAGAAGTTTGTTAAGGATCAACGGAAATGAAAATTCAAGAGTTAGATCTACAACACAGATTGAATGGTCATAACCGAGCACAAGTACCAAGGAAGGTATACAAGTTCCAAGGCAAGATAAAACATTTTTCAGTTCGAAGGATTCAATGAAGCTAGTCAAGTTTGAAGATCTGGTGGCTAAGATTAATCATGGGAAATGTGATTAAGGAGATTAAGTGGTTAGGAATTGCTTATAAATAAGGAAAAGTTGATGAACACAAAATGCGGGCAAATAGAAGAATAGTGATGCTACTGAAGTGATTACCGAGTACAGAATATTGAAGATCAAATTGAAGAACATATAGAGAAGCCCAGCAAGGAGGAAGATAAGTCTTATGACAAGATTATTTTGAGCACATAGAATCTGCTTTAACATTTCAGATGTGAAGTTGCAAATATATTTTATTACTGTTATTTATTTTGTAAGTGACAGGAAATCTCTTAACCGAGTGGACCTTGTTGAACAATAAACTTTAAATTTTAAAATTTTCCTAAAGGTGTGAAAAGTTGGTGCAGAATTAGGAGATTGTTTATATTTTCCCCTTAGGAGGGTCATATGAAAAATATCTATGAAACTTAAAATGTTTCATCGATAATAAAAGATCATCGGCCAACATATTACATTGAACACCTCAAGAAGAGTCTCGCCGAAAGGAAAGTTTCATCGAAATGAAACATAAAGTGTAGAGCACTAAGATGACTTCGGAGAAATATCTCTTTCGGTAGATGAAAGAAATAACTCATCGGTGCTCCAGTTTCATCGAAAAATGGAAAATGAACAAAAGGTGATGTCAAAGAAGTTAAGCTACCGATGAAACCTAAAAATGTCCATCGAAAGATGAACCCCATCGATAGCAATAGGGTTTCATCGATAAAGGAAAGGCATCGAAGAAGAAGAAGACTTCGGCAGGACTATCAAATACTTTATCGAAATAGAAGTCTCATCGATAGGGAAAATATATCGAGAAGAAAGGGACTTCGGCGGGCCAGCATAAAGTTTCATCGAAGCATAAGATTCATTGAAAACAATTTCGATGAAAGTCATGACGAATTCATCGACAAAGATCTCATCGAAGAAAGGATGGTATCGAGGAAACTAAAATATCATTTTCGACAAGAGCCATTTACCGATGAAATAATATCGAAGAAACCAAATATATTCTTATCGATAGTGTTTTTCGATGAAAATGATACATCGAGGAAGCACTTGAGTCATCAGCCGAAGTTATGGTTGTATCAATGAAAATCTGATATTGAGCAGGGCCTGGAATAACTCAACAACATATATTTTTCACCGAAAGGAGGGATTTCCTAACAAGCAAATAGTATATCGATGAAAAGCGATTTTCCTGATACAAGGCTTTCATCGATCCTGAAAGAACATAAAGTAAGTTGTGCCGAGGAAGAGTAACTTTCGATGGGAGATTAAAGAGCTCCATCAAAGACAAAGGTTTCGACGAAAAGCTAATTCACAGTCACTTTAGCTGAACATTGGTTCCCGCAAAGGAATTAAAAGCTTAAATTGAAGGTGTCACATCTGCAATTAAGTTCAAACACTTGAGTGACCGTTGCAAGCACAGAGACATTAACTATTGTGTCTGATACAAGTTGCTCACAAAATTGCAGCTAAATTGATCGAATTTTCATGAGAACCAGATAATTGCCAAGATTTAGAAAGTTGCAGAAAGCTAGCTGAGGCTCGAAAGGAACAATCCAAGCTGACAGAAGAGGTTTTAACAATTCTCCAAGTAAGTGTGATATCCTGTATTGATTGAAGTTATGGAACCTTCATCTTCTTCTAAAAAGAGTAGGAAAGGAAAAGAATTGGACCCTGAAGAAAAACCTAAATGACAGAAGAAAGAGGGTAGAGCTTTAGTTCAAGATTTGTTAGACCAATGTCCAAATTCCAGTGTAAGGTCTAAGAAAATAAAAAATGAGGAGGAAGGATTAGAAGACAGATTTGAACATCTGGGAGACATATGGATTGAGATCAGAGGACATGAGTTGTTTTTATTTGGTTACAAGAGAAGGGAAGCTCCTGAGCCCATAAGTAACCTGTGGAAGAGGAATTTAGGGAAACTGGTGGTGCCGAATGTATTTGTAGATGTTGAATTAATGAAAGCCCTAGCAGATTCCTATAATCCAGAAACCAAGACCATATATGATTACCGAGGAAATCCTATGGTGGCAATCAACAAACAGACAATTGATATGGTGTTTGATTTAGACTGGGATGTAGAGGAGAAGATTGACATGCAGAAATTGTCACAAGAGTTTTTCAATTTAGAGGACATCTATAGGAAATGGAGATTACCCATTCACCGACCAAAGGTCAGAGGATCCATAGTTCCTTTCAGTACAGTTGACAAGGTTCCCTTTGATGTCAACCAATTCCATCCTTACTTCAAGTATACGTACTATGCTGCAACCCAAGTTTTAGGCTTAGAGGCTCATCCTCTCATGGATATTGGGTTATGGTTCTATGTGCTGACTTGCAATCAAAAGACCCTAGGCCATTTGATTATGCCACTTATGTTGCAAAAGCCTTAAATCATGGGTTGGAAAAGTTAAAAGGAGACCTTGTAAATATTCATTTCTCCTTGTATTCTTTGTTGTTACATGTTATTCTTTACTGTGGACAAGAGTCCAATTTCTGGTCAGATGATTTTAGCATCAGAGCTTATGATAAAAGTGGTTTGAAGAAACGAGTCCAATTGTGGGTCTCCGTGTGGGACCAAAGGTTTACAAACAACCAATACTGGCACTTCTAGGAATACTTTGTAAAACCACTCAGTGCAGCCCTCAGACAACATAGAGACTATACTTTGTCCCCTGAGATCAGAAGATTCCTCAAACCGAAAGATTTCTCTCCAGAGTCTCAGATTGATCATAACTGGGGTGATTGGTACTGTCACCCTAATCATACAGAAATCAGAGTATTCGGGTATGAAGGGAAGCCATACATGCTCCCAATTACAGTGCCAAACAGGGTGGCTAGTCTGGAGATTGTAAGACAATTGTCTGCTGTCAGTGCCAAACATCTCACAGATTTTGGTAAACAATCTATTGTCCTAGGGCTACTAGTATTTTCTGATTTTATTGTTAAAAGTTCCAAAAGTTATCATTTACTCCAGAGTAAGTTAGATTATTATGGCATGACTCTGGGTAGTCCTAGAGAGAACTTTGATCCTGAGGGATATGTGAAAGCTGCAAGAACATCTCAGAAACTAAGGGCTGGAATACATGTGGCTCAAATGCCAGATGATTTAATCAAGAATCTTGAAAGGGAGGAAGCCAAGGCCTTGAGAGAAAGATTTGAGAAGACTTGGGAAGCTTTCAAATGGAAGAGAGTGAGGGGGAAAGTAGATGGAAACCTACTTGGAGATCTCATAGATCCCTTGGAGGTAGCTAAAAAATTGCTTCAGCATGAGGCAGAAATTATGCATAGAGTGCCCCCACAGTTTCTCCATTTTATCAAAACTGGGAGAGACAGTGAGCCATTGGCTCACATGTCACCAAAATCAACTGCTAGTAGCATCCTGCTGACTCCCCTAGAGAAGACTATCCCCCTGGCTTTGAGGTAGAAGTGGATATGGAAACTGGTGAATTCAATATCAGGGAAGTGGTTGATATCAGAGTGATAGAGCATGAAGATTTTATTGCAGAAGAAGGGTTCACTTCCTCAAAGGAATTCCTTTCATTCTTATACCAGTACAAAGGGGCTCATGTGAGAAGAATTATGGCTGGGAAACCAGAAGAAGAGCAGATGAAAAGGCTGCAAGATGAGATTGATACTCTCATGAAGGATATGACCCCTGAAAAAGGGAGGAAGATGCTAAAAGAGGCTGGTGTCATTATCTTTTTAGGTTGGGACATAAATTCAGCACTTATGTTTGACAGATTCCTGAAGAAACAAGACCCGAACCAGTAGGTATTACCCCAAGAGGTAGATAAATTGTTTACAAGTTCAGGATATGATCCTGATCAAAAGGCTCTGTTGCAATGGGCACTGTACCCAAAAGGGAAAAGGCCAATAATTATGGATACAGAAGAAACCTTTGGACATCTTATGGTCCATTAGGTAGGGAAGACTGACCCTAGGGTTACAACAAAATTGAATCTAGATGTAGCCAGGCTAAATGTGGATCAGACAGAGTTTTTGGTCAGGGAAAATATTACTTACAAGGGTTTATATGAGAAGACTAAAGATGAGAACCAGAGGCTACAAACAAGGATACTGCAGCATGAGACAGGAACTCCCATAAACGAGTATACTGCATATCCCACAGGTCGAAGCCTGGATGATATTTCAAATGCCTCATACTGGAAGTACAAAGCAAAAAAGGCTACCAAGCAGGTTGAAGATATGAAGCAAAAGATGTATAAGGTGGTCAATGACATAATTGATCACAGATTCAAATCAATGATGCCCGCTGCGGAAAAGTATTGGTTTACATATACTGGAACTATAAAGGCTTTCGACCAACATAAGCAGCTTGCATCCAGAGTCAGAGGGATCACTGATGTCACACCAGAGGAGCAAGCAGAGATTGATACTTTTGCAGGACCCCATGAAGAATTCGGAAGTATGCTGGAAAAGGAAATACAAATTTTCGATAAAGGGAATACCCCTAGGGTGCCCTCTTTTTATAGAGAAGGTATATTGATTACCTTGGATCAGTGGAAAACAGAATTGGTGAATATCAAAGAGCAATCATTACAGGAACTACAAAAGAAAGAAGACCCGACGACATTAGCGAACTACATCCTGTCAGGATACAATATACAAGAGTTTGAAATGAAGAAGTTGGTTGATGCTGTTAGATTTTACAAAGATGACAAATATACCAAACACATGGGAATGTTTAGTCTTCTTGTATTTAGATTAGTTAACAAACCGTCTTCCTAATTAATGTATAAACAAAAGGACACGTCTCTTGTCATGACCCTTCGTTTACATATATAAAGTGAAGGATTTTTGTATGAAAAGGAGATAGAAAAAAGATGGCCAGATAGAAACACGGTTTTGGGGCTAATCAATTGTAATCGAAGATTGAAGAATCAATACAAGATCAAATCTTTGTTCCTATTCCTAATTTGCAGAGTATTCTCCTTTGTGGCATTTGTGTGTGATATTATCATAATAGATAAGATTGTTTATATTCTTTCAGTAAAGTATTCATTCTGTGTTATTTCTAATTGAATCAAAAGATTTATCTGTGGATTGTAATCGTCCCTGATAATTCTTTCTTGTGTGGTCTCATAAGGTTTGGGTTAAATACACACAAGCAATTTTATAATACAAGTGATTAACTGAGCTCATAGGGAAATAACAATTGACAGACCTATAAGGGATAGGTTTAAACATTGTCTCATACAACATATATTAAGTCCATAAAGAAGTAACTGACTCTGTAGCCCAGAACATGTGAAAGGCGCTGATCATTAAGTATAACCCTCGTTACAATTTATAAAATTCACAACTGGACAAACAATAATAGGAGTAGTTGAGTAGGAAATATAGAGTAAGTTGGCAATAGTGTATACATATAAAATTCTAATCACAAAGATCAAATAACTTCTACAACAACAATCTTGAACTCATCTGCTATATCCATCCTAGGAACTTATGCCATTCTGAGATAGGAGGGAGCCAGATCAAGATACTTAATTTGCTATAAAAGGCACTAATCATTGAAAACAACTAGTGAGTAGGTATACCCGCCTAGGTCCTGCAGAGCCTAAAGTGAGAGAGTTAGTAACCAAATAGGTTCACTCTATAAGTTGGCCAAGTCAATTGGAGGGTTTGATCATAGGAGTTGGCATTTCCTTAGAACCTATCCAATCTGTTGATTTGAGACCCAACAGACCTAATAGTCTTATTTGTAAATCCTCTAGCAAGGTAACATTTTGAATGAGTGTTTGAAATCCTTTGACAAGGTCACTTCTAACAAAGTGCAAGATTTTGATAGATGTGAGGGAAATCCCTTGACTGGGTCACATCTAGCAATGTGTTTATGTAATCTTTAACAGGATTGGCTTTTAACCGAGCATACTCTAGAAGAGTATATTTTCTTAGTGGGCCTGAAATCCCACAGTGGTTTTTCCCTATTTGGGTTTCCACGTTAAATCTGGTGTTAAATGTGTTTTGTTGTTTCAAGTTTATCAGTTTATGAGTTTGAATGATTTACAGTCATAGTTGCATATCAAGTAAGTTCTACCAAGGTTGAATCTGGATAGATCATTGAATTGTGAGTTTATCTGATTCACCCCCCTCTCATCTAACTAACAAGTATAACTCTTGCAAGGAAAACTAATTTACACTAAGTCCACACTCAAACAATCTTTGAGAAAATCAGCATCATAAGCACTTGCAACATCATTGATTGAAAATTAAATAAAACACTCCTTTACCATTCACATCTATTCAATTTCCAACTCAATATTCCATCGAGGGTAAAATTCATGTCAAATACTCAACCAAATAAAAACATGAATTCCTAACAAGCATTTAATTCATTTCTAGAATATATCCAAATTAACCAATTTGAATTCCTAATTCATGCCTTGATTTCCATAGATAAATTTATTAAACCACATAATAAAAATCACATGAAAAGTCACCATTTATATTTAGCATTAAAAACCACTTTTAAATATTTCATTTAGTAAAAAATAAATTCATAGCATAAACTGGTTTGTACCGGTAAGGGTACAAGGTCAAGTAGTGGCCACGACCAACCCGTAGTAGTGTTGCTGCCGAGGCAACAGACACTACTTGCTGGTAATACCACTGTCGACTGGTAGCGGGCCTACCAATCGGTAGCGTTGTTGCCGACCGGTAGCAGCTGCTACCGATCAGTAGCATTACTACCAACTGGTAGCAATTCTACCGACAGATAGTACTGCTACCGAATGGTAACAGTGTTGGAGTTGAGAAAATACAACACCACAGGAGCCCAAATGATCTCTGCAAGCTGAAAAACCTGTTACAAGGAGAAGCAAGGAAGCAAATCACAGAAGGAACAAAAACACAGGAAAAATATGCTCCAAAAGATGAGAGCTCAATAATCTCCAAAAATGTATTGTCAATAATAATCCTTCTTCATACAATGAAAAGAAAGAACTCAACCTTTAATAGGTCAATAAACCCTAAAAGGGAAAACCCAAGGCTTGCACATAATAATTAATAAAAGAATTAATTATTATGCACCTAAAGTTAGCTTAAGTATAAAAGAAATAAAGGGAACTTAAATAATTAAACAAATATTGTTTAATTAATCAGGTAAATACCCAAATACTCTAACACCCCCCCTTAAGCTAGACTTAGGGAGAAGCTAAAATCTAGAACAACTACTGAAAGCAAGAAAGATGGGTCCCGACAATAAGGCCAGATCAGGTACCCAAATACAATAAAATCTCTATGAACTGGAGAAATAGAGAAAACCACATGGGAACAAAACTCTACTCCAAAAAAAGATGGAAAAGAATACCACTAAAGCATGAAGAACCTGCAAACTCTGTCGAAGAATAACTGTTGCGCTGAAGAACCTCCACTGAAATAGAACATGACCAGGTAGAGAAGACTATGATCTGTATGAGTGCCCTCAAATGACACTACTCGAATCAGAAGGCAAACAAGGCAAAACAACTGAAATATACAGATGGCATGAAAACACCAAAGCCCGAAGAGCTAATCAATCAAACCACATAAGCATTAGAACCAACAGGACAAACCTCCCCATAATGCTGAAGAGGGAGAGGGACAGGTACACTGAAAAGAATGACCAACAAGAACTGCATGATGAAGAACCAGGAACATCAAAGGTGCTGAGAAAAGTACATGGTGTCATGGAAGGAACACTCACTTGACACACATCATGAGGTGAATGTCGTGGAAGGAACACTCACTGGACAAAGGTGGATGGCAAACAAGGCAAACATCAACCCCCTCATGGCACTTTATAAGTAGTGCATGTACAACAAGGCACAAGATATGCAAGATCCCAAGTAAACAATGCATGATGGCACTTTATCTCAGTGAATTTGCATAATTACAATGCTACAATGATAAGAAGACTGGAAATAGAAACGAGAACCAAAATAGAGACATCCTACCTAGAGAAGAGATCCCAGAACCTGAAACAACCAAGATATCCACCAGAGTGCTGAAAAACAAAAAAATGAATAAAATATGCATGGAGAAGAATCTAGAAATAAAAATCATATGGATAGAAAGTACACAGCACACGCTTTCCAAAAATATAAACTTTTTGAAAAACGGAGGTCAGATGCTCATTCTATGTCTCCTGGAGTGCAAAAACAAGACCCCACTTTGACTAAAAAAAAACATAATCAAATAGAAAAATTAAAAAAAATTACCAACATGACAAGGTCCGGCTCGGAACCAACTTTCTGATGCCTATTTGTTTTCAAAAAAATGACTTTGTATGCCCAAGATATGACCAAAAAACCAAACCCCCCCTGAAAGAGGCAAAAAAGGTAGTCTGGTGGCTGGGCGATGCTCTGGTGGCCAGTGGGTGGCACTCCAATGGTGGCTTGGTAGTGGTTCGGTGGCTAGGAGGAGCTCCGGTGGCGGTGGGACCAGCAGACGTGGCGAGCGGCGGGTCTGGGCTGGGCGGCGGTGGGGGCCAGGAGTTGCAGCGGCGGCGAGGCCAGGGGAGCAGCGGAGCCGCTGGGCGGCGGTGGTCGCAGGGAGGAGGCCGCAGGTAGGAGCTATGGCTGGGCATGGGTAGCGGGGCCGAGATGTTGGCGATGGGCATGGCGCGGGTAGTAGGGGGCCGAAGGCCGCTGCGGGCGCCAGGAACGTAGACGCCGACGACAGTGCCGTGGGGCCAAAAAAATAAAAATAAAAATTTCAATGCCTTTTGAGATTTTTTTTCAAAAAATCAAAATTCGGCCTGCATGACGTAAAAAGGCAAAAAATATATATTTTTTTAAAAAAAATTTCTCGAACTGTGTGCCAGGGCCGTACGACCTGGATCTGGAGAAAAAATACTCCCAGAGGCTCAGGAACCAAAATAGGTCAAATTTTATATGACCATAGGGTTTTTCGGGCCTTTTGAGCACGATGGTGAGGTCCGTTTAGGCCCAAAGTGCTCAGAAAAAAAAGCCTATACCTAGGTGCATAAAAAACTTTCTGAAACCCCAGATCTGCTTCCAAAGCAAAAAATTCTCAAAACAAGAATAGATAGCTACAGATTTGAGGCTCTGATACCATGTTGGAGTTGAGAAAATACAACACCACAGGAGCCCAAATGATCTCTGCAAGCTGAAAAACCTGTTACAAGGAGAAGCAAGGAAGCAAATCACAGAAGGAACAAAAACACAGGAAAAATATGCTCCAAAAGATGAGAGCTCAATAATCTCCAAAAATGTATTGTCAATAATAATCCTTCTTCATACAATGAAAAGAAAGAACTCAACCTTTAATAGGTCAAGAAACCCTAAAAGGGAAAACCCTAGGCTTGCACATAATAATTAATAAAAGAATTAATTATTATGCACCTAAAGTTAGCTTAAGTGTAAAAGAGATAAAGGGAACTTAAATAATTAAACAAATATTGTTTAATTAATCAAGTAAATACCTGAATACTCTAACAAACAGTCCTACCGACCGGTAGTACTGCTACCGTATAGCAATACTGCCAACTGGTAGTGCAACTACCTACGGGCAGCAAACATTACCGACCCGCGTAGTGGGACTAGCCCGCCATGGGGTAAGGTAAAGTCCAAAATGATAAAAATTCTTACTTCTTAAGCATTTAAAAATCACAAGATACTAAACGTTTAAACATAAAAACGATTCATTTCTAGATCATTTCACGTGCACACACACACACACAGTGCCAAGATCCAACTCAAATGGATATTTACCAATACGGTAAATGGTGAAATACACTCACACAAGAACCCCAAATCTTGGGCAACAAGCTAATAGGAAGCACACATCAAACTAAATCCAATTCATTCTATTCCAAATAGAAGAGAAATCTAAGAAGTTGATTTGCAAGAACACAACATACAACAAATAGAGAAATGAACCATTTCTTTCCTAAATGCAAACATATGAAATAAATTTCAGAAAACCAACAATAATAGACACTCTTTCTTCCATTCCAATCATTCCACAAGAATCTACAGGAATATTTGCATAATTTCAACACATATGAAGCAAACTGAAAAATTCAAATTTAAATAAAAAACAAGAAGAGATTATCCAACCTTGAAGCAAACTAGCAAGCAAAATGATGGAAGAATCCCAATCCTTGCAACCCAAATCGAATTCTAGCTCCTCCTTCCATAATGATTTACCAAATTTCTCTCCAAAAATTCTTGCCCCCTCTTCTTGTGAATTTTAAGGCATAAATGGAAAAATAATTTTTAACCTAAACTTTTCTGGTTGAAAGTTTTTCCATCCAATCAGATTTAAAAAAAAAAAAAAGTAAAAACAATCAGATTTACCTTTTTCCAAAAACAATTCTTTTCCAACAATTAAAATGGAAAATTTAAATGGAAAGGTAAAAAGAAAAGCTTTTTATTTTATTTTCTATTTTCCAAAATACTTTCCTTCAACATAAGCATTTATCATTTAAATGGCTAGGCAATTATTTATTTCCTTCCACAAAATATATCAATGCAACTTTACACAAAGAAATAAGCCATTTAACCATTTAATATAGCAAAACATTAATTTAATTAAATCAATAATCTCAGAGCATAATAATTAACTAATTACGCCAACATAAGATAGCATCTTCCATTCAATTAAATAACCATATAGATGAATGAAAGCACGCAAAATGAAGAATGATCAAATGATGACTCACAAATGACCAAACCAAAGCGCTATGACTCGCATACCAGCCAAACAAGAAAGATAACCGATTGACAACACTCACACAGGTGTACCTGCAGGTCAAGTTCGGCTCCAACAACTATCTCCTCCACTCCCATTAGACATATAAGGCACGCTCAAACCTGTGAAACCAGGTGGAGTCGATACCCCGTACCTACTCGATACTTGTACCTGCAATGTCCTGCACCAAGAACCACACGTGCATATATATATATATATATATATATATATATATATATATATATATATATATATATATATATATATATATATATATATATATATATATATATATATATATATATATATATATAGACATGACACACACACCGATGAAGGAGAGTCGTGACGTTCCCTGTCTCACCGGAGTGGGTGAAGGAAAATCATCCCCTCACATCCCATACACATGCAAACACACAACATATAAATAACACATCACACATATAAGGTAAAAGTGTCAGTCCATGATAATGATCCATAAAATAACATTAACCATAAGCACTGAGATGCTGCATAAGATCATACACCACAAATCCAGATAAAGCATGAAATGACATCGCATAATATCTGAATTAATATACAATAATGTTCCACTGAAGTCAATCAAAAACATACAAAAAGAGTCTGAACAAGGAGGGGTACTACACAACTCATTTAAAATATATATGCATGTATATAGAGATGCAATGGCTACAAATGAGTGGTATAATACTCAGGCGAAGTAAAATTCTAATCAATCTAAAATAATCATTGTGAGTATTATCAACAATGAGTTATATATATGTCCACATAAATAGTAGAGTAAAAACCATTAACATGAATTACATTAGTGACAAATAAGATAAATTATTTATTGTTATGCACTATTAGTAAATCCAAATGAGGCATTACATGTTTGAAGTGGTGGGCCCCCAACTTTTTCTGCACAACATTGGATGTCTATGAATTTCACCGGAGAAGAAGCTACACAGAAAAGCATAATGTTAGGAAAACATTAAAGAACTTCCTTCAAAATGAAAATGAACTCATTGTTTTTCGGTATAGTATTGATATCTATAAAGGCAAAAAAGGTCTTAGCGAAAAGGTCACCTACATTGAAAATAAATTTATAAAGGCTTTCAAAATATAAACCTAACCCTACCTGCCATCCAGCCTCCACCAAAATAAAAGCTTAAAATTAGTGAACATTCATCGAAGGAGAGATGGAAGATTAATTTTTGTCAGACATTATAGTTGAAAATGCCATGGTAAATACTTATACATATGAAAGAAAAGACATGACCTATGAACTGTTTAGAATTGATATCTCGAACGGATATGGTCACATGGTCTGCAATATTTGCAACATGTGTGCAACTTATATTTTGAAAAATCTTAAAAGATCATTGCGCAAATGCAATTTGTAGGCGTGGAGTCATACTCCACCACGTTCACCAGCATCCTTCCACTTTGTGCCAAATTGGTAATATTGAAATAGGTTATGGACATCCATCAAAATGCATGATGAATAAGGTAATTTTGTCAAAACCTACAGTTGCAACTGCAAAATATGGAAAATGTAGATATGGCGTGTGATTGTTTGATAGTATACCTCAAAGAAATGTGATCAAATGAAATGCCATAATTTTAGGATATATAAAAATGAAAATATTGACAAAGGCTTTAGAAACTTGCAAACACATACAATTGGAAGTCATAAAGCTAAATTCTACAACTCTTGCTAGCACCCTCCGTGTCTGTGCTGAAATATGAGTGTTGGAACATGATTAAAGGAATCGATAAGACAAATTAATTATCTTATTGAACTTTGTAATCTGCAGATTTAAACAACTCAACTAAACATATACGCAAAAATGTGGAGGCATCAGCAAGAAAAGCAAATTGTTTAACAACTTGCCTTCAAAGAGACGTAATCTCGTGGAATATGTGATTGTCGATAATGCATAAAATGAATTCGTTGAGAAAGTTTTAATCGAATATGATCAGATATGTAAAGTCGTATTCCACAAAATTTTACCAGCATACTCCCTGCTTGTAACATGATAATGGAACCATAGAAATAAGGTATGAAATCCATCAAAGTATTAATGATACTGTGGTTGCCCAGGTAAACACGTATTCAAAATGTGGAAACTTGTGCACAACGCGAAGATCTTTGACAGAAATGCAAATGATTGTAGTATACAACGATGCAAAAAATGAATTTATTGAAAAGGCTTTGAAATTTTCAAGCAAATGTTAGGCGTGAAGCTAAATTTCACAACCTCTGCCATCGTTTCTTTACTAATGTTGAATTGGTAGCTTTGGAATAGTTTTCGAACACCCTCCAAGGCGTTAAATATGGCGAGATTTTCCAAATTGTAAACATCACAATAGACATGAATGCAAAATGTATAAGCATACACTCGACATATTAACTATTTGGAAAATGTCTCAAACGAATTTGTTATCACAAATTGCAACAATTGCAATAGCTTCAGAAAAAACCAAATACATTAAAACAACTTCTAAACATTTAAGCACATGCAATTGGTAATTGTAAGTGTTAGGTTTCACATCCACTACCGCCATCCTCCCTGCCTAGTAAAACAATACATAACCCTCCAAGCACAAATGATAGAATGCTTATGGTTGCCAATGTTCTGGAAGATATGCCCACAAAGAGTGACAACACCAAACAAAGTGCATGGATTGATGATAATACATCAAAGGAGTTACATCTCATGGGATGTCCATGATAACAAAAAATAAATTCATTTATTGAAAATGCTTCATAAATTATCATGTAAATGTGTACATGTATGAAGCCTAAACCCCCGAAGCATGATAAAAAGAAGTGACACATGTACACAATATAGAACTATGGACAAAAGTGTGAACCATGAAGGAACAATACATTTTCGAAAGAATCTTATTGGAGATTTTTAATATGTCATGAAAAAACATATTTCAATATTAAAATGGTTTAGGGTTTTCATTAAAAATGAAGTAAAAGAATCAAATAATAGGTAAGTAAGAGGTGAGGGAATAATTAACCCAAGTAAGACAATTCAACCAAATTTTAAGGTTAGCATTCGACATTGTAATGGTGAAAAAGGGCGAATGATGGAGAGATCAAGAGGAAAGCTTTTCTTCCCTCCGAGGAGAGATGAAAGTTTCACTGCGGATTTCCTTTCAAACACCTTATTCACATTACATTTAAAAGAGGGGGGAATTCACTAGATCCAATCTCTTAGGGCAGAGATTGAATACTAAATGAATTGATAATGGGATAGAAATGATAAGCTAACCGCTTTTTTAGAATGGAAAATGATTGAATTATGTTAAGTGTAAAAGTAGCAAAGAACTGATTATAACTCAAGATAGAAGCATGAGATGAAGTTGTGCACCTGGATTTGGTTATAATATGTCGAGATGAAGTTGTCCTACAAATTTGAGGAAAAGTTGTCGGGATCGTGCTGAAAGTGTCCACGGTCCTCCGAAAAATTCGCGAAACGAAAAGGGTTTTTCTGCCTTTGCAAATGGAGTCCAAATCTGCAAACACAGTTGCACACATGCAACCTACACACAGAAAAGAGAGAAAAAGGGGTTGGGATTGGGGGTTTGCCTTTAGGTTAGACCCCAGTTTTGGAATTAACCAAATGACGAAAGAAAGTACTTGCAAGAAAATGTAAATGAAAGACTGAAATGTAAGTCACCTCAAGGGAGGTTGTAGATAGAATGTAGGTAGATTTTCTTGTATGGAATTGAATGTTGAAAGGGATCTCCTCTTTAATGGTTGAATCCTTGACTTGAATGCAACACCTAGCCTTGAAGGGAGACTTGAGAATGCTCAATGCTAGAAAGGAATGCTTGAATGCTCTTGAATTATTGAATGTGTGATCTCATGTATTTGTCTTCTACCAAATGAGAGAGAAAATGAGAGTTATATACTCGTCAATTAGAGTTAATTGATTGATTTTGCATCACAGGTCGACATAGGAAAATTTTTCCCGCTTTATGCAATGTCCAATGCAAAGATAAGACAGAGGGGGCCACAAAATAGGGCAAGGACAAGGGCGCCACACCCCTGTCTTAGGAGGATAGGGGTGCCACTCCCCTGTCCTGCCCTTGTCTCAGGACATGAGGCAGGTTCACACAGTGCGAAGGGCATAACAAGACAATTTCTGGGGGTTGAGAAAGTCTCGGGTCTCCGATCATGCTTAGGGATTTGAATCACCAATGTGAAGACCCTAATGTGGTCGCAAATTGCAGGGGTCGCAATTTTATGACACTACATTTAGCCCCCACTTTAGCGGGAGTATAAGCATACACCAATACTGTCGGTAAAGTACAAGGAAACAAGATTAGAAGACTTCTACCACGTCAAGGAGGCAAGATACACCAAGCCCCCAGTGGACTTAGGATCTTACGATATCGATTGACAAAGTAAAAGTAGCAAGGTTCCCCTCAAAGTAGCAAGGTTCCCCTCACTATGAGTCACAAAAAGATACTAAAACTATGAAGCAAAGCCAAGTTCACTAAATAATTCTAAGTATCAAAAAGGAAAATATGAGCAAAGTGTATGCCCCCACGTTAAAGCGATTGCACACGCCTTATGGGGAGCGATTTATTTAAGGTAGGATACACCTAAGAGAGAGAGAAGAGAGGGAGCACGTTATCGCAAGGATTTAGCCCCTAGTCAAGGAATAAACCCAAGGATAATAAACACAAAACACGAGGTGGTTTCACTTTCCTTGGGGTCAGTATGCTGTATGATAACTCACGTATATCATCTGTGCATATAATCATCGTCAATCCCCAAGGAAAGGACACTATCTTGGAAGAAAGGAAATAGAGGATGTCTTTCGAGTCAACATGAAAGAGACCAAAAAGAGATCTCAATGCTTTGCATCATCCTCAAGTAGACATTAAGGGAAAAATGGAGGAACATGGATACACATAGAAGAATGGTCACAAAAGAGCAAGAAAGGAGAGAGAGAGAAGATCTACAATGCTAATATTTCTAATCTAGCACAACATCCACCTCTCGATCTTGCTGATCACTATTTTGGGAAGGCGAGCAACATGCCAGAGGAGCGATATCAAGAACAATAGATGGAGCTATCACAAGATCCAAACAAGGACTATGCTCATGTGCTAAGTTACTTTGTTTGATTCTAGGAGCTAGGATTAGGGTTTTTGAAAATTCAGTTGATAAATGCTTGTCCACATCAACATATTCATAGTCACTATCAAAATTATTAGGAGTGGTATTGCCATCATGAATAACATTTTCACTCATTTCTTCATCTAGATTTATAGAAAGAGAAGCACGAACACGAATAGGAGTAAAACCATCACATGTTTTGTGCAACTTATGATCTTGAGATGTAGGTTCAACATCTTTCTTAGGAGAAAATGGAATCATATCAACTTGTAGAATCTTGGGAGATTGACAGGGTTGAGGAGAAACTTCATGAGCTCAAGCACGATGCCCTTATCGGCGGTCTCTCGCACAACGATTTTGTCGAGTCTTAATGGAAGACTGAGAATGAGGAGGAATATTTATGAAGGAGGAACAATATCCTCTTTGATAGTTGAAGGCTTCGGTTGAGGTCTTTTAGGTTGGACAAGAGGAGAGGTAGGCCTCTTCTCTCTATACGAGAAAGGAGGTGGAACTATGCCATATAAAGGAGGAATATTAGGTGTAGGAAGGAGACTGGGTCCATCATGGAGAGTGGTACAGGTCTAAACTTAGGAGGAATAATATGAGGTGGCATAGTCACATCCATAGGAATAGGTTGAGGATTTTCCTTAGGAGGAAGATTAGTCCTATCCGTTAGGGGAAGGATTTCATCTTCAAGAAGGATAGGAATGCCAATTGTTGGGGATCTAGGTTGACTCAAGGATAAGATTATATCTTTCTTCCATTTTTGATAAGATTGGAAAAGAGCATCGCTCCTTTGTGGAAGAGATTGAAATTGCTTAGGCCAAAAGAGATCAATAGGAACACTTGGGCTTCTTTCAAATGGTCGAAATAAGCTATGGTTCATGGTTATGATTTCTCCATTGTGAGGAAATTTCAAACACTTATGAATTGGAGAAGTAATAGCGTTCATGGAAGGTAGCCAAGGGTAGCTCAACTTCACATGAAATTGCTTGGAAGAAGGAATGATAGGAAAAATGGCATCCATAGATTTAGTGTGAACTTCAACAAGAAGAGTGATAGAACCAATGGTAGGATAAGAGAATACATCAAATAACTTCACAACCACATTAGAGTCATCATGTAATGCCCGCCAAAATACCCCAAAGAAACTAAACAATAATATACAAATGGAGATAATTTTTTTTTCTTAATTAACATCTAATAACAACTAATGCAACATAAAACATCTCCATCTATTTACATTCATTAACCAGTTAATCAATATGAACATACATCATTTCTCATTTCATCAAATAGTGCAAGCGGAAATAACACAACATCAATAATCTTTCTCTAGGGTACTTTAACACCATTGCTTAATTCATTTCCACAATAACATACTACACACATGATAGGTATATTTCACCTTCATTAATGCATCATATTCTAATTCTTTAACCACGAGATATGCAACCTACAACATTAATTAATCCTCATGATATGCATAATTTCCTTTCTACCAATACATCTATGTGAATCATTCCCATTTACTAGATCCAATTAAAATCTTCTAACATATTCAATTATTAATCTACAAATATTCCTCTTTCAAGATTATTTAACATTCTAACCAGCCTCTAAACATTCCATAAAATAATACAACTATTCCATAATGTAATTCCATTCTATTCCAACTATAATCCACTTTATTTCCATGATTCATAAAATCACATCTCTACAATGGTACAAATACAATATCCCTAAATTCCAATTTCCAACTACAATTCATCTTACAATTATGAGTACATTAAATACATCATGAGCGTAGCTCTTTCTACTACAAGAATCCATCTACTATATACAATAATGTTACATTACATGCATTTTATCTTATCCATTACATAAATCTTCTACAAGGTACATCCATAGTACAACATGAAGAAGAATCCACATCCACTCAAGAGGAATCCAAGAGAACATCCCAATGGCTAAAAAGAACCAACCTCCCAACCATGTGGAACCAAAGGAACCACCCCCCGTGATAGGAGATGACACAAGGTCCCAACACACACTCTAACCAAAGAGACTTACCACACAAGGACTCTCAAGCAAGAACTCACACTTACAACAAGAATGAACTCCCAAAGGCATAAAACTCATCAAGACATAAATGCATCCAATAAGCATAATCATAAATCATAAAGGGGAAACACATGTAGGAGTGGAGTGTCATCACATGCCATCCTCATAACATAATAACATAATAACACAAGGCACTAGCCCGATGGACATGTGGAGCCATCTCAACCTATGAGAGACTAAGGGAGATTAGCTTACCATCTTCACGGACTTCTCATGCTTATCCTAAAATGTCCTCCCTAGAACTAAGTCATGAGGCACAAATCAATTTATCATCTTATTAATTAATCTAACTAACCAACCCATCAATTATTAGGTTATCACTTATTTAAAAATCACGGAAAACTCCAATGTGCCCTGGTGGTCTAGACTTCATGCATCCTTACAAGGAACCTCATACAAGCCTATCTCTCGTGACCTCGATCATCACAAAGAAGCCCACTCCTACTAACATGGCCCAACAATAAATCACAAGAGGGTCTACCACATAATTACATGAAAATAATACTCAATGCAGCCAACAACTTCCACACATACTCTTACAACATAAACAAGGCTACAACAACATCAATATAGTAAAATGAGCCTCTTGGCTAGCAATAAACAAAGGCATAACAAGCCATCAAATGCTGCCATCAAATAAGGAATAACATCACAACAAGGCCTACTCACTTGCTGGTCCAAAACAACATAGAAATCATTTCAATCATCCATGGCCTATCCACATGGAAGAGAGTCTAAAATATACACAATGGATAGAGAAATAAATATACTCAAACCATCAAAATGCATCAAAACTGATCAAACCCAAAATTGGGAAATATAAACAGACATCAAATAAAGCCTTTGGTACAAAATCAATTCGGGAAAATACTTCAAAAATTGACCAAAACTGAGAAAATACAGAACACAGATAGGTTAGCCCTTTTGCCCCACAGACCAATGCTTTTGCCAAAAAGAACAACGCTTATGAATTCCAGAATCGCGCATATGCATCCTGAAACAATGCTTATGTTTCCAGATTCATGCTTATGTATCCTAAGACAACGCTTATGCTGCACAGAGGAGTGCAAATGCATCACAGAACAACGCTTTTGCACAATAAGACAACGCTTTTGCACAAGACTTACGAAAAACTTAGAAAATTTTTGGGTAAAATAATAAAATACAGACTTAACGAAAGGGCTTAAAAACATATGAAAAGAAACGCCCAGAAACAAGGAATTCTTGGGTATAAACACAATAAAATAACTCATCATATAAACCAGATTAAATCAAATGTCTTCACAAGAGTTTTCATAGAACTAGGAATGACATACACAGGAAATACCAAATACATATTTTCCAGCAACTATACAAAAACTCTCATAACATAAAGTTTCCTTTCCAAATATTTCCTTTCAACAATAATAAAACTATAGCATAAAATATTATTTCAACCCAAACCCAAAACAATGCAGACACAATGCATACACAAAGAAGCCATTGAAAACAAAATGCAAAGTGAAGAAATCCAACCTGCAACTTGAAGTAATGGTAATGAAGCTGAAGAAGAGCTCCCACAAGCCAAACCAAATCCAATCCAAGCTCCAGCCAAAACCAAGAGAGAAGAAAACCAGAAACAAGGAAGAAGCTTGCTGGAAAAATTTCCAGAGAAGAGCCAACCAACCCGAAAAACCTCATGGGAAAGAAAATAAAAAGCAACAATAATCCAAAACCCTAGCCTCAATCTCAACCAATCAAAATATTTTTGGAGTATATTTTACCAACCCACCATATAATATAATTTGTTCACCCATTTTGAATTTGACCAATGAGAGTGAAGGGTAGGTAAAGTAAATAAAATATACTTATCCAGCTAAGTGGGATTGTTTTATTTCTTCATTTAATTTAATGTGTTCATACACCCCACTTAGGAATAAAGTCAAACTATTAAATAAATATAAGCTGTAAATAAATAATCCAAATGGGGATTAAAATCAAATAACCAAAAGCTAAAAAAATAAATTAAAGAACCAAGTAAATGTAAGATATCAAATAAATATCAAACCATAGAAGGCCACATAAATAATTAAATAATCAAATACCATTAAAGATTAAAACACAAATATTAAATAAATATTAAACAACAATAAGGCTTATCAAATAATTAATCATAAAATCAATAAACGCTAATTATCAAATAAATATAAATATCAAATAATTAAATATTCAAAACTTATAAATTAAATACATTAAAATAAACATTACCAAATATAAAAGTACACATTAAGAGCCACATAATTATTCTAACATAAATAAGTAAATCAATCAGCATAAACGGGACTCACAATACCAAAAGGCCAAGCTTACTAACTGACGGCGAATTATGCCAAGACACTGACTACTCACGGTGAACAACTTAGACCTAGAGTATGTGAGGGGAAACTCATGCCATCTCTGAACCACATAAGCCATTGGAACTAAAGACACGCTCAGACTTGTGAAGCCAGGTGGAGTGGATGTTTGGTACCTGCAAAATCCTCCAACCACAAAACGACAATGCCACATATACATATACATATATATAGAACAAGCAAGTGATAGAGAATCACGACGATACATCTCGCTCACAATGAGTGATGTGGAATCGTCTCTATCACTAAGACAATCAAACAATAGTCAAACACATCTCATCATATGAAATCATGAAGTAGGGTTAGCGTAATCATAATCATCATCAAAACCATGATAAATCTAATCTATCAATAATCCATCACATAGTGAGCATATAAAGTCCATCGAGTACATATATCATCAAATTACATGATCAATCATTATAGTACCAACATCCATATACATAATCAAAATAGCATATGTCCAATAGTGTCTAACATCAATCATAAGTCACTGAAGCACATGAGTAGTCATCCTCCAAATCATCAAAATATAGTCTAGATAAGTCTATCAAGCATAATATAAAAGTCAACTCTAGTCAAAATAAGTCAAATCAAGGGTGGACACTACACATCATAGATCAGTTTATGCAATCGTTAAGTGAAGAGATATTCCTCATTGATAACATTAACCATGCAAGAGGGATCAACAACAGCACCACGACAAGGTATGTCATTAAACTTCACAACTATGTATAAAGGCCCATCGGGTGCCCTAATGGTCTCACTAGGGTCGAATGCAATAAAAGGATCCTTAGGTGTCTTTTGTTTCTCTACCATGTTCACCAAATTCGGAGCTGTGGTAGTAAGATAAGGAGAGAAAGAGGTATGTCCAGTCCCAATCACGTTAGAGGTATGAGAAGGCAAAGGATCAATAAAAATCTTAAGATTTTGATTAGGAGGAGCTACTGATTTGTTTCCCTTATCATTCACACCTGCCATAGATATAGTATTATCATCAATCAAATCATGAATCTTACTTTTCCATGCAAAACATTTCTTAGTATCATGACTAGGCTGACGATGAAATTGACAAATGGAAGTTTAATTGGATTTGTACAGTCTGTATTTGAAGTTTTGAAGTGTCATAGATTGCAAGCTTTGTCATTTTTGTTGCAGGCGGGTCCTAATGACCTACAAACCAGGGTTTTGAGGACTCTATGGCCCCTACCTAGCATTTCATGGTGGATTTCCATCCTGAAGCCTTATGGACTGTTAGGTGGCCTTGTATATAATGTTTTATTTTTGGTTTTAAAACAAGGAAGGCTCAACTTCAGATTAGCCACCATACCCTAGGCTTGGCACATTGAGTTGGTAAGCAATGGGGATCATGGACAACAGGCCCTAGATGGGTAAATCTGTTGGTTGGGATTGATGCAAGGTTCGATTGGACATCCTCATGGATGTACAAACCTGAAACAATCATTAGAATCCTTGAGCAATCAGACTGGTGAAGACATTCAAGCAAATCCCTATTTTGTAGGCTTAAATGGAGGAATTAGGCCTAAAAAGGGTTAGGATGGTTAGCGACCAAACCCATGTCCAATTTTGTGATATTGTATGAAGCTTCCAAAAGGGTATCTGAAAAGCTACAGAGTTCATAACGGTGTTCAATACTTTTGTCAGATAAATGCAAAATACCTCAACGGTAGGGCTAATTGAACTAGGTCTCCTAGTAGGCCTAAAAGAGCAGAACGACCCTAAAGCTTGAAACCGGTAAGCACTAAAGTCCTAAATGAAGGGCTAGGGTTGGAAAACTAAAGAAAATAATCCCTAGGTGTGTTGGTCTTGTGTAAGTAAAGATCTTAGAGTGGAGGGGGTTGGGTCTTGGTTAAGGTGTTGAGTAGGAATGTCTCTATTAAGGAGTGTGGGACACTCACAAAAAAAGAAGTGGTCACCTTAGTTTAAGGAACTTGGGAAGGTCAGTAAGGGTGGACCCTACAACCTTTGGAAGGTTGGAAAGTGAGGAACCATTGGATGGTTCAAGAGACAACCTAAGGAGACATCAAGAGTAAGCAAACCTAGTAGGAGAGCCTGACCACTCTACATTAGATTGGTATCAGAGCCACTTGTTTGAACAAAGTGGTGTATGTCAGACCAAGAAGCAAAGTCAGAAGCCAACAACATGCCACCCAAGGCAATGAGTCAAGAGGCCATTAGGAAGTTGGTCCAAGACATGCTTAGTGAAGCTCGAGAGCAAGATACCAAGAAAGGTAAGGGCAAGATCACAGAGTGGGGTGATGAAACTGATGATGAAGATGCAGATGTGATAGGAGTGGTGACATAAAAGAAGAAGTTAGAGAAAGATCAGCAAATCTTCTTGGATGCCCTTAAATCACTCAATAAAGATAACCTAGATGGTTTACCGGTCTATAGTGGAAGCCTAAATTTAGCAGAGTTATTGGATTGGATAGAAGCTTTGAACAACCATTTTGAATACAAGGAGGTTGCAGAAGAAAAGAGGGTCAATCTAGCTAAGACAAAGTTGAAAGGATCAACTCTAGTATGGTGGAACACGATGCAAGAAGAAAGGGAACAAACCGAGAGAAAGAAGATCAACTCCTGGGAGAGAATGAAGATCAGAATCAAAACTCAATTCCTACCTCTCGATTATGAGATGCAGTTTCACAACAAGTTGATGAGTTTGAAGCAAAGAGAAATGGATGTGAGTGCCTACACAGAAGAGTTCAATAAACTAACTCTAAGAGCAAGGAAGCAAGAGGAAGAAGTGGAGAAGGTAGCAAGATACCTAAATGGCCTAAGACAAAACATTCAAGATGAAATCAACATGTTGGCACTTGAGACAGTCCATAAGTGTTTTTAGTTGTCTTTGAGGGCAGAGGACAAGATCAAGAGGAAAAGTGAGTTCAATCAAAGAAGCAGAGGTGGTAAAGGATTTAGAGGAAGAGGCACCTTTGGAAGGGGTCATAATTCTGGCAAGAATGAAGAAGGAAATCGAACTGAAAAATAGTGGGGATAACTTCAGTAAGAATGGTCAGTTTAGAGGCAACTCTAGAGGAAGAAACAACTTTAGAGGTAGATTTGGCACGCAAGCAAGAGGAACCACAATCTTCACTGGTAAATGCTTTCATTGTCATCAAGTGGACCACACAATGAACCGATGTCCTGAAAAGACTTCAAGTTCTTATGTAGGTGAGAGGAGAAATCAATTGGTGTAGGAGGAAGACAATCAAAGTGTTACCTCAGTCACAGTGGATTCAGGGTCTACTGAGAACATTGTAGCATTTGAGATGGTAGAAAAACTCAAGTTGAAAAGGTTTCCACACACCAATCCTTATAAGATATCATGGTTGAGTAAAGGACAACATGTGTTAGTTGATGAGAAAGCTTGGGTAGACTTTTAAATTGGAGAGTATAAGGATTGATTACTATGTGATATACTACCCATGGATGCATTCCATTTGTTGCTTGGACGTCCTTGGCAATATGATGTCAAAGCCATACATGATGGGGAGAAGAATTCTTATGTTATCACCAAGGAAGGAAGGAAGTTACAAATGGATCCTTTGGTTATTCAAGAAGAGGAAAAACATGTAGGTTCAAGTGTTATGCTTCTTAGTGGGAAAGAATTCCTAAAGGTTTTGAAACAAGAAGGGAATCAAGGATGTGCCATTATAGTGAAACCAAAAGAAGAGGCAAAGACTGAACCCAAACCGGTAGTACCTCAGGAAGTGAAGACCTTGTTGGACCGGTACAAGGACACAAATGAGATATCGGATGCTTTACCCCCATACAGAGATGCGAACCATCAGATAGACCTCATACTCGGAGTTACCTTGCCAAATAAAGTTACTTACAAAATGACACCTACTCAAAATGAGGAAATAGCCAAACAAGTGCAGGAGTTACTAGATAAGGGGTTGATGAAGAAGCGTTTAAGCCCATGTGTAGTACCTACTGTTTTGGTATCTAAGAAAGATGGCAAATGGAAAAGGTGCACTGACTCAAGGGCCATAAACAAGATTACAATCAGATACCGATTTCCAATGCCAAGAATTGAGGACCTAATGGATTACCTAGGAGGAGCTTGTTACTTTTCAAAGGTGGATTTGAAATCTGGTTATCATCAAATCAAGATCAGACTTGGAGATGAGTGGAAAACAACGTTTAAGACCAATGAGGGGCTCTATGAATGGTTGGTGATGCCCTTTGGGCTCACAAATGCACCTAGCACCTTCATGAGACTCATGAATGAAGTGCTTGTAGAGTTTATTGGGAAATTTGTGATTGTTTATCTTGATGAAATTCTGATATTTAGCAGGTTTAGGGAGGAGCATATCAGACATTTGGATCAGGTCTTGAGGAAGCTACATCAAGAAAAGTTAATGATAAACTTGGACAAGTGTGAGTTCTTCAAAATTGAACTAGTATATCTAGGTTTTGTAGTTTCTCAAGGTTGTTTGGAAATGGATCCAAAAAAGGTAGATGCAATAGTTAATTGGCCTACTCCTAATTCAATAGGAGATGTGAGAAGTTTTCATGGATTAGCTTCTTTCTATAGGAAGTTTATTAGAGGATTCAGCCATGTGTGTGCACCTATCTTGAACACCATCAAGGGTGGAATGAAATGTCAGTTTAAGTGGACTAGTGCAACAGACAAGGGATTTGAGTTGTTGAAACAAAAAGTAGTAGAACTACCTTATCTTAGGCTCCTTGATTTCAATCAGCTCTTTACTGTGGAGTTTGATGCTAGCTAGTTGGCAATAGGAGCAGTTTTGAGTCAAGAAGGTCATCCGGTAGCATTTTTCTCTGAGAAGCTCAATGAGGCCAGACAAAATTATTCTACCTATGACCTAGAATTGTATGCCATGGTACAAGCCCTTAAGAAATGGCGGCATTATCTGCTCCCTAAGGAATTCATAGTCTATACTGATAACCATGCACTTAGCTTCTTGAATGGACAAGAGAAGTTGCACCAAAGATGCCTCAAATAGGTTGAGCACTTGCATGCCTATACTTTTTCCATCAAACACAAGAAAGGAGTCACCAATAAGGTAGCAGATGCCTTAAGTAGAAGAGTTCTTACCATCCAAGAAATGCAGCTCCAAAGTGTGGGGTTAAGTGATCTCAAAGATCTATACCAAGGTGACAAGGATTTTGGTGAAGCATATGATGTTTGCACCAAGTTTGCTAATGTTTTTCATGTTGCATATTCTGATTTTATGTTGCAGGAAGGCCTTTTGTTTAAAGGACACTTACTTTGAATACCACAGTGCTCTATGAGAGACAATATCATCAAGGCAGTTTAGGAGGACATTTTGGTCTTGACAAGACCTTAGAGCAGGTTGGATGGTTCTATCATTGGCCTAAACTTCAGTCAAATGTTAGAAGGTTTGTGGATAAATGCCCTATATGTCAGAGAGCTAAAGGAACCTCCAACAATGCAGGTTTATATAAGCCATTGGCTATACCAACCAGACCTTGGGAATGTTTGAGAATGCACTTTGTTCTTGGCTTACCTAGGACTCTAAGAGGGTATGCCAATGTTTTTGTCATAGTGGATAGATTCAGTAAGATGGCATACTTTGTGCCTTGCAAATGCACTAATGATGCCTCCTACATAGCAGGGTTATTCTTTAAGGAAGTAGTGAGGATTCATAGTTTATCGCTTAGCATTGTGAGTGATAGGGACACTAAGTTTGTAAGTCACTTTTGGAGAACCTTATGGAAGAAACTAGGCACCAAAATTTCCTTTTCATCAGCATACCATCCACAATCAGATGGTCAAACTGAAGTAGTTAATAGATCCTTAGACAACTTGTTGAGATGTCTCACCAAACAGCATGGACAAGCTTGGGATCTAGTATTGGGTCAAGCAGAGTATGCCTACAATGACTCGGTTAATAGAAGCACAGGCCAGAGTCCCTTTGAGATAGTATATGGATGTCATCCTAGGGGAATCTTAGAGCTTAGAGATTTCAGTTCTATGGACCATAGAAGTGCACAAGGGAAAAAACTTGCAGAGAATGTAAAAGAGATACATGAGAAGGTCAAGAAGACATTGCAACAACACAATGAGAAGTACAAGGCCCTAGCAGATAAAAAGAGAAGAGAAGTACACTATAAGGTTGGTGATCTAGTGTTGGCCTACTTGAGGAAGGAGAGACTACCCAAGGGAAAAATTAGTAAGCTATGCATGAAGAAGATTAGACCTCTTAGGGTAATGCATAAATTTGGCAATAATGCCTATGAGTTAGAGTTACCACCAAACTTGGGCATCTCACCAATCTTCAATGTATGTGATTTGTATCCATACAAAGCATCTCAGATAGATACAAATCAAGAAGAGACTACTGCTATTGAAGATGTAGATTAGTTCCAAGATTTACCTCCAAGCCAACCAATCACATTGGAATGCATTTTGGATTCTAAGGTTGTGAAGAAGACTAGGAAAGGAGTCTATAAAGACTATCTGATCAAATGGATAGGGCTACCAGAGTCAGAGGCTACATGGATGTCAGAGAGATATATTACAACATGGTACCACTATTCAAGCCTTATCCACTCAAGAGACTTGAGTTCTTCTTACCCCCAGAGAATGGTGCAGGGGAACAAAGGCAATTTTGTTGTGTTGATTCCAAGAGATTGGAATCATGTTGTTTTGGTTTGTAATAAGGTTAATAAGTTTGTGAATAAGTGCTCAAATGTTTGTAAGGACCCTAGGAGTTACCTATTGGCCAATTTTGGCATATGGGCTCTTAAGGGTGTCAGATAGAGCACTTGGTAGAATAAGTTGTTATTGAGTCAGAATAGGTTGGTTTGTTTTTGTTTAAAGGTTTATAAGGTCATTTGGATCATTTGGAAGTGACCTAGGTTGGATTTGAGCAAGTTGCTCACCTATGCAAAAAGTTGTCAAAGTTGCAAAAGTTGCTCATAGCAACTTTGCAACATTTGCACTTTTCACACACCAATGGATATTTGGTTGTCATTTCAGTTATGAGAATTTGTAACCAACCCAAGGCTGATATAAGGCTTGGGAAAACTGATGAGAATGTTGGTTGAAGAAATTGAAATGAGAAGAACAAGTTTAGCCTTTAAAATTTTGTGTTTTCAGTGAGTATAGGAGAGTTTAATTTGATTTGTACGGTCTATACGGACTTCCAAGCCCAGACCAAGGCATGAATTGTTAGAGCAGAGACATATCTTTCTTTTGATGGTGGTTTGAAGTTTTGAAGTGTCATAGATTGCATGTTTTGTCATTTTTGTTGTAGGCGGATCCTAAAGACCTACAAACCAGGGTTTTGAGGACTCTATGGCCCCTACCTAGCATTCCATGGTGGATTTCCATCCCGAAGCCTTATGGAATGTTAGGTGGAATTTTATATAATTTTTTCTTTTTGGTTTTAAAATAGGGAAAGCTCAACTTCAGATTTGACACCATACCCTAGGCTTGGCACGTTGAGTTGGCAAGCAATGGGGATCATGGACAACAGGCCCTAGATGGGTAAATCCGTTGGTTGGGATTGATGCAAGGTTGGATTGGACATACTCATGGATGTACAAACCTGAAAAAATCATCAGAATCCTTGAGAAATCAGACTGGTGAAGACATTCAAGCAAATCCCTATTATGTAGGCTTAAAAAGAGGAATTAGGCCTAAAAAGGGTTAGGATGGTTAGTGACCAAACCCATGTCCAATTTTGTGATATTCTATGAAGCTTCCAAAAGGGTATCTAAAAAGATAAAGATTTCATACCAGTGTTTAAGACTTCTATCAGATAACTGCAAAATACCTCACTGGTAGGGCTAATTGAACTAGGTCTCCTAGTAGGACTAAAAGAGCAGAATGACCTAAATCTTGAAACTTGTAAGCACTAAAGTCCTAAATGAAGGGCTAGGGTTGGAAAACTAAAGAAAATCATCCCTAGGTGTGTTGGTCTTGTGTAAGTAAAAATCCTAGATTGGAGGGGGTTGGCTCTTGGTTAAGGTGTTGAGTAGGAAGGTCTCTATTAAGGGGTGTGGGACACTCACAAAACAAGAAGTGGTCACCTTAGTCTAAGGACCTTGGGAAGGTTAGTAAGGGTGGACCCTACAACCTTTGGAAGGTTGGAAAGTGAGGAACCATTGGATGGTTCAAGAGACAACCTAAGGAGACATCAAGAGTAAGCAAACCTAGTAGGAGAGCCTGACTACTCTACATCACACACCCAATTGATAATTGTGGATTGTCACACACAACTGTGGAAAGGAAGTAAACTCAGACAAAAAAAGTTTTTCCCTGATATCTTTTTGCAAATTAGAAATGAAAAATATTTAAATATCATTATCAGGTGTAGGAAAATAAATTTGAGCATAGAAATGCTTATATCTGCCAATGAAATCAGTCACTTTTTCTTTAACACCTTGTTTACAATGCATTAAATCAGTCAAAGTGATTGCAGGACCAATGTTGTTTTGAAATTGTTGAATGAAAGAATTTTCTAACTATTGAAAAGAAGTGATAGAATAAGAAGGAAAAGAGAAATACCATTGTAAAGCTTTATCCCTTAGTGTTCTTGTAAATAATTTTGCAAGTAATATTTGATCAGAAGGAAAATTAGTACACAAGGTTTGAAATGTTTTAACATGTGTGAGAGGATCACCTTTTCCATTATAGAGTTCCAATTGAGGGACCTCAACATGCTTAGGTTGGACGTCTTTAACACTATCAAGAGAAAGTGGGCTCCCAACATCAAATGTGGGCACACTAAACTTGGATTGACTCGTGGAAGCAATTTTTTATTTTAAGCAAGACACAGTTTGAGCAAGATTGTTAATGGTTACTTCGGTAGAAGAATTGATGTTAGACATGGTTGATTGAGAAGGTGGTGTGATGTTATTGAAGGAAGGTATTGATTGAGAATAAGGTGGTGGGACATTATGATAAGTAGGCATAGGTGATGATTGAGTAGGAAATGGGACACTTAAAGAAGGAATACAATTATTGAATGAATTGCCCCCTTGTGTCATATTGATTGGTTGGTTGAGGGATATTAGGATACTTATGGAAGACATAGGTAAAGATGGAAGATTAAATGAAGTAGAGGGATTGCCCCCATGACCAATTGTTGTAGGAATGCCATTTTGAGGTGATATAGCCATGTTATTTGAAGTGAAAGTAGGAATACTAGCCATTGGAGTAGACAAAGGAATAGAAGAATTGATTTGATTTGAAGGTTGTCAATAACCTAAGTTCTTAGCATAATTCTTTATAGGCATGACATTAGAATGAACAATATGAGCAATGCCACACAATATATCAATTCCATTATTATCACTTTGAATCATGCATTTAAGGCCTTCAATTAATGGAAGAGCTTCACTATTAGGGTATTATTGGGACATCCATTGTTGAAAGTTATCACATTGATTGCCCAATTTTGAAAGTTGATCTATGGAAACTCTAGTTAAAGCTTCTTCTTGTTCATCATGGGATTCATCAATTGGATAGATAGGGACATGATTAGGATGGGAAGAATTAGCATTATCCTCACTAAATAAGTCATCCAAATTATGCCCCATCTCCTCAGTAATTAAAACTTGGGAACCCTTAATTCTAATGCTTCGTCGAACGGGAATAGTATAGTTAGGATTAATAGTGGTGAAACTCATGCACTAGAGGGAAAATTTGGAAATTTGGAATAATTTAATAATGCAAAATTTGAGAAAACAATGATTAAACAATTTGACTTTGTTGGAAGAAGAAAATGATGCAATTTCCAAAAATATTTTTGATGATAAATGAAAGGAAATTGGAATTTAAAATTAGGGCCAATGGGATGCCACTTAATTTTAAAATTGATAAAATCAGGGCAGAGTATAATGTTGAAATTTGAAGGTCTTTTTGATTTTAGAGGGATAAAAAATCGACAAAATCAACCAGTTTTCCGGATTTAAGCTGTTAAATACGGTCATAACCGTCTCCCAAAATTTTGGGAAAAAAGCTAGGGGATCGTGTTGAAAGTGCACACGGTCCGACCAATTTTTTTTGAAATTTTCAGGGATGAAAGTTATGATGATTTTAAAGCGAACCCCAAAAAATTGGTGAATTTTACGATCTCTAGATTGGCGAAAAGAAGGTTTGAATGGGAAAATAGGACCCTATTAGGATTTTGAAAAAAAATGAGGAATTGGATTGAAAAATTGAAAATGGTCAACCCTAATGGATAGGGACACCTTGAAAAATGTTTAGAGAACTGAAGTTGATTGAAATTGATTGAAATTTGCACAAAATCCAATTAAATTTGAAAATTAGGGTTTTAGGACCTAACCACTTAATTTTTAAAATTTTGAATTTTTAAAAAGGAGGGAAATTGAAAATTTGAATTTTAGGAAAGAAGATAAGTTTGAAAACAATCACAAATCTAAAAATTTAATGGAAATTCAATTTTTGCACAATTTCAAGATGATTTTTAAAAATTAGGGTTTTGACAATTAACCTCTTAATTTGTGAATTTTATTTGCAAATTGAACAAGACAATGAAGAAATTGAATTTGACAAACACAACAATTTTCAAATCTAAAACAATAGATAGCAATTTTTGCAAAACACAAGTTCAATTTCAATTTTAAAAACTAGGGTTTTGAATGATTTAACCACTAAGTTTGTAGAAGAATTAAACTTGCAAATGAAAAATATGCAATTATTTTCGTAATAAAGCATGTAAGACATCAAGTTCACCAAAATATAATGGTGAAAAAGGGTGAATGATGGAGAGATCAAGAGGAAAGCTTTTCTTCCCTTTGAGGAGAGGTGAAAGTTTCAATGTAGATTTCCTTTCAAACACCTTATTCACATTACATTTAAAAGAGGGGGGAATTCACTAGATCCAATCTCTTAGGGCAGAGATTGAATACTAAATGAATTGATAATGGGATATAAATGATAAGCTAACCGCTCTTTTAGAATGGAAAATGATTGAATTATGTTAAGTGTAAAAGTAGCAAAGAACTGATTATAACTCGAGATAGAAGCGTGAGATGAAGTTGTGCACCTGGATCTGGTTATAATATGTCAAGATGAAGCTTCCCTGCGAATTTGAGGAAAATTTGTCGTGACCGTGCTAAAAGTGTCCACAGTCCTTCAAAAAATTCGCGAAATGAAAAGGTTTTTCCGCCTCTGCAAATGGAGTCCAAATCTACAAACACAGTTGCACACCTGCAACCTACACACAAAAAAGAGAGGAAAAGGGGTTGGGATTGGGGGTTTGCCTTCAGGTCAAACCCCAGTTTTGGAATTAACCAAATGATGAAAGAAAGTACTTGCAAGTAAATGTAAATGAAAGGCTGAAATGTAAGTCACCTCAAGGGAGGTTGTAGATAGAATGTAGGTAGATTTGCTTGTATGGAATTGAATGTTGAAAGGGATCTCCTCTTCAATGGTTGAATCCTTGACTTGAATGCAACACCTAGCCTTGAAGGGAGACTTGAGAATGCTCAATGCTGGAAAGGAATGCTTGAATGCGTGATCTCATGTATTTGTCTTCTGCCAAATGGGAGGGCAAATGTGACTTATATACTCATCAATTAGGGTTAATTGACTTATTTTCCGTCACAGACCGACACAGGGAAAGTTTTGCCACTTTATGTAATGTTCAATGCAAAGATAGGATAGAGGGGGCCCCAAAATAAAGCAAGGACAAGGGCACCACACCCCTGTCTTGCCCTTGTCTCAAGACAAGAAGCAGGTCCAGGCAATGCAGAGGGCAGAACAAGACAATTTTTGGGGGTTGAGAAAGTCTTGGGTCTCCGATCAGGCTTAGGGATTCAAATCGCCACCGTGAAGACCCTAATATGGTCGCAAATTGCAGGGGTCGCAATTTTATGACACTACAGGTATATATATTATTTTGTATCGACAAATTTACCAGAATGTTTTGAAGAGATCCTTTCTCAGGGAACAAAATATAATGGTTGCATGATATACATGCAGAGTATGAAGATAAGGAATTTCCTGAATCTTTAAGTTATATAGTATTTTGAACAAATTTCAAAAGAAGTCCTAACAATACATAATTGTTTGATTCAAAAAATTGAAAGGAGTTAAATAGTGTGTGATAATTACCTAATTATCTTTATAATTATGTGCATGGTAAATATCTCACTTTGCCGCACAAATAGTTTTACAAAGGAGTGAAAAGAAAAACGCAACACATAAAAGGAAGATTTTGATAGGTGAGATACTTTCATTAAAAGGAAGGAGAAAAGATTTTACAAAAGAATGTCAGTCGGGTGAAAATACTTTCATGGACATAATGAAACACAAAATAGATTTCAAATATTTTCTTAGATGTTTATATGGAGAATGACAAATATGAAAGATGTCTTTGCACTTAAAGGGAGATAATTATTTCATGGGAATCAAAAGAGTGATTAAAGGGGCACCAAAATTACGAAGCCATTTTTGGTAAATGATAAAAACCCAAAGATTATTAGTGTGGGAGGAGTGTTATTACTTTGAAGCATGAAGATTAAAATGATTTAAATTAAAAAAAATAATCATAGTTAATTAAATGTAAGGTTACATTGAACAATGTGAAGGGTCATAATCCTAAAAATGTAATGTATATATTAGGAGAGGAAAAATTAGAATGAGGATAGAACCTATATCGACATATTTATAATATATTAATTAAGACATAATAATATAAGAAACAATACAGATCAACCTGCTTTTCATTTCTATTTGGTGTAAAAGATTGTTGTGAGTGCTTTTTAACTCAAGCTTGTTATTTTGATTCTTAGAAATCAAAGGTTGTTAAAGTGCTTTTCTGCATACAGTGGTTATTTTATTATTGGATTGATTACCATGTTAGCTTGTTTTGAGGAAAGATTAAAATTGCCTGCATGATAATTGTCATAATAAGATTCAATCACTGAGTATGAAAAGATTAACAAGGGATGGTGTTTTTAACTGTCTAACAAGGAGAATATGTTAATCCTATGAGGATCCGGTTAATACTGAGAGCGGGGTGAATCAAGTATTAACACCAATTTACAACTTTAAACCCAAATCAAACTTACAACAAATCTAACTTCATTTACCACATATGCCACTTCATTAAACACTACCAGTAATCTCTGATAAATCTACGATAAATTGCTATAACCGGTGTATTCAGAAATAATGAATAAACTAAAGATAATCAATACCATCACATTAAAATCATTCCACACATGAACACCATATTTTTGACGTGGAAACCCAAATAGGGAAAAAACCATGGTGGGAGTTAGTACCCACAAAGATTTGTACTCTTTTGAAGTACGTCTTGTTAGGAGCTTACAATACGCCCTGTTAGGAGCAAACCCTCTTATGAGTCACCCGATTAAGGGATTTCGATGTGCAACCCGATTAAGAGCTTAATGACCTGTTAGGATCAACCTCGTGAGAGGATTTACCACTCTTTTTTAGAGCTACCTTGTTAGGGGATATACAAGATTAAGGCTTGTCAGGACCTACCCAGTTAAGGGATTTAATCTGTTATAATTGTTAGAGAACAAAAGTGAAAAAGTGATATGTTACTTGCACTTCTCAGCTTGCTAAATCAGATCTAGTTATGCTTCACTATCTGCAACTCTTAGGTAGATCTCACTCTTCTCTGGTACAACTTCACACTCTTCTCTAAGGTCACTGACACAATAAACATCAACTAAGCCAACATAAATAATGCTTTCCACTAAGTTGGCCACTAAATCCTAAATTACATCATAGAACATCACAAATCTTTGCAAATTATTTTAGATCATTGCAATCAATTACAAATTAATATCAACCATTTAATAATCATAAGTCGTCATGACAAGTCGATCTGGTACAAAGTAAAACCCTTATCTCATTCCGCTAAGCACTTTGCACATTCCCAAGAAATTTGCTCTCCAAACATGCCAAAACATCTTTCAAACATTCATGCGGTTTGTGTCGCGTTATCATCAACACATGGACTTGATGTCGATCACCGCCATATCGAAAATCATTATCGGTTTGATGATTTCATTACTGGTTTTAAAACCCTTCTTAAATCCTGGCAAAACTTCATCAGAAATTAGAAACATGCCTTTCGATAGTCATCACAAGATGCGGTTCCGGTTAGATACTCATTAGCATGATAAAATCTTATATTCCAAACTGTAAATCACCAATCATCACCAATCATCTGCTTCAAGTAAAACATCTCTGCATATACCGGTTAAAGTCCTATTGCACAGATTTTGTATATTGTCGGTAAACCCTGTCTCCAGTAGACTAAATCACTTAGATGATAAACCAAACATCAAGAAACATAAATTAACATCATTTAACATCAATTGCCATCAATGCCAACATAAATAACTGATCAAGTCATCTAATCATAAAATTTCAATCTCTTCATCACAAATAGTCTTCTATCTTCTACCGGCGCAGTCATCAGTCTTTAACTGCATCACCTCATCTGTATCAGTTATGCCAATCATGCCAACAATCTCCCCCTTTGGCATTGATGGCAACACCAATCAGATTACAACACCATCACTGTTACACCATCACTTCTACTTGTTGTCAGTATAATATCATCTGTTGGTCTCCTTCTTTTGTCTTCTCCCCCTAAACCAATACTTCACCAACTTCTCTAATCCGTTTCTTCTCTCAAATCTGATCTTGTTTTTCTCCCAGATCTGATCTTGTTCTTCTCCCACTTTGACAACAATGCCAAAGGTTTATGTGCATCACCGATCTTCTTTACTGCTACTTCTGTCATCATCATATCTGCTAACCAAATCAGAATATTATATCCAATCATTATATCAGATCATGAAATCAAAACTTTCTATCTTATCATTATATTAGATCATGAAATCAAAACTTTATATCCTCACTGCACCTCATCAATCCTTAATGAAGAATAAACATTAGATCCACAGGATTGATGCATCTCCATCATTCTAGTTCTTTCGGTGTAGGGGTCTAACCCCTAGTTTACCTCTAAGAAACTCAAAGGTAGTCTTTGGTAAGGGCTTAGTAAAGATACCAACTATCTGATCTTTACTCTTCATATATTCCATCTTGATCTGTTTTTCTTGAACTCTTTCCCTTAGAAAATGATACTTCAATTCAATGTGCTTGGTTCTAGCATGAAGTACAAGATTCTTAGAAATATTTATTGCACTAGTATTATCACAACGGATAGTCACCAGTTCAGACATATCTATTTTGAATCCTTCTAGCACATGTCTCATCCATATTGTCTGCGTGCAATTCATGGATGCAACAACATACTCTGCTTCAGCTGTAGAATGAGAAACACGTGTTTATTTCTTGGTCATCCATGCCACTAATCTTCCACCAAGAAGAAAAGCTCCACCAGTTGTGTTTTTCTGGTCATCCACATTACCTACCAATCTGCATCAGTAAAGAAATCCAAATTAAAATCTCCTTTATAAGGATACCATAAACCATAGTCTACTATGCCTTTGAGATACCGAAAAAATTCTCTTCACCGCCACCAAATGTGTCTTCTTAGGCTCTTTCTGAAATCTGGCAACTAATCCAACAACATGAGCAATGTCCGACCTACTATGAACAACATAGTGCAACTTACCAATCATAGACCTGTACACTTTTTCACAAACAACAGGAGAATCATCTTGTTTGGACAACTTACAGCCTGTCACCATCGGTTTTCCTACTACTTTGCAGTCTTCCATGCCGAATGTCTTCAACACCTCTTTGACATACTTGCTCTAACAAATAAAGATACCACCATCCAGTTACTGGACCTGTAACCCAATAAAGAACTTTATTTTAGTGATTAGAGACATTTCAAATTCCTTTTTTATTATATCAACAAAATCCATACACATATCATCATTTCCTTTAGAATTTTTGTCATCTACAAACACTTCTGCTATCAACATCTTGTCTCCATCAGTCTTCAAATAAATGTTGATGTCCTCACTGGTATGTTGGAATCCAATTTGATCACATGTGCATGTAATCTCTCATACCATGCTCTCGGTGCCTGCTTTAGACCATATAGTTCTTTATGCAATTTGCATACCATGTCTTCATCATCAGATAGGGAAAATCCATCTGACTGTTTAATGTAGACTTCTTCTTCTAGAATCCCATTTAGAAAGGCTGACTTGACATCCATTTGATAAACTTTGAATCCCTTATATGTAGCAAATTCTAGCAGCATTCTCACTCCTAATCTAGCAACAGGTGCAAAGGTCTCTCCATAATCCTCACCTTCTTCCCGTGCATACCCTTTGCAGACTAACCTCGCCTTGTTTCTTACAATTTTTTCTTCTTCATCCAACTTATTCCTAAAGACCCATTTTGTTCCAATTACATCCTTATCCTCCGGTCTAGGAACAAGTGGCTATGTCTGATTCTTCTCAATTTGATCTAATTCTTCATTCATTGCATTAACCCAAACATCATCTTTTAGTGCTTCCTTTATTGTTTTGAGTTCAATTGTAGATATCAAACACGAGTTTTCTCTTATTTTTCTCCTTGTTTGCACACCAGCATTCTTATCACCAATTATCTGCTCTTGTGAATGGTTTAATCTGACATACCTAGGCAATATTGGTTTTGTATCTTCTGTTTCTTGTTCTTCATTTTCTTCATTGCTGTCATCAGTTACTAGTTGAGCACCTAATTCTCTGTTTCTTGATTCTTCATTGTTCTGTGCTTCTGGTTCAATAATCACAAGTTTCTCATCATTTTTTCAGGCTCAGATCTGCTGGTACCTTCTGACTTTGCAGAGAGATCATATACCTTCACACTAGCACTTTCAATAATCTTCTTAGTTTTCTTATTGTTACATTTATATGCCTTACTCTTAGTAGAGTAACCAAGAAAGATTCCCTCATCAGATTTTGCATCAAATTTCTTAGTGTAATTATCTTTCTTAATAAAACATTGACTCCCAAAATTTTTGAAATAACTTACATGAGGATTTTTTCCATACCATAGCTCATAGGGTGTTTTGTTGTTACCTCTTTTTACTAGTACCTAGTTTAAAGTGTATACAACATTGTTGACTGCTTCTCTCCAAAACATTTTAGGTGCATTACCCTGTAATATCATGGTTCTAGCAGCTTCAACTATTGTTTTGTTCATCCTTTCTGCTATGCCATTCTGTTGTGGTGTCCTCAGAGCTGACATCTGTCTCTTTATACCCTGTTCATCACAATACTTAACAAATTTATCATATGTGAATTTTCCTCCTCGGTCTGATCTTAAACACTTCAAGTTCTTATCGATTTCATTCTCAACCAGAGATTTAAATGATTTAAATTTACTAAATGCTTCTGATTTCTCCTTCAAAAATGTCACCCACATCATTTTAGAATAGTCATCGGTGAAAATCATGAAATACCTATTACCGTAATAACACTTTGTTCTCATAGGGCCACAGAGATCAGTATGTACCAAATATAAAATATTCTCAGAAGTACAATTCTTGCTGTTGAAAGAAATAGAGGTCATCTTACCAATTTGATAATCTTTGCATATCACACTATCTGGTTTAACAAGTTGGGGTAATCCTCTTACAACACTTGACTTGCTTATCTTAATTAAATTATCAAAATTAACATGAAAATATCTTTTATGCCACAACCAACTGTCTTCCATTCTTGCAACCATAAAATTATTAATATTACTATTCAAATGGAATAAGTTACCTCTAGTTTTCTTCCCAGTAGCAATCAATTCACCATTACCTCTAAGAATTCTGTAGACTCCACTTTTAAACTCAAGCAAATAACCTTTATCATTGAGATGACCAACACTTAAAAGATTATGCTTTAGACCATCAACCCAAAACACATCATCAACATTACTCTTCCCATTTAGAGAAATTGAACCTTTACCTTTCACCATGCAGGGAGAGTTATTTCCAAATCTAACAACACCACCATCAAATTCATCAAGGGTTATGAACTTACTTTTGTCTCTGGTCATGTGGTGTGAGCAACCACTGTCTATAATCCATTCATCACTAGTCTCCATGTGAGATACCAATGCCTTTTCATCTGTCAGTTCCTACTTCATGGCTACAAACACAATTTCCTCATTGTCATCTTTATCTTCAAACTCCTCATCAGTCACACCTTCATCTACTACAACATAACAATGTTTCTTGCCCTTTCCTTTTAATCTCCTAAACTTCTCTTTCTTATTAGTGTTAGGGCAGTTAGCAACAATATGTCCCATTTTACTACAAGAGAAACACTTCAAAGGTAGCTTTCCTTTATACTTACCGGTGCCTCTTGGAAATATTTTTGCTAACAGTGCCTCAAGTTCCATCACTTGATCTTCATTGTCTTCATTTCCCTGGTAACTTCCATGACTTGACCTACCTGCACTCATGATTTTGACATATATCTTTTCCTTTTCTAGCAGATGAACCGGTAATAGAAGCTTTAAATGCAGATTCAATAAATTTTGTCACACTATTGTTCAAACTATTTATTTCAAAAGTTGTAAGCTTACCAATCAATGAATCAATAGTTACCTTATCTGTTGAAATAGATCTAAGTTCTTGGATTGCAGATACTCTTATAGCATACTGAGTTTGAAGAGTTCTAAGAATTTTACTTACTATTGTGTCATCATCCATTTCACCTCCAACACTCTTTACGCCACCAACAACTTCTTTGATTCTTTAACCATACTGTGCAATATTTTCTCCTTCAAGCATTTTGATGTCATCAAACTTTCCTCTCAAGCTTTCCTCTTTGGCTCTTTGAACATGCTCATCTCCTCCATAGATTATATCTAACTTTTCCCAAACCTCACCTGCAGTTTCCAATCCTTGAACACCAATAAATTCTGAATCAGATAAAGTACCTACAATATCTTCTAAGACTTGCATGTTATCTTGTTGCTCTTTGAGTTCATCCAGTGTCAAGGGAGTAGTAGTAGGAGCAACATATTTTGTTTCAACTTTCTTCCAATATTGTGCACCAAGACCTTTGATGTAGATCTTCATTCTGTCTTTCCAGATCTTGTAGTTATCCTTGCTGAACTTGGGACCCTCTTTCTTCATCAGCTTGACTTCCCTAGAATCTTTCCCTCAAGCGGTTAGGCTTTTTGCACACAAAGGACCAAAGATATGATACCAATTATTAATCCTATGAGGATCCAGTTAATACTAAGAGGGGGGGGGGGGGGGGTGAATCCGTATTAACACCAATTTACAACTTTAAACCCAAATCAAACTTAAAACAAATCTAACTTCATTGACCACATATGCCACTTCATTAAACAATACCGATAATCTCCGATAAACTATTATAACCAGTGTATTAAGAAATAATGAATAAACTAAAGATAATCAATAACATCACATGAAAATCATTCCACACATGAACACCATATTTTTGACATGGAAACCCAAATAGGGAAAAACCACGACGGGAGTTAGTACCCACAAAGATTTGTACTCTTTTGAAGTACGCCCTATTAGGAGCTTACAATATGCCCTGTTAGGAGTCACCCGGTTAAGGGATTCAGATGTGCAACCCAGTTAGGAGCTTAATGACCTGTTAGGATCAACCACATGAGAGAATTTACCACTCTTTTTGAGAGCTACCTTGTTAGGGGATTTACAAGATTAAGGCCTATCAGGACCTACCCAGTTAAGGGATTTAATCTATTGTAATTGTTAGAGAACAATAGTGAAAAAGTGATATGTTACTTTCACTTCTCAGCTTGCTAAATCAGATCCAGTTATGCTTCACTATCTTCAACTCTCAGGAAGATCTCACTCTTCTCTGGTACAACTTCACACTCTTCTCTAAGATCACCGACACAATAAACATCAACTAAGCCAACATAAATAATGCTTTCCACTAAGTCAGCCACTAAATCCTAAATTACATCATAGGTCATCACAAATCTTTACAACTCATTTTAGATCATCATATGGATCATTACAATCAATTACAAATCAATATCAACCATTGAATGATCATAAGTCATCATGGCAAGTCGAACTGGTACAAAGTCAAACCCTTAGCTCATTCCGCTAAGCACTTTGCACATTCCCAAGAAATTCGCTCTCCAAACGCGCCAAAACATCTTTCAAATATTTCATGCAGTTTGTGCCACGTTATCATCAACACGTGGACTTGATTTTGATCACCGCCATACCGAAAATCATTACCAGTTTGATGATTTCATCACCGGTTCTAAAACCCTTCTTAAACCTTGGCAAAACTTCATCAAAAAATAGAAACATGCCTTCCAATAGTCATCACAAGATGCAATTCCGGTCAGACTCATTACCATGATAAAATCTTATATTCCAAACCAAAAATCACCAATCATCACCAATCATCCACTTCAAGTAAACATCTCTGCATATACCGGTTAAATTCCTATTTCATAGACTTTTGTATATTGCCGGTAAACCCTATCTCTAGTACACTAAATCACTTAGATGACAAACCAAACATCAAGAAAAAATAGTTAACAACATTTAACATCAGTGGCCATCAATGACAACACAAATAACTGATCAAGTCATCTAATTACAAAATCTCTATCTCTTCATCACAAATAGTCTTCTATCTTCTACCAGTGCAGTCATCAGTCTTTAATTGCATCACCTCATCTGTATCAGTTATGCCAATCATGCCAACAAAATATAGGGAAATAAATTCATAAGACTCTGAGCCCAATGGGTGAAGAAGGCACTGGTCTAAACCATATATTCATAATCTCATAATATTATATTTTATTTTTCAGTTTTATGCAAGTAGGAGATAGGAGTAGGGTTAGAAGTTAAATTAATCTATTCCAAAAGTTCATGCCATTCTTAGATAGAGATAAAAGATAAACTAAAGGAAGATTAGATCTGCTTAGTTGAAAGGTGCACTAGCCTAGGTTTAGTAGAGCCTAAAGAGTAGGGAATTACAATCACATTGATTAATTCCATTAGTTGGCCAGAGTTGAGTGTTGAACCTGAACATAAGGCTTGGCATACCTTTAGGGTTTAGAAACATGCAATTTTGAGCTCAACACATTTAGTTTTTGGTTTTGTGCCATTGTCACTCCTTGTTATGCTACTATCACCTTAGTCAACACATGTATTGCCAATCATTGTGTGTTTGATCTAATTTTCTACGTCTGTGACTATCAAAGCTAAGTTCTAAAAAGTTTGCAGCTAAACTTTTTGAATCTAAATCTGAACTTGAAAAGTCTAAAACTAAACCTTGTGATTCTGAATTTGAACTTGAAAAGTCTAAAACTGAATCTTGTGAGTCTAAATTCAAACCTAAAAAGCCTAAAATTAAAACCTCAGAGTCTAAAACTAAATTTTTAAATTCCAAAACTGAGTTATGAGGTCTAAAACTGAGTCTCATCAAAATTGTGAAACTGAAACTAAGTTAAAGTTTGAAAACTAAGTGGTCCTAAGCAGAAACTTGAAACTAAGTTGTCCAAACCCAATACTAAAATTATACAAATTTGAAAATTGGAAACTTTTTGCCACCATCATTAATTTTTTTTGAGTCTTATCACTTGTCTAAAACTGAATCATCGTTTTCAAAGTAAGACAAAAAATTGAAATTGAACAATTTGATTAACAACTTTGTCAATTTTCTGCCACTATTCATATATTTGTGCATTTGTCTATTTTTGTTGTGTAACTGTCTCAACCTGCTACACAATTTTGTTGACCTTCTACGCTATTATTTGATAGTTTTTTGTTTTTGATTCATTATGATGTATTGTTGATAATTATTGTTGCACTTTTTTTAATGTTTCCTATGCTTCTATTTTGAACTCCTACGCATTTTTCACTCTCTGTTATACATGTGTTTGAACTAGAATTTGTCAAAATTCCTCATCATCAGATTGACATAGACAAACTTAAGACTAAAATTGAGACTTACCAGATTGCATGTTCAATTCCATATTTGCATTTATCTTGCATACCGAGAGCCTAGATTTTCCATGCTAGGTTAAAACATTCAAATCAAATTGTTTCAAAATCGACCTAAGGTTATTTATCAACTGTCTATATATTTCATCTTACATATCTCTGTTTTAGCCTATTTTCTAGGGTCAAATTATCTTAAATCGATATCCCTTTTATATACTGGGCTTGCACTCATCTATCTAGTGCAAGTTTGACATACCATTCATAATCCTCAATCAATATCATTCATTGTATAGATAAATTATTTGATATTTTCGGGTATCCCTACAAACTTGCATCTTAGCCATTAATCCAAACATTTAAAAATCTAAAAAATATATATAAATCCAAGGATAAATCAAATATATTTTCAAAATCTAAAAATAATCAAATATCCCCCAAAAAAACAAAAACAAAAAAGTACTTAGCTTAGACTTAATGTGCATATCCACCTCACATCACAAGTCTTTCGGTCTCTCGCATGCCAATTGTGACTAGATCTCAAAGCTAAAAAAACAAAAATGGACCCAACATAATTGATGTAGAAGCAGATGGTGAACCCTCAAACTAAGCAATCTTGGACAAATTTCACATCAAGGAAACCCCAACTTGGTAGTGTGTTCCCAAGGTCTTCATTCTTCTTGGCAATACTCCAAACAAGGTCATATTTGACATATGTTTTAGAAAAGGCCCCAAGAGTAAAAAAAACTTGATACATACCCTCCTCTTGACTTAGAATGACATACCCAACTCAAATAGATACTAACTCCAAACTTGATACATGATACAATGATGGTTTGCACTCAACTAGGCCTAACTCTTAGTAGCCCTTCCAAACGGGTATTTGGGGCATAACTTTCTGTACGAACAACTTCAGACAAAATTGAAAGCATTTCTAAGTACTCATTTGGCCATAATTTAACATATCCATTTTGTGGGTAGAGTTACTTTGGAACAAGAGACTCTAAAATTAACTAGTAATTTTGCTACAAGGCCTAATTAGGCCACTTTTACAAAGCGTGTGATTCCTTGACTCCAACTTCTATTTCTCCATCCAAGGCTGTAGGAAGGTCTCTCATGGTCTGAATCAACAATTTCCATCACTTTAAACATTCTTCTTTACACCCTCTTAACAAACCCTCACTCTACCTATGCCAACAAACCTAATACATAGAGATATTAGGCTAGGACATCACCAAAATGGCCTCTATCACTCTCCCTTTCTCCTATAAACTTATGAAACTTGAAGTACATCCAAAAGCCCTCCATTCCACTAGTTTATAGAATTTTTTTCAATGGTGGAATGGACTAAAATACATTTTTTTAATTGCCAAACCCTTGAAACCCGCAGTTCATGGTCTATTCCTAGAAAAAAAACACTTATATCTCCCTCAAATATCAATGGAATTGAGTCAAACCAAAACCAAAATGAAGTTAATTTAGCCGTCTGTCAAATCCAATAAGAGTTAGCACATGTGCAGATCGTATGAGACTGTACTGGGGTCTAGAGCAACAAATAAACACATAAAATGCAACAAAATAGTGCAAGTTTTATTGATATTCATTCACACAACCATCCAATCAACTCCCAATAGTTACAAACTGAAATTGGAAGTGTAACCACTAAAAACAACAACTTGCCTAAAATTGACAACTTTGCAAGACAACTTTTGACAATCTTGACAACTTTTTGTAATATTTGACATATGCCTCTAAGGAGACCTCCTATGACTCAAACTTAGTACAAACAAGTCTAAAATGGTCAAAGAGACGTTATTACATGATAAAAATATAAGCACAATAGATTTTGACAACATTGCCTCATGAAGGCATGGACTCAACTAGGTGCTCCTGCACCATACACCCAAACAAAAGAAGAACTCAAGTCCCTTTGAAGACTGTGCTACAATAATTCATGCTTGAACACATCTTTTCTTTGTGTCTCCAGTGTCTTTCCATATATTAACCCTTTCCATTGGATTGAGTACTGAAAAGTAGCATTAGTTTTTGCATTTGGGAACTCTTTGGCATCTAGAAACTGCTCCAACTTGAACAACCTGCGAGATGAATGTTATCCGACTTTCCCTGCATTTGGAACTGATGTGAAACCTGCTTGAGCACCTATAAACATACCTCTACCATCTTTACCATGAACTATCTTGTTCTTCACTTTTGTTGCATGTTTGGAATTACCCATATACCCTTGCAATTCACCTTGAATCACTTTACCTTGTTCCTTCATCTCCGCTTTCAGATTCTCTGCCCCTAAGACCTCTATTTCATCAAGTTTACAAAATTTTCTACTGACAAGATTGGACTACCCACTAACCTATTTTGAAATCAAAGAACAAAGGACCTTTTCTATCATGCCCTCAATGTGCTTTTCAACCCATTCTTGAACCCCCACAAGTAATTCATCCTTGATCTTCAACATACCAAGTTTGGACATCAACACATTATCTTTTCCCTCTAAAATTGAATTATTCTTCAAATCTAATGTTTCAGTATCCCTATGCTTGGTAGTGGCTGCAAGTGTCATGTTCACTCCTTTCTCTACTTTGATGAATTCCTTTCTTCCTAACACCATCTTTTTAGCTGCCTTAGTTTTTCCCTTATCATCCTCTACCAATGGAGTCAATGTAAAAGAGATGCCATCTTTCTCAATCTCATAAGTATTGTTCCTACCATCACATATCACATTTCTATCAAGCTGCCATGATCTTCCTAGAAACAAGTGGCACACATCCATAGGCAACACATCACATAGAATCCTATCTTCATAGCCACCTATATTAAACTCAACCCAAGCTTGCTCATTCACCGAAATATATTGACTTTCATTCAACCAAGACACTTTATAAGGTGTTTCATGAGGTATCTTTTCTAAATTCAGTTTATCAACTATTTCTATAAACATCATGTTATTAGTGCTCCCAGAGTCTATTACTACCTTACATACCTTTCCTTTGCATTTGTAGGTGGTCTTGAATAGTGTTCTTCTGTGTGTTGATTCTTTCTCCTTGGATGCTTTGAGGAGTGTTCTCACCATCAAGGATTCCCCAACTTTTGGAGAAGCAAGCTGATTAGGAGAATGAATGCTCTCACAATCTTCCTCTTGTACCAATTGAACTCTTTTGTCACCACCACATGAAGTAGAAGCTTATTTCTCTGGAAACTTCCATGCTTTATGGCCAAATTGATTGCAATGATAACACCTTCCTAAAAATGAACTTGAACTTCCACCTCCACCAAATCTTCCTCTGAAGCCTCTAAATCCACCTCTTTGATCAACAACTTGGTCTTTGATTTTACTTGCATCTTCTTGGTCAAATACAATTTTTTGTAATATTTGACATATGCCTCTAAGGAGACCTCCTATGACTCAAACTTAGTACAAACAAGTCTAAAATGGTCAAAGAGACCTTATTACATGATCAAAACATAAACACCAAGATATTTTGACAAAATTGCCTCATGGAGGCATGAAATCAACTAGGTGCTCCTACATCAATAACCAAATCCTACGATCAATCTCATAAGTATATACTACCAAAGAACATCTTCAGATTCACCATGGAAATCACCACAACAATCAACTACTATGAATTTATATATGACTAAAATTAAATTTTTTTTGACATAATAATAAATTGATGAAGCATCACAAGATCCTAGAATTCTAAAAGTCATGGATGCACTCTTATCTGCAAACCCGAATTGATATTTCATGTTGCTGGCACAAAATAGAGTTGAACTACCACTAGACCTTGACATGTTTAACATTAAGGAGACCCCACAAAACAATCTCACATCAAACATAGAGCTTCTAATTAGAGATGCCCACTGGACAACAGAACCCCACAATAAACCAACACCTACATACCTCAACCAAACGTATCCTCATCACCTTCATTTGACTTACAACGCAATAAGGTCCCCTTTTTTAGCTTATCATCAACACCTAAAACATCTACACAAACACCTAACTAAAACATAACACCACCTCTTAATCAAAACACAATACCACTTTCCAACCAGACCATAGCACCACCCAATCAAACCCAATTCCTCTACATAACAACCAACCTCCTCCTCCTAATAACAGAACTCCCCCAAACAACATGATAAGCAATCCAAACATCAACACCATTTCCCAAAACCAAGTACCCCTTAGTCAATCCATGACTCACATCCCACAAAATCAAAACCAAAACCAAAACCAAAACCAAAGCCTTGTACCTCCACCTCTAAACCAAAATACACTTTTATATAGAAACACCTACAACCCAAACCCCTGTTGGAAGTGTCAAAATTTCATGGTTCTTATGTGTTGAATTTACCCTAAAGTTGGTCCCAAAGGATTAAAAGAGCATGTTCAAAAAATCACCTAAGTCCAAAGTTGTAAGCCCTTGTCTCTTGTATTGAAACGTTATAACTCTTTGTTAACTTGTTTGGCTGATAGACCCCTCACTTAAGTCATCATCTAAGTATGTTTATTCCTTCGTTTACTGGCCTTATTCATTATCTCTTCAATTTTCAGTCGGTTTCCATATTTTTTCAAAATCCTAAGTATTGAGGTTATTATTTTTATCTTAACTCAAAAACCCATTGACCCCCATTATATCCTAGTAACAATGAGTCTTCACATGCCTTTTACCATATTTTTAAGTAAAGGTAACCCCATGCCCCCATGGGGGTTAACCCTCAACCATTTGGACCTCCACGGGATGGCAGGGTAATAGTTAGAGTAAATGAAAACTAATTGTTGGCAGTGTTCCCCATGCCCCCACATAGTGACAATGATAGTTAGTATGTTAATCGAGAGAATGTAGGGTGAGGAAAAAGTGTTAAATGATAGTTAGTATGTTAATCTCAAGGTGGAGTTTATTTTCTTATTTTTACAAGAACATGAACATACCCATCCCATTGTCGAATCTCGGTTCTTTGACTTAGCCAAATTAATTGTTCCCAATGTGTTTATAGAAGTGGATTTAATTAGGATTCTTGTTAGCACATATTATTATCAAACCAACACTATCAGAAGGGGTGATGGTTTAGTTAGTGGATATAGGCAAGATGCTAATTATTGAATGCTTCAACTTGAACATACAAGCGCTGATAGAGGTTGACTTAGGGAAATTCAAACAAAATTATGGGATGTATAGGAAAGCCCTTAGGAGAGATGAAGTCCCTCATTATAGGAAAAAGGCTTGCGATAATAGAAGGGCACCAATTGTTGATTCAAAGGGTCCTTTTGAGCTTACGTAATTTGAGCGTTATTTTGTCAAGACATATCATTCCTTATGCCAAGTTTTAGGGAAGGATGCACAAGATAGAATGCCAGTTGACCTAATGATGATGTCCATGAGAATACAATATTCTAATGTCAACATTGAATATGATTTTGTTGCCTGCATTCAAAAGGAAATTAATGTAGGATTATTGAGGACAAATGATAATGACAAAACTATAACCTTCAAGCATTATTCCCTTTTCTTTCACCTGATATTGTACCAAAATAGGGTAGAGTGGAGTCAAAAAATGAATTTGAAGTTTGTTAAGAATGATGGAAGCCCATTACCTGTGAAGTGTTGGGATTATGTCACAACCCTCCTTTATCACTTTTTGATTTGATACAATTCTATTATATTTTTGGTTGAGCTATTGAAAATGATTGAATAAATAATATAAAAGAATAAAAATGGACACACATACACACTCGGAGAGTATAATTATTTTTATTTTTATTTTTCCCACTCAATTATGGCACATGTTGTAGGAGGAATTAGAAGCTTCTAGAGGAATCTTCAATGCCTTGCATGTAACTCCCCCACTAGGTTTTTAATCAATTTGAATGAGTCCAATATTGGAAAAGAATCCCACTCTTAATTAATTTCTCTAGATAGTGGAATTAAAGGATTTTTCTTATATATTGTATGCAAGTTTTCATAAGGGAGTGTTGATTATGTGTTGAAGAAAATTTTCTAGGTTTCCTTGTTGTTATTAGTAGGATCTTCTTTGGTAGTCTCATTTTCGTTGTAGGATTGCTCAGTTGTTCTTGAAGATTTCTCTCAAGTTGCAAGGAAGGAACAAAAAAGATAGCTAGAGGATTCAACATCAAGCTTCAATAAGCCAGTTTCTCTTCTTTGTCATCTCTCATTTACATATGAGAAATTTATATTATCAAAAAAAAAAGAGAAGCTTCTAGATCTTCTTTTGTAAATATTTTTTTTAGATTGTAAATCTTTTCTTCTTATTTAGGAATAAATATTGATAAAATACTTTCACATAATGCATGTAAAAGATAGCTTTATTATTTATTTTATTTTCTTTAGAAAATATACATATGATCTTGCTTTTGCTTTTCCAAAGATTTCAAATCTGTGCAAAAATCATATTTCCCTTATTTAAAATTCTTTTTTCTGAGATTAAAAATCTTCCCTGTGTGATTAAATGATAACCATTTGTGTATGAATCTTATCCTTGTTATTCTTCTCTTAAATTCATTACTGGATTGGAAATCGTAATGTAAATCTCATTTTCTTTAATTAAATCTTACTTCCCTGTGAATAATCTTACCTCAGTGCAAATACAAGTTTGATCTTCTGCATATAAAGTTATTTAAATATTTTTTTTTCTTTTTCCTGTGAGTAAAAAAATCCATTTCTCTCTTTGAATGAAGATTTGATCATAAATCTTAATTCCTTAAGAGCAGTCTTCTTTGTGAACAGGAAAACGTTTGGAAATAAACTTCACTGTATCCATTATTCTCTGTGGAAATAAAATATAAATCCCCCTCTGAATATTAGCTCCTGGAAATCTTCTTGAAAGCTTTGTTATCTCAGCATAATCATCTATTTTTCAGTTATCTGTACATTGCTGAAAAGTATTAATCTCTCTGTGTTATTTCATCTCTGTGATTAAATTCATATCCTCATAATAATATTCCTTTTGTACGTACATCTTTTATTTATATTTATATCTCTTTATGTTTTTAAATAAACTGGAAATAAGAAAAAAAAAACCCACATATAAACACACACACACACACACACACACACACACACACACACACACACACACACACACACACACACACACACACACACACACACACACACACACACACACAGATATATATTTATTAAACTTATACCGAAATAAATATATACATTTTACTAAACTTATACCAAAATAAAAATGAATATCGTGCAGTGTTATTTAAAAAGGGGAGGTCTTCGAACTTATTTCGAATGAGAAAGCGTGCAGGGGAGGCGGTAACCGCCGGGAGTGGTACACCCCACTACCCTACAGTCACTGCTATGGCAGTGGCCGCAGGGTAGTGGAGGGGACCACAGCGGTCCCCTCATCACTACGGGCCTGCACCCGCAGGTCCGCAGTGATGATGGGACCCGTGGGCCCCCCTCCACTCCCCATTAAATTCAAACAAGCCTCATACCCTTATTTCTTTTAGTTATTTATTTATTTTTTTATTAAATTGCAATTTAAGAATTAAGAATAATTGCTTAGTTAAATTTTAAGTTTATTTGTTATAAATTTAAGTTAGTAAATTAAACTTAGGGATTAATAATTAGTAAATTAAACTTAGGGATTAATAATTGCCTTAGCTTAAATTTTAAGTAAATTAAACTTAGGAAAAATTCATAAATAATTAGGATTATTGTGTAATAAATTTGTAATTTTAAATTAAGGTATATAACTGGAATCTCTCAATCCATTTGAAATTTATTGGGTTACTTGGTCGGTAATTTTAGTTTCTTTTAAAACAATTAAGTCATATTATTATGATTTGACCCAAAATTTGTTTATGTCTAAACTAATTGCTATTTTGGAACCGACGACTCTATAATTAATTATTCCCGTGGTAGGAATAAATCATTGCTTAATCTTGCATGTAAGTTACACTATTTTTGCATCATGCAAAGTACTTATACATTAATTGCATGTATTGACGTCTTCATCATCTCCATGTAAGTTACGCGTTTAATTATTAAATATGCGAGTTTCATAATTATCATTATTATGTAAGTTATATTTCAAGTTTTGAATATTAAATAATTTTAGTTATATTTTTATTCCACGTAGTTCATCAAGTAGTTGTTTCAATTAATTGAGCTTTGCAATGTCTAATTATGCATGTTCAAGTCATAATTGTTTTCAAGCATGATGTTTTCATAAGTTTCTTAGTTAATAAAACTAAATAAAGGAAGTTGGAAAACCAAAACCTAGCAGCGTTCGGTATATACAGTGCCTCTGGGTCACGCTTACGGGTAATGCTGTCGTGTTGAACTACTGCACTTAACGCCTAATAAAGCTGCATCAACGACGTCTGTGGCATCATCCCTATAAATCGTCGGGGAGTAATAAGGGACACTTGGAAGTTAAAATCCAAGGGGCGGGTAATCCCCCTTAGATCGATAATCTAATAAGATAATCCTTAAATGATTTTTACATCTGCTGAGTTAAACCATAGTAAACCCCCTTAAGGTTGATTGAGTGAAATGCTTTTATGAAATTGATTTAATCTTGAAGAGTTGTTGATGATTGACAATTTGGTCAAGGGTGACGCTTATGATAGGTATTAAGATCTAGTTGTTTTAGGCCACAAGCAATAGGCCATCTTGAGCCTTTGCTTAAGTGCTACCACCGTGGGTAGCAACCGTAGAGAAACTGTCTGGGACATTGACCCTAGAAAGGGTTGCGTACCCACTAATCAGTTTACATCAAACCATAGAGTAGAAAATAGAACTACATACTTTACGCCTTGATCCCGTGCCAAAATGGGTATGTAGGAAGCCTTGGGACGGAGTTGTCCCTAGTACTCAGGCGTTCGTGGGTGGGGTCTAGGTTTGGTAAGAAGAAGGATTGAGTATAATCCTAATTTTGAAAGATAAGTATAAAAAGGAAAAGTAATTCAATGCATACTTGGAAGGAATCCCGTATGGATTCGCTTGACTTCCTAAGGCTTTAAGCCAATTTCCGAGGTGGAATTCAAGCTTGTATTATGTTATTTAATTACTCCTAAGGACGGCGACCTCGGTGCACTCCTATTAGAAGAGTGTAGTACTTAGTGAGTGGCTCAGAACCCGAATGGTCCTGATGAGTCTAAGTCTCTAGCCAGAGCACCTCCTATCCTGATTGGATAGATGCCTACCTCGTATGGGTAGATGCCTATCCCGTAATGGATAGATGAAATCTTATGTCTTGTATGGACAGATGCCTAACCCGTATGGTTAGATGCTCATCCCGGATGGATGAATGCCTAATCTAAATGGATGGATGCCCAGAGTATGCAATTGAATCAAACACAATGATTAAATTAAACAACAACTAAAAAAAGAGTGGTCAAATTTTGTTGAGTTAAGTAAGGTGGGTTATTGCAAATTATATGTGGGATAACAGATGTGTGATAGCTGACTGTGTAATGTATTATAAGTTTTTTGTAACGAAGGTGATGGGTGGGTGTGGTTTCAGTTTTGAAAGGCTACCATGAAAGATTAATATAGTTTTGAAAGGCTACCACGAAAAAAGGCCTTATTTGGACAATGAATATAATTTGGGTGTCTGGTTTTTATTCTTTGATTATACAATTAATAGTGTGTATGGGTGTCCTTAGGCACCACATGTGTTTCCTACAATTGTCTATCCAAGATTAGAATTCTAAGAATTTATGTGGCAGCTAATGTGGATGGAGAAAGAGGTCCTAGAAGGAATGGGAAAGCATACTCAATGCCTCACTTCTCCAAGTTTTATGATTTTTCTATTGGATCATCAACACTAGAGGAAGTGCAAGAACATTTAAAAAGAAGGTATAGTTTGAGGTGTGGAACGTTGAGGAGATATGATCTCAAAGGGTTCATGGATCGATTGAGAGACAAACTGTATGTGAATAGAGGTCGTTACTTTCATGAGGTAAATTATGAAGAGAATGTCATTAGGAGTTTCCCCGGTGTATCAAAAGTGATATAAAGAAGAAAAAAGTGTAGAATATTATTGAGCATTGAAGTTGGAAGGAAGAAAAATGAGACCCTAGTTTCTCAAGTTTATATGTTAAAGAGAAAAGTGAAGTTAAGAGGATACAACTCATGATGAGAAATTTTTTAAAAATTTATTGAAGGAGCATCACAACTCAAGAAAAGAAGTCTACAACAAATTTTTTTTCAGAGAATGTGCCACCAAGATTGGAATAATTAAAGGCTAAAGGTATCAAAATTGTTGAGCTAGCTGATCCGCTTGCACCCGAGCCACCCTAAAAGAAACAAAGGACTATTTTCAAATCTCCCATTGTGCCATATGAGATCACAGAAGAAGTGGGAGACATTTAAGAGGTTTCCCAAACATTATTTGAAATGACCAATGAGCAAGAGGTTAACAAACCTTTAAAGGCCCCTCCTAGAGACAATATCTCAGAGCAAGTTCCTCAGGATAGAATAGATGTCCATGCATCTATTCCTTTTGATAAAGATGATGATGAGAGGGTGATAGCATCCTATAGGTTTTTAGTTGATGATGAGTTCATCAAGACTCCAAAACTTAAGGGATTTTGGATTAAAATAAAATGCAAAGTATATAGAAGGAGAGAGAAGGGATGAATTAGCTTCCCTTGTTGAGATGAACCCTGACAACATTGACCTAACACTCAAAGAATCAATGAAGATGGTACAAGAAAGTGGGATGCTATTGGTGTCAAATTGGAATTTGGAGGATGTCTTTTTATTGGACCAAATTAGACAACAAAGGGACCCACTTTTTGCAATATAATTTGACAATGAGCGAGGTGTCAGTAGAACAGGTTATCATCCACATCTCAAAGCACTGTCCCAATGGGTGAAGACCTTGAGAACACTCAAGCCAATATTACTACTTAGTGAACAAGAAACAAGGGGCAATGTTATGATAAGAACATTAAAAATGACATGAATGTTGTGGAAGTTGTCACTATCATAATGCACTCAAGTACGTTTGCTAGAGATGCTGAAAAAATCAACAAAAGGAATTGTAAGAGATGAGAAAGGGACAAATTGAAATAAATGAGGCTTGGCACAATAAGTAATATATAGAGAACTTAAGGTTAAAGAATGAACTAAGCATTAGAGATCCCTCACCAATTGATTCAAATGAAATGGTGGTATACCAACCTCCAATTGCCAAAGAAGATGATTCTTCTTACGAGGGAGTAAATAGACTTAGAGCTCAAGTGGAGTATACATGAAATTTGGAAATGCATATCAATTACTACTTGAAGCTAGGGAGATGACTAAGAAAAAGGTTGCATATGTTATGAAGAGGACACATGCATTTATTGAAGAAAATTATGATAAAATAGAAGATGTTTATAGTTGTTACCAATCCATGCAACAAGGCTTGCAATAGTGTAAGACCTTGTTGCCAATCCTCGAGCCAATGTATGATAGGTGGCGGCTACAAGCTCATACTGTGAATGAATTAGTCATAGCCACCCAACTTATGCTAGATGCCACACCATAGATCATGCCAATAGGAAAAATGGTGAGGATGTTGATTTAAGAGATCAAATTTGTAGATTCCAAGGAACAAGCAATAAAAAGCAAGGTAGCTTTTTTCCAGGCATTTCAACATTGGTCCATCCTTGATTTTCTTATCCAAAAAGGACGAATGAAGAGCTCAGAAACATGGAAGGAAGAATTTCAGAAGTGTGTGCCTTTAATTCTTGAAAAGTTGATGATGGGAAAAAATTATAAATGACCACATACCATGTTGTTCTTGATAAAGTCATTTTAGCTGACCATGGATATAGTAGATTCATAATGGAGACCAAGGTCATACTTGACAACAAGTGCATGGAAAGTCCAGTTAGAGTTTAGCAGCTGCAAGATTTCAAATGGGCAATAGATTTTTCTATTGCACAATGACATGCTAAGTATTATTTTATTGAAGAATAGATGGGCACCCCATGGAAGGAGGAAATGATTGCATAATCAATTACATTATAGTCATATATATAAGGACCTTGTCAAATCAATAGATCACGGGTACCTTTCATTTGGTGAATGGAGTTGAATGTCTTTGAGGTGTAGAATTCATCGATCATAAAATATTTTAGTGCCTTGGTCATTTAAGTTGCAAGTGCCGGATGTCAAGTTGACAACAATATGGTTTCTTTTAGAATTTTTCATTTAAAAAATGTCCACATCAACAAGTCAATTTAATACTATCGACACAATCAAATATTGTAATTTCATGAACAAATTCCCTCCAACATCAAGCAATTGTTTTTTGTCTTTTGTGTAATGTAAAGCTACCTTGGCATATTCCATAATTGTTGAATCAAATTTTGCCAAGTGTGCCAATATTTAATCTGAAGCTTGTTGCTTCCTTAATTTTATAAAAGGGAAATTAGGATCATTGGCAAAGGGTTTTGAAATAGAGTTTTGGGTAGGTAGATACTATCTGCGTCTAATTTTACTAAATCAATGGAACAAAATAGTAGTCACTTACATTCATGATATTGTATCAAATATTATTAACAATTAATGAAAGGTTACTTGAGGATTGTCTCTAATTTGTGTCTTTTTGTTTGCATGAATCAATATGTTAGGGATGTATTGGTTTGTCTTTGCAATTTTTTTGTGAATGTGTAATGTATTTCATAGGTTTCTTTCAAGAAGAGAATTAAATTATGTAAGCATTTTGCAGTGAGCTTTAGGATATAAATTATGATCATTAAGTAGAGTCCTAAATGCACAACAAGTTAACTTTTATGTAATGCATGAATGTTGATAGTTAGATTTGAATCAATTCTGAATATGAATGTATCTGTTGTTTGACTCCATTGCCCTTGGGATTAGGCACCAATCTATCCTGATTTCAAATTATTTCAAAAACACTTCATTATAATCAAATTCTTTTCACTTTATTGTTGTAGGAGTAGGTGTAGTTTAGATTTCATTTCCAAATGTTGAGTAAATAGTAAATTACCAAGAATAGAGCCAAATTCAGGGTAAATTGTACTTTCCTTGGTATATTTTCATTGGGAATTATATGCGTTGGATACAATCTTTGCATTATTTTGTTGAATATCTTTAAATCATTGTTAGGTAAAACCACCTAGGTCTTGTAGAATTAAATTGTAGAGGATTGCAACCTTGATGGTTGAATACTTTTCGTTGGGCACTGATTCAAGGGTCTGTAGATTGGAATTGGTTATCCCATAGGATTTCCTTCAAGGGAAATCAATTGGAAGCACCAACAACCCCATGAACACTTTCCAAAAAACCATTCTACAAAATAACATATTACTAAACAACATCTTTTCAAACCTACATGCAACACATGAAAACCCAAACCCAATGACACATCAACTAAACCTAAGACAGAGCCAAAACTAGTCATACATACCACCTTTGAACCAAACAAACCTACCACCTCAAAATAAAACCTACATGCCACTCCTAAACCAAACTATACCATACAACCAATACAAAAAATAATTCATTCACAATCAAAACATTACAACATCAAATCAAACACACATAAACCAAAACCATCCAAACCAACAACATGTCTACCAAGGTATCAAAGAATTTGTTGACCCACTACTAGGATCATCACACAAAAACATTTACCTACCCCAAAACCAAGACATCAACATTCAACCCCCACCCACATATATATTAACTCAACAATTGTAGAACTTGCAACAACAAATCATAAAAACACAGATAGGAGGAAACAAGGAGACTTATACATTTGAGGACATTTCCCCTTATCCATTTCATAGAATCATATACCTATTCCACCTTTTCCTCACAATTTTGAGATGCCAAATTTTGGAATAAAAAAAGAACACACTAGAGTTTTACACAATATTCCTAGAGATTAATTACAATGATACATATCTCATGTTCTTCTTTCCACATAGTCTAGGTGGACAATCCATTGAATGGTTTTCATATCTCCCACATGGCATCAAAATAGTTTAGGAGCTAGTTTATAAATTCATTGCACACTTTTCCTACAACATAGAACATGAATCACCCATAAGTGACCTTTGCAACACAAAATAAAAGAATGGTGAATCCATTGCTTCCTTCTTGCAAATATGGAGGGACTTGGCTAGTAAATCCCCATGTCACGTACTTGAAAAATAAATGGTCCATATTTTCATACAAAACTTTAAGCAAGAGATGATGTTTCACTTAGAAGTCCAATGTTCAAACACATTCAATGAGGTTAATGAAAAGGGTATTTCCATTGAAAAGGTCCTTATTGCTAAAGGACTTGTCAAAATATTCAAAGAAAACAAATACAATACCAACACATCCAATGGCAAATCCAAATTCTAGTCTAAAAATGAGAACATAGTTGGTGATGGTGTGGTGGATGCTAAAATAGTTAACAAGGCACAACCCATAGTTAACCTTCAAGTGTTAGAGCATTTTAACAACTAGTGATGCTTATTTTTAATTAAGTTCACATAGTTGTGCTTTTATGCTTCTAGACGTGCATCTAGTATAGCTTTTGTGCATCTATTTTAGCAAGAGTTGAGATTTTTTTATCTCCTCATGCTTGCACTTAGTTCTCCTAAATTTAGCTTAGGTCATCTTTGTGCTTTATGTATAAGCACTTCATTGTATGATTGTAATTCATCTGATATTTTACTGTTGAATAATATAACATTCATTTGTGTAGCTCTTGCTTGTAGAAGGCATTTTTGTTTGTCGTTTGATCTTGCAGGTGCTCGTGTTGCAAAATTCAACACGGTATAAGAGCACAAATTTGACAAACCCCTTCTCAAGCCTTAAGGGTTTTTTGCTCAAAAGTGTTGCAAGGTCAATTTTTTTTATTTTTTTTGTTTCTAGACTAGGGCTTGTTCTTCTAGACAGAATCTAGAGGTCACCAAAATTTTTGGTTAGTTTGCGACAAGAAGGACCTCACCATTGCATTGAAAGCGGCCAAAAAGCTAAGAATCACCTATCATTTCACTCAAATCCAACAAGTTAATTTTTTTTGAATTTTTTTACTTGGTATGGATTCTTGTACCATTGTATGAATACATACAGTTTGCATGTAGGTGGCTCGTAGAAGTCACAATTTAATTGTGTTTTCAGACATTTTTTTAAGGTTAAAAAAAATTATTGTTTGGTGGTCGTTTATTTTTTAGACAACTTATACATGGTGGGGGGGGGGATTTTTTTAATTATTGCAAGGTCGTACCCTCCATGATATTGGTTTTACCGACCTCTAATTTTTATTCTTTGGGTGTCGTGTTTATTGGGCGATGACTCCTACAACGCGTGCAACACACCTCCCTTTGTGCACATAGGTCTTGCATGCACCCTTGGTCGGGCCCTGTGCACCTTTGGATGTGCCCTGTGCACCCTTGGTTGCACCCCATCACACTACCCTACATTCCCCTTGGTGCCACATGTGCCCATCCACAAGCACCACCCACCATCATAGGTCCTCCTCTACTATCGTATTCCTGTGCCTCAGAGTTGTTGCCATCACTCAGCACAACTAGTGCCTACCTTGTGAAACTACACCACAACTTTCACCCCACCCATGCATAAAATTCATCGAGATCTATTGTGCTGCCACCACCATCATCGTTGAGTTGCATTGCCCATCTATCGCTAATACACCATTGGCCTACTTGCAGCCCCCTGGTCACCCATGTGTCCAGGGGCCTAGTTTTTTTAGCCCCCTAGGTACCTATTTGGGCAGATTGGAGCACTTAATAGAATCAACTATATCTTGCTCATTTGGCATTCATTTTTTGGCTTTTGCATGTTGTTGGAAAGGTAGTTTCAACACCAATCTACTCATTATGGTGGTTTTGTCAAATTCTCTTCCTTGAGATTGTTATAGGTCATTAACGTCAACCTTGTTTTTCATGCTTCCAAAGCCATAACATGGGCAAACAAACTCCATTTTCAAATTTTGCATATTGCCAAAAAGCTCTTAAATCTCTCTATCAAAATATATAGGTATCTTTTCTATATTTTTACTCAAGTACTTAGTGTTTTTAGTTGAAGTGATTTCTTATTTTCAAGCGTCTTCATCATTTTAGTTGCACTAGGGTTTGTGTTTTCTTGTTGTGGGGGGGTCTATTTATTTATTTATATTTTTTTCAGATCCTCTTTACATCTCAACCCTATGGTGAACTCTGTTGTTCATCTCATGCCCCACAATTATCACACCTAAAAGGATCAAATGACTAGATTGCTCATGTTTAGGGGTTTGTGGTCTACTTTGGATGAGACCCAACCCACCTTCAAGCATCCATTTGAGATTTTTTAGCAGAAAAACAAGATGGATGAGGCTATGAGATTAATTACCATACATGTTTTCAATATCTCCTGTATCAACTTGAGTCTTGCACTACTCCTCAATCCATGTAGACTAATTTCACGGATCTTTTGGGATGGTTAATGAGTTCAAAAATGCAGCTGGAGGTGGAGTTGAATAAATTGGTACCTAATTCTTTTCCTACTATTGAGGACGTTTTGGAGAAGTTGAAATCACTCAGATCTTTGTTGAAAGGTTGTGAAAAAGAGAAATCTAACCAAGAGTGTGTTGGCTTGATCTTGGTTAATCTTCAAGGGCCTTTAAAGTCTTTGCTTCTAAATTTGATGCCTCCATGTATGTTATGGGTATAAACTTCATTTTTCCCTCTTTTGAGTTTTTTTGTGAGTGATTGACATGGGAGCAACCATTGTTGCCTTAGCAAGATTTAGTTTTTTATTCCTCTTCTTAGGCTCTGGTGGCACAACTCTCCAATAGAAAACAAAAGAAGAAGTTGAAGCCTAAGACACCTTCTTTATCAAGCAATGAGAGTCCCTCGAATCCCCCTCATTAGTTAGGTTAGTGCTCCAAAGCCACACCACCACCTACTAATTCTTCTACATCTAGTGAGTCTTCCTTTAAGACAATGAAGAAATATAGTGAACCTTGAAGTTTTTGTGGCAAGGAGAGACATGTTGTCACTAGCTATTGGAAGAGACTAGAGGCCTTAAAGGAGGCAATTCAATAACATCACATTTTGGGTCGTAAGTCTTCTTCCTCAAATATAGGTGAAGGTCAAGCTCTTTTTGCATAGGCCTTGTCTTTTGACTCTACTTTGATAATTGATTATCATGTTTCTCACCATATGACACTCTTAGGATTTTGTTGATTTTCTTTTAGAGTGTAGCACTACACAAATTGCAGTGGGAGATTCTACTTAGCTTTTAGTTGTTTGTTCGAGCTTTATTTAAGTTGAGGATGATTTTCTTCAAGACGTGCTTATTGTGCCTAACATTTCCACCAACCTTCTCTTGGTGTATCAAAGTTGTCATTCTGGGACAAAAAAGATAGTTGAGTTGACACCACATGATGTGATTATTAGAGACCTCCATGATTCGTATGTTATTGTGGCTACTAGGAGTGTTGATCCTACATCTCAGTTATAAACCACTTTGATGGTTTTGAGAGTCCAAATCCTGTTGGTTCTTCCTTCATAGCTCATGTGGATTTGGTGATTAAGCTTTGGAATGAATGTTATGTTCATGTCAACTACATGTATCCATATCAGATGAGCAATTAATCTTTGGTGCTTGGCCCACCTAAGATCTGTTGCATAGATGGTATTTGTCAAGGATGTGTGCTTGGTAAGCATAACAAGGATTGTTTTTCTTTAGGTAGAACCCACCATGCAAAGGCACCTTTGGAGTTAGTTCACCGTGACCTCATGTCCTTTCCTTAATCCATATTTTTTGGGGGCTAAGTATGTGCTCACAATTATTTATGACTTCCCCAAGTGTACATGGGTGTACTTTCTTAAGTACAAGAGTGTTGTCTTTGATTTCTTTGTTGGCAATTGACACTCAATTGGCTGGTTTCACTATGTTGTCATTGATGGCAACATAGTATCTTGTTCCGGCTTCATGTTTTGGTTTAGTTGTGTACCGGTAGGCACTTCACAGACACCGACACTGACACCGACAGGATGGAAGAATTTCTTTAGTTACCGACAATATAGGGCGACATGGTTTAGAATAAGGTTATCATTATTGGAGGCCAACATCTCTTGGATCCGAAATCGACAATTATTTTTGATATTCATGTATTTATGTTATCTATCTGACATGTATATTGATATTGTAATTCTCTTTGTAAGCCGATATAAGGCATGATAAATTGTATAGGGTATATAGGTCAGTTGGATTAGATCATTTTGAAAATGAAAATTATATAGAAGTGGATGTGATATAATACAAATATGTATTAGGAAGGAGATGCAAAACATATTTGAGAGATCATGTATGTGAGGATATTTTGGAAAGGGGTATTCTAGTAAAGGGTTTAGGGTTTCAGACCAGAACAGATAGAGTTTAACTGAAACTGTATTCTGGCATAGAAGATGTTGTCTTAGCAGTTCACTCAATTCTTCGGATTGAAGTCTGGATTTGTATGTAGTTAGTGAGGCTCCTTTTGTGATTGAACTGTGTGCTCTAGACAGTAAGCCTTCCTGCAAGTGCAGGCCCTTATATTTTGTAATATCTCTTCATATGGCCAGTGGATTGATATTGTGGGTCACAAATCCCACCATGATTTTTCCTCTTTGAGGTTTTCCATGTATAATTATGTGTGCTATGGTTCTCATTTATGTGATTGGCTTATTGGTTGCTTTACTTCTTTCAATTCTTTATGTACCGGTATACCAGTTGGTGTATGCATGTTTTAATAAGGCTAAAATTGATATTTCTGGTATAACACTAATTCAACCCCCCCCACCCCCCCCCCCCCTCTCAGTGTTATTGGATTCCAACAATTGGTTTCAGAGCCTTGTGCCTCAGAGGAAGTTTAACAACTTGAGAGAGATCCTAAATCCGTAATCCATGGATATGGGTTTGGAAAAGAAACTTGAGATGACACTTGAAGATTATGATGCTGAAAAGATGAAGAACTTAAAATTGCAAGATGAATTGAATTCTGCTAAGGAATTCATTCTTGTCTTACAGGAGAGATTGTCATCTGTTCAAGCTATGAGGAAGGAACTTTTGCAAAATCAGGATGATGAAGAGAAAGATGCAATTAAGGAATATTGTCAGAAGCTGAGTCAGGAGAACATGGTCATGAGAAATGAAATGCAAGCTATAACTATGATAATGTCTAAGGAGATTGAGGACCGGAAGAAAAAGGAAGAAAATATTGCTATATCTCTGAAGAACAAATTTGAAGAATGTGGTAGGTTGGTTCATGAGAATGATATGTTGAGAACTGATTTAGTACAATCCCAGAGTAATGAACAAGATCTTGAGAGACAAATGGTAATTCTGAGAGAAGATCTAACTACTGGAAGTGACTATAAAGAGAAATTCAAGATTAGTTAAACACAACTAGATGAGTTATTGAAGAGACAAAGGCAGAATTGAGATTCTAGTGGACTTGGATTTGAGAAAGGACAGAGTTCCGGTATTGCTAATGAAGATAAAAACCATAAGGCATCGGTAAGGAATTTTAATGCTTATAAATTTAATGGTAGATATTTTGTTTGCAATAAATTTGGTCACATGGCTAGGCAATGTAGAAATAGAGAAAATCAGAACCCTGATTCTGCTCCCGATCAATGTTCTAAATGTAATAAGTATGGTCATAAGACAAAAGATTGCAGAATGAATGTTAAATGCTATGCATGTGGAAAATTTGGACATATTTCTAATCAGTGTAGGTCAAGAAATTATACCGGTTTTAGCAAAGCAATTCAAAAGGACAATGTTACATGTTATGCATGTAATGAGGTTGGAGATATTGCTAAATTTTGTAGAAGCATAAATCCATCGGTTGGTAATGGAAGATCAAATGAGAAAGGGAAAGAGAAGGTTAATGAAATCTGACAAGATCTTACCTAGAGATGGGTCAGGAAGACTAAAGAACAATCTGTAGATGGGAATGCACCGGTTACTTATCCGATAGAGGAGGTTGCTATTGCACAGACATGTAGCTCATCCGGTAATTGAGGAAGATGCCTTAGGGGTAGGAAAAATTCATGAAGATGCTGCATATGCCCCAAGAAGAGGTTCTGGAAGTTGTTCCAAACATTGGAGATTCTTATCCAGCATGGATATATTTTGTTCGAGATCCGGTATCTTTCACCGGAAGTCATTGATGTCAATGAAAGATTAGGGTTTTTTCTTGGAGGATATAAGGTTGAATCTATTTCATTTTTGATCACCTTGCATTCAGAGCGATTAAGTGTGATTAAGAGCGACTAAGAGTGATCAAAGGCGATTCAGTGTGATCAGATTTCTTCTCGAGCAATTTCACCAACGACTAAAAGAGTTTGTTAGGGGTTTTCACCGGAAGCAATTAACAAGTACTTATCTTTAATCATGGAAGCGGGATGATCATCTATTCCTATATTTGTTGTGAACCCAACTATTGTTGAGGTATCCACATGTTGCCACCTTGGATGACTCGATTTTTGCATTTTCCCATGTTTCGAAGGGAGTTGCATATTGTGAAGATATTAGGGCATACATACACTATCACATTGAGGATTTGGGGATATTTGATATAAAGGACATGTACATGAGCGAGCTCATAAAAGATTCTGAAAAGATTAAGCCTAAGTACAAGCACATTGAAGACTTAGGGTTTACCGACATTCTAGACATTTCAGAGTTTGAAGATGAAATCGTTAGGTATGTTTTGAGCAGAGTACATGGAGAGTTTATTTGGTTAGATAGACCATTCAAGATTACAAAGGAGGCCTTTAGGGCAGTCACCAGTTTACCATAGGTTGGGAAATGTCCAGATAAGAAGGTCTCTAATGATTACGTAAATAAAATCACTGACACAACATTAGACAGGCGATCGATGAGAATCAACACTATTACTGAGACATACATCAGATTCGGTAGCATGGTCATCGGTTATAAGGTAATAGAATCAAACTGATAGAATTCTGTTTCTAGCTCCTGCATTTTTACAGCTTATAAGATGATGATAGAAAATGAGAAATTGGATCTATGTGGTTGGATATTGGATGAACTGTTGATAAACCTAGGGAAGATTAAAGGTGAAAAGAAAGGGACTTTTCGGTATGGAAACTTAATTGTCTTCTTAATGCTATTTTTCATGAATGACACTCCCGATTTTTAGAAAAGGCAATGGGCTTTTGATATCCCTGTAGGGAGGCAACTGAAATAGTCAATTGCTACATTGGGCAGTCAAAGAGATGACAAAGTATGGGGATATTTTAAAACACTCCAGAAAGCTATGAAATCTAGAGAAAGGGTTCTTCAGCATATTGTTGAGAAATAATCAACTGACGTATACTTCATGGTGAAGAAAGATGAAACACTCATGAAAGCGGTCAAGCCCCGGAAGATCTGGATTGAGGAAATGGGCTATGAAGTTGATGCAAAGATCCTTGATGCTTATGAAAAAATGTTGATTGATGCACCTGTTGATGAGGTTGAGAAGCCTTGTGGTACTACAAAGCAAAAAACACAAGAGGCTGAAACAAAGTTCAACCAAAAGAAGAGAGAGAAGTAGGAAGGAAAGGCAAACAAGTTTGTGGAAAAGGTCTCATGGGACATCAAAGAATTGATTGACGTTGTCTTGGAGAAAGGAAAGAAGAGAAAAGAACCAGAAGTGTTCATTGAGTCTATTACAACTAAGTTTGAATCTGAAGATGACACACCCCTAGCTTTCAAAAGGGTTATAAGGAAGAAAACAAAGGAAATCAAGGTAGAAGCTAAAAAGCAACCAGTTAGGAAAGTTACATTCAAATTATCAGCATAGAAGAAAGCACAAAAAGTAACACCTTTAGCCCCATCCGGTACTGCAAGAAGGAAGAAGAAGGCTGACATTGACCTAACAATTGAATCTGGTAATGTGACTATCATTCCACCTAAAACTTGTGTAGAATTAGTTGATGAGATTACTAAGGATGGTATGTTAAAGAATGTACAGTTTTATTATGAGAATTTAGAGGATGATGAACAAAGAGAAATAGAGGAAGCAGTATTATTATATTTGGATATTTATAAGAAAGCCTTAATAGAAATTGAAGATCAAATACCGACATAATTGTATGATATGCTAGATGCTAGGAGACTATCATCAATGCAAGAAGACAAGAACAAAACTTCAAGAGTTGTTATCTGTTTGTGTTTCTATTACTCCAGAAGAAATGGATAGGACACTTGAGGTGGCAAATAGGAAAGTTTTTAATAGGAAACATAGAATAACCAGTCTGATGCTAGGAAGGGTAAATGAGATAATAAAAAAGACCCACAAGGCATGGGTTAAGTTCTTTGAAGAGAATCGAGGTTTCTTTACTTCACCAGAATCTAAAACAGATACTGTAGACATCCCAGTTGAAGGAAAAGGAAAGGGTATTATGGGTACTTCACCCTCAATTTTCAAAAACATTAAGATAGTGGAAATTAAGCCCCTAGTAGATACAAGTGTACAGACAAATCTTGAGATACTGACAAATATAGAGAGTATAAAGGTTGATAATATACAAGATACTAATGTTGAGGATAACAGTCCTCCAAATACAAATGTACAGGTTGAGGTTATAGTTCATATAGAGGAACTAGCAGTTATAGAGACTGCACCAAATGTTGAAGCCACCAGTGCAAGTGAGGAAGCTATAAAGGATAAAACATCAGAGGAGAAGAAAGGGGAATCTGACAGGGAACTGGTAGTAGGTCCATCATTGTTGTCAATTGACACCTTGTAGGTTGTAAAGAAAAACATAACCAAGATGAGTCCTACTGAACTCATGATGATGGATGCACATAAATTAATGAAGGAGGGATCTATGGATAAAGGGATTATTGATCAGTCTATCACTATCTTGCATAAACTAGTCCCCGAGTGCAAGATTGACAGAGAAGCGAGCCCATTCGGAAAGCTTAAGACAATTATTGAGCACATTTCAAAGGATTTTCAATCCTTGCAACAAATTTAAAACAAGCAAGCTCTGGAGAGGTTCACACAGGCTGAGAGAGCTACATTTGATCACATAATTGAGTCTGAGAGGAATAAAATTGATGAAAAGTTGAAATTAATAGATAATTATTTAAAGCAGTGTACAAATATTTACAGTGTGTTGTAACATAGATGTACTTATAGTTAATGTGGATAAGAAGATTAAGGAATTTCAGGAGAAAATTGCAAGTATAGCTAATTCTTTGGATGGATTGAATTCATTGACTACATCCATTGATGGTCAAACTTTGGTTTTGGAAGCCCAAATTTCTATTCTGGAGAAGGAAAAAGACAAAATCATAAGAAGAGCCAGAAGTCTTAGAGGCTTGGTGAGTCCTCGGTTGGATTCACTTAGTGTACATAAGAAGGAGTGTATGGATATGGTTGGAAAGCGCACACCGATAGAGTTAAGTGAGAAAGAGTCATTTGCTCATATATTAAATGGACTTGTATCTATTTCTGACACTTTCAAAACTGGTTGGGATACTTATTTTGAGATATTGGAGAAGGCATATCCGGAAATTTTCAAATTTGTTAAGCTCCGGTAAGGTATTTTTGGGATATTCGTTGTACAGTTTTGGATTTTTGGTATTCTTTTTGGAAATTTTGATGGCATTGATGTCAAAGGGGGAGTGATACAGATATGAAAAAGAAAAAGAAGGAGTTTTATACATTAGGGGGAGATATGGAGATATAAAGTACTTTTGATTATGATGATAGATGGATATTCAACTCAGGGGGAGCAGGTTCAAGATGAAACCAACAGATGAAACCATGATCATTTTTTCACATGAGTGTTGCCATCAATGCCAAAGGGGGAGATTGTTGGCAATTGACACTCAATTGGGTGGTTTCACTACGTTGTCATTGATGACAACATGGTATCTTGTTCCGGCTTCATGTTTTGGATTAGTTATGTACCGATAGACACTTCACAGACACCAACATTGACACCGACACCAACATCGACAAGATGGAAGAATTTATTTAGTTACTAGCGATACAGGCTGACATGGTTTATAATAAGGTTATCAGTATTGGAGGCTAACATCTCTTAGATCCGACATCGGCAATTGTTTTTGATATTCATGTATTTATGTTATCTAGCTGACATGTATATTGATATTGTAATTATCTTTGTAAGCCGACATAAGGCATGATAAATTGTATAGGGTATATAGGTTAGTTGGATTAGATCATTTTGAAAATGAAAATTATATAGAAGTGGGTGTGATATAATGCGAATATATATTAGGAAGGAGATGCAAAATATATCTGAGAGATCATGTGTGCGAGGATATTTTGTAAAGGGGTATTCTAGTAAAGGGTTTAGGGTTTCAGACCGGAACATATAGAGCTTAACCAAAATTGTATTCTGGCATAGAAGATGCTATCTTAGCAGTTCACTCATTTATCCAGATTGAAGTGTGTATTTGTATGTATTCAGTGAGTCTCCTTTTGTGATTGAGTAGTGTGCTCTAGGCTATAAGCCTTCTTGCAAGTGCAGGCCCCTATATTTTGTAATATTTTTTCATATGGCTAGTGGATTGATATTGTGGGTCACAAATCCCACTATGGTTTTTCCTCTTTGAGGTTTTCCACGTATAATTATTTGTGTTATGGTTCTCATTTATGTGATTGGCTTATTGGTTGCTTTACTTCTTTCAATTATTTATGTACCAGTAACCAGGTTGGTGTATGCATGTTTTAATAAGGCTAAAATTGATATTTCTGGTATAACACTGATTCACCCCCCCCTCTCAGTGTTATTGGATTCCAACATTCTTTTGGAGGTATAAGACATTTTTGGAAAAGTAATGTGGACTTTTTATTAGGCGAATACACACAAATAATGGGGGGGGGGGGGGGTAAGTCAGTTAGGCATTATGGGACTTTTGTATTGAGCATGGCAACTTCATTTATTTATAGTTCCTTATACCCCTCAAGAAAATGGTGTTGTCAAGAGGAAGAACAAAACACCTTGGGAGATGGCTAATTGCTTGATTCAGTCTCAGCATATGGATGCAACTTTTTGGGCTGAGGCAATGAATTATGTTAATTACATTTATAATTGGATGTCTAACAAGGCATTGTGATAGTTGACTCATGAGAAGGCTTGGTCCCATGTCAAGCCTAATGTGTCTTCATTTAGAGTTTTTTGGGAGTGAGGCTTGGGTATTCATTCTAGATGCACAAAGGAAATCCATGGATAGGAAGAGTCAACCACTAATCTTTCTTGGCAATTGTGAGGATTCAAATTTGTACAAGTTGTTTGATCCTATTTCCAAAGAGGTATTATTTTGATGAGATGTCCAACTTGATGTGTGATATCCTCTAATCGACTCTCCATCACCAACTTATCCATCACTTCCTACTCCTTCCTCACCTCTTAAGGATTCTTTACCTTTTGAGGATGAGGATGATGTTTCCGTTAAACCCCCACCACCTGCCCCACCACTTTCTAAGTGGGCCTGTGTTATTGTTTATGTAATTGGAGATTGGGTAGGTGATCCTTCAAATTCTCATTGCACCTGTTCATAGTGTTTTGGGGTATCTATTGTGAGTTAGGCTATTTCACTTGATCCTAATAAGTTAAAATGTGTCAAGTATTCCAAAGTGAGATCACACTATAGAAAAGGAGTATTCTTCACTGATGAAGATCACACTTGGGATCTTGTTGCTCTTCCTAAGGGAAGAAAGTTTGTGTGGTGCAAGTGGGTGTATCATACTAAGTATGTTGCAAAAGGTTCCATTGATAAGTATATGACTCATCTTGTTGCTAAGGGGTTTTGATAGGTTGATAAAATTGATTATTCTAAGACTTTGCTCCCATTGCCAGGATGGATTCTATTTTCCTTGTAATTTCTCTTGTAGCTTCACAAGGATGGTCAATATATGAGATGGATGTGAATAGTGCCTTATTTGCATGGTGATCTTCATGAAGAGATCTATACGAAGCATCCACATGGTTTTGTGTGGGACTCTTCACTTGTTTCTAGGCTTCAACATTAATTATATGGTCTCAAACAAGCCCCTCATGCTTGGTATGAGAATATGGACACATTCCTACTATCTACTAGTTTCTCCCATTGATGGAATCTGATCCCATAATTTACACTCAACATTAGGAGGGAGATCTTTTGATATTAGTCTTCTATGTGTATGATTTGATTCTTATGGGCAATTGTTCTTTAGTGATTCAAAGTGTTCAAAGAGTATTGATAGAGCAATTTGACATGATAGATCTTGGTGCTCTGCATTACTTCTTTGGTCTTTAGGTTACTCAACCTTTAAATGGGATTCAAATTTGTCAACAAAAGTATGTTATTGATATAATTTATAGATTTACTAGGATTGATTGCAGGCCTACCCCTACACCATTTTAGTTAGGTGTTATATTGTCTTTCAATTGTTCCACTCCCTGAGTTGATGCTACATTGTACAGGTAGTTGATTGGTAGTCTTTTGTACTTGAACCACACTCATCCTAATCTTTCCTTTGTGGTTGGTCTAGTATCTTTTTTCTCTCATGATCGACATGAGAGTCATTAGAAGGCTGTGAACATATCTTAAGGTATATTCAAGGCACATCACACTTTGGCATTCATCATACATCATAAGACTCTAGGATTGTTGGCTTCATTGACTCTAATTTGGGTTGGTAATGTTAATGATCAAGTCTAATTTTGGATTTTTTTTTGTCCCGATTTCGACTCCATTGCATGGTTTTGCAAGAAGTAGTCTGCTATTGCATTATAATCTATTGAGGTCGAGTATTGAGTAGTTGTTCTTTCTAGCCATGAGGTTCTGTGGATTTGTTAGTTTTTGATAAAGTTTGGTTTTAGTCCTAATGGTCCCACTATTCTTTAGTGCGACAATCAAAGTGCCATTCACATTTCTCGTAACCTAGTGGAGCATCAAAGGACTAAACACATTGAGATCCACATGCACTTCATTTGTCAATAGATTCAAGATGGTCTTCTCACCTTGGACTACATACCTATAGAGGCAAAAGCTGCAAAAATCTTCACTAAGCCCTTGATGTCCCTACATTACCTTCAGTAGCAGTCAATGCTTGGGGTAAAGGAATTTGTCCTTGAGGTGTCATCTTGAGGTCTTCCTTCATTATTTCCTTCCCTTTTAGCAGTTTATGTTTAATTCATACACTTTTGGAGAGGGTTTTTTTTTTCCACATGGTTTTCCCCTTTTCTTTGCTTAAAGAGACCTTTTTTTTTTACTTGGGTACCTAATCAGCCCTATAGTTGTCACGACCCATCTTGAATTCATGCATTTAGAGGTTTTCTACTACACCCTAAGTTTCACTTAACGAAGGGTGTTAGAGCATTTTAACAACTAGTTATTATTTTTTTGCTTAAGTTCACTTAGTTGTGCTTTTATGCTTCAAATTGTGCATCTATTTTAGCTAGAGTTGATCTTTTTTTAGCTCCTCATGCTTGCACTTTAGTTCGCCTAAATTTAGCTTCGGGCATCTTTGTGCTTTTTTATAAGCACTTCATTGTACAATTGTACTTCATTCTATAACTTTGTGTTTGAGTTATATAACATTCATGTGTGCAACTCTCACTTGTGGAAGGTGTATTTATTTGTCATTTGATCTTGTAGGTGCTTGTGTTGCAAAATTTAACATCAAGGACCTTGCACAGCTAATGCTTAAACAACATACAATGGTCAAACAACAAATGATGCTCAAAATAATATACACAAAGGGGTCCTTCGAGAATAAACACAAGTACAAGACACAAATATACACCCTTGGGAGAACCTATTGAACCAGCCTTGAAAAAATTGATACAATAAAACATCATAACACTTCCAGAAATCAAATAGTATGCAGTATGTGTAGACATTGAAAATTGTCCACGATCTGTGAATGACATTTTTACTTAGAGAAGTTTCTTCTTAATTAATTAAATAATTTTAATTATTTAATTAAACTAACTTTATTCCTCTAAATCAAATTTCCCTCCCTTTTTCATAATTAAATAAAATTTGATTATTTAATTATTCTAATTTTTTTCCAACATTAAATGATTTTTATTATTTGATAAATCTTCTTTGCACATATAATTAAATGATATTTATTATTTAATTGTTTTAATTATTATTCTCTCATGCACATTAATTAAATAATTTTATTTATTTATTAATTTATTTTTTCCACTTTCCCTATAATTGAATAATTATTTTTAATTATTTGATGAGCTAATGATGGTCTTCCATAATTAAATAAATTCTTTAATTTATTTAATTATTTACTTTTCTAAATTAAGTTCTCTAAAAATAAATAAAATATTTATTTTATTTATTTATCTCTCATGCACATGAATAAATATTTTTTAATTATTTAATGATAATTAAGTCTTAAGTTCCACCTTCCAACTAACACACACTTTGAGTTCAACTAATCAATTAGTTACTTGACTAATTAATCAACTCTATCGATCTCCATCAGGAAATCAATTAACTTCATAATTATCTTAAACAATTCATCTCATAGAAGAAACCTTGATCATCAAATCTTCTCATTAGATCAACAATGTTGATCGATATCAAAAAATCTTCAGAAGAAACCTTCATCATCAATTATGAACAACCATAGTCTTAAAAAAATCATGCAATCATGTTGCTAAAATAGTTCTACGATATAATTCTAAGAGCAACATACTACCCATACTCCAAAGTTGAGAAAATCAATGGAGGTAAACATTATACATGCTTGAAGGTAATTGCTTATTTTCATATGATTTCTTACATTGCATACACACATACTCTAATTGTTTGAGATTCCAAACATTAGTGTGTTTCCTAGGATTTGTGGTTACTTGTTGATGTTTTTTGGTGACTTCATTTCTTGTATCTACATTTTGTCATGCTCGATGGGACCCATGTCCTTGATACTAACAAAATCTTGAGAAAATTTGAGTTTTGTAAGTTCAAGAATTTTGCAATGCAATTGTGTGATTTTGTGATACAATTGCGGGGTTATATGATGAAATTACAGGGTTATATGACACAATCGCAGGGTTATATGACACAATTGCAGGTTTCTGTAATGCAATTGCTAATTTAGCAATGCAACTACCTATTTTCCTTCACATGTACCAAGAATTTTGCAATGCACTTGTGATAATTAGCACCACAATTGTTCTATTACTTAAGTTAATTGATTTTTCATTATAACAATTTCTTATTTTTTGCGCATGTAGTTTATATTTGAGATTTTATGACATTTGATAGTGAAATTTGATTTTTAGGGCATAATCGTGTTTTTTTTCTTGTTGATTTTAGTTGTAGGAATTCTGTACTACATTTGCTTGATTCTATGATGCATTTGTTGTATTCTTCACTACAACTACTTAACTATGACACAATTGCAATGTTTAGCATGACGACTACTAAATTTTGTGTTGCATTTATCAGAAACAATGATGCAACTATCTGGTAAATACCGAAGGTATCATTTTTTTGAGGATTCAATCATTTCAATCATTTTGATTAAGGTAGACTAGAGTTTTTTGTGTTACTAATCTTATTTATGTTGCTCCTTGGCAAACGTTTGTTGTTATATGGAGCCTAATCAAACTCAGAGGTTAAATTTTCCCTACTTCTATCGGCATAGTTTCCCCCCATATTTTTTGGGGGTTATTTTTCTATTGGCTGACATGTTGTAACCCTAATTTTGTAACCAACATAAGTCTTGATAAAAAGGCTAAGGGTTAGGGGTTTTCGATAGATAATTTTATAGCATTTTGCAGCAGTATTGAGTTGCAAGGGATTGCTGATTGTAATCGGTTTTGATTTACTGGATAATAATATTGGACTCTTTGTTTGGTGGATGTAGCTCGAGATTGGGTGAGCCATGTTAAATATTTTCTCTTCGCTATTATTATTTTTGTGTTAATATTTATTTGCATATAATTGATATTTTCTACATGTAATTCCTAACAAGTGGTATTAGAGCTAGTTGTGTTCGATTACCATCTATAGGAAAAATCTCACAGTTGAGTGGGAGTCTCACGGTTAAGTGGGAGAAATGGTGAAAGAGGGTAAATTGAAGGTAGAAAAATTCAATGGGCAGAAATATCGGTTATGGAAGATGGAGATGGAGGATTATCTCTATTAGAAGGATTTATGGAGGCCGTTGGAAGGAACAACCAAGAAAGGCACAATGAGTGATGAGGATTGGAATATTTTGGACAAAAAGGCACTAGGAACCATTCGGCTGTGCCTGACACCGTTTGTAGCATTCAATATAACAAAAGCAATGATGACTACATAACTGATGTCGACACTGGATAAATTGTATGAGAAACCCTCAACCTCAAATAAACTATTTCTCATGAAGCGTCTATTTAATCTGAAGATGGTTGAAGGTGGATCCGTGACAGATCATTTAAATGAATTTAATATGATTACCAGTTAGTTATCTTCTCTAAAGGTAAATTTTGATGAAGAAGTTAGGGCTCTCTTGATATTATCTTCTTTTCCTGAAAGCTGGAATAGTTTGGTAATGGCGGTTAGTAAATTTGTTTCTAGTACAAATACCTTAAAATTTGATGATGTTGTTGGTGTTCTTGTGAGTGAGGAAATTCATAGGAAAAGTTCAGGTGGATCCATATCAGGTAGTGTTTTGAATGCAAAAAGAAGGGGTAGACCAAAGGAGAGAGGAAAAGGTTTTGGAGGTCGTGGGAAGTCATGAGGAAAATCAAAGGACAAGAGATCCCAATCCAAAGGACCAAAATATTGCTGGTACTGTGGGAAACCACGTCATCTGAAGAAAGATTGTTGGTCTCAGAAGAATAAAGAAGGAGACAAACAAGAGGGTAATAAGGAGGAAAATGTGGTAAGTAATAAATTTGAAGAAGATGTTTTGATTCTTTCCCTAGATAATGCTGATGATTCATGGGTTTTATATTTAGGGGCTTCATTTCATGCGACCCCCCATAGAAGTTATTTTCTTGATTATGTCCAAGGGGATTTTGGGATGATTTATTTGGGAGATAATGAACCTTGTTAGATTGTTGGAAAGGGAATAATTAAGATTAAGTTGTAGAATGGGAATCATTGGCTACTACAAGAGGTAAGGCACATTCCAAAGCTGAGTAGGAATTTAATTTCAGCAGGGTAGTAGGCGATGAAGGTTGCACAATTACTTTTAATGATAAAAATTGGAAGGTTCCAAAGGGTGCCTTGATAGTAGCAAAATGTGTGAAAGTAGGAACCTTATATATTTGTATAGGTCATACTGTTCCTTCTACTTTAGTTGTTGCAGAGAAAACCCAGACACATTCAAGAACAATTGCTGCGGATTCGCGGGAAGAAACTAAAACAGTTGCTGCAGGTTCCGAGACAACACCGTGGCACAACAAAATTGGGAATATGAGTGAAAAAGGTATGAAGGTACTTCATTCTAGAAAGGTTTTACCAGGTTTGTAATATGGATTTTTGTGAAATTTGTGTGTATGTAAAACAAAAGAGAGTTAGTTTTCTCGAGGATGGGAAGCAAAATAAAGATAAAAAGTTGGAGCTTGTGCATATAGATGTATGGAGACCGGCTCAGGCATCTTCCCTCAGTGGTTCTCCATATTATGTTACATTCATAGATGATGCAACTAGGAAGGTTTGGGTTTAATTCCTTAGGCAGAAATTTGATGTATTTGAAACATTTAAGAAATGGAGAAGCTTGGTTGAAAATGAGACACGTAAAAGATTTAAATGTCTCATATCTGATAATGATGGTGAGTATTGCAGAAAAGAATTTGAAGATTATTGCTCCATTAACATAATTCATAGGTAGAAAATGGTTCCAAGAAATCCATAGGAAAATGGAGTGGCTGAGCACATGAATAGGACAATAATGGAGCGTGCAAGGAGCATGAGATTGCATGCTGGGCTGCCTTTAAACATGTGGGTAGAGGCTATCAATACGTCTATATATTTAATTAATATAGGTCCTTCAACTCCTTTGGGTAGTGGTATTCCAGAGGAAGCATGGACATGTAAGAAGGTGAGTTATTCTTTTCTGAAAACCTTTGGATGTGAAGCATTTGCACATGTAGATTCTGAAAATAGAACCAAGCTGGATGCAAAATAAATAAAAAAATGTAAATTTGTTGGATATGGCATTTGAAAAAAATTGGTTAGGAGCTTTGGGATGTTGAAAATCTAAAAATTGTGTGAAGCAGGGATGTTGTATTCAATGAGAAGGTATTGTACAAAGATTAGTTGTAGCAGCATGAGAAGAAAGAAAAAGATTTTGTTAAGCTGGATGATATTCCAGATAGTAATGTTCCACTAGTTCCTCATGCTCCGCAACAACAACAACCAGAAATACCACAAACTCCAGTGAATGTTAGATGGTCAACAAGGCTAAGTAGATCTCCTGCTTGGTTCTATCCCTCTTTTTATTCTATTTTGTTAATAGATGTTGGTGAATGAGAAGGATATGATGAAGCTATACAGGTGGATACAAAGGTTTAGTGGAAGCTTGCCATGAAAGAAGAAATGGACTCCTTACAGACTTGGAAATTATGTAAGTTACTTGTAGGTAAAAAGGCTTTACAAAACAAATGAGTTTATAGGCTAAAAGAGGAAGATGGAGGTAAGTATAGATTTAAAGCCAAGATAGTTGTTAAAGGATTTGCACAGAAAAAGGGAATTGATTTTGTTGAGATTTTTCCTCCAGTTGTTAAGATGACTTCTATTCGTACTATTTTAATTATTGTGGCTGCTAAAGATTTGCATTTGAAACAAGTAGATGTGAAAACTGCCTTTCTCCATGGTGATTTGGAGGGGGAGATATATATGGAACAACCCCAAGGTTTTGAGGTCAAAGGTAAGGAGAAATTGGCGTGCAGATTGCAGAAGAGTTTATATGGCTTGAAACAAGCACCTCGGCAATGGTACTTGAAATTTGATAGTTTTATGGCTAAGCAAGGCTACAACAGGTGTAATTCTGACCATTGTGTTTATTTTAAGAGGTTGGATAATGATAACTACATTATTTTGTGTTTATATGTTGATGACATGCTTGTAGTGGGGTCTAACATGGATCACATTAGAGAGTTAAAAAAACAGTTAGCAAAATCTTTTGCTATGAAGGATTTGGGGGAAGCAAAACAAATCCTTGGTATGAAAATTTGCAGAGATAGGCATAACAAACAATTGACTCTATCTCAGGCTGATTATGTTGAAAAGGTGTTGCAAAGATTCTGTATGGAGAATGGAAATGCTGTTAGCACACCTTTGCCTAGTCATTTGAAATTAACTAAGGAGATGTGTCCAAAGACACAAGAGGAGAAAGAAAAAATGTCCAAGGTACCATATGCTTCAGCTGTAGGAAGTTTAGTGTATACCATGGTATGCACGAGACCAGATATTGCACATGTTGTTGGAGTCATAAGCAGGTATATGAGTAATCCCAGATTGGAGCATTGGAATGAAGTAAAATGGGTTCTCAGGTATTTGAGAGGTACATCCAATAAGCATTTATGTTTTTGGGGCTCTAATACTGATTTAGCAGGTTATGTAGACTCAGTCTTGGCAGGGGATATTGATACTAGGCGAAGTACTACAGGTTATGTCTTTACTATCGGCAGGACAACGGTGAGTTGGCTCTCCAGGTTGCAAAATGTGGTTGCTTTATCCACCATAGAGGCAGAGTATGTAGCTGCAAGAGAGGCAAGCAAAGAGATGATATGGCTGCAATCTTTCATGGAAGAATTGGAAAAAATAGAGGCTAATAGTTATTTGTTTACAGATAGCCAGATTTCCATCCATCTTGCAAAGAATTCTGCCTTGCATTCAAAGACAAAACACATACAGTTGAGGTATAACTTCATTCGGTCGGTGTTGGATGATGGAAAATTATGGCTAGAAAAGATACATAAAGATGAAAATTCAGCGGATATGTTTACAAAGGTAGTGACAAGGGAGAAGTTGAGTTGCTCTTCAGCTTCGGTTGGTCTTCAAGTCTGAAAACAATAAGCCAGAACAACAGAGTCTAGGGTGTTTCATTCCAGTGGGAGCTACAAGGTCAACGGTGTTATGATCAGTCTGCAAGTGGGAGATGATATGTTGTGGAGTCTAATCAGTCTCCAAGTGGGAGATTGTTGTTATATGGAGCCTAATCAGACTCAGAGGTTAAATTTTCTCTACTTCTATCAGCACGGTTTCCCCCTATATTTTTTGGGGGTTATTTTTTTATTGGTTGACATGTTGTAACCCTAATTTTATAAGCAACATAAGTATTGATAAAAAGGCTAAGGGTTAGGGGTTTTCGGTAGAGAATTTTATAGCATTTTGCAACGGTATTGAGTTGCAAGGGATTGCTGGTTGTAATTGGTTTTGATTTACTAGATAATAATATTGGACTCTCTGTTTGGTGGATGTAGCCCGAGATTGGGTGAATCATGTTAAATATTTTCTCTTCGCTATTATTATTTCTGTGTTTTTCATTCCTGCGTTAATATTTATCTGCATATAATTGATATTTTCTGCATGTAATTCCTAACAACATTAGAAGGAGACACCAATCTAAACTACTAAAATATCTACTACAGGTTGTGTGTTTGCAATTTCTAGAATAGCTCACATTTTATTTTTTTAAGGGAAAGAACCTATGTTTTCCATGTTTGGTTCTCTTGCAGATTTGTGTTATCTTGAAGGTGTGTGTGTATCCTCTCTCCTTGCATGCCTAGTAAACTTGGTTGCAGGAGAAAAACATACATCTTCCCATTTTTAAATTTTTTTTATTAAGAGGCTTGCCTTGGGATTTCATCACCCCAGGGTTTGACCTCAAGCATATTTCATGGTGGTGCAGGAGCACCTAAGGGTGAGCAAATACCCTTTTCAATTTTGGCATAAGGACTGGTTCAATTCCATCAGGTTGTTTATAGGGAGCTTGGAGTGCATTTTTGTCTTCTTTTTGAAAGTTCATGTTTTCGACGAGACTTACCTCGATGACACCACCAGCATGTGGAGTGCAACCATCAGCCATCAAAACAACTAGTTTTACCCTATCTTGATTCCCTGATGAGTATGCATAAGATCAAAGTGGAGCCATCGGATATTGGAGGGGTGTTTTCTACCTACCTCGATAGCCCGATGAAGTCGCCAGCAGTTGGAGCGAGTCAAAGTGGAACCATTGGCTATCGGCGGAACTGTTTTCTACCTACCCCGATAACCTGATGAGGTCGCCAATGGATTAGAGTGAGTGGAGTGAGTTCAGAGTGGAGCCATCGGGTATTGGCAAGAGATGTTTGATGCTAACCCAATGACCCGATGGGAAAGCATATGGTTTGGAGTGCACCATTAGCTATCGGTATAACATGTTTAGATCTAGACCGATAACCCGATAAGGAAGCATTCTGTTGGGAGTGCACCATCGACCATCGACAAGAGGTGTTTGATGCTACGCTAATAACCCAATGAGGAAGTGTGCACTTTTCAAACTGTCATCGGTCATCAGAGTGAATGTTTTGACGCTATTCCAATGACCCGATGGAAGTAAAAAGATAGTTACAATAGGAAACCGATTATGTTGAGTTCAATGTTTTTTTGTTAGGAATGATTCAAGACATGTTTAGGAGGATATAAAAGACTTAATGGGTATTTTGTAACGAGGTTGGATTGGGATTGTCGGATGTGTTGATTTCACAAGAACAAACTTCTTTTAAATATCAATGTGAAGATCATTTTCTGGTTTTCTTTTCTCAGAGTTCAATTTGTGTTTGTAAACTGTAAATAATAACTTAAAGTTTTAAATTCTAGTGTGATAGAGTAGATGTTACTTTTTTGTGTTTTGTGAGTTCCAATTTTGAAGTCGTGCCAAGCTCGGCTTTGTAGATAAAGTTGTCTTTCTGTTCTTGTTTTCTGTTGGTGACAAGTCACTAATACATTTGGCCTAAAATTTGGACGAAGGTTTCTGACGGAGAAGGTATATTGTGTTCAAATTTGATTTTTTTTTGAAAAAATGCCCGCTTTGATTGGAATTCCGATGATAATGCAGCATTTGGTTTCGACGGAGAAGGAATTGGCAATGCCATTTGTGTTTTTTTAGAAAAAGTGCCCGCGTTCGTCGAAATTCTGACGACCGCGAGCATTACTTAAAAAAGAAAAAAGAAAAGACCAAGTCATTTCATAAATCTGCCTCTTCGTTCTGTCGACCTCTGCCATTACAAAATCCTGCCTCTTCGTCCTGCCTTTGCCATTACAAAATCCCACCTCTGCAGGGAACCTGTGGGTTTAATCATCAACTATCCTAGCTATCTACTACTAGTGCTCCAGCCACAGAATGAAGTGGTTCCTCCCATGCCAATTCCGACAAAAGAATCCGGATCGGTTACACACTCAAGAAGTCGTGGGTGGGGGTCTAGTAAGTTGAGAAGTTATTTTTGGGCCATCCCTCGATGAACATGAAGGAGGGAGTCAGACATAGGTTCCCTGTGGGTTTAATCACTGCAGGATGTAGGAATGGTCAGCTATCGTAGTGCCACTTTCCTTTGCTTTCACCTTTGAGCCAAAGGATGTGTTTGTCAGGGCGGCCATTTCAATTATCATCGCTTCACTCTAAATTGGGCATGAAAAGATCCGGTTGAAGAAAAAAGGTAGGTTATAATCAACAAATTCATTGTTATACATATTCAAATATTTAGATTCAAAGTTTATTATAGATTTATTAGATTAATTGCCAATAACAGAGATGGTGAGAGGTTTCTGTAATATGATATGATCAATTTAAAAGAAGATTTTCTTACAAGACCTAAATAGTTGAACAATCCTACAATCATGTATTCATTAAACACTGCATTTTAAATAATGAACAATATAGTAAGCCTAAAACATATTAACACTACTTTCCATATTTAAAGTATATCCTAATTAAGGAGAGGGATGACCTAAACCTGCGTGATCGAGTGCCATTATGTAAAATATATCCTAATTATGGATGTTGGTATATATGGTTGTGACAGAAAATCCCTCCTGTAGAACCGTGAGAGCACTGTGTAGTGATCGAGTGCTATTTTTTGTTGATGTTTTGGAAGGGAGCATAGGTGCACCGTTAGGAAGGTGGTATAAAATGGAACCTGAGAGGTATAAGGTTATGAGGTGTGGGTTAGGATAAGATAGGGAGGTAAGTGATGAAGGATGTAATGGTGAAAGAGTAAGTTAGGATATGTTAGGGGTTTGGAAGGTAGGAAAGTGAACGGGGGGAGATAAAAGGATGTGAAGGATGGAATGGGGTTAGGTAGGTGAAGTAAAAGTAAGTGTGTATGAGGTTAAGGTGTAGGATAGGATGTAGGAAAGTGGAGGAGGTTAAGATAGGGGATATAAAAGGTAGATGGAAGGTAATAATGATAGAAAGTGAGGTAAAGGTTATGAGTTGTGGGTTAGAAAATAGGGTGTAGGAAATGGAAGGAAGGGTCATATCACTTTAAGAGTTTTCACCAAGATGAGTAGCCTGAGTATGGACCTCAAATATTAAAAGCCATGAGGATCCACTTGTAGTAGAGGAGCATATACTTGCATCTTGGGAGCTTATTAGGAGTTCACCTTGAATTTGGGAAATACACATAGAGGAGATAGAATATTGATCAATACACATTACCTAGCCTCATCATGCATAAATATAAGAGGTATAGACTATAGAAAGCACATATCATGAGCCAAAGGATCATATTTGAGAGTTGCTTCATCTCCAATCCTCTACATTCTTAAGATCCACAAATGGGGTTGAGGATAAGTTTTGGTTACTTAGCTTGGACTTAAGCTTTGGGTTGCACCTATATATGAGCAACCTAAAGGCATAATTTTCAATGCAATTTTTGAGAGGACTTTCTTCCACCTTGTGGTACTGGGAGGATAAAATGCACCAACTCACATTGGAAACCCTCTCCAGATACCATTTTGGAGTGCTTCAAAGTGTGTTCTATTTCAAAATATTTTTGATGGAGATGCATAGATGAGTTTCACAATTTACATAATAAGGTTTCATAGTGGCTCAACATGAGATTTAGTTTTTGGAGTTCTTGTAGTTTGTAGATTACATTCAAGACAAGTTACTTGTCAATTATTTCATTAGGGGTGGAAAGCCCAAAATTTTAGTTTTCCTACACATGGCCAATCCAAATGACTTTAGGGTTGCTATGACAAAGTCTCTTATGGAAAAGGAGGTAGATGGGAGGACACAAGAGGAATTAGAGAAGTTTGTAATCTTGATGAAGGGACTAAAGTGTCCATAGGCCTCCCCATCCTTCAAAGGATAATTTAGACTTACTATATGATTTACAAAGAAAAACCCAATAGTATCAATATTAGGGACAAAGGTCTACGCATAGCAGGGGCCATAGGGTAGTCACATGTGACCATCATTGACACAAGGAGATTTTAGGTATGAGAGACTATAGGGATATCAAGCTAGGCCTTCTATGACTCAAAAACCTTTTAGGGGAGAATCTAGTGTTTTTAGTAGCTAGGATCTTCTAATTATCGTGGGGCCTAGCCAACATAGGGTTATATGAGAGGCACATGTTATGTATATTTTAGTATCAAACAAAGAGTGCCCACAAGGTTTTAGAGTAGGTGGACACCATCCTAGGATGTCAAAGTAGATAGTTGATATGTGGGTCTTTACCCTCCCAACCACTCAACATATACCACCATGTGTCTTTACCCTCAGAAACACCCAAAGGTCAAAGGAAGATTCACTGCTGTAACACTCACTTTTTGTGACAGTCTCAAGCACTTAGGACAATCACTCCTTTCGTGGCCATTCTTCTTCACACAACACTCTCTAACATTAATTATGATGATAGTGTACCTCCTTAAACCTTCCACCAACACCTAACTCAATACCAAACTCTTTCCCAATCTCTCTAATGGACTAATTAACTCAACTCACTATGAAATTGTGATGGTCAATGCAAGGTTTAGGACAATAGTAATTAGGATCTTCTAATTATGGTGGGGCCTAGCCAACATAGGGTTATATGAGACAGGGGTAAGTTCAATAGTGATGTGTATTAGATTGTCATCAAAGTTTCCTGTTAGTGTTACTTTGTATCAACATTAACCACTTATTGTCATGGGAATCAACTAATAGACAACATAGATATTTATCATCAACCTCCTTTTTTTTCACCAAAGGGATAAAAATTTATTAAACACAATGAGAATTACAAAGCAAGAAAGTAGATACATAACCTAATCTAATCTCCATTTTCATAACCTAAGAAGGTAGATACAACTAAATAATCTTGAAAGAATTGCATGTGAAGGGCACTATTAGAAAAGAACTTATGTACCATGCCAGTCTATGTAGCTACTACTAATTATTGCATAGAAATAGATACATGTGTTAGAATGTGTTTAAATAGTAGCTAGCTTGAATAGGACAAACCCTATAAATGTAACTTGTAATTTGAATATACCTTGAAGTGTGCAATATGGAAGGTTTGTATTCTTAATCTCCCGCCCATTTCTTAATTTAAAAGATGATATCTTTATTAAATATCTCCTCTATTAAATATCTTTATTAACTTGATTTCTCCTTCAATTCTTGATGAATGCTTGATTGCCTGTTCACTTGGAATTGAATTGATTTTATAATTAAGAGATCACTTGAATTGTAGGTAACCCCCTTCAAATGACAGGGTAGGCTTCCTTTTATACCTAATATATGTCTTGAAAGCATTTTATCCCAATGGATTTAAATTAAAGTACTTTCTCTTCTATCTGGTATTGGTGGAGCAGAGGTTGCATTGCATCGACCTTGGATACATATTTCCACAGATACAACACAAGTTAAATGTATCCCAGGTCAATGCAAAACAACCTTTGCTCCAGAGATCACTAGAAAATTGAGAAAGAACTTTAATTTAATGCCATCATGATAAAAGGATTTCAAGATAGATAAATGGTATGCAACTATATCTATTTGGAATGCATTACCCAAATAGCGCAATTGATCAGCCGCCTTTGAAAAGAAAGTGGTATGATGAAATATTTGGGCATAAAATAGATGAAACACACTCCATACCACTGCTGCACAATATTTTGGTCGATGATATTTTTAAAATTGTAAAGGAAGGTGTATGGAACAACCAAATTCTTATCATTATAAACAATGAATATTTTAAGATCCTTTTATGATGTGTAAGTTGAGAATATTTTATGAAAGGTCCCTAAATGAATACACTTTAAACTGATTTTAGCAATGACTATCGGATGTAGACAAAATGAATGCTTTTTGGATTAGGATGGTACACATAATCTACTATCAAAAGGTTTCTTTGGAAAGTATATGATTCAAAACTAAGGAAATGCAATTATTTACAATTTTTAACCTTCTTAGATGCAAAATCCCTTATTTAGCCTCTCACAAACCCTTAAAAGTAGGGTTTCTCATATACCCCTCTTCCAAACACTATACCATCCAAATGATGATGGATTAACCTTTCATTTGATATGTCTAAACACTGTCAATCATAAAAAGTGCCCCTCCTTAAGGTGGATTTGCTACTGCTGCTCCTTAGCAAGCAATTTCTCCACTCTTACATTCACTGTTTTGGTGAGCACCTCGGTTCTCCACCCAATCTGCACATCAAATTGTTAGTAATTTATTGTACATGCTAGAAGAGTGCCATATCGGGAATATTAGGACTTTTATATTCATGGAATGACCATTCTCATTGTAAATCAACCAAATCAAATGCCAAATTGCACAAATCTGTTAGAATAGTTAATGCAACTAATCTAAAGTCTGAGACAAATAGATTATTAGTGCATCTTCCCTGCAAATAAGATGTTCAAGGTCTCTTCAATGCATTAGGAATTCAAATACACAGTCAAGACAAAGTTACCATAAGCCAAAACACCAAAAAAATTCAAGAATACAAAAATTTGTTGTTATTACTTGTCCTAGTCCTTACACCAACATTCTCTGCCGTACAAAGCATTACATCAACCATTTGATAAAAAACTCTTAGTTGGTGACACACAAGGTCATGAAATGATTTATTAAACTTGCCTAAACTCTTGTAGACTCCCTAAGCCATAAATTCCTATTACATCTTTTTGTTGGTCCTAAGGTCCTTACTAGGCCCTTTAGGACAAATTACAAACTTATTACAATTTTCATCATTAAAGGCCATAATGGACCTTAAGACACCATAATTGATTGGCTTTTCACTCCTAAGACCTTCAAAAGTCTTTGATGGCTTCATTGAGTCCTTTGGTCTTCCAAATGCACCTGCACCAACTTGAATTCTCCTTCAATGCTTGATTGCTTGTTCACTTGGAATTGAATTGATTTTATAATTAAGAGATCACTTGAATTGTAGGTAGACCCCTTCAAATGATAAGGTAGGATTCCTTTTATACCTAATATATGTCTTGAAAGCATTTTATCCCGATGGCATTAAATTAAAGTACTTTTTCTTCTATCTGGTATTGGTGGAGCAGAGGTTGCATTGCATCGACCTATGATACATATTTCCGCAAATACAACACAAGTTAAATGTATCCCAGGTCGATGCAAAGCAACCTCTGCTCCAGAGATCACCAGAAAATAGAGAAAGAACATTAATTTAATGCCATCAGGATAAAAGGCTTTCAAGACAGATAATATTTGAGTTTGATTGTCATCATTTACTTTGCCAAATTCTTCACACGTAACTCCTGAATCAATTTCCTACACACAAAATGACAAAAATAGGTTTGTTGATGGGGGATTTCCTAGGTCAAATAGGTTTGAATATACCTTGAAGTGTGCAATATGGAAGGTTTGTATTCTTAATCTCCTGTCCATTTCTTAATTTAAAAGATGTTATCTTTATTAAATATCTCCTCTATTTTTGGAGGTAGACATCTTTACGAAAAGATCTCTTCCTCCCTCTTTAAAATGATCCCTTTAGATCTAATCTAAAAATGCTTAAAATTTAACATGATACCTTGATGAATCTTTCTTGAATCCTCACATAAGGTTTTAGGATGTCATTTAGACTCTTGATCATGAATGTTGTGCTTTAACTTGAATTCTCCTTCAATGCTTGATGAATGCTTGATTGCTTGTTCACTTGGAATTTAATTGATTTTATAGTTAAGAGATCACTTGAATTGTAGGTAGACCCCTTCAAATGATAGGGTAGGCTTCCTTTATACCTAATCATACATAAAGTGTTTGACTTTTTTCTCACACATGAGGTAAGAAATGAGGGGTCATATTTTGGGTCCCAATCACGAGTCTTGTCAATTTAGGATGTGACATGATAAAGTGGGCATCAATGTCTCAAGATCAGATGGACCTTAAGTGATTGTCTCCCTTGCATATGATTTGTTTGGGTGATAAACTTCACCATTCTACTCACAAGAATTTTATTAAGTCTCAAATATAGGGAAACAGAAGGCTTCAAATAGAAAACTTGTACATGCAACTAAATCCATTGACTAATCAGAAGAACAAAATTAAGAAACGGTTTGATCATCTGAGAGATGTTGTAGACTTGCAACTCACCAACTACTTAGTTTTTGTGGGTAAGAATTTTTTTTGTTTTGGTTATGGTTGTGGTGTTTGTAGCGAGACATTTACAAATTTATATCTATTTGCACTATTTAATGGTTTATGGGTTTGTAATGGTAATTTAATGTTATTTTATATTTTTGTATATATTCTTTATAATAGCCCAATATATTGATTTGTTCTATTATGGATAATGGTGTGGGTCAAATAGCTTTGCCATCGGTGCATGAAAGCATTGAACGAGTTCTACTTTTAAAAATTACATGAAACATTTTTTAATTTATTTGATTCAGTGCTATTTCCAAAAAAGTTTATCAATGATGTTTCCTTTCTCCAAGAATTGTCTAGTATCTTTCCATTAGATAATATGTAACATCAAATGACTAAATCTTTTCTTTACAAATGCTTATTTTATTTAATTATTATCTGAGCGTGAATTAAAATTTATTTGTATGGAAGCAGAACATACAAGCTGAAGAGTCATGTGCAAGCAAATTTCATAAAAGAAAGCAAGCAAACATTATCTTGAATGACATGGAAACAAGCTCATCAGATGCCTAGAAGAGAGCAATTGGAGAAAAGCAGAGGAAAGTGTTAAAGGGTGATAAATAGATAGAGAGTATGCAATACAAACAAACAATGTCTGGAGTGTGTGATGTGACGTCTCTAATTTATGTTCAGAGGGACTAACTAGTTTTGGAGTTCTTGTGAAACCTATTGGGCCACGCTTTGAGGAAAACAATGTGTTCATGCAAGGAGCACCTTTTTTATATTATGAGAATGATGCTTTTGCACCGAAGGATATTTGGAAGGCAATATCCAAAAATTTCTATAGTGTGGAACCAGAGTTGACGGACTCGAAGTAATTTTCAGCTTTCAGAAGACCAAGAGGTTATGTACACAATCTCCCAATAGAAGGGTGATTTCAAGCATCACCTCTCCCCCCCATGACTATTCAGGAAGAACTTCCTCAGACAAAGGACTATTGGCCTCCATGGGATCAAAGAAAAAAATTGAAGCATAGACTCTAGATGATGTGGTGGTGTCCTTCGTGAAGAACTCTGCACTATAATTGAAAATTCATGAGGGAAACTGCAAGATAGTGAAGAGAAATACATTCTTGAAAAGTGGGAAGAATGGATCTTAGTTTGGGTGGGGCCAAGTCAGGTGGCTCCTCTAGAGGTTGATGAGATAGAAATCATATTAGGATTTGAAAAAGATCACACTCGTGGAACTTCGTGTGCGACTGATCGATTGCGCTGTTTGGGTAATGAATTCCAAATAGATACAGTCGCATACCATTTATCTGTCTTGATTAAAGACTTTTATCCCGATGGCATTAAATTAAAGTTCTTTCTCTTCTATCTGGTATTGGTGGAGAAGAGGTTGCTTTGCATCGACCTGAACTGCCACCTATTGACCTCTTCTCCACCAATACCAGATAGAAGAGAAATTACTTTAATTTAATGCCATTGGGATAAAAGGCTTTAATCAAGATAGATAAATGGTATGCAACTGTATCTATTTGGAATGCATTACCCAAACAGAGTAGAAATAGAGTCAATCTTTCAAGATCAATTGAGCATTTTTCAGTCTTCCTTTAAGCTTTGGAGTAGAAATAGAGTCAATCTTTCAAGCATTGAAGAAGAGATCAACATTATAATTCATGAAACCCTAATTCCATGTGGAGGCAAGCAAAAATTCACAAGGAGGTATAAGCATTTCATTTTTAGTCAATTCAACATCCCCTCAAAGAGGAGGATTTCTACTTTCAGTCATTTCATTTACATTACTTCAACCACTTGGTTAATTCCAAAACCAGGGTTTGATATGAAGATAAACCCCTATTCCCAACACATTTCCCTTTCTTTTTGTGTGCAGGAAATAGGCGGAGTTGTACTTCAGGAATTAAGCTTTATTCGCAGAGACGAAAGAACCCTTTTCGATGCACGAAAAGTTTGGAGGACCGATAGGAGGGCGCTCCTGTCCAGACACATGGTCCCTGCAACTTTTGCCATATTTCATCGAGTAGCTCCAAATCATTTCAAACTTCTTAGATCCAGGTGCACGACTGAATCTTGAATCTGTAGCTCGATGTTTCCTCATACTATTAGGTCCAATATGGAAAGCTAATGTACTGAGAGGGGAGGGGTGAATCAGTACTTCAAAACATTTCTTCAACAATATCTGTACTGTTATGCATAAACCGAATAGTATAGTAACATAACATAAAACTAAAACAAATAGATAACAATCATACATGATTCACTCCATAACACATATATTTTGGTTATGCAGAAACTCTTGGTTAGAGAGAAAAACTACGGTGGGGATGGCACCCACAACTTCACTACTGCAATAATAAAGAGTGCTCGGTTAGAGCTACATGTTTAGCTATTTCTGATAGCTTACCCTGTTAGGAGTAACAAGATCTGTTAGATCTACCTTGCTAAAGGATTTTACAACACTTCATCTAAATGCTGCACCTGGTTAGAGGCTTTACAATTTATAGACTTGATTAGAGTCTTTTACCCTGTTAAAGGTTTCTCTTACAACTTCACAATATTACAATAAAATCATTACAAATATCAGCAACTTTACATTTGGAATGTTATAGCAGATTCTATATGCTCAGAATAGATTACCTTGCTTATAGCATACCTCGGTAACCCATATAGTAACTTGGTAAACCCTTCTGTTTACTCTATTCTTCGACTGTTCTCTGAAAACCTTCTCAGTGACCTTTGTGTCTCTGTAACAGTCTTCTTACACTTATGCACACACCTTTAACTCTTAACTCATGTTGTATAAATAGATCTCTTATGACGGTGATCCAATTCATTGCTTCGATCTTACAAACACGATTTATTGAATGAATAACCATGCAAAATATTTCATTGGTTAGATAACCTCAAAATCATACACAATCTTTAAGTGCAATTTCCAATGTGATAATGGTTAGATGTGCCTTGATCTTGTAACACGTTTTCATATGCATGTCCAGGTTCAATGAATCTGGTAACACATTTCACTTGATGTAAATCAACTCGGTGTGTCATCTTTGCTTCTTGGTAGACATGTAAAGATACTCGGTAGACAGCTCGGTGTATACTGCGTTCTGTGACTGCTTTTTTCTGTAACCGACTAGACTGTGCATACCGACTGAATATTTCAGTAATAGATAATTGACTAGAGTATATAGTATAACTTTGACATAAAACTAATGGCAATCTGATAAGTAGTAACAATCTCCCCTTTTGACATTAGTTGAGATGTTTGACAAAAACTACTTTCAAAGTTATAACTCAATAATCTATATACTTGCAAAATTTGACTATGCTGACAGTATATACAATATTCAATAATAATATATCAGATATACTCCTTTTATTGATATACTGTATAAAATTCTGAGTTTTGCATGCTTGGTGATCTGTTCCTGTTCTGTGCTTACTATCTTGTACACTGTGCGGTTTACTGCTCTTGGATACTCTACTTATTCTGCTCGGTATACTCCCCTTGTATACTATACTCCGAAAACTATACCATTCTCTCAATACTGAATCACTCCCCAAATATATTGTATTACTCCCCTAGTACTGTAACATATTAATCCACTAAGTACTGTATCACATCACTCCCCCTTTTTGACAAACATCAAAAAATTAATTACCATTTGGGGGTGGTAACTGATCAAAAATGGATTTGTACTTGGTCCGGGCATTGGTGAGAGCGACAGAGAGGGCATCCTTTACACTGTCCATTAAAGAATTCTGTGCTTGAATATCAGCCAATAGTGATATTAAGCCATCTAGAGTGCTTCCCTCTTGAGTAGTAGATAAGTATGTGGCTTGGTTGATCTGTTCTTGGACTGATGAAAGATGTGGAAGGAATAATGTCTGAAGGGTCATTATGTCCATTCAGATCTTGTGTTCATCATTTCTTAAGTCCAATTGTTGAGCCATGAGCTGTTGTAACTTTGTATAAAAATTCTGAACTGAATTTGGCTCGATGGTCAACTTATGTGAGAGATCGGTGATCTCTTTCTCAATTGCCTCTGTTTTATTCTTAATGTCTTTAATGAATAAAGAAAATGTGCAGAGTTTCTGAAATAAATAATGAATGTGCTTGAGTTGAGGAGTCAACTTAGCAATAAATTTGACAAGTTTAACTTTGCCGATAGCTATAGCTTTTTTTACCTCTTCTATCATCTTGACAGTGAGCTTTTTGTCCTTCAGCTTGCTCAAATACTCTGATGCATCTACTCCAGATGTCTCTATCTTTGTTAGGAGTTCATCCAATTGAATGTGGATGACTGCATCTGTTGATATTGTAGCTTCAGGTAGCATATCTATTAGGAGTGCTTTTACCTTTTGAAGTACTTTATTTTTCTTTTGAATGGCCATTTGCTTCTCTTGTTTGACCTTTGCTTTGCACAGTTCACCGAAATCAATGAGTTCTTGCCCCTTTAATTTTGCTATGTCTACATTGGGAAACACTATTGGTTTTGACAAATCAACTTTAAAACTATGCTTCTTCACTTTCTTTTCTTTACCTTTCACTGATGGAACTAAGACAATGGCTTGTGAGGCTTGATGACCCTCGATAGGTTTCTCGGTAGAGGCAACACTTTGATCGGTTCGTTTAGCCTCTGTAGAGTCCTTTGGTGTCTCGGTACTTGGTGTCTCAGTTGCAACATTCTCAGTGTTAGAAGGTGCTTGAGATGTCTGTTCTTGAGTAGTACCTTCTCCTGCTATAAACTTGTGACCTTCAGTGCCTTGATCTGTATCCTGAGGGGTTTCGGTTGAGACAGGTTGCTTGACCGGTGGATAAGGCTGAACTTGTTCCAAGACTGATTCACTAGATACAAGTTTTGCATATGCAGTGCCTTCTATCATTTCCTGTTCCGGGGCCTTTGAATCCATGACATCATCATCTATTTGAATGGTGTCAGCAGGGTCTTGTTTGGTAGCATCAGGACCTTGCTTGGTGACATCAGGATCATGCTCAGTGACATCAACGATTTCAACTGTAGCTTGCTCACCGACATCCTTGATTTTAAAGATTTCCTGCCACTTTGCTTTTGTCTCATTTTCTACGTCAATATATAGCCCATTCATCAGTTTTAAGGCTCTTTGTTTGACAAGAAACTTTAAATTGTAGGTTGTCAGATGTTCCTTTATTTCAGTGACTGACATATCAGGAAATAAATGAACTAGACTTCTCTCTCTGATTTGTTTCTCTGAGTTCATTGCATACTTCCACCTATTATCAATATGTAGATAGAGTTCATTTGGAAGTGACTTAGCTAGTTTCAATGGAGCTAACTGGAACTTTAGAAGTGTGTAGATGACAGCTTCTTCAATTTGTCTCTTTTCATCATTGTTCCTGGTTTCATACTTAACATATCTAAATCCTCCAAATCCACCATATTCTTTCAGATTAGCACAAAAGTTTTCAACACTATGTATATTTACCTTCTTGCTCTTGACAATCTGAAATTTGCTTGCATCTTCTGATTCGGTATCACTAGACTCTTTTGCCAAAATGAGTCTTCGAGTAGATTTCTTGTATGTCTTTGTTACCTTGGGAATAGTAACACTCTTTGTCTTCTTACTCGGTGAAGCTGCAGATGCTCTAGTGTTAGGTCACTTTACTGGAGGTGGAGTCGGTGAGGCCTTTGATGTGTCCTATTTATTTCTCTTTAACACTTTACCCTTAGGCAATTCAGTGCTCAGTGTTATAGCTACCTCTTGGGCTTCAGATTCCTCTTCGGTAATGGCAATGGTGCCTTTGACAGGTGTAGAGGAAGAGTCTTCTCCGAATTTCTCAGACAATGCTTTTATCATTTTTGTTGCCTTTCTTGTAGCTTTGGGTACTACAATATTCATCTTTACCTTTTCCTTTACTTCCTCATAGGTACCATACCTCAGCTCGGTAGCATGTCTAGGCAATGTAAGAAATGCATCAATTTGCTGTTTTGTGATGTCAAAATCAATCTCGTAACCCATTGGTGACAAAGATTGAGTCCTCGGTTCCACAACATTCACATAACAATAATCGATGTCAACTTCAAAACATATATCATTTTTGTATTTCTCTACTAGCTGGGGTGGAATCCTATATCTGTTATGCATTTTCTCTTGAAATTTACTGAAGTAATCATCCATGATATCATTGAATTGATAGGTCGGTGTAGCTCCCAAACAACTTTACCGATTGATGGAAAGAATTTTTCAAAGTAGAAAAACATGCATACCAGTAGTGATCCAAACTTTAGAGTATTAGCCGAGTTGTTCTTCTTTGGCTTCTTGATGGTGTTCAGATTTTCAAATAGGTTCTTCAACAACAACTCACATAGGTCAATTTTCATTCCCTTTTTCACAATTTTGTATGCCAAGTCTACTGCTACATAGGGAACACTATTTTCCCTTGCTGATTAGAAGAAACAGTAGCCCATTACTCTAATGACACATTTTAGTTCTTCATCAGTGACATTATTTAGTTTCAATCCTCTGCAATCAGATTCCACTCTGGTTAAACTGATCAATTTCTTCTGTGATATCATCTTCTAGGCTCAGACATGATCATAGATAGGGTAACCGGTAATCAGATGAATGATTTCCTTGGTAATCTTAAATGGTTGTTCTTCTAGCCACATGAAATCATCGTGAACTCTGCTCAGAATAAACTTGACCCATTGGGGTTTGAACACACAAGGATAGGTTAGGGCTTCAGTTAATCCCTTGATTTTGATGTGCTCATACTTTCTGTTCAATATACCATCGGTACACAACTCATCATAGGTGTCTCTAATTTCAACATGACTGAGTTCTTCAACATGACATTTGGTGAAGAATCTCACATCCTCGACTAGTAACACTCTATCCGGGATGAGTGAAAAGGCGGTTTTGTCATCCAGTTCAGAAGCGACTTTGGGAGTCAAAGAGTATTTTAGTGAGGGCTTTTCTACATTCTTGACAGCTATGGGATCTTGGATCTTGGGGGCCATTGTAGATTTCAGATAAAAACTAGCAAAGAGTCCTTAGGGTTTCAGGATTTCAAACGACAAATGCTTTATACTTAGCAGATAATGGCAGCTAGATAAGATCGGTAAACTAGCTTAACGATGTGTTGAGATTGATGTAAATACCTTGAATTTGATCGCCTTTGATTTGCTTTGCTCTGTTCTCTCAAAAACTTGGTAAGTGTAAATGACCGCGAAAATGCTTTTAAGTACACAAAATACCTTATCGGGCTCCATGCGGGTTAGGTCAAAAACATTAAATGCACTCGGTTCATCTTTAACCGATTTGCTCTCCTTTTTCCATTTTAACCTAGTAACCAAGCTTCCTTCATTTACCTACTTGACAGGCTTCTTGTATTCACCGACTTGACAGGTTTCCTGTAAAGTGCTTCAAAAGACCTCGATAGAATTTCAAACTTACTTTTACATCTTAACTATGCAGATTTTTGAATTTAGTACATAATATAATAGGAACTGTTAAGATTTTAACCTTCAGAGAATGTAGTCCCTTCATACCTTTACCGATTAATTTGGAATAAGTGCACCTAACTTGGTAGGTAAGGTGCTTTCTTTATTTGACACAATTTCCTTCTTTTTCCAAATCATCTTTAATTTTTCTTTTATTTCCTCAGTGTCTTTTCTAGGTTGATCTCTGCAATCTCCAGCTAAGTGTCCCACTTTGTGACAATGAAAACATGCCATACTAGGATTTCTCCATGATCTTCGGCTGTACATCCCAAACCTTATAAAATAGTTAGCACTTATATGTCCATATCTTCCACAACATTCACACCATATCCTTGTATTGTAATCCCATTGCACTACAGAATACTGTCGATAAGGATCTGTGTGAGTTTGGTAACCTCTAGCATTTGCTCGGTGTGCATACCACATATAGTTCTTTTGCTTAAACCAACACTTCTCGGTACTATGCCCATATCTATTGCAACTTTTATAAAACCCTTTGAATTTTGCCCTCTGATAATTGTTAACAGACTTTGTCTACATTGATTAGATGTGTGACCATATTTATTGCAATTGTAACAATAACCATTGGACTTAGTGGCATTCAGTTGCTTACCTTTTCTGATTTGGCATATGTTGGTAGTGTGACTTTGATTTCCACAGTAGTTGCAAATAGGCTTCTTTCTTTTGATGTTATTCTTGTTTCCAGCTTGCTTTGATGATTCTCCTCTCTTGGTAGTATGAAACCCTTTCTCGGTAGAGACTTTTCCTTTGTAACCGAGTCCTGCATCTTTGTTGGGTCGTCTTGTGTTCAGTTGCTCATCCAACATCTTTGATGATTCATAACTCTTCTTCAGTGTTTCTTTGGATTTCTTCTCTGTTTCAAGTTCATCGATTAACTTTGATACTTCAAGTTTCAAAGCTTGATTCTCATCATTCTTCAGAATTGCTTCATGATGTGCATAACCTAGTTGATCTGATAGGTTTTGTTGAATTCTAGTTAGCCTTGTGATTTCATCATTCTTATCAAATACTAAGACTTCAAGTTGTTGTTTCTCTCTTTCTAGATCTCTTGCTTTATCCTCAGCCATCCTCAATGCATCAAGATTTTCAGTCATCTGTGTGCTGAAATGTTCATGTTCTCTTTTCATTACTTTCAGTTGATCAGCCAATGCTTTGTTCTTTTCTTTTAATACTCCAATCATTTCTTCAGTCTTTTCAGATATACTGTTCTCAGATGATGTCTCAATTTGTTCCACTAACTCTTGAGAATCCTGCAAATCATCAGATAATCTTCTTCTCACTTTCAAAGATTTTTGCCTTTGCCTTTGCATGTCTGTAATCACTTGATTAGCATGATCTAGCTCTTCTTGCAGATACACAATCCTCTGAGATTGTTTATAGCCTTCCATTGATAAGATATTTCTCTTTAGGTAGTTAAACCCTTTTCCAAGATTCAAGCTTTGATACCAATTGTTAGGCCCAACATGGAAAGCTAATGTACTGAGAGGGGAGGGGTGAATCAGTACTTCAAAACATTTCTTCAACAATATCTGTACTGTTATGCATAAACTGAATAGTGCAGTAACATAATATAAAACTAAAACAAATAGATAACAATCATACATGATTCACTCCATAACACATATATTTTGGTTACGCAAAAACTCTTGGTTAGAGAGAAAAACTGCGGTGGGGATGACACCCACAACTTCACTACTGCAATAATAAAGAGTGCTCGGTTAGAGCTACATGTTTAACTATTTTTGATAGCTTACCCTATTAGGAGTAACAAGATCTGTTAGATCTACCTCGCTAAAGGATTTTACAACACTTCATCTAAATGTTGCACCTGGTTAGAGGCTTTACAATTTATAGACTTGATTAGAGTCTTTTACCCTGTTAAAGGTTTCTCTTACAACTTCACAATATTACAATAAAATCATTACAAATATTTGCAACTTTACATCTAGAATGTTATAGCAGATTCTATGTGCTTAGAATAGATTACCTTGCTTATAGCATACCTCGGTAACCCATATAGTAACTCGGTAAACCCTTCTGTTTACTCTGTTCTTCGACTGTTCTCTGAAAACCTTCTCGGTGACCTCTGTGTCTCTGTAACAGTCTTCTTACACTCATGCACACACCTTTAACTCTTAACTCATGCTGTATAAATAGATCTCTTATGACGGTGATCCAATTCATTGCTTCGATCTTACAAACACGATTTATTAAATGAATAACCATGCAAAATATTTCATTGGTTAGATAACCTCAAAATCATACACAATCTTTAAGTGCAATTTACAATGTGATAACGGTTAGATGTGCCTCGATCTTGTAACATGTTTTCATATGCATGTCCAGGTTCAATGAATCTGGTAACATGTTTCACTCAGTGTAAATCAACTTGGTGTGTCATCTTTGCTGCTCGGTAGACATGTAAAGATACTCGGTAGACAGCTCGGTGTATACTACGTTATGTGACTGCTTTCTTCTGTAACCGACTAGACTGTGGATACCGACTGAATATTTTGGTAATAGATAACCGACTAGAGTATATAGTATAACTTTGACATAAAACTAATGACAATCTGATAAGTAGTAACACATACTTTGTCTTTATTTCCAGCATTTAGTCTTAATTCAACTTGACAACTTACAAAAGAGGGTCAATTGTATTTCAATCACAACCAATCTACTTAGTATTCAATCTTTGCATCATTTAGGAATTGATTTGTTACCAAATTTTTCTACACCTAAATTTGGTGACCTGTTTTAGGCCTTATGCATTGAAGAAGTTGAGGAAATACAACTTCAGAGATCCCAAGAACACCTACATGCAAATACCTGTCACAAGAGAAGAATGGAGGCACATAAAACAAAAAAGCATAAATGCTCCGAAGAAGAAAATTATCATTCAGAAAGGGAATCAATTTGAAAAAGTATAATACAATCCTTATAAAAGGATAATAGCAACCCTAAAGAAACCCTAAAGGGATAATGTGTATTTAATAATTATTAAATACCTACAATATTTATTAAATGCCTAAGTTTAGCTTAAGCATAGAGTTTAATAGACTAATAATTAAATACATAATTATTAGCTAATACAAGATAACTCTAATACCCCCCCTTAAGATGAACTTAGGGAGTAGCTAAAAAACTAAATGCAACTACATGAGAAGGCAAAAAATTTGGGTCCCGACAACAAGGCCTGATCAGGTACCCAATCACAACCAAATCTCTATGAAATGGAGAAATAGAGAAAACCACGTGGAAAAAAAAACTCTACTCCAAAAAGAGATGGAAAAACAAGAAGAACACCACTGAAGTAGGAAATAGCTGCAAACACTGTCAAAGAGTAACTGCTAATCTGAAGAACCTCCACTGAAATAGAACATGACTAGGTAGAAAAGACTGTAATCTGCATGAGTGCCCTCAAATGACACTACTCGAATAAGATGGCAAACAAAGGAAAATAACTGAACTCGAAGATATAGATGGTATGAGAAACCAAAGCCTGAAGAGTTGATCAATCGAACCACTGAAGCATTAGAACCAACAGGATAAACCTCCCCATAATGCTGAAAAGGGAGAGGGATAGGTACACTGAAAAAGACGACCAACAAGAATTGCATGACGAAGAACCAGGAACATTGAAGGTGCAGAGAAAGTACATAGTATCGTGGAAGGAACACTCACTTGACACACATCATGAGGTGAATGTCATGGAAGGAACACTCACTAGACAAAGGTAGATGGCAAACAAAAGGCAAACATCAACCCCCTCATGGCACTTTATAAGTAGTGCATGTACAATAAGACACAAGAGGTGCCAGATTCCATGTAAACAATGCATGATGACAATTTATCTCAGTGTGTTTGCATAAATACAAGCTACAATGATAAGAATACTAGAAATAGAAACGAGAACCAAAATAGAGACATCCTACCCAGAGAAGAGATCCCAAGACCTGAAACAACCAAGATATCCACCAGAGTGCTGAAAAATAAAAAACTCAATAAAATATGTATGGAGAAGAATCTGGAAATAAAACTCATATGGTTGGAAAGTGCACAGAACAAGCTTTCCAACGATATAAAGTTTTTGAAAAACGAAGTTCGGATGCTCATTCTATGGCTCCCGGAATGCAAAAAAGAGACTTCACTTTGACTGGAAAAAAACATAGTCAGATAGAAAAATTGAAAAAAATTACCAATATGACAAGGTCCGGCTTGGAACCAGCTTTCTGACACCTATTTGTTTTCGAAAAAACGACTTCGTATGCCCAAGATATGGCCAAAAGAAAAAAACCCCTCTTTTTGGGCAAAAAAGGGTAAAATTAAAAAAAATAATTTTTTTTCCTTTTTTTTTGACGAAAATTTTCTGACGCATTTGCAGCTACAGCCGTACGGATTTTTGTGCCTTGTAAAGCATGCCAATGAAAAAATCATGGCCTAGATGCACTTGTCACGGAAATAGGTCGAATTATATATCAAAATGAATGGAAACGCCTTTTGAAAGCCAACGGTGAGGTCTGTTTTGGCCCAAACTGTTCTGAATTTTTTTAATGATTTTTTGATGAATTTCTCAAAATTCGTGCAAAAAAGGCAAAAACCAAAGAAAAATTTCAGAACCCAAATTTGACAAATTTTATGTGGAAATGGGGGTTTTGGGGCATTTTGAGCTCAACGGTGACATCTGTTTGAGCCCAAAATGATCAAAAACAAAACAGCTACCCCAGATCCAATAAAAAACTCTGAAAAAACTTGAAACCCTCCTCCAAAAAATCTTCTAAAAAATCAGGAACAAGCAACAGCAGATGTAGGCTCTGATACCATGAAGAAGTTGAGGAAATACAACTTTAGAGATCCCAAGAACACTTGCATGCAAATACCTGTCACAAGAGAAGAATGGAGGCACATAAAGCAAAAAAGCATAAATGCTCTGAAGAAGAAAATTATCATTCAGAAAGTGAATCAATTTGAAAAAGTACAATACAATCCTTATAAAAGGATAATAGCAACCCTAAAGGTGTGCAACCCTAAAGAAACCCAAAGGGATAATGTGTATTTAATAATTAGAATAATTATTAAATACCTACAATATTTATTAAATGCCTAAGTTTAGCTTAAGCGTAGAGTTTAATAGACTAATAATTAAATAAATAATTATTAGCTAATACAAGATAACTCTGACATGCATTACATTTTGAAGAAAGGTACACAATTTTTTTTCAAGTTTGTTATCTTTACAAATAAACATGTATTGCATAGAAGTATCTTATTTCAGATGTGCAATTGTTTGAATCAAAAAAGATATACATGAATAAAATGTTTGCATGAAACACATTTTTATTTATAATGATCAAACTATTCATGAAATCCCACAGAAGCCATGGGAATAGCTAAGAGACATCTTACTGATCATAGCATAATAAACACATAAGAAATCAAAAGAATATATGAAAGAGTGAGAGAGGGAACCCATCATTTTCTGGATAGGTTGATGAGTTCTCTTTGGAGTATTAGAACAGTCTAGTTGGTCCAAGTGTGCCGATGTCCACTCCAAGAGATGACCTAAAAAGAGAGAAAGAAAAATTTGTTAGAGCTCTGGGTTACCTATCTTACTCCTACATACATAATGCTATTCCCAATGTGCTTTTAGTGCTACATCAAACTCAGAGCAAAAAGAAAGATCAATGCAGAGAAAGTGCCATGAGAAAGCAACAAGTATCATGTTTTATCTAGCTTGTTTGTTTCATGTGTAGATACAAATTTCACAAATAGCAGGTATGTGGGTTTAAATGGGCTCTCACAAGGGTTGAGCACAACATACCAGTCATCGCTCATGAGGTAACTCTAATCATCTTGTTAAGAAAGGAATACAACAGTATCCACGGTCCCATGTATTGTCACTTAATGACAGTATAAACTGCCATTCAATGACCACATACAACAATAAATAAGACTGCATTTGATATCCAACGAGTGACTAGAGCCATCACAGAAGTGTGAAAGAGCAACAAAGTAACAAGGGATAGATAAGACAGTTATAGCACTATATTATGTGAAAGACAACCTTAAATAACAAGAGACAACTCAAAAGGAAGCATACAAAACTCTAATAGATTGTGTCAAAAAGATGAGACAAAGATATCCATGATCATGATATAGGTCATAAAAGGATGGGCTTCTTGCTGAAATTTCAATCAAAACTTCAAAAGGATGCTAGGTGCAACCTTTAGATTATGAAGGGATACCCTTTAGATGCAGAAGATGCTTTGAAATAGGGCACATGGCTGCACAGTGTGCCAAAGATAGGATGCCTAAGGCGGCCTCTTGGTGTAAAGATGTAACACAACAACTTTACACAGTTGAGAAGAGGGATGGGAGGCAAAAGAGTTTTTCTCAGATTGTTTCTGAGGAACCGATTCAGTCACCTACAGATCCTGAATCTCAGGAAGAGCTTACAAAATGGGATAGTGTGGAACCAGGTTTGAATGAGTTTGGAAGGGGTATGGCGATGGATAAAGGAGCGAAAACTCTTGACGGAAGGGAGAAGAGTAGGTCGTTGGGATCCAAAGAAATGGAGGAGATACAACAGATGGCCTCTTGTGCATTGGAAAATGATAATATCAACAAGGTTAATGCTATGGAGTGGCATATTGAAGCAGCAAGGATTGAAGATGGTTGGCACACTGTGAAAGGGAAAAAAGCGAGAAAAGTTAAGAAAAATCCCTTTGATATGGTATTGTGCTCCCATTCTAAGGGAGGAGATAACATCATTTTGTAATTATTTGTTTGTTGGTTTCTGTAGTTTATTTTTCATTTTTCTGATTCTTTCTGCTTTATCTTCTCTTCGGGATGGTGGTATCCTTGTTTGTTACCATCCTTGGTCAAGACCAAGTTTTTTCCTGGGTTATACTTAATAAATTCCTACTATATTACCAATCAAAAAAAAAAAAGCATAAAAGACAGTCCATTTGCAATTTCAAAAGGATAATAGAAAAATCCACGTTTAAGGATAGTAAGCATGGAACATGGGAAAAAGTTCATTCCAAACACAAAGGCAGTAGTTATAGGACTATATAACAGTTCATGCCCCTAAGACAACACAGGAAGAGGTTCCATAAGAGCATTGCATAGATTACAATGAGATAGTCTCCTATGGTTTTTTGACAGTCCTACTAAGATCAATGTGAAATCCATACACAAGGATGCACCAGTCATATTCTATCTATAATAGTCTAAAGCTTATAAAACACTGAAGGAGGTGTCATGAACCAACATAGTAGGGTCATTGTGTATACTCAATTCATCATAACAAGAGTGCAACCTAGTACAAAATTGAAAAAATACAATGAATGATGAATGTTACAATTTCAAGATCATCACATAATATATATGCAAATGCCACCATTGTCTTGTAGCTTGGTTGTAGTCATGTATTGCAGAGCAACATGTCACAACCAAATCCATGACAATCATCAAAGGACAGACTTCTAGGATCTCATAGAAGCCTCTAAATGATACAAATAGTGAAAAGTATACACAACATGTACAATAGCATCACAAGTGTAGCTCATAGAATAAATATTTAAAGCCTTCTTGAAGCTGCCAATAGACATATCAGGGCTCCATAGGGCAGATTCATATGACCATGAAGACACTGTCGCAGTAGTGTAAAAGGAATAGTGAATTAGGCCCAAGAATCCAATAACAAACACCAAGGAACATAGACACCTGTAACAACATCATAGTGCAGGCATGTTGAAGAGTAAAGTATCTCACAGTGATACACAACAAATACATTGCGAAAATAATATCTGCGATTGATTCTAAGAAGCCATGGAGACAAAAAGATTGCATTTCCATAGCAGAGATGTAGCAACCAAGATATATGTAAGGCCTTCCCCAAACCAAGCTTTGATTTACTTAGTTGACCATGTTTGACCTTATTAATAAATGCTATATAATTCAATAGAATGGACTGTGTTAGACAGATAGATTGGTGAGAAAAGTAATTGAACCAAGTTATAGAATTATTTCACCCGGTGGTGTATACTTTGATGTATTATGAATTGAAATCCTAAAAGATCCACTGATTGGATAAACTTAATCTGACGTATGTCAGCTATATCTGGATTTAGAACTTATCGGATTCCATGATTTGGATAACATTGATGTAGGATTGATGCTTCATTTATATGCTTATGATATAGGACTCTACATGATTCTAGAATAGGATGAATTTGAGATAGTGTATGTCATTATTGGAATTGCAGGACTTTACTATGATGATAGAAATAGAATGCATGTTTTATGTATGGAGTAAAATTATGAGAATTGTGATAATTGCTTATGTGGATTTATTTGGATATAAGATGTATTGGTTTGTGTAAGTGTATATTGTATGCAGAATGTTTGATGTGTATTTTTATTCATGTGCTTTATATAAGGTTATTCGAAATTATTAATGTGTGTTTGAGTTGCGCAGGAAAAGTTATCCATGTGACCATGGAAATATTACAGAGGACCAAACCTAGACCTATGTATGTTCGTAAAACCAGGGTTTGTCTATTTGGAGAGACAACACCCCGTTTGTGTCGTATTTTATTCGTAATAGAAAATGATGCATGTGTGTTAAATGTTATTTAATTGATTTATTTAAATCCAACAAGAGACACGATTTCATGTATAATTTTGTAAAAGTATTTTCTTTGTGTCACTTGATACGTGTGGATTTACATTTGAGTTATTAAATTTGTATCTTGGAGGGAATTGTTTAACTATAGCTTTTTCAATTAATGTAATGTGATTCCATAAATGCCTTGGGTAAAGAATCTTTGGGATGGTCAATGTAGGTTTGACCCGAAAACAAACTTCAGAGGGGTTAAAAAAGGGTTAAATGGACACCTAGGGGTAGTTTAATAGGGTTTCCTAAAGCCCATAAGGTATACCTAAGGGTTAGGGGTAATTTTAGGCAAGTTTCTACTCCCATGTGACTTTTTAGACACCCTAAAAAGTGACTTTTCTAAGTTGTGCGAAAATTGAAATTAGAAGGCTTGAGCTAAGTTGTTAACCTTCCTTTTTGGAATGAAAGTTCCCTTTTCCCATTTTACCTTACCTTCCTTTTCAGTTTTAGAAACTAGTGAGAATTCTGACTAGTGTCTTCTTAAGCAAGAAAGGGAGATTTTGTGGGTAATCACCCACTCTCCATTTTTGGAGACAAAAGAATTTTGAAAAGAAAAAGATAGATTTGGGATATAGAATTTGGCTGAGGGTAGAAAGAAAAGACTTGTGGAATTGGGCTACTCATCCTCAACAAAACTAGCATACCTCTGGACAGTTTAAGGTTGGTTCTACCTTTCTTGTAATGTATCTTATTGCATGTTGGATTGAAAGAATTGCTTGTGTTAAAGGCTAGTTTGCCTTGCATGTATTCCTTGGAAATTTATTTGGTGTTTTGTGATTATGCATTTTATGTGTTTGGGAGTAATCAAGACCTCCTACTCTTGGGAGAGAGGATGTTCTTGTGGGTGGTAGAAGTGACAACCCTCGAGTGAGAGGCTCTCATTATGAGAGTGATCACAAGGGATTTTATGTGACCCTTGCTGCATGGCTTGTTTATGCATTGGGGGTCATAAGGAGGGAAATAAGGCATGAATGCCTTGGGGGGCATAAGGAAAGAGGGGTTGTTATACTTGATGTATTTGGTTTGCCATAAGGTGGCTATATGTTTTACCATACTTGCAGTCTCCTCAGGGTATTTGGTCCACTACCACCCTTGAAAAGTCATCACAATGTGTGGTGAAGTGTAGCCTTGCTTGGGAATGTGATTGTGGTTGTTTTCCCTTGTTCATTTGTTTTTGCATGTGTGTTACCTGTCTAGGGCTTGGTTCTCCAAGCTTGGGGGTGGCTACCAGTTAGCCTAGGCTGGGAGGTGAGCTCTCCATGGTCATAGATTTTGATTTAATGCAGGTTGTTGGAAGGAAGGAATAGGACATGTTGATATGGTTGGAGTATTTGTAGCAGAAAAATATTGTAAATATAATTAATATTCTTTGAAAGTCTTCATTTATTTGAAATGAGAGACCTACTTGTAAAGTGACAATAAAGACTTGGGAATATGTTTTAAAGATATGTAATATTTATTTATGCTATACTGCAAAAAAGAAAGGAGTAACTCTGTTTTTTTTAGTTTTCTATAATCTGAAAATAACATTGTTGTGTTTTAGGATATTCTGAAAAGAAAGTGTTTCATTTATTCCTTTTATGCAATTAAAACAAAACATTAGAAAAGAAATGAATTAGATTTGCATGCATGCAGGAGGCTGAAATTAAAAGCATTTAAATCTATACATGGAAATGTAAAAGTTATTTTATTTAGACCTGTTATTTAAATTATTTGCAGAAAATAAAAAAAAAAAAATATGATAGTCATCTCTAAGTTTTATTTAATAAATTATAGGGTTATCTAGTTGTTGTTAAAATTATTATATCTTGTTATTTAATAGTTGCTGTTAGATTTATCAAGTTCTATCTTTTGTTTATTGCATAGATAAAACCTATAGTTAATCAGATTTAATGAGATAAATAAAATTCTAAGATGCTGTTCTAAGTGCATTTTATACTGTTTACTACTTTATCTTTGCAGAAATAAAATCCATATATAGACAGCCTAACAATTCCTCTTAGCAACTAGGATATAAATAAAAGGATATAGTTAAAGTGATTAGATTTGAAAAAAATAAAAAAATAAAAAAATAATCTAATCTGTTACATACGTATCAAAATAAAAATACCTGTTTATATATATATAACAAATTTATATGCCTATACCAATGTATAAAGAAATTTCATTCCTTTAAATTTAAAAAAGTAAACTTATCTGTTTAAAGTCTCTCTCTCTCTCTCTCTCTATATATATATATATATATATATATATATATATAATTTATATATATAAATATATATAAAATTTATATATATAAATATATATAGAATTTATTGCAAAAAAAAAAAAAAAAAAAAAATACTATTGAAAAAAAAGAGAGGGAAATGAACCGGGGGTTTGGGGCTCGGCCGAAACCACTGTGCGCACAGTGGATGGCGCGGGCTAGGCCGCCACTATGGGTGACCACAGTGGACGGTGTCACTGTGGCGTCCACAGTGGACGGTGCCACTGTGGCGTCCACAGTGGATGGCCCAGGGGCCGCCACTGTGGGCGGCCATAGTGGTTTCCGCCACTGTGGAAACCCATAGTGAGCGGCGGCCCTGGTGACGTCGCCGCCGCCGCCCACTTAGTATTACTCCATCCCAAACCTCCCCGCCATAATGCCATGGCCGCTGCTCCACCTTGTGATCAATTTCGGTCCACTGCATAATACAAGAAAATAAATAAAGAATGAAACCCCAGCCCGGATAGGGTTAGGGAACATAAAAATAAAGAAGAGTTTTGTGGAATATAAAAAAAAAAAAATAGGGTATTTTTAAATAGGTATATTATTATTTAGGGTTTGCAGGGTATATTATAAATATGAGAAATTTTTTATAATATTTCTATATATATATATAAATATATATATAGAGATTGAAAATATGATTAGATAGGGAAAACTTTAGATTTAATGATTATTTTAGTGTATATAATAATATTGGATTAAATAAACATATGGCGATTATTCGGTTGACAAACATAAGGATATTTAAAAAAAAAATGTAGATATATATGTTTAATCTAATCTTTTAGAAAATTTATAATAAACCGGGTAAGATTATTTTGGCTATGGGGGGATATTTAAATTTAAAAAAAAATAAAATTTTCATTTATGAAATTAAATGACCCTTCAGTCGATTTAATTTAGGGCACAATTTTATTATTGATTAAAATAAAAATTTTAGACAATAAAATCTAAGTGCTAGGACTAAATTAATTAGTTCCTAAAAGCAATTAAGGATTATGGGAGATTAATTATATCTCAGTCAATTATTTTAGATAATTTTGATTAAATCAATCTATTGACTAAATTTGGTGAGGTAATTAATTAATTTATTTAGTATTCCACATTTAAATTAAATTATTAAGAAAGGATGTATTAACAAGATGATGGGAACTTGATATTAATTAAACAATTGGTATCGGACCAAGTAATTTTATTAATGTCTATTTAGTAGAAATAGATCTAATTTTGAACTAATAAACACAACTGAAACGAAAGATACTTTTGAGTGAAATTAATATTACCCTTATAAAAATTATTCGTTCCACTTGATAATGGGAGTTACCGTATTTGTCATGTTAGTAATTTTCTTAATCCTATCGAGTCCTATGGATTCTTGTTAGATTTGATTTCATCGCTCACTTTAGTAACTCATTTTAATACCAATTAAGAATTTGTTCTGGAACAACTTGTTAAGTCGACACCATTAATTAAGCTAGGGTTACTTATATTTAAGTGTTTTAAAAATAAAATAAAATTTGTCGTCTGTGTTTTGCCCAAAAGTTTGGGCATGACAATATAATCATTTTATATTTGTTGCTATCCAAGGGCATCAAAAGATTAATCACGACCCTAACTCAAGGAGTTGTCATTATAATTTATTACAAGTGAAGGAAAAATACAATTAAGCAGCCAGGTCATGAGGTTCAAAGGGACAAAACAATTGAAGAATGCACTGTCAGAAGTAGGAGGTATAGTCATAGAAATTAAAGGGGACAATGGAACTTCAAATCTGAGGCATAAGTCTAATATGCTTCAGTATCTGAGAAATGTCATAGTGAGATTCATTGTTTAATAGTAAGGGATAAGTCTCAGACCAATATAAAGAAAGGAATATGGTCTCAAGAATCATTATCAGGACAATAGCAAACATTGTCATATCAAAAATAGTCCATAAAGATCAAGCAACACCACAGCCAATGATTTATTGACAGTGTACCAGGAAATACAAGGTTCACAATGTCAAATACAAGTCATTAAGCAATAAATAACATTCAAGCTTATTTTCACAGCAATCATCTAAGGCACAAAGATACAGTGATAAAGACAACTAACATGAATTATGGATAATACACAAGACACAATGATATAACAGTAGATGGAAGACAATCTTTGTAGCAGTCCTAGGAGTTTAAAAAGATAAGTCTAAGCTAATGCATAGGCAAAAGGAATACAAGAAAAGAAAGGGTAGGGATCATTTGAAATACCATAGCAGTCTTCTAAAATAACAATGAGATGAGTTTAAGGCAATATGAGTTTCCAATCAAAATCAAAGACACCAATTTACAATGAGTTGATAACAACAACACAATGAGAGAATGCAAATACAAAAGAATAGTGGTTGGTCTAATCTCTTTTGAATTGGGTAGAGTCTTATAAGTTAAACATGACATTCTTAGGACAATACAAATTTAGTCTAGGAGACTAACAACTCATACACAACCCTACAATCTAAAAGAGACTATCAAGTATTCACAGTTAAGAAGACAGTACAGTAAATGACAACAACAACATCAATGCCATGATGGTCTTAGAATAGTTAGAAGACATCACGAGAGTGTTAGGAACAAAGGGCAATGAGTAGTGCCATTAAGATTTTAAGAGCCTGCATAATGACAAAGATAATGACAAGTTATTCATTAAGCAGTTGCAGGCACACAGATAGCAGTCCTCTATACATTGCAAGATCAATCAAAGACTAAATCAAATTCAATACATAGTACCAGATTCAGGAACAATGAATGGATCTCATTGTATCAAAATCACAAATTTCATAACAGTAAGGTTGATTGACAATGATCTTCAATTATAGATAGAAGACTGAGGATTACTTGACAGCCAGAAACAGTCAAAGCAGAAATGCAATATTACATTCAAATCCAAGGGCTTAGAAAGATCATAACCTCCTAGTTTCATAGGTAAGATATTCAGACCTCGTATGATCATTACAATGTAATATCATAGTGTTTATTCACTATCAAAGTGTAGCACATGGATAAGAACAAAAGAACCTGTCATATGGTGTTGTTGGTTCATTATCAAAGAGAAAAGTATTATGATAAACCTTTATCAAGGATCAATGATAAGGACAATAAATGGGCATCTATCATGACATAAATAAGGAGCCTAAAGATAGTATTCAAACTCCATGAGAAATGAATGAGACAATCTTTCAAAGGACAACCACTAGGTATGTTGTCAAGTAAAAGTGCAGTCATTTGATGAAGAATAGTAGCAACAAGGAAAGCCTTCATGGTCATCCAAGTTACAGTAATAGTCATGAGTGTTAGTCCCAACCGGTGCTGAGAGGGGAGGGGTGAATCAACACTTTACTGATTTTACCCAATTAAAACTTTTAACTCAAGTTTTCACTAACTTAACATTCATCAATATAAACAATCATTGCAAAAGAATATGCATGCATGAAAAACTACACAATGACACCAAGATTTATCTTGTGGAAACCCAAATGGGAGAAAACCACGGTGTGAGTAGGAACTCACAAAATTTTTACTCTTCTGGAGTACGCCTGGTGAGGATCCATCCCTATTAGGAGATTAAAAAGACACTATGAAGTGCCACCCAGTTAAGGGATTTTGATTAAGGCCCGTCAGTGCCTTTACCCTGTTAAAGGTAGCCTTTTTAAAGGTCTTAGGATCATCAATTAAGATGACACCCGGTTAAGGAATTTTTACAATGGGACCTATTAAAGTCCACCCTATTAAGGGATTTTAGTTGCAATGGTTAGAAAGCAACATAAGGATGATCTACTGGAGTGGCTACTGATAGCTTGATCAGATCACACTGAAAATCATACTATATTTGCATCGGTTGTGTCTGCTCTACACAACACCAGTTTCCTGAATTTACCTTCAGCTCTGCACTCTGCCGATTTACTGATCCTCAGTTCTACACTCTGCCGATCCTCTATCACTTGGCTCTGCACTCTGCCCTACTCCCCCTGTGTTCACTTTCACATATGTCTTTACACATGAACAATAACTTCATCAAAATGAATTATGTGAATTTATTACCCTTTGGATTTGTCGCCAAATTTCCCTCCAAAACATCAGATTCAAAATTCTGTTACCGCACCATAAATCACTCTCCAGAAATCATTCCAAGAATCTCTGTCAAAACAATCATTCATGTGGATAAGTCCACTGGTTGACTGGAGAAGATTGTCGGTTTAACTGGATGTTAATTGAACGTAACCAAGTCTATCGGTTTCAAACTCTGTCGGTGTACCGATCAAAATCTACCTAGCCGATTACCTCCTGTATACCGATCTTTTCATTTCTTAGCCGATTGACCTCTTCTGTGCCGGTCTACTCACTACTTGCTAGTTGACCTCCTGTGTGTAGGTCTACTCACTTCTTGCCGATTGATCTCCTGTGTGCCGATCTACTCACTGCTTGCCCTGTCTACACATTGCTTAACCGATTAACCTCTATTTACCGATCTACTTACTGTTGATAGACTGTGAAGACTTGGAAGATGATGTTGCCAACAAAGACAACCATATCATTCACCGGCCATACAAAATGCACCAGAATGCCAACAAACTGCCCCTTTGGCATTGGTGGCAAATACTACAAAAATGTGCCGGTTTTAGCCCCTATTTTTGACCCTTGTAACTCACAATGTACAAGTCTCCAAAACTCCCCCTTTTGCCATCAATGGAAAATGCTATATAAAATAATTTGTAAAAGTAAAGCAAAAGGTCCTTGAAATTTTCTTGAGCTACTTTCAATGAGGATTCCCATGAAGATTTTACCTGTTTCATGGCGGTGAAGTGTCCATGCATAACTACAATAAAAACTTCCATATCATCAACTGTCTTGCAGTTAGGTTCACTTATGAGGCGGTTTGCTTCTTTAATGTTGCATGAAGTCAATAATTGGTGCCAGATAGCACTGCAGCTTTAACAAATTAAGACCTCATTTGTCCTCTTCTTCTTTCAACCTTTTGATTTCATGATTAAGTTCTTTGACCTCGCTAGTAAAAGTTGATGCTGAACTGGTAAGAGGATCAAAAGAACTTATTAGATCTTGAATTTGTTTTTGAGTCTGATTTATTTTGCCTTCTAGATCTCTAATGAAATCAGTAAAACTTGAAGATTTGACTAGTAATTGACCAGCTTCTTGAAGTATATTTTTGACTTCTTCTGTTAGAGTGGAGAGGGAAACTTTTCCAACTGATATTTGTTCCATTAAATTTTCTCCTCTCTTTGATTCATATTGCCTTACTACAACCTTCTCCACATCGGTTGCCTCTAAACCACCTGCTGTAACAAGAGTACTCAACTGATCAATAATAGGGGCATTATCATCAACAACAATGTCAGGAATTAGGTCATAGATAATTGTCTTGGTAGAATTGAGAATTCTTGCCTTCTTTTTCTTTGCTCTTAACTTAGCCTTTTCAGATTGAATTTTCAGTTTTTTTGAAATTTTCATCAACTGCTTGGGAATCATTTTATTTATATCAATGACCAATTCTCCCTCTTCTTCCTCCTCTGTTTCATCTTCCTTTTCTGAAGTCTCAACCTCTGAACTAGTTGCGGTGATGATTTTTACCTTCTTCTTTTCACTTTCATTTTCTAAGTCTAACTTCCTCTTTGCCGGAGGAGTATCCATGATTGCTTTCTTATCCTCTACTTTCTTCTTTTCCTCTTTGGCTTCTTCTGACATAATAGGATTTGGTGTCAATAAAGTTCTGTGAGGTGTATCCTCATAAGGAATATCTTCAACTATCAGTTCATCTTGACCGAAAAGCTTAGTTTGATCAACTTCCTTCACTGCTGTAGTGTGAACTGGTTTCTTGACATCTTTTGTCAGATTGGGAATGTCTGACACAATATTTCCTATGATCTCATTAACTGAGAAGACATCAAAACCTTCATTAGAGTCTTTTTCCTTACCTTTTTCTTTGTCAAGGGCAGCTCCACCTTGGTCTTGTTTTGTTTCCTTAGCTATTTCTTCTTCAACTTCCTTTTGCTGATTCATGATTTTCTTCCACAAGGCAACACCTTCTTCGTGCAATGCTTCAACTTCACCTACTGCCACTCTCCCAGTTCTATTTCTTATCTTGAAATGTTGAATGCATGCTTCATCCACTAATGAAGCTTGATCAAGGTCTAAATCATGTTGTACTTCCATGAGTGCTTTTATTCTGTGTTCTTTTTCAATAGCCAGAGCTATTTTCCATCTCCCTTCAATTTGATCTTGCAAATCTAATGGGATTAATCCATATAATTCGCTGGGAGTCCTACAAAACTTGTGCAAGTTCCAGATCAGAGCTTCTTTAATTTTCCTTTTGTCTTCTTCATTACAAAGGGAATATGTTTTCCCAACACCAGACAGGCCTCCAAATTCTTTGATCCCATGGACCATTTCATCAACTATTGGAGCTTTGTTGCTTCCACTTCTTCTAACCTCTTTAATTTCCACATTTGGTTGGGTGTTAGTGATATCGCCCTCTTTTTCACCCTTTTTGAGCTTTGTATCAACTTTTTCTTCACTCTTCTTCTTTGTGGTATAATTCACTCCTACCAGTCTATCTTTACTTGGGGAAGATACATGAGTACTTAATTCCTTTTCCTTTGTATATGTTGCAGGCTTGGTTTCTACAGTCCCCTTGGGTTTTTTCTTTGACACTTTCTTCTTTTTACCTGTTAATTCTTCATCTTTATTACGGTTGATCCCTGAATGTACACTAGCACCGGTGGAGGTAGTGGCATCTGATTCTTCACCTCCATATTTCTTGTTAAGAGTATCAATCATTCTTCTTACTTTTCTTTTCATGATTGGCACCTAAAGTTCCTGTTTTATTTTGGAGCTTGCCTCCTCACAGGTTCCAAATCTATTTGCCTTCTAGTCTACCGGTTTGGACAGTAGCATATTGACATAAATTTTAACAATACCTTCTGCAACCTCATAGCCCATAGGTGGAACCCAAAAGGTTTTGGGTTGAACCGCTTGAATGATACAACAATCTGTGTCTACAAGAAAGCAAATGTTGTCTTTATATTTCTGCACTATACCGGTTGGAATTCTTTCCCTCTTGTGCATCTTAATTTGAAATTCCTTAAAGTATCCTCAAATTATTTCACCAAACCTATCTCCTAGATCCCTAATCATTTCACCTATCTGAACCATGATAGGTTTTTCTTCAGACCATACTACATTACCCTTACTGGAGAAAAAGTTTTGCACATAGAAAAACATACATACCATTAGTGAGCCATATTTGAAGGATTGCTTCTTGTCCTTCTTAATTATTTCCATGTTCACCATTAATTGGATTTTAATCATCTCACAAATGTCATAGGTAGCATCCTCCTTAATAATTCAATAGGACATGTATGACACCGCTCGACACACTATTCATTCGGCTTGATTGATAAACCCTGTAACCTAGCATTGCAGAAGCAAATCTTACTTCGACATCCTTAATATGGGTGATTGTTATTTCTCTACTATCACATCAGGATTTGGTTAACCAGATGACTTCAGTTGATGAAGTCGTTCTTAGGGTTAATGCTTCACCATTTGCACTAAACCTTGTAACTCTTCGAGTCACATCCTTTGTGATCTTGATTAGTGCTTGAGTTTCCAACCACAAGATTTGATCATGAAATCTGCTCAGTACATAGCTAACCTAGTCAACATGAAACTGATCGGGAAAATCGACAGCATTAGGCAAACCCTTGGTCTTCAGAGGTTGATATTCTTCCTTCAATTGATCATTAACACAAAATCCTTTATATTCATTTCAAATGAATTTCTCTCCAAGTTCTTTGAACTTGCAGTGAATGTCTTCAACCAATAATACACCGGAGGGCACAAATGATAAGGCACCAATCATGTTGATCTTACCGACTTTCATCAGATGTAGCTTGAACTCGGGTTGGGGTTCTTTGATAGCTTCAACCAACACAAGAGTCGATATCGGCGTTGCCATCATGACCTTCAAAGAAACTTTTCTCAAACGAGATTTGAATACCTTTTTCTTAGAATTACCAACCACCACTATCAATCTGCTTCAACTTTCCACACAAATATTACTAACAAGATATCAATCGCCTTTGATCGCACAAGAGAGCAAGAAAGTTCACAAGAAAAGGAAAATGTATTGACATTTCCTTATTTATCCATTGAGATTTATCGGCGTAATGATACAACGGTTAGTTTTCAAACTTACAACTTAAAGTACACCGATTTGCCTTTTACTGGTTGTTTGTTACCGATACCGATACACAAACAATTAACTCACAAGGCATTTCTCAAACAAGAACTTTAGGCTAACTTTTATGCATCTCAACTATGTAGATAGACATAACTTTATATTGGTAAAGATGATACAAAAATAATCTTACCATATGTGCTCCCCCTGGGCATTGGTATGCCTAGTTAGAAGAGGAACTGTCATCATCGATGGATGATGACTTGGTTTCAGAATGACCTTCTCCTTCTTTTCTTTCTTCCTTCTTGATCCATGTTTTTTTCATTTCATTTCTCACTTCTTCAATTGTCTTCTTTCCTTTTAGGTCATTTTTCTCTTTCTTCTTGCTAAACCAGTTCTTGTCTTCAGACTGGTTATAGGATCAGTTCTTACACTCTCTGGCCAAGTGACCGATCTTATGGCAATTGAAACATGCCATACCAGTTGTCCTCCATGGTCCTGAATTTTTTCTTTGGCCCATTTTCATTCTATAATTTTCTGCAACATGACCAAAATTACCACACATGGAACAGGTGGCATTGAACTGATTACTCCTTTTATTAGGACTGACCGGTTTGAATGGTGATCTTGATACATTTGACTTGAACCTACATTCTTCAGATTTGTGTCCAAACTTATTGCATGTAAAGCAATGTCCATTAAATCTTCTTCTATTTGACATACTGCTAGATTGAGATCTACACTCATAAGTAGTGTGGCCATACTTATGACAATTATGGAAGTAACCATCAAAGGTGAAAATCTTCTTTTGACTAACCGGTTTATTTTTGCAGATATCAGACTTATGACCTAGTTTACCACAATGATTACAAGAAGATTTGGGAAACTTCATACCTTTCACTTTTGAATGATTTCTTATATCATATTTTATCTTTTTGGATTTAGATGATTCTCCAGTTTCCATAGGACCTGTACCGGAGTAACCAAGACCTGTTGTTTCCTTTGTTCTTCTCTGAGCCTTCAACTATTTATCTATCTTCTCAGAGATTTCGTTGAATTTCCTCAACTTCTCATTTCTCTCATTTCCAGCCTTCAACTCACTTTTGAGTTGTTCAATCTCTTTCATCATCTTCTCCCTTTCTTCTGTGTTATCATGCAGATGCTTATGTATGTATTCATTCTTCTGAGTTAGAATTTGGATTTCTTCATCTTTTTCAATCATGATTGCATGATTTTCTCTCAAGGCATCTTCAACAAGCCTCTTGGCTCTTTCAGCTTTTGACAAAGCTTATTCTGCATCGCTTTTTCTTTCATCAACACTTTTGCTAGCTTCTAGTAACTCAGTAATTCTTAGAGCCCAACTTTCATGTTCTCTTTTGACATGTGTGATTTCTTCAGCCAACTTCTTGTTCTTTTCCATTAGTTCTAAAGATGCTTCTTTAGCTTCTTCAGATCCACTCTATTCAGAGAGTTGATCTATGATGTCCCGACTCTTATTTAGCTGTTGAGATAGTTCCTTTCTTTTTGCAAGAGATTTTCTCAGTCATTCTTTCAACTGAGCAATAACTTCATTTGATTCATCAATCTGCTTCTGATACCAGTATTCTTCCATGATCTTTATCCTCAAGCTGTCAAGCTTCACTTTAGAGGACCCAAGATCTGATACTAATTGTTAATCCCAACCAGTGCTGAGAGGGGAGGGGTGAATCAACACTTTACTAGTTTTACCCAATTAAAATTTTTAAGTCAAGTTTGCACTAACTTAACACCAACTAAATTTTGCACTAACTAAGATACATAGTGACACCAAGATTTATCTCATGGAAACCCAAATGGGAGAAAACCACGGTGTGAGTAGGAACTCACAAAATTTGTACTCTTCTGGAGTATGCCCGGTGAGGAGCCATCCCTGTTAGTAGATTACAAAGACACTATTAAGTGCCACTCGGTTAAGGGATTTTGATTAAGGTCTGTTAGTGCTTTTACCCTGTTAAAGTTAGCCTTGTTAAAGGTATTAGGATCATCAATTAAGATGACACCTAGTTAAGGGATTTTTACAATGGGACCTGTTGAAGTCCACCCTATTAAGGGATTTTAGTTGCAATGGTTAGAAAGAAACAAAAGGATGATCTGCTGGAGTGGCTACTGATAGCTTGATCAAATCACACTGAATATCATACTATATCTGCATCGGTTGTGTCTGCTCTGCACAACACCGGTTTCTTGAGTATACCTTGGAATTTGCACTCTTTCCTACTCCCCTTGTGTTCACTTTCAAAAATGTCTTTACACATGAACAACAACTTCATCAAAATGAATTATGTGAATTTATCACCCTTTGGATCTGTCACCAACTTTCCCTCCAAAACATCAGATTTAAAATTCTGTTACCGCGCCATAAATCACTCTCTAGAAATCATTCTAGGAATCTTTGTCAAAAAAGTCGTTCATGCTGATAAGTCTACTGGTTGGCTGGAGAAGACTGCCAGTTTAATTGGATGTTAACTGAACGTAACCAAGTTTGTCGGTTTCAGACTCTTCTGGTGTACCGATCAAAATCTACCTAGCCGATTACCTCTTGTATACCAATTTGTTCACTGCTTAGTTGGTTGACCTCTTTTGTGCCGGTCTACTCACTGCTTGCTGATTGACCTCATGTGTGCTGGTCTACTCACTTCTTGCCGGTTGACCTCCTATGTGTTGATCTACTCACTGCTTGCCCTATCTACACATTGCTTAACCGGTTAACCTCTATATACCGGTCTACTTATTACGAATAGACTATGAAGACTTCAAAGATGATGTTGCCAACAATGACAACCATATCATTCACCGATCATACAAAATGCACCAGAATGCCAACAATGAGATTCTATAATAAATTCATAGTGAACAGTCTAAGAGAAAGATATTCATAGAAAAGTTTAATATAAAATATCTTGTGAAAGGAGTTTTATTAAACATATACAGACTGTAACAAAGATGAATTAACAACTAAAGTAAGAGAATTTGATCAGTAACTTCAAGGACAGTCATAACTTGTAGCATCACTATGATATCAAGAGCATCTAACATAAAAAACAATAAAAAATGATCAGTTAGCAGCTAAGGAAAGTAACAATATTTAGAGATAAAACCTACATGAGGTTCTCCAAAATCACTATCAAAAGGGCATATAAGTGAACATCTAGAACATTGATACAGTGAATAAAAACATAAGTATCAAAAAGTTAGATCTATGCCAGTCAAAAGAGACAATTTATGCCTAAAGGGCACACAATGATTATTATAGCCAAAGATAAAATTTACAGTAAGATTACAACAAAAGGGCATTAATTTGCTACACATGACAGTGGTATTATTCTTAAATGTCCAAATAAATATTGAGGTCCTCGGGTCTAGAATAGTGTGCCATGAATGACAAATTTGATATCTAAATGTCAAGGCAAATAACCCTTATTAGCAATCAACTCAGAAATTTGAAAGAAGTCAAGGATAAGATAGTCACCTATAGGAAGATAAGCTTGTCCAGGAACATTTAAAGGAGCAGGTTCAAGAACAAGAGTCTCAAGAACATAAGATAATGGGAAATGTCAAGACAAAAGAATGGTGTCAAATAATGATAGTGGTCAAAAGGACAGAGCCATGCACAAAAGTTACATCCAATGAACAACTACAGTCATGAATATCAAAACCAAATCCTCCTAGCCAAGAATAAGAGTACTATTGCAACATGTACTAAAGAGATCAAATACATCATTCAAAATGAAAGATACACAGTAACAAAGCGACAACATTATGACACAAAAAAATATGATCATGTGTAGTCCTCTACAAAATTTCAGTGAACCCAATAGTATTCAACAAACTCGAACAAAGAGTAAGCAAAGTTAAAACCCTAATGCCAAAAATACAGTTGGATATCATGGTCATAAGAGCAGATTATTTTATCAGAGCAAACATTATGAACATTTTAAAGAATATTATACAAAGACAACAATAAAGAAGCTACAAGTAGTAACATTGGATACCACAGAGCATAACAATACCGTCATAAATCCAAAGATATGCTCTTTCAAAAGCACGTAGCCACCATGTATTCTGGTTCAGACAATTGAAACACTAGATAAAAGAAAAAAGAGACATAACAGATAAAAATCACAAGTAAGATGCATAATTATTGTCGAATAATACAGAAGGAGTCCGAATCACTAGTCATCAGGGAGATAGACTTCTTTGATTTTGACTAACATCCCTTTCCAAGAAGAGATGGGTCCTTTGCCCATTTTCTTCCTTTCATCTTGCACAAATTTCCACCATGTGAGAGAAGCTCCTCTCATCCTTGACTTGGCCACCTTGACTCTTTGGGCTTCAGTTATGCCTTCACATTCAAAATGGTTCTCCATGCCTTCTATCCATTCTAGGACTACTTATGCCTCCATCTTACCAGTGAGCAATGGCAATCCTTCCAGTGACTTGCCACTCAAGGCCTTCAATGCCTTCAAAAAAGGTTCTTGCTCTAGGATAAGATCAGGTTCAGGTATCTTCTCTATCTCTACCACTTCTTTACCCTTCCCTTCTTCTCCTTCCACTTTTACTAACACTTCATCTACCTTGGTTTCTACCTCTCCAAGCTTACTCTCCAATTCTAGCAACTTCTCCTTTAGAAGTCTATTCTCTTCCTCCTGGTCATCCACTTTCTTTGCCAACTCTGCATTGGTCACCATGTTGTTATCTCCTATAGATTCCACTGAGGACATCTACTCACCTAGCCCAAATCTTGTAGGCACTGATACCAATTTGATGGGGTTTACCTAGTTTGCTTAACACTTCACCTAGCTAGTGTTGCTCAATTGCACCAACTCACCAGGCCTAGTTTCTCTCTAGACCTTCAAGTCCTTCTCAATATCTTCTAGGGCTTGATTCTTTATCTCTCTAAGGTTTTTTCTTCAAGTGTTTTGACTAGGAACCCTACCAACTCACAGTGCTTCCCATGTACTCAATTATGGCTTCTTGGCTTCAAGTTGTCAAAATGACCTCCTACCATTGTGAGATGATGTAGAGGTATGGAGGTGTCTTATTTTATGTTTTTAATTCATTTAGGGTCCATTTGAGGTTTTCCATCAATAGGTTTCTTACCAATTTCAAAATCTTGCCTAGAAAAGGGCTACAAGGAACTAGCCCCAATTAGGCCTCCTAAAACCAGTTTTTTAGGGCTTGGGTGAAAATGGTCCAAAAGACCCCCAAAAAAATTTGGATTTCCTTCAATAATTCACCTAACCTCAATATATTTTTGTGCTTTTATCTTCTTGTTCCACCATTCAATGTGCTAACCCCAAAATGAGGGTTTTGGAGGGTTTCTAGGCCTTCTAGGTGGCAGTGACAGGTCAAGTTGGGGTTTGAGCCACAAATGAACTCTTCAAGGATCCTCCTTTAATTTTAAACTCTATCCCAACTCCTTGGACCCCTTCAAAAACTTATAAAGTGACTTGACATCCACCCCTGCATGGCACTTCATTTTCACCTTATTTCTTCTAATCGGGTTGCTCCTGGACTCGCCTAGAATAAGGTGACAATCATATCAAATCTCTTCTCCAGAACTTTCACCTGAATATGTACACTATACAGATTTTTTCCCATAATTTCCCAACAATCTATGATGGCATCACATGTGGAACTCATGGGGCAACCATATTTACAAGAAAACTACTATATACAAGCCAAAATTGGTTGCTTGCAAACTAAAGCAAGAAAACACTAATGAATAGTATCTACAAAGATCTAAATTGAACCAAAAACACAATTAAACACAAGATAAACTCAATCCATTTCTGGATCAATGGTTTCAATCCATCTTTAATTACAAAATGAGTAAAATCAAGCCAAAACGCTGCCAACTAGTCTGAAAATGAGTAGTTTTAGATTGTTAAGCTTGCAAAACACATTCACCAACCTTGGTAACTTTGCAAGAGAGGGTTCTTATATCTTTCCCACATTTGGATTCATCCTAGGGAATTGAAAAATCCCTAACTCCATCACTAACCATTTCAGGACAAAAGTTCTCATGACAACTTTCAAAAGTTCTCATGACAACTTTCAAAAGTTGTCATGACAACTTTTTGCAACTTTGCAATTTTTGCACTTTTGGTCTTCCCAACCTTTAATACCTATTCCAAGTCATCAAAAATGACTTTTAAAACTTTCCTAATACTAATTTGACCCTCTCTAATACCTGCACCAATTTTTGACACTTTTGACCATCGAAAAGGTCAATTGGCTACTCAAACTCGTTATTTACACAAAAACGCAAACCTAAGAAGTAAGAACACAACCAAGGCCTAAATTGACTCAAAACTCTAACTCTTGGACCCTCCTAGAGTCCTTATTCACCACTGACTTGTCTAGGGTCAGTACAAGCCAAAATTGAAAAACTAAACAATCTAAGTCCTAGGTGCTCCCGCACCACTAAACCACCAATAAAGGTTCCAAAATAAAACTCTTCATTAATCAAAACCACAACCCTTGGAATGCCTCCATGGAACTTCAAAAGATATTGATTTATCTTCCAATACCTTCCCTCCAACATAGACATCTATACTTGCAAGATAAACATTAAATTAAATGTAATAAATGAGAGAAAACCAAGAGAGACATGTTGCCTCTTCCATACTCCCACTTGGAGAAGCCCATAGATCACTCTTTTTCTACTTTCTTAAGTCATTAAATATTTTATCGTAGACATTGATAAGTGGGGAGAAAAATATTAAATAGTTGTATTCACAATCCACTTTTATTGTTTCTAGTGTAACTCGTCACCCCTTATGAATGTATTACAAACAATGGTGAGAATCAAATATTACAATTTATTTAACTAATACATCCCAAGTGGCTTATAACATTTTCCAAGGATTTTGAAACCATGTTATAAGATTTAAAAGGTAGATGGCACCTTAATCCTAATACCCTAACCACTGTCCTCATGTATGGTTTGAGTGAAATGGGTAGTACCATCAGAAAAATATTGTTGTACACTATACTCTTTGATTACCCTTCCTAACAATTGAACATTGATAATCCTTTGTGCCTACACAATTTAACCAATCAAATATCTCTATTATCGACAATAAGACAAAATGCTCTACATCATAATCCAACCCTGAAAAAGTCCTTGTAAGGCCTCCATGTGATCATGTACAACTCATGTCACCAATATAATGTATGACCCACCTGACATTGTGCCACAACCCCAACATAGATCTAAACATATGGCAATCCATGCTCTAGATGCCTATTAACAACTAGTTGGCACACAACAATGTGCTCCCATGCCTAGACCTTTAAAAGTGTGATACCATAACTGAGAGACAGTGCCCCCATGTAATCTATTCTATGAAGATGGTAATAAAGAATGACCAATACACAAGGCCCCAAGAATACACCCTATCATAAAATATCAAGCCCTCTAATACACGTCCCAACCTACTAGAAATCAATGGTAGAATCTATTAGGAGCTAACAATCCAGTAATGAGAGCACTAAGAACAACACTATACCTATCATACAAATCCACTATTGTGCACCATCAGATCTCATGATATTCATCAATTCCCAAGTCAACCTCATCACATTGGAACAATCTGCATAATGTTAAAATACCTAGGTGAGGCTCATAAGTCACCCTCTCACCATGAATCAAGATCTGTAGAATGCACTAAACATCCTCAAGAGTTACAGAAGCCTTGCCAATCAATAGGTGGAACAAACATGTCTTTAAGTATCATTACTCAACAAGTGTATTAATCAAGCCTCGGTTCACCCGAATCTTAGGCATATAACAAACATGAAAGAGTCCTAAGTGTGTGTATATAATCTCACTTAGGGTCATCTAGCTAATATCATAGAGATAAGCACTTAGGCCTACTCTCACACATACCTAAGACAAGCAATACCAATTGCATACAAAACATACACTATGTCAAGGAATAACAACTTTACATCCAAATTGACCTCATAGAAGACATTTCTCCTAGTGGACTTATCAATTAAAATCCTAAAATACAAATGTGGCATAGTTAAAATCAAATGTAGTATAGTTAGCTCAAATGTGGTGCTTTAAAGTCATACACAAAACTCAAATATCATATGTATAATATTTAACTCATTTACAATCTAAGAATTGAATGTAGTACAAATAAAACACATGTGAAACACATTATTCGTATGTGACACATCTACAACAAATGCATCACAATAAGCAAATGTGGTAAACAAACAAAAAATATGACATAGGAATCACCTGTGTTAAAAACATGCGCATATGCAACATACTTAAATATTGACCTCCTAAGACCAACTAGAAAACATGCAACAAAAACAACAAAAAGACAAGTTGAGATTGAGTACTTTCCCCATCACTTGTGCCAGCTACCCTGCCTAATGTTTGGACTCACTCCGTATAATGCAACTCTCACCTGATGCCTACCATAGCTCTACAATATTCTCTCAAAGGCTCTCTATCTCTCTAAATATTCTAAGCTCTCAACACACAAATGAGCCAAATGAAGCCCTAATCTCATATTTATAGGTTGGATCTCTCTCTAGCTATTCCCCCAATTTTTTAGTCATTACATTTTTAACCAATTTCAAAGTGCAAATGTTTAGGCTTTCTTCACCCTTTATCAAAACTCGTATGATTTTGTGTTTATGAATAAAGACTTTGAAATGGAGAGAATCATCGTAGTTGGGTTTATGTGTTGGCACATCATGCTTTGTAATTGTAACATGGTGTGTAGTAGCAAGATGTCCTACTATGACTTGAAATTTGTCAATATTTATGTTGGTAGGAATGGAAAAATCTTGTAATGCTTTGTCAAAGACTGCCTTATAAGTTGTTGATACATGTAACAACTCAAGGATAGATATTTGGGTAGAAATATTTCCTAAGTGTTCCAAAAGATTGCATTGGCTTGTAGGTTGTGATTTTTAAGTAGCCCCTTGTAGGGTCACTTTCGATAGACATATTGAAGTTATACAATCAAGATTTGTGTTCTTTATGTTGATGGTCAAAACATTGTTTTCATCCTATTGGGTATGATTGAATGTATACTCATAGGCAATGTTAGGATCTAGTTAATATTATTATTATTGTTAGTCCTTGAAATGGAGGCTTTACCTTTTCTATGATTTTCTGGGAGATCTTGAATATAGTATAATCCATATTTGAGGACCTAAATGGATTATCAATGACTACTTATCCCTAGTCTATGATATCTTGGATGGTGTTCTTGATTTTGTAGAAAGAAAAGTTCTTATGTCCCCTAGTCCTATGATATTTGCAAAAGTCAATATCGTTCCACCAAGATAGTTTGAAGTGTCTCAGTTCATAGTGTTTCACTTTTGGAAGAGTAATGATGTTGGATTGCATGATCTTATTCAAAGCCAATTCAATAGGTTCCCCTAAGGGCATGTACTTGTTAGAAATATATGTTTGGTTGTCATTGATGTCAAACCTAGTGATCTGGATTAGTCTAGATATAGTAAGTTAGTGTATAGAGTATAGGTGTTGCAGAGTAATGATATGTATGTATGTTGCAAAGCAATGATATGTTTGTATGAAGGTGTTGCAGAACAATGGAAGATAGGTATGTATGTATGAAGATGAAGAACCTTATTGATATGCCGGGTTGCAGATGTGTTACAGTTGATGCAAGTATGTTACAGTTGATACATATATGTTGTAGATGTGTTTTATGGAAGGGTGTTGCTCTGGAAACATATGTTGCCAGTATGTGGATGTGTTTTCATGTTGACCCAATTTTGAATTCGGTCATGTCAATTGATTTGGTGGTCCAGAAGTTGTGCTTCGAAGTGTATTCAGTGATGATGGTGTTCAGTAGTATTTGTAGTGCTTTGTATTCCTCCTCTTTTTAGTTTTTGTTGATGATCTTTTGGATATACGTTGTTCACGATCTCAATTTATTTATGTCAAGTTGGATCTTGTTTTTGTGCTTCAGATATGTACTTACAAAAGTTTGAGGATATGATCATTCCAGGTCTAGCCGACCTTGAATGTTTTTGTTCTTATTTTTGCTCTGGTGTTTGTAATGTGTGATCTGACTATTGGAATATTATTGAAATAAATAATGTAGAAGATCAATGAAGAATTATTTTTGGGGAAAGTGTTCTTAAGACCAACTTGGTTCATATATACCAGTAGTATGTGTGTGTGTGTGTGTGTGTTACAATTTGATCAGTTTGGTGTAATTGAATGAGTGAGTGTGAGTGTGAGTGTATTGGGGTTCTTGAGTAAGTTTGTGTGTTGAAACAGAATGACAAAATTGGTGCAATAGTGGATTAGTGCAGATGGATTGTGTTAGAGTTGCAGAGATTCTTCACCGGATCTGCTACAAGTAGTTGATTAGATATCTGAGCTTATTAGGAATTAAACCAATGCATGTGTAGATGCAATTTTCTCAGTTCATTTTTGTCTCTACTTCTTGGTAGTGAGCCTTCCAGCAGTAAGCCATTGTATTTCGGGTAGTGAACCTTGTAATCTCATATAACTAGTTATATTATCTTGAGACGTAACCCTCTCCATGGTTTTTCCCATTTGGGTTTTCCACGTATAAAAATTTGGTGTCTCTCTTATGGTAGTATATTTCTTTAATTTATGTTGCATGCATTTCTTTTGGGTTGACGTTAATTGATAATAAACTAAGTTTCAGAAGTTCAAGTTTTAATTTTTATAAGGAGAATACTGATTAACCTACCTCTCAATATTCCAATCTATTCAATAATACTTTCATCTTGGGATATTGTTGATGGTTCTAGGAGGACCACATTGTGAATTGTTTTGAGCCACATTTATTGAGTGATCGTTATTATGTAGTTGATTGTTGTTTGTATGTTTGGAATTGAAGGTCCTTGGAGGCTAATGATAGATTGAGCCTTGTTGACCATTTTTATGTCTATGATGACATTGTTCGTTATATTTTTTTTATAACCATAATTTTGTTTTATCATTTGATTTGCTAGTGCTACTATTGTTAGTCTTTGTAAAGTGTAAAATTGGGAACCTTAGGCAATTTGCCACTTGAAGGAAGAGGTGGGAACTTTACTAAGGTTCATTTTTTTGCTTGGGGAGACTTTACATTCAAAAGAGATGAATGAATCTACTAAATCCATTCCTAGATGATGCAAGGATTCAATACTAAGTAGATTGGTTGTGATTGAAATACAATTGACCCTATTTTGTAAGTTGTCAAGTTGAATTAAGACTAAATGCTGGAAATGAAGACAAAGTATGAGGAAACAAAGAGCTATAGATTCAGGATTCAGTCATGCACCTGGATATGAAAAGCTTGAGATTATTTGGATCTGCTCTGCGAAATCCAAAAAAAAATGCAGGGACCGTGTGTCTCGACAGAGGCACCCTCCTATCAGTCCTCTGAACTTTCCGCACATCGAAAAGGGTTCTTCCATCTCTGCGAATAAAGCTTAATTCCAGAAGTAAAGTTGTGCACTTATTTCATGCACACAGAAAGAAAGGGAAATGTGCTGGGAATAGGGGTTTGTCTTCATATCAAACCTCGGTTTTGGAATTAACCAAGTGGTTGAAGTAATGAATGGGTTGAGGTCTTTCAGGTTGGACAATGGGAGAGGTTGGTCACTTCTCTCTATAAGATGAAGGAGGAGGAACCACACCATATAAAGGAGGGATATGAGGTGTAGGAAGGAGACTGAGTCCATCATGAGGAGGAGGGATAGGTCTATCCTTAGGAGGGATAGTTTATTTTTTAGGAGGAAGAGTTTCTCTACCTTTGGGAGGAAGAGGAGACTCACCCATAGGAGAAGGAATGGATTCTTCTTTAGGAAGAGGAATATCTCTTTTCTTAGGTGTAAGGATACTCTTCTCTTTAGGAGAGGGAATAGATGCCTCCTTAGGAAGAAGATCATAATTTCTTTCCTTAGGAGGAAGAACAATCTTATCCTCAAGAAGGGGTATATGATCATCAAGGGGAATGCGAAGTGTTGGATTTATAGGTTTACTCAAGGATAAAATCATTTCATTTTACCAGTTTTGATATGATCTAAAAGAGCAGCACTTCTATATTCAAGAGGCTTGAATTGTTTGGACCAAAAATAATCAAGACAAACATCTCCATGCCTCAGTGTAGGTTGAAATATTTTATGATTAACAGTTATGATTTTATCATTATGAGGAAATTTCAAACACTTGTAAATGATAGAAGTGATCAATTTCATGGAAGAGAGCCAAGGATGTCCCAAATTCACACGAAATTGATCGGATGTAGGAATGATAGGAAATTGAACATCTAAGCATTTAGTACCAACATCAATAGGAAGTGTTATACAACTAATAGCAGGACAAGAGAAGTCATCAAAAACTTTAACTATCACATCAGTATCATCATATATCACTTGATGCAATTGCAAAGTATAAAGAAATTCTTCAGTTATCACACTAACCACGCAAGAAGGATCAATAAGGACTCCTATAGTGGGTATACCATTGATTTTTGCACTTATGTGTAATGGTCCATCGAGTGCTTTAATGGTCTCAATAGGATCAAATTTTATGCACAAATCCTTAGGAAGTTCTTGTTTATCTACAAGATTCGCCATGTTATTAGATTCAATTGTCATGTCATTGGGAGATAAATCAAGATATTCAGTTTCAATCACATTAGTGGAATGGGATGGTAAAGGATTAGTGAAAATTTGAAGGTTCTGATTAGTAGGAGCTATGGATTTATTTTATTTATCATTCACATCTGACACAAATATATTATTGTTATCAAATTATTCTTGAATCTTACTTCTCAATGAAAAACATTTTTCAGTATCATGACCAGGCTGACGATGATATTGACAAAAAGATTTAGAATAAAAATAAGGAGAAGTTATTTTAGATGGATCAATTGGTTTGATTTGGGGAATTTTTAACACATTCTTTTGTAATAACTAAGACATAATGCTATGCAAAGATTCATTCAAAGGAGTAAACTCTTTTTCTCTTTTAAATAATTTAGACAAATGAGGCACATCTGTAGCACCTATAAGTTGATTGTTGTTGATGTTGTGATTGAATTTGATGAATCCTTTATTTAGTTTGAACTTCACAAACAGTTGTTGAGCACTATCACCCTTATCACTTGGAGCCATGGAAGGAGATGATTGTTCCAATTGACTCACAAGCAGTTGATAATTGTGAAGTACTATGCACAAGTACGGAAAGGAAGTAAACTCAATTAAGGTAATTTTATCCCTAATATATTTTTGTAAATTAACAATTAAAATCTTTCTAATATCTTGATCAGGCACAGGAAAAGAAATTTGAGAATACAAATGCTTATATCTACCAATAAAATTAGTCACCTTTTCTTTAACTCCTTGTTTACAATGCATCAAATCAATCAAAGAAACTTTAGGACCAATGTTATTGTGAAATTGATGAATGAAAGCATTAGCCAGTTGCTGAAAAGAAGTAATAGAATAAGGAGGCAAAGAACAATACCATTGCAAAGCTCTATCCCTTAATGTTATAGTAAACAATTTTACTAACAACCTTTGATCGTGAGAAAAGTCACTACACAAAGTTTGGAATGTTTTAACATGAGTTAAGGGATCAATTTTTCCATTATAACATTCTAATTGAGGGACTTATACATGTTTAGGAGGGACGACTCTAACAATTTCATTAGATAATGGGCTCGCTACATCAAATGTGGTCACGTTATACTTGGATTGATTCATAGAAGCTATTTGTTGTCGTAAGGAAGATACTATTTGAGCAAGACTATTGATTGTAGATTGGGTAGAAGGATTGAAATGAGACATGTTGGAATGAGAGGGTGGAGTAATATTATTGAATGAAGGAAGAGAATGAGAATAAGGAGGTGGAACACTATGATAAGTGGGTAATGGAGAAGATTGGGTAGCACATGGAATAATCATGGGAGGAATGAAGGAATTGTGATTGAAGGAGTTTCCTCTTTGACTAACATTTATAGGTGGTGAATGTGATTGAGTAAAAAGAGGAACACTCATGTTAGGAGAAGAGGTACTGTCCCCATGACTAAAATTTTTAGGTATGATATTTTGTGTATAAGTAGCCATGATGTTTGATGTGAAGGTAGGAACACTAGTCATGGAAGTTGTGAAAGGAATAGAATGATTAACTTGACTAGGAGGTTGTGTATAACCTAGGTGCTCAGCACAACTCTTCATAGGCATGATATTAGAATCAGTAATATGAGCAGTACCATGCGAGATATCAACACCATGTTTATCACTTTGAATCACTTTTTAATCCTTCAATCAATGGGAGAGTTTCACTTTCCGGGTATTCTTGAATCATCCATTATTGAAGATTACCAAATTGATTGTCCATCTTCGCCAATTGATCAACAAATACCCTAGTTGGTGATTCCTCCATTGGCAATTTGGAGGAATTGATTATGTGTTGCATTGATGTTTGTCATTGATGTCAACACTAGTTATTTTGTTTACTACCGGCTTCCGGTAGAGTAGTTGGTCTTTGATGTTGATCGGGAGATTTGTCTTCGGTTTGTCTGGTTGTTGGAATTGGTTTCGATTGGTTATTCATGTGTTCCCGATGCGTATCATATTCAGTTGGTTTGGGATTTGATGATCTAGATGCTATCATTTGTTCTAGTAATCCTTTTGGTTACTGGTAAGGGTTTTAGTGGCAGCGCTTTGATGAAGATCTTTTGATGAATCCGATAAGTGGTGTTGGTGCAGCTTCTAGAATGTTATCTAGATGTTGATGGTTATCTTGTTTGTCTTCCAGTTGTTTGTGGTGTTTCATTTGGCTTATGGTGACCTATTTTGGGTCTGGTGTTATTCTGCTAGGTTATGGACCAGTTTATGTAAAGTGTTGGTTGATGCTTCTGGTGCGTCACCGGTTGGATGTATTATTTAGTTTATGTTGTTTCGGTCTTAGGCCAACTTGGTTTAACATTGGTTTGCAGGATTATGCAATGGATCTATTGTATTATCTTTTACGTGGCCGACCTAATTGTTTAGGTCTTGGGTTGGTATAAATATGATGTGAGATCTCTTTGTAGATTATGGTATGGGTTATGGGATTATTTGTATGCGAATAAAGTTGTAATCTTATGCAGAGATTTTGGTCGATCATAGGTGATCGATTTGGGTTTGTGTAAGAGGTTTAAGACCTCCGATATTGAGCTTAACCATAATTGTACTTAGGCATAGGAGATGTTATTCTTGTAGTTCATTCATCTTTTTAAATTGTAGTCTGGACTTATTTTGTAGTCAGTGAGGCTCCTTTTGTGATGAGAAGTGCTCTCTAGGTTGTTGGCCTTCCTGCATGTGCAGTCCCCTCTTATTGTAATCACATACTTACTGCAAAAGTATTATCTAACTGTGGGTATGCTTCCCACCATGGTTTTCCCTTTACTAGGTTTTCCACATACAAATCCTGGTGTTATGTGTTATGGATGGTTGGTAATTAAACTGTGATTTATGTTTGTGCTTAATTGTTATATCTGTTATTCTGGTATTTGGTCTATGCATTTCGGTAAAAGTTTTTTGTGTGCTTAAATTTTAATAATTTGTTGACAATTGATTCACCCCCCATCTTAGTTGTCCATCAATTATCCTAACAATTGGTATCAGAGCTTGGTCCTCTCCGCGGAAGCTTAATCGCTTGAGGAAGATCCTATGGCAACTAATAGTTCAACTGCATCTATTTTCAGGAGAGAATCCCTTAAGCTTGATTCGACAAATTACAGGGTATGGAAGATTCATATGGAGACTCATTTGAGATGTTTTGGGAAAGAGATTTGGGAAATCACGGAGAAAGGCTATACTCCTCATAATATGGCATCTGGAAATCCTCCTTTGGCAAACTTGGATAAGGACATTAAAAATTACTGTAGAGCTAGAGAAGCAATCTTGAGTGAACTTTCTGATCAGCAAATTATGGGATTAACTGACCAATCATCTGTGAAGGCTATATGGGATAAGTTGGAGGCTCTTAATGAAGGTGACCCTACTATTAAAATTGCTAAACTTGATGGTTACTGGGTGAGGTATGAGAATATGAAGATGGAAGAAAATGAAAGGGCTACTGCTTTTATGGAAAGAGTTAATGAAATTGTTATGGGAATTCAGTGTTGTGGTGGATCTCTGAGCGAAGATGAGATTGTTTCTAAAGTACTGAGAGCATTTCCACTGGCTTACAAGATGAAGGCTACTATAATTAATGAGCTGAGAACAATGGCTAACACTTCTATTAACAAGGCTAATTTGGTTGGAAAGTTATTTGCTTTTGAGCTTGAATAATTTCATCCTCATGGAGCTACAAAGACTGAATCTGCTTTTCATACATCTGCATCATTAACCGGCAAGAGTGATTGGATATCTTTATATGCGAAGGAACTGGAGTAAATGAGGAAAGAAGATGACGAGTTTAAGAAACTTGAAGCCCTATTTGCTAGAAGAGTACCTAAAGGTCCGACAGGAAGTAAGTATGAAGGAAAATCACCTTTTAAATGTTTTGCATGTAATAAGATAGGTCATTTTGATCTAGATGTCCTGAGAGGAATTCAAGATTTGAGGAGAAAGCTAGAAGATCTTTTAGGCCTAACCACGATTATCATAACAAGCATAAGTATATGAGGAACAAATAAAAATAATGTTACTATGTAGATGAGGAAGGTGTGACTGATTCTGATGATGAACCGGCACAAGATTCAGCTAGTGGATCTGGCAGTGGAAAGGAATGGATATTTTTGGCTATTAAAGAAGATGCTTCAACAACTGTTATTCAAAATGAGGAAAAGGTCCTTACTGCTAAAATTCAAGACAAGGATGAATGGGTGATAGATAGTGAATGTTCACATCATATGACTGGAGATAAAAGGAAGTTTATATCTTAACAAGAATTTGATGGTGGTCTGGTTAGATTTGGAGATGACAAAGTATGTATGAATCAGAGGAAGAGGAACTATATCATTGGATGGTAAGCATAACACTGATAATGTTTATTATGTTGAAGGTTTAAGGTATAAACTTTTGAGTGTAGGATAGTTGGTGGATAAGGGATTTCAATTACTAATACTGTTCAAGGATGGAAAATGCAAAATCATCAACATATCTGGTTTGGAGATTGCAACCGGTACTCAGACTAAAGATAACATCTTTCATTTGAACTCTGGTTAGAAGACATGTTTGATTACACAAGTTGATGAGAGTTGGTTATGGCATAAGAGGTTTTGTCATGTGAATTTTGATTGTATTGTAAAGATTAGTTCAACTAAGGTTGTTAGAGATATACCTAAAATTGTGAAGCCCTATAATCCGATATGTAAGGAATGTCAAATGGGAAAGCAAGTTAGAACTTCTTTTAAGAGTATACAAGACAAATCTAATGATGTTCTTTGATCTTATTCATATATATTTGTGTGCTTCTGCTAGAATAAAATTTTTTCAGGGTGATAGATATTTCATGCCAATCATTGATGACTATTCTAGAATGATGTGGGTTACTTTTCTAAGGGAGAAATCTGAAGCTTTTGAAAAGTTTAAGATCTTTAAAGCTAAAGTTGAGACAAAGACAAGGTTTAAGGTTAAATGCTTAAGGTCATATTGGGGTGGTGAATTCACATCCGATGAATTTAACAGTTATTGTGAGAAGCATGGGATAAGGAGACAGTTGTCTGCACCCCAGACACCTCAACAGAATGGTGTTGTGGAAAGAAAGAGTAGAACTATCTTGGATGTGGCTAGAAATATGATGATGGAAGATAATTTGCCTCATATCTATTGGAGAGAAGTTGTGAGCACAGCGGTATACACATTCAACAGAGTTCATAACAAAGGAGACACTAGCAAGACACCTTATGAGTTATGGTTTGGTCATACACCTACAGTTATGTATTTCAAAATATTTGGTAGTAAATGCTATATCAAAAGAGATGATTCCATTGGAAAGTTTGATCCTAGATGTGATGAAGGAATATTTCTTGGCTATTATAATGAAAGCAAAGCATATAGATGCTATAACAAAATATTGCAGAGAATTGTGGAGAGTGCTAATGTCAAGATGGATGAGTTGTACAAAGGTCAAATCAAAACTAATGAGAGAAAACCAAAAGTGGATATGATCATAACTGAACCGATAGCACCTATACAGGAACATAATGTTGAACCAGTTACCCTGGCAGTACCAGAAAATTCAATAGTAACTGAAGATCAGAGCAGAGGAACAGAAAGTCAAAAGACTCCTAGGTATGTAAGGTTAAATCATTCAGAAGATAAAATCATTGGAGACAAGAACAAAGGAGCAATGACAAGAAGAAGGTTGGTAGCTGATGAGGTATGTTTAATTTCTCAAGTTGAACTAGCATCAGCTATTGAATCTTGTAAAGATGAATGTTGGATGAGAGCTATGGAAGAGTAATTAGATAAGATAGAAAAGAACAACACATGGACTTTAGTTCCCCGGCCTAAAAATAAGAATGTTATTGGAACTAACTAGGTCTTTGGGAATAAATTGAATGAGGATGGACAAGTTGTGAGGAAAAAGGATAGATTGGTATGTAAATGATATTCTCAGAAGCAAGGAATTGATTATGATAAGACTTTTGCTCCAGTAGCTAGGATTGAAGTTGTGAGATTATTTCTTGCTTATGTTGCCTATAAGAAATACAAGGTTTATCAGATGGATGTTAAGTGTGAATTTTTGAATGGAGATGTTGAAGAGGAAGTTTGTATTGAGCAACCTGATGGATTTTCACTTTTAGATGACAAAAACATGGTTTGCAAGTTAAGGAAAGCTTTATATGGATTGAAACAAGCCCCTAGAGCTTGGTATGCTACATTGGACAAATATCTATTGAAGCTTGGTTTCACTAAAGGTAATGCTGACAATAAATTATATCATAAGATCACTTATGATGACATATTGATTGCTGAAGTCTTTGTTGATGATATCATTTTTGGAGGTGAGGATAAGCTATGTATGAAATTCTCTGAAAAATATGAAGAATGAATTTGAGATGTCTATGATTGGGGAGATGAAATTTTTCTTAGGTTTGCAAATTACTCAGAATGATAAAGGTATTTTCATCTATCAAACTAAGTATGCTAGAGAGTTGTTGAAGAAATTTGGTATGGAAATTCTAAACCGATTGGTACTCCTATGGTTACAAGTGAGAAATTGACAAATAATGATGCATCAGCTTTGATAAATCCTACAAGTTATAAATCTATGATTGGAGGTTTGTTATATCTGACTCAGACTAGACTGGATATAATGAATGTAGTTTGTATTGTATCAAGATATCGAAGTGATCCTAGAGAGAATCATGAGAGTGCAGTGAAAAGGATTTTCAGGTATTTGCAAGGAACAACTGAGTATGGTTTGTGGTATCCTAAAAATGATGACTTTACACTATGTGCATACATAGATGTTGATTGGGCTGAAGATGTTGATGACTGAAAGAGCACATCCGATGGAGATTTCTTTCTTGGAAAGAAACTAGTTTCATGGATCAGCAAGAATAGTCATGTACTTCTTTATCTACTATTGAAGCTAAGTATGTTGTTGCTTCTACTAATTGTACACAAGTTCTATGGATGAAGCAAATGTTGAAAGATATAAGGGTAGATTGCAATGAATCAGTAGTTATTCACTATAATAACTTTGCTGCTATTGACATATCAAAGAATCTGGTAGTTCATTCTAAGACAAAGCACATTTCTATCAATTATAACTTTTTGAAGGAGAGGTGGAAGCAAATGATGTCAAACTGGTTTATGTGAACACTGAAGAGCAGATTGTAGATATCTTCACTAAACCTTTGCCTAAGGAATCATTTGAATACTTTAGAGACAGATTGGGAGTTTCTGCCCCTTCGGTAGAGACTTGAGTGATGTTGATTGGCATCAGTCTGGCATGCATTATCTTAACTATCATTCATTCTGGATTAAAGTGTTGGAGCTACTACTTAGGGGGAGTAGTCAGATGTGTGGTTCAGAGGATTTATGATTTTTCTTTGATGTTTATGTTAGATTTCTGGCATTAATGTCAAAGGGGGAGAGATATTTATGTGAAAAACAGAACTTAATAGGGATATCATTCACAGGGGGAGTTTGGTCTATTGGTTTAGAACTTCATTGTGATATCATCTTGGAGAGTTTCTTGGATGTCTTCCATTGGGGGATACTTGTTTGGCATTTCTTGGCACTTGGATGTTTTTCACATCTAGTGTTACTATCAATGCCAAAGGGGGAGATTGTTGGCAATTTGGAGGAATTGATTATGTGTTGCATTGATGTCAACACTAGTTGTTTTGTTGTCTACCAACTTTTGGTAGAGTGGTTGGTCTTTGATGTTGATCTGTAGATTTGCCATTGGTTTGGTCTGGTTGTTGGAATTGGTTTGGATTGGTTATTCATGTATTCCTGATGCGTATCACATTTAGTTGGTTCGGGATTCGATGATCTGGATGCTATCATTTGTTCTAGTAAGCCTTTTAGTTACTAGTAAGGGTTTTACCGGCAGCGCTTTGATGAAGATCTTTTGATGAATCTGATAAGTGGTGTTGGTGTGGCTTCTAGAAGGTTATCTGGATGCTGATGGTTATCTTGTTCGTGTTCCAGTTATTTGTGGTGTTTTATTTGGCTTATGGCAAACTATTTTGGGTCCGATGTTATTCTGCTAGGTTATGGAATAGTTTATGTAATGTGTTGGTTGATGCTCCTGATTCGTCACTAGTTGGATTTATTGTTTAGTTTATGTTGTTTCAGCCTTAGGCCAACTTGGTTTGTCATTGGTTTGCGGGATTATGTAACATATCTATTGTATTATTTTGTAGGTGGCCAACCTAATTGTTTAGGTCCCAGGTTGGTATAAATATGATGTAAGATCTCTTTGTAGATCATGGTATGCGTTATGGGATAATCTGTGTGCGAATAAATTTGTAATCATATGTAGAGATTTTGGTCGATCATAGGTGATCGAATTGGGTTTGTGTAAGAGGTTTAAGACCTCCGATATTGATCTTAACTAGAACTATACTTAGGCACAGGAGATTTTATTCTTGCAGTTCATTCATCTTTCTGGATTGTAGTCTGGATTTCTTTTGTAGTCAGTGAGGCTCCTTTTGTGATGAGCAATGCGCTCTAGGTTGTTGGTCTTCCTGTATGTGCAGACCCCTCTTATTGTAATCACATACTTACTACAGAAGTATTATCTGATTGCGGGTAGGCTTCCCACTATGGTTTTTCCCTTTACCAGGTTTTCCACGTACAAACCCTGGTGTTATGTGTTATGAATGGTTGGTAATTGTTCTATGATTTATGTTTGTGCTTAACTGTTATATCTTCTATTCTAGTATTTGGTCTATGCATTCTGATAAAAGGTTTTTGTTTGGAATTTCTTGGCACTTGGATGTTTTTCACATCTAGTGTTGCCATCAATGCCAAAGGGGGAGACTGTTGGAAATTTGGAGGAATTGATTATGTGTTGCATTGATGTTTATTATTGATGTCACACTAGTTGTTTTGTTGTCTACTGACTTTCGGTAGAGTGGTTGGTCTTTGATGTTGATCTAGACATTTGTCTTCGGTTTGGTCTGGTTGTTGGAATTGGTTTGGATTAGTTATTCATGTGTTCCTGATGCGTATCACATTTAGTTGGTTTAGGATTTAGTGATCCGGATGCTATAATCCTCCTCATTGTAAGAATTATCAAGAGGATAAACATGGATATTTGAAGGATGGGAAGAAGCAGCAATATCCTCATTGAAAAAGCTAGCCAAATTAGGCTCCATTTCCTTGGTAATTAAACCTTGGCCAGCCTTAATTATACAACTTCTTCTAATGGGGATACTATAGGTAGGACTAATAGTAGTAAAACTCATGCACTAGGGAAAAGAAATTGGAAAGAATAATGCAATCTTCTAGGAATTTGAAATTTAAACTTAGGGCTTTACTTAAATAACCTCTTAATTTTGAAAGTTTGAAAGGAAAGAAAATCAAAATTCAAATTAGGGTGTCCAAATTTAACCTCTTAGTTAAAATTTAGAGATTATGGAATGTTGAAATATTGAAGAAGATAATTTAATTTTAATAATTAGGGTATGTGTAGTGAACTACTTAATTTTAAAATTCAAATTGACAATGGAAATGTTGGAATTCAGATTTATTTTTCAACCTTAGGGTGACCTTAAATCAATTAAATTTCACAAATCTCTAGAATTGTGCAGTAAAATACAGTCAAAACAAGCTACCAAAATTTGAGCAGAAAAGTTGGGACCAAGTAGGTAGCAACTTGGTCCGAACACACAATCCAACCAATTTTTTTCCAAATTTTTGGGGAAGCAAGATATTGTGATTTTTATGCGAGTTCCAAAAGGATATCGAAATTAGAGATATCGAGATATGTGAAATTAAGCCTTGAAGGTCAAAATAGGACACACTTATAATGTTTGATAAAAGGATTAATCGAAAGGACAACAAAAAGGGCACACTAAAGGGCCGACTTTTATGATGTTTACAAGTAGGACAAGAGGCTTTAGATTTAATTGAAAATTAAATGCTTAAAAGAAAGTTGGAAATTACACAAGCTTAATTTAATTTTAAAAATTAGGGTTTGTTGCATAAACCACTTAATTTTAAAAATTTGAAAATGTGAATGTTGGAAGGAGGGAAAATGAATTTTGAAAGTAAAGCTAAGACTCAAATCTGAAAATTAATTCAAGATCTACACAATCCACAATGTCAATTTTTAAATTAAAAATTAGGGTTTTGTGATTCAACCACTTAATTTAAAAAAAATTGAAAATTGAAAGTGTAAATGAACACTTGAATTGTAAAATTGAATAGTTCTCAAATCTGAAACAAACAATCCAATTTAGAAAAATAACAAGCTCAATTTTGAATTTAAAAATTGGGGTTTTTGTGTATTCAACCTCTAAATTTTAAAAAATTGCAAGGAAATTAAACTTGTAAATGAAAATTTGAATTTTAAATTGCATACACTCAAATCTGAAAATGAAAAATCAGAATTAAGGGTGTAAGACGTCGGGTTCACCAAAATGTAAAGTGGAAAATTGGGAACCTTAGCCAATTCTCCACTTGAAGGAAGAGGTGGGAACTTTACTAAGGTTCAATTTTTGCTTGGGGAGACTTTACATTCAAAAGAGGGGGATGAATCTACTAGATCATGTTGTCACAAAGGATTGCACTCATGATGACTAAGTGTGAAACCTAGCATTCATGTGAAACATGGGAATACTTTCAGGCCTGTGGGTTGCCTATCTTGAAAGTAGACCTCTGGAGACCATGTCAGCTTCCTGTCTTGATGAATCTCCTATAACTAATTTTTTGTGAGAAAAAGGTTAAAAAGCTTGCATGTGACAAAAAAACTATCCTGATGGAGGTGATACACCGAGATTATGGAGTTTAAAACTACTGCACTAAAACTATGATAGTTGCAATAAAGAATGAAAACACTTCACAAATCAATTAGATTACCTAATTCATAAATATTTCATGAAAAGGTTCGAAGTTATCCAATTTTCGCATGTAGGAAAAGTGATTTTTCACAACATGCAAAGAATTGGAAACCAGGTGAACACAACCCACAACCTGAATCACTGTGAAATTATCCTACTTCTACAAATAAAAAACAAGACAGAGCAAAGGATTGTAAAAATCACAATAACTCTATCAAATCACTCACTTGACAATGAAAAAGCAAGAAATACTGATAAGGAAATAACTCTATATTGCAAAATTGAATAAAATATAACTTTATTGCAATAACTGAAACACTACTAAGTGTTGAGATATAATGTTTTTTCTGTTATGTGTGCACCAGAAAAGAAAGAACTAGAGGGAAAAAAGGAGGAGAAAAAAATATATAGAAGACTCTACTTCAAAAACCCTAATATGAAAATTTGCATGAGAAAGAGCCTTGGGCGAGTTTAACCAAAATATCCTAAAAACTCATGTGTAAACTTGCCAAAAATAGCATCTTGTTGGCATTTTGATGATTATGTTGTGATTGTCATTGATGGACACACACTTGCTATGAGATCACTTTGTGAATGTATGAATTGTGCTCAACCTGTAATTGTTCCAAACCGGTATCATGGTGTAGTCTTTAGATGATTGATGTTATGAAGAAAGTGTTTACTAATCTCAAGCGGTATAAAGACCCAAGCGGCATAGAGAGATCAAGTGGTTTAAGGATCTCAAGAGGAATGGAGCAAAGGAGCCAGAAGCGGTAGTTATCTTTTTCCCAGTCTTCAAATTTTGTCAACCGGAAATCTGTTTGAACCGGTATTACTCTGAGTTACCAATCGGTAATCGGAAAAGTTGTATAAACTGGTAATACTCTGTGATGAGTTACCAACCGGTATATTTTTGTGATGAGTTACCATCCACCGACACTTTGAGGGTGATTTTGTGTTGTGTTACCAAATGTGCCTAGATACAATGAACCTAGGAACTTGCAAATGTAATCCTATTGGACCAAATGAAATCAGATTCCTTTTAAGGACATAATGTCTAGGGTTTTGTATGTGCGTGTATGAGTGTAGCTATTAGGTTTTGGGTGGTTGTTGAAGCTCTTGTATGTACGATCTTAACTGAAAATATCAATTCTATGTACTACAATAGAGTGTGGATTTACTGAAGACTAAAGTAATGTTGAAGAACATTAGCTATGAGCTACAATGGATCTAATCAAGCAGACTATGCCATTTGCTAGATCATTCACTTGTTGATTACTCACATCTTTGACAAGTCAGAAACCCTTAACCGGGCAGGCCCAAAAAAGCCTTTGTAAATCCTCTAACAAGGTGGTTCACATCTATGGATTTGAAATCCTCTCATAAGGTAGTCTTTAATTAGACTTATCTCCTAACAGAGATTGAGATTCCTAACAGGATCTGTTTTGGTAAAGAACATTATATGACCTTAACCGGTTTGGTTACTATTATGTAGATAGTTACTTGTGAGTTTCATCTCACCGTGGTTTTTCCCATTTGGGTTTCCATGTCAAAATATCTTGTGTTATGGTAATTGTGCTTCTATGGGTGAATTCCTTATTTGCTATTTGGTTTGCATATGTGTTAATCGGTTTGTTTGTTAAACTGTTTTACCGGTTTACTGGTAGACTGTTAAAGTGTTTAAGTACAGTGTTTTTTGGTATACTAATTCACCCACCCCTCTTAGTATTCATCAATTGGTATCAAAGCCAACCTTTCTATAAGTCTAACCACTTGGAAAGAGATATAAGGGAATACACTGTGAGGGAACTTACTCATCGGCTCACTCAAATTGAGAAAGCCTATGATGAACTTAAGGTCAAATATAAGGCCTCTCAGGCAAAAAGAAGAGAGCATGCTGAAAAACTGATGGAGCTAAGTGGAAATAGTTCTTCTGATGAAGCGGACATGGAAGCCCTAATTCAAGAAGTTGAAAAACCAAATGAGTCCAATGCCAACCTAAGAAGGGAACTTGAAGGACTAACTATTAGAATGTGTCAAGAGCTTGAGAACCGGAGGAAAGCTCAAATCTGGTAAAAGACAAAGATCATGAGATCTCCAAGCTGAAGCAAGAAATCAGTGCACTTACTGCTCATCTTCTTGAAAATAAAATGGAAAAGGAAGGAATCCAAGGTGAACTAAACATGGCTATTTTTGAGAATGCAACCTTGAAGGAATCCAATGCTATTATTTCCAAAGAACTCACTAAGTCAAAGGAAATAATTGCCAAATTCAATAAGAGCACTGTCAAGCTAGAACAGAAGCTTGAATCAGCTAAACCGATAAAGAATACCAATGGACTTGGTTTCTCTGATTATGAGGAAGGTGAGACCTCTGGAACAAAAGATGGAGCATCAAAGAAACAACCGGCATCAAAGGATAAAGGTAAGCAAAAGTTCAAACCTGTTTGCTTTAATTGTCTCAAGGAAGGACACACTGCTAATGTATGTAGAAGTAAGGCTTACAATAATTTTCCTTATTTTCTAAATGATAAGCTGAGACCCAATAGATTCAGTGGAAATTGTTATGCATGCAACAAGTTTGGGCATTAAGCATTTGAATGTAGGTCTGTCATGCACAATACCAGAAGGTATCCTCAAAGGAGTCAAGGAGTTTTTCCTGAATCCTTTGAGAACCAGAACCCAAACCGGTTTAATACCTATAGTCATCAGTCAAGTAGCAGTGGCTATCAAGCGGCAATCGGATGGAGAGCAATCTGTGTGATTTGTCATGGTCATGGTCACACTACTGCAACATGCAGAAGGAAGAATGGAAACATGAATAATGGATCTTGGATAGCACCTGGAATGGATTGCTATCATTGCAACAAACTGGGTCATACAACAAGATTCTGTAGAACAAGAAAGAGTATATCGGATGATATACCAGTCACTCCGGAAGGAAAGATTGATGTTGAAATTGTTCAAGCAAATATGAAGAAAACCTGGAAGAAGCCAGAAGAAGTGATTCAAGAAGAACCAGTTTCTGCACCTAGTGTGGAAGTCGTTGAACCAACAAACTAAGCATCAAAAAAGCTTAGGGGGAGAAAACGGTGAAATATCTCATACCCCCAATTTACACCGGTAACAGACCTCAACTGGTATGTGATACCTATCAGTTGGTAGAAGACCGGAAATGGTAAAAGGCAAATTAGGGTTTATGCCCTAATAGTGGAGCATTTATTGTGGTAGATGAAGAACTTGTTTAAAAGAATTTTTCAAAGTCATTTTTCACTTATCAGTTCACGAGCGAAGAATTTTTCAAGCACAGAGCGAAGGAAAGCAATTTGGATTGCGATTCAAAGAATTTATCAAAATCCTGAAGAAGAATCAGAAGCAAACATCTGTTGGTGAAGTATAGAACATAAAGCGGTATTTCAGCAACCAAAGGAGTGTGTAGCAAAGTTTAAATTGTGTGCCCTAAATTTTGACTTACAAAGGTATTTTTCACAATTCTCTGTTTATCATGGCTTTTGCATCACATGCTAGTTCTAGTGCACTTGATGATTCTGTAGACTTCATTCAACAGAAGGAAAAATACAATTCCCTATCTCAAATACCCATTGGTGTTATAGTGGAGGAAGGCATTTTTGATTACATTGACTATAAGATTGAAGATCTAGGATCTCTAATGATCCATTCTCAGTTGAGTTTGTTCTATGGGAAGGACAAAAAGATTAAACCAGAATTCAGCATTCTGGAAAAGAAGAAACTTCATAATGTTGTCTATTTCCTTGAAGAATTTTTAGATGATCACATCTGCATTATTCTAAGCAGAGTACACGGTGATAAAATGTACTTAGAGAAGATGCATGATATTACACTAGAAGCAATTCATGCCATCACCGGTTTCTGCAACATCGGTGAAGTGCCAACCCTAAGGAAGATTGGCAAGATAGAAATGACTAAGATCATTGGTTCAGTGAGCGATTCACAGGGAATGACTATCAATTCCATCAAGGATGATGTGGTCAAATATGCGTGTATGGTGATAGGATACCAAATGTTCCATGCAAGCAGAATCAACTCTGTCTCTATTGCAGTGCTAAATGTCACCCACAGGATGATCAAGGAAGACGCATAGTTTGATTTGTGTACTTGTATGCAAAGACAACTTCTGTTGAACCTCAAGTCAATCAAATAGGACAATGCCTTGAGATTTAAGTTTGGACAACTATTGGTTGGGTTGTTCTTCTACTTCCAAGGCTATTTTCCAGGAGTAGGTGATATTCAGTGGTCTGCTGACCAACCGGTGATAAAGAAAATCAAGGAAAGCCTGCAAGCGGTAGGAACCGGTTATTTGGAAGTGCTGAACAAATACTTTGATGAGTTCATATGCAAAATGAACCAAAGGGTAAGAATATCCGGTGATATTATCAAGAAGTATGAGGAGGACATCTACTCCACCATCGGAGTTGATGAGTGCATAATGGAGGCGGTTGAGCCTAGATAGGAAGAAGTGGAACTGATGGGATATGAGGTAATGTATGACATGCTAGATGGGTATGCCTCTACCCTAATCGCCTCGCTCCTTGATCCAAAGGAAAAGAGAACCGACACCTACTTGGAAAGGGTTACACCGGCTGAAGAACCCTCAATAAAGAAGGGAAAGGCAGTGCCTTCATCATCGGCATCGATTATCACAGCAAGTCCCAAAGTGACCAAGTGGTCACCAACAAAGAAGAAACCAGAAGCGGCACCCGCCAAAGTCTTTGAGAGGAAGTGGAAGACAAAAAGCAATACACCAGACTTAGAGGACACTGTCTCTGAAGAACATCCTAAGAAGACTAGGCAAACAAGGAAAAAGACAAAGAGTGAACCGGCAACATCTGCACTGGTAAATATTGATATTTCCTCTTACAAACCTTTGACACATTGTCAAAGAACAATTAAGAATATTAGAAGAAAAGTACTTGGTGATTTGAAAGAGTTCTTTGATGATTTTAATTATGATGAAAAGAAGGAAGTTGAACAGGAAGTTATCAATTATTTATGTATTAATGACCGGTGGCCATCAAAAATTAAATCTGAGACACTTGATTCTTTGTATAATTCTTTAGATAACAAGTGATGCATTGCCATAGAAAAGGAACAAGATATAAGAGAGGAAGTATTTGCACAATACATTCCTAATGTGCCCAAAACAGAACTATATGAAGTGGTGGAGAGATATAAGGGCCTCTTCTTCATGAGAAAAAGAAGACTCCTATTGTTGGAAGGAAAAGTTTTGGAAGTGGTCAAATATATCCACTCCCTTGCTCAATCAGCTTTAAGATTGCATCAAGTGGCTGAAGCCAACAGGAAAGCTGAGCAAGAACCGGAAATCACTCAACCAGATGAAGTATATGACAGTGAAGGAGAACCGGTCACTACTCAATTGGACCCAATTGATGTTGATGTCTTGAACGGTGAAAATGTTACTCCAGATGCACCAACAGAAACAGAAGGTCAGGAGAAACAGGAGGAAGACAAGAGAAAACAGGCAAAGAAAGAGAAGAAGAAATAGGAGGAAGAAAATAGAAACCAGGCAGAAATGGAAAAGAAGCAAAAGGAAGAAGAGAAGAAAAAAGTGGAAGAGGACAGAAAAGAGGAAGAAAAGAAAAATGAAGAGGAGAAGAGGAAACTAGAAGAGGAAAAGAAAAGAAAGGAAGATGAGAAAACAAGAGGAAGAGAAGAAGAAGAAGAAGGAAGCAGAATAGGAAAAGGAGAAGAAAAAGGAAGAGGAGAAGAGAAAGGAAGAGGAGAAGAGAAAGGAGCAAGAGAAAAAGAAGCAGGAAGAGGAGAAAAAGAAGAAGGATGAAGAAGAAGAGAAGTGGAAAGAAGAGGAGAAAAAGAAGGCAGAAGAGGACAAGAAAAGAGTTAAAGAGAAAGAGGGAGTGGCACAGAGCACTCAGATGGAGACCCCAAAGGTAACCGGTAGTCAAGCCAAACTGGCTGACATTACCAGTCCCATTGACCTCCAGTCTGCAAATGAATCAGAGTTGTTGTAGAGCATTAAGGTTTCTTAAGAATGTTTGGAAGCAATAAGGAGAAAGAAAGAGAAAGATGTGATCCAAGCTGCGGTGGACACTCTTACTGGTTTGATACCCAGTACCAACCTCCCCAATACCGATTCCTCTCTTGCACAATTAAAGCTCCTATGAAAAGTTGTAGAAGACCAGGTGCAAAGCCTGGAAGAGGTTGCAGAAGCAAATGCCAAGAAGGAGCATCAAAAGGCTCTGGACACTTCCTTAGTGAAAAAGTTAACAGAGCTCTGGTCTGATCTACAGAAGGCACAGAAGGACATTAGAGATGCAATGGATGAGGGCAAATTATTGCTAAGTAAGATATGTCAACCTTATCTATTTTGTGATGATGTGCTTGCTCAGGAAGCCAAACTACAATCTGATATGCAGTCATTTATAAGCACCTTCAAGACGCCATATGATTCCTTGTCCACATATGGACAAACCGCTCACCAGATTCAACTCCAATCTGCAAGAATAGAGGCAGAGATAAGAAACCAGACATGTAATTTGTAGAAACTTCAACTGGTCTTACTACCAAGACTGCAAATTCTTCAGAAATGCTATCTAAATCTGGATGCCCTAACGGTCACTCAAGAGATGAGTACCTTGGATGCCATGGAAGAGTAGGTCTATCAGATGCAAACAGAGAATGAGGTTGCTACCTCATTGCTTGAATCATGGTCTTTATCCATGAAGACATTTATGTAGGACTTTAAATCATTTTTTGACAAGTTTCACTCCTTATTGTCATAAACTCTTTAAATCAGTTATTGATGCTAATGGAACAGGGGTTTTTTAGCTGTACTTTGTCATTATTAGCAAAAGGGGAGTAGTATTTGTAAGGAAGTTAAGTAGCGGAAACAACTTCCTACGCTAACCTTGAGAGGAGGGTAATGCAAAACTTTTTCAGATCATTACAACAGTTACTGAAAATAGAAATAGATATAATAGCAATCATACCACAACACAATGATTTACGTGGGGAAAACCCTTTCGGGAGAAAAACCCCACCCTCCAAAAGCAGCTCAATATTTTATTCAGCAATCAAAAATAGATTACAACATACTTGCAGAGCAAGCTCTTCACAGGAGTACCATTAATCAGAGATTCAGAGGCAACTCAATAGCCATAAGACTCTTACACACAACCTCTATCTCACATACCTCATAAATAGGAGATACAATACAGGAAACCGTCAAACGGTATTACAAAACCATGGGCTAAAACCACCCAATAAGGTGTAGCTGACCTTATCTCCCTTCTAGATGCCCTATGACATGTTAAAGCACACATCAACATGTTTCGCTCCCTTTTACAGCTCATTTATGTATCCGACACAAATTATTTTTCCTATTTCAGGAGTACAAACTTCCGGAGGCCATAACTTGAGAACTAGGTGTCCGATTGACGAACCGTTTGAAGCGCCGGAAAGCCCGTGAAGTGCTCTATCACCTCGTAACCTTCTTTGCCAGTTACGGCCACTTTTCAGGGCGTTTCGGAGCCTCTAAAGTCCCCAAAATTAAGTTTAAATATTTTATCGCACCCCTCTAAGATGAAAACTTTAATATCTTCAAAACTAGCTGTGACCTTGCAACGCAACTTTACCGGAATGCTTATCTAGCCAACCAGAAGCTTTAGGGAGAGTTTCGCACCATTTCGTGCTCAAATGAAAACTTACTATAAATAGTAACCTCGCATAAATGCAAGGTTGAGACACCATTTTTCCCAACAGTATTTTGGGTTTTTTTTTAAAATTTGATGGGGAGTAGTATTCTGAATTTTAATGTATGCTATGTATACTTTCATGTTTATCTCTGTAAGGAAGTAGTATACATTGTATTTTTTGCAAAAGGGATAGTGTATATGCTTAGGGGGAGTAATTTTGATTATGGCATAATTTTGTTGTAAAACACTTAGATGTCAAAAAAAAAAAATTCCTAAGTGTTGCCATCAATGCCAAAGGGGGAGATTGCTGGCATTTTGATGATTATGTTGTGATTGTCATTGATGGACACACACTTGCTATGAGATCACTTTGTGAATGTATGAATTATGCTCAACCGGTAATTATTCCAAACCGGTATCATGTTGTAGTCTTTAGACTATTGATGTTATGAAGAAAGTGTTTACCGATCTCAAGTAGTATAAAGACCCAAGCGGCATAGAGAGATCAAGTGGTTTAAGGATCTCAAGCGGAGCGGAGCAAAGGAACCAGAAGCGGTAGTTATCTTTTTCCTAGTCTTCAAATTTTGTCAACTGGAAATCTATTTGAACTGGTATTACTCTGAGTTACCAACCGGTAACCAAAAAATTTGTATAAACCGGTAATACTCTGTGATGAGTTACCAACTGGTATATTTTTGCGATGAGTTACCATCCACCGACACTTTGATGGTGATTTTGTGTCGTGTTACCAAATATGTCTAGATACAATGAACCTAGGAACTTGCAAATGTAATCCTATTGGACCGACATGAAATCAGATTCTTTTTAAGAACATCATGTTTAGGGTTTTGTATCTGTGTGTATGAGTGTAGCTGTTAGGTTTTGGGTGGTCGTTGAAGCTCTTGTATGTATGATCTTAACTGAAAAGATCAAGTCTGTGTACTGCAATAGAGTGTGGATTTACTGAAGACTAAAGTAATGTTGAAGAGCATTAGCTATGAGCTACAATGGATCTAATCAAGCAGACTATGCCATTTGCTAGATTATTCACTTATTGATTACTCACATCTTTGACAAGTCAGAAACCCTTAGCCGGGTAGGCCCAGAAAAGCCTTTGTAAATCCTCTAACAAGGTGGTTCACATCTGTGGATCTGAAATCCTCTCACAAGGTAGTCTTTAATCAAACTTATCTCCTAATAGAGATTGAGATTCCTAATAGGATCTGTTCTGGTAAAGAACATTTTATGACCTTAACCGGTCTAACCTTAATCGGTCTGGTTACTATTCTGCAAATAGTTACTTGTGAGTTTCATCTCACCGTGGTTTTTCCCATTTGGGTTTCCACGTCAAAATCTCGTGTTATGGTAATTGTGCTTTATGGGTGAATGCCTTATTTTCTATTTGGTTTGCATGTGTGTTAACCGGTTTGTTTGTTAAACTGTTTTACCAGTTTATTGCTAGATTGTTAAAGTGTTTAAGTATAGTATTTTTTGGTATACTAATTCACCCCCCCCTCTTAGTATTCATCACCTCTGCTACCAAAAATAGGTCCCCCACTGATAGTGCATGAAAAAGACATCCCCTTCTGAAAATAGAACTACCACCTCTGCTCAAAATAGCTCTCAAAAGCAACTCTTTGTTCCAAAAAACTGCATGATTCACACAGCCAAAAACAACACTAAAAAAGAAACACCTCTTCACTAAAAAAGCAAACACCTCTTCACTAAAAATATGCATGACACTGATCCAAAAATAGACTCCCCCTTGTGTGCTTTTTTGCATGTCATGCAATGCCAAAAATAATCCCTAAGCAAGTCTTTTCTGAATTTTGCATGAAATTCCCTTTTTAAACTTTTTAAAATAATTTATTTTAACATTTTAATTAAAACAATTTGTTTTCTTTTGAGTGCTAAAATAAGTTATTTATTTTTCCTTTATCTTTTATATTTTAATATGATTTTATTAATATTTTTAATAAAATAAATCTTAATAAATTTATATTAAAATATAAACACAATTTAATACATTTAAAAATGTATTAAGAAAAAATAAAGAGCTTATAGCTCTTAGCCCGTGTGCATGTTAGGGCTTTACATGTGTTAAACCTAAGTGTAATGACTTTAAAGTCATTACCTCGATGATAATTTGTTTTCTAAAAAGCAAATAAAAAACAAAGTAAGAAGCCCATTTGATGTGGCGACTTAGGGCATGCAACAAAAGATGAGAACTTGAACCCTAAAATTTATTTCACTCTTTGCATTTTCAAGGATTCTGGAAGACTCCTCTAGTTGACATGCGTGCTAGGGTTTGAAATGGAGTTATGACAGGGATTTTCTGCGTGAATATGCAAGGCATTAAATGCAGGAATACTTAAGAATTAAGATGGATATGTAGTATAAGTTTTCATCTATAGTTTGATTTGTGACTCTTTTGCCCTTGGATAAGGCACTGATCCTGCAATTAAGGGGATTCTCAAACCAAATCAAAATCCAATTACAATATCTTTATTTTATGTTATGTTTTGAAATGTTTCATCTATCTCATGCTCAAGCATAGCTGAGTTTTATGTGTAGATCTAGCCCATCTGTAGTAACCCACTTCTTATTGAGCCCTGGTGAGATCTATCTACTTCTGTTGATGTTGTCATAGGTGTGTAATAGATTGTATTTTAAGCATAAAAGGTATACCCGCCTAGGTTTTGCAGAGCCTGCAGAGTAGAAGGATTCATATCCTTGTCATGTTGTCCAAGCCCTGAGGTTCTTAATAGATTGAATTGGCTACTTCATAGATCAATTGCAGGTGTACTTGGGTTAACCAGATTTGGTGAACAACAAAATGGTGACTCTGCTGGGGAATCTAATGGATTTGAATGTTTGATTGATAAGGTTATAAGTTGAATGCATTCCTCATCCGGTTAATTTCATATCCAGCCAGTCTATCCATTGTATATGCATAGAGTTTGAGATTGATTTTATGGTGAAGAGAATGTTTAGCATCTGGATCTACAAAATGATATGTTTTCTCATGTCATATATTATGAAGGAGTAACAGTAAATTCATGTTGCTGAGTTGTGAGCAAGTCCTTGCAGCTTTACGCAAATTTTTCCCAAATTCCTTATTGGGTGGCGACTCCATGGTTCATACCAGTGCTGAATGTCTATGCAATTAGTATTGCATAAGGTTTTATGTTTTGATGTATAGTGCAGAGATATGAGCTATCACTGCTAATGCAGATTTACAAATTAATTTCTTCATCATAAGAGTTTTATAGAAAGTGCAGTAGTAAGATATACATAGATGTGGTGTTGATTATTCCCAAATCTATGTGTTTGTGGCCTGGAAGAATGTTTATTGCAGCGATATTGAAGGAAACATTAAAGAATTTGAATATGTGTTGAATGGCATTCTGCTGTTCAAAATGTCCTCTATGCAAGAGGTGGTGACTCTGAGGTAAAAGACAGTATTAAAAGTGGAAGTTAATCTTCAGATCTATATGAGTTTATAGCTGCAAACACCCAGATATTTTTGAGAAGTTTCAATGCTAGATGTTTGTTCTGAAAATTTGAATGAGTAATGTGGTTTTCCCATTAAGTGAACAGAGCTAATAAAGAGGGAAAGAGAGGAATCACAAACTTAGTTGCATATCTATTCTACTGAAATGTCCAGTGTATATGTTCTTCCGTAGTATGCAAATTTGGAAAACTTTATGTCAAGTAATGTTACGAATAGATTTGAATAAGGATATGTTCTTGAAGTATATCATTATTCATCCAAGGTTATATAATCATTTGTGGGAGTAAGAAGGAAAATGCGTAGTGAATTTTTTCAGCCTTGTGTATTTCCACATAGAGCCATGCCTAGTGAAATGTCACAACCATGTAATACGAAAGGTTTCAGTATGAAGTACTATGCTGCTCTAAATTTCAGAGATATTTTGGGTTACCCAAATCCCATACCCATGGAAATTAGAAAATATTTGCCCATATTCAGGGGAAGGAATTCAGAATCAGCATGTCAACATGTGAAGGGATTTTCAGATTTGATGGGAGAGTTTAAAATTTGTCAAGAAGACGTGTGTATGAAGTTGTTTGTTCAATCACTGAAAGAAGATGTAAGGGATTGGTTTCCCTTTTTTTCGGTAGATTGTATTTCCTCAGGGGAGGAATTGATTTCAGATTTCATAGACCAATTTGATGAAAAAGTGAGTGATTGTGATTTGCTAAAAGAGTTCACGTACATAAAAATTAGGGAAGATGAATTGGTACCAGCATTTAATATCAGGTTTTCACAAGTATTGACTAACATTTTCATAAAGTATATCAGATTACACACTAGTCTGATGGCGAGGTCCAGAAAGGTGTTTTGACCGGTTTGAAAATTACGTCTTCGCGATTAAATGCGGAAATGTGACGCAAGCGCCTAAAAGTGGCAAAACTCAATTTGATGATCCAAAAATGGTGTCGATCGATTCCAGAGGTAAGTGTAAGGTTTGTAAGGTTTTTCAGAGGCCAGTTGCATGAAAATGAAATTTTTCTTTAGTCGGACCCACTTTGGGGCCCGACCTAGCCTATGCCCGTACATTGATTTTATTGGCGACTTTGTTTACTAGGGAAATTTAAGAATATTCAAATAATTATACAATTCACTATGTCACAATCAACTGAAGTTCATATTGGTAGCAGCCATTGAAGATTCAAGGTTAAAGACACTGTGAATTCGAGGCTTAACATTGTAGCTCAAATGAAGAAGATCATGTCTTGTATCTCTACAAGCCCTTCACAATCCTTAAGAACCATCAAATAGAAGCTACAATATACAGATATAGTAAAGTCAAAATTATAAAGTCATTTACACAACAACTTTGAGTTAATACAATGTGGCAGGTGTGTTCCTCTCTGCCAGTCACTCCTCCAATCTCACAATGCCTCCCTAATTCCTCCTATGTGGAACATGGAGAGTGAGGAAAGGCATTGTAATGCTTTTCCCCCTCTCAATGAGCCTGCAGAGTTTGATTTGCAGAAATTTTCAAGCATAATGATTTGGCAGGTGTAACAACAGTCCTCCCTCATTGAAACATGGAAGAAGGGGCAAGTTCAAAATGAGGCACAAGTTTACTCAAATGGACCAAACATATGTGTAGCATTTATTCCAAATACAGACCCTCAAAATGATACAACTGTGAATGTCAAGGGTGTCTCCTATGATTTACCAGCTTGGTCTGTCAGCATTCTTCCAGATTGCAAGAATTTCATTTATAATACAACAAAGGATAAATTTTGTGTTTGAGAAGCATCACATGACATATGTCAATGTTCTCTTTATATGAGAATTGAGGAGGATGAAAATAAAGAGATTGTTGAAGACAAAACATTTGTGCAGTTTTTCTTAATAGACAAACAGGTGGTGGTTTTTGAAATCAGCAACTCGTTGATTAGGACACCAATCTGCAGAACCACATTATCCTAACACTTGCAATGCTGACTAACTTTCTCAAAATACATTGCTTTACATAAAGCATGAATAACATTGCATCCCTTCGAGACAACCAGTCATTAAGACCACTATGTAAGAACACTCTTGTAACGAGTGAATAAAGTCTTAGAGCAGCTACAGTGAAATACAATCGACCAATATCAAAGATAAGAGGTCAATGACATGATACAAAGTTTGCAGACTAAAGTTCATAAGAGGGTTCCAAGACAACCACAGATGTCTATAACAGTGATGCATTCAAGAAGGGGCTGTAGGAAGAATGTAAGGAAAATGTTCTCACGTGGTATTTGAGAAGGCTGCCAAACAAAGAAAACGCAAATCGCCAGGTCATGTGGTTGAGGAAGGGGCTTTTCTTTAAAACCCAAACAAGTGCAAATTGCGTGAGGGTTAAGGGATTTTTATCAAGTGCTTTGGCTGTGCAAGGTAATTTCCCCATTTTGCGTGGTGTATGGAGAGCATAGAACATGGCATAGAACCCTTGAAACTCTTTAGCAAATGTGGGATAGCATCCATGAATGGCATTTGAGAAATGAGAAGCTTTCAAACAAATGCATCTCACAGACAAAGACCATCAAAATCTTTAGCAAAGTGCAAAACGCCATGAAGAGTCTCAAAAAACCTTCACGAAATGCATTCCAGGCATAAGTCCATTATCCCACATTGGCTAGGAGGTGTACTTTTTTGGTATTTATATGTAAGGCTTCACACATCCATAGTGTCAAAGCCACAAAAGGCTTTTGATAGATGGTGCTGATGGGTGGCCAAGCGGAACCTACGTGCACGAGCATGTTTCTCAAGGCAACCAAGGAGGCCGTTTGAGCAACAACAAGGCAGACCCCACGCAGGCATGGATCTCAAGGCGGGCAAAATTTTGCAGACAAAGGGTAGATTAACCAGTGAGCAGGTCCCAAGCAGATCGACAGTTGGCTTGATTTCGCAAGCCAAAGATGCTCGTAGGTTAGCTATCACAAAATGGCAAAAAGCTCAGGCCGAAATGAAGTGTTAAAGACCCTGCAGGTTCAATGAGATCTGATGGTCAGCGTGATTTCGCAAAGGAAAGGTCGACGTTGGTTAGCCATCGCGAAATGGCGAAAGATAGAAGGCAGTCTAGATCATGTTGAGGTGGTGGTGACGTGGCGTACAGTTGGCAGTCAGGTGGCAAGCACAGGTGGAGGTCTAGCTCATGGATCCCATCGATGAATCGCAGGTCGCCACATGGCAGGACGTCAGCATATGAAATGGGTGAAAAATCAAAGTTAATTATATAGTGTAAAATATATAAAAAATTGGAAAAATTTAAATGACAGAGGTATATTCATAATTAATTCGCCCAGAGGCTTATTTTTGGCAAAAATACCAAGTATCATATATCACAGGAAAGCACTCGGGATAAGGAATCCAATCAGGTAGTTCATTTTAACAAATTTTGGATATTTTGGGAGTAGTTTACATGGGAAAAATGAAGGAAGTGAAATTCAGTTGGAAAAGAGACACTTGACAAATTTTGATGAAACCTAATCTTTTTCCCTCTTCTTCTTATTCCAATTTTCTTCTCATTGTAAGGGTTCCAGAAATTTGGAGAATGGCTCCATATTTTCATGGTTTGCAATTCTGAGTTTTCTTAAGAATTGTACAGGGCAGGGCTTTTCTTTCAGTAATGGAGTTCAATTCTTTGCTATAAGTGTTCTTAGTTGTAGGTTCTTGTGTATGTAAGGCATGCACAAATTTACACATAAATTGTCTCTGAAATGAAATCTCATTTTATTCAAATATGATTCTTAAGGAGGGTCAAGTTGGTCATGAGCAGCTGTGTCCATGAGTGTAATGTTGATTTGTAGGTAATCTTCAAGGAAGATTTTAAACTCTGTGAGCAAACATTAATAAAATATGGTTTATGTTTCTGGATCTGATATTTTATGTGGATGAGCTGAGTAATGCATTTATGCAAGGCATTAAATGCAGGAATACTTAATAATTAAGATGGATCTGTAGTATAAGTTTTCATCTATAGTTTGATTTGTGACTATGTTGCCCTTGGATAAGGCACTGTTCCTGCAATTAAGGGGATTCTCAAACCAAATAAAAATCCAATTAGAATATCTTTATTTTATGTTATGTTTTGAAATGTTTTATCTATCTCATGCTCAAGCATAGCTGAGTTTTATGTGTAGATCTAGCCCATTTGCAGTAGCCCACTTGTTATTGAGCCCTGGTGAGATCTATCTGCTTTTGTTAATGTTGTCATAGGTGTGTAATAGGTTGAATTTTAAGCATCAAAGGTATACCTACCTAGCTTTTGCAGAGCCTGAAGAGTAGAAGGATTCATATCCTTGTCATGTTGTCCAAGCCTTGAGGTTCTTCATAGATTGAATTGGCTACTTCATAGATCAATTGCAGGTGTACTTGGGTTAACCAGATTTGGTGAACAACAAAAATGGCGACTCTGTTGGGGAATCTAATGGATTTGAATGTTTGATTGATAAGGTTATAAGTTGAATGTATTCCTCATCCGATCAATTTCATATCCAGCCAGTCTGTCCATTGTATATGCACAAAGTTTGAGATTGATTTTATGGTGAAGAGAGTGTTTAGTGTTCTGGATCTGCAAAATGATATGTTTTCTCATGTCATATATTATGAAGGAGTAATAGTAAATTCATGTTGCTGAGTTGTGAGCAAGTCCTTGTAGCTATACACAATTTTTTCCCAAATTCCTTATTGGGTGGCGACTCTATGGTTCATACCAGTGCTAAATGTCTACGCAATTAGCATTGCATAAGGTTTTATGTTTTGATGTATAGTGCAGAGATATGAGCTATCACTTCTAATGTAGATTTACAAATTAATTTCTTCATCATAAGAGTTTTATAGAAAGTGCAGTAGTAAGATATACATAGATGTGGTGTTGATTATTCCCAAATCTATGTGTTTGTGGCCTAGAAGAATGTTTATTGCAGCGATATTGAAGGAAACATTAAAGAATTTTAATATGTGTTGAATGGCATTTTGCTGTTCAAAATGTCCTCTATGCAAGAGGTGGCGACTCTGAGGTAAAAGATAGTGCTAAAAGTGGAAGTTAATCTTCAGATCTATATGAGTTTACAGCTGCAAACACACAAGTATTTTGAGAAGTTTCAATGCTAGATGTTTGTTCTGAAAATTTGAATGAGTAATGTGGTTTTCCCATTAAGTGAACAACACTAATAAAGAGGGAAAGAGAGGAATCACAAACTTAGTTGCATATCTATTCTGCTGAAATGTCCAGTGTATATGTTCTTCTATAGTATGCAAATTTGGAAAACTTTATGTCAAGCAATGGTACAAATAGATTTGAATAAGGATATGTGCTAGAAGTGTTTCATTATTCATCCAAGGTTATATAATCATTTGTGGGAGTAAGAAGGAAAATGAGTAGTGAAGTTTTTCAGCCTTGTGTATTTCCACATAAAGCCATGCCTAGTGAAATGTCACAACCATGTAATAGGAAAGGTTTCAGTATGAAGTACTATGCTGCTCTAGATTTCAGACATATTCCGGGTTACCCAAATCGCATACCTATTTGCCTATATTCAGTGGGAGGAATTCAGAATCAACATCTCAACATGTGAAGAGATTTTCAGATTTGATGGGAGAGTTTGATATTTGTCAAGAAGACGTGTGTATGAAGTTGTTTGTTCAATCATTGAAAGAAGATGTAAGGGATTGGTTTTCCTTTTTACTAGTAGATTGTATTTCCTCATGGGAGGAATTGATTTCAGATTTCATAGACCAATTTGATGAAAAAGTGAGTGATTGTGATTTGCTGAAAGAGTTCACGTACATACAAATCAGGGAAGATGAATTGTTACTGGCATTTAATATAAGGTTTTCACAAGCATTGACTAACATTTCCAGAAAGTATAAGTTTGATGATAAAGCATGTCTGGATATCTATATGAGTGCATTTCACGAGAAGATGGGTTTCTTATTGAGAAACAAAGAACCCAAAACCTTATATGAACCTTTTAATATAGCTAGGGACATTGAAAATAATTTAAAATTTAGGATCTCAAAGAGGTTTGTGTTTGCTATTGTTTCTTGTCAAAGCACCTTCAATGGTGAAATACCATTTGAAACTGATCAAATCATTCCGTGTCAAAACATGTCAAGCTTTGCTTTTCCAAATGGTTTTGCTGATGCATGTGATTTAGATTTAAATGAGAGTCAGGAATCTCTGCTATTAATGTTGGTTGTCTCTCACTGTAATGACAGAATGATCAGGGGGAAATGTTGTGATAATGCTGATACAGAGGTAGATTTGTATAAAAGATATATACCATTTGATTAGTATGTCGGTCATGCTAATTATGTGGCTGCAAATTATGAAGTAAATCATGCATCTCCTAAGGTTAACAATAATGAAATTAATGAGGATGATGACCATGAATCTTTGTATGTTGCTGATGTATTTGATGTTGAAATACCAAATACTGAGGGATCACCAAATGTTACCGATTATGCAATTGAAAATGTGCAATATGATGTACATCAGATTTTGTTTAAGTCTGATAAATCTGAAAATGAAATTGCAGATGATGTTGATAGTGTTTTCAGTGCAAGTATACTCAGTGATGAATGTGTTTCAGAATGGAGTGGTGCTATTGATTATGAGGATAATTAGTTTGATTTTTTAGCACCTTGAAGGTATACAGAGGAACAATGAAGAGCAATTTCAGAATAGGAATGATCTTGACACAAGTTTTTCACTTTCTTTTGATCAGCAAATGAATGCCAGTTATGCAACTGATGATGGTTATGAGAATTCTTATTATTCATCTTGTGAAGATGATATAGGAGGAGACCAAGTTATATACCTCAATCAGAAATATGAAAATGAAATTGTTTTTGAAGATACAAACATGTGTGAAAGTGCTGATAATGTTCTATTTTCAGATTTAAATGAACCCATATTTGAATGCTTTCAGAATTTGAAGTACCATGAAGAGAATGTGAATGTTGATAGTATGCTTGAACTGGATATGGAGTTCTTTGCTTTTGGTATAAATGTTCATAGTGCTGATTTCATTGATGAAAATGCCAAGGTTTCCCCTTGTGTTGAACAAGTTTGTAATGCTGATGAAGTTCCTAACATTAGTAGCATGTGTGGCAAAATTTTACTTCATGATGAAGATAAGAGGCATGGGTTATGTGATGACTTCTTCAGACTATAAATGGAAGTTTTTCGGGTGGATATAAGTTTGAATGAAGAAGATTTAGCTGAGGATTTACTTCAGCCAGAGGTATGCATTCTTTTCCATGAATGGGATATTGAGAATGCAGAGGTTTTGAGTTTGATAAACAAGGATAGTATGGAGTATGATCAACATAGTGAAGTATCACATCCAGATTGTAACATTTATGTTCCTTGTTTGCATCAATTGATTAGTAATGTCCCTCATTTTATGAATTTAAATGGTAATAAGGCATGTGCTAATAGGAATTATAATATTGAGATTGAATGCTTTATTTTTGAAGTTCAACATGATGATGCCTTTGCAAATGGTAGAATTGATTGGGATAGTGAAGTGTATTGTAGCTTGTGGGAAGGCCTCTATAGTGAGTTGTCTCATGGTTTTATTTTTGTTGAGATAGTGTGTGATTAAAAAGTTCAGAATCAGACAAGAGGTATGCACAACAGCTGTTACAGTAATGAGACAAAAGAGGTTGATTATAAGGATTATGCTCAGTTGTTATTGAAAGGTTCCTTTGTTTGGATCATGATGTCAAGTGATGAAAATCAGATTTTTGACAGAGGTAAATGCTAAAGTTGTTTGGAGCAGCTATTGATCAGTTGTGAGTATGTTTATATCTATTGTATAGTTGCTTTGGTTTAGTTGTGTGGTTTTCAATAAGCTGCCCTGCTATTTGGGTAGAATAAGGAAGCCCTGTTTTTGAGAAACAAAAGAGTGATCCGTTTTTGGGTGGTCTGCTTAACCATAGATTCTGGATTCTTGTGTTGATCTTGCAATCAACCATCCCCAGTCAGAGCCACTATTGGGACTCATTAAAGTTGAGTCAACTTTAGAGGCCCATTTCAAAATTTTGCTCTGCATTTCCAAATGAGTCAGTCTGTATGGCCTAGTTAGAGAGAGGGCAAAATGGAGCCAGTTGATTTTCAGGGGGTAAGGCTCAGGAAGCATGTCCTACACCTTTCATTTGGCCTATTCAGTGATGTGCAACTTTTAGAATTCAATTTGGATAAGTTTATCAGGTACCCATTTCGAGGGGTGAGCTGAAAGTGCATTTTAGGCACAAATGCAGATTATATTAAGTAGCCTACTTTGGGTGTTTATATCTATTTCCTTGTTGATCGTCATGAATAATTTCAAAATGGATTTAATTGTATGCATAAATTTGAGTCAGCATGAAAAATTTCAAGTCTTCATGAATCCATTTGTTCATTTTACCAAGCTCGAACTGTTTGCATTTTGACTGTTTTGACATGTCCTTGTTTCAGGACCTAGTCGAGGCCCTGTTTCGCATAAGTGTAAAAGTTGCCTTAGTGAGTGTTATGCCAGAATGTTTGTTCTGAGCTATTGTTGGTATAAATGATAAGCTATGTTTCAAGTTTCAAGCCTCTGCTAATCCATTTGATCGGTTTTCAAAAGGGTTTCTTGAGCCATCTTTTTCAGTGGTCCGTACTTTCATTGCCGCATCAGTTAATGTAGCTATTTTCACGAGTGCACCATTTGCACCCAGTCAGACTTTTGGTTGAACTGAGAATTCTAATTTTTAACATCTACTTCAAGGTACCTATGTCTCAGATTTGAGGGTCTACGGAGGTCGTTTGATATTTTTGAGAAAGGCATCATGTGTTGCCAGAACATTGACTTCATCAGGTCCGCAATGTCGACAAAGCCAGTTGGTCATTTTCGACAATTAATATCTATTCGCTTGGGATTCATCTTGAGAAACTGTTTGGTAGAGTTCATCCTTGTAGATCAGAGTACACGCCTGTCTGATGGTGAGGTCCAGAAAGGTGTTTTGACTGGTTTGAAAATTACGTCTTCGCGATTAAATGCGAAAAATGTGGCGCAAGCGCCTGAAAGTGGCAAAACTCAGTTTTATGATCCGAAAAAGGTGCCAATCGATTCTAGAGGTAAGTGTAAGGCTTGTAAGGTTTTTCAAAGATCAGTTGCATGAAAACAATTTTCTTTTTTAGTCGGACCCACTTTTGGGCCCGACCTGGCCTATGCCCGTACATTGATTTTATTGGCGACTTTGTTTAGTGGGGAAATTTCAGAATATTCAGATAATGATGCAATTCACAATGTCACAATCAAGTGAAGTTCATATTGGTAGTAGCCATTAAAGATTCAAGGTTAAAGACATTATGAATTCGAGGTTTAACAATGTAGCTCAAATGAAGGAGATCATGTCTTGTATCTCTACAAGCCCTTCACAATCCTTAAGAACCATCAAATAGAAGCTACACTATACAGAGATAGTAAAGTCAAAATTATAAAGTCATTTACACAACAACTTTGAGTTAATACAATGTGGCAGGTGTGTTCCTCTCTGCCAGTCACTCCTCCAATCTCACAATGCCTCCCTAATTCCTCCTATGTGGAACATGGAGAGTGAGGAAAGGCATTGTAATGCTTTTCCCCCTCTCAATGAGCCTGCAGAGTTTGATTTGCAGAAATTTTCAAGCATAATGATTTGGCAGGTGTAACAACAGTCCTCCCTCATTGAAACATGGAAGAAGGGGCAAGTTCAAAATGAGGCACAAGTTTACTCAAATGGACCAAACATATGTGTAGCATTTATTCCAAATACAGACCCTCAAAATGATACAACTGTGAATGTCAAGGGTGTCTCCTATGATTTACCAGCTTGGTCTGTCAGCATTCTTCCAGATTGCAAGAATTTCATTTATAATACAACAAAGGATAAATTTTGTGTTTGAGAAGCATCACATGACATATGCCAATGTTCTCTTTATATGAGAATGGAGGAGGATGTAAATCAAGAGATTGTTGAAGACAAAAAGTTTGTGCAGTTTTTCTTAATAGACAAAGAGGTGGTGGTTTTTGAAATCAGCAACTCGTTGTTTAGGACACCAATCTGCAGAACCACATTATCCTAGCACTTGCGATGCTGAGTAACTTTCTCAAAATACATTGCTTTACATTAAGCATGAATAACAGTGTAGCCCTCCGAGACAACCAGTCATTAAGACCACTATGTAAGAACACTCTTGTAACAAGTGAATAAAGTCTTAGAGAAGCTACATTGAAATACAATCGACCAATATCAAAAACAAGAGATCAATGACATGATACGAAGTTTGCAGACTAAAGTTCATAAGAGGTTTCCAAGACAGCCATTGATGTCTATGACAGTGATGCATTCAAGAAGGGGTTGCAGGAAGATTGTAAAGCAAATGTTCTCACATGGTATTTGAGAAGGCTGCCAAACACAAAGAAAATGAAAATCGCCAGGTCACGTGGTTGAGGAAGGGGCTTTTCTTTAAAACCCAAACGAGTGCAGACTGCGTGAGGGTTAAGGGAGTTTTATCAAGTGCTTTGGCTTTGCAAGGTAATTTCCCCCTTTTGTGTGGTGTATGGGGAGCATAGAACATGGCATAGAACCCTTGAAACTCTTTAGCAAATGTGGGATAGCATCCATGAATGGCATTTGAGAAATGAGAAGCTTTCAAACAAATGCATCTCGCAGAAAAAGACCATCAAAATCTTCAGCAAAGTGCAAAACGCCATGAAAACTCTCAGAAAACCGTCACAAAATGCATTCCAGGCATAAGTGCATTATTTCACATTGGCTAGGAGGTGTCCTTTTTTGGTATTTATATGTAAGGCTTCACACATCCATAGTTTCAAAGCCACAAAAGGCTTTTGACGGATGGTGTTGATGGGCGTCGAAGCGGACCCCACGCGCGCGGGAACGCTTCCCGAGGCGACCAAGGAGGCCGACTGAGCAATGACAAGGTGGACCCCACACAGGCACGGATCTCGAGGCAAGCAAAATTTTGCAGACAAAGGGCATATTAAGCAGTGAGTAGGTCCTAAGCAAATCGACAGTTGGCGTGATTTCGCAAGCCGAAGATGCTCGAAGGTTAGCTATCGCGAAATGACAAAAATCTTAGGCCAAAAATGAAGTGTTAAAGACCCTGTAGGTTCAGCGATATCTGATGGTCGGCGTGATTTCACAAAGGAAAGGTCAACGTTGGTTAGCCATCGCGAAATGGCGAAAGACAGAAGGCAGTTTGGATCATGCTGAGGTGATGGTGACGTGGCGTACAGTTGGCAGTCAGGTGGCAGGCATAGGTGGAGGTCTAGCTCGTGGATCCCATTGATGAATCGTAGGTCACCACATGGCAGGACGTCAGCATGTGAAATGGGTGAAAAATCAAAGTTAATTATATAGTGTAAACTATATAAAAAATTGGAAAAATTTAAATGACAGAGGCATATTCAGAATTAATTCGCCCAAAGGCTTATTTTTGGCCAAAATACCAAGTATCATATATCACCAGAAAGCACTCGGATAAGGAATCCAATCAATTAGTTAATTTTAACAAATTTTGGATATTTTGGGAGCAGTTTCCACTGGAAAGATGAAGGAAGTGAAATTCAGTTGGGAAAAGAGACACTTGACAAATTTTGATGAAACCTAATCTTTTTCCCTCTTCTTCTTATTCCAATTTTCTTATCATTGTAAGGGTTTCAAAAATTTGGAGAATGGCTCCATATTTTCATGGTTTGCAATTCTGAGTTTTCTTAAAAATTGTGCAGGGCAGGGCTTTTCTTTTAGTAATGGAGTTCAATTCTTTGCTATAGGTGTTCTTTGTTGCGGGTTCTTATGTATGTAAGGCATGCACAAATTCACACAGAATTTGTCTCTGAAATGTAATCTCATTTTATTCAAATCTGATTCTTAAGGAGGATCAAGTTGGTCATGAGTAGCTATGTCTGTGAGTGTAATGTTGATTTGTAGGTAATCTTCAAGGAAGATTTTAAACTCTGTGAGAAAACATTAATAAAATAGGGTTTATGTTTCTAGATCTGATATTTTCTGTGGATGAGCTGAGTAATGCATTTATGCAAGGAATTAAATGCAGGAATACTTAAGAATTAAGATGGATCTATAGTATAAGTTTTCATCTATAGTTTGATTTGTGAATTCGTTGCCCTTGGATAAGGCACTGATCCTGCAATTAAGGGGATTCTCAAACCAAATCAAAATCCAGTTAGAATATCTTTATTTTATGTTATGTTTTGAAATGTTTCATCTGTCTCATGCTCAAGCATAGCTGAGTTTTATGTGTAGATCTAGCCCATCTGTAGTAACCTAGTTGTTATGTTGGCATTTTTGATGATTGATGTTGTGATTGGCATTGATGGACACACACTTGATTTGAGATCACTTTTTGTATGTATGAGTTAAAGCGCTACTGGTATTTGATCCAACTAGTATGATGTATTATAGTCTTTAGACTATCAGTGTTTTGCAAAAAATGTTTACCGATTTGAAGCGGTATGAAGACCCCAAGCGGTTTGAGGATCTCAAGCGGTACGAAGGAACGAAGCGACACAACTCATATTTCCCAGTCTTCATTTTGTCAAACCGGTAACCGGTATTTTTCTTAAACCAGTATTTAGTATGAACCGGTAATACTCTTTGATGAGTTACCAACTGACATTTTGTGATGAGTTACCATCCATCGATTGTTTGGCGGTGCCGACACTCTGGCAGTTCTTTTTGTGTCGCGTTACCAAATATGTTTAGATGCATTGAACCTAGGAAATCGTATTGTAATCCTATTGGACCGACATGAAATCAGATTCCTTTATAAGGACATCATGTCTAGGTTTTTAGGGTGTTGCTAGGGTTTAAGGTGGTTGATGAGTTTTTGTAAGGGTGAACACAGAAGAGAAGTTCAGATCTGTAAGAGAAGGCAAAGTGTCAATGTGTTGAAGAGTGAAGTAATGCTAGAATGCATTAGGAACGAGATATCAAGGATCTAACCAAGCAATCTATGCTATTTGCTAGATCACTCACTTGTTGATTACTCACATCTTCGACAAGTCTGAGGCCCTTAACCGGGTAGGCCCAAAAAGCCTTTTGTAAATCCTCTAACAAGGTGGTTCACATCTGTGGATCTAAAATCCTCTAGCAAGGTAGTCTTTAGCCGGACTTATCTCCTAACAGAGATTGAGATTCCTAATAGGATCTATTCTGGTAAAGAACATTGTATGACCTTAACCGGTTTGACCTTAACCGGTCTGGTTCCTATTCTGCAGATAGTTACTTGTGAGTTTCATCTCACCGTGGTTTCTCCCATTTGGGTTTCCATGTCAAAATCTCTTGTGTTATGGTGTTTGTGCTTCTGTGGGTGAATACATTATTTTCTATTTGGTTTGCATGTGTGCTAACCGGTTTGTTTGCTAAACTGTTTTACCGGTTTACTGGTAGTCTAGTAAAGTGTTTAAGTACAATAGTTTTTGGCATACTAATTCACCCCCCTCTTAGTATTCATCAATTGGTATCAGAGCCAACCTTTCTATAAGTCTAACCACTTGGAAAGAGATATGGGGGACTACACTGTGAGGGAACTTACTCATCGGCTCACTCAGTTTGAGCAAGCCTACGATGATCTTATGGTCAAATATAAGGCCTCAGAAAAAAAAGGAGAGAACATGCTGAAAAACTGATGTAGCTATCTGAAAATAGTTCTTCTGATGAAGAGGACATGGAAGCCCTAACTCAAGAAGTAGAAAAGATGAATGAATCCAATTCCAACCTGAGAAAAGAGTTGGAAGGACTAACTATTCAAATGTGCCAAGAGGTTGAGAACCGGAGGAAAGCTGAAGATCTGGTAAAAGACAAAGATCATGAAATCTCCAAGCTAAAGCAAGAGATCAGTGCCCTAACTGCTCAACTCCATGCGAGCAAAGTGGAAAAGGAAGACATGCAAGGAGAACTGAACATAGCCATCTCTGAGAATACAAACTTGATGGAAACAAATGCTGCTATTTCTAAAGAACTCTTTGAGTCAAAGGAAATACTTGCTAAGTTCAACAAGAGTACTGTTGAGCTAAAGCAAAAGATTGAATCGGCCAAACCTGTCAAGAATATTGATGGACTTGGTTACTCCGGTCATGAGGAAGGTGAGACCTCTGGTGCAAATGTTGAAGCATCGAAGAAACAACAGACATCAAAGGATAAAGGTACGCAAAAGTTTAAACCTGTTTGTTTTAACTGTCTTAAAGAAGGACATACTACCAATGTGTGTAGGAGAAAAGCCTACAATAATTTTCCTTACTTTATAAACAATGTACCTAGATCCAATAAGTTCAATGATAATTGTTATGCATGCAACAAGTTTGGGCATAAAGCATCTGAATGCAAGTCTGTTATGAACAACACTAGAAGATATCCTTAGAGGACTCAAGGAGTTGGTCCTGAACCTTTTGTGAACCAGAATCACAACCGGTTTAATACCTTTAATCATCAGTCAAGAAGCGGTGGCTATCAAGTGGCAACCAGATGGAGAGCAAATTGTTTGATTTGTCATTGTCATGGTCACATTGCTGCAACATGCAGGAGGAATAACAGTAACATGAATAATGGACCTTGGAGAGCACCTGGAATGGTCTGCTATCATTGCAACAAACTAGGTCACATTGCCAGATTCTGCATAACAAGAAAGAACACATCGGATGACATACCGGTCACTCCAGAAGGAAAGATTGATAGTGAAACGGTTCAAGTGGATATTGTGTGTGTGAAAAAGTGAACTTGTAGCTGCAAGCACAACACTTCAATTAAGTCATTATATACATGGTTAGTAATCAATAATCAATAAGAAATAAACCATAGCAAAGCGACTAATTGCCTTCTAAAAGATGTGAGTATAAGATTGCTCTCAGATTTTTATAAGCAATACCAGTGACTAGACTACACCAAGATGAAGGATTTAATCTATATGATATTAAGCTATATGGATGCAAGATGGATGAGTAATTCAAGCAAATTCAAGCAACAATGCATGCAAGCAATAATGAATGTAAAATGGATGCAAGTAAAAAAAACACAATGATTTCAATGACTCCAGAGCGAAATTAGCATGATAATAATTTCCAAGCGTGTTCTCAAAAATCTCTGGGGTGAATTGGAATGAGAGCTGAAGACTGAATTTATAGAGAATTACAAAAAGCTCAATTTAGGATTAATTGAAAATAATTGAGAAATCAGGTTGTGTTAACCTTGAGATAGATTCCAATTATAGTTTAATTGAAATGCATTCAAATTAGAAGTCCAAGTTGCATTGGAAAATAATAATAAATTAATTCCATGCACATCTGATAAAAATAGATAATTCTTCAATTTAATCAAGAAAAGAGTTTTCTTAATGCAACTGAACTTCTTTTTCTGAAAAGCTTTGAGTTCCAATTTTAGAGAATAATTCAACAATTCAATTAAATTGCTTTTCTGATTTCAAGTTCTAAATTTAGAAAAAGAAATAATATCTCAAGTTTGATTTCTCTCTCTCTTCAATTCTTTTTTTGTTTTGACTTTTGTTTTGTTTCAATTCAACTCTTTGTAATAAATTAATCCTTTCGCATGATTGAATGGCAAATTTATTAATTAATTAAATATGCAAAGATATTTAAGAAATTAAAATGGGATAATTGATCAAAATGATTATTCTTGAAATAATTCAATTAATAAAATAAATATTTAATTAATATTGAGTGGTTGATTTGCCATGTGATTTTTGATAATTAAGGAATTAATAATGTGCTCAAGATTGATTTAATTGCCTTTGGTTAGGACCTTGGTGATGTTGTCGAGATTAGGGGCCCATGGTTTAGATGACCAATTTTAGGGTATTACATTTGCCCCTCTTTGAATTAATGTGCGAGCAACGCTTTGATTCAAAGAATGTGTGATGTCCAAGAGATGCCAGTTCTGAACTTGATTGATCACGAACTAGATAAAAAGTGAGGTGTTAGCTTGATTCGAAGTGACAAAACTAAATGAGGTCTGATTAAAGTGATACCAATCCTGAACTTGATTGAACTGAGGAACGATAGAAAACAAAGATACCGAACTTGAACTTGATTGATCAAGAAGCAGATCTTACTAATCTAGAACTTGATTGATCTTAGATATAGTAAATAATGATAAAAATCGATCTTGAACTTGATTGATCAAGACATGATGAGTGAAGAATAAACCGTCCAGCTTGATCAAGAAACGAATACTGAACACCCGCTTAGATTTAGAATGACCAAAGAAACTCTTTAAACTTTTGATTGAGTTTAAATGAATAATCAGTTTGATTTGAAGCGATGAAACTAATTAATGTTAAGAGATTAATTCAGATGAAAGACAAATATCAGCTTGATTTGAAGTGATGAAACTGATATGCCCCTAGCGATTGATTGATTCAGATGATCAAGAGATTTCAACTTGATGTGAAGCGATGAAGTTGAGATGCCCCTTAGCGATGAGGATTTTAATTAGAAAGATTTTGCTCAACTTTTGATGAAGATTTGAAAAAAAATTCTTGACTTGTGAGATGTGAAGTCATAAGATCATAAGTATGCCCCCTCGGGAGCGAAATCGAAAGATAGCGAGGGTAGTTGATTATAGACAATTGTTTGGCGAAAATAAGTGATTTAAGCACAAATTGATTTTGAGAATTTTTCTAAAGATTTGGCAATGATTGATGAGAAATTGAGCGTAGAGTTGATAGGTAGAATTGAAATGTGGATGTGTAGAATTGAAATTGAGCGCAATTTGAAGAAAGAATGAGCATTAATGAAAAAAAGCGCTAAGTGGTCAAAATTGTGAAATTGACTAGCAAGACGATCTTGAAGTTTGATTTCAATCTCGAAAATGGAATTAGAGCAAGCACATTAGCCAAGGGTACAATTTTTGTGTCCATCGGAGCAAGTTGAAAAATTAGGTTTTAGGCTATATATAGGACAAAAGTGTCATTTTCAATTCATTTTAACCCTCCAAGTTTGAAAATTCAAAAAACCTTCTGCGAAGAAAAATGGTGGTCCCTACTCGTCAGCATCAATTCAAGTGCCAGAGACGACATAATCGACCTCGAAACTATGAGCTAGTGGTAAGTGATCAATCTTTAGCCTCTGTATGTTTCCAAATTTGAATTTTTTGGTGTATTTTTCACGTTTTTGACAGGTTTGAAGTCGGGTTTCTCAGTTTATCGTGCGAGACAGGATCCTGTCTCGTACGAGAAACTGGCAAATTGTGTTTTATCGTTTCAACCCATTAGAATTGTCGTACGAGAGCAACCCTTGTGTCGTATGATAGGCTGGTTAAAAGACCATTTTGTCATGCGATGTATAAAACTTTGTCGTTTGAGGCTGTTTTCTCGTACCATAGCCATTTCTGACTCGTACAAGATTCTGTTTAACTGTGTTTTGTTGTTCGGAAAACAGTGACAATTTTTGAAAGTGTAAACATGAAATTTTGGTTTTGTATTTAACTTATTTGGATTTGCCTGATGTTTAACTTCTCTTGTAGGCTAATTTGGAATGTTTTCTGATGTTCGTTGTTGGGTTTTGCAGGTTTCTTTACCTCCTGTGCTCTTCAGATGTGTATATCCGCCCACGATGGCTTTAGTTTGGGATTTGTCTGAGGTTGAGCAGGCTCATGTTGATTTATGCGGCTTGGCTCATTTGATGAGGTTACTTGATATCCGTGTGAACCACAAGATGCTCACGGCGTTGGTAGAACGATTTCATTCGGAGCATAATACCTTTCATTTGCCGGTTGGGGAGTTGACCATCACTCCTGAGGATATGTATAGGATTCTTCGTATCCCTTTTGCTGGGGATAAGGTGGACTATGATACCGCATTGTTACCTAGACTGCAGGCACTGAGGAATGTATTCAGGGATCCAGATATCTTGACTCATTCTATGAGTTGGGATATACTGATGAAAAGGTACAGTGAGGAGTATCTGCTGGCATGTGTCTTAGCAGGGTTTATTGGGTGCTTTTTGATGCCAGACCGAGGGCAACAGGGTTTCCAGAGTGGATGGGGCCGGATGCTTGAGCGATTAATAGAGTCCCCTCAGAGACTTGACTGGGGTTCTTGCTTACTAGCCCACATGTATCGAGAGATGCATGAGATTGTTTATAGAGAGGGGTGGAGCATGGCTGCTGGGGTGTACATTTTGCAGGTGTGGGCTTGGGAGCACCTTCCCGTGTGTCGGCCGATAGTGACAGACAACAGGGAGCCAGGAGAGCCGATCATTTATAGATATGCTGGATATATCATGCAGCCCCATCTAGGCTAGACAGACTACTGGAGACGGTAGCTCGATGAATTGATAGCTATCGTATGGCGACCATATAGAGGGTTAGAGCCATGGGATGAGTGACAGGCAGTACATAGAGATCTATTTGTCACACGCCCACTGATTGGGAGATTGCAGACTGTTGTGGAGCGATTCATTGTTTCACGAGTGATGGGGTAGTATGGCCGGCCTCAGGGGATCTCACAAGAGTTTACAACATATGCTAGGTATGCGAACGAGGAGAGGCATGGTTGGGGACCTAGGCTATCTTATGCCTTGGCTATGCAGGAGCTGACAGGTTTACCCCGCCTGAGGTGGGATTACCTGGAGGATATAGCAGATTCAGGGGTATTGCCCTAGTACAGGGATTATTTGCAGCAGCATCCATTCCCTCAGTTTACGGATCCTGGAGAGCATGCTCCTCATATCGAGGATGTGGAGGATGATGCCCCCACACCGACACAGGGACAGGCACAGAGACAGGGTCATAGGCAGGGACAGGGCCAGAGACTAGATGCTCCACGACGGACTGGTGGTGATCCTGGTGCTAGCAGTAGCGGAGTGCGAGTTGACATTGGACAACAGAGGGGTGAGGGTGGATCCCTTGGGAGAGTAGGCGTGAGGTTGGGTGGGGGAGAGGAGGAGTGGGCAGCTCTGAGGCAGGTCCGTTAACGACGAGAGGAGCAGGGCGAAGCCACAGGTGGAGATGGTGGTGGAGATGGTGGCGGAGAGCCTGCGAAAGAGTAGGGGGCTGACATGGGTTGGTCAATGAGAGCATGTCTTGCAGAGCTACAGTCACAGTTGTTAGTGGCATAGACTCAACTAGCGGAGCGAGACCGACAGCTGGCCGAGGTGAGGACTGAGCGTGATCGCTAGATTGCAGCTTTGAGAGCAGAGTCGAGAGTAGAGATAGAGTCTCTACGACAGGAGGTCCTTCTCCAGAGCAGTAGGGCATCTTATTATGTAGCCGTGTATAGTGCTGTAGTTCCTGTTGCACAGCAGGTGCCACCTTATTCGCAGTATATGGCCAGATCGGAGGGAGCGCGAGCACCGCGATAGGATCCCGGGCATCAAGCTCCTCCTCCTCCACCAGGCGATGAGGGAGAGGGTGCCAGCTAGATGATTCTTTTTGTAGCTCAGATATATTTTTTTTTTGGTAGACACACCCATTTTTTTGTAGCCTATACGATTCTTGCTCCGATGGGAGTTTGTACATGTCATTGGACATCATTTTGTACTCTTAGACTTGAGATGATATATATATATATATATATATATATATATATACAAGATCTGATTTGACTTCATTGTACTTGTGTCAATTTGATTATGAGATGTTTCTATATGCTTTATTCTAAATGTATGCACTTCTTTTTCAGCATGAATGTATGTATTACAAATGATAATGGATGTCTATGTTTTTGTTTCTTTTCATATGCAAATAAATGAATGAAAATGATCAGTGCAATTTTTTTTTTTTTTTTCTATGTAATAAGATGAATACAAATGATTAATAATAAAATGAATGAATCTATATGAAATGTTATGTATGCAGCTAAACGTCTCAAAACACAAGTACTCGATCAGAGAAATAATGATAAATAGACCACTTAGTGTAAGAAATGATGATGCTTTCAGCTCGCATTCTGAAGATAAAGAGATTATTATTATCACACCAAAATCACCCTAGATTCACTAAAATGCAGAATGAAATGCAAAATGATATGCAAAATGATATGCAAAATGCAACCTAAACCTAGTCACTGGATTTAAAATACTTAAGATTCATCACTGAGCATAACGAACACAACAGTCAAGGTAGAGTTCCTTTTTTTTTCAATGTGCAATATTAATTATCTTGTCCGCAATGACCCTTTTTTTGTTCATATCCTTGGACAGATTTCGCAGGGACCCGAATTGCATCATAAAGAAATTCCCTCAGAAAAGATAAAGAAATGACATGGACCTCCCTGTAGCATACAATTAAGCGGAGTTGAGGTATGTGAGGTGATTTCACCTTAATGTGAAGACTCTTATCACAGACACCTAGCTAATTTATATGTTTCCAGATCATCGGGATCATTCCTATAAGCAGAAAACAAAGAAAATATTATGCCCCCAATCCTTGCACCTCTTAGTCAATACAGACTTCCTTGAGTTACTCAGGGGGATAATAATCGAAAACCAATATAAAAGACAACATACAGAGAAAATTTTCCATTCATAGCTCAAACTGTTTAGTAATTGTTCTTTGTTATGTTGTTTTGCTTGTGAACTCAGTGATAAAAACTCTATAGTAGTCACGAGATCGGTGACTGACTCGGAGTGGCTGACCAGGTTCACTGACGGAATAATGACTTGGTTGACACTGCTTAGGATATGTAATGTGCTCTGTCGAGTAACCTAAGACTAGGACATTGATTTGTTTCAAGTCATGAGGGTTCCAACGAACTAGGATGTCACAAAAGTGACTGAAAATATGTACAAGCGAAAGCAAAAGATACTTGAAAGAGGGAAATGCCAACGTTGCGTTGATAGATGGAGCGCTTGAGTACAAGAGGCGCCTGTTTACCAGGTTTTCACCTGCTTGGTAGAGATTCATTTTTTTTTTTTTACCAAGGTGCCTGTTTACCAGGTTTTCACCAGGGCATTTTCTCTCTTTTTCCTTTTTTTTTTTTTTTTTTTTTTTTCTGCAGGGCATTTTCTGATTTTTAGGATTTCTTCAGGACATTTTCTGATTTTTAGGATTTCTTCAGGACATTTTCTGATTTTTATGATTTCTTCAGGACATTTTCTGTTGTACAGTTTGCTGGAGCAGAGAATGCTAAGTAAAGAATCTTTTCAGGTAGATGGTGTTAATCGATTCTCGGAGCTGTTCTCTTTCCGATGTTGAGAGTTGATAGGCACCAGAGCCGAAGATTGCAGTAACGATATAGGGACCTAGCCAGTTGGGTTCAAACTTCCCTTTGTTGTCTCGAAACTGTTGATTTTTTGGATTTTATCACAGAACTAGGTCACCAACTTGAAATTTTCTTTGTCGAACTTTCTTGTTATACCCTCTGGACATTCTCTTTTGATACACTCTGAGATGATTAAATGCCACTTGTTGATGCTCATCCAGTAATTCGAGTTCTTGCAATCTAGATATTCTACGATCTTCATTAGTAACAAGACCTTGCAACGAAACTCTTAGAGATGGTATTTCTACTTCAATAGGTAATACTGCTTCGAACCCATACACCAAAGAGAAAGGTGTAGCCCTAGTAGGTGTTCTGATACTTGTTCTGTAAGCCCATAGTGCTAGATTGAGCTACAGATGCCAATCTTTCCCAGATTTGTTCACTGTTCTGTGCAAGATAGTCAGTAGGTTTTTGTTAGACACCTCAGCTTGTCCATTACCTTGAGGGTAATATACTGATGACCAGTGTTGCTTTATTTTGAATTTCTCACAAAGTTCATCCAGGTCTTTATTCTTGAACTGTCCTCCATTATCAGTCACGATGGACGAAGGTATCCCATACCTACAAATTATATAGTTTAGGATGAATAAGGCGACTTGTTTACCAGTTGCTTTGATGAGCGGAATCGCCTCTACCCACTTGGTGAAATACTCAGTGGCCGTTATGATGAATTTATGTTCGTTGGATGAAGCAGGATATATCTGACCAATGAGATCAAAGGCCCATTGCTGAAAAGGCCAATGTGTAATGAATGGTATGAGATCCCTCGCCGGGGCATGTATGAGATTTCCATGAAGCTGACATTTCTCACAAGTCTTAGTAAGTTTTATGGCGTCTTTTTCCATATCTGGCCAGTAGTAGCCAACCCGTAATAGTTTCCAAGCTAAAGTAAAACCATTCGAATGAGATCCACAAATACCTTCATGGACTTCCGATAATGCATGTTTTGATTCTTCAGTTTCTAGACATCTAAGCAAAGTACCATCCAAACCTCATCTAAATAAATCATTAGCTATGATAACATATCACGAAGTGTTTCGAGTTAGGTTTCTTTTCTCGTTACGAGTAAGGTTTTCAGGGATAATTTGGTCACAAAGATAGGAATAGATGTGGCTGTATCGGGATGAATCATGTCCAATAATAGAACAGACTATTTGGGTCTCAGGAGAATCATAAGCAGGGTAATATAACTCCTCCACCAGGAAATCAAAGTGAAAATTGGACTCTTGTAGCTCAGGTATAGATGCCAAGGTAGCCATAGCATCGGCTGCTCTATTTGCTGATCTAGGAATTTGTTGGAATGATACAAAAGCAAAATACTTCTTGAAATCATCTACCATCCTCTTGTAAGGCATCAATTTCTCATCTCGAGTCTGATATGTATCGTTGATTTGATTGATGACCAGCTGAGAATCTTCATAAATATGTAATTCAGCAACCTTCCATTCGATGGATAATTTTATTCCATTTACCAATGCTTCATATTCTGCAATGTTGTTTGTGCAAGGGAATAGAATCTTATAAGATTTTGGAATGGAGTACTTCTGAGGAGTAATGAATAGTATGCCAGCACCTGAACCATTTTGAGTAAAGGACCCATCAAAAAACATCTTCCAGGGTTGTTGAGTAAGATGCATTATTGATTCATCTGGGAACTCAATGTGTAGTGGTTGAGTATCCTCAAGTGGAGCTTCAGCAAGTTGATCAGCAATTACCTATCCTTTTATGGCTTTGTGTTCCACATATTCAATGTCAAACTTTGTAAGGATCATTACCCACTTTGCCAATCGTCCGGTGAGTGTTGCTTTATTAAGAAGATACTTGAGTGGATCAATTTTGGCCACCAGCTTGACTGAATGTGTGAGCATATAGTGCCTTAGTTTCTGTGATGCGAAGACTAATGCCAAGCATGCTTTTTCTATTATACTGTAGCTCATTTCGTAAGACACCAATGTCCTGATGATGTAATAAATAGCTCTTTCCTTTTTGTTGTCATCCTGTTGCGCCAGAAGTGCCCCCAATGATGAATCAATTGCTGATATGTATAATATTAATGGTTTACCTTGAATAGGTGGCATCAATATCGGTGGATTTGACAGATACTCTTTGATTTGCTGAAGGTGTTGTTCACATTCTTGATCCCAATTGTATAATATGCCTTTCCTTAGTACCTTTGTAAAAGGTTGAGCTTTGTCTGCTAGTTGAGAAATAAATCTTCTAATGGATTGGAGACGTCCCTGTAGACTTCTCACTTGACTGATGTTCTTTGGAGGCGGCATTTCCATTATAGCCTGGACCTTCTCAGGATCAACCTCGATGCCCTTCTTTGAAATGATGTAGCCAAGTAGTTTACCAGATGTCACTCCAAATGCACACTTCTTTGGATTTAATCGGAGCTTGAACTTTTCCATTCTGTCAAGTATAGGACCTAACTCTTGAATATGCGTTGATCTTTTCATAGTCTTCACTAAGGTGTCATCAAGATAATCTTCCATATTCTTATGCATCATGTCATGAAAGATAGTTGTAACTGCTCTTTGGTAGGTCGCTCCTACGTTCTTTAACCCAAATGGCATAACGTTCCAGCAAAAGGTTCCCCATGCACAGGTGAAAGCTGTCTTTTCTTGATCTCCAGGAGCAATTTTAATCTGATTGTAGCCGGAGAATCCGTCCATTAGTGAGTACATCTCATACCCAGCTGTCATGTCGACTATCATATCAATATTTGGCAATGAAAAGTCATCTTTTGGACATGCTTTATTGAGATCTCTAAAATCCGTACAAACTCTGATAGATTTATCTGCCTTTGACACAGGTACTATGTTGGAAATCCATTCAGCATAATCTATTGCTCTGATAAATCCAGCTTTGAGTAGTTTCTCTAGTTCAGCTTTGACCAATAGTGCAACATGTGGGTGCATCTTACGAAGTTTTTGTTTAACTGGTTTTAATCCTAGTGTGATTGAGAGATGGTGCATAATGAGATCAGGATCTAAACCTGGCATATCAGAGTATGTCCATGCAAAATTTATTTTCTTCTCTAGGAATAGCTGAGTGAAATCCTTCAATTCCTCTGCTGATAGTGATTGAGCTACGTGAATAATTTGTGGTATGTCTTGATTTCCGATATTCACTGGCTGAGTTGGCTCGATCAATATGGAAGACCGCTCCTAAAAATGACTAGGCAGTATACCAAGTATCTCACCTTCAGGTGCCTCAGAGAGGTTTTCACCTTTGGGTACGTCCTTTATTTTCTCTTTTTTAGATTCCGACATCGCCACAATGTGGTTTTCGCCATCAGATCTTTTATTTTTATCTTTCTTGTTTTTGCGACTAAGATACTTGATATCCTCTTCAGTCATATTTTCACTCCATTCATTGGTGGAAGAGTTAATAGGTTTGACTGCATTGAGATAATAGGATAATGTATAGTCATTGGCAAAAATAGGTATATCCATGGGGTTGATTCTGTAAAGTACAGTCAATCAATTCGGGATGTATTAGGGAAAATTTTTGGATAGGTTCAAGAGCATTCACGGTATTGTTATCACAGCCGTGGATCGAAAAGTCAAGTTCTAGAATGATACCTTGCATAAGTGTCTCAAGACCAGGAAGAGTCAGATCATGATTATTAAAGTTCACGTTAATATTTAATCGATCTAATCCAATAGGCATACTTATAACATCATTGACTAAGTCAGACTGGACATCATGTCGTGGTTTAACAACAAGAAGACTAGTGGGCAATTTTTCATTGTTTGTATCAGATGATTTAGAATTTGAGGATGAGTGGGTATCATCATGAACAGGACTATCATTAGAGTCATCAGAATCATTAGAGTTATCTGATGAAGTTTCCAAGTCTCTTTCAGGTGATTTAGTAAGCATATGTATGGTATCAATACTAACATCTTTAATGCTACAAATTCCTTCATATTGTAGTTCATTTGTCATTTGTATCTGACACACCTGTTGACATGGTCTCATTGTGTCTGCGGCTTTCTACCATCTACTCCATTCAGCTTCTTTTGGACTGACAACTGGTTCTTGTCCTGCAGCTTCTAACTCTTCCTGTGTAGTGCTATAACTGATTTGTTCTGTTTCAGGATAAGGACACATAGATGAGAAGCTTTCTAGTATTGTTCCTTCTTTCAATGCTTGTTCATAATTTGCTTGCCTCTTTTGTCTAATTTCTTGTATTTCCTTCTCTAGTTTTAGGTGCATCAACTCTTGAGTATCATCTATGATACCACTAGATTCTTCTAGAGTTTCTGTAGCGGATGTGTCTGAAAGATAATCAGGACCCCATTCATACTCATTTGAATCAGTCTCTGAATCATCTACCTGTTGCCTGCCATTATATGTGACTGGAATTTTTAATGGTGCAAACAATTCTCTGATTCTTACAAATTCATCTCTTATATCTTCAGGAACCTCAACTTCTTGTATTATCATAGCTGATACCGTTGAAGCTTGAGCACTGACTATTTCTTCTTTCTTGACTATTGATTCCTCTCTCTCTTTTCTACGCTCTTCTTTCGTCTGTTTAGCGTTTTCTTCATGTAATATTAAAGGCGATATCTTTTTCAAGCCTTTAGACTTAGAAACATGTTTTTGTTCTGATGTCTTTTTAGGATTGTATCCCAGTCCAGCTTTATCATGTGTGGATTTGGTTTGTAACTGAATTGGTTCAGTAATACCTTCTTTTTGTTTACCCAAAGGACCAGTACCTGAGTACCCCATGCACTAAATCATTTTGTAACCATGACCATACTGGTTTGAAGAAATCTCACAATGTCATACCTCCTCATTTGGACTATCTTCCTTATAGAGCCAGTTAAGCACAACATCCTCTTCTATTTCATCTGCCAAGGAGGTAGAAGATTGTATAAAGAGACCATCATATATAATATTCAGAGCTGGAGTTTGGGTTCTCATAGCCTCTGATGGCTTGCCTAATTGTTTTGGCGATGGAGGAAGAGAAACTAATGATAATACTAGTTCTATCTTGTAGCTATCCATGCCGGTATCTGTAATCTTCAATCTCTTTTCTAAGTCTTTGATCAATTTTTTTGGATCTTCATTTGGAGAGGCTGCCTATTATGAGGCACAAGAGTATCTGCACCTTTTGTCAATGCACTATAGATGACATTTGTATCAGCCAGAATATTGACTTCAGCTCCATTATAAGGAAACTTTAAGCATTGGTGATATGTTGAGGGTACTGCCTTCATTTCATGAATCCATGGCCTGCCCAACAATATATTGTATGACAATGGAATATCGAGAACCTGGAAAAGGACATCTCTCTCTACCGGTCCCACTCTGATTGGTAATGATACCAAACCTTTGGAGGTCCTCTCTTCTTCATCATAGGCTTTAATGTTATTTTCTTGCCTGGATCAATGACATTTTTAGAGAATCCTAGTTGTGTAAGCAGATGATAAGTACAGATATTCAACCCCGCACCTCCATCTATCAAAACACGTTTAACTCTGTGTTTGTGGATCATAGCTTCAATATGCAATGGCTGGTTATGTGGATGATTTAATGAGTTGTCATCTTCCTCAGAGAAGGTCAAATAGTGAGGTGAAGTCAAATGACCCACCATAGACTGAAACCGATCAATGTCTAAATCTTTTGGAACGTTGGTAGTGAGCAATGCTTGGTGTAAAATTTCCTTGTGAGCAGATGAGAGCTGTAGCAATTCAAAAATTGAAATATGAGCATTTGTCTTTTTCAACTGTTCAACCACGTTGTATCTAGAGGATGATGATGAGGAGGTTAATCTTTTAAATTTGTCCAAGGTTGATTCCTTTTGTTTATTTGGCACAGCTGTCAGATTTGATGTTTCTTGAGCCAGTTTGGAAGAGCTAGCTCCTTGGAGGGTGACTTTCTTTTGAGATCTGGTTAGAGCTTTTGCATATTGTGATTCATTTGGTTTATCTTGAACTATAATCACATTGCAATATTTTGAGTGTGAAGGTTCAATCATGTTGATAATGTTGTCCTGGCTGGCATAAGCATAATTTACCTTGGCACCTCCTTTGGTCTTTGAGGAATCACCTTGTTCATAAGCAGGCAAAGGGTCTTTAAATTCTTTATGATCAACATTGGTTGGGTGATTCCCAACAACAACTTTACCAGCATCTATGAGATCCTGAATCTCATGTTTTAGCTTCATGCAATTGTTTATGTTATGACCCTTATTCTGATGGAAGTCACAGTATTCATTTTCTCTCCACCATCTTGGTTTGACATCTGGATCATATGGTTTAGAATTATCTGGTAGTGTTATCAAGTTGTTTGCCAATAGAGTTTTGAAAGCCGACTCATATGATTCTTCAAGAGGAGTAAAATCATGCTTAGGTCTGGAAATCCAAGGCTTTTCTTTGAACCATTCCTTTGTTTTCTTTAGCTGATTTTCTGCTATAATTTCAGCGGCTTTAAGCACTTGTGTAGCACTAGCCAGATTGAATATTGTTGATTTTGAGTTGGTTTTGACAATGTCTACTACTCCATCATTAACAACATTCTTGTTGTTGTCTTTGGCAAATTTCCAATACTTGTTCTTCTCTTTAGAACTGGATCCTGTTTGTGTTTCTTTCCAAGGTGTGATATCTCCCTTTTTTATGAGCACATCTTCCATTCGAATGGCATTATCTACCATTTTGTTAAATCATGGGTGTACTTGCATTTGTATGCTATATTTCATTTTGGGGACCAAGTTATTGACAAATATATCCATTTTCTCAGAGTCCGGGATAGGTCGTGGGTACCTAGAGAACATCCTTCTCCAGCGTTGGAGAAAAGTAAGAAGAGGTTCCCCTGTTTTCTATTGAGTATTAAAAAGATTGATCATAGTCACAGGATGTCGAATGTTGTATGAGTATTGCTGTAAGAACAGTTGGATTAGTTCTTCGAATGTTTTTATTCCTTTGGGTAGACTTGAGAACCATTCCATTGCTTGACCCCCTAAACTCCTTGGAAAGAGATGCATAAGGTACGTTTGATCATGCATGAATTCCATACAAGCAGCACTAAATTCCCTGACGTGATCTTGAGGATCTGAGGTACCATCATATTTATCAAATTTTGGGATTTCCACTTGTGAAGGGAATGGAGGCATGTGTAAATTCTTGTCAAATGGGAAGGGACATATTGCTTCCAGAGAATATTGGTTCGGGGAATTGTCCTTATTCTTCAGGTCTGTGAGCTTTGTTTGCAAAGCTATTAATTGTTTGTGTACCATGAGTATAGGTGAGTCTTTCCTCTTAGTAACAAGTGTCTAAACATCATATCCAACAGGAAGTTTAGCACCTTGATTTGCTAGTTCTAAGAAATAGTCTTCCTTTTCTCGGAGCATGATAGCTTTCATCATTTTTCTAAAGTCTTTGTCTTTCTGACAGTCAAGGATATCTTTTTCTGGAGGTTCAGTAGCTTCATTAGTCTCACTTGATGATGAGTAGTCATTATGATTTTCAGGGATATTATGGTCGTTTTTGTTTCCCTCATTGTATTCTATCTCATGTATTGTGGGAGATTTCGGTTCATCAAAAAGCGGTCCGCCTGATGACGATGGTATGTCAGTGAGGGGATCCTTCACGTAGAATGGATTATCTTGATAAGTGAAGGTTTGCTCTTTGGCCTTTGTCTTATGAGAACTCCTGGTTTGAATAAGCATTTTTATGGATTAGTGTGACCTAGAGTTGTTTTGTGATGCAGAGGTTAAGATCAATTTCAGAGCTAGATTGTTCTGTTTAGTGTATTGTTTTGGGAGAAAAAACTGAGATTTTTGTCTGATTTTAGGAACGATCTATCTTGTCTAAGATGTTTTCCTGGGTTGATTCTAAAATTGTAACTAAGATTCAGTCTAATTCAGGAACGATATATCCTATGTAAGACGTTATCTAAGTGACTTGAGTTTGATAGGTAGTTTTGATTGAACTAGCTGAAGGGTGATCGACCAAATCGTGCAACAAAAAATGGCAGAGCTACACTATCTTGATCTGTTTTATGCTCAGGAAAATGATAACTAGTATTATGCTTGCTATAGACTGTGTTTTTGGCAATTTTGAATGTTCTGTCTGACAAAACCAGAGACTCATACGACTGGGTTTTCTGAACCGAACAACAATTTATAGTTACAGGATGATAGAATTTCTGGTTCGTACGAGTTGCTGTCTTATACCGTATGATTAATGGGCATGTGCAGGATGACAACAGACTGAGGTCAATTCTGTCTCGTATGAGATAGAATACAGTGTAGGATGATGAATGATTTAGACTCGTACGACAAAGAATCTGATATAGAACGACAATTGAGTAGATTCGTACGACACAGGACTGGTGCAGCACGATAAATTATCAGACTCGTACGACTATTCACAGGGCAGAGACAAAATTCTGAGTTTTCTGACTGTTGAGCATGACCAACTGAGTATGACAAATTCTGAGATGGACTGATTTTTGACTGGGATTGACTATTTTCTGACACGGACAGAGTTTTGACTTAGAATGGACTAGTTTCTGACACAGACAAAGATTTGACTTAGGATGGACTAGTTTCTAACACGGACAAAGTTTTGACTTAGGATGGACCAGTTTCTGACACGGACAGAGTTTTGACTCATTGAGTTGTTTCTGGTCTTCACTGATTTTTGGTATTTCAATTTTTTTGTTTCAGGGATGAAAAACACAGAAAACAAGTAGTATTTATAGTGACTCCAATCACAGCATACAAACCCTAAGGAATTTGGTGAGGAAAGAAAATCTTTGCTTGTAGACTCAGGTACACACCCAATAGCTAATCAGAATATGGCCGTTGAGTCTCACGCAATGGATTCTCAACGCCGTATTATCCGACTCCAAACGCTAATGGGGGCACGAAATGACAAGTATCTTGGGAGAGTTACTATCTCTCTTGCACAAATATTATCCCCCTTTCGGAGATGAACCGGGTAGCTTCTAATTTTAAATTGGATTTAGTCAAGGATCTGTTCAGCGCGTCGAGGTATAAACTCAATTAAGAGGTCTCCCAGCCTTGAAAACCAAGGTTTAATATACCCGAAGGTACAGAGGAGAGCTATTCCCGAGCACTGCCATTGACTTTATTTTCATCAAATCACATTTATTTTATAGTGGGTTGGATTACTTGGCGTCTAGCCGTTCCCACTTAGGTCGTTCCCCTCACACCGGCCATAACGGCTTTAAGAGTTTTTCAACCCCTCAGGAGGGTAGGCTTGCTAAAGATGTACAAATCTCAAACAAAGAAAAAGCTTCAAGGGTCTGGATTTCTGATTGTTTAGAAAAAGACAAGAGCATACTCTCCTACCTCTCAGAATTTTCTAAAAAGCACAAAAGACAGATTTTCTCTTTAACCAGATAGCAAGTTAGGTTCCTAAAAAAAATGAATTTAAAGAATACACGATGTTTAGTTGATTCTCCTTAGGCAACCTGCAAAGACAATGAATCAATAGTCATATTGTCTTTGTGCAACAAGCAATATTCTTCGACAAGCGTTCTGCAAAAACTAGTTAGGCTATGAAAAACTCTGAGACAGATAGATAAACAGTCAAGGTCAGTCGTCAGAAATGAAAAATATGAAATTTTGCCTCTTTTACTAGAAAATACAGAATCGTACGACAGAGTCTCGACTCGTACGAGGCAGAAAATAGTACAGTACGAGACCAGATTGCTGATGATGTTGGATCGTACGAAAGATGATTACTACTCGTACGATAGAGTATATGCTCGTACGACTAGCATGTCTACTCGTACAATAATATGTTTGTAATTTGTGCGACACCTGCAATTTGTCGTTTCAGCCTGTAATAATTGTCGTACGAGATGTACGGACGAAAAACCAAAAAATCTGAAACCTGGAAAATAAGAAAAAATAAAGCAGTCAATCTTGGAGGCCGAAAAAAATGTAGTCTTCGGGCCCCACGGTGGGCGCCAGAAATGTGTGTGTGAAAAAGTGAACCTGTAGCTATAAGCACAACACTTCAATTAAGTCATTATATACATGGTTAGTAATCAATAATCAATAAGAAATAAACCATAGCAAAGCGACTAATTGCCTTCTAAAAGATGTGAGTATAAGATTGCTCTCAGATTTTTATAAGCAATACCAGTGACTAGACTACACCAAGACGAAGGATTTAATCTATATGATATTAAGCTATATGGATGCAAGATGGATGAGTAATTCAAGCAAATTCAAGCAACAATGCATGCAAGCAATAATGAATGTAAAATGGATGCAAGTAAAAAAAACACAATGATTTCAATGACTCCAGAGCGAAATTAGCGTGATAATAATTTCCAAGCGTGTTCTCAAAAATCTCTGGGGTGAATTGGAATGAGAGCTGAAGACTGAATTTATAGAGAATTACAAAAAGCTCAATTTAGGATTAATTGAAAATAATTGAGAAATCAGGTTGTGTTAACCTTGAGATAGATTCCAATTATAGTTTAATTGAAATGCATTCAAATTAGAAGTCCAAGTTGCATTGGAAAATAATAATAAATTAATTTCATACACATCTGATAAAAATAGATAATTCTTCAATTTAATCAAGAAAAGAGTTTTCTTAATGCAATTGAACTTCTTTTTCTGAAAAGCTTTGAGTTCCAATTTTAGAGAATAATTCAACAATTCAATTAAATTGCTTTTCTGATTTCAAGTTCTAAATTTAGAAAAAGAAATAATATCTCAAGTTTGATTTCTCTCTCTCTTCAATTCTTTTTTTGTTTTGACTTTTGTTTTGTTTCAATTCAACTCTTTGTAATAAATTAATCCTTTCGCATGATTGAATGGAAAATTTATTAATTAATTAAATATGCAAAGATATTTAATAAATTAAAATGGGATAATTGATCAAAATGATTATTCTTGAAATAATTCAATTAATAAAATAAATATTTAATTAATATTGAGTGGTTGATTTGCCATGTGATTTTTGATAATTAAGGAATTAATAATGTGCTCAAGATTGATTTAATTGCCTTTGGTTAGGACCTTGGTGATGTTGTCGAGATTAGGGGCCCATGGTTTAGATGACCAATTTTAGGGTATTACAGATATGAACAAAACCTCAAAAAAGAAACCAACTGTGTTGTAAGAAGAACCGGTTTCTGCACCTAGTGTGGAAATCACGGAACCAACAAACTAAGCATTAGAAAGGCTTAGGGGGAGCAAACGGAAAAATACTTCGAACCCCCAGTTTACAATGGTAAAAGACCTTAACCGGTATGCGATACCTGTCAGTCGGCAGAAGATCGGAAATGGTAAAAGGCAAATTAGGGTTTACACCCTAATATTGGAGCATTTATTATGGTAGGTGGAGAACTTGTTTAAAAGGAATTTTTAAATCATTTCTCACTTATCATTTTTCGAGCGAAGAAGTTTTTCAAGTGCAGAGTGAAGGAAAGTGATTTATACTACGAATCAAAGAATTTATCAAATTCTCGAAGAACAATCTGAAGCAAACATCTATTGGAGGAGTGTAGAATGCAAAGCGGCATCTCTGCAACCGAAGGAGTGTGAAGCGAAGTTCAAATTGCGAAGCCCTAAATTTCAATCTGTGAAGGTATTTTTCATAATTCTTTGTTTATCATGGCTTCCACATCTCATGATAGCTCCAGTGCAACTGTTGATTCTATGGACTTCATTCAACAAAAGTCGAAATACAATGCCTTGTCTCAAGTACTTGCTGGTGTAATAGTAGAAGAAGGTATTTCCGACTACATAGACTGCAAAATTGAAGAACTAGGGTCTCTTGTAATCCATTCCCAACTGATCTTGTTCTATGGAAAGGATAAGAAGATTAAACCAGAATTCAGCATTTTGGAAAAGAAGAAACTTCAAATGCAGTTTACTTTCTTGAAGAATTTTCAGATGATCACATTCGCATTATTCTAAGCAGGGTACATGGTGATAAGATGTACCTAGAGCGGATGCATGATATCACACCTGAAGTGATTCATGTCATCACTAGTTTCTGTAACACAGGGGAAGTGCTAGCCCTAAGGAAGGTCAGCAAGACTGTAATGTCCAAGCTCACCGGTTCAATGAGTGACTCACGTGGTATGACTGTCAACTCAATCAAGGACGATCTGGTCAAGTATGCCTGCATGGTGATAGGTTATCGGATGTTCTCTGCTAGCAGAATTAATTTTGTCTCTGCTACAACGATAAATGCCACTTATAGGATGATCAAGGAAGATGCATTGTTTGATCTGTGCACTTGTATGTAAAGACAACTTATGTTGAATCTTAAGTCGATCAAACAGGACAATGCACTGAGATTCAAGTTCGGACAACTACTAGTTAGATTGTTCTTTTACTTCCAAGGCTACTTTCCAGGAGTAGGTGACATTCAGTGGTCTGCCGACCAACCAGTGACAAAACAAATCAAGGAGAGCCTACAAGCGGTTGGAACTGGCTATCCGGAAGCACTAAACAAATACTTTTATGAGTTCAGACGGAAGATGAGCCAAAGGATAAGAATATCTGATGATTTAGTTAGAAAGTATGAGGAAGACATCTACTTCACCATCAAAGTGGATGAATGCATAATGGAGGCCGTTGAGCCTAGGAAGGAAGAAGTAGAGCCTATGGGCTATGAGGTAATGAATGATATGTTAGACGGGTATGCTTCTACCCTAATCGCCTCACCCCTTGATCCTAAGGCAAAGAGAACCGGCACCTATTTGGAAAGGGTTACACCAGTTGCAGAACCCTCATAAAATAAAGGAAAGGCAATGCCTTCAGCATCGACACCAGTTACTACAGCTAGTCCCAAAGTGACCAAGCGGTCACCAGCTAAGAAGAAATCGGAAGCTGCACCTGCCAAAGTCTTTGAGAGGAAACGGAAGACAAAAAGAAATACATCAGACTCAGAAGAAACTATGTCAGAAGAACCGCATAAGAAGATCAAGCAAACAAAGAAAAAGACAAAGAATGAACCGGCATCATCTGCACTGGTAAATATTGATATTTCTTCTTACAAACCTTTGACACATTGTCAAAGAACTATAAAGAATATTAGGCAAAAAGTGCTGAATGATTTAATTAATTGTTTTGATGACTTCAATGTTGATGAAAAGGAAGAAGTTGAATAGGAAATCATTAAATATTTGTGTGTTAATGACCGGTCGCCTTCAGAAATTAGATCTGAGACACCAAATTCTTTGTATAATTCTCTAGACAGTAAATGGCGCATTGCCATAGAAAAGGAACAAGAAATAAGGGAGGAAATATTTGCTCAACATTTTCTTGATGTATCGAATTCAGAACTTTTCGAAGTTATGAATAAATACAAAGGCCTCTTCTTCATGAGATGAAGAAGACTCCTATTACTGGAAGGAAAGGTTCATGAAGTGATCAAAGATACACATACTCATGCTCAAGAAGCTCTTAAGATGCATGAAGTGGCTGAAGCCAACAGAAAAGCTGAGCAAGAACCAGAAACTGGCAAATTGGATGAGGTGTATAACAGTGAAGAAGAACCGGTCATAGAACAAATGGACCCCATTGATGTTGATGCCTTAGATGGTGAAAATGTTACTCAAGATACACCATCAGAAGGAACAGGACAAGAAAAGAAGGTAGAAGAAGAAAAGAAGCAACAGGGAGCAGAAAAGAAGAAACAGGTAGATGAAGAGGATAAGAGAAAAGAAGAGAAAAAGAAGAAAGAGGAAGAGGATAAGAGAAAAGAGGAGAAAAATAAGAAAGAGGAAGAGGATAAAAGAAAAGAAGAGGAGAAGAAGAGAAAATAAGAAGAAAATAAGAAACAAGAGGAAGAGAAGAAGAAGAAGAAGGAAGAGGAAAAGAAAGAGTAGGAGAAGCAGAAAGAGGAAGAGAAGAAACAAGAAGAGGAAAATAGGAAGAAGGAAGAGGAGAAGAAGAAGGATGAAGAAGAGAAGAAGCGAAAAGATGAAGAGAAGAGACAAGAAGAAGAGAAAAGAAAGAAAGAAGAAGAGGAGCAGAGGAAGGCTCAAGAAGACCAGCAAAAAGCTAAGGACAAGGAAGCAGCGGAAAAGAGCACACAGGTGGAGACCCCAATAGCAACCAGTAGTCAGGCTAAACCAGCTAACATTACCCGTCCTATTGACCTCCAGTCTGCAAATGAATCGGAGTTGTTGCAGAGCATTAAGATTGCTCAAGAGTGATTGGATGCTCTAAGGAGGAAAAAGGAGGAAGATGTTATCCAAACTGCAGTGGAAACACTTACCAGTTTGATACCCGATACGAACCTTCCCAATACCGATTCCTCACTTGCACAATTGAAGCTCCTATGCATAGTTGTAGAAGACCAGGTACAAATCCTAGAAGAGGTTACAGAAGCAAATGCCAAGAAGGAACATCAAAAGGCTCTGGACACTACCTTGGTGAGAAAGTTAATAGAGCTCTGGTCTGATCTCCAGAAGGAACAAAAGGACATTACAGATGCAATGAATGAGGGAAATCTACTACTCAGCAAGATTTACCAACCTCATTTATTCTATGATGATGTGCTCACTCAGAAGGATAAACTGCAATCTGATATGCAGTCATTTATTAGCACCTTCAAGATGCCATATGATTGCTTTTCCACATATGGGCAAACTGTTCACCAATTTCAACTTTAGTCTACAAGACTAAGGCAGAGATAAGCAACCAGACATGAAATTTGCAGGAACTTCAACTGGTCCTATTGCCAAGACTGAAAATTCCCCAGAAATGCTATCTAAATCTTGATGCCCTAACGGTCACTCAAGAGATGAGCACGATAGATGCCATGGAAGAACAAGTCTCCCAGATGCAGATAGAGAAAGAGGTGGCTACCTCCCTACTTGACTCATGGTCCTTATCCATGAAGCAATTTTTGTAGGACTTTAAATCAGTTTTTGACAAGTTTTACTCTTTACTGTCATAAACACTTATTATTTTAATACTAATGAAACAAGAGTTAGTCTGCAATACTTTTTCATTGTTGGCAAAGGGGGAGAAGTATAAATTTGATATAAATTTTGAATGTTTTGATGTATACTTTCATGTTATTTCTGTTAAGGAGTAGTATACACTGTATTTTCTGCAAAAGGGATAGTGTATATGCTTAGGGGGAGTAATTTTGATAATGGCATATTTTTTTTGTAAAACACTTAGATGTCAAACTTTTTCCTAAGTGTTGCCATCAATTCCAAAGGGGGAGATTGTTGGCATTTTTGATGATTGATGTTGTGATTGTCATTGATGGACACACACTTGATTTGAGATCACTTTTTGTATGTATGAGTTAAAGCTCAACCGGTATTTGTTCCAACTGGTATGATGTATTATAGTATTTAGACTATTAGTGTTTTGCAGAAAGTTTTTACCGATCTGAAGCGGTATGAAGACCCCAAGCGGTTCGAGGATCTCAAGTGGTATGAAGGAATGAAGTGGCACAACTCATATTTCCCAGTCTTCATTTTGTCAAACCGACAATCTATATTTTTCTTAAACTGGTATTCTGTATGAACTGGTAATACTTTGTGATGAGTTACCAACCGACATTTTGTGATGAGTTACCATCCACTGATTGTTTGGTGGTGTTGACACTCTGGCGGTGCTTTTTGTGTCATGTTACCAAATATGTCTAGATGCATTGAACCTAGGAAATCGTATTGTAATCCTATTGGACCGACATGAAATCAGATTCCTTTATAAGGACATCATGTCTAGGGTTTTAGGGTGTTGCTAGGGTTTAAGGTGGTTGATGAGTTTTTGTAAGGGTGAACATAGAAGAGAAGTTTAGATCTCTAAGAGAAGGCAAAGTGTCAATGTGTTGAAGACTGAAGTAATTCTGGAGTGCATTAGGAATGAGCTTTTAAGGATCTAACCAAGCAATCTGTGCTATTTGCTAGATCACTCACTTGTTGATTACTCACATCTTCGACAAGTCTCAAGCCCTTAACTGGGTAGGCCCAAAAAGCCTTTTGTAAATCCTCTAACAAAGGTGGTTCATATCTGTGGATCTAAAATCCTCTAGCAAGGTAGTCTTTAACTAGACTTATCTCCTAACAGAGATTGAGATTCCTAATAGGATCTCTTCTAGTAAAGAACACTGTATGACCTTACCCAGTCTGGTTCCTATTCTGCAGATAGTTACTTGTGAGTTTCATCTCACCGTGGTTTTTCCCATTTGGGTTTCCACATCAAAATCTCTTATGTTATGGTGTTTGTGCTTCTGTGGGTGAATGCATTATTTTCTATTTGGTTTGCATGTGTGCTAACCAGTTTGTTTGCTAAACTATTTTATCGGTTTACTGGCAGTCTAGTAAAGTGTTTAAGTATAGTAATTTTTGGCATACTAATTCACCCCCCCCCTCTTAGTATTCATCATGTTATTGAGCCCTGGTGAGATCTATCTGCTTCTGTTGATGTTGTCATAGGTGTGTAATAGGTTGAATTTTAAGCATCAAAGGTATACCCGCCTAGGTTTTGTAGAGCCTGAAGAGTAGAAGGATTCATATCCTTGTCATGTTGTCCAAGCCCTAAGGTTCTTCATAGATTGAATTGGCTACTTCATGGATCAATTGCAGGTGTACTTGGGTTAACCAAATTTGGTGAACAACAAGTCTCACTGTGTTTTACCGGCAGTGCTCTGATTTAGATCGGTGATCCTGTTTACCAGTTAGTGCAGTCTTTGCAGTCAAAGTGGTTTAAGGAAGTTTTTGTCTATACCAATTCACCCCCCCTCTCAGTATCTATTGAGTACTTACTGTTCATCATTAATCATCAACCCTTTGGTTTACAAAGATAATTACAAGAAAACCCTAAAATATTCATACTAATGATGCTTTAATAATATATCTCTTATTCTCTGCCTTGATATAATTCTTTGACAAATGATCATCATCTTCTCAATATCTCCTGCACATTAGACAAACTAATCAAATCCCTTTGATTTGACCATTAACTATATCTTACCTTTGATTAGGTAATAATCCTTTATGTAAAATACTTGTTTTAGGATAATTCACTTAAATCAAAGTATTTTATACTTGTAATAATTTACCCTAATAATAGTTCTCATTAAACAACATAAGGTAAAATATTTTATATAGCAAATAAAAGCATATACTTCTCTGTGTAAAAATGATATATGTGGAAAAACTTTTAATACCTTTTCACCTTTTAGGGCAATCTAAAATAGGTTGGAATTATTTTATCACATGGACATACACTTGCAAATACAAATTAAACCATTAAGTACATTATATACCCTAATAAAAATATTCAATTTATACACATAAAGCAAAAAACATGCATATGAAAGGATTGCATTATAACATTAATATTCATCTTTAATAAATGCAATTTCATCACTTTGTTTGTGGTAAAAGTACATTTTCTCAATATAACAATAATTACACTTTGATGCTTAAAAACTAGAATTATTTACCCTAATGTAAAAAGTGTTCAATTCAATAATTAGGGTAAACATATTTATAGAAGAAAAAAGCATTTATTCAATAATTATCTATAATTCATTTCTTTTACTATATGTCAAAAGGCATTTATAAATAAACTGTAAATACTTCCTTTGACCAAGATATTGCCTTATCAAAAAACAATACAATATAGAAAAATGAAATAATGATTTTCCCCTTTTGGTAAAAATGCATCCTTTTGTAATCAATAATATTCACATTATGCTTTTTTTTAAAATAAAAAATATTTACCCTAATATAAATGATTCAATGAATTTTAAAGGGTAAAATACATAATAAAATGATTTAATTATTTTACAATACAACACCCTGATAAGATGTCCTACACACAAATTAAACCAATCAAATTGATTGATAAATCATATATCACTCTTGAATAGGTTTTTCTTTTCTAAGATTAATAATCCCCTTTTTTAATATAAATACCTTTTAAAAATAATCCATTTGCATCTAAGTATTTTAAACCTTTGAAAAAAAAATATTACTTATAAAAGAAGACGTTTATCCTTTGGCTTTAATATTCAAAAATAATAAATTTTACCCTAATGTATATATTTTAATTTTAATGAATTAGGGTAAAAAAGATCATTCAAATGAAAATAATATAAGATGACATGCTAAATATTTAAAGGTCTCTCAAGTCACATATGTCAAATGCATTTTTCTTTTTTGACAAAATGAACACCTTAGTATTATCTAAAAAAAAAAATTTTAAAATATTTTTACATCAACATATAATAAATAGAGTTACTTTCCAAAATGTATTTAAAAATGCTAAAGTTATATCCCAAATCATAATATCATAACATTATATTAAATTTAGGTAAGAAATACTTCCTGTTGTCATAATTCCCTTCTTGACAAAATATATTTCTTTATACTCTCTAGAAGGCAATATCATTGAAACATTATCATTACTATATCATATGTTATAAATAAAATTTCCTCAAAATACTTTTGTAAATAATAAACATTATATCCAAAATAGAATATCAAAATATTATGATTGGATAAGGAATACTCCCTTGGAAAATCTATTTACTTTTGTGTGTAACATCCTCCACTTGATTTCCATCGGTGTAGCTTTCCAATGTCGGGGTAGCACGTTTTTAGTTATGTCAATGCTCGATGGGAAAAATAATTTTCTACTCTTTACCATCAGGATAACATATTTTTAGTTGTTCCGATCTCCCGATGAGAAGAATGAAACATTAGTGCTATGTCATTGGCATAACATTTCTCCATCGGGATAGGTATTTTTCTATTACCTCGATGCCCGATGACTCAAAATGATATCCCCCATGTCTTCATCGGGGTAACTTTGGCTATCGAGGAAGGTTGTTTTATGTACCCTGATGCCTGATGAAAATAGGGTTAGGGAAATTCAAGTGGGGCGACATTGACAACGGTGACTTTATTCGGTTGCTTTCCTACATGGATCATATTTTTCCTTCTATGTCACGAGCTAGATTTTGGGCATGTTGCAGTCATTTTTGAAGGGTATCGATTACTTTTTCTTTTTCACTAATTATGGCCACCACTCGCTCTACTCCTTGATCAATTTTAAGCCTTTTATGGGGAGATGAATCCATAATACTCTCCATCTACTCAGATGCATCTTCAAGGGCTTGTTCTCCTTCTGCAAGGTAGTTCGTTAGATTTATGGCTTCTTTTTCCCATTCATCCTTCAGTTCTTTTATCTCTGAATCTTTCTTAGCTGTCATACTTACCAATCTATCATTCTCTTCTGTAAAAAAGGTTAATCTATATTTTAGTTCTTCTATCTCTTTATGAGTGTTACCCACTTCTGATCTTAGCATATCATTCTCTCTTGTAACACAAGCAAGCTCAGGAGAAAGCACCACCTCAGGTGTTGAAAATGTACGTGGAATTTTTTCTTGCTCAAACTTTCCTTCTAGGACCTCAAGTAGCTGATCGTGCAAATCAAAAACCTCTGCAAGTAAATTCCAGCCTGAGGTACGCATCTGATGAAATTAAACCATCTGCAACAGATTCCAGCCTTCTAATTTTGTCCTCTTGAAAACGTAACATCATTTTAGTGCACTGTTAACTTCAAACTTTGTAAGTTATCAACATATACACCTTTTCTAACATCTTCTCGCAATTGCAAATTAGTTGATGAAGGCTCCGGTAGAGCTTTTATCTGCTCATTATAAATTTCAAGAAAAAAGCATTTGCAAACATATCTCAACTGCTCATGCATATGAATTTCTTCTTCCACTCTGATCCTTGCAAACAAGAACTCAAAAATGCGAGGAGTCATTCTACGATTTGCACTAGGTCGTTGGTCTAATTCATTAAGATCACCAAGTATTGTGTGTGTTTTTTCACTTCTCGTCTGACCATAATCAAACATACAACTATTGTAACTTGACACACAGTTTTCCACCATTGGAAAACCAACCACCTTGAATAACATCTCATTTGATTGTGTTGTTGCAACCGGTTGTACAACAATGGTTGCCCTATCGGGGAATCGGGAGGGCTCTCAAATGCCTATGCCGATACTCGATGGATTTTACTCATCAGGCCCCAATGTATCCCAATCATTTATTTAAAAAATGATTTAATATTTAACCTTTTGAGATAAAAACTTTTTACTTCCTTCAACCAACTATAAAGTATTTGATCATTTCATTTGATCAAACGTAAAATCTTTTATTTCCTTTTTGTAATAATCCTACACAAAATAAAAACTCAAAAATTTGTGTTAGTTAAAATATCCTTTTGGGACCTTATAACACAAATAATTTACAAACTATAGTATTAATTGGAGGACAATTATAATATTCAAAATTAAATATTTCCAATTAATATTATACTTAGGAAAAATAATTAGAGAATATAAATAAAATGTCCTTCATGTAAGATACAATCATAGGGCTTCAAGACCTAATTTGTTCGCGTGACACTCCTGCAAAATGAGTTTGATAGTATTCTACTAAAGCCATTTTGATAAAAATTTGCACATAGTGTATTTCATTGGGATTTTTTTTAGAGGACATAGGAAATGACATCAAATGATTCTTAAACTTGGCATAATTATGCTCAGATGAAAATAATTTTGGTTCAAAAGGGCGTAACTGAAAACTCACCTTTTGAATGCACATACATACCTAGAAATTGACCTTGTGTTCATAGATCTTTAGGTGTTGATCATAGGTAACATGCAAATTGCATAGAGAAATTTGTTTTTGGCATGAATCTGGAACTCTAAAATTTTAGGGTTCCAACAGTAGCTTCAAGTCAGATATGATTTGACCGGACTCTTCCAGAGACTGCTTCAAGAGATCTTATTCATCTACTGCAACAAGCTTAACCCTCTTGAGTTCTCTTCTTGTTTTACTCAATTCTTCAAGTGCACTAATAAGTTCACTCACCAAATCCACTTCAGCCTCAATATCCTCTTCTTTTGCATCTTCATCAACAGGTCTGTCAAGTGCCATGAAAAGATTTACTTTTTTTTCGTTCTCATGGTCATCATCTTCTGATGGATCTTCATCATCTGTTGTGCAATCCTCAATGGTATATAGGTTTTTTTTGTTCTGGTAGCCTCTTCTTCCCTATTGGTAGTTATTCCTTTCTTTGTCTTTGCCGATAGATCTTCTGAAGTCTCTTGACTCATCTCCATCGACTTCTTTGTGAGGACAACTTGCAGTGAAGTGTCCTACTTTCCCGTAGTTGAAGAATTTGAGTGGTAGCTTTCCTTTGTACCGACCAGATCCTCTTTTGAGCTTCCTAAAAAAGTTTGCTACTTTAGCATCAGAGTCTTCACTAGATTCTTTATGAGTAATAGCTTCTTTTCCCTTTTTGGTGATGTTGAATGATGCTTCTTTCCTTGTGGAAGTGTCACCGGTTGTTCTCATCTCATAAGCTGTCAGGGAGCCAAATAGTTCATCCATTGTAAAATTATTCAGATCCTTGGCTTCTTCTATGGCTGACACCTTAGTATCATATTTGGGAGTGAGAGATCTAAGTATCTTTTTGACAAGAATCTCATTTGCAATCTCTTCTCCAAGTCCTCTAATAGTATTCAAAGTTTCATCAAATCTGTGAAGATAGTCTGTAATCTTTTCATCATCTTTCATTTTGATGCTTTCAATTTGGCTCCTTAGCGTTTGCAGCTTGGTTTCCTTGACCTTTGCATCTCCCTCAAACAACCTCTACAATTTGTCCCATTTCTGCTTTGTTGAAACATAGTGCATGACTTTGACAAATTCATTATCGGGTAGTCCACTCAAGATGGAATGTTTTGCCTTTGCATTATTCTCATACTCCCTTTTTGCATCCAGATCAGTGGGAGGAGTATTAGGAATGACATACCCATTCTTGACCAACATCCACATATCAAAACCAAGACATGAAATATAGGTCTCCATTCTTCTGCTCCAAAAGGCATAGTTGGATCCATCAAACATGGGGGATTTTGAGGAAGTAGACTCACTTCTTGGGATTGTGCTCAAAGTCTAGAATCTACCCAAGATTTAAAGATAATTGGGAACCAGGCTCTGATACCAATTGTTGAACACAAAATACCACTAAGAGGGGGGTGAATCAGTGGTTCCTAAATCTTTCCTCTTACCAATCTAATTTCAGACAATCAACTATTTACTTAACCTCTAAACAGTCACACCAGGAATGCAAGAGAGAAAACAAAGAGATCATTCACACACAAGAGATTCACAACACCAAATTTACGAGGAAAACCCAATATGGGAAAAACCTCGGTGAGAAGAGTTGCTGGAGTCTACTGCCCCAATCCAACCTCACAAGTAAAACACCAACTTACAAATATTTTGGGAACCAAACCAAGGACCACCAACCCCTGCACCAAGCTTCAACTTGGCGATGTATATTGAAAATACTATTTGAATACAATTAAGGCTTCTTGTTGCAAATGAATTCTGCAACTCTTGAATTAAATAACTCTTTGTTATGTTTCTCTCCCTTTCACACACAGTCTCTCAACACACTGTATCACACTAGGATGTTGCCTGCTCTGCCACACCTTTCTAGTTACATTCAACTGCCTGACTTTGATACTGTCGGTACAATCCTCTCACCATTTTGCTCACTCACTCACACTACAACTTGCTCAGAACACCTTCTCCAGTTTTCTCCTTGCTCCCTCTCCCTTATGTTCTTCCCTCAATATTCACAGGATCAACACTTTCTTCTGTTCAGAGCTATCATTACTTATCCTTGTTTTCCCGCCAGAATGCAATTCAAAAACCTGAGCGGTTAGGGTTTTCTCTTTTTGACACAATCTTCATGAGATCCAATCCCACCTTTCTTGGATCAATCACCTATCCTTAAAGATTGCACCTGCACATGGTTTTCATTATCTAATGCATGTTTTTCTCGGAGTGGAAATCATGTATCAGATCTTATGTCATAAAGTCAGACGACAGATAAAGTGTTCTAGAAGTTTCCTTTATGAGAACATCCTGAATCAGATTTCATTTCCCTTGATTTAGGTGCCAACTGCTCCCTGATCTTCGTCTATCATTTCTTCTTCCTTGAGCCACAATCAATTAGATGCAGTCCCTTGATTTGTGGTTCCTTCATTAATGGCAATTATCTATTTCATCAACCCTGTTGATGAAGCTTCACCAACCACAACACACTTGCCACCTCAGCTCCACATGGCATCACACTGATCAAGACATGGCCTACCAACACACAGTTGCTCCAGCAAACACATATCGGTAAGACCCTCTGCCAGTAGAGTGTTCTTCTTTTGTTAACCGGTAGAGCATCTGGTACTGGTTGAACATCTTCACCTCTGGTGGTGTGAGACAACTTTTAACATTCTGCCTCTTCATCATAAACAAGCAACCATCCTTCAGACTGGTTTGTACTTTTATTCTTTATGCTCAATCTCCACCGATTGACATCAATGACAACTTACTGCCAAAATACCAATAGAGGTATTAATCATTCCAATTAGCATTTAATTGCTTTTGAACTAATTTAAATAATGTTAACAACTATTTAATTGTATTTAAATTAATAAATTGAGCAATAGTAATAAGGTTTTTAACTTCGTCTATTAAAATTAACTAAATCCAATATAATAATAACCTAGTCAATAACCTCATTTTATTGCCGAAATAAATTTCCCAAACATTAAATATTAATTATTTAATATTCAACATTAAACTACCTCCTTGAATTTAATCATGATATTGTTTAAAATTTCCATTAGAAAACATCTTTAATAAATTTACCCAACATGAGTATAATATTACTATATAAATAAATAATTAATTACAACTCCAACTAAAATCCCTAAATAGTTAACTAACCTAAATAATAACTTAAAACAAATGGGGTATCCCCATTTCAAATTTAAAAAGAAATTTCTTTCTCTCTCCCCTTTTATTTAATTTATCTTATTATTATCCTTTTTCTTTTATCTATCTTTTGTTTCAACCCTAACTAGGGTTTATTTGAAATCCTTATGACTCCCCTCTTCTTTTACTTTTCTTTTAATTTTATCCTAACCCGAATTTGGGTTAGGGTTTTATTTAGCAACACATTTTTTTTCTTTCTTTCTTTGTGTGTGTGTGCAGGTTGATCATGGCGGTGGCATGGCCAAAGTGTGAGAGAGGAGTGGCGATGGTAGTTTACGTGCTGAGAGGGGGTAGATGTGTGTGAGAAGGGCCGAGGTGGTGCTCAGTGCAACGGTTGAGGGGTTTGGGGGCTGCACGCGGGCACCACTGTGGATACCCACAGTGGCAGCGGTGCTACTCATTGTGGTTACCCACAGTGGCGGCCATGGTGCCGCCAACTGTAATTACCCATAGTGGCAGTAGTGGTGCTGCCCACTATGGATACCCATAATGGTGGCGGTCGAGCCTCCACCGTGGTTTTCTATGTTGGCGGCTAGGGTTTCATGGCAAGGTTGAATTAATTTATTTATTTTTAAATATAATTTTTTTTAATATATATATATTTTATTAGTATTTAATATATATATATTATATATATGTATATATATGTGTGTATATATAAATATTTATATATGTACATAGTCAATAGGGATATGAGTATTTCTGGGTATATTCAAATATATTTATATTTAATATATATTTATATATATATATGTATGCATATATATATGTATGTATGTATACATACATACATACATATATATATATATGTATGTATGTATATATATATGTATGTATGTATGTATGTATGTATGTATGTATATATATATGTATGTATATATATATATATATATGTATGTATGTATGTATGTATGTATGTATGTATGTATGTATGTATATATATATATATATGTATGTATGTATATATACATACATATATATATGTGTGTGTGTGTGTGTGTGTGTGTGTGTGTGTACTCATGCACAAATATATTTATTCAGATTTAAATAATCTGATCTATTTAACTAGAATATAAAATGTTACAAATATATTGGCACAGAATAAAATGATCTATCTTTTTAATCAGAATATTGAATGTATGTAAATTCTGATCTAAATGTATATGAAATCCCCCCTTTTTTTAATTTACAAGCAGCAACATATCTATTTAATTTTTCTTATAACAACAGATTAGATTGATGGAAAATAATAGGTATTTAGAATATTAAACATACATGTATATATATATCCTTAAATCTACACTATTATTTTCTTTTACACTAACTTAGAAAAGGTATGACAAATAACAAAATGATTCTCTATTGTCTTTTCTACTTAAATAAAAATACATAGATTAAAATATGCCTCTAACTATGCATTTCCAAATTTAACAAATGTAAAGTTTGATAGGAAAGCAAAGATGAACTTTCATTTCCAGAATCTAAAATTTAATAGAATAATTTATTTAACAGTTACAACTATATTCTTTCACATTTCTATTTTAACAATAAAGAACCAAGATGAAAATTTAAACTAACACTTAAAAGTATTTTTCCTACATTTCTTTTATTTATTTATAAATGCATTCCTTAACACTTATTTTTGCAGAATGATAAAATAACAGAATGAAACAACTTAAATATTTATCTATTTTCTTTCCCATTTCCACCATGCATACATTTTATTAACTAATAAAACATAACATATTTCTTTCCATCTTTTTCAAGCAATAAACAAATACATAACAGTAACTCAAGTAAAAATAATTGTTTCTTCATTATTTCTACACAAATCAGAAGATTACAAACTCAAGTCTCTTCATTTCTACCAAATGAGGGCTTTGACAAAATACATTTCTTTTCTTGAAACTCAACATATTAAAAATGCGAACTTGCAAGTAGACTCCACTCCATTCTTTATCCCAAGAAAACCTGCAATAACATTTGTAGGTTGTGACCATGGAGGCTCACCTCCCAACCTAGGCTTACATGAAGCCACCCCCTAGCTAGGAGAACCAAGGCTAAATAGGTTACAAACAATGCAAACATAACACAAGAAAGACCCACAACATTAGAACTCCCAACCCAAGGTTAAACAAAGTCACCAAGTGACTATTTCTTTGCGGGGTAAAGGTGGAACAAGTACCTAGAGGAGAATCTGCAATAGGAGAACACAATGCCTTTGAAAGGATGCCAAAATAGAGCCACCACAAGACACATACTTGTCCCAAAATACCCTTATGACCCCGATGGCATACAAGCCCAAAATCTCCCCTTATGACTCCCATTGCATTAACATAAAAAAAAAACAATGCAGCAAGGGTCCCATAACCATTGTGCATCACTCTCTTCCAAGAAGAGAGTCTCTACACTCTTAGGCTGTCAAGCAGTCCTTCACCCCCAAGGATACTCTACCCTCCCAAGGGTGAGTATGGCCTTGAAACACCCAAAAACATATACCATGCAACATGCAAGAAAATACACAAGGAAGGACTCAAACAATCTTCCCAAGCCTACAAAGAGAACAACCATAGAAAAGCAAAAACAATATGTTCACATAAACATTACAAGCGTATGTAAGAAAGTATTTCAACCAACCTTAAAATCTGCAAATGGGAATGAGGAGAAGTTGTAGGAGAGCTGCCCAATCCACTACTCTTTTTCCTTCTCAAGACTTAGAAAAATCAAACTCCAAAAACTTAAAAAAATTGAACAAAAATTATATGTCTCCAAAAATGGAGAGTGGGTGATCAAAATTCTCCCTTTCAAACCATTCCGTAAGAAGACTCTCCTCACTCTTTCCAATCCTCTTGGGAAGGGTGAGAGATTTTCATAGGTTGGTCTTCCCAACACCTTACAAGCTCTCTAAACAAGGCAATCCAAAAAGGTAAAAGAAAATGGGGAAGAGAAAATATCACTCATTTGGAAGGTTGTCTAACCTAGGTAAGATCCTCAAAAGTTGAAATTCGGCCATCTTGAAAAAATCAACTTTTGAGGTGACTAGATAGTCATGAGGGAGTGGACACATGGCTAAAATTGGCCTTTACCCATAGGTATAACATATGGACTTTTAAAAATGCCCCTAACCTAACCTTAGGAGTTAGTTTAACCCTCTATAAACTCACCCAAAGTTTACCTATCTGTCAACCTTGAGTTGACCTTTCTAATGGCTCCCTATCCAAGACTCTCTTGGGACCATACTAGGATATTTTGAAAAATGCATTGGTAAAACAAATTCCCTCCAAGGGACATATCACTGCCAACTCGCTTCACAACAAATGTCTCAAGTGACACCACACAATTACACAATACTTAAATACACATGACAATGCCTCTTTTTTGGAATTAATAAGTTTAACAAATTGAATTCAAACACACATTCAAGCATAAACATTTAAAAATTAAACACATTACACGCGAGGTGTTGTCTCTCCAAATAGACAATCCTTGGCTTCACAAACACACAGAGGTTTAGCTTGATTCTCGAAATAGTTTCCATTGTCACATGAATTGGTTTTCCTACACATTTCACTTTGCACATTAGTAATCCCAATAATCACATATAATATTATCGTATGAAAATAATACAATTCAAACATTTGCATACAATTTCAATTATAAAAATCAAGTTTCCAATTATCCAATAAAATCCACATAAAATAATCTACTCATTGGCATCATCATAATCATCATGAAATTTAATCATTTATAAAGCATGCATCCATAATTTCTAGCATCAAAATAAAGTACTGTAAATCAGAGATGAATGACATACACCATATCAATATTATCTAATCACTGGATCATATAGAATCTATGTCCATAATGCATCAAAATAAAGTATCAATAATAGCTTCAAAATATGAGAAATAACTACAATGTTATGATGGCTCGGGGTAGGGCCTCACACCCTCCCCCTCTAGGCATGAAATTCCTCCTAGAGTTCATCAAAAAGATGGGGGTACTGAGATCTCATCTGTTCTGCGTCCTCCCATGATGTCGTAACCTCATTATAACAATTCCACTGGACCCTAACTTGGTCCAGCTCTCAGCCTCGAAGAGCTAGCATCTGGTGAGCCAAAATGTGAATGGGCTCTGAAGCTAGCTTCCCATCCGACTCCACCTGCAAGGCATCCCAATCTAGAATATGAGACTCATCATAAATATATTTCCTCAGAACTAATACATGAAACACATCGTAGATGCGTGACAGGCTAGGTGGAAAATCTAGACGATAGACAACTGGTCCTATCCTCTCAAGGATCTCAAATAGCCCAACAAATCGAGGTGCGAGCTTAGAACCCTTTCCATAATAGATTGGACTGTTATGCGGTCGCACTCTCAAGAAAACTCTATCCCCAACCATGAAGCTACGATCTATCCTCTTTGCATCTGCATACTTCTTTTGTCTATCTTGTGCCTCTCTAAGGCATTGTCTAATCAAATCCACTTGCTGCTCCATATCATGAACTATCTCAGGACCAATATCTACTCTATCCTCAGTGTGGTCCCAACTCAAAGGTGTTCTACAAGGTCTATCGTACAAAGCCTGAAAAGTTGGCATCTCCAAAGAAGTGTGATGCCCATTATTATAGGCAAACTCTACCAAATGAAGGTACTCTTCCCATTTGGTCTGACGATCCATGATGTACATACGGATCATGTGTTCTAACACCTGGTTTACCCTCTCTGTCTATCCATCCATTTTCGTATGATAGGTTGTGCTAAAGTTGAGTCTGGTACCCATTGCTGCCTATAACACCTTCCAAAAGGAAGAAGTGAAGAGGGAATCTCTGTCTAAAATAATCTTGCATGGAACACCATGAAGTCTGATAATATCTTGGAAGAATACTTGTGTCACTGCTGGTGCTATGAAGGTAGTTTGAACTGGCGAGAAGTGGGCCACTTTGGTCAACTTGTCAACTGTGACCATGATGGCATCATGACGACGCGATGACACAGGTAGACCAATGACAAAATCCATCGATATAGTATCCCACTTCCACTCTAGTATCGCATGAGGATAGAGAAACCCACCTGGATGGCGGTTCTTTACCTTGACTCTCTGGCACTCAAGGCATTGAGCTACAAGTACAGCAATGAATTGCCGCATACCTGGCCAATGATATAACTATTTCAAATCTGCATGCATCTTCTTAACTCCGGGATGTGCTGCATAAGGAGCTCTATGAGCCTCCATCATAATGAAATCACGCAATCCTCTGAAAGAAGGTACATAGATGTGCCCTCTATGGCATAGTATTCCATCAAACTCTAATGAATAGTCTGCATACTTCCCTTCCAGGGTCTCCTGAGATCGCACTACCTGGCATACCTCTAAATATCACTCATCCTCTGGCAGCTGCTACAATATATGACCTCTCAAATCTATGTCTATAGACATGGAGCATATCTCATGATGTCTCCTACTCAAGGCATCTGAAACTACCTTTTCTTTCCCCTTGATGTAGTGAACATCAGAATCATACTCACATAAAAACTCCATCCATCTTCTCTGACGAGCATTAAGATTAGGCTAAGTAAATATGTACTACAAGCTCTGATGATCTGAATGAATCTCAAAATGATGACCCAAAATAAAATGTCTCCACCTCAAAAGTGTGTGCACCACTACTACAAGCTCAAGGTCATGAGTAGGGTAGTTAATCTTGTGAGTCTTAAGTTTCCTAGACTCATATGCTATAGCTTGACCCTCCTACATAAGAACTGCTCCTAAACCATCCAAGGAAGCATCTATACATACCATGAAATTGGTCGAGGGATCTGGCACAACAAGGAATAGGTGCACTAGTAAGTGCCTTTTTGAGTTCCTGAAAGACCCTCTCACACTTTTCAGTCCACTCGAATTTCTTTCCCTTTCGCGGAAGAGATGTAATAGGATGTGCAACCCTAAAGAACCCCTCAACGAAGCGTCTGTAGTACCCTGCTAGACCCATGAAACTCCCAACTTCTGTCACACTAGTTGGCATTGGCCAATCCATAATAGCTCTAATCTTTGATGGGTCAACTAAGATCCCATGACCGGATACAACATGTCCTAGATATCTGCCCTCTGATCTAAAGAATGCACACTTTGTCAAACAGCCATACAACTGATTGTCTCTCAAGCATTGCAATACCTATCTCAAGTTCTCCTCATTCTCCTTCTCATTCTAAGAATATATCAATATGGCGTCAAGGAACACAATCATGAATAAGTCAAGGAAAGTGCAGAATACCCCATTCATGAGACTCATGAATATATCTGGAGCATTCGTAAGACCAAATGGAACTACAGTGAACTCATAGTGGCCATACCTAGTATGAAAAGAGGTCTTGTGGATATCGTTCTCTACTATCCTCAACTGATGGTACCCTGACTTCAGATCTATCTTAGAAAATACTTTGGCACCCTGAAGCTGATCAAATAAGTCATTGATCCTGGGCAAAGGATATCGGTTCTTGATGGTCACTTTGTTCAACTATCTGTAATCCATACATAACCGAAGGGAGACTGTCTTTCTTCTTCATGAAGATGACTGGTGTGACCCAAGGGGAGACGCTAGGACACATTTGACCTTTCTTTAAGAGTTCCTCAAGCTGCATCTTGAGCTCATTAAGCTCATTAGTGGTCATCCTATATGGTTCTCTCAAAACTGGCTCAGCTTCTGGTACAATATCTATGTGAAAATCAATCTCTCTGCTAGGTGGCATACCAGGTAGCTCGGAAGGAAACACGTCTGCAAATTCCTCAAGGATAGGATGATCATCTAGTGATGGTTCCTTCTCATCCTCTTCCTCTCTATTACTGATGGTGATGGAAAATAACTGGCATCCCTTTCACATGCTCCTCTTAAGCTGCATAGCGGAAATCATACGAAGTGATATGGGTCTTTGAATCCCTGAAATTACTATGAAGGTACCATGATCATCCACACACTTGATCTTTTTCTGGCAACAATCCATCTTGGCTTTGTGGGTGTATAGCCAATCCATGCCAAGAGCAATGCCATAAGATCCTAGAGGTGTGACTCAAAGGTCTACTAAGGTGGTTGTACTCCCAATCTGAAGCTGTCAATCCCTAACCACTGATTCAATGGATACTCTAGCTCCTGAAGCCAACTCTACTTCCCAAGTAACACCTTTCCTAGTTGCCACTAGCCCACGATGCTCCACAACCAATAGAGATATAAAAGAATATGTCACTCCTGAATCAAACAAGATAGAGGCATTGCTACCTCTGATTATACCTGCGGCCTCTATGACTGTGGCCTAATGTTCTGCTTGGCGGTTGTCAACCGCTGTGATGACTCTGTGGGACTTACCCATGTCCCCAACTGTAGGCTCCAAACTTTCCATCCGCTGACTGCCTGCCATTTGACCCTATGGACACTCTCTCGCCATGTGTCCCATGGCCCCACAAGTGAAACAAGAACCACATGTCTAAAAATAAACACCCCATGGCCTAGAGTATGTCTATCCTCCTATCCTACTCAATCCACTGTAACCACCCCTAGAGGACTATTGAGTCCATGTCAGAGGTGTGTATGTAACCTATGGTTGCTAATCACGCCTAGGGCCCTGTGTCTGCCATTGCTTGGGCTTAAAGCCCTACCGATCTTGTGGAGGTATTTGCCTCTGATTCTATTGTGGATGCTGAGGAGGAGGGGGTTTAAAGGACCCTGATGAATGTCTATGATTACCCTTCCAATGGGGTTTTTGAAACCCAGAGGACTAAGGTATAGGGTTTTGGTTCTAATGTCGATCCCACGTGTCCTGAGGTCTACCTTGAATCTCCTTTGATATCAAGTCCTTCTCCATGGAAACCTGAAGGCTTCCTGAAGCTTCCATCCTAACTCGTCTTGCTATACCGACATTCAATCCTCTGACGAACTGGTTGACAAGTAGCTTCTTGTCCTTCAGGTAGTCAACATAAGGTAAGAGCTCAAAGAACTTGCTCTCATACCATGACACTGAGAGACCCTTCTATTGAAGTTCATGAAGCTCATCAATCCTGCATTACCTAAAGTGCTCTGATAGGTATCTGTCACTGAATCTCTCCGTAAAAATGTCCCAAGTGGCAGTGTTCGCAACTATGTCATTCATATACTCCTCCTACCTCCACCATGTGGAAGACATCCCTCTCAAAAGGTGAATAGAAATCTGTGCCTTCAAATTTCTCTCATAGGGATGCAATCTGAAGCACCTCTCTAGACTTAATAGACAAGCCTCAGCCTCTACCCCGTCGGTAGATCCTGCAAATGATGGTGGTTGAAGACGTAAAATCTCCTTGATCTAATCCCCTTGATTACGGGGTGCTCTCTAAAATTACTGGTGCCATAACTGGAGGTGCCTCAAGTAGATGGACTGACTCAGGCTCATGCTCAGCCCGAGCCTCTATATGGTTAGGAGGTGGACTCCTACTCTACTCCCTAGCAACAGATCTATGACTCAGAAATCTGGTGCTCTTCCTGATGATCTACTACTAGGAGTCTATCCTGAACTCTTCCTATCATGTTCTGAAGTTCAACCAAAATGTCTTAGTTAGGGTCAATCGGTTGTTCGGGAGGAGCTTCCTGACCCTCTTCTGGAACTGGCTCATCCTGCACAACATCTTTGCGTGTCATGCGAGCACGTCTAGGACCCCTACCGCACCTACGATTTTGTCACGTAATAGGCAACATCCTTAATGATCAATAAAATAAAGTAAATAAATAAATAAATAATTTTTTTTTAAAGAAAATAGTATTTAAAGCGAAACGTAATGGAGAAAGGTTCCTAGTGTTGGAAATGTTTCTCCGATACCAAAATGTCATGCCCAAACTTTTGGGCAAAAACGCAACAATTTTTTTTTGGACAACATAAAAATGCTAGATACTCTATGATAAAGATGAGATAAATAAGTTTGGCTATACTAAGGATTATCTCATGTGTTAAAAGAATGGGTTCCTAAAGTTAATTTAATTAACTCCACAAATATAACATTTACAATTTTTATCTTGGATAATTCTATCCCAAGGGGTCATCACAACAATATTTATTAATTTAATTAATTTACCCCAAATAATTCTTTAATTATTAATCGAGAGGTATTAATCATTCCAATTAGTATTTAATTGCTTTTGGACTAATTGAAATAATGTTAACACCTATTTCATTGTATTTAAAATAATAAATTGAGCAATAGTAATATGTTTTTAACTCCGTCTATTAAAATTAACTAAATCCAATATAGTAATAACCTAGTCAATAACCTCATTTTATTGTCGAAATAAATTTCCCAAACATTAAATATTAATTATTTAATAGTCGACATTAAACTACCTCTTGAATTTAATCATGATACTATTTAAAATTTCCATTATAAAACATCTTTAATAAATTTACCCAACATGAGTATAATATTACTATAAAAATAAATAATTAATTACAACTCCAACTAAAATCCCTAAATAGTCAACTAACCTAAATAATAACTTAAAACTAATGGGGTATCCCCATTTCAAATTTAAAAAGAACTTTCTTCCCCCCCATTTATTTTATCTCTTATTATTATCCTTTTTTTTTATCTATCTTTTATTTCAACCCTAACTAGGGTTTATTTGAAATCCTTATGACTCCCATCTTCTTTTACTTTTCTTTTCATTTTATCCTAACCCGAATTTGGGTTAGGGTTTTATTTAACAACACAAAATTTTGTTTTATTTCTTTGTGTGTGTGTGCAAGTTGATCATGGCAGCAACATGGCCGAAGTGTGAGAGAGGGGAAGCAGTGGCGGTTTAAGTGCCAAGAGGGGGTGGATGTGTGTGAGAGGGGCCGAGGCAGTGCTCAGTGCAGCGGTCGAGGGGTTTAGGGGCTGCACGGTGACACGTGGGCACCACTGTGGATACCCACAGTGGTGGTCACGGTGTCATCCACTGTGGTTACCCATAGTGGCGGTCACAGTGTCATCCACTGTGGTTACCCATAGTGGCGGTCGTGGTGCCGCCCACTGTGGATAACCATAGTGATGGCGTCTGAGCCTCCACCATGGTTTTCCATGGTGGCGGCCAGGGTTTCATGGTAAGGTAAATTAATTTTTATTTTTTGAAATGCAAATTTTTTTATTATATTTTTTTTTATCAGCATTTAATATAAATATTATATATATGTATATGTATATATATAAATATTTATATATGTACGTAGTCAATAGGGATATGGTTATTTCTGGGTATATTCAAATATATTTATTCGGATTTAAATAATATGACCTGTGTAACCAGAATATCAAATGTTACAATATATTTGCATAGACTAAAATGATCTATCTTTTTAATCAAAATATTGAATGTATGTAAATTCTGATCTAAATGTATATGAAATCCCCTTTTTTTTTAATTTACAAGCAACAACATATCTATTTAATTTTTCTTATAACAACAGATTAGATTGATGCAAAATAATAGGTATTTAGAATATAAAACATACATGTATATATATCCTTAAATCTACACTATTATTTTCTTTTACACTAACTTAGAACAGGTATGACAAATAACAAAATGACTCTCTATTGTCTTTTCTACTTAAATAAAAATGCATAGATTAAAATATGCCTCTAACTGTGCATTTCTAGATTTAACAAATGTGAAGTTTGATAGGAAAGCAAAGATGAACTTTCATTTCCAGAATCTAAAATTTAACAGAATAATTTATTTAACAGCTGCAACTATATTCTTTCACATTTCTATATGAACAATAAAGCAACAAGATGAAAATTTAAAAGAAGATTTAAACTAACACTTAAAATTATTTTTCCTACATTTCTTTTTCAAAACTATAGGCAACAATATCATTTTTTATTTTTTTTATTTATAACTGCATTCCTTAACACTTATTTTTTCAGAATGATAAAAATAACATAATGAAAAAACTTAAATATTTATCTATTTTCTTTCCCATTTCCAACATGCATACATTTTCTTAACTAATAAAATAGAATAGATTTCTTTCCATGTTTTTCAAGCAATAAACAGATACATAAAAGTAACTCAAATGCTTTTCTTTTCTCTTTATTTCTTTAAATGAACAAATCAAGTAAAAATACATTTGTTTCTACATTATTTCCTTTACACAAATAGGAAGATTACAATCTCAAGCCTCTTCATTTCAACCAAATGAGGGCTTTGACAAAATACATTTCTTTTCTTGAAACTCAAAATACTAAAAATGGGAACTTGCAAGTAGACTCCACTCCATTCTTTATCCCAAGCAAACCTGCAATAACATTTGTAGGTTGTGACCATGGAGGCTCACCTCCCAACTTAGGCTTACATGAAGCCACCCCCGAGCTAGGAGAACCAAAGCTAAATGGGTTATAAACAATGCAAACACAACACAATAAAGACTCACAACACTAGAACTCCCAACCCAAGGTTAAACAAAGTCACCAAGTGACTATTTCTTTGCGGGGTGAAGGTGGACCAAGTACCTAGAGGAGAATTTGCAATAGGAGAACACAATGCGTTTGCAAGGCTACCAAAATAGAGCCACCACAAGCCACATACTTGTCCCAAAATACCCTTATGACCCCCATTGCATAAACAAAACAAAAAAACAATGCAACAAGGGTCCCATAACCCTTGTGTATCACTCTCTTCCAAGAAGAGAGTCTCTACACTCTTAGGCTGTCAAACAACCCTTCACCCCCAAGGTTACTCTACCCTCCCAAGGGTGAGTATGGCCTTGAAACACCCAAAAACATATACCATACAACACACAAGAAAATACAGAAGGAAGGACTCAAACAATTTTCCCAAGCCTACAAAGAGAGCAACCATAGAAAAGCACAAACAATCTTTTCACATAAACATCACAAGCATATGTAAGAAAGTATTTCAACCAACCTTAAAATATGTAAATAGATATGAGGAGAAGTTGTAGGAGAGCTTCCCAATCTACTACTCTTTTTCCTTCTCAAGACTTAGAAAAATCCAACTCCAAAAACTAAAAAAAAATTGAACAAAAATTATATGTCTCCAAAAATGGAGAGTGGGTGATCAAAATTCTCCCTCTCAAACCATTCCCTAAGAAGAATCTCCTCACTCTTTCCAATCCTCTTGGGAAGGGTGAGATATTTTCATAGGTTGGTCTTCCCAACACCTTACAAGCTCTCTAAACAAGGCAACCCAAAAAGGTAAAAGAAAATGGGGAAGAGAAAATATCACTCATTTGGAAGGTTGTCTAACCTAGGTAAGATCCTCAAAAGTTGAAATTTGGATATCTTGAAAAACTCAACTTTTAAGGTGACTAGACAGTCACTACGGAGTGGACACATGGCTAAAATTGGCCTTTACCCATAGGTATAACAAAATGACTCTCTATTGTCTTTTCTACTTAAATAAAAATGCATAGATTAAAATATGCCTCTAACTGTGCATTTCTAGATTTAACAAATGTGAAGTTTGATAGGAAAGCAAAGATGAACTTTCATTTCCAGAATCTAAAATTTAACAGAATAATTTGATGTGTGGAGGTTTGGAGGTTGGCATTTTCGTATATTGAAGACAAACATTGAAATTACTAACATATTTGTTGCAGGACGCAGTCAAAGATTCATATTCAAAACTATGTGTTTGTGATTTCTAAAGTAGTTGCACATTTCATTTCTTAAAGGTTAATGAACACCATGCATGCTTTGTCTGTTTTTAATTTGATTGCATGTTTTAACCATTAGAACTGGGCCTGCCTCCCGATTTGCCTGGCACTTCGCATAGGCGTTGGTGAGAGGGAACGACCCAAAGTGGTGATGGACTAAAGCCAAGCTCTTTCGAACCACTCTAAATAACTGTGGATGCAACAAAAGTTGTAGACAATGGGTGCTGGAATGGTATTGCGATGATTTATTCACCGGATCAATACCCACCCGAACGGATGCCCTTACTAGAATCTCTTGTTTTTAGATGCCAAAATCCTTCTATCTGTTGGCTCAGGCATTGTGATAAGCGCATGCCAAAGACACCTCTCATGTACTCCTCAGTTAGAGATAGCAAGTTCTTGGGAAGTGATGCCCCTTGAACTCAAAGTTTGGTATGCCCGAGAAGTGAGTGCACTATAAGGGGGAACTAGTGCTACCAAGCGTCTAGCTATCTGGCTAAGTGTTGTATTTTATGGTTAGAGGATTCAACAGATATTGCCCTTGCCAGCCATAGGATTTGTTGTGAATGTGCTTGATTGTCTTGAGTCAAAGTCAAACAAACATTTTGTCTTCCATGATTGTCAAAGGTTAAATCAAAAACAAACTTTCAAAAGTGCTCATAATCAACTTGGGTTTTCAAAATCAACAACCTTCAATTCAAAACAAAATCCAAACAAAAGTCCAAATTTGTCCAAGTATTCATCCAACATTTGAACATGGCTTGTCAAAACATTGAATATCTTTGTTTCAAAATTCATGTCACTTTAGGCTAGGTTTTGCATAGTCTAGCTTAGGTCCTCGGACATATTGTCATCTCCCTTCACTTTAGTCCTTTTCATTGCAAGTGTCCTCATTTTGCACTTAGGTTCAAAATCATTTCCCTAAGTTTCCATTTCATTGTCATATCCAAGCTAGATTTCCATTTAGGTGACATTCATGCATTATCCTTGTCATGCTAAAATTAGGTCTTGCCTAGGTTGCATTTCGCATATCCTTATCATTGTATTGTCATCTTGTCTTGGCTTCATCTTGTCATATCATATCCTTAGATCATTTTCATGTCATATCCTAAGTCATTGTCATAATCATTGCCTTCTTTCATTTAGTCTCAAAAATTTGGTTTGTCAAACTTGAAAAATCAAAACTTTGGATGATACCCTAAGTTGTTGTTAGGGAGTCTTGACCTTGTCTAAAATTTGTCCTTTCATTAATATCATTTTTGTCAAACCTAGCTTAGTATCCAAGCATATACGTGAGACATTGTCAATTTGTCCTATTGCCATTTGGTCTTGTGTCCTTTAAGGTCTTGGCTTTATTTCAACTTCCCAAGGTTGAGTCTTTAGGTTTGCATTCCAAAAAGTTTGTCAAAATCTTGAAAAACAACAAAAACATTAAGTTGCATTGTCATCCTTTTAGGTTGCATTTGTCAATCCCATTAGTTGCATTGCATAGTGACATGTTTGTTGAAATGAGGTCTCAACCTTCTTACGAAGCCATGTCATCACAATTGAGAAATCAATCATGTCAATCCAATCTCTACATGTCTCAGAACTTGGATCAAACTTATGATGATGATGTAAATGTCCAAATACAAAAACTAGAGGAGAAACTAGCTCAAGAAAAGGAGATTTTGGAACAAAAAGTGAAAAACATTGAGAAGAATAGATCACAAATGTCCAAAATGTTTCAAAAATTTCCAGGTTGAAATCCAAAGATTGAACCAATTGATGTAAGATCTCTTATCGAACAATCAAACATACCAGATCTCCTCTCACAAATAGAGATGATGAAACAATTTCAAGAAAAGAGACAACAACATTATGTGCCTCCACAACAACAACAAGAAGGTGTTTACTATCAATCAGATTTTCAACCATCACAACCAATTGTTCAACAGCTCCAACATTTCCAACAGACACAACCAATGGTCCAACATATTCAACCAACACAACCAATTGTCCAATTTCAACAATATGTCCAACCAATTATACAATGTCCACAAATAGTTAAACCAATGGTGGAATATCAACAAGTTTAATCAACATATCAATGTCAACAACCACAATCACAAATTCAAAAACAAAACTTGCAACATGGACCAAGCCAAATTTTGAACATGTCAAACCAATTTGATCAACATCTAGTTTGAAATCAAAACATGACATCAGACAAGAACCAACTCCTTTCAAAACAAGTTCAAATTCCAGATACAACTATGTCAAAACCTCGAAAGAAAGGTGGCCTTATTAGACAAATCTTAAAGAGAGTCATAAGTGATTTTCCTGAGGATGATCAAAATCATACACCAATGTCTAGCAATGGCTCATCCATCCATCAAGAATTTGAACTTGAATTTGCCTCCACTACCACTCCCATTCCATCATATTTTGAAGTTTCACAAGAGAAATTTACACTATCGCCTCCAAATGATGTATCAAATAATGCATCCTCCCAAGGATTGTTTGCCACAGAAATATATGCTAATCAATTCATTTATACAAATCCCTTGTACTATTTGGAAATGCAAGATTTAATGCCATCAAATGCTTCTCTTTTAGAGAGTCCCATTCAAATTCCATCCCCTTCATGCCAAATCATTGATTCCTTGTCAGAATCCTCCATGCATATCCAAAGTCCAACCCCATGTCAAGAGGATAATTTAGAGCACAAAGAAACATGTCTTGAAATAGATCAAGATCAAGATCCTGAAACCTTATCATCTCATCCAATTGTTGACCAGGATCCCATTTCCCCAGACACTCGCAATGATTCCATTATTCCTGTCCATTCTATCCAAGAACACAATATCCTTTCAAATCCCATTGGCATTCCACTTCCTAAGAAAGATCAAGATATCCCTTCCATCCTTTCTGATGATCCCATTAAAAGTCAAGTGCAAAGCACCTTTAAAGAGGATTCCAATGATCTTACTCCTTGTCAAGATCAAATTATTCCTTTAAATCCTCCACAAGATCCTTTTGTTCCACCATCTCCTTGTCCTAATGCTCCATATACACTCCAAGATCTCATTCCTTTTGATGATCCCATTATTTCTCCCATTCCATCTCTTGAAGAGCCTGTCATTGAACCATGTCCACTACACAATCCTAGTCCCCCTCATGATTCTAACGTGTCAGTGCAAGATGTTCATGAACCCTTGACATGCATAATGGGTTCTTCCACTTTGGTGCAATCAGATCCACTACAAGATCTCATTATTTCTCTCATATCATATCCACCTCATAATGGACTCGCGTCTTCTTCCCAAAGAAAAGAGTATCCTACAAGTCAAGATATTCATAAAGGAAAAGGAGTAGACCTTCATGAGAAAGAACCCCTCCATATCAAAGAAGATCTTAAGGGTCATGTCTACACAACTCACTCTCAAAACATTGGTATCCCTCCCTCAAAATCAAAACATACACCTTCCCCATCATACTTTCCATCCATCTTAGGTCCTTACATCCATTTGTCCTCTATGCAAGGTCAGCAAAGGCACACATCCTTGAGTAAATTTAATCAATCGAAAAGAAGTCCATTTCATTCATATCCATCCATGCATTCCTTTCCCCCTCCAAGCAATTTGGATGCCAAGTATAAACATCATAAGTCTAGCAATCCACATGTATTCAAAGATCAACATGTCAAAACAAAGAAAAATTTGATCTATAAAGAAAAGGAAAAATCCAAAAGGTCACAAAGGCCCATTGCTCAAAAACAAAAGTTAAAATCTATATGGGTTCCTAAATCCCTTGTGTTGGCAATACACTCCAAGGAACAACAAAAGCATGAAAAATCAAAAACCATGTGGATCCTTAACCAACTCCTTGAAGCACAAAAGCCTAAAGAAACATCCAACTTGGCATCCAAAGTTGCTACTCCTCCATCCAACCCTCTCAAATTTGTTCCTCCATCACCTTCTTCATCCGTTTTGGGCCCTTATGTCCCAAAATCCATAGCCTTTCCTTCGTCAAAATCTAAATATCCAAAATACATTTTTCCTCCATCAGTCCATCACCCCTCAAGGTGTGTGCCAATGTTGATTGTGCCTTCATTTTTCATCTACTGAAGCCCAATTCTTCCAATACCCTATCCATTATCCAATGCATATTTTCCATCCTTCGATCCCTTTGATCCCATCCTTTACATATATCCTTGCCTTAATTTCATCTCTTTTTCCATATCCTTATCCTACCAATGTCTTTGAGCATACTTTTAAAGGTCATGGTCCATTTTTTTTTTAAGGCTACTATCCAAAACAAAAAAAGACACTTGAGTCCTTCTTCCATCCCCTATCATGTATCCATGTTCTGTTGAAAATGTGAAAATACAAAAAAAAAAAAGAAAAAAAAAAGACAAAAGAAAAAAGTAAAGCAAAAATAATTCATCCACTGGTGAAAACCAGGCAAACAGGCTCCTTGGGCAAGTACCGTGATGAAAACATGGCAAACAGGCATCATGCGTAATCTATGAACTTCTTGCACACCACACTTGGGGGCAGGTTTCCTCCTTCATATCCTTTTGGTATTTATCCATTTGCTTATTATAACTTTTCATCCATATTCCTAGCTTATTGCAATTTTTTTCCACTATCCCGTATCCTACCCCGACCCTCAGTCCATGTCCCTTATCCATTCTTGGTCTTACTTATCCTATCCATACACTCTTTTTTTTTGTTCCTTGATCTTGATCTGATATAAGGATGCAAAATTTAAACATAGTTTCAAAAACCTCTTGACATGTCCCTCATGCCATGTTCCTGTTTTACATTGTCATATCCAGTCTCTTGTCCCATCACACAATAGCCCTTGAAAATTGTATTTGTATCGTCTCCATGATAAAAGGCCTTTGTCTTCCCTCTATCCACCAACATTTCAGAAAGCCTATTAATTCACCTGTCATATTCCTTGCCTTGCTAGACACTGGGGGCAAAAATCATAAAAATTGAAAAATATCCTGAAATAATCATAAAAATTGAAAAATGTCTTGAAATAATCATAAAAATTGAAAAATGTCTTGAAAAAATCTCTAAAAATCAAATAATGTCCCGAAAAAATCCCTAAAAAGTCAAATAAAGTCCCAAAAAATGAACAAAAAAATTGTAAAAAACTGAAAATTCCTACAAAGTGAAAAATATCAAAATCCAAAAACAATTTCTTTGGCATTTTGCATTTTGTCAATACATGGTCCCGTTTGTGCATAGACAGATCGCTGAGCATACCTCCAACGACAATCAATCAAACATTTTGCTTTAATGAAATCACGCATTAATAGATGAACTGTTCGACCAAGCAAGCATTCAACCCGATCACAATTGTCACATCAATCCAAATAGCATCAACATTACCATTGGTCCTTGTCAACATTATCATGGGTCTTATACAGGGTGTGGTATACTCGAAACTAGACTGTGTCCTATCTTCAACGGGGTACCACATTCCTTGAAACCAGACAGCATGATCATTCTTGTTTTTCACTTTTGACAATGACGATCAGACTGTTTGTTTGACTTGGTTGAATTTGTGCGTCTTATCTTTTTATTGATTTATCTTTGGCTTCGATCATGTTCCTATGTTGCTTGATGATGTCTCTGAGTGATTTAGAGTGACCGGGATGGTTCATGGTCCCTTTCCTTTTTTGTTGTGTTTGTTGTTTGTGCAATGTTTGTCACAAACTGGGGCAACTATATCATTGGGTGTCTGTGATAAGTACGTTTGCTTTGTGAACACCACACATACCTCGACCCTTGACGTATGCACCCTAGGATGCTTCACTCATTCCTTGTGTGCGATGTGTCTATCTTTGCAAAAGGGGTTGTGTTCTAGCTCTAGCCTTCAATGCCATGATGCTCTGCATCCGCTTTGCTACAATAAATAAATGTTCTCACCTACTTATGTGCATTTGTGAAAGAAAGTTTTCCTTCATCTCTAACTATCCTCTGTCTAATTTCTCCTTACTAACATTTCTTCTGTCAGTCTTGGCAGTCCGTTTGATCCGTTTGAACTTATCGTTTTCTGTCATTCTTATCGATCACTTGGCCTCTTTTCTGGATTTTTCCGGCCAATTCCTTGAGGGGGCATGCATATATCATTTTTATTGTCTGGGGCATTTTCATTATTGGACTAGAGGGATGGAAGGATGGAAAATATGCATTGCATAATAGGTAGGGTAGTGGAAGAATTGGGCTTCAGTGGATGGAAATGTTGGCAAGATCATCATTGGAACACACCTTGAGGGGTGATGGAGTGATGGAGGAAGAGTGGGTTTTGGATATGGAGATTTTGATGAAGGAATAGCTAGGGATTTGCAGACATAAGGGCCCAAAATGGATGAAGAAGGTGATGGAGGAAAAAATTTGAGAGGGTTGGATGGAGGAATAGCAACTTTGGATGCCAAGTTGGATGTTTCTTTAGGCTTTTGTGCTTCAAGGAGCCGCTTAGGGATCCACATGGTTTTTAATTTTTCATGCTTTTGTGGTTCCTTGGAGTGCATCACCAACACAAGGGATTTAGGAACCCATATAGATTTTAACTTTTGTTTTTGAGCAATGGGCCTTTGTGACCTTTTGGATTTTTCCTTTTCTTTATAGATCAATTTTTTCTTTGTTTTGACATGTTGATTATATTGGACATGTTGATCCTTGAATACATGTGGATTGCTAGACTTATGACGTTTATACTTGGCATCCAAATTGCTTGGAGGGGGAAAGGAATGCATGGATGGATATGAATGAAATGGACTTCTTTTGGATTGATTAAATTTACTCAAGGATGTGTGCCTTTGCTGACCTTGCATAGAGGACAAAGGGATATAAGGACCTAAGATGGATGGAAAGTATGATGAGGAAGGTGTATGTTTTGATTTTGATGGAGGGATACCAATGTCTTGAGAGTGAGTTGTGTAGACATGACCCTTAAGATCTTCTTTGATATGGAGGGGTTCTTTCTCATGAAGGTCTACTCCTTTTCCTTTATGAATATCTTGACTTGTAGGATACTCTTTTCTTTGGAAAGAAGACACGAGTCCATTATGAGGTGGATATGATATGAGAGAAATAATGATATCTTCAAGTGGATTGGATTGCACCAAAGTGGAAGAACCCATTATGCATGTCGAGGGTTCATGAACATCTTGCACTGACACGTTAGAGTCATGAGGGGGATTAGGATAATGAGGGGGACTAGGATTGTGTAGTGGACATGGTTCAATGACAGGCTCTTCAAGAGATGGAATGGGAGAAACAATGGGATCATCAAAAGGAATGAGATCTTGGAGTGTATATGGAGCATTAGGACAAGGAGATGGAGGAACAAAAGGATCTTGTGGAGGATTTAAAGGAATAATTTGATCTTGACAAGGAGGAAGATCATTGGAATCCTCTTTAAAGGTGCTTTAATCTTGACTTTTAATGGGGTCATCGGAAAGGATGGAAGGGATATCTTGATCTTTCTTAGGAAGTGGAATGCCAATGGGATTTGAAAGGATATTGTGTTCTTGGATAGAATGGATAGGAACAATGGAATCATTGTGAGTGTTTGGGGAAATGGGATCCTGGTCAACAATTGGATGGGATGATAAGGTTTCAGGATCTTGATCTTGATCTGTTTCAAGACACATTTCTTTGTGCTCTAAATTATCCTCTTGACATGGGGTAGGACTTTGGATATGCATGGAGGATTCTGACAAGGAATCAATGATTTGGCACGAAGGGGATGGAATTTGAATGGGACTCTCTAAAAGAGAAGCATTTGATGGCATTAAATCTTGCATTTCCAAATAGTACAAGGGATTTGTATAAATGAATTAATTAGCATATATTTCTATGGCAAACAATCCTTGGGAGGATGCATTATTTGATACATCATTTGGAGGCGATAGTGTAAATTAGGTCAAGACAACAAGAAATTAATGTAGGTTCGATCATGATTCTGATTGACAAAGGACCAATGTTGATAAATGATTGAGATTGATTGACAAAAATCAATGACAAATTGACCAAGATTGACAAGGAGATCAAATTGATAGGCACCAATTGACGAGGAACAATGACTAATCGATCCAAATTGACATGATTGAAAAGGAAAAGGATCAATGACGAATCAATCGCAAAATGACAAGATTTACAAGGACAAAGATCAATGGCGAATCGATCACAAAATGACAAGGCTGACAAGGACAAGGATCGATGATGAATCGATCACAAAATGACAAGGCTAACAAGAGGACAAAACCCTAATTCTATCATCGATTAGGATTGACGATGTCGAAAATGATAATAAATGAGCACGCACCATGATGCGACAGGATAAGATCGACCAAAATCATGACTGAAGATTGCTATCGACAAGACCTAATTCAAAAGCGAGAAAAATGAGTAATGCAAAAGAAGGACTCGATGCTCGCAAATGATAAAGACCAAGTGCGCAACATAGAAGAAATGTTAATGCAATGCAAGAACCCTAAAATAAGACAATGCGCAAATGTTAAAGTATGACTGCACAAGCGTTGACCATTTTTAGATGTCTACATTTTGCCCCTCTTTGAGACAATTTGATTTTAAGCGTTGTTTCAAAGAACAATAATGAAAATGCCCTAGACAATAACAATGACATATGCATGCCCCCTCAAGGAATTGGTCGGAAAAATCTAGAAAAGAGGCCAAGTGATCGATAAGAATGACAGAAGACGATAGGTTCGAACGGATCAAATAGACTGCCAAGACTAACAGAAGAAATGTTAGTAAGAAGAAATTAGACAGAGGACAGTTAGAGATGAAGGAAAAATTGCTTTCACAAATGCACATAAGTAGGCGAGAACCTTTATTTATTGTAGCAAAGCGGATGTAGAGCATCATGGCATTGAAGGCCAGAGCTAGAATGCAACCCCTTTTGCAAAAGACAGACACATCGCACACAAGGAATGAGTGAAGCATCCTAGGGTGCATACATCATTGGTCGAGGTATGTGCGGTGTTCACAAAGAGAGCGTACTTATCATAGACACCCAATGATATAGTTGCCCCAGTTTGTGACAAACATTCCACAAACAACAAACACAACAAAAAAGGAAAGGGACCATGAACCATCCCGGTCACTCTAAATCACTGAGCAACATCACTGAGCAACATAGGAACATGATTGAAGCCAAAGATAAATCAGTAAAAAGATAAGACACACAAATTCAACCAAGTCAAACAAACAGTCTAATCGTCATTGTCAAAAGTAAAAAACAAGAATGATCATGCTGTCTGGTTTCAGGGAATGCGGTACCCCGTCGAAGACAGGACACCGTCTAGTTTCGAGTATACCACACCCTGTATAAGACCCATGATAATGTTGACAAGGACCAATGGTAATGTTGATGCTGTTTGGATTGATGTGACAACTGTGATCAGGTTGAATGCTTGCTTGGTCGAACAGTTCATCTGTTAATGCGTGATTTCATTAAAGCACAATGTTTGATTGATTATCATTGGAGGTATGCTCATCGATCTGTCTATGCACAAAGGGGACCATGTATTGACAAAATGCAAAATGCCAAAGAAATTGTTTTTGGATTTTGATGTTTTTCACTTTGTGGGAATTTTGAGTTTTTTACAATTTTTTTGTTTGTTTTTCAGGACTTTATTTGATTTTTTAGGGATTTTTTCAGGACATTATTTGATTTTTAGAGATTTTTTCAGGACATTTTTCAATTTTTATGACTATTTCAGGACATTTTTCAAGTTTTATGATTATTTCAGGACATTTTTCAATTTTTATGATTTTTGCCCCTAGTGTCTAGCAAGGCAAGGAATATGATAGGTGAATAAATAGGCTTTCTTAAATGTTGGTGGATAGAGGGAAGACAAAGGCCTTTTATCATGGAGACAATACGGATGCAATTTTCAAGGGCTATTGCGTGATGGGACAAGAGACTGGATATGACAATGTAAAGCAGGAACATGGCATGAGGGACACATTAAGAGGTTTTTGAAAATATGTTTAAATTTTGCGTCCTTATGTCAGATCAAGATCAAGGAACAAAAAAAAAGAGTGTATGGATAGTGATAAGATATGGATAGGATAAGCAAGACCAAGAATGGATAAGGGACATGGACTGAGGGTCGGGGTAGGATACGGGATAGTGGCAGAAAGTTGCAATAAGCTAGGGAATATGGATGAAAAGTTATAATAAGCAAATGGATAAATACCAAAAGGATATGAAGGAGGAAACCTGCCCCCAAGTGTGGTGTGCAAGAAGTTCATAGATTACGCATGACACCTGTTTGCCAGGTTTTCACCAGTGGACGAATTATTTTTGCTTTACTTTTTTCTTTTGTCTTTTTTTTTTTGTATTTTGACTTTTTCAAGAGAAGATGGACACATGATAGGGGATGGAAGAAGGACTCAAGCATCTTTTTTTGTTTTGGATAGTAGCCTTAAAAAAAAAATGGACCATGACCTTTAAAAGTATGCTCAAAGACGTTGGTAGGATAAGGATATGGAAAAAGAGATGAAATTAAGGCAAGGATTTATGCAAAGGATGGGATCAAAGGGATCGAAGGATGGAAAATATGCATTGGATAATGGATAGGGTATTGGAAGAATTGGGCTTCAGTGGACGGAAATGAAGGCATGATCAACATTGGCACACACCTTGAGGGGTGATGGACTGATGGAGGAAAAATGTATTTTGGATATTGAGATTTTGACGAAGGAAAGGCTATGGATTTTGGGACATAAGGGCCCAAAACGGATGAAGAAGGTGATGGAGGAACAAATTTGAGAGGGTTGGATGGAGGAGTAGCAACTTTGGATGCCAAGTTGGATGTTTCTTTAGGCTTTTGTGCTTCAAGGAGTTGGTTAAGGATCCACATGGTTTTTGATTTTTCATGCTTTTGTTGTTCCTTGGAGTGTATTGCCAACACAAGGGATTTAGGAACCCATATAGATTTTAACTTTTGTTTTTGAGCAATGGGCCTTTGTGACCTTTTGGATTTTTCCTTTTCTTTATAGATCAAATTTTTCTTTGTTTTGACATGTTGATCTTTGAATACATGTGGATTGCTAGACTTATGATGTTTATACTTGGCATCCAAATTGCTTGGAGGGGGAAAGGAATGCATGGATGGATATGAATGAAATGGACTTCTTTTCGATTGATTAAATTTACTCAAGGATGTGTGCCTTTGCTGACCTTGCATAGAGGACAAATGGATGTAAGGACCTAAGATGGATGGAAAGTATGATGGGGAAGGTGTATGTTTTGATTTTGAGGGAGGGATACCAATGTTTTGAGAGTGAGTTGTGTAGACATGACCCTTAAGATCTTCTTTGATATGGAGGGGTTCTTTCTCATGAAGGTCTACTCCTTTTCCTTTATGAATATCTTGACTTGTAGGATACTCTTTTCTTTGGGAAGAAGACGCGAGTCCATTATGAGGTGGATATGATATGAGAGAAATAATGAGATCTTGTAGTGGATCTGATTGCACCAAAGTGGAAGAACCCATTATGCATGTCAAGGGTTCATGAACATCTTGCACTGACACGTTAGAATCATGAGGGGGACTAGGATTGTGTAGTGGACATGGTTCAATGACAGGCTCTTCAAGAGATGGAATGGGAGAAATAATGGGATCATCAAAAGGAATGAGATCTTGGAGTGTATATGGAGCATTAGGACAAGGAGATGGTGGAACAAAAGGATCTTGTGGAGGATTTAAAGGAATAATTTGATCTTGACAAGGAGTAAGATCATTGGAATCCTCTTTAAAGGTGCTTTGCACTTGACTTTTAATGGGATCATCAGAAAGGATGGAAGGGATATCTTGATCTTTCTTAGGAAGTGGAATGCCAATGGGATTTGAAAGGATATTGTGTTCTTGGATAGAATGGACAGGAATAATGGAATCATTGCGAGTGTCTGGGGAAATGGGATCCTGGTCAACAATTGGATGAGATGATAAGGTTTCAGGATCTTGATCTTGATCTATTTCAAGACATGTTTCTTTGTGCTCTAAATTATCCTCTTGACATGGGGTTGGACTTTGGATATGCATGGAGGATTCTGACAAGGAATCAATGATTTGGCATGAAGGGGATGGAATTTGAATGGGACTCTCTAAAAGAGAAGCATTTGATGGCATTAAATCTTGCATTTCCAAATAGTACAAGGGATTTGTATAAATGAATTGATTAGCATATATTTCTGTGGCAAACAATCCTTGGGAGGATGCATTATCTGATACATCATTTGGAGGCGATAGTGTAAATTTCTCTTGTGAAACTTCAAAATATGATGGAATGGGAGTGGTAGTGGAGGCAAATTCAAGTTCAAATTCTTGATGGATGGATGAGCCATTGCTAGACATTGGTGTATGATTTTGATCATCCTCAGGAAAATCACTTATGACTCTCTTTAAGATTTGTCTAATAAGGCCACCTTTCTTTCGAGGTTTTGACATAGTTGTATCTGGAATTTGAACTTGTTTTGAAAGGAGTTGGTTCTTGTCTGATGTCATGTTTTGATTTCAAACTAGATGTTGATCAAATTGGTTTGACATGTTCAAAATTTGGCTTGGTCCATGTTGCAAGTTTTGTTTTTGAATTTGTGATTGTGGTTGTTGACATTGATATGTTGATTAAACTTGTTGATATTCCACCATTGGTTTAACTATTTGTGGACATTGTATAATTGGTTGGACATATTGTTGAAATTGGACAATTGGTTGTGTTGGTTGAATATGTTGGACCATTGGTTGTGTCTGTTGGAAATGTTGGAGCTGTTGAACAATTGGTTGTGATGGTTGAAAATCTGATTGATAGTAAACACCTTCTTGTTGTTGTTGTGGAGGCACATAATGTTGTTGTCTCTTTTCTTGAAATTGTTTCATCATCTCTATTTGTGAGAGGAGATCTGGTATGTTTGATTGTTCGATAAGAGATCTTACATCAATTGGTTCAATCTTTGGATTTCAACCTGGAAATTTTTGAAACATTTTGGACATTTGTGATCTATTCTTCTCAATGTTTTTCACTTTTTGTTCCAAAATCTCCTTTTCTTGAGCTAGTTTCTCCTCTAGTTTTTGTATTTGGACATTTACATCATCATCATAAGTTTGATCCAAGTTCTGAGACATGTAGAGATTGGATTGACATGATTGATTTCTCAATTGTGATGACATGGCTTCGTAAGAAGGTTGAGACCTCATTTCAACAAACATGTCACTATGCAATGCAACTAATGGGATTGACAAATGCAACCTAAAAGGATGACAATGCAACTTAATGTTTTTGTTGTTTTTCAAGATTTTGACAAACTTTTTGGAATGCAAACCTAAAGACTCAACCTTGGGAAGTTGAAATAAAGCCAAGACCTTAAAGGACACAAGACCAAATGGCAATAGGACAAATTGACAATGTCTCACGTATATGCTTGGATACTAAGCTAGGTTTGACAAAAATGATATTAATGAAAGGACAAATTTTAGACAAGGTCAAGACTCCCTAACAACAACTTAGGGTATCATCCAAAGTTTTGATTTTTCAAGTTTGACAAACCAAATTTTTGAGACTAAATGAAAGAAGGCAATGATTATGACAATGACTTAGGATATGACATGAAAATGATCTAAGGATATGATATGACAAGATGAAGCCAAGACAAGATGACAATACAATGATAAGGATATGCGAAATGCAACCTAGGCAAGACCTAATTTTAGCATGACAAGGATAATGCATGAATGTCACCTAAATGGAAATCTAGCTTGGATATGACAATGAAATGGAAACTTAGGGAAATGATTTTGAACCTAAGTGCAAAATGAGGACACTTGCAATGAAAAGGACTAAAGTGAAGGGAGATGACAATATGTCCGAGGACCTAAGCTAGACTATGCAAAACCTAGCCTAAAGTGACATGAATTTTGAAACAAAGATATTCAATGTTTTGACAAGCCATGTTCAAATGTTGGATGAATACTTGGACAAATTTGGACTTTTGTTTGGATTTTGTTTTGAATTGAAGGTTGTTGATTTTGAAAACCCAAGTTGATTATGAGCACTTTTGAAAGTTTGTTTTTGATTTAACCTTTGACAATCATGGAAGACAAAATGTTTGTTTGACTTTGACTCAAGACAATCAAGCACATTCACAACAAATCCTATGGCTGGCAAGGGCAATATCTGTTGAATCCTCTAACCATAAAATACAACACTTAGCCAGATAGCTAGACGCTTGGTAGCACTAGTTCCCCCTTATAGTGCACTCACTTCTCGGGCATACCAAACTTTGAGTTCAAGGGGCATCACTTCCCAAGAACTTGCTATCTCTAACTGAGGAGTACATGAGAGGTGTCTTTGGCATGCGCTTATCACAATGCCTGAGCCAACAGATAGAAGGATTTTGGCATCTAAAAACAAGAGATTCTAGTAAGGGCATCCGTTCGGGTGGGTATTGATCCGGTGAATAAATCATCGCAATACCATTCCAGCACCCATTGTCTACAACTTTTGTTGCATCCACAGTTATTTAGAGTGGTTCGAAAGAGCTTGGCTTTAGTCCATCACCACTTTGGGTCGTTCCCTCTCACCAACGCCTATGCGAAGTGCCAGGCAAATCGGGAGGCAGGCCCAGTTCTAATGGTTAAAACATGCAATCAAATTAAAAACAGACAAAGCATGCATGGTGTTCATTAACCTTTAAGAAATGAAATTTGCAACTACTTTCAAAATCACAAGCAAGATGTTTTAATGAGAGTTTTGCAAATACAAAAAATAAATTCCCTGTTGCAAATGAAGTTTTGCAACCCTTCAATACTCTGCTCTACCAGTTTCAATCTTACTAGTCTGTGAAACCTCCACACACACTGCAACATTGCCTTTATGCTGATCCTTACTCTGTTGAAACTTCTCTTTCTCTGTCTACTGGATTCACTTCACACCTGCTCACACTTTGCCAGGTTCTGTCTCTGTCGGTTTACACACCTTATCGGTTTCTCCTTCAACACACAGTCACTTAAGATTTTTCTTGTTTTTTACTTAAACAATCTTTTCTATCTCTCTTTCATTTACCAACATAATCACATATCATTCTGCAACAACAGCCTCATCGATTTAGACTTGTATATTTAAGAACAAGTTTTTGCGCCATAAACAAACTCAAACTTCAGGTGGTTAGGGTTTCTTTCCTTTGACCAAATCTATATCAAATCTGATTTGATCTACCTTGGATCATTCACCTACTTTAGGGAGATGCATTTGTACATGTCTTTATTCATTCAATGCATGTTTTCTAAAAATAGTAGACTTCACCCTACTTTACGATCTTGATCTTTGTCATCCTCATTTCACCCAGTTGTTTCTAATTGAAGGTCAATCTACAATCGAATTTCGTGTCTCGATCACAATGCCAGTAACTGTCTGATCATTCTCTGTCATCCATTCTTCCTCGAGCTGCATCAGTTAGATATCATCCCTTGATTTGTGGTTTTATTATTTAATGACCACCAACTGCACAAACAACCATGTTAATGAACATTTCATTGACCTCTGCATGTTTGCCAACTTAGCTCCCCATTGCACACATCAACATACTTTCAAATTACCAACAAAGAGTAAGTTTAAATCTGAACATTCCTATCAGTACAAATCCTTCTACTGGTACAAACCTTTACCGGTATGCCCACCATATTGAACAACTTCTTTTACCGACAACACATCATACTGACAGTTCATCTTTCCTTTCAGTATGTCTTCATGCCATTCATTTTGTTCATCTCACTAGGTGTTGTTGGGGTTCATCTAACATTCTACCTCTTCATCACAAACAAATAGGCAACCATCATATCAGTTTACATCTTATCGATTAATACTGAAGCGTGCCAACACACTCTTGCATCTCACCTCATACCGGTGATATCGTCTGCCAACTCATAACATACTTCTCTTCTTTACACCGGTTCAACCTTCTTCATACTGGTTGACATGAATGACAACTCAATGCCAACAATAAAGCACCTCCAATGTGAAATACAGGGTTTTATATTTTTTTGTTTTTTATAAATAAAACAGTTAGATATATTTATCCAATATGTTCATATATATATATATATATTTAATTATGAAGGCATAGGTGTAGGTTTAAATTTGATTTGTTTATCACATTCTCAGATTGGGATGGGTTTAGAAATCAGACCACTCTTTTTTATTTATTTATATGTTCATATATGCATATACTCTTTCATGTAAATATGTTGACAAAAAATCATACTCTTATTTATTTTGTTCCAAGTTTTAAATCTATTTCTTTTCCAGATTATTATATTAGTGGATGTTTATATATATTTATTTCTCCTTTAATCTTTCTGTAGTGAAATGTATATCTTCTATCATTTATTTATTTTATTCTTTTCAGATTTACTAGATGCGGGATGAATAACAGAAAGCTTCAAATGTATACTTTTAGATTTAACATTTTTGGTTTCATGAAAACAATTAAGATGCTAAAGTAGTGTTTAAATATGAACTGTTAGATTTACTCAATAAATAGATTTTAAACAGAATATATAGTGGTTCTAAACCTATTTCTCTTTCCTTCTTAGTGTTTGAAAAATGCAGATCATTACTTAAGAAAAATCAGAATTAGACAAAGATTTAAATATTTCTAAAGCCTATCTGAAACTTAATGGAAAAGAAGAATTTAGAAAGCATTTCATTCTTCAATAACTAGAAGTATAAATCAACTAGATTTCCTACTATTACTTTTGTTTCTTTTCATTATATGGATATTGGATAAAAGACTAACTTTTGCAAAGAACTATATACAAAATAAAACTCATACAAATTTGTGAACAATTAATTTTCTTTCAGTTTTGCATTGCTTTCATAATGAAATACAAGGATAGGAGAGATGGCAATAAATGACTTTCTTTACTTTATTTCCACCTACTTGCAAATGCAACAACCTTAGTAAAAGGAGTAAACATTCCAATATTTTTCTTTACTTTAAATGCAAGCTAATACATTATCTCATTACAATATTTCTCTTACTCATAGTTCCCTTTTGTAAGCTCAATAGTAGAACAAGAGGAATACAATCTTTACCAAAATTTCCTTGCACACATAAGAAGAGATAAAATCTGAAAATAAACATGTAAGAACTTTTGAATCCATTCTTCAAACAACCACATAGGAAATTGTTTTCCTTCATCTTCTCAACCAATTTGCAGACCTGCAAGTAAAGAACTCTTGGTTGTGACCATGGAGGCTCATCTCCCAACCTAGCCCTACAAAGAGGTCACCCCCTGAGCTCGAAGAAATAAGAAACCAAATGGGATATACACAAATCTTAATACTCAACATACAATTTCTAGATTTATACAAGGGAAACAATTCAACAATAAATTCCCATCCCAAGGCTTTCACATAGTTACCAAGTGACTTCAAACAAGGGGTGAAGGTGGACCAAATATCTAAAGACAGAACTACATTAACCATCGATAACCAAATGCCTTCAAAAGGCTAAAAATAAACAAAGCCATCCACTCGGTCTCTCACATGACCAAAAACAATCCTTATGACCCCCAAAGGCTTTAAGCCAAAACTCCCCTTAAGACCCCCAATGTTATACAAAAATATCAGTAGCAAGGATCCCATAATCCTTGTTTATCCCTCTCTTCCTAGAAGAGAGACTCTACACCCTTAGACTATCCTAAAAACCCTCCACCCCAATACTACTCTTTCCTCCCAAAGGTGAGTTTAGTCTTGACTCCCAAGAACATACAAACAAGGAAATCCAAAAGATATCAACTAAAATACATTTCAAAAAAAATAGTTCAAAGACATAGATTACATTCTACTCATAAACAAAATCATTTTTTACATACAATGACATGAATACAAGTAATTCTATGGAAGGAATGACACCAACCTTTACTCCTGCTATGGTATGTATGTTGTAGAAGAGCTGCCCAATTCCCTTACAATCTCCTTCCTTAACCAAAAATTCTACTCTCAAAATTCAAATCATACTCAAACTTGTCTCAAAGATTGGAGAGTGGGTGATCAAAGTCCCAAGTTTGAATTTCTTTCCTAAGTAGGCTCTCCTCACACTTTCCAACTTCCTTGCAAAGGATGTGAGTTCCCGTAGGTTGTTCTTCCCAACCTCTTACACGGTTTCTAGAAATGGAAACTGAAAAGGTGGTTGTAAGATGGGAAAGTGCACCTAATCACCAAAATGGAAGGTTGTCTACCCAAGAGTCGATCTTCTAAAAGTTGATTTTCGTCCAACTTGGAAAACCAACTTTTGAAGTGACTCCACAATCACATGTGAGTGGTCACATGGCTAAAAATTCCCCTTACCCATAGGCATATAAAGTGGGCCTTCAAAAGTGACCTAAACTCAACCATAGGAGTTAGTTTTACCCCCCAAAAACCCACCTAATGTTTGTCTGAGTCAAATTTGATTTGACCGAACTAAAGGCTCTCTAACCAAGTTATCTTTTGGGACCACAACAAGATATTTGAAAATTCATTGAGTTCCACAATTTACCTCCTAAGGACATGTCATTTGCCAACTCACAACACATCACAAGTGTCAAGTGACACCATAAAATACACATCACAAAATACACTTGGCATGTCCTTTTCAGGAATTAACAAAATTAACAAATACAAATTAAAACATTCATTCAAGAATTCACTTTTAGGAATTTAAACACATTACATACGAGGTATTGTCTCTCCAAATAAACAACCCTTGGCTTTACTATCGCACATAGGTTTGGCCTTAGTTCTCCGTATAATTTCCATGGTCACATGGATTAATTTCTTGCATATCTCATTTCAAACATTAGTAGTCCAAAACCACATGCATATATAAATATATGAAAGGAAATAAAAATTAGACACATAGCATTCAATTCACAACATCTCACAATTTAATCCAAATCACGTACCACTTACATCCACGTTATTACCATTACAAGAAACACTTTCCAATGTAAACCGCTATCCACTTAGGATTTTCAACAGCCATAGTTAAATTCTAACAGATGTAAACACTAATTCTACCATCCTTCATCCAATCTTATTGGACTTCCATTAACTAACAAAATATGATAATTCATTTGTTCAATATTATACAGTAACTCATGTATGAATATTTTATGTCTCGCTTACAAAAGGGGTAGTTAGTTGAGTACAAATCAATACTTGAATACTTAGAACCACTTTGCGAGTTGTACAATGCAATTATATAATTTTACTAGTGACATCATTTGTTTTCTTAGCACCTTCCACTAGCTCCTTGCATCTTCATATCTAATTGTCGATTTGTTCCCATCAAGTAGGAGCATGATGCCAAATTGCCAACAATTATGGTTAAGAACAAACCAAGGGTGGAATAATTTCCAAGTACAATCAATAACGCTTGACAACTAATTCCTACTTCACTCATACCATAATCCTTTTCTAATGACGTGGAAATTTAACTTATTCTTACCTATTCCACTTATGTAATCATGAGAACAAGGGGGGTGCGTACTCAAGAAGTGATAAGAATAGAAATCAAGACCCTCCTTTTAATTGCATTTTGACTAAAAGGGAAATTATCATTTTCCATATATTTTTTTTTATATATTTACTTGCTAGCTGACCACAACATAAAATATTTTTTGATTATATTCAAGCCAATAAAATTTGCCTTATTACCATAGCATCAAGTTATTCTATAATTTTGATATTATAGGGATGTACCATAAGTACAAAGGTCTAAGGATTCCAATAATTTTCAAGTCACTCCCTTATTTAGCCACATGTATAAGCTCCTTAGCCACATTCAAGCACTATATATAATTTGCCATCCAATCCTCATTTAGCTGTTGGATCTATTAATACTAATACACCCATCTTCCATATGCCTTATCAACTTTTGGATATTGGCTCATCCATACCTAATTTTCCTTATACTTTTGCACCCTGGGTGTCATCAATTGCATATCTCTTTCAGATGTGCACAAGTAGTAAGAGTGTCCTAAATTGACGCATAGCTAGTTTCACATTATAGGCTGGTTACACCTTCAGTTTAGATTCTTAACACATATAAATATCATCCCATAATTATCTAATCCAGTTCACCTACTTCTTCTTGTAGCTTAGTAGGGGTTCAAATGATTCCCATACTGTTTCATCCCTCTTGACCAATTACTTAGTCCCTTCAGAGGTACTTTACAAAAAGGTTAGTTAGGCCATCAAATTGTTCGATTTCCCAATAGTAGACTTAACCACATGAGATTTTAAGAAACATTTGCAATTTTCGTTGCTTAATCCAAAAGGGTTTGTGTTTCCTTGCTTCTCAAATCAAATTACCTATAGTATTAATAAGGTTCATTTATCAAGGATATTGCCATGCACCATTTCATCCATCATCCTCAAGGTTATCCACCACTAGTTTCCTTGCAATGATGTGAGAACCCTTAGCAGTTGGTCTCAATAAGAGTAACCTAGTATGGTCACACGCTTAAGGTACCTATCCATTAGGATAGGATAATGCTTCAGCCCAAGATTTATAAGGGTACCACCTAACTTGCTCTTGAAAGGTGCCCCATATGGCACCCTTTGTTTACCATTCCTAATAAACTTCCTCATAGGGCTGATTGTTAATTAGAAAACTGGCACCATCTCGTATTACTAATATTTAAATTGTGTTATGTTTCATTTGACTTGTTCACCATGTTTTCATCTCAAACCTTCCTATCTTGCTTGATTTGCAATGTCAAGGACATATCCCAACTGATGGTATTTTTCTTTTAACTACTATAAGTATATAATTATATTGAATTATTCATCGTGCCCAATTTGATTAGGTACAAATATTGCGATTTGTTTTCACTTGAAGGGAAGCCTCATAAGTACTAATGATCATAATTCAAATTTAGAATATCGATAATACTTTCTTATAATTTTGTATTTTCTAGATGATAGTACTTGGCTTTTTGAAGGTCTTTGAAGAATTTTCAGCCTTGGAAACTTTGATTGGTCCTTTAGAGTGTTTTCATAGGCAAAATATTATAAGGCTTCACCTTCAACTCTTGAAGACCTTTCCAACAAGGTAAACGGTTCACATTTTTGAGCCCTGAGTGGAAATTTATGACTAGTTGTAGTTAGAATAAATTTTGATGGAATTTTTGAAATTTTTTGTAGTTTTGGGGTCCTATATAAACCATATACATTATGACTATTAGGTTTTGATTCACAGAGCTTTTGGTAACCCTTGAAACCCCATGAATTGATATAGGTCAATCCTTTGGTTAAAATGAATCCACTATGCCCTGCTCCATTACTGCGAATACTTCGCAGGTTTTCACCTAGGTGTTATTCTCAAAGTCATGGTTTGGATTAAATAAGTTATGAATGTAGCCCATGTTCTCCTAGTATATGAATCTAGGGATTTTATACCAAAATGTAATGCCCAAACTTTTGGGCAAAAACACAACAACAATTTTTTTTGAAACGCTAACTTACTTGTGATTTATGTAATGACTAGATGTGGTTGTTCACTAAGTCTCACTAATTAGACAATTTAAGTTTCACTTTAAAGAGATTTATAATGCGAGCGATTAAATATTTCTTAAATCAAATCTAAAAATTTAAAATTTAACTAAATGGGGTAAATTCAACCCCTAAGTCGTTACGCTAATTTTACCCTCATTAGGGAATAGCTCCTAAATTTAATTGCAGAGACTATCCCTAGAGTAGACATTAATATTTTAATTTGATTAATTAATTCACTTACTAGGTTGGGCTAAGAACTTGTAATTATGCTCCACTCCTAAGTATAATCTCACAATAGTTTTATTTACTCCTACATGTAATTTCTATAAAATATAATCAATTTCGCTAAGGATTAATTGTGACGCCCCTCTCACTTAGTATGAACAATGAGGTATTATGGTACTGAAATTTTGCATGAATGAAAACAAGGATAATTGATATCTTAATCAATATAGATAATGTTATATATTTAAAGATTACCATACTTATAGAATGACCATTTGGTAACTATCCCTATCTGAATATTAACTGATTGTTGATAGTATTCTATAGAAGGATAAGAAAGATAAACAAAGAATTATTTTTAAATTATTAATTAGTGATTAAATTGATTATGAATGATTTTTAATATTTGATTTCTTAAAATTATAAATTTAATAAAATAAGAAATTATAATAATAATTGAATTATATTTAATGTTTCAAATCGAGTGGAACCCCAGGGATTGGTGTCTTCTCCTCGGTCGCCTTCAGTTAAAATGCCATTCTCTCCGATAGGCCCTCCTATTTCCCAAGTTGAGATGAAATTCCCTACCCCTATTGTGTCTCCGGGAAGGGGTAGACCTCCAAAAAACCATAAAACTCAATTGGAAATTGATGCAGGCATTCAACAAGTATTGTATGCTTCTCTCGGGGTTAAGTAGGTCTCAACCTTGTCTTTGGACAAGGGGAAAAACATTGGTCATTTCTCGAGCTCCATCAAAAAGAAAAAGAAGTGCGTAATTAGTCCTCCAATCACTATATCTGTGGCGGTTAAGAGGAGATTACATAAAAGCTTTGGGGAGAATATTTCTTCCCCTAAGGATGAAAAGAGGGGAGTGTCGACCTCCCCTCGAGGGCAATGAGGATTATTTCATGGAATGTTAGGGGCTTAAACACCCCTAACAAGAGACGCTTGATCAAGTCTTAATTGGACTTGGTTAAGTGGGATATAGGTATGCTTGAAGAGACTAAGCTCTCTTTGGAGAATTCTGAGTTTGTTTTTTCCTCTTGGAAGAGGTGGAAATTCCTGTCATGTCCGACTTCTGGGGCATCGGGGGGTTTGGCCTTGTTATGGAATGATTTTGTGGTTGATTTAGAATTGGTTGCTTCTGCTCCAAATTGGATGTTATCATTAGTGTCTTACAAAAATTCTATGTTTAAAGTATGGTTGTTAAATATTTATGTCCCCTCGAGTGTCTTGGCTAAATGCAACTCTTGGCGAGAACTCATAAGGGTCTCATCCCCCCTTAGAGATCATTCCTTTATTATTTTTGGGGGGAATTCAATGCAATTCTGGATTTGGATGAAAAGACAAGGGGTATTTGTCCTAATAAGAAATCTATGGATGATTTTAGTGCTTTCATTTCTGATATGTCTCTTTTTTATTGTAAGCCAAATAATGGTCTTTTCACATGGAAAAACATGAGGAAGAATTTCTCTCAAATTGCGAAGAGATTGGATAGATTTTTACTTTCCTCCAATTGGTTTGATTCAGATATTGAGTTTTTTTCTTCCATCCTTCCTTTGAAAGGGTCATATCACTTTCTTGTTTCCCTCTCTGTTTTAAAACATAGATCTTCTCATAAATTACCTTTTAAGTTTGAACCCATGTGGTTTAGGGATCCTTCTTTCCTAACCCTCCTACGACAATGGTGGGGTGAGGCTCCATTCGTTAGAGGGTCTAGAATGTTTCAAATTGTTAAGAAGATCATATTTTTAAAGAAAAATATTAGGGAGTGGAATTCTCTGCATTTTAAGAATATCTTTGAAGAAAAGCAAAGGATCTTGGATATGATTGATGTATTGAATAGGCATGTGATTCTGCATGGTATGGGTTCTAGGGTGTTTGATGAAATTAAGTCTCTTAGGAGTGAGTTAGAAGAAATTTTGGTGAGAGAGGAGGTATATTGGAGACAAAAATCTAGGGAGCTATGGTTAGTTGATGGGGATAAAAATACAAATTTTTTCCATTATACCACTAAACTAAAAAGGGCTAGGAGTAGGATTACTTGTATTCAGGACTATCATGGGAATATTATTTCTGAGTTAGAGGATATTTCTAGTGAAGTAGTAAAGTTTTTTAGGAATCTACTTTCATCTGAGAGTAATGATGTCTCTAACAATATCTCATCTCATATTCCCTCTCTAATTTCTCCTGATGACAATAGAATGTTAATGTCTCCTTTTTCATTGAAAGAGGTTAGGGGGGTTGTTTTTGCTATTAATCCAGACAAGGCACCTGAGCCTAATGGATTCACTCCTTTATTCTTTTAGAAATGTTGGGATTTTGTGGGACCGGATGTTCTTTTGGCTCTTGAGGAAGCTAGACATAATAGGTCGATCCTTAAGGAAATGAATACTACCTTGATAGTCATTATACCTAAGAAGGAGGACCCTAAAACTTTTGTAGATTTTCGTCCTATAGCTTTATGTAATACCCTCTACAAGATCTTCGTAAAAGTGATTTCTATGAGATTGGCTAAACTTTTACCAAAAATGATTTCCCTAGAGCAAGGAGGTTTTGTTCCAAAAAGGGAAACAATGGAGGGGGAAATAGTTGCTCATGAGGTTCTTCATTCGATAACAGTTCAGAAATGTCCTGCCATGATCCTAAAGCTAGATATGATGAAGGCCTATGATAGGGTCGAATGGAATGCGTTGAAAGTTGTTTTGTCAAGGCTGGGTTTCTCGTTGGCTTGGATAAAATGGATCATGTCATACATCTCCTCGACTAGATTCTTGGTTCTGGTTAATGGGTCTCCTTGTGGGTTCTTCCATTCTTCTAGGGGTTTGAGGCAAGGGGATCCCTTGTCCCCTTTCTTGTTTATATTACTAGCTGAAACTTTGAGTTGGGCAATTAGAGCAGTTCGATTGAGTGGTCTATGGAGGGGGATCAAAATTCAAAACTTTGATCAGAGGATTTCCCATTGCCTTTTTGTCGATGACACCCTTTTATTTGGTAGTGCATCTTTGAAGGAAGCTAGAATTATTGATCAAGTGATTAAGAATTACATTTCATTTTCTGGACAGAAGGTCAATAAGGACAAGTCTAAGATATTCTTCTTAAACACTCACCCCTTGATTCAGGGTAGGCTTCAGAAGTTTTGGGGTTTCCAACTTGGGGATTTTCCTTGCAGCTACCTTGGGATCCCCTTTTTTGTTAAAAAGGAAAAGGTGGGCTTTTGGGATAAAGTAATTACAGGGGTTTCAAAGAAAATCTTGTCCTGGAACCATAAATGGCTTACCATGGCAAGGAAAATTGTTTTGATTAAGTCTATGTTGAATGCAGTGCCAATTTACTTAATGTCAATTCTCAAAGCTCCAAAGTCTGTTCTTGTCAGTTTAAAGGATACTCTAAGATCCTTTCTTTGGAGTAATAGTAAGGATGGGAAATGTAGGATCCCCTTGCCAGCCTGGGATAAGGTCTATCTTCCTAAAGAACTTGGGGGGTCAGGAATTAGAAGTTTGGAGAATCAGAATCTGGCCCTGGGGGCTAAGCTAGTTTGGAAATTGTATGATAAACCAGATTCCCTTTGGGCTAAGATCATGTTTGCCTAGTATTTTAATAATGAGGTAAGAGAGTTTGTTTTTCGTGCCTCGAGTTTTCCCCAGGGGTTGGCTATTTGGAATTTTTTGGTGAAATGTAGAAGTGTCTTGTTGCCCCATCTTTCTTGGGTTGTGCATAATGGTAGTAAAGCTAGATTTTGGGATGATGCTTGGAATGGTTATTGTCCTTTGGATTCCATTAGGGATTGGACCCCATTAAAATCAATCCTTTCGGTTAGATGGGGGACTTTTTTTTCTGATTATTTTGATATTGTATATAAAGGTCATGTGAAGATGGCTAAATGGAAATCAATTGACTATCTAAATGTTGATCTCAGTTTGAAAGTAGAATTTTGTAATATCCTCAAAGATAGTTATCATCTTGTCTGAGAGGGAAGATGAGCTTATTTGGACTAAGAGTGCATCTGGCAAATACTCTATGAAAGATGGATATAATTCCCTTATGCCAGCTAAAGACTTTTCTTCCTGGCCCTTTAAATTGTTCTGGCATTCGGCTTGCCTTCCGAATGCAAGTACATTTGCTTGGCTTGCTATATAAGATAAGGTTCTTACAGGGATGAGATTGGATAGGATGGCTTTGACTATTGTCTTCCCTTCTGTTTTGTGTAATAAGAATTTGGAATTGTCCTCTCATCTATTTCTTCATTGTGATTTTGCCTTTGGATGTTGGCAATGGCTGTTTGAGAAATGAGGTATGTCCTTTGTTATTGGCTATGATCTTCTCTCCCACTTTAGAGCCTGACCTATCTTGTTTTCCTCATCCTTTTATGCTTGTCTCTGGCTCATCTCTCCTTCGATTATCATTTGGAACATATGGTTAGAAAGAAATAATAACATTTTTAGAAAGTTATCAGCTTCACTCTCTGACATTTTAGTCAAGATAGAGGCTTCTATCTCAGAGGTGTCTTTGTCATACCTTCATAAGAATTTGGAGAATTTGACATCCTTCTCTCATTGGGATGGAAGGATTACAAAGACCTGGAAATCTCTTTCTGTCATCCGTTCTCATGGGTCTGTTGCAAATGGTATTGTTACTATTAACCAGAGACTTGCTACTAGATGGGATCCTCCTGCTTTGGGCCATTTCAAGCTTCATTTTGATGGAGCTTCTAGGGGTAACCCGAGGTTGGCTGGGGCTGGTATGGCTATTTTTGACCATAATGTTGTCTTAATAGCTGCTCAGTGTCATGCCCTTGGTTCCCAATCAAACAATTTTGTTGAATGCCAAGCTTTGTCCCTTGGGATTGATTTGGCTATCTCTTTAGGTATTAAAAACCTATTAATTCAGGGGGATTTGATGGCCATCATTCAGAGTGTTTTGAGCAGTAAGAGCAATTGTTGGCATTTGAAGTACATATTAGATCATATTTTGGAGAAGTTGTCATTCTTCGATATATTCTCGTTATCTCATTATTTTAGAGAACTGAATAAGCTTGCAGATTTTTTGGCTAACATGGCAATTGACATCGGTTCTCATCTTAATTGTTTAGAGGCAAGTGATATTCCTCAAGACATTCTTCTTGGGTATTTGATCTAATCTTAAGGGTTTAAGGTAATTGTTTTGGTTTACTTGTTTCCATTATCTCTTGAGGTATTCATATTATCCTTTACTCTGATTGGATTTTATTTGTACCACATGTGTAGATAGGAGGATGATAGGCTCTATTATGTTTCTGTTTACATATGGTGTATTCTTACAATTCTGCATCTGGGCTAGATGATGATGTGTATATCTCATGAGGTGTGGTTAGCAGGTAAATTGCAGTTTGCAAATCATTCTAAAGATCAATTTAAATTCTGTTGAGGTTCAGGTTCTTGGGTATTTGATCTAACCTATGGGTTTAATGTAATTCATTTCGATCTATATGTTTCTATTATCTCTTGAGGTATTCATGTTATCCTTTACTCTGAACAGATTTTATTTACATCACATGTGTAGATAGGAGGACGATAGGATATATTATGTTTTTTTTTACATATGGTGTGTTCTTAAAATTTGCTTTTGGGCTAGATGATGGTGTGTATATCCCATGAGGTATGGTTAGCAAGTAAATTGCAGTTTTTGCCAAATATGAAATTCAGTCTAAAGTTAAATTTAACTATTGTCGAGGTAAGGGATATTCCTCAAGGCTATGTGGAAGGCAATGGGATGTCTCGTATAGGCCCTCTATTTGATGTCGAAATCACATTTTCTACTTTAAGTATCAGTCATTGATAGAGTAATTTATAGGGTGAGGATGTGGCTTCTCATGATATTTTTATAGGGTGGTGACATGTGTGTTTTTGAGCATTTTTTGTTTTCGGTCCTTCATAGGTTGTGGCATGCTTTTAACTTTCTAATGTGCAGTACGTTCTTGGGCTTTTATTATTTGTTAAAGTATTTGTACTGCATAGTTGGCCGCCTTGTGTGAGTTTTTGACCTTGGCAGAATCGGTTTTATGTGATAGTCATTGTTTGAGGGTGGCGTCCTCTCCTTCTGGATATGCATTTATGGTTGTCAATTTAAGGGTTGTTAATCCATGTGAAATGTTTAAATCAAGAAAGGTTGCAATGGATATTTTGCATTGCCATTATGGGAAGTTAAGGGTGGTTTTCTCATTTATATTATCTTGTTAAGCAACATTTTGTGTTTATGTTTCTGTGGTTTTTTGGAGCTCTTCCTCCTGAAAATGCCATCTTCTCTGTCCATTGGGACATACAAAATGTTTTTAGAAGCTCGAATAGCGGAAGAAGAGAATGAGAACAATTTTGTCAAGCTTGGTAAGGTCTTTAATTTGTTTTCTCCTGCGGTGGATTTTGAATTCCGTACGCTTATGGGGTGTCGATGGCTGGAAGTTTGCCCTCATATTTCTTATGTTGAGATTCTGTCTCTCTTTGTTACAATTTGCTATGATGTTTTACTTGATGATGATTTGGTCTACCTCTTGGTTTCCACGCTCATTTTTTTGATAGTATGTAATTGGACCTTGATTTCTTCTGCATTGGCTGATTATCATTTTGATGTGGGGTCTTTTTATTACGGTGGTTTTCTTCCTCATCATGAGCTCATGGTTAATGGTTGGTCTGGTCAATTATTGCATGAATTAAGAATGGGATTGATATGTGATTCCATGGATGACACTCGAGCCTCCATGGACTTTATGTTGTATCTGGCTCCTAATCAGTATGTGGATAAAGCTTGGGTTGTCTTTGAGGCATTGCACTCGTTGATCACTCTCGGATTTTTGTTCTCTACTCCTGCTTGTTTGGCTTTCTTCTAAGGGTTATTCTGATGAATCAATGATGAACAGTTAGTACCAAACTGGTACTAAGAGGGGGGGTGAATCAGTACAGACAAAAACACTTTTCCTTGAACCGGTTTGATTGAAAACACTGCACTTGATTGGCAAGCAATAACACCAGTCTAAACCAGATTACTACCAGTTAAACACAGTAAGAATGTGAAAGACATAAACTGGTAACTCTTAGCTTTCCACATAATCTAACATCTTATTTTCACTTCACCCATAAGCATACACAAGTAATACATCAACAGAAATGTAAAGACTTACTGGTTCAACATGCTTTACTGCTTGACATAAAATAACAAAGCATCACATGAAAAGCATCACACATAACACACATATTTTTTCACATGGAAACCCAACTGGAAAAAACCATGATGGGGATGAATACCCACAAGATGTTCTTTGAACCCTTTTGAAGTCTGCTCTGTTAGGAGCCTAGTTTGGTTAAAGACTTTACAATAGGTTCCATTAGGAACTGATCCTACTAGGGATCACCCGGTTAAGGGATGGCTAAAATACCTAGTTAAGGGTTAAACCTTGTTAAAGTTTACCTTGTTAGAGGATTTTAAGAACTCAATGATTTTGAGTCACCTTGTTAAAGGATTTACAGCAAGCCGGCTAAAGCTACCCTGTTAAGGGATTTTCCAATTGTTGAAGTGGTTAGAGGTCAACAGGTATTACAATGATCTTGTAACAACACTTCAATGCCAATGCAGATTCGCTTTAGTTCCTTCCTTATCCAATCACACTCTGCAGGTATCTATTCTCTTATATAATCTAGCAAGAATCACATATCTCTACACTTAGATACACACACAACATTTTCCAACAACCTCAACATGAAAAACAACATTGACCTTATAGGAAAGATAGGTCAGTGGTATAAAACCTAAACCCTAAACATTTAGGTTAAGCAATTCAGTCTGTTGTCTTCAAAATCTAATTCACCTCAACATCCTTATAATAAAATGATTTGAACTCTGTGCAAAAGAGATAGTAAAGGGAAGGAAACTCTTAGGACAACATATGACAAGGTTTAATTTAACCTTCTACACTTTGGACTTACTCAGAGTCCAGGCAGGTATACCTTTGTGAACTAAATCCACACTTTCAAAAGATAAATCCACAACAAACCAATCCAGAAAACCAGTGGATCTAATCACCTTGAAACCAATTGAAACAAAAGAATGAAAATTATCCTCATATTCAATATTTTGATCTAAAAAACATGCAATAGACAACCTTGATTTATACCAGTGCTTTATCCAAGGTCACAGAGTCATCAAAATTCAAACAATACTCCCAAAACAGAATATCTCTACACATCCCATTGGCTCGGCTTCTCTTAATCCCTATATATGCCTGACATACATGAGAATTTATGCACACCAAATCAAACTATGCTCATTAAGATTCAAAATATACTATGAAGAATTTACTGGTAGAGGCGATCCCTGCATATTTAATTTCCCTCCTAAAGAGAAAAGCTAGCGAGCACATCTACTGAAAATTGCCTTACAATCCCCATTCAAACAACATAACCCTGTATTATTCAGAATGAATCAATAAAAAACTACAAGCACATTCGAAGATGACACAACGTTTTACTCAAAACCGATGGTCTGTATATTGATATATTTTCAAGAAAGTATTACAAAAACTTTTGAATATTCTCCATTACACTTAGAAAAGCTCAGATAAATTTTTGCAATGTTTTCTTACAATTCTTTGTGATCATTTTTCTCTTAGTCTTGGTATCCATTTATAACAATATGGATGCACAAAGCTTCAGACTTTCCTAGGAGAATTTGTTACAATTGCTGCTTCTCAAGAAGAAGTTACAAAAACTTTTGCAAAAACGGTTACAAGTCCTTTTCGACCTCTGTAGCTTCTTCACCTTGTTGTTTGGTTGCAACATCTATCCTAACTGTTCAGGAGTGCCCTCTAACTGCTCTGCATCCTGGATGGCATATTTTGTTGTCCATTCATTGTACACGTCATCAGTGGGCCATGTGAAATTAATCACTTTTGTCTTAGCCTTGGTCAACCTTTTCCAGGAATTTCTCATCTTGTTGACTTCTGAGTTGAGAAAACCATAATGAAACTTGATTTTCTCAATCTCCTGAATTGTCACAACAAAGAAGGAAGCATCATCTAGATCAATAATTCCTTTAATCCTGGCTAACAATTTGGCCTCTAATTCCTTGAGCCACACTTGTTTGTCCTTCAGTTGAACTGGGCTATCAAAAACTCCTGGGAGCAACTCAAAAACCTGATCGGTATACTCCTTTTTGTACAAATTAATTTTCCTATCAGCATTATCCACCCCTTCTACTAATTTCACAAGATCCTTGGTGGTATCACAAGTGGATTTGATGATAGGATTGGCCCCTGCTTCATCATAAGATGTACAAATAGACTCCAAGTCCTGCTCTCTAGGCCTCCATGTGTAAAAACTAGGTGTCAGAATGGCTTTATCTCCATTGAGCTCATTCCTCATATCCAAAATCTTGCTTATGTTATTATATAGCAATGAGGCACTCATTGTATCAGCAAAACATGAAATAGTAGCTCTTACTTTATCCTCATATTTCTTGGCGTACATGGCATGAGCCTGTTTCATTTTCTCTAGCTCTTGAGGAGTAATTTCAATCATCTGGGAGCTGGAGGGTGCTGGAGATGGTGGGAACTCAATGATAGGACTACTAGGTGGAGGTCTTGCAGGAGAAGAGGAGATCATCAGTGTTGAAGACTCCCCTTGATGGTACTGTCCTGTCAACTGGCTTTGCAGCTTAGTAATGATGCTATCTCTACCTCTTATCTCTTCCTTAACATTGTTATAGGCCTTCAAAATTGTCTCCAACTTGACTTGGAGGTCTTCTTTCTCCTTGGCCTCCTTTTCTGCTACTGCAACACTGAATTTTGTAGTTTCTAACACAGTACTAGCAGCTTCTACCACCCCTGTGCTCTGCACTGTCTTTACTATCATTCCACCAAGGTAGCTTGACCCTTGGGTATCTTTGCTTTTCTTATTTTCATCTCTCTTGAGAGACAATATGACGAGTGCAGCATTATCCTTGCTGAAAGTGATTCCTTCCATGGGCTTAGTCTCTTTCCTCACTACCTCTAAAACCAGGGCATCAACTATATCCCACTCAGGGAGAATAAGCACTCTAGCTTGGGCCACCATATCTCTTCCTTGCTTAGGAGTGACGGTTTTAAATTCTTCCATCATTTCCTATTTTATTTATTCCTCTACCAGAGCTGGATCTTTGCTAGGCTATTCACCTTTTCTCTTCTCGCATCTTGCATTGTATTTATTTATGTTTTGTTTCGATATAAACTGCATAAATGCTCCTAAAGTAACAAAATTGTTGTCAGCCAAGAAGTCATCACTGGCTTGCTTTATCTCAGGATCCAACTCCTGGCCTTTAAGTTCAGTGGTAGTAATATTCATTTCAGTAGCAAGGGGTTCTTCTGGCATTCCTTCCTCTACCTCATCATATGTGTAGGCAATTTCCCCTAAACTGCCCAACTGTAAAAGTTGCTTAGCTGCTGCTTGCTCATCTCCTATGTGGATAGGTGATTGGGATGGAGAGTACAAAGGTGTATCAGATGGTATTTATTTTCCTACTCTCTACTTTTTAGGGCTCTCTTGGATGTCAATGACATCTTGTATCTTCCTCTTTACTTTGGAGGTAGAGGGCTCCCCTATTGTGGGCATCAACACACTATAACTAGATTTCTTGTGTAGGGTGTAGTCACTAGGAGGGATTTCTTTGGTGGAGACAGACCTGCTTAGAATCATTCTTGCCTTTTTAGGGTTGCTTTTAATCATATCTTCCCTCTTCTCCTTCAAGGTCTACATCACATCCTCAAAACAAACAATTAAAAACTTTATTTTCTCCTCCAGAGGGAAAAAGCAAGACAATGGGTCATAACTGGCATCAAACTGATGCACAAAGTCTAAGGATTTCTTATAAGCCACCCATTTTTCTTTTCTCAGTTCCTGCTCATCCAAATCAAACTCATTTCTAATGAGGTGCTTAGGAAACTGAAATTGATGGGGTCTTCCTCTGCACACTGCCCTCTTTCCGAATATGCCATTGAAGAAGTCTTCAGGATCTGCACACCTTGATATTGCAGTTGACAAATGATAGTGTTTGAGAAAGTCTTCAATACAATTCCAACCTCCCTTGGTTATTATAAATTGATGGGCTATGGTAATCGTAGGGAAAATAGTCCCTTTACCCCTTCCTGTCAACTCTGCCTCTTGTACACTACCAATCTGTCTGAGGACTTCTGCAATTCCCACTTTGAGAGGGACCTGATAGGGCAACAAGAATGGAGTGCCTTTAAAACCAAAAACTCTGAAAACAGTTGAGACTAGGTACAGATAAATGTCACCCCAATTATGAACAATCTTTATATTCTCTGCAAATTCTTTTGGTCTAATAAATTCCAAAAGAACCTTGGGGATTCTTGGGTTCTCTGAGCAGAGGAGAGTCCTAATCTTGGATGCCAAATATTTATCAAAATTTAAAAAGCTAGCATCCTCTCTGTCCCATGACAACACAGTACTCCATAGTTGCACTGGCATCTTTTCTCCTTCCTTCTCTTTGATAAGGTCTAGTCCACTGGCAAAGTAATCACCTCCTTTGAATAGAAATAAATGCATCAGGAGTGAGTACCATCCGAAAGGCCTATCCACCTTCCCATTTTTTATTCCTACTAACCCTCCCTGGATATCATCAGCAATGAAAGAAGCACAATCAAATGTTACTGCAAGGGAAGGATTTAAAATCTAAGCAATCATTAACAAGTAGTGATTGGGCATATTTGCTTCAGCATCTTCTCCCAAAACTTGGCAGAGTGACCAATACATTTCCTTAGCCCTGAGGGTGAATAGATTCAATGAGAAGGGCTCTTCTGTGTTGGGTCCTACAACTGTCAACCCACCTATCTTCACAAAAAATTCCTTAAGAAGCCCACTCCTAAGATGATTCCTCTGTGCAGTATATATTTGAGCTAATGATTTAAAGTTTATGGGTTCCAGAAAATTTGTAAACTCATTGAGCCCAAAGGCACTTTTGAACTCTTCAGTATTAATTTCAATAAGGGCTTTTCCGTTTACATCCGTAATGCTTCTTGTAACTGGATCATAATTGTGTGCAATTTGAGTCAACAGATCCATGTCCATGAATACCCCTGGGACTACCAACTTCCCTACATCTAACTCCTAGATGCTATTTTGTGGGGCCGGAGAATTCCTCATTCCAAATCCAACCTTAAATAACCCCAACCCAGACAATTTGACTTGCGGATCTCTCAACCAATTGCCCTTGTCATATAGCCCTTCTCCTATTTTCAAAGGAGGAGCTCTTGGCACTAATTCTTTTACTTTGATGCCTGATTAGTTGACAAGGTCAACTATTCGAGAAAATCATCGCAAATTGCCCTTTCCTGGTAATTAACTTTCCTAGAAAATTCTCTCTTAGGTGCCATTTGAAAATGCAAGCAATCAAAAAACTACCCCAAAATGGTTCAGCGATGAATCAAGACCTTAATTAAAACACTATAAAGCAATTACCACACAGGAGTACAAGAAAACCTGATTTCACCTCAGAGGAATCTTCTCTGCAACTGAATTGACTCGCTCTGTATCTGAAGACAAAAGCTATGTATCTGCTCTTCTACAACAATTCTTCTGAATGATACCCTTACTCAATCGACAGGAGATCATTTATGGTACCCAGGGTCTTAACTACAACATTGATTCTGCATGCTTGGGTTGTCCCTTCAGAATTGAATTCATGAGAGAATTCATATTTTTCGCTCCAACGGGCCACAACGTTCCTGCAATTCTTTCCTTTTACTTTTTCGCTATTTCGTGAAGCATAACCTTCAGGCAATTTCGATAAGTGAAATCACGCCAACCGTCCAATCAAAAGAAACTTGATCGGCCGTTATACTGACTTAACAGTCTTACCTTTGCACTAGGCACCACCTCCTTTTCGCCATTTCGCAGACTTTATCTTTTGAGCACTTCTCCTTCGCGAAGCAGTGCCAGACGTTAGATGGAACTCTAACTGCTCAGCCTTTAATTCTCACCGGGGCCGCAGACATCTTTACTAACCGCGCCTTTACCTTAACTGCTAGTGGTCTTTTTCTATTTCGCAAAGCTTAAACATCTATCAACTTCAGGCTATGAAACAATGAAAAGTGTTGGATCAGATTGGAGATGACCATCCTTTAAGGGAAGCCCTTTATGCTTGCTTTGCTGATGCCGCCTTTTATTGTCTATTGATTACCACGTGGCACTCAACCATTGGTTTTAGAAAACCATTCAAGCCTAGTTCCACGTTGGCCATGTGTCTCTTCCTTTTACCACCGGTTACACCTTGGCGGGCCCTTAGTTTCTTCTGAAACCATGTGTCCACCGACACGTCACCATCTAGCCTTACACCTAGATGAACCTCTATTACTTTTGCTATTTTGCAAAGCATATCTTTCAAGCATCTCGCAACCGCGAAATAGCGTCGGCCGTTGGATCAAAACAAAGTTAAACCTCCTTTATCCATATGTTTTATTTGCCTTTGGGGACGAAAAACCTTTTCGCCATTTCGTAGAGTATAAAGCACGAGCATCTTACCCTTGTGAATTCACGCGGGCCGTTGGATTATTTTCTACTTGCTCAATGCTTAACCATCTAAACAGACTCTGGCAGACGTGGGCCCTCTGACTCAACCGTAAACACCTAGCATCTAGTCACTTTCAAAGCTGACATGTCAGTCTTTCATTTGCCGAGAGAAAACACTGGGTTCCAATCAATTTTTATCACCTGCATCTGCCAAGTCACCTCTAGGACCCACCTTCTCTTAACCCTTCGGACCTGCCTCGCTAACTATTGTAGTCTCTGTCAGGTGCAACCATCTCACTCACTTTCTAAACCAGGTAGACTATCTACTTGGAGTGCCACATCATTTTGCCATTTCGCAAAAGATAACTGTCGAGCATTTTCATCCTGCGAAACAACACAAACTGTTAGATCAAATGGGACTTGATTGCCTTTTAGTTACTTAGAAAATCCTCGCATGCAGGGTCCCACCAAACAATTTTGCCATTTCGCGAAAGGTATTTCACTTGCAAGTTCAAGCTATGAAATAACGCCAGCCGTTGGATCTTGGACAAGATGAGACCTCTTTAAACCTTACCAAAATCGCCATTTTGACCGCAAAGCCTTTTCACCATTTCGCGGGTCTTAAACCATGCACAACTTTGCTTAGTGAAATAGCAAAAACCATAGATCTTCCTGAGAGATGCACACCACTTACTAGGCCCGACAACGTTATGGGGGAAAAATATATAAGGCATAAAATTTTAGGATTAATTCAAATGACCGCCTAGGCAAATGACAAGGGGGGACACTTTCAATGAACCTAAGACCCATTACATAAGTGGATAAAGTAACAAAGAAATAGAAACCAGAGGGTTTTTGATAACACATTGAGCAATTTTAAAACTAAAAACCCTAAACCCTTAAGACCTAACATAGAGTTGAAGCAATTGCTAGCATATCTTATTCAAAATTTCAAAATCATAGCCAATTATGGGAAAGGAAAACCCAATTTTTAAACAGTGATAATAGCGGCTTTGACTGGGATGGTTGATCACAAGATCAATGCAAGAAAACTCAGAAAGTCTAGAGAAACAAACCAAAACACAGACCTGAATAGAAAAACAGGGAAGAAACAAAATATGTACAAACAAGGACCTACCGTGCATGGACATCATGAGAAATAATGTTTCAGGAATTGTCCATGCACTAGAAATTCCTGTACTTCATCATTCATATTCTTCACAAAATATGAATCCTTACCATTTAAGTCACAGACCACAAAAGGGCCAATCCATAATGATTCGAATTTTTTATGTTTTCCCTTGTCTTGTCCTTTTACATTCCACTGAAGAACCATGTCATCAATTTGAAACTTCCTTAATGATGTCCTTTTATCAAAAAGGTATTTGGATCACAATTGGATCTTCTAATTTCTTTTATGAGCTAAAGCTCTGAGCTCTTCCACCTCCACAATTTGGATCATTCTGTCTTCCATAGGTTCAAATAGCTCCATATCCTCATCTTGCAAGAACTTGTAAACTGGAAGAAGATTATTCACTGGCAATCTGACCTGAGCTCCATAGACTAGTTCAAAAGGGGACATTCCAATGGCCTTTTTAACTGTTATTCTATCCGCCCATAGAGCTAACTTCAATTTTTGATCCCAAGACCTCTTATTTTCTTCCTAGATTTTCTTGATGATAGTCAAAAGGCTTTTATTGCTGGATTCTGCTTGTCCATTCCCCTGAGGATGATAAGGTGAAGAGTAAGATATGAGTATTCCATGACTGCTACAAAAGCCTACAAACTCTTTTGTTCTGAAACACATGGCATTATCCATCACCAATTTTGCAGGTATTCCAAATCTGGTTACAACATTATCCATTAGGAAATCAATGACAACCTTACTTGTAGCCCTTCTTGTAGGAATAGCTTCTATCCATTTTGTGAAATAGTCAGTGGCTACTATGATCCATCTGTGACCTCTCCCTGACCTCTCAACAATTTCTCCAATAAAATCAATTCCCCACTCGACAAAAGGGGCTTCCACTATGACTGGATTTAGGGGCAAGGCTCCTTCATATTTCAGCTTGGATGAAAACTTCTGACAGGGATCACATTTCTGGACATATGCATGAGTATCTTTAAATAAAGTGGGCCAATAGTATCCTACCCGGATTATCTTACCAGCAGTGGTCTTAGCAGAGTAGTGGCCTCCACATACTCCATCATGCATTTCAGTCAATACTTGTTTAGCCTGGAGTTCATCCAAACACATTAGTAATTCTCCATCTCTTTTCCTCCAAAACAGATCACCCTGAATGAGCACATATTTTTGGGACTTGAGCTTCAGAGTTCTTTTCTGATTATGTGTCATTTCTTTTGAGAATGCAACATCTCTTAGGAATCTGACTATCTCTGAGTACCAAGGTTGCCTTTCAATGCTAGTGACTGAAGTATTTATGACTTCAACATTATGTATTTCAACATTCATAAGATTGGACTCAGTCATGAGTTTAGCCAAACCTAAACCTCTTACCAATTTGGTAATCTTTATCTCCAAGTCAAATTCTTGGATTCTATTAATCCATCTCCATCTCTTCCCTGTAACTTCAGACTGGGACAGAATATCCTTAACTGCAGTGTGTGGGACATAGGCAATGATATTTGCATTCACCAGATATGGCCTAAAAGCCTTGACAACTTTAACCAAAGCATAAGCTTGTTTCTCCATGGTCTCATATTTCAGTTCTGCTGCCTGCAAAGACTTGTTGTAGAAGGCTATGGGATGTTCATATCCCTCATTATCCTTTTGTAATAACACTACAGCTATTGTATGATATGAAGCAAAGGAAAACAGAGAAAAAGGCTTACTGTAATCAGGAGATTTCAGCACTGGTGCTTCCTGAATGGCTTTCTTAATCTCAACAAAAGCCTTTGAGGCTTCTTGATCCCAACAAAATTCAGTATCCTTCTTGAGCAACTTGACGATAGGCTTCACTATCTCTACAAAGTTTGCAATGAATCTGCTAACAAAATTCACTTTGCCTAGAAAGGACTGAATACCTTTTACATTCTTAGGTTCAGGCACCTTATTTATTGCCTCAATTCTTTCAGGGTCTATCCTTACCCCTTCCTTGGAAACAATGTGTCCCAATAGTTTTCCTTCAGTAACTCCAAACTGACATTTTGTGGGATTTAGTGAAACACCAAATTCCAAGGCTTTACTGAATACCTTTTCCAGATGTCCACAATGATCTTCAGCCCTTTTGGAGAAACAGGTTAGGTCATCTTGATAGACCACCATGATAACATTAATGAACTCCTTGAAAGCTACATCCATTGCTCTCTGAAATGTAGCTCCATCATTATTCAATCCAAATGGCATTCTCACATAGACATATGTCCCCCATGGAGTAGTGAAAGTTGTCTTGAACTATTCAGATTCCTTCACTAACACTTGATTGTATTCTGAGAAACCATCCATCATGGACAAAAGATCACAACCTGTTACCCTTTGCAACATAGCTTCCATATTGGGAGAAGAGTAGTTGTCCTTCAAAGAAGCAACATTTAGATTTCTGAAATCTACACACAATCTAATGTCCCCATTCTTCTTTCTTACTGGGACTGGATTGGAGACCCATTAAGAATGCCTTATTGGTTTTATAATCCCCCCTTCTCTCAATTTGGTCAACTCTTGCTGCATTTTAGTTTCCAACAGGGGATTAATGGGTCTTTGTTTCTGCCTGAAAGGCTTAGCATCTGGAAGTAGAGGAACTTCATGCTGAAAAATATCTTGTCTATACGCCTTTAGGTCCTCATAAGACCAAGCAAAAACATGTTTATACTTCTTCAATAAATTAACAAGGTTAGTCCTAACATGAGAGGGTAATTTCTTTCCAATGTATACTAACTTAGGGGATGATTCAGTCCCTAGGTTTACCTCCTCTAGCTCTTCCAACTTGGTGGTAGACTGCTGATGTAAGTGACTGTCATTATAACTGAACATGCTTTCCAACTCTACCAGCCCTTTAGGTATTTCATTGGTTTCCAACTGGACCAACTCATTTCCAAACAATGTTTCTCTATTATCAACCACCTCCACCAGTGCATTGCAATCAATCTTCTGTCCATCATAATCATCAACACATTGGATGAACCTAAGAATGTCTTCATCATTAGCAAAAACTTGCCAATTGTACACATTGTCAGGAATAGCAGGCCTAGATTTTATTTCTACAGTGGAAATACCGGTTAATGTTGCATCATCATTCTTCAAGGCAACATTAGCTAAGAAATCTGCCATAATATTCTTTGACCGCTCTATCCAATTAATAGAAAATGCACTGAAATGCTCAATAACATCCCAAACTGCATGCTTATATCTCTTTAATCTATCATTCTTGGATGCATATTTGGCTCTCACCTAAGATACAACCAATTCTGAATCCCCTAACACTGTCAACAACTAGATTCCATGCTTCTTTGCAACTTCAAGCCCCAGCAATAGAGCTTCATACTTTGCAGTGTTATTTGTGCATTGGAAGGCCAATAAGAATGAATACTTGAAAGTTATACCTGATGGGGATACAAAAAGAACCCCTGCTCCAGATCCTTCTTTAGAGCAAGCTCCATCAAAATACATCTACCATAAACCATACTATTGTGCTTCTAATTCGACCATAATGGAGTCAATATTCTTCAATTGGGGTAAAATTGGTTGAAGTCTAAAGTTGTCAAGATCTACATCAATCATACAATTGAGCATATTAGGGTTTACATTTTCAATTACCCTAGGAGCTCGTGGCTCTCTATACAATTTGACCTGATTTCCATTGATTGGAATGGTAGCATAGGATAAGTCCAGTTGAACATTTCCTCCTACTGCTACTGCCCACTGCCTAGAAAGTAACATACCATAATGGGGTTTGGTATCAGTAACAATAATATCCATTTTATAGGTTGCCTCAGGGAATGCTGCTATCTTTACTTCAACATCTTTCATTGTACCTATCACAGGTACTTCCCTGTTATCCATGGCATAGCATTTCCCATACACAGTGGTTATTGACAATCCTAATTCTTTCATAACACCATAGGGCATTACATTAGCAGCAACTACTGAATCTATCATGCAGTTTTTAATCAACCGGTTGTTTACTAACAAAGTAACACAGAAAGGGTCTACCTGTGAAGGCTCTTGAGTGATAGTGGTTCCAACATAAACCTCTAGGGTTTGGAAATCTTGATCCTTTCCAATTCTAGATGAACCAGTGGGTAAAACTATGTCACTATCAGATATATTAGAAAATAGAGACAAAGTTGCATCTCTATGTTCTTTAATCTTTAGTAGTTCTACTAATGGGACAGTGACCTTCATCTAAGTAAGAGCTTGAGCCATGTCAAATGTAGAACTATTGCTTGTTTCAATACTAGCTCTAACTCTTTCTGTCTTGAGATGACTTACCTTTTTCACTGTGGCAGCTCCTTGTACATCACCAATATCTGTACTCTTGGGTACATCCTTGACCTGTTCCTTCTTTTCTTGACCAGCCTTAGGAACAGTAATAGCACTACCTGTTGCCCCCTTTTGGGTGGTCTCTTTTATGAACATGGAACCAGGTTCACCCTGATCGGTGTCCTTCTTGGTGCTTCTCAAATTATAGTTGTGTTTTTCTTTGGCAATGGCGGCTTTAGTGAGATTTTTGACTTCTTCCTCACTAGGCCTTCTAAGATGAACCTCTTCATCCTCAATTGTTACCACATTCAATGTAGGATGCCAATCTAAGGTTAATTTTCCTTGAACAAACCTCTCATTTTCTAGCACATCACTGTATTCACATTGCACAGACTCCTCATCACTTTCTATAATGGTTTCAAACATATTGATGTCAAGCTCAACCTCTTGTCTCATGGATTCTTCTAGAGCCTGAGCAACTGCACACTGATGAGGCGAATGTGGTCCATCACAAGCAACACACCATGGAGTATTTTCTATATTATGGATAGTTTTCCCTTTCAAGGGATCTGGAGTGTCCTGATTTTGGGCAATCTTGGGCTTCTCATTTTGGGGTTTGCCATCTTTCCAGTTGGTATTGTATGGCATTTCATGCAATCTAGGGGGTCTATCTTGCCAGTTATAATGAGGTTTGTCATTTTTGTTTACCTTGGTAGTCAGATCCTTCATTGCAATAACCAATTTCTCTATCTTATCATCCTCCTTAGCAACTTTATTAGGTTGTTGTTTTGTTTCCTGCCATAATCTACCATCTGCTCTTCTTCCTAACTTCTCGGATGCTTTTCTATTACTTTCTACATTTATGGCAATTCTAAAAGCATCTCTCAAGCTATGAGGATTCTTATCTCTCAGGATATAGGCCATTTTAGAATCAAATGCATTGTAATAAGTATTTAAACACATGTTATCATCTAATCTCATCACTTGATACAATCTGTGCATGGCCTTTTGGAATCTAGCATTAAAATCAGTGACCATTTCATTATCAGACTTTCTGATATTATTGAATTCATTGAGCATGAAGCTCACATTAGTCTTGTCACCATACTGCTCTTGGAAACAATTTTTAAAATCCTCCCATGACCCTATGTTGTTAACCGGAAGACCTTTGAGCCAATCTCTTGCATCATCAACCAGGGATTGAACAAATAGTTTCATGATGACATCTTCATCCACTATCTCATAATCATTTATCAAATCCCCAAAAGATTTCAGATGTTCCTTAGCGCTAATGGCATTGTTCCCAGCAAATTTATGGAGTCTGTCTCTTAACTCAGTAGGAACATGATTGGGATATCCTGGCATCCCATCAAAGAACAATTGTCTATATTGTTCTAAATTGATTGGTCTCCTCTGAAAAGGGGTAATAGCATTACTATTTCCCATGTTCATTCTAATTTTTGGAATTGGAGACTGAGATATTTGGGTGTGATGATCATTCACAGGGATTTGACTCACAGATGCTACATTAGCTGGTATTGCAGGTTGAATTCTAACACGGGGAAGGGAAATTTGTTGAGGATCATGCTTATTCAGATCTTCTGATGGAAACATAATAGGGGGAGCCTTTAAGTAACTAATTTTTCTTTTTACTTCCTGATTTGCTACTTCTAATTCAGCTTTCTCTAGTTCCATTTGGAGATCCTCCTTTTCTTTCCTCATTCTTTCCATTTCTCTCTCATGTGATGACAACCTATGAGAAATCTCCTCTGCATTTTTAGATCTAGTTCCATCATCAACCCATTTCTATTTTCCTTTATCCACATTAGTCCTAAGAAGCTGAGAATCACTAAATACTTCCTTGTTAGGTTGGACTACTGACATATATGCTTGCTTGGCTTTGGGGATCAGGATTTCTCTGATCATAGGGCCTTCTTCATCACTCTTTTCATTTTCTTTGGCCAGTTGCTCAAGATCAGCTATCTGTCTAAGAAGCCTATCTCTCTCCATTAATTTAGCTTTAACCTCTTTCTCCCTATTTGCTTCCTTTTGGGCTCTTAGGGAAATTAGATGGTGAACTCTCTTGTTCAGATTGTCAATTTCTTGGGACACTTTATCTTCATCAGGGAAATTTTCCTCAGAATCTAACATATTGATTTGGTCTATGTCAATTAAACTAATGTTTCCATCTATTGTTCTAGGCACAGAGTGTCTAATTGCATTTGAACTGGTCCTATCTCTTGCAGAAACACTAACATGGGACAAATCTTGATTTAAAACAGGAGCATTATCAATATTTCCAAACAATCTTGAATGGAAACCTAATATATCATGTTCTGAATCTCTGGAAGATGAATTAGACTTTCCATAAATAGGTCGATCAGGCATCTTACCAGTATTATTGTTCTTTTGTACCCAAGCAACATTTGATGGCTCAAGTAGCATAGATCTCTTCTGACCTCTCTGTGATTTCTCTGACAAACCTTCTTGCAAAGTTTCACGAGGATGCTTCTTCATGAATGACCTGGTGTTTTTTCCTCCTTGCATTATGCTTGTTTTCTTTTGAAAAGATTTACAATTCACAAGGACTGGTTCCAACATGATAGAGTCGCCACCCACAAGAATATGGGAATTATGAAAACAAGCTATTAGAATAATATGCAGGAATTCCACAAACACAATGGTTTTCTTTAGAATACTTAAGCACAAATCTGTGTCTGGATCCTTAATGTGACTCTCCCCAGCAGAGTCACCACTTTTGTTGTCTTCAAAATCTCATTCACCTCAACATCCTTATATTAAAATAATTTAAACTCTGTACAGAAGAGATAGTAAAAGGAAGGAAACTCTTAGGACAACATATGACAAAGTTTAATTTAACCTTCTACACTTCGGACTTACTCACAGTCCAGGTGGGTATACCTTTGTGAACTAAATCCACACTTTCAAAACATAAATCCACAGCAAACCAGTCCAGAAAACCAGTGGATCTAATCACCTTGAAACCAACTGAAACAAAGAATGAAAATTATACTCATATTCAGTATTTTGATCTACAAAACATGCAATAGAAAACCGAGATTTATACCAGTGCTTTATCCAAGGTCACAGAGTCATCAAAATTCAAACAATACTCCCCAAATAGAATATCTCTACACATCCCATTGGTTCAGCTTCTGTTAATCCCTATATATGCTGACATACATGAGAATTTATGCACACCAAATCAAACTATTCTCATCAAGATTCAAAATATCCTATGAAGAATTTACTGGTAGAGGCGATCTCTGCATATTTAATTTCCCTCCTAAAGAGAAAAGCTAGCGAGCACATCTACTGAAAATTGCCTTACAATCCCCATTCAAATAAAATAACCCTGGATTATACAGAATGAATCAAAAAACAAATACAAGCACATTCGAAGATGACACAAAGTTTTACTCAAAACCGATGGTCTGTTTATTGATATATTTTCAAGAAAGTATTACAAAAACTTTTGAATATTCTCTATTACACTTAGAAAAGCTCAGATAAATTTTTGCAATGTTTTCTTACAATTCTTTGTGATCATTTTTCTCTTAGTCTTGGTATCCATTTATAACAATATGGATGCACAAAGCTTCAGACTTTCCTAGGAGAATTTGTTACAATTGTTGCTTCTCAAGAAGAAGTTACAAAAACTTTTGCAAAAATGGTTACAAGTCCTTTTCAACCTCTGCAGCTTCTTCACCTTGTTGTTCGGTTGCAACATCTATCCTAACTATTCAGGAGCGCCCTCTAACTGCTCTGCATCCTGGATGGCATATTTTGTTGTCCATTCATTGTACATGTCATCAGTGGGCCATGTGAAATTAATCACTTTTGTCTTAGCCTTGGTCAACCTTTTCCAGGAATTTCTCATCTTGTTGACTTCTAAGTTGAGAAAACCATAAAGAAACTTGATTTTCTCAATCTCCTGAATTGTCACAACAAAGAAGGAAGCATCATCTAGATCAATAATTCCTTTAATCTTGGCTAACAATTTGGCCTCTAATTCCTTGAGCCACACTTGTTTGTCCTTCAGTTGAACTGGGCTATCAAAAACTTTTAGGAGCAACTTAAAAACCTGATCGGTATACTCCTTTTTGTACAAATTAATTTTCCTATCAGCATTATCCACCCCTTCTGCTAATTTCAATAGATCCTTGGTGGTATCACAAGTGGATTTGATGATAGGATTGGCCCCTACTTCATCATAAGATGCACAAATAGACTCCAAGTCCTGCTCTCTAGGCCTCCATGTGTCAAAAATAGGTGTCAGAATGGCTTTATCTCCATTGAGCTCATTCCTCATATCCAAAATCTTGCTTATGTTATTATATAGCAATGAGGCACTCATTGTAAACGCAAAACTTGAAATAGTAGCTCTTACTTTATCCTCATATTTCTTGGTGTACATGTCCTGAGCCTGTTTAAAATTCTCTAGCTCTTGAGGAGTAATTTCAATCATCTGGGAGCTGGAGGGTGCTGGAGATGGTGGGAACTCAATGATAGGATTGCTAGGTGGAGGTCTTGTAGGAGAAGAGGAGATCATCAGTGTTGAAGACTCACCTTGATGGTACTGTCCTGTCAACTAGCTTTGCAACTTAGCAATGATGTTATCTCTACCTCTTACCTCTTCCTTAACATTGTTATAGGCCTTCAAAATTGTCTCCAACTTGACTTGGAGGTTTTCTTTCTCATTGAACTCCTTTTCTGCTACTACAACACTGAATTTTGTAGTTTCTAATACAGTATTAGTAGCTTCTACCGCCCCTATGCTCTGCACTCTCTTTACTATCATTCCACCAAGGTAGCTTGACCCTTGGGTATCTTTGCTTTTCTTATTTTCATCTCTCTTGAGAGACCACATGATGAGTGCAGCATTATCCTTGCTAAAAGTGATTCCCTCCATGCGCTTAGTCTCTTTCCTCACTACCTCTAAAACCAGGGCATCAACTATATCCCACTCAGGGAGAATAAGCACTCCAGCTTGTGCCACCATATCTATTCCTTGCTCAGGAGTGATGGTTTTAAATTCTTCCATCATTTCCTATTTTATTTCTTCCTCTACCAGAGCTAGATCTTTGCTAGGCTGTTCACCTTTTCTCTTCTCGCATCTTGCATTATATTTATCTATGTTTTGTTTCCATATAAACTGCATAAATGCTCCTAAAGTAACAAAATTGTTGTCAGCCAAGAAGTCATCACGGGCTTGCTTTATCTCAAGATCCAACTCCTAGCCTTTAAGTTAAGTGGTAGTAATATTCATTTCAGCAGTAAGGGGTTCTTCTGGCATTCCTTCCTCTACCTCATCATATGTGTAGGCAATTTCCCCTAAATTGCCCAACTGTAAAAGTTGCTCAGCTGGTGCTTGCTCATCTCCTATGTGGATAGGGGATTGGGATGGAGAGTACAAAGGTGTATCAGATGGTATTTCTTTTCCTACTCTCTACTTTTTAGGGCTCTCTTGGATTTCAATGACATCTTGTATCTTCCTCTTTCCTTTGGAGGTAGAGGGCTCCCCTATTGTGGGCATCAGCACACTATAACTAGATTTCTTGTGTAGGTAGTAGTCACTAGGAGGGATTGCTTTGGTGGAGGTAGACCTTCTTAGAATCATTCTTGACTTTTTAGGGTTGCTTTTAATCACAGCTTCCCTCTTCTCCTTCAAGGTCTGCATCACATCCTCAAAACAAACAATTAAAAACTTTATTTTCTCCTCCAGAGGGAAAAAGCTAGACAATGGGTCATAGCTGACATCAAACTAATGCACAAAGTCTAAGGCTTTCTTATAAGCCACCCATTTTTCTTTTCTCAGTTCCTGCTCATCCAAATCAAACTCATTTCTAATGAGCTCCTCAGGAAACTGAAATTGATGGGGTCTTCCTCTGCACACTGCCCTCTTTCTAAATATGCCATTGAAGAAGTCCTCAGGATTTGCACACCTGGATATTGCAGTTGACAAATGATAGGGTAACCATAGGGAAAATAGTCCCTTTACACCTACCTGTCAGCTCTGCCTCTTGTACACTACCAATCTATCTGAGGACTTCTGTAATTCCCATTTTCAGAGGGACCTGATAGGGCAGCAAGAATGGAGTGCCTTTAAAACCAAAAACTCTGAAAATAGTTGAGACTGGGTACAGATAAATGTCACCCCAAATATGAACAATCTTTATATTCTCTGCAAATTCTTTTGGTCTAATAAATTCCAAAAGAACCTTGGGGATTCTTGGGTTCTCTGAGGAGAGGAGAGTCCTAATCTTGGATGCAAAATATTTATCAAATTTTAAAAAGCTAGCATCCTCTCTATCCCATGACAACACAGTACTCCATAGTTGCACTGGCATCTTTTCTCCTTCCTTCTCTTTGATAAGGTCCAGTCCACTGGCAAAGTAATCCCCTCCTTTGAACATAAATAAATGCATCAGGAGTGAGTACCATCCGAAAGGCCTATCCACCTTCCCATTTTTTATTCCTACTAACCCTCCATGGATACCATCAACAATGAAAGAAGCACAATAAAATGTTACTGCAAGGGAAGGATTTAAAATCTAAGCAATCATTAACAAGTAGTGATTGGGCATATTTGCTTCAGTATCTTCTCCCAAAACTTGGTAGAGTGACCAATACATTCGCTTAGCCCTGAGGGTGAATAGATTCAATGAGAAGGGCTCTTCTGTGTTGGGTCCTACAACTGTCAACCCACCTATCTTCACAAAAATTTCTTTAAGAGGCCCACTCCTATGATGATTTCTCTATGCACTGTATATTTGAGCTAATGATTTAATGTTTATGGGTTCCAGAAAATTCATAGACTCATTGAGCCCAAAGGCACTTCTGAACTCTTCAGTATTAATTTCAATAAGGGGCTTTTCCATTTACATCCCTAATGCTTCTTGTAACTGGATCATAATTGTGTGCAATTTGAGTCAACAGATCCATGTCCATGAATACCCCTGGGACTACCAACTTCCCTACATCTAACTCCCAGATGCTTTTTTGTGGGGCCAAAGAATTCCTCATTCCAAATCCAACCTTAAATAACCCCAACCCAAACAATCTGACTTGCGGATCTCTCAACCAATTTCCCTTGTCATATAGCCCTTCTCCTATTTTCAAATGAGGAGCTCTTGGCAGTAATTCTTTTACTTTTAATGCCTGATTAGTTGACAACGTCAACTGTTTGAGAAAATCATCGCAAATGGCCCTTTCCTGGTAATTAACTTTCCCGAAAAATTCTCTCTTAGGTGCCATTTGAAAATGCAAGCAATCAAAAAACTACCCCAAAATGGTTCAGTGATGAATCAAGACTTTAATTAAAACACTATAAAGTAATTACCACACAGGAGTACAAGAAAACTTGATTTCAGCTCAGAGGAATTTTCTCTGCAACTGAATTGACTCGCTCTGTATCTGAAGACAAAAGCTCTGTATCTCCTCTTCTACAACAATTCTTCTGAATGATACCCTTACTCAATCGATAGGAGATCATATATGGTACCCAGGGTCTTAACTGCAACATTGATTCCGCATGCTTCGGTCGTCCCTACAGAATTGAATTCATGAGAGAATTCATATTTTTCGCTCCAACGGGCCACAACGTTCCTGCAATTCTTTCCTTTCGCTTTTTCACTTTTTCGTGAATCATAAACTTCAGGCAATTTCGATAAGCGAAATCACGCCAACCGTCCAATCAAAAGAAACTTGATCAGCCATTATACTGACTTAACAGTCTTACCTTTGCACTGGGCCCCACCTCCTTTTCACCATTTCGCAGACTTTATCTTTTGAGCACTTCTCCTTCATGAAGCAGCGCCAGACGTTAGATGGAACTCTAACTGCTTGGCATTTAATTCTCACCGGGACCGCAGACATCTTTACTAATTGCACCTTTACCTTAACTGCTAGCGGTCTTTCGCTATTTCATGAAGCTTAAACATCTGTCAACTTCGGGCTGCGAAACAGCGCAAAGTGTTGGATCAGATTGGAGATGACCATCCTTTAAGGGAAGCCCTTTATGCCTGCTTTGGTGATGCCGCATTTTATTGGCTATTCATTACCACGTGGCACTCAACCATTGGTTTTAGAAAACCGTTCAAGCCTAGTTCCACATTGGCCACGTGTCTCTTCCTTTTACCGCCGGTTACACCTTGGCGGGCCGTCAGCTTCTTCTGAAACCACGTGTCTACTAACACATCACCGTCTAGCCTTAAACCTAGACGAACCTCTATTACTTTCGCTATTTCGCAAAGCATATCTTTCAAGCATCTCGCAACCGTGAAATATCATCGGCCGTTGGATCAAAACAAAGTTAAACCTCCTTTATCCATATGTTTTATCTGCCTTTGGGGACGAAAAACATTTTCGTAGAGTATAAAGCATGAGCATCTTACCCTTGTTAATTCACACGGGCCATTGGATTATTTTCTACTTGCTTGGTGCTTAACCATCTGAATAGACTCTGGCAGATGTGGGCCCTCTGACTCAACTGCAAACACCTGGCATCTAGTCACTTTCAGAGCTGACATGTCAGTCTTTCATTTTCCGAGAGAAAACACTGGGTTCCAATCAATTTTTACCACCTGTATCTACCAAGTCACCTGTTATCCCACAACATGACTCACCTCTGGGACCCACCTTCTCTTAACCCTTTGGACCCACCTCGCTAACTATTGTAGTCTCTGCCATGTGCAACCATCTCACTCACTTTCTAGACCAGCTGGACTGTCTACTTGGAGTGCCACATCATTTCGCCATTTTGCGAAAGATAACTGTCGAGCATTTTCATCCTGCAAAATAGTGCGAACCATTGGATCAAATGGGACTTGATTTCCTTTTAGTTACTTAGAAAATCCTCGCATGCAGGGTCCCACCAAATGATTTCACCATTTCGTGAAATGTATTTTGCTTGCAAGTTCAAGCTATGAAATAACGCCAGCCGTTGGATCTTGGACAAGATGAGACCTCTTTAAACCTTACCAAAATCGCCATTTTGAACGCAAAGCCTTTTCACCATTTTGCAGGTCTTAAACCATGCACAACTTCGCTTAGCGAAATAGCAAAAACCATAGATCTTCCTGAGAGATGCGCACCACTTACCGGGCACGACAATGTTATGGGGGAAAATATATAAGCATAAAATTTTAGGATTAATTCAAATGACTGCCTAGGCAAATGACAAGGGGGGACACTTTCGACGAACCTGAGACCCATTACATAAGTGGATAAAGTAATGAAGAAATAGAAACTAGAGGGTTTTTGATAACACATTGAGCAATTTTAAAACTAAAAACCCTAAACCCTTAAGACCTAACACAAAGCTGAAGCAATTGCTAGCATATCTTATTCAAAATTTCAAAATCATAGCCAATTATGGGAAAGGAAAACCCAATTTTTAAACAGTGATAACACAGTCAGTTCAATCCTAACCATTGAACATATTGCGTTGATTACAACAATCTTGAACAGATCTCAAGATGTTCTCTAACGTTCGTTCTTCACCGCTTCTTGGACGTTGATAACCCATCACGCGTTCTCCACTGTTTACAGAGACTTCACACATTCTTGAGGTAGATAGGTTCTATCTCCTTCATGCAAGATCCTTCATGCGCACAAGGCTGACGTGGTAATACAATTTGTTCTTCATTACAATGCTAACTCATCACACGATGTCATCGGTTGAATCACACAGGTATAGAACACTTCAACCAGAAACCCTGAAGCTAAGACTACCAACCGTTAGTCATACCATATGAAACCTTGATACAAAACATTCCATATATCGGTTCACTTGGACAAACATACCGCTTCACTTTTTCACATATACTGGTTCAAAACATCATACCAGTTCTCTTTCCAGTTGCTTACTTCAATATACCGGCTCACTCTTCAGCATATTGACATCAATGACAACATACAATATCATCATGTCATCATACTCTGCACATATGCCAACAATCTCCCCCTTTGGCATTGATGGCAATATACAAAGATATCTCTCCGCTTCACATCTTCTCCCCCAACACAACAGATATCTTCTCTGCTTCACATCTTCTCCCCCTTTGACAACAATGCCAAAGTGGAGGCATATACATCTATGTCCCACTATGCTACTCCCCCTAAGGAGTAGCATCCTTCAACACACCAATCCTGAAAAAGATATATCAATGTAAGTCCTAACTGATGTGGAGCACACACCTTTAGTTCACCTCTTGAAGGGGCAGCACTCCTAATTCACCTCTCAAATAGGTAAAGGTATCCTTCAGTAGAGGCTTGGTGAATATATCTACTAACTGCTCCTTACTAGAAACATGTTCTAGTACAGCTTCTTTGTTCGGAACCTTCTCCCTCAAGAAATGATACTTGAGCTCGAAGTGCTTGGTTCTAGCATGTAAAACCGGATTCTTGGAGATGTTAATCGCACTTGTGTTGTCACAAAATATACTTACCGGTTCAGATACAGGAACATTGAAGCCATTTAATACATGCTTCATCCAGATTGTCTGGGTGTAGTTCATAAATGCTACAACATACTCCGCTTCTATTGTAGACTGAGAGATACAACTTTGCTTCTTACTCATTTATGAGACTAGTCTACCACCAAGAAAAAATGCACCACCGGTTGTGCTCTTCGAGTCGTCCACATTACCAGCCCAGTCAGCATCTGTAAACACTTTCAAGTTTAAATCATTACTATATGGATACCATAATCCATTGCTCAATAGTTCCCTTCAGATATCTCAGAATCTGCTTGATTGCTACCAAGTGGGATTCTCTTGGGCTTTTATGGAACCGTGCAGTAATGCCCACTGCATGTGCAATGTTCAGTCTGCTATGTACTACATAGTGCAATTTACCAATCATTGATCAACATTCCTTCTCATTTACCAACCCTGAGTCATCCTCTTTTGATAATTTACAATTATTCACCATTGGTGTACCAACTGGTTTGTTGTCTTCCATGCTAGAAGTCTTCAACACCTCTTTGATATATATGGACTGAGTGATAAATATTCCATTTTTCATTTGTTGAATTCATAGTCCAATGAAGAACTTAATCTCCCATATAAGTGACATCTCAAATTCCTTTTTCATCTCATCTGCAAAATCATGACTCATCTTGTCATCTCCTCCAAAAATTATGTCATCAACAAATACCTCACAGATTAGAATTTGATCTCCTTCTAACTTCAGGTAGATATTACTATCCTCACTTGTTCTTTCAAATCCAATCTTCACAACATGGGAGTGCAAGTGTTCATACCATGCTCTAGGTGCCTGCTTTAGTCCATACAAGGATTTATGTAGCCTACACACCATGTCACTATCTTCTGATAGGGAAAACCCATCTAGTTTCTCTATAGACACCTCATCTTCTAGTATTCCATTCAGGGATGCAGATTTTACATCCATTTGATAGACTTTGAATCTCTTGAATGCTGCATATTCAAGAAGCATACAAACTCCTTCCAATCTGGCTACTAGAGAAAAGGTTTCTCCATAGTCTTCTCCTTCTTCTTGAGCATATCCTTTGCACACTAGTCTGGCTTTGTTTCTTACCACTGTTCCATCTTCATTCAAATTATTTATGAAAACCCATTTGGTGCCTATGACATTTTTATGCTCGGGTCTGGGTACCAGAGACCATGTACCATTCTTTTCTATCTGTTCAAGTTCCTCTTCCATTGCCTTGATCCAGTCTTCATCTTTATGTGCCTGTCTGAATGTTTTAGGCTCAAATTCAGAGATCATGCAAGAGTTTTCTCTAACCTTTCTTCTTGTAAGAATTCCTGCATCCTTGTCTCCTATGATCTGCTTTGGATCATGATTCAGCTTTACATACCTAGGAATGATCTTAGTTGTTTCCTCTTGCTTTTCTTCTCCATCCTCATCTTCATTAGCATCAGCATCTACCGATGTAGGAGCAATGTTATTGGTGCTAGGTTGTTTTGCAACTGATTCCCAGAAGGTTACTACTGGTTCATCTCCTACTTGCTCACTGCCGGTTTCCTCAGATTTATCAGAGGTTTCATCAACTCTAACATTGATGCTTTCAAAAATTCTCCAAGTCCTATTATTGAAACATTTGAGAGCTTTTCTCTTTGTGGAATACCCTAGGAATATTCCCTCATCACATTTAGCATCAAACTTTCTCTGATGTTCACTCCTCTTGATATAACATTTGCTACCAAACACTCTAAAGTAGCTTACCACTGTTGTCTTACCTATCCAATACTCACAAGGTGTTTTATCCTTACCCTTTTTGATGAGTACCCGGTTCATTGTGTAGACTGCAATGCTCACCGCTTCTCTCCAAAAAGTGTGAGCAACTTTTCCTTGGATCAGCATTGTTCTGGCTTCTTCAACTATAGTCCAGTTGTTTCTCTCTACTAGACCATTCTGTTGTGGAGTTCGGGGGGCAGACAGTTGCCTCTTGATGTCGTTCTCTTCACAGTACTTGTTGAATTCACCAAAAGTGAATTCTCTACCTTGATCAGTTCTCAGACACTTACTCCTCTTACCGCTTTCTTTTTCAACTAGTGCTTTGAAGGCTTTAAACTTTCCAAAGGCTTCAGACTTGTCCTTCAAGAATGTGACCCACATCATTCTTGAGCTATCATCAGTAAGAATCATAAAATACCTATCTCCCTGCACACTCCTAGTTTTCATAGGACCACACAAATCAGTATGCACAAGATCAAGTAAATTGTCTATAGTGAAAGGTTTACCTTTGAAGGTTGAGGAAGACATTTTCCCCAGTTAACACTCTCTGCATAAAGGATTCTCCGGTTTTCTCAGCATAGGCAATCCTTTAACTGCCTTGATCTTACTGGCCTTCATAATATTATCAAAGTTTACATGGCAGAGTATCCTATACCATATCTAGCAATCCTCAAACTTAGCCATTAGACATGTACTGACATTAGCATTTAGCTGAAATAGGTTACCTTTGGTCTGCATACTAGTAGCCATTAGTTCACCATTCTTTCCTTTGATTTTGCACACTCCATTTTTGAATTCCAGAGTGAGTCCATTATCATTCAGTTGAGCAACACTCAAAAGGTTGTGTCTGAGACCTTCTACCCAATACACATTGTCAACACTGCTTCTTCCATTCAGAGAGATGGACCCTCTGCCTTTTACCATACATGGTGCATCATTACCAAAATGAACCACACCACCATCATACTCTTCCAGAGATAGAAACTTACTCCGGTCAGCAGTCATATGGTGAGAACAACCATTGTCAATAATCCACTCATTGGAATTATCAAAGCGGGAGACAAGAGCCTTCTTGTTTGACACATCTTCCTTGACTGCTACAAACACAATAGTTTCATTTTATTCATCTTCTAATTCCTCATCAGTGACACCTTCATCAACTGCTACAAAACAGTTTCTCCGGTTTCCTCCTTTGAACTTCTTGAACCTCTTCGGTTTGTCCTTGTTATCACCATTAGGATAGTTTACAACAATCTGTCCTATCCTATTCCAATAAAAGCATTTCAAAGGAAGCTTACCTCTGTATTTACCAGTTCCCTTGGGAAGTCTCTTGGCAAGAAGAGCTTCAAATTCCATCAAGATCTCCTCATCATCCATTTCTCTACTTTGCCTTGGTTCACCACTGGTACTAGCTTCTTTGCCTTTTCTAGATGGTGCAACAGATGCTCTGAAGGCTAATTCAGTCTTCTTAATACTGCCATCATAATTATTTAGCTCATAAGTTGTTAACTTTGCAATGACGGAGTCGAGGGATACCTTTGTCTTGTCTACATACCTCAACTCCTGAATAGCAGCAACCCTTATTGTGTAGATCGGTAATAAGGATCTCAAAACTTTGCTAACAATAGTGGAATCTTCCATTTTACCACCTGCACTCTTCATATCTCCAACAACAGTTTTGATTCTTATTCCATATTGTTGAATGGTCTCTCCTTCAACCATCTGCATGTCTTCAAAATTTCCCCTAAGGCTTTCTTCCTTAGCTTTTTTCACATGCTCATCACCACCATAGATATTCTCAAGACCATCCCATACTTCTTTGGGATTCTCCTTATCCTGAACATCAATAAACTCAATTTTAGATAAACTGTTGATTAGGGCTTCCATGACTTTCCCATTCTCTTGAATCTCTCTCTTTTGATCACCGGTGAGAGTACCGGTAGGGATAACATAATCATTCTCAACATAGATCCATTGTTGAGCACCCATGCTTCAGATGTATATCTTCATTCTCTCCTTCCATATTTTAAAGTTATCTCTGTTGAAATTTGGACCTTCCCTCTTCATCATTAGTGTAGGATCTCTCCCTCAAGCGGTTAAGCTTACAACATAGAGGACCTGGAGGATGCTCTGATACCAATTGATGAATTAATGATGAACAGTTAGTACCAAACCGGTACTGAGAGGGGGGGATGAATCAGTACATACAAAACACTTTTCCTTGAACCGGTTTGACTAAAACACTGCACTTGACTAGAAAGCAATAACATCGGTCTAAGCCAGATTACTACCGGTTAAACATAGTAAGAATGTGAAAGACATAAACTAGTAACTCTTAGCTTTCCACACAATCTAACAACTTATTTCCACTTCAACCATATGCATACAGAAGTAATACATCAACATAAATGTAAAGACTTACTGGTTCAACATGCTTTACTGCTTGACGAAAAATAACAAAGCATCACATGAAAAGCATCACACATAACACACATATTTTTTCACGTGGAAACCCAACTGGGAAAAACCACGGTGGGGATGAATACCCACAAGCTGTTCTTTGAACCCTTTTGAAGTCCGCTCTGTTAGGAGCCTAGTCTGGTTAAAGAATTTACAATAGGTTCTGTTAGGAACCAATCCTGCTAGGGATCACCCAGTTAAGGGATGGCTAAAATACCCGGTTAAGGGTTAAACTCTGTTAAAGGTTACCTTGTTAGAGGATTTTAAGAACTCAATTATTTTGAGTCACCCTGTTAAAGGATTTACAACAAGTCGGTTAAAGCTACCCTGTTAAGGGATTTTCCAACTGTTGAAGTGGTTAGAGGTCAACAGGTATTACAATGATCTAGTAACAACACTTCAATGCCAATGCAGATCCGCTTTAGTTCCTTCCTTCTGCAATCACACTCTACAGGTATCTATTCTCTTATCTGGTTTGGCAAGAATCACGTATCTCTATGCTTAGATACACACACAACATTTTCCAACAACCTCAACATGAAAAATAACATCAACCTTATAGGAAAGATAGGTCGATGGTATAAACCCTAAACCCTAAACATTTAGGTTAAGCAATTCAGTCGGTTCAATCTTAATCGTTGAACATATTGTATTTATTACAACAGTCTTGAACAGATCTCGAGACATTCTCCAACGTTCGTTCTTCACCGCTTCTTGGAGGCTGATAACCCATCACGCATTCTCCACCATTTACAAAGACTTCGCACATTCTTGAGGTAGATAGGATCTATCTCCTTCATGCAAGATCCTTCAAGCGCACAAGGCCGACGTGACAACACAATCTGTTCTTCATTACAATGCTAACTCATCACACGATGTCATTGGTTGAATCACACAAGCATAGAACACTTCAACTGGAAACCCTAAAGCTAAGACTACCAACTGGTATTCATACCATATGAAACCTTGATACAAAACATTCCATATACCGGTTCACATTCCAACATACCGGTTCACTTGGACAAACATAATGCTTCACTTTTTCACATATACCAGTTCACAACATCATATTGGTTCTCTTGCTAGTTGCTTACTTCAATATACCAGTTCACTCTTCAGCATATTGACATCAATGATAACATACAATATCATCATGTCATCATACTATCTACATATGCCAACATATTCCTCCTCCGGTCTCAGCTCATGAACCTCCGGAGGAGAGCACTAGCTCTTGGTTTTTGGATATCTGACTATTTTTTGGAGTTGGTGGAATGGTTTTTGTTGATGCAGATTTGGAGGTTCTTTGGCTACTATTATGCTTGGGTGTTTAACTATAGTTTTGGCAGGAACTTATCCATCACTAGTATCTCCATGGTGGTCCTTTGTGGCATTTTTGTTCAGCCCTTCATTTGGTGGCAGTCTGGTTTTTTGTAATTGTCCTATGGGACCCTTGTTAAAATATTAGAGGTAGGGGGTTGGGTGATCTGACTGGACAACAACAAATGATGTAAGGGCATTGCCTAGTTTTTTTATTTTTTGAAGGCTACAACCAGAGGTTTTATGTGGGTTCTTTCCTTCTCATATGCCTTTTTTTGAACCTGATGTAACATTTTAATGAATAATATATAAATTTAGTGGATTTTCCACTTTTATTTTTAAAAAAACTAATATATATGGGTATATATTTAATAAATGAAAACTAATTAATATACTTTAAAAGTATTTATGAATTTAAATAGAGTTTACTTTATTCATATTTTAATAATAATAATAATAATAATAATAATAAAAGAAAGAAGCTTTGTTAACAAAAAGCTTCCATATGTTTTAAAAGAGGAAAGTAAATTATTAAATAAGAAAAAACTTTACCTTCAAAGGAGGTAACATTGGAGAAGGGTTGGAGCAGATTACAAAGAGGGGGGATTATCTTAATCTAAAAATCTCTTTCCTTCCACTTCTTCAGCTACTCCCAGCATGAAGTATTTTGAAGTGGTGCCCAAAAATGCATCTGGTTTTGGCTTGGGTTGGGAAGGGCGAGGCTGCTAAGACTCTCTTTGGCAACAATAACCAGGTACAGAGTCCATCTTTCAATGCTTTCAGAAATGTTATTATCTAACAAATAGATCTTTATCTAAAAGAAATAGATCTTAATGTAAATGAAATATTGGATTGTAGAGGAAAAATCGTGTGAAAAAAAGTTGGCTTTCTCAGTCCTCTCCAATGTCCAATCTGATTAGGTCAGACAAGTGTGTCCTCTTGGAAACTCTGGTGATGTCACTCGAATCAACACCCTTCTTCTTTTTTTATCTTTCCGACAAATAGCGTAGTGATTATTAGGGCATCAATCCATATATCTTGTCCACCATTTGCCATAGACTCCCTTGCAAAGACAACGACTAAGATTGTGACTAGTGCTATATATGTTAGGGCAGCAAATTAATGGCCCAACTTTCCTGCAAAATATCTGAAGGAGTTAAAGCTCTGACGTAACAATGAAATGTTAAAAAAAAAAAGGGTAAATATATATCTATCCTTTCACTCCTATGGAGGGCTCCTTTTATTACCGACTTGAGCACAAGTGTAAATCATTAGTATGTAGCAGTTGCCATGTAATATGTAGCCTAAGGATGAAATACATACGCTAGTCTGATCTTAAATCCCGCAGCCTTTTCCTCCACCTGTAGCTTATGCCTCTCAATTAGTTCCTTCTTAAAGTGGCCTTGTGTTTGAACATGACAATATGCACATGAAGCAAAGAAAAATGGCTCCATTAATTTTGGAAAGTAGTAGGAAAATGTTTACAGGAGTAAGATCATTTATTTATTTTAGTGGGCCCTCGCTATATGGAATTTGTAATCTATAATTTATATTAGAAAATGTAACTCTATTTTAGTTTCTATTATAGGGAAAACTTATTTTATTTTTTTGTAAAAGAAAATGGTAATGTTGAAAACAGGAGGTCAGCCCTAGCTAAACTTTGTGATTGTTAATATTCATAATAGTTAGTGGAGTTCATTTATAAAGAAATAAATAATAATAATTGAGAAGTGGTAATTAATTGTAATATTATTATTATTGTGGGAATCTAGGGGATAATTATTTAAATGACTAAGTGAACATTAATAATGATTATGTAGGTGATTTCTTATTTGTTAATAATGGTTATAGTGATATTATAACATTATTAACAATAATAATATTAATATTAATAATGGTTTTATTTGTAATAATCTTAGGATAAATATTGGTGTTACCACTCAATATTAATTGGAGTAAGGCATTGCGTTAGTAACCTTGACTTGAGTTGTAATTACAATTTGTTTGGGATGGATTTAAACATTTCAATCGCTATTTATCGTAAGAAGGAAAAAATATTGTAATTTAAAACCCGATATGTGTTTTTTTTTAAGTTCGTTAGATTAATTAATCTTGTTGAGTGAGTGATATAGAATTATATATATTTGTCTCATAAGTTCTTGTTACAACTTTAGTACTTGGACAAGACAACTCAATTTATAGATTAATGTTCATTTCACAAACGATAAAGGAAACAATGACATCAGATGTAGATACCTAAACCTTCCCTCTTTAACTTAGGATATCAGTTACAATTACTTATTTGATTCCAAATGAGCAGATTATTATTGTGAATTTACATTGATCTAAGAGAACACTAAGATAATCAATACAATGATTCATGTCAAAGAACAAGGAAGTTCCATTTTAAGAATGCCTTTTAATATTTTAGGTCTTTTATATGATCACCTAAGATCTAATATATTCCTCATAAGCTATAAGATTTCCTAAATAATAGTTAGTGTTGTGATAATTAATGTGAAATTGTCTACTGCACTAACGTGAAGGTTGGGTTCTTTATAGTATTGCATACTAGGAAATTGCTATTCAAAGATATCCTTAATAGTTCATGGATTAAAGGTATCATTATTTTATTTGTTTATTTATTATTTTTACAAAAGATGATAATTTGAGCAATACCGTGTTTATGTCTTTTGGTTGAGTAATGAAGTTTAGTGCTTAAGGAACATGCTAGAATTTGAGGTGTTATATGTAATAACCCACCATAATTAACTCAACAAAATTGACCATTCTTTTTTTTTGTGTTTAATTAAATCATTATGTTTGATTCAATTGCATACTCTGGGCATCCATCCATTTGGATTAGGCATTCATCCATCCGGGATGAGCATCTAACCATACGGGTTAGGCATTTGTCCATACGAGACAATAGATTTCATCTACCCAATACGGGATAGGCATCTACCCATGCGGGGTAGGCATCTACCCATACAGGGTAGGCATCTACCCATATGGGATAGGAGGTGCTCTGGCCAGAGACTTAGACTCATCGGGACCATTCAGGTCCTAAGCCACTCACTAAGTACTACACTCTTCTAACAGAAGTGCACCAAGGTCGCTGTCCTTAGGAGTAATTAAATAACATAATACAAGCTTGAATTCCGCCTCAGAATTTGGTTTAAAGCCTCAGGAAGTCAAGCGAATCCATACGGGATTCCTTCTAAGTATGCACTGAATTAATTTTTCCAATTTAATTATTTTATCTTTCAAAATAGGATTCTTACTCAATCTTTCTTTTACCAAGCCTAGACCCCACCCACGAATGCCTAAGTACAAGGGACAACTCCGTCCCAAGACTACCTACATACCCGCTTCGGCACGGGATCAAGGCGTAAAGTATGTAGTTCTATTTTCTATTCTATGGTTTGATGTAAACTGATTAGTGGGTACACAACCCTTTCTAGGGTCAATGTCCCAGACAGTTTCTCTGCAGTTGCTACCCATGGTGGTAGCACTTAAACAAAGGCTCAAGATGGTCAATTGTTTGTGGCCTAACAACTACATCCTAACAACTATCATGAGCATCACCCTTGACCAAATTGTCAATCACCAATATTTCTTCAAGATAAATCAATTTCATAAAAGCATTTCATTCAACCAACCCTAACAGGGGTTTACTATGGTTTAACTCAACGGATGAAAAATCATTTAAGGATTATCTTATTAAATTATCGATCCAAGGGGGATTACCCACCCCTTGGATTTTAACTTCCAAGTGTCCCTTATTACTCCCCGATGATTTATAGGGACGATGCCACAGATGTCGTTGATGCAACTTTATTAGGCATTAAGTGCAGTAGTTCAACATGACGACATTACCCGTAAGCATGACCCAGAGGCACTGTATATACCGAACGCTGCTAGGTTTTGGTTTTCCAACTTCCTTTGTTTAGTTTTCTTAACTAAGAGCTTATGAAAACATCATGCTTGAAATATAATCATGAAATGAATGTACATAACTTAAACATTGCCAACTTTGATGACACTTAAATACTATTTGATAAAGAGAAATACCAATCTTCTATAACTAAAGAAATTAATACATGTATTGGCATGATAATGGTAATTATGAACTTACGTGCAATTGCATGAAGATAATGAATGCGAAATAATATAAAAGTAACGCAAAAGTAGTGTCATTTACATACAAAATGAAGAAGTGTTTACTCCTATTGTGAGAATAATTAATTATAGAGTTACTGGCAATTAGTTTATACTTTTGGCGATTTTGGATCAATCATAGTAATAAGACTTAAAGGTTTAAGTAAGCCTAAAATTACCACCCACGAAATCAAATAAATCGTCAATGGATTGAGAGATCCCATTCTTTCACAATAATCTGCTATACAATAATCCCTATTAATTATTAAATTTTTCCTAAGTTTATTTTACTAATTTTAACATTTATTAACAATTATTAACAATTAAACTTAAATTTTAATTACAAATAAATTCCATTTAAAAATTTAAAATATATAAGAAAAGTCTACCTGTGCGATTATTTTTTTTGTTCATAGCAATTAAGAGGGGGGGTTGGGGACCACGGGTCCCATCACCACTCCCCCTGCAGTTTTTGGTACTGCCATACCGGCGGCACTCCGCTTCCCCATGCAATGGCCACCAAAACATGGCATGATTAATATTCAAAAATTACTTGCAACATAAAATTTATTTTCATTTAATATATATATTTGTATAGAAATATATATATATATATATATAGTTATATTCCCAGATTTTTTTTTGATGGTATGCATATACAAAAAAAGAGTATCTATGAAAAATAAGAACACGAATAAAATGGATAATCAAGTAATTGTTTTAGATTGATTCTACAGTAAACAGGAGGTTAATATTTATAGAGGGGAGGGTTTATTTCTAGTATTCTCAGGGAGATAGAGAGTTTATTTCCAGTACTCACAGGAGGATTTTATTCAACTATTATTCACAGAGAGAGATCTTTGTTCAACTCACAGGAGGATTCTATTCAACTATTATTCATAGAGAGAGATCTTTGTTCAACTCACAGGAGGATTCTATTCAACTATTATTCACAGAGAGAGATCCAAAATAATCACAGAGAAATTTTAAAATAATCACAGAGATTTATTTCTTCACACAGAGAGATTTATTCACAGAGAAAGATTTATTTATTCAGAGAGAGAGAGAGAGAGAGAGAGAGAGAGAGAGAGAGAGAGAGAGAGAGAGATTTATTTATTTCTATATTCAATATCATCTCTAGTTTTTGAGAGAAATCAGAAAAGCAAAAAGAAAATATGATTTTCTACCTTCTAAATAGATTAAATAAAATCTACATATGTATTTTAAAGAGGAAGAAATTATGTCATTGCATTTTAAGGAAAACAAAATAGATTTTCTTCCTATCTAGCAAATAAAATAATAAAAAAAAGATTTCTTTCAGAACTATATTCAACCAAAGAATCTAGAATCTATATATTTTAATAAATACAAATTCCTCATAAGATAAAGGGAGAGAACCTGGTTTACTGAAGCTCAAAGTTGAATCCTCTAGCTATTCTTTGATCCTTTCTTGCAACTTTGAGAGAAACCCTTCAACAACAACTCAAAAAATTCCTGCAACGAAAATGAGACTAACAAAGAGAATCCTATTTCTAAACTTGGGAAAATTTCTTCAAAACATAATCAACTCCCTTCTTTGAAACTTGCATATAATTTTATAAGAGAATTCCCTCTATTCCACTATTTGGAAAATTTAATTAAAAAGGATATTCTAATCCCAATTTTGGACTTCATGCAAATTGATTAGACTTAGTGGGAGGAGTTACATGCAAGGTGGTGGAGAATCCTCTAGAAGCTTCTTATTCTTCCTACAACATGTGCCATAATTGGATGTGGGAAACTAAATAAATAAATAAGAAAAAAGTATATTTTCCATGTGTGTGTGTGCGTGTTTTATTATTCTTTTTATAACATTTATTTAATCATTTAAATAGCTTATCCAAAAATATAATAGAATTGTAATTTAAATCCAAAAGTGATAAAGGAGGGTTGTAACATCCTCCCCCCCATTAATTTGTGCATCGTCCCGATGCACTTATTGAATGCATCCAAAAGAGTCTATAGTTCATGATTAAAACAAAAAAGGAAACAACTGCTGCATTTCCTTAGTATCTTCCCACGTGGCATTCTTTTCATCATACTGGTCCCATTGCACTTTGCACTGATCAACCTCTCTGTTGCGCAACTGGCACTGGCGCCTCTCCAAGATTCTGAATGGCTCTATCATTATTCCTCCCATTTCCTGGACTTGTAAGGCATCCCAATTCAAAATGTGTTTCTCATCAGGTACATACTTTTCAAGAAGAGATACATGGAAGACATCATGGATTCGGCTCAACTGGGGAGGTAAGGCCAACCGGTATGCAACTGGATTAATCCTTCCCAATATTTCAAAGGGTCCAACATAATGAGGTGCAAGCTTAGTCTTTTTCCCAAATCTTATGGAACTCTTGTGTGGCCTAACCCTCAGGAAGACTTTCTCTCCCACCTCAAACTCCCTTGGTGTCCTGTTTTTGCCTGCGTAACTTTTCTACCTATCTGAGGCTTCCTTCAATCTTTGCCTAATTTCCTTAGTTTTCCTCTCCATCTCTTTCAACATATCCGGTCCAATAATCACTCTATCTTCAAGACTATCCCAACTCAAAGGTGTTTGACATGGTCTACCATATAAAGCTTCGAAAGGTGCCATTCCCAAAGATGTTTGATATGTATTATTGTAAGCAAATTCTACTAGAGCTAGTATTCTTCCCATTTCCTCTATTGGTCCATGCAATACATGCAAAGTAGGTCTTCCATAATCTGATTTGTCCTTTCTGTCTGACCGTTGGTTTCAGGATGGTATGCAGTGCCAAAATTTAGTTGAGTTCCTAGAGCTGATTGAAGAGTGGTCCAAAACCTTGAAGTGAATCTAGCATCTCTATCTGATATGATTTTCTCTGGTATTCCATGCAACCTAAATATTTCCTTAACAAAGCGCCTAGCCAAGGTAGGTGCATCATCCGTTAGGTTCCCTGGTATAAAGTGTGCCACCTTAGTGAGTTTGTCAATTACCACCATTATTGCATCATGCCTAGAAGGTGACATGGTTAACCCTTGTACAAAATCCATGCGAATAATTTGCCACTTGTGTTGAGGTACATCGTGCAATTGTAACAATCCAGCTGGATGTCTATGCTCTGCCTTTACCCTTTGACACTCCAAACATTTAGCCACATACTTGACAATGTCATTCTTCATCCCTTGCCAAAAGTATAACTTCTTTAGATCTGCATAAAGTTTGTTAACTCCTGGGTGCCCTGAATAAGGGGCATTGTGAGCCTCTGACAAGACTACTTCCCTTAAGTTCCCTGAATTAGGAATATAGATTCTATTATTGTATCTTAGCAACCCATATTTGTCTAATGTATACCCTTCAATCTTAGGATCGGTTGGATCATATTCTAAAGTCAATTTGACTTGCTCATACCACGGGTCATGTCTTTGTTCATCCATTACTTGCCTTTTGAAAGAAGTTTTGAATGTTACTATAGTCATCAAGTGTATCCTCCTACTTAAGGCATCTGCCACCCTATTTTCTTTCCCTTTAATATATTCAATTTCAAAATCATATTCACTTAGAAACTATAACCACCTTCTTTGTCTGGGCATTTAAGTGGGGTTGGGTAGAGATGTACTTTAGTCCTTGGTTATCTGACTTCAATTCAAAGGGCTTCCCTAGCAAGAAGTGTCTCCATTTTTGTAGGGCATGCACAATCACTGCCAACTCTAAGTCGTGGGGTGCATAATTGACTTCATGAGTCTTTATCTTTCTGGATTTGTAAGCTAATACCCCTTCATCTTGGACAAGTACTCCTCCTAACCCTTCAATAGAAGCATCAGTTACGACTGTGAAGTGTCCATTCAGATCTGGTACCTTTAGAATGGGTGCTGAAGTTAGTTTCCCTTTCAAAATTTGGAATGCCTTATCGCTTTGTTATGTCCACACAAACCTTTTACCCTTCCTTTGTAATGAGGTGATGGGGTTTTCTATCTTAGAAAATCCTTCCACAAACCTCCTATAGTAACCTGTTAGCCCCATAAAGCTTCTTACCTCTGAAACGTTTTTAGGGATCGGCCATTCTACTATTGCCTTTATTTTATCTAGATCAACTGCTATTCCTTCCTTTGATATTATATGCCCAAGGTAGTGAATCTTTTCCTCAAAGAAGGCACATTTTTGACAATTTCCCATATAACGTATGTTCTCTCAACCTTTGCAAAACAATTTGTAGGTGTACTAAATGTTCCTCCTCATTCCTAGAGTAAATCAATATGTCATCTAGAAATACCAAAACAAATTTATCCAAGTATTCATAAAGTACACTATTCATTAAGTTCATAAATGCAGCTGGGGCGTTGGTTACACCAAAAGGAACTATTGTGAATTCATAATGCCCATATCTAGTCCTAAAAGCTGTCTTCGGGATGTCTTCCTCCTTAATTCTGAGTTGATGGTACCCTGACCGGAGGTCTATCTTTGAGAAAACTACTGCTCCTTTCATTTGGTCAAAAAGATCCTCTATGCGAGGTAAGGGATACATATTCTTTATTGTGACCTTGTTCAACATCCTATAGTCGATGCATAGCCTTAAGGTTCCATCTTTCTTCTTAACAAACAAAACTGGCGCTCCCCATGGTGATACACTTGGCCTTATTAATCCCTTAGCTAAGAGTTCCTCTAATTGCATTTTGAGCTCTTGTAATTCAGTCGTGTTCATTTGGTAAGGTGCCCTTGATACTGGTTCAGCCCCTAGTAGTACTTCAATAGAAAATTCAAACTTCCTTTTAGGGGGTAAGCCGGGTAATTCTTCTGGAAAAACATCCTTGAATTCTTTTAAGAAAGGGGTATTTTCAAAGGTTGGTGTATTTTCCTCTTTTCCCTCATCAATTTCAACCATATAGATTTGGCCTCCTCTTCTTCTTTCCTTCTTTAATTGCATGGCTGAGATGGTTTCTATATTAATGGGTTTAAACTTCCCTTGGATTTTGACCTTCTTCCCCCCATCATCCAAACATTCAACAACTTTGTTATAGCAATCTACATTAGCTTGATGGTCGGTTAACCAACTCATTCCAATAATTACATCATATAATCCTAGGGGTGCCACATAGACATCTACCCTTGTTTCAAACTCAGCAAATTGTACCCTTGCCCTCGACAAACACTTAGTTACTTCCCTAGTTACCTTATCCCCATATTGAACCATCCATGATGACTCCATTTGATTAACTTTTAATGCATATTTGCTTACTAATTTAGGTGAGATGAAATATTCAGATGATCTAGTGTCAATTAGAATTGAAATTTGTTGTTCAAATAGTGTACCTGTAGTTTCCATGGGGACATTCTGGTATCTTCCTCTTCGGTTCCTAACTGCTACATGAATCCTTTGTTGGGGCCCTTGTTGGGGTTGATTGGCCCTAATCTATCCTTGCATCCTGGGGCACTCTCTGGCAAAATGGTTTTCCCCACACATAAAACATCCACCTAGAGGACCCCTCCTGCCTTGATTCCTAGGGGGATCATTCCTTGTTTCATTGGCCCTGGGTGGATAAGTTATCCTATTTTGCTGGTCATTCCTGTTATAGTTACCTCTGTTATTATTGTCCCCGTTATTATTATTATTTCCATTCCTCTGATATTGATTAGCAGGTGGCCTTCTCTCGGAAGAATTATTCCTTTGACCTTTGTTGAAATTAGTGTTCCCATTGAATTCCTACTTCCTTTTAAATGAGTGGTTCTCATTATAGTTCCGCCCTGCTAGTGTTTGAATCTTCCTCTCTTTCCTTAGGGATTTTTCAAGTACTTCATTCATTTTTTTGGGTCCATGCATGTCAACCTCTGCCCCTGTGTTGGTATTTAGCCCCAAAATGAACTTCCTTGCTTGGCCCTCTTCATCTTTCTGGTACATAGGTACATATTTAAGCAACTTGGCAAACTTATCCCAATATTGTTGAACGGATAGGGGCCCTTGACGTAGATTATGGAATTTCGTCACCTTCTCATCAAAGAACAATTGAGGGAGCCACCTATCTCAGAAGTGGTGAACACATTGATCCCATGTAACCGTATCCCTGCTATACCCATTTTGTTCCTTGGTGTTGGTCCAGCAACTAGCTACCTCCCCTGTGAGTTGATAGGAACCCCATAAAGCCTTGGTTGTTTCACTAAAATCTCTTCGTTCAAAATACTTTTCCATTTCGTTTAACCAATTCTTAGCTCCTTCACCAATTTGCCTCCCATCGAACTTAGGAGGGATGATTTTCTTTAAGTCATTAGAGAGTTCCAATATGTTATTTTCCTTTCTATTACCCACCATATTCCCTTGATTTCTACTAGGGTTTCCATTTTTGGTACCACTTCTATTTTCAAAGTCATTCTGCCTTTCCCTAAGGTCCTGCATTGATTGTTCCAAGAAGTTGATTTTATCTCTTTGTTCGGTTAGAAGGTCGATTATAGCTTGGACCCCATCTTCGTTATTTCCTCGGTTGTGTCGATCCTTTTCATGGTCTTCCTCATGGTTTTCTTCATGGTTTTCCTCATGGTTTTCCTCATGGTTTTCTTCCCTTTGACTCCTAATACGTCTTCCATTACCTCTTCCTCTTCCTCTAGCCATTCTGGGTTTTTTTACCTGAAAGTTAAATTAAGTAGTTAGTTCTTGGTTTAGGATTTTAAAATTTAATTTATACCATTGAAAAACATTCCCTTAGTTGAATAAATTGAAGTGAGCACAAGGCCTAGATTTGAACCTTTTCTCTGATACCACATGTAATAACCCACCATAATTAACTCAACCAAATTGACCAATATTTTTTTGTGTGTCTAATTTAATCATTATGTTTGATTCAATTGCATACTCTGGGCATCCATCCATTTGGATTAGGCATTCATCCATCTGAGATTAGCATCTAACCATACGGGTTAGGCATTTGTCCATACAGGACAAAAGATTTCATCTACCCAATACGGGATAGGCATCTACCCATACGGGATAGGAGGTGCTCTAGCCAAAGACTTAGACTCATCGGGACCATTCGGGTCCTGAGCCACTCACTAAGTACTACACTCTTCTAACAAAAGTGCACCGAGGTCGCCATCCTTAGGAGTAATTAAATAATATAATACAAGCTTGAATTCCACCTCGAAATTTGGCTTAAAGCCTTAAGAAGTCAAGCGAATCCATACGGGATTCCTTTCGAGTATGCATTGGATTACTTTTTCCAATTTAATTATTTTATCTTTCAAAATAGGATTCTTACTCAATCTTTCTTTTACCAAGCCTAGCCACACCCACGAACGCCTGAGTACGAGGGACAACTCCGTCCCAAGACTGCCTACATACGCACTTCGGCACGGGATCAAGGTGTAAAGTATGTAGTTCTATTTTCTATTCTATGGTTTGATGTAAACTGATTAGTGGGTACGCAACCCTTTCTAGGGTCAATGTCCCAGATAGTTTCTCTGCGGTTGCTACCCACGGTGGTAGTACTTAAACAAAGGCTCAAGATGGCCTATTGTTTGTGGCCTAACAACTACATCCTAACACCTATCATGAGCATCACCCTTGACCAAATTGTCAATCACCAATATTTCTTCAAGATAAATAAATTTCATAAAAGCACTTCATTCAACCAACCCTAACAGGGTTTTACTATGGTTTAACTCAACGGATGAAAAATCATTTAAGGATTATCTTATTAAATTATCGATCCAAGGGGGATTACCCACCCCTTGGATTTTAACTTCCAAGTGTCCCTTATTACTCCCCAACGATTTATAGGGACGATGCCACAGACGTCGTTGATGCAACTTTATTAGGCATTAAGTGCAGCAGTTCAACACGACGGCATTACCCGTAAGCGTGACCCAGAGGCACTGTATATATCGAACGCTGCTAGGTTTTGGTTTTCCAACTTCCTTTGTTTAGTTTTCTAAACTAAGAGCTTATGAAAACATCATGCTTGAAATATAATCATGAAATGAATGTACATAACTTAAACATTGCCAACTTTGATGACACTTAAATACTTTTTGATAAAGAGAAATACCAATCTTCTACAACTAAACAAATTAATACATGTATTGGAATGATAATGGTAATTATGAACTTACGTGCAATTGCATGAAGATAATGAATGCGAGTTAATATAAAAGTAATGCAAAAGTAGTGTCATTTACATACAAAATGAAGAAATGTTTACTCCTATCGTGAGAATAATTAATTATAGAGTTACTAGCAATTAGTTTATACTTTTGGCTATTTTGGATCAATCATAGTAATAAGACTTAAAGGTTTAAGTAAGCCTAAAATTACCGCCCAAGAAATCAAATAAATCCTCAATGGATTGAGAGATCCCATTCTTTCACAATAATATGCTATACAATAATCCCTATTAATTATTAAATTTTTCCTAAGTTTATTTTACTAATTTTAACATTTATTAACAATTATTAACAATTAAACTAAAATTTTAATTACAAATAAATTCCATTTAAAAATTTAAAATATATAAGAAAAGTCTACCCGCTCGATTATTTTTTTTGTTCATAGAAATGAAGGGGGGGGGGGGGTGGGGACCATAGGTCCCATCACCCCTGCGGTCCTGCATACGTAGGCCTGCAGGGTTGAGGGGACGCCGCCCCCCCCCCCCCCACTCCCCCTGCAGTTACTGGTACTGTCGTACCAGCGGTACTCTGCTTCCACATGCATTGGCCACCGAAACATGGCATGATTAATATTCAAAAAATACTTGCAACATAAAATTTATTTTCGTTTAATATATATATATATATATATATATATGTATATATATATATATGTATATATGTATATATATATATGTATATATATATATACATATATATATATATACATACATATATATACATATATACATATATATATATATACATATATATATATATATATATATATATAGTTATATTCCTAGACTTTTTTTTGATGGTATGCATATATAAAAAAAGAGTATCTATGAAAAATAAGAACATGAATAAAATAGATAATCAAGTAATTGTTTTAGATTGATTCTACAGTAAACAGGAGGTTAATATTTACAGAGAGGGAGGGTTTATTTCCAGTATTCTCAGGGAGATAGAGAGTTTATTTCCAGTACTCACAGGAGGATTTTATTCAACTATTATTCACAGAGAGAGATCTTTGTTCAACTCACAGGAGGATTCTATTCAACTATTTTTCACAGAGAGAGATCTTTGTTCAACTCACAGGAGGATTCTATTCAACTATTATTCATAGAGAGAGATCCAAAATAATCACAGAGAAATTTTAAAATAATCACAGAGATTTATTTCTTCACACAGAGAGATTTATTCACAGAGAAAGATTTATTTATTCAGAGAGAGAGAGAGAGAGAGAGATTTATTTATTTCTATATTCAATATCATCTCTAGTTTTTGAGAGAAATCAGAAAAGCAAAAAGAAAATCTGATTTTCTACCTTCTAAATAGATTAAATTAAATCTACATATGTATTTTAAAGAGGAAGAAATTATGTCACTGCATTTTAAGGAAAACAAAATAGATTTTCTTCCTATCTAGCAAATAAAATAATAATAAAAAGATTTCTTTCAGAACTATATTCAACCAAAGAATCTAGAATCTATATATTTTAATAAATACAAATTCCTCATAAGATAAAGGGAGAGAACCTGGTTTACTGAAGCTCGAAGTTGAATCCTCTAGCTATTCTTTGATCCTTTCTTGCAACTTTGAGAGAAACCCTTCAACAACAACAAAAAAAATTCCTACAACAAAAATGAGACTAACAAAGAGAATCCTATTTCTAAACTTGGGAAAATTTCTTCAAAACATAATCAACTCCCTTCTTTGAAACTTGCATATAATTTTATAAGAGAATTCCCTCTATTCCACTATTTGGAAAATTTAATTAAAAAGGAGATTCTAATCCCAATTTTGGACTTCATGCAAATTGATTAGACTTAGTGGGAGGAGTTACATGCAAGGTGGTGGAGAATCCTCTAGAAGCTTCTTATTCTTCCTACAACATGTGCCATAATTGGATGTGGGAAACTAAATAAATAAATAAGAAAAAAGTATATTTTCCATGTGTGTGTGTGTGTGTTTTATTATTCTTTTTATAAAATTTATTCAATCATTTAAATAGCTTATCCAAAAATATAATAGAATTGTAATTTAAATCCAAAAGTGATAAAGGAGGGTTGTGACATTATATCTTTTAGCTATTCTTGTATTAAGTGTTATAATATGTTATGTAAAGAGACTATTTTAGCATGTGGTGTAAATAATGTATATCTGAATTGGCCATGGAATGTCTACTTGTTGTACCTCCATGTGAAATGTTATGTTGATCTTGGAACACATTAGTTAAGTCTATTTATTCCTTGTATGTTGAATGGTTATTAGATTTATTAAAGAGGATCAAGTATGTCTCTTGTGCATTGTTCTCGTGTTGTATATAACATGTGATTAGTACTTATATACTATACTTGATTCATAGAAGTATGTTGTTTTGAGTATCATTGTAGGGATTCCTATGTGTGATTAATCTATTTATATTAGACTTTGTCCTTGTTTCACTTTAGTGGGTGGCAGCCGATGAGAGAATTGTCTAGGGTATAAGGCCTTAGAAAGGGATGTGTACCCACTTTTATAAATTTATATGATTTCTAAGTCGAACTACGAAGTCTCTACGCATTCACGTAGGCAAGGCCATTTGAGATGAGCCCCCGAGACTATAGGTCTAGCCCTTAGGTCTGGCTCTTCTGAGTTGTTCAATCTTTTCAATTTTCCTAGGTTATATGTTTACCCTTGAAAGTACATTGGTGGATGTTTGACCGTTATCATATGGTATAGCATGTTGAACTCTTATCTATAAATTGATCGACCTAATGTGTGTATCTAGCAGAGTAGATTTGAGTACAGGAATGTGTGGCAGGTCGAGGCGTGTTCTGAAGTGGGAAGAGAAATCCCTAGTATGAAGTGACGGGTTTGTTAATTAAGTGTTTTTTTAATCAGAATTCAATATGTTACAATGTGTATAATCATAATCTCCTAGTAATATTGGTATATGTGATTGTTTTAATTAAAATTTGTTTCTAATATTAGTGTTGTACGTGTGTCTATTCTGGTTTAGGGAACAGATTAAGAATGTGGTAATTGGTATTGGTAATAAATTATGATGTTAGAATTGAGAAAGTGATTAGGATTAGGAACATTTGTCATTGGTGCTTTAAAATGAACCTTATGGGATTAATGGGATGTCGCATTGGTGAAGATCGTATTTATCATGAATAGATTTGAAATGATTTTGTATATGTGCATGGAAAGAATAATTGATACTACAAATAGTGTGCATTCAATTAGTTATTATTATGTTGTTGTGATGGTTAGCAGTGAAATAAATGACGCTGAGATACCCTAGGGAAGATAGATGTTATGATGTGTTTTATTTCCTCTTGTGTATCATGGTTGGTGATTTTGTCATGATGCGCAATGGTAAATGATGTTAATGGATGTTAGGTGCTTGTGAGTAGTAAGTTGATTATGTTGTATTAGTAGGCGTTGTAAAAAAAATAAAAATTATGTATGTTTTCATGATAGTTGGTTAAGTTCTCTAGGTTATTTTGGTGGGCATTACATTAATTAAAATACAACAACCACGATATGCTATCTTTGAAGTTATTAATCATTAAATATTAAAAAAAATCTAAAACCGACTATGTTAACATTAATACAAATTCATTATATTAATATTAGTTAAATGAACAATTGTATTCAATGACCCAAAAGTCATTATAATATTTAAATCAATACTAATGTTTCCCTTTAGGGCTAATTTTAAAACCCTCGATAAAAGCCCATTTATTTCCTAATTAACTTATTTCCATATTCTCTTTTGTATTAAAATGACCAATAAATCTCCTTCTATTTAAATATTAATTCATTAGCCCAATCTAATTATTGTTGGCACTACTAATACTTCCTCTTTAAATAACTAATTTAAAATATATGAAACTGGGGTATAAGTTTTCAACTTATCCCTTTATAAATGTGTATACTTATGTGTATATAAAAACATACCTATATACATACTTATAATTTTTCTCCTCCAAAAGAATGGTGTAACAATTACACACCTTTAATCTATTTAACCCCCCTTTTTTTAAATCAAATATATTTAACTTCATGTATTTTATGCATATAGATATATCACCCTTTTTAAAAAAAAATCTAAATCCCTTTCTAATGAATTTGGGTTGTCTTTCCCCTCTAATATTAATTTATTATTCCTATATTCTAACCCTAAAATTCAAAAAACCAGATTCTAAAACCCTCTTTTATTTATTCCCTAACTTAATACTAAGTTAGGGCATCCTGCATTTTTCTCTAACCCTTTTCTTGTAAGGCAGACTGAATCTGGAAGGTGGTGGCGATAAACTCCATGACGAAGTGTTTGCAGGGATTGGAAGGGGGGGGGGGGGGGGGGGGGGGGCTGGAGCTCGTTCTAGGTCGCCATAGTGGTGGTCGTTCCATCCACTGAGGGATGCAACCCATAGTGGCGACTGCATTGCCCCTATGGGATGCGGCACACAGTGGCAGCCGCGCTCCCCACTGTGGCGAGGTAGGGTGGAGCCATGGCTCCCCCACCCGTCAGCCCATGTTAATAAATTTTTTTGTTATTATATTTTTTTTATTAGGTTTTAAAAAATTTTATATATATATATATATATATATATATATATATATATATATATATATATATATATATATATATATATATATTTTGGTATCAAGGCATAGGTGTTGGTTTAAATCTATTTTTTTTATCAAATTCTTAGATTGGGATGGGTTGAGAAATCAGACCCCTCTTTTTGAATTATTTATATGTTTATATATGCATATACTCTTTCATGTAAATATGTTGACAAAGAATTGTACTCTTATTTATTTTGTTCCAAGTTTTAAATCTATTTCTTTTCCAGATTATTATAATGGTGGATGTTTATATATATTTATTTCTCCTTTAATATTTCTGCAATGAAATGTATATCTTCTATCATTTATTTATTCATTTTTCTTCTTTTCAAATTTACTAGATGCGGGATGAATAACATAAAGCTTCAAATGTATACTTTCAGATTTAACATTTTTGGTTTCATGAAAACAAATGACATGCTAAAGTAGTGTTTAAATCTGATGTGTTAGATTTACTCAATAAACATATTTTAAACATAATATATAATGGTTCTAAACCTATTTCTCTTTCCTTCTTAATGTTTGAAAAATGCAGATCATTACTTCAAGAAAAATCAGAATTAGATAAAGATTTAAATCTTGCTAAAGCCTATTTGAACCTTAATGGAAAAGCCGAATTTAGAAAGCATCCCAACACTTGGATGTAGTCACCAAGTGAATTAAAACAAGGGGTGAAGGTGGACCAAATATCTAAGGGGAGAACTGCATTAACCATTGATAACCAAATGCCTTCACAAGGCTAAAAAACAAATAACCATCCGCTTGGTCTCTCACTTGACCAAAAACAATCCTTATGACCCCGAAAGGTTTTAAGCCAAAAATCCCCTTATGACCCCCAATTTTATACAAAAATAATAGCAGCAGTGATTCGATAATCCTTGTTTATCCCTCTCTTCCTAGAAGAGAGACTTTACACCCTTAGACTGTCCTAAAACCCCTCCACCACAAGACTATTCTTCCCTCCCAAGGGTGAGTTTAGTCTTGACTCCCAAGAACATACAAACAAGGAAATCCAAAAGATATCAACTAAAACACATTTCACAAAAAATAGTTCAAAGACATAGATTTACATTCAATTCATAAACAAAATCAGATTTTACATACAACAACATGAATACATCTAACTCTATGGAAGGAATAATGCCAACCTTTACTCCAGCTAAGGTATGTATGTTGCAGAAGAGCTAGCCAATTCCCTTACAATCTCCTTACTTAGCCAAAAATTCTACTCCTAAAATTCAACCCCAGATTTGAGAAAATAGAGAAAGATCTGCTGGAAAGGAAAAATCTTGCTGACGCTAATGATCAAACTATCTTGGGTACTGCCAATAAAGTCAGCAAAATAGAGGAGTGCCTAAAGAGTATTGTTGAATAGAGTTTAAGCATCCTAAAGATTTTTGCTAGCAACACTAATACTCTCATCAGTAAACTGGACGAAGAGAAGGAGATCCTGGATATTGACCCAGACATTGAAGGTATAGGGGACACTCAAGGACCCAGAACCTGAACCAGAGGCAAAAGAAAGAAAAGAAACCTAACAAGGACCTGGAAGATCTCAAAGTTATTGGGGCCACCTATGACCAGTTGGTGAAAACGTCGGAGGACCTGTTGAAGACTATAGCTATGTAGCGCTTTCCTTGATTCTTTGTTGGTTTTATCTTTAGCTGTCTTTTTGGTTTGCTGGCTTTTTTGCCAGTCATTTTGTAAGCAGTTTTTAAGCTCTAGAATTTTTATTGTCTTATCTTAATCTCCTTTGGTAAAGGGTTCGGGTCTTGAAAACCTATTTTTCTAAATTAATCAAAACAATTCAACAATAAACTCCCATCCCAAGGCTTGCACATAGTCACCAAGTGACTTAAAATAAGGGGTGAAGGTGGACCAATTATCTAAGGGGAGAACTGCATTAACCATTGATAACCAAATGCCTTCACAAGGCTAAAAAACAAATAACCATCCGCTTGGTCTCTCACTTGACCAAAAATAATCCTTATGACCCCGAAAGGTTTTAAGCCAAAACTCCCCTTATGACCCCCAATTTTATACAAAAATAATAGCAACAGGGATCCGATAATCCTTGTTTATCCCTCTCTTCCTAGAAGAGAGACTCTACACCCTTAGAATATCCTAAAACCCCTCCACCACAAGACTATTCTTCCCTCCCAAGGGTGAGATTAGTATTGACTCCCAAGAACATATAAACAAGGAAATCCAAAAGATATCAACTAAAACACATTTCAAAAAAAATAGTTCAAAGACATAGATTTACATTCAATTCATAAACAAAATCAGATTTTACATACAACAACATGAATACAGCTAATTCTATGGAAGGAATCACACCAAGCTTTACTCCAGCTAGGGTGTGTATGTTGTAGAAGAGCTGGCCAATTCCCTTACAATCTCCTTAGCCAAAAATTCTACTCTCAAAATTCAAATCCTACTCAAACTTGTCTCCAAGATTGGAGAGTGGGTGATCAAAGTCCCAAGTTTGAATTTCTTCCCTAAGTAGGCTCTCCTCACACTTTCCAACTTCCTTGGAAAGGATGTGAGTTCCCATAGGTTGGTCTTCCCAACCTCTTACATGGTTTCTAGAAATAGAAACTGAAAAGGTGGTTGTAAGACGGGGAAGTGCACCTAATCACCAAAATGGAAGGTTGTCTACCCAAGAGTCAATCTTCTAAAAGTTGATTTTCGTCCAGCTTGGAAAACCAACTTTTGAAGTGACTCCACAATCACATGTGAGTGGTCACATGACTAAAAATGCCCCTTACCCATAGGCATATCAAGTGAGCCTTTAAAAGTGACCTAAAATCAACCATAGGAGTTAGTTTGACCCCCCAAAAACCCACCTAAAGTTTGTCTATGGGTCAAATTTGATTTGACCAAACTAAAGGCTCTCTAACCAAGTTATCTTTTGGGATCACAACAAGATATTTGAAAATGCATTGGGGTCCACAATTTCCCTCCTAAGGACGTGTCATTTTCCAACTCACAACACATCACAAGTGTCAAGTGACACCATAAAATACACCTGGCATGTCCTTTTTCGAAATAACAAAATTAACAAATACAAATTAAAACATTTATTCAAGCATTCACTTTTACAAATTTAAACACATTACATATGAGGTATTGTCTCTCCAAATAAACAACCCTTGGCTTTACTATCGCACAGAGGTTTGGCCTTAGTTCTCCATATAATTTCCATGGACACATGGATTAATTTCCTGCACATCTCATTTCAAACATTAGTAATCCAAAACCACATGCATATATAAATATATGAAAGAATATACAAATTAGACACATAGTATTCAATTCATAACATCTCACAATTTAATCCAAATCAAAGCTCAGCCTGATTAGAACTCAATTACTCTTCCCTGGAAACTCCATAAATAACCAATTTCTCAATTGCATCATCATAGAAATCATATAAGGAATTCATCCATAAGGCATGCATAAATGAATCACTACATCCTCAACCTATATACTGAAATCAATCATAATGTGGAATACATCTTATCCTCTAGTCTCATGGAGATAATATGCCAAAAGTCTCATTACCATAATGTATCAAGGTTCTATCTTGACAGATAAATCCTTAATAGAGATGGAAGTATTCTTATGATGGGTTCGAGATAAGACCCCAAACCCTTAATAGATATATGATACATAAGAAAATTATGTCTAATTATCCACAAGGGGTCAATATTCACTAATTTATCCTTCTAACATAGTCTATCATATTGAATCCAAGCATCTTTACATAGTGTTCCAACCATCCATGCAGATTGTTAATAAGGTCAATCATGGTCAAACTAGGTTAATTCAGAGTTTGATCGGGGAGGGGTACTACACAAACTATCACAACCACTTATCCTTCATCCTACATGAATGTATCTACTACTAATCCACCAACCAACAATATTCACACTGCCACAATACATACGAGCATTCCATAAACTTTTGCTAATACCACTATTCCACCTAGGAACTCTGCAACCCAAATCAATATGGGATTGTTCAATTACGGATATAATTCCTATGGATATCAATTTAGTCCATATAATTATACTGGACTTTTCCAAGGTATGTATAATCCCTTGTTACACCAACAAGGGATACCAAACTATGCTAACCAATGCACTCAACAATATAATCAACTCCAGCAAGGTCCACAAGGACAAAATCACCAGCATCAGTACCAATACGGAAATACATATCATCATAAACAAAACATGCTAGTAAGGAGTCCCATGAATGTTGACAGATATAAACAAATGGACTTTACAAGAATTCTTGGATACCCAAATCCAATCAATTATGAACTTAGAAAATCTATTCCAAAATTCTCAGGGAATGGAGAAGCACCAGGAGAGGACCACGTGAGAATTTTTCAAAACACATTGGATGACTTTGATGTGCAGGATGAGGATGTTTTTATGAGATTGTTCATGAAATCTCTCATTGAGGATTCTAAGGATTGGTATAAAAGATTGCCCGATTCCTCAATCCATAATTGGAATGAATTTAGAACATTTTTAATTGACTAGTATGGTAGCCATGTAGACCCAAAATTTTCTTTATATGAGATTGCAAATATCCAAAAAGGATATAATGAATCGGTGTCTAGTTTCAATATGAGGTTCACTAAGTTACTAAATAAATTTCCTCCTCACCTCAAACCTAATGATTATATGAGCCAATAGTTCTACATTGATGCTTTTGATCTTAAAATAGGATATGAACTAAGGATGAAGAATGCCCCAAATTTGAATGAAGCTTTTAAAGATGTAATTATCATTGAAAGCAACAAAAATTCCTCTAGTAAAATAGTCAAGAGGGATGATTCTAGGATATATAATCACATCCAAAGAGGAAGATAAAATGGATAAGGTCATCAATTATTTAAAGGATCTCACACAAAGGTTGCTAGGAATGATAGGCCTCAATTCCAGAGGAATGGCATGCCAAGATTACATGATATGCCTTATAAAACCAATTGGAAAGATGGTAGACTTGTTGATGAAAATTAAGAGACTCCTGATCCATTAAAGAAGAAAAACAATCACTTCATGGATGACTTTCCATGGTGTGTGGCATACAACTTACCTAAATCCCCATTGCAATGTATTGTAGCTCAAAATTTGCAGTATGATGAAGAAGGGTACCATGAAAATGAAGAATATGATGATAGTCAAACTATCAACAAGTTGTATGCAATGGGAGAATATGAATCATCTGATGATGATGGCTATGACTATGATGTTACTCACCAAAGACAAAAGAAGCAATGGAATCAGTAGGAAGTACTCTTAGACAGTGATGAGGACACTGCCAGGAAATCATGGGGAAGGAATGATATGATATCCTTGAGGAGACCCTCTGAAGAAGAAATTAAGACCCTTACTATTGCTACTGTAGAACAGGCTAAAAATAATTATAATCTAAGAAATAGGACCAAAAATCAGGATCAAGGCAAGCTAACACATATGTTCATAAAAGAAAAGAATAAAAAAACCGTTGATGCAAGGGAATTTAAAAATAAGGGGATGCCAAAGATGGCAATTTCTAAACAAAATTTAAACATGCCAAAAGGTCAAGAGCATCAGAAGAATAATACTCCATAGATGGAAATTCCTAAGTCAATCACACCACAAATAGTAGAATTTGACATCACAAGTATAGTATCACAAATGAAGATATATGTCCCCTTGCTTTAAATGATGAAGATCCCAAAGTATAAAAAATAGTACCATGACACTGATTTTTGAGGTTCCTTCTGGGTTGAATAAAACCAATCATGAAAAGAAGGGTAAATCAGTGGATTTGCGACAGAGCAAGTAGGCCCCTAAAATATATTTGGGAACTACTCTTCATGATGATGAATCACAAGTGAACTCTTTTTATCTGACACTATTGATAAATAACAAACTAATGAGAAATTACACGATTTATTCAGGAGCAACGATAAATGTGATGCCTTTGGGGGTCATGAAAGAGCTTGGGTTGGAGGTTGATGACCATTATGGCACTTACTATGCCATGGATAACTGACCAGTCCCCATTGTAGGAGTCTTAAAAGATGTAGAGATAAAGATAGCATCATATCCAGAGGCTACTTATAAGATAAGACATCACAGTCATTGATGTACCCCCAGTTATGGAATGTTGCTCTCAAGACAGTGGATAGGGCTTGTAGGAGGAAGTATCCAGTTGGACCTGACATATGCTACAGTGCCAGTGAATGGGAAGCAAGTACAAATTGAGAGGGAGCCAAGATCACCCCATATTATTGAGTATCCAAATGGTGATCATGTGGTGAACTTTTATGATACTGAATTAGGAAATTTTATCGTGCAAATAACAAAACTAGAGTTGTAGAACAATGATGCAATCATAAGTCACACACAAAAACATGAGGGAGGTATTTGGCAAATGTTCTTTGATGGGGCATGTAGAAAGGATGGAAATGGAGCAGGAGTAGTTTTTGTCTCCCCTGAAGGAAATACATTCAGGTATTCTTTCTTGTTGTCTTTTGAATGCACAGATATTATTGCAGAATATGAAGCCCTTTTGATAGGATTTTATTTGGCTATAAAACATGGGATAAAAGTGTTGACTGTTTTTGGAGACTCTGAGTTAATAGTTTCACAAGTAAGGTCCAAATAATTATCAAAAAACAAAAGGCTCAAGAAATATAAGAATGTGGTTTGGGATTGTCTAGAAATGTTTGATGCTTTTTCTATAAATTGGGCAGACAGGTCCAAAAATATGATAGTAGACTTTCTTGCCAATATAGCCCTGAGGAAAGATGATGTTACTATGGCCAATATTTTAGAAGTGGAGATAAAGGTCAGACCATCCATCCTAGATAATGTATATAGTTGTCAAGTATTTAAAGATGATGCTGACTTGGTAAAGTTCCTGCAATGCATTAATAATATGAGGCTCAATATATAGACTTCAATGCCTTTGTTGAGAACATAGATGGGAAAGACATGGTCTTTGGGAAAGAAGTAGTTAAATTAAAAACAAATAAGATCCCAAGGGGTTGGTTTCCCTTGAAAGAGTCTCTGATGGAGGTTATGCCACAACTAAAACTATCACAGTGGAGAAAGATAATCTAGAGGAGATAAATCTAGGAATTGGACACTCTCCAAAAAAGATGTACATAGGGAAAAAGATATCTCCCAGAGTTAGGGACATGTTGATTTCTTTGCTAAGAAAATACCAACATGTATTCACATGGTCCTATAGATTTGAAATCTTATAGAGAGGACCTTTTTCAGCATGAAATCCCACTGAAAGCTGATGCCAAACCATTCAGACAAAAGAAAAGGCCTATAAACCCGACCTTGGCACCCAAGATGTAGGAAGAGCTCATGAAGCTAAGATATGGGGGAATAATAAATCCTATTATACATTCCTCTTGGTCTCAAATTTGGTGTTGGTAAGAAAGAAAAATGGAGATAAGATTGTGTGTAGATTTCAGGAACTTAAATGTTTCCTCTCTCAAAGACAATTACCCTTTGCCAAACATGGATGCATTATTACAAAGAGTTATAAGATGTGAATTTCTATCCATGATGGATGGTTTTTCAGGGTATAATAAAGTTAAAGTTAAGGAATCAAAGCAATACAAGACAACCTTCATGACCCCATGGGGCACATATGTCTATGTCAGAATTCTATTTGGGTTAACAAACGCAGGAGCTACATTTTAGTGGGCTATGGATGTGTCATTTACAAATCTTATTAATACCATTATGGTAGTGTATCAAGATGACCTTACAACATATTCAAAAAAGGAGGAAGACCATTGCCTGCACCTTGAGAAGATATTTCTCAAAGTATTAGAGTATGGGATAGCTTTGAACCCTAAGAAATGTCAATTTACAGTCAGTGAAGGTAAGATTTTGGGGAACATAGTATCAAAAGAGGGAGTGAGGATAAATCCTAACTGAGTGGCAGCCATTGACAATACTCCAATCCCAAAGATAGTAAAGGCCATTCAATCATTTTTTGGCCAGATCAATTTTGTTAGGAGATTCATTTCAAACTTTGCCAAAATTATCAAGCCAATATCCAAAATGTTGAAGAAAGGAGTAGTGATAAATTGGACATCTAAAGCAATAGATGCATTTGTGGATATCAAAAGGGTCATCAAAGAGGCCCCTGTTTTAAAATTGCTTGATTTTGATAAGCCATTCCAAATATTTTATTTCGCTTCTTACATTACTATAGCTGCTATTATGCTGTAGAATAATGAAGAGGGACATGAACAACCTATAGCTTTCTTCAGTAAATCTCTCCAGGATGTTGTGCTAAAATACAATATAAATGGAAAACTAGTGTATGCTCTGGTCAAGGCTATAAAAAATTTAGGCCATACTTAGTGGGTGTAGATTTCATAGCCTATGTTCCAAACGCAACAGTAAAGGACATTTTTAGGCAGACATAATTGACAAGAAGAAGATGTAGGTGGATAAATCAAATTTAGGAGTTCAACATAGATATTTAGATCACTAAGTTGGTCAAGGGGTAGTGATTGGCCAAGTTAATGGTGAAATCAAATCTGGAAGCTGCACAAGTAAACAATGTGGAGCTAAAAGACATCATCCCGAGTGTTGAAAGAACACCATGGTATGCAAACATCATATAGTACTTGAAAAACATGACATGTCCAGAAGGATTAAGGGAAAATCAGAGAAGGAAGCTGAAATTATAGGGCACTAAATATGTCATCCTTGAAGGTGATCTATATTGGAAGAATAGGGATGGATTACTACTCCAGTATTTGGATGAGGAATAATCTAAGAAGGTGTTAGAAGAAATGCATTCGGGTGTCTATGGAGGACATTTTTTGGCCAAAACTACAACCCACTCAGGTCTGGATACTATTGGCCGTGTTTTCAACGATACACATAATTATGTAAGGAAATATGAACCCTGCTAAAGATTTTAGGGGAAATTAAAGTACCAAGATATTTTCTAAGACCATTGTATGCAAAAGCACCTTTCAGCCAGTGGAGGATGGAATTTATAGGAGAAATCTGAGATAGATCTAGTGGAGGACACCTGTGAATTTTGGATGCAACTGACTATTTCACCTAGTGGGTTGAAGAGATCCCTACTAAACAAGCCACAAGAAAGATAGTGATAAAATTTATGGAGGACCATATCATAACTAGGTTCAGAATATTAGCTAGGATTACTGTGGACAATGGAATGAGTTTCTGTTCAGATGAGTTCACTTCATTCTGTGGTAGCTATGGAATTAACATTCTGTATTCATCACCTTACCATCCCCAAACAAACGAATAAGTTGAATCCAGCAATAAAAACATCCTGAAGATATCAAAAAGATATTGGGACTAAAAAATTAGACTTGCATTATGGGCGGATAGGATCACAATTAAAAAAGCTATAGGCAAGTCTCCATTTGAGATGATTTATGGAACATAAACAAGGATGCCTATGCACAATATTTTGCTTGTGCACAAATTCATCATCGAAGAAGGTTTGGATGTCCCTGATCCAATGGAAGAGAGAATGGAACAACTTGCAGAACTGAATGAGATCAGGCTAGAAGCACAAAAGTAGAATATAAAGATGCAACAAAAGGAAAAGTATATGTATGATAAGAAGGCTAAGGACATGAATTTTTAGGATGGGGAGTTGGTTCTTATGTGAAAAGCTAGAGCTCAGTACAAAGTGAAGCATGGTAAGTTTGAATCTTTATGGATTGGCCCTTTTGTAATAACAGGGAGAAATGGATTAGACTCATATTTTTAACAAAATATGGAAGGTGAAAACATGGAATTGCCAGAACATGGACAATTCTTGAAGAGATTCTTCTCTTGACTAATATCCATGTGCAGTAGTTTAGGTTTTATCCCCGTGTATCATACCATTCCCTCTACCTATAAAATTTTCCTTTCTAGTTTCTTTCCTAGAGAAAACTAGATTCTTGCTATACCCACTAGGGGTATACATCCCCAGACAGAACTGCTATTGGAACCCTAATTTTTGACAAAATTTAGTTTTTTTTTAAATACTTAATCAGATGTTTTATTGAACCCCACCATTATTGTGACTCTTAAATCTCATTCAACTTGGCAAAAATCCTCTATACTATTGACACTAGGCTCTATGTATTCATGATATTGGTTTGAGAAGAATGGTTTATTCAATTGCCAGATAAGGTTATTATTATTACAAGTTCATTAATAAAATACTTGATATTACAAAAAATCTCTATATGTGGGGTAAAATGGGCTCCCACAAGGGTAGAGCTCAGCATATAGGTTCAAAATAGAACATTAAAGAATTCTTTGTGAGAAATCCATTTTTTGGCAAGACTTAATAAGCACTTTAGGAAAATAAACACCATTTCGGGGTAATAAAAAGCACCGGCCAAGAAAATATAACATTCTCTGAAAAGGCCAGATACATAGAAAAGGGGTTCATATTTTGCTGCAACTTCATTTAAGTTTTACCAAAAACTTGAATTTTGGTGTAACATAGTCAATCTACTAAGTGTAAAAATGTTTTATCGAAAGCACATCTTATAGTGAAAAAGGAAGCTTGTCAGGGTAAGGTATCTGGGCTTTGTCAAAAATAAGAGATGTCGGGAAAGTTCCTTGTTCTTCTTACCGAAACTAGTTATTTTTGGTGTAATGATGTTGGGAAAGTTCCTTGTTCTTCTTACCGAAACTAGTTATTTTTGGTGTAATAACTTAATTCTGTCAAATACAGAATGACTTTACCAAAATAGGATGTTACATCAAAAACCGGAAAGGACCAACAATTATGAAAGGAGATTGGAATATTTTATTAGCAAGACCCCATAATGATTTTGCCAAAGAAGGTGTTTTTTGTTGTAACTATGCAAGTCGATAAATGGTATAAGCACTATACTAAAAGTTGGTTCTACACCGAAATGTTAGAAGAGATGAGATGTTGCTACACCGATAATATTTTACAATTTTACATAGCTAAAACTAATGGAGAAAGGAAAAATGATTTCACCAAAACTATACCTACACCGAAAAGCCCAAGTGGTGATGAAATAAGATGTATAGTCCTCCGACATTAATATGTGCCAACTTGATATCATATCACATGAATTTTGAATTCAAAAATATAATGAGCATTCTGCAACAATCTCTCGAGGAGATGATTCACGAAATTAAAAAGCAGAAGTTACATTCATTCAATCATTGTGGGATTATCTGGATGATGGAGGCTAGAGAAGGTCAGAACAAAAAGTTAGCAAGTGTGCCTTGTTCCAAAGAAAATCTTTTCAATTTATGTTATTCAACTTCTATGGAGGGTTCATGAAGAGAACCTAGGGCTAGGAAGCAAAAGAAAAAGGCGACCGAAACAAATTATCCTTCAGAACTAAAGCCTAAGAAACAGAAGAAGGAGAGAAGACACTTGAACCATAATTTAATGGATCAATTTCTTGACTTTGGTCCTAAATAAAAAATGTCATCTCAATCAGACATATTAGGAGACAAATATGAGAACCTAGGAGACATATAAAAACCCATAAGAGGGTATGAACTAATGCTATATCATTTCAGAAAAAGAAACAGGGCAAAACCTATTTGCAACTCGTGGATTTTTAATATTGGAAAATTGGTAGTTCCTAATGTCTATGTTGATGTTGATTTGATAATTATGTTAGCCAAAAACTATTATCTTGCAACTAAAGTAATTTATGATGCTGGTAGAAAACCATTGTTGCCTATATCAAGGGATTACATGTCTAAAGTGTTTTACCTTGACTTAACTCTGGAACAACCTATTGATATTACCCTCTTGACAAATGAATATATTAGACTCAAGGATGTGTACAAGAGATGGAAGTTTCTAGCTCATGGAACCAGAGATGGAAATGATAGAAGCAGTCATAGAAGTTGCGCTCTTATGAGCATGTTCCCCTTATACATGATGACCTACTTAGAAATCTGAGTGAGCGACATGCTATGAATAAGCTTGAAGCCTATGATAAGGTGATAAAGGTGGAGGAATGGAAGAAGAATCATGATATATTGAAGTCAGATGTTTATATAGACATTTGGGACCCCATTGCTCGCATCCATGAAAAGATTTCCCATATGGAAAGAATAATTGAAGGAGTTCCTCCAAGTGTTTTGGATAGAGACATGAGGAAGCCTCTACTACATATGTCCCCTCAACCTACCCCTTTAATGTAAATGGATACAAAAGATGTCAGAGAGTGGTATTCACCCCATATCCAAAAGGAAGAAGATGTTACTATAGAAGTTATAGTTGACAAAGAAGACACTAGACAATTTTTTTTGTGATAGGTTTATATCAGATGATCATTTTATTCATTCTCAAGAGTTTAAGACATTATTGTACAAATACAAAGGGAATTCGCTTAGGAAAAAAGTTGGTGAAGTGATACAAGATAATGAAAATGGATTGCTTGACAAACTCTAATAGGTTGTGGATAGTGAGATTGCCACCATGAACCCTGCTAGGGGAAGAAAGCTCCTACAAGATGCCAATGTACTCATTGTACCCACAGAGCTAAATGTAAATGTGGAAGAATTCACCAAGGCCCAAATAAAACATGTAGTGAAAGAAAGAGATGCTTATAAGGCTAAGTATGAGAAGACAGAGGAACATGTGCATCAGTTGGAAGAAGAATTAAGACTAATTCCCAACAAAGAAGAATTCTCTTATGAACAAGAACAACAGATTACTGAAGCATTACAAGAAACTAATTATTGGAGATATCAGGAAGAGAAGTTGTAGAAAAAATTGAAGAAAAAGGAAGAGAAAGGGAAGAGGGTCATCTATGACATGATGACAGGACTAGTCACCCATAGGTTCAACGATATGATGCAATATACCAATGACTATTGGAAAACTTATCTAGGAATTTTCAAGGCATTACAAGAACATGCTAGATTGATAGAACAAGCGAAAGAAATAGTTGATAGGGTACAAGATCCTAAATCTTCCAAGCTACCAAAGAATGTCAGAATATTTTGGTCTAAACAAATGGAATACAAAGAGGAACTAGAGGATGATATGAAATGGTTATACATAGAGGATACTGAGAGTCTCCCTTCACTACTAAGTGACAAAGATGGTACGCCAATGCCTCAAGAATAGTGGAAGGAATTATTATCACAGGAGCACCCGCGAGCATTGGAGGAGATCAATGATGAAGATCACATTCAAGATAACATTAAGATCATCCTAAATAGGCTCTATAGGAAGGAATATGTTATGAGACACTTCATCTCAAATATCACCACTTATAGGGAGAAAGAATACATAGACCACTTAGGGGCTGTCAATTTATTTCTTTTAAATCGTTGAAAAGTCTTGTTGGATCAGTTAGATTATGTAACTAATTTCTATTTATTTTCTAAAATACATGTTTCATATGTATTTGATCTTTCCTTATAAAAGGGTGATCATTTCTTCAATGCAAGACATCATGAAAAATATACACTATTATATCTCTGCTAATATATAGATCAGTTTTCTTTCAATCTCCTTTACTGTGTTAAGAAGTGTTGTGGATGATTTTCAATTCGATCTTGTTATTTTGGTGCTAAGAAATCAAAGTTTTCTTAAATTTCTCTGCAACTGTGGTCATTTCATTATTTTCAAACTGCTACTTTATTTTATGGTGTGAACAAGATAAGATATACATCTTGGATTAATTATTGTATAAGGTTCTTTCTAGGAAAGATTTAAATTGCATGTATGATAATTATGATATTGGAATTGATTCATTAAGTGAAAATTAATTAACAATGGATCGTAATTTACTATCTAACAAGGAGAATATAAGAAAGGAAGTTCATAAGACTCTAAGCCCAATAGGTGAAAGAAGGCGCTAATCAGAACCATACATTTATAATTTCATAAAATCAGGTAACTATATTTCATTTTTAGTTCTTTGTAAGTAGGAGATAGGGGTATAGTTAGAAACTAATTTTATCTATTTCAAAAGTTCATGCCATTCTGAGATAGGGATAGAAGATGTCTAAAGGAAGATTGAATCTTCTTGATTGGAAGGTTCACCCACCTAGGTTTAGCGGAACTTGAAGTTTAGGGAATTGCAGTCATATTGACCAATCCTATCAATTGGCCAAAGATGGATGTTGAACTTGAACATAAGGCTTGGCATACCTTTAGGGTTTAACAACTTGCAATTTTGAGCTCCAACAAGATCAACAATCATGTCTATGTTTGGCAAAGGGAAATCATCCTTAGGGTATTATTCTTTATTAAGATATCAAAATTTAGTGCCAATTATTAATACCCCATTTGGTTTAGTAATTGACAAAAGGTTTGACATTCATTCTACATAGTCAATCGACTTCGTAAAACCTACGTCTAACAATTTTTTGAGCTCCACTTTCACTAGAAAGGCAATTTGTAGGTGCATCTTTCTAAGCTTCTACTTTACTAGTTTGGCCCCTAGAGTAAGAGGCAAATGGTGTAATAATAACTTAGTTTTAGCCCTGGTATATCAACATATGTTTATGCAAAGTTGATTTTCCTTTCTTTTGATTTTTTTGTGAAGTCTTTTTTTCTCAATTGGTGTGAGTGATTCTACAAAGTAGACTATTTTTGGATTGTTATTGCTACTCATATTGACTTCTTGTGACCTTTTTGCCACAAAGAATACTTTTCCTAGCTCATCACGAGATCGTCCAACCTTCCATCCTCTAGCACTTGAGACAAGTGTTCACCATTGGATATGCCTTTTTTTTTACTTCTTTGCAGTTAGAAGGCACCTTTTGGTTTTTGCCTAAGGTTCAAATATTTTCATTTTTATTTTTGCATCTAGAAGGATGGCTAGACTCTACAAAGTTTTTTACACAATTGAGGTCATGAAAAAACCAAATTTATGATCTCTAGATGGTATACCATCTTAAATTCATTAAAAATCGACAATAGCTTCATTTTTTTCAAATATGTTTAAAGTTGGTGGATCTCATTGGCCCCAACTAATGAGGTTAGGGTATGATAAGCATATGTTACCATCATGGTCTTCAAAGGTCAAGGGTACAATGGTTATGGTACAGATAGTATATTTGGGGATGTCAAAGGAGTTTCTCTAGGATTTAGGATCAATTTGTTTATCTTCATAAGTAACACCATCATCAGGGTCAATGTTTGTATAAGTTGGATCAACAACATAGGGTGTGTCCCATGGTACTCATTTGAATCGGTGTTGATGTAACTCTTTGAATCTAACTTATCCTCATTAGAAGTGGTAACATTATCTTCAAGAGGCAATACAACACTTGTGGAACCCAAAAACAATGGTTCATACCCTAATCCTTCATTCCTTGGTTGTGCCTTAGGAAAAATAGGTTCCACAATACCTTGTTTTTGTGGGCCAAGACCACTACATCCATCATAGCCATATTTTTGCATAATTGTGAATCTATTGTTGTATTTTTCTATGGGTAATTAAACCCATGTTCTATCTTTTTTGTCTCTATAGATCCAGTTTGATATATCTTCTTCTAGGGACTCATCATTAAGTTCACTGCACCTTGTGAAGATGGTGTGTGGTTGATATTGAATAGTGAGTTTTTTTCACTATTGGATTGGTTTAAGTTTCCCATGGGATCTTGGGGATACCAAGAATCTTCCCATAAAAAATGCTTCTAAATAAGCATATTCCTTGCATCGCTTGTCTTCTATGTGGATTTTGACCTCAGACAAGGAAGTAAATGATTTGGTGGATTATGATGAATATCTAGGGTTAGTTTAAGTTGAGGTAGATGATCGGTAAGTTTCTTGGTTGATGGGGATTTGGTTTGCAGTTTGCCTCTTAGGTTGTTATAGTACTAAAACGGGTCTCAATCTCCTTGTATAGTGATCTCCATTCCATTATGGGGAAAATTCAGGCACTAGTGGTACGTGGAGGGGATGGTCTTCATGGAATGAATTCATAGTCAACTAATAAACATGTTGTACTTGAGATCAAGGTAGAATACTTGGAATAATGTTTCTTGCATTGTTGGACCAATTATTATGGGAAGAATGATGAGACCTTTGGGAATATGCTTGATGTCATCATATGCCTTGATATTTCTCTTGGATGCATTGACACACCCCTCAAAAAATCCTAATGATATAATGAATTTTAATGTATATATATTTAGTCTAGCTCCACCATCTATCAAAACTCTTCTAATCTTATGTTTATGAGCATAGACTTCTAGATGGATCACATCATTGTGTAAAGTTATATGGGTAGGAATATCTTGTTTAATAAATGTGACATGATGATTGGTAGAGATATGTCCTACCATGGCTTGAAACTCTTAGAGGTTTATTTCATTGGGTATTGAAGACTCTCACAAGGCTTTGTCTAAGACTTCCTTGTGGTTAGACGATATGAAAAAGAGTTCAAAGATAGATATTTGGACATGAGTTTTATTTAGCTAATCCAGGACATTATATTGTGTGATGTGTTATGAATTTGATGCAACTCCTTATAAGGTCTCCTTGGATCGATGGGTGATGAAAACACATTTAGGGCCTTTTCTCTTTATGGTTATTGTGGAGATTCTTTTATCAACTATCAAGATATGGTTGATCATATATTCATGGGACACATTGGTGTAGTTATAAAACTATGTTATGTTAGGTGATTCATGGAAACATGAATTCTCACGAGACAACAAATTGTGTTATGTTGTGTGATCCATGTAGGAAGTAAGATTCAAAGTAACAAGTTATGTTATGCTAGTTCCACTCATCCTACAAATGCAACACAAGGAGGGTTGAGAGGTTTATCAAGTTGTGTTATTCTAGTCAACCCACCTTAAAGAAGTGTATAAGGAAGAATTGAAAGGTTTAACAAGTTGTGTTATGCTAGTCAATTTATCCTGCTAAAATGTTGGATGGTTTCAGAAGATAAGCATTTCATCTAAGACATCGGTCTGGTTTTGAGCATGAAACAACTTCTATAGGACATATATTAAAAATAAACAAACAAAGCACATTTTCCATAAGGAAATACACAAAATTAAAAAAGGATAATCAAGCAAGGCATCATTCAAGGAAATCAACCATATGAATTTGAAAAGGATAACCAAGAAGAGAATTGTATGCAAGGAAATTTGTAACTTTAATTGAACAATGATATGCAGGAAAGGAATTATGCATGTAAACCCACAACTTTAATTTGAAAAGGATAACCAAGCAAAGCATTGTATGCAAGGAAATTTGTAAATTTGAATTGAAGATATTCTACAAGGAGGGCATGATGTATGCCCCCCTTAAGATTTCAAAATAGCCCTATGTTGATATCTTAAAGAAAATATAGAAACATAGATACAAAACTTCATCACCAAGGATATATCCTTTAGTAAAAAATGTACATAACTCCAAGCTCAAGAGGCATAAATCTTATGATCAAGGAAAATAAAGATGTAAAAGGGATACCTTGCAACAAGTGTAAAGGGATCCTTTTGAGGGATTCACAAAGCAAGAGATATTCACATATAGATATCTAACTCAAAAAATAAAAAAGATATTTAATAAGGATTACATCTTTGGAAGGAGAAAGGTAGTAAGAATACACACCTTCCCCATTGCTAGAAAAAAAGTGGTTTCTTAGTAAACGATTGCACACATTCACTAAGGAGAGATTGTTCATATGAAGATGTATTGTCGGTTGTTCCAAGTGAATTCTCTAGTTTCTCTAGGAATTAGCCTTCTTCTTTCAATAAGAACTTGAGATTATTGGCCAATTAACGAGAATTAATCCATAGAATGAATGATTCTCCTTCACCTTAGGCTCTACAAAACCCAGGTAGGTCGACCTTTTACAATGCTCATAAACCTTTCTATAGATAGGAATTCGGAAATCATCAAAGCAAATAGCAAATTGGTCTAGCTCAATCACGAAAACTAAAATGCAGTGACAAGAATCCTAAAAACACTCAATAGAGATAGGGAAATAAAACATTCAAATGAAATGCAAACCATCGCAAACGTGAATGTCTCCTCCATGATTCTCCATTGTCCTTCTTTCTCCTTCAAATAGCTTTATTTTCTAGATCTCACCTTCAAGTGCATAAGTATAATGTGAAAGCAAGATTGACAAGACGAGACGACAGCATAAGGGTACTAGAAGTGTGATTGATTCGACCTTTTGATTGAAGAAATTCATCCAATTTATAGACAAATTGGAGAAAAGACAAGATTAGCATGAATTTGATTTGAATGGAAATTTCAAATCAAGAATGACAAATATGAAAAATTATGACAAATTGACACTTTCTATGCGAAATTGATTGATTGACAATTATGACAAATTACTATGTCAAAATTGATTGATTGACAATTATGACAAATTATGACAAATTTGCTATGTCATTCCCATGAAATTAGGAGAAAATTGAAAATTAGATGAATTAGAAATTAGGAAATTAGAAAATTGATGAAAATTAGAAAATTAGGAATTAGGAGAAATTAGTAAATTGGAAAATTAGGTAAATTAATTAATAATTTTTCATTCATTAATTAATTCACAAAAAGGGAGGAATTAGTTAGCTAATTAAATAAACATTTAATTGTGACAAGAAGACTTAGGATAAATAAACTATTTAACCTAGAGGGAGAAATGACAAACAAGGTTAAATGAATAAATCATGAAACCCTAGAAAATGCAAGGAGGACAATTAGGTCTTGACAAAAGATAATTGATATCGATTCGATTTGATCATGATTCTGACTGACAAAGGACCAGTGTTGATAAATGATTTGATTGATAAATGCACCAATTGACGAGGAACAATGACTAATTGATCCAAATTGACATGATTGAGAAGGACGACGATAGATGTCAAATCAATCACAAAATGACAAGATTGAAAATGACAACGATCGATGACAAATCGATCGCAAAATGACAAGATTGAAAATGACAACGATTGACGACAAATCAATCGCAAGATGACAAAATTGAAAATGACAATGATCGATGACAAATCGATTGCAAGACAATAAGATTGATAAGAGGACAAAACCCTAATTGGGATTGACGATGTCCAAAATGATGACAAATGAACACACACATTGATGCGACAAGATAAGATCGACCAAAATCATGACTGAAGATTGTTATTGACAAGACCAAATTCAAAAGTGAGACAAATGAAGAGTGCAGAAGAAGGACTCAATGCTCGCAAATGATAAAGAGAAAATGCGCAACATAGAAGAAATGATAATGCGACGCAAAAATACCTAAAACAAGGCAATGCGCCAATGTTAAAGTATGACTCTGCAAGCGTTGACCATTTTTAGATGTCTACATTTTGCCCCTCTTTGAGACAATGCAATTTTAAGCATTGTTTCAAAGAACAATAATGAAAATGCCCCAGACACTGACAATGACACATGCATGCCCCCTCGAGGAATTGGTCGGAAACATCCAGAAAAGAGGCCAATTGATCAATAAGAATGATAGAAAATGATAGGAGAAAATAGACTGAAAATCGGGGATCGGATACACAAAGGACAAGCAATTGAAGGTGCAAAAGACCATGACCAACATAAGATGGAGAGAGTGCACGTCCATCTATGCACTGACAAAGATCTATAAATGAGACAAGGAGAAGGAAAATTGCTCATTTGCACTAGCCAAAGAGAAGGATTTGTTGCTCTGGAAAAGGACGCTTGTAGAGAGATGGCAAACATTCCAATGGCAGATCACCTCAGAGAACGTGTATGCACATATAGATGACCGGATGACGCGGGAGCAGTGGTATGTATCTCAAAAACCCATATTGTCAATTTTATGAATTTGACTTGCTTGCGGGATATTGCAGGGCCCACAGAGAATGCAGAAAGTGACTTCTACGTCTGTGTGATTGTATCCTGTGCTTGTGTAGGGTATCTTGCGCTTGTGTAGGGTACACAGGTGCAAGTTGATGCAACACAAGCGCAAGACACAACACACAGGCGCAGTTGTGCACTGGGAACTCAAATTTGGTCAAAAATAGCATGCAAATGATCCGAAAAGGGGGATAAGGGTAGGATAGGTCAAAATAGATTAGAAACACCCTGATTTGGACGTGAAACAAGGAAATGCAGCCCGTAGGAGAAAATCCTAAAACTGACAAAATATGCCCCAATTGTGATGTAGAGTCGACAGTATCCACTGATTACGCGGGAGAACCGACCTGACTCCTTCATGTTACGACATAGACTCAGGAGCACAGACAGAGATACATTAGTAGGACTTGGAATATACTATATCACATTCAGGCCCGAGATTAGGGCAAACATAGGACTACTTACCGCATTGGCAGAGTGATGGCATTCAGAGACTTCCTCTTTCCATCTGGCTACTGGAGAGGCGTTTGTGACACTAGAGGATGTATGGCGTATCCTCCGCATTCTGATTCATGGGGAGATGATAGAGTATGACCCAGTGATAGGGAGAGACACTTTGTGCAGATTATTTGAGTGTGACGCAGATGATCTGGATATAGTAGAGAGGGAGATTGGCTGGGAGACCATGGCATCAGAGTATGATCAGCGTTATGTAGTGATAGCCGTGGTTATAGCATGCCTACTAGTAGGAGATAGACGAGGATATGGATTCCCTATTGGATGGGGAAGAGTGCTAGAGTGGATGGCGACTGTCATGCCCAAAATTTAGGGCAAAAGCGGAACAATTTTTTTTTTTAAAAACCATACTAATTGATTAACAAGTTCACTCACACGACAAGCGTTATTGAAACTTCCATAATTATACTCGAGCTAATTCTGAAAAGAACCAAGCATCGAAATTTTGTTTAATTTTATTTGCGGAAAGCTATCTGGTTTAATTTTATCTCTATGAGATACCTAGTCATTAGGTTTATTAAATCCATCACGTTAAAGAAAATAGGAGAGGAAATTTAATTCAATTCCCAATAAGACACATAGTCTAAACATCCAATTTAAAATTTAAATACTCTAATTAAATTACCCGGGACAAAATTAAGTATATATTACATTAAATACATTTAAAATTATAAAGGCTAGGCTTACTTCTTATAATTTATATATTTCACTTCCCTTTTTACTTCCTATGAGTAATCCTACGGAGGTATTTAAATGTTTAAAACTCTATAAAAAAAAACATTTATATATTTAAAACTTTATTAAAAACTTACTCCAATTTATAACTAGAATATATATATTTATATATATATATATATTTATATTTAAATATATAAATATATAAATATATATATATATATATAATTTTACATTATTTTTAATCCATTTAGAATTATCTCCCCAAGATAATAGTTAATCTGCTTCCCAACCCTAATTAGGGTTTTATATTTTTTTTACACATATTAATAACTCTGAAAAACTATAATAATATTATATTTCATTTACCCTAGCCCTACCCGGGCTAGGGTTTAATCCATTTTTTTTGTTTATCACTGAGTATTTTTTTTTTACAGGGCCGAAACCCCAAGGCGGCGGCCATTTTTGTTGCAGGTTCGAAGAAGGTGACAGGGAGGGCCGAGGCGCCACTGTGTGGGCGCACAGTGGGCGCTGTGGCACCACTGTGTGTCCACACAGTGGGCGCCGCTAGCGGCTCACACAGTGGCGGCCGCGGCCGACCACTGTGTGTCCACACAGTGGGAGCCGAGCGGCCCGCACTGTGTGTTCACACAGTGGGCGTCGCGCGGCCCTCACTGTGCGTACACACAGTGGGGTCCGCGTGGAACCCAAATTTCCCCTTTTTTTTATTTATTTATTTATTTTTTTTAAAAATATATTTTATATAAATTTATCATCATAAAGTTATAAGGGTGAAAATATACCAATATATAAATATTTTTTTTTTTATAAGATTTACATGCAAAAATTTTAAACTAAACTAACAAAGGAAAAGCATTATGTTAATTCAAATATATATATATATATATATATATATATATATATATATATATATATATATATATATATATATATATATATATATATATATATATATATATATATATATATATATATATATATATATATATATATATATATATATATATATATATATATATATATATATATATATATATATATATATATATATAGAATTAGGCCCTTTTTTTTGTTTACTTGGTTTTAATTGCTGATAAAAGAATGAAGCAAAATCTATTGATAAGCTTTTTAATCAACACTAATTAGAAATACCATTTAGAAATACATTTTAGGAAATACAATATACTTCTCTAGAATAATAGATCCATTGATTTTTCCTCTAATAAAATAATTACTTAAAACTTTTTTTTTTAAATACTTAGGATCTTTCAGCAAAAATAAACTCCTATTTTTCATCAAGTAGAATATAGATAAAATTTAATTGGAAACTATTTTTTTTTTTCATAATACAAAAGAAGCTTTTGCATGCAACTCAAAGTGGCTTTTCTTTTTCTAAAAAAAAAAATCAGAAGTAGAAATAAAACAAGCTTTTACAACTCTAAGATATTCTGCATATTTACAGGATGTTTCTTTGCTTAGCTACAACAATAAAACTCAAGTCTATTTTCAAGAATTACAACTTGCTCCTCTTTTCTATGAATGAGGCATACTTCTATAACAAATTTAAACAAATATTTGCAACTGGATTTAAGTATCTTCAACAATAATCTTCTGTGTCTTTTCATGGTTCCTATTCTCTTTCTCCTGACTTTCCTGCATAATAGAAAACACAAATATGACCACGGAGTGCTCACCTCCCAGCCTAGGCTAACTGGTAGCCACCCCCGAGCTCGGAGAACCAATTCCTAGATGGGTAACAAACAGGCAAACACATAGAAGGCAAATACATACAGATTTTCAAACACACTCCCAACTTGGCTTCACAGCACCACACTTTGGTGATGAACTTTTTCAAAGGGTGGTAGTGGACCAATACCCTAAGGAGAACTGCAAGTATGAAATAAACAAGAAGCCACCTCATGGCACAATAATTATATCAAGAATCTCAACCCCTTATTCCTTATGCCCCCCAAAGGCATTCTAGCCTTATATCCCTCCTTCTGACCCCCATTGCACAAACAGGCCATGCAGCAAGGGTCACACAAAGATCCCTTGTGATCGCTCTCAAAAGAGAGTCTCTCACTCGAGGGTTGTCACTGCTACCACCCACAAGATCCTCTTCTCTCCCAAGAGTAAGAGGTCTTGAGGAAACTCCCAAAACACAACACAAATCATAATGCAAAAATACCAAAAGATTTTTCAACAAAAACATTCAAGAACACAGATTTCTTACACCAACAAACTTCCAGACATAAGCAAGAAGAAGACATTATAATGAATAACTGAAACCAACCTTAATCTGCCCAAAGGTATTATGATATTTGATGAAGAGCTGCCCAATCCACGAATCTTTTTCCTTCTACCCTTAATCAATTTTTCTATTCCATAACATTATTTTCTTTTCAAAATTTCTCTTGTCTCCAAAAATGGAGAGTTGGTGATTACCCTCAAAATCTCAAAATCTTGCTTAAGAAGCTCACTCTTTGAGTTCTCACAAGTTTCTAAAAACCAAAAGGGAAAGAAAGCAAAAATGCAAAAAGACTCCCATTCGAATAAGAAAAATCTAAATTAGATTTAACTTCTAAATTTTCAATTTTCGCACAACTCAAAAAAGCCAATTTTTAAAGCGTTAAAAAGATCATTATAAGGTAGAAACTTGCCTAAAATTACCCCTAACCCCTAGGTATACCTTATGGGCTTTAGGAAACCCTATTAAACTACCCCTAGGTGTTCATTTAACCCATTTTAAACCCCTCTGAAGTTTATATTCGGGTCAAACATAAGTTGACCACCCCAAATATTATATTCCCAAAGTATTTATGACAACACATTATTTTATTTAAGAAGAACTATAATTAAACACTTTCCCACCAAGAGACAAAATAAAACATTTAAATTTAAATCCACACATGTGTCAAGTGACACAAATAAAACACTTTTACAAAAATAAAACATGAAATTGTCTCTTGTGGTTTTTTTACACAATAAATTTAAATAACACTTAACACTCATGCAACATATACTGTTACGAATAAACTACAACACAAACGGGGTGTTGTCTCTCCAAATAGACAAACCCTGGCTTACGAACATACATAAGTCTATGTTTGATTCTCCGTAATTTTCCATGGTCACATGGTAAATTTCCTACGCATCTCAATTTACACATTAGTACTTCCAAATATCCATATATAATATAATTCAATAATATAACAATACACATCATTACATGCATACAATTTTCATCTGCACAGATTGAATACATCTTTTATCAAGCAAATTCACATAAGCCATTTCATCCCAATTCACATAAACTAAACATACATCATAGTTCTATATTCAGACTAAAGTCCTGCAAATTCAATAACGACATCTATCATTGCAATATCATCCTATCTAACAATCATGTAGTGTTCTATCTCATAAAGCATATAAGTAAATCACCAAATCATAGCAATGTTATCCAAATCCTGAAATCATATAAGTTCTAAGTCTCAAAAATCATCAAAATAAAGTATCTATCATAGTCTAAATATAAAATCCACTGAATGTCAGACTGAGTCGAGGTGAGGCCTCACAGCGACAGAGGGGACAGTGTACGCATGGGGACCATGTGTGCTTGCTATTCTATATTTTCAGTTGCATGAGATAGCATATCAGGGAGTGCAGACGTTGAGCTGTGGAGTCACACTATTACAGGTATGGGCATTTGAGCACATAGCCATATGTCGACCGATTACAGAGAGACAGATATTACCACATCGACCATATGTGTACTGCTATAGGGGAGCACTGAGACAGGGTCCTTTCGGATACATATTGTATTGGTGACATGAGCTAGATAGATTGAGAGAGTTCACATGGAGGCCATATCTTGATTTCCTAGGATGGTCAGATGATAGTGATGACCTATCGTATTATAGACAGGAGAGATATCTGATTGGGCGACCAGTGAACCACTAGAGAGTGATTGAGATGTACCTACCGGAGAGAGTTAGACGACAGTTTGGAGAGAGGCAGGATGTACCTAGAGGGACTACACACTTTGCCAACTCTCACAGAGAGACGAGTCAGTGGGGGAGGATGATTCAGCCACACATAGCCTATGCCAACTTCACACAGCTACAGTGGAGATAGTGGGATTGGAGAGCAAATGTGGTGGATGCCGAGACAATAGAGGAGTATGAGCGATGGTTTGCACGACGACGGCCAGTGCCATTGATAGATTCGAATATTCCAGTACCTAGGAGATAGAAGGACTTCCCACTCGTAGGAGAGGAGGAGGGAGATGATGAGGATAGAGATGAGGATGGTGATGAGGATGAGGGGGATGATGAGGATGGAGATGATGAGGATGAAGATTATGATCCAGATTCAGGCGATCAGGAGTCATTGCAGGATATACCCATAGAGCTGGAGACAGCTAGAATAGAGGAGATGGAGATGTGCAGGACTACCATAGTGAGTCAGCATGATCACATTGCGACATTAGAGAGACAGAATGCCATCTTGAGGATAGAGCATGATCAATTCAGAGTAGAGATAGCCAGATTGACAGCAGCTCGAGATACTGCGATAGCGCAGGCATAGCAAGAAGGGCAAAGAGTCACTGAGTATATTGGGTCGATTAGGGATGCCAGTGCATGTGAGATGGCACAAATGTTGGTAGAGACCAGAGAGGAGATATGCCATTGGAGGACACTATATGAGAGTGTAGTTCCACCAAAGCAGAGAGCAGCGTCATATCGAGCATGATTGAGGATAGAGAGCAGGCCATGTTCTCGGAGGTCAGTGAGCAGCATGGGGGTTAGTGGACCTATGAGACCACCATAGCCAGGACCAGGGACAGGAGGGACATCATCCTTGAGACATGGTAGGGATGAGGAGGACAGAGGGAGCACCCAGTGACAGAGGCATGTGCTCCTTATGAAAGACAGTTGACATTATGTAGTCAGCCTGCAAGCCATACTTAGGACAGATAGTCCAATTTTGTACTCCGATATTATTTTGATATATGATATGATATGCATCGATATGATGGGATGCAATGTGTTATGACTTATAGTTATTTTCTATGTCTGGATGGCTTATGCACTGTTGATGTACCATTGTGGAACATGTATGGATATATATTTTTATGTGTTTTTTATGCATTCATAATATGAAATGGATAAAATGCTTGATGTGATGTTTGATATAATGCAAATGTACTAATCAATGCATGTAGGATGCAGCTTATGTTTTTGGAGATTGGAGCACTAGACCGAACTGACTACCCGAACTGACGAAAGAAATGTTAGTAAGAAGAAATGAGACAGAGGACAGTTAGAGACGAAGAAAAACTTGCTTTCACTAATGCACTTTGTAGGTGAGAACCTTTATTTAATGTAGCAAAATAGATGCATAGCATCATGGCATTGAAGGCCAGAGCTAAAATGCAACCCTTTTTGCAAAATACAGACACATCGCACACAAGGAATGAGTGAAGCATCCTAGGGTGCATACATCAAGGGTCAAGGTATGTGCGGCGTTCACAAAGCGAACGTACTTATCACAGACACCCAATGATATAGTTGCCCCAGTTTGTGACAAACATTCCACAAACAACAGTCACAACAAAAAAAGAAAGGGACCATGAACCATCCTGGTCACTCTAAATCACTCAGTGACATCATCGAGCAACATAGGAACATGATCGAAGATAAATCAATAAATGATAAGACTCGCTAATTCCAACAAGTCAAACAAACATCTTGATCTTCATTGTCAAAAATTGAAAGTGTTGATAGGACGATCATGCTGTCTTGTTTCAGGGAATGCGGTACCCCGTCTAAGATAGGACACAGTCTAGTTTCGAGCATACCACACCCTGTATAAGACTCATGATAATGGGCCAAGGACGAATGATATTGATGTTGATTGATATGACAATTTTGATCAGGTTGAATGTCCGGTTTGATTGAAAAGTTCATCTGTTAATGCATGATTCCATTAAAGCACAATGTGTGATTGTGTGTCATTGGAGGGATGCTCAGTGATCTGTCTTATGCACAAAGGGGATATTTTTTTGTTTTGCTTGTCGAGTTTTTACAATTTTTTTGTTCATTTTTCAGGACTTTATATGACTTTTTAGGGATTTTTTTAAGGACATTATTTGATTTTTAGAGATTTTTTTAGGACATTATTTGATTTTTAGAGATTTTTTCAAGACATTATTTGATTTTTAGAGATTTTTTCAGGACATTATATGATTTTTAGGGATTTTTTTTTTTCAGGACATTATTTGATTTTTAGAGATTTTTTAAGGACATTATTTGATTTTTAGAGATTTTTTCAGGACATTATATGATTTTTAGGGATTTTTTTTTTTTTGGATTATTTCAGGACATTTTTCAATTCGAAAGTTCGAGTGATTGATCATGACAAGGGGAATGCACCCAATGCACATCTGAAAGACACATATAGAGACCAGGACCAAAACATATGCACAAGAAACCGAAGTATGCAAGACAATGATGTTGACCAATCACAGGCCTGAAATAGAACATTGGGTCAGGACAAGGATAGGCACGATAAACCTATAGAGAGAAAGCATAGCTAGAGATCATGATAGATGATAGAGAAATGGTCATTTTACACATGGTGCCTATTTGCCAGGTTTTCACCATGGTACTTTCCCAAAGCGCCTATTTGCCAGGTTTTCACTAGAGGGCGAATCATTTTTCTTTACTTTTTTGTTCTTTGTTTTTAACTTTTTTCACTTTTTTTTGTATTTTTTGAGCTTTTTGATTTTTTTTTGTATTTTTTTAGGATCATATTTGAAAAAGTGCTGATAGAAAATTATGCCCAGTACTTGCGAAGGTGCATGCTATTTACAGGATCGGACAAAGGTTCACCTTCTGGGGTGGCAAGCTGATATGCCCCCGAGCCATAGGCTGCAGTCACTATGAAAGGCCCAACCCAATTAGGTTCAAACTTGCCTTTGATGATGTCAGTAGATTGTGCATTCTTGGGGTTTGCCTTTAAAACCAGATCTCCCACTTTGAAGTGTCACCCTTTGACCTTCTTATTATAAGAGCGACAGACACGGTTTTGATATGCTTGCAAATGTGTCAGGGCTTTCTGACGTTTCTCATCTAACATCTCAAACTGATGCAACCGAGAGACTCTGTGCATCTCATCATCAATCAGATGTTGCAAGGAAACACGCAAAGAAGGAATCTCCACTTCCAAGGGTAAAATGGCTTCCGCACCATACACCAAAGAATAAGGTGTTGCTCCAGTAGGTGTGCAGATAGAAGTGTGATAAGCCCATAGTGCTGGATTCAACTGTACATGCCAATCTCGACCAGCGTCATTGAAAACCTTTTTCAGGATCTTGATAATGGTTTTATTTGATGCTTCGGCTTGACCATTACCCTATGGATATTATGGACTGGAGAAACGGTGTTGGATATGAAACTTTTCATAGAGTTCCTTGACATCTTTATTCTTGAAGGGATGGCCATTATCTGTGACTATGGCAAGGGGAATCCCATATCGGCATATGATATAATTCAGTAGGAATTTTGAAATTTGCACACCAGTGATATAGGTCATGGGGATAGCCTCTATCCATTTTGTAAAATACTCTGTGGCTGTAATGATGAACTTGTGTCTATTTGCAGATGTTGGGTGAATCTTGCCAATAAGATCCAATCCCCATTGAGAAAAGGGCCACGGAGATATGACAGAATGAAGCTCTTGGGCTGGTGCATGAATGTAATTTCCATGGATCTGGCATTTGTAGCACTTCTTAACAAAATCATGAACATCCTTTTCCAGAGTGGGCCAATAATACCCAGCACAAATCAACTTTTTGGCTAAGCTCAGACCATTGAAATGGCCCCCACATATACCATCATGAACCTCGTGTAAAGCCGTTTGTGCTTTATCAGAATCCAAACACCTGAGGAGGGTATGGTCAAAGGAACGACGGTAAAGGGTGTCGGCAATGATGACATATTTGGCTGTCTGTCGGATGAAGGCTCGGCATTGGTTAGCAAAAAGGTTAGGTGGTAAGGTTTGGGATTTCAAATATTGATAGATGTCATTGTAGCACGGGGAGTTAGGGCCAACAAGAACACACATCACATCTGCTATTGGAATTTCAAAAGAAGGGACAAGCAACTGTTCGACCAAAAATTCACATTTGTCCATATTGTGGGGCATATTTAACATGGAAGCAATCGTAGCCATCGCATCTGCCGACTTGTTTTGAATTCTTGGAACTTGACTGAAATGGATAGCCATGAATTTTGTCTTGAAGAAATCTACCATATGCTTTTAGGGAATAAGCTTTTCATCTTTTGTTTCGTAGTCATCATTCACTTGACGGATGACTAACTGAGAATCTCCATAGACTTGTAAATGTGTGATGTTCTAGTGGACCGCTACTCGGAGTCCTGTGACCAGAGCTTCATATTCTGCAATGTTATTGGTACAATGGAAAGTTATTCTGTAGGATTTGGGAATAGCATCACCTTGAGGGGTGACAAACAATATACCTGCTCTGGACCCGAACTTGGTATGGGATCCATCAAAGCATAACTTCCATTCATTAGAAGATGTAAGAGCAAAGACTGATTCATCCGGAAAATCGGTCAACATGGGATGATCATCATAAATAGGAGCCTCTGCAAGTTGATATGCTATGACTTGTCCTTTTATTGCCTTTCACTCCATGTACTCAATATCAAACTCACTGAGGATCATAACCCACTTTACTAGGCGACCTGTCAAAGCTGACCTTTTAAGCAAGTACTTCAAGGGATCATTTTTTGCAACTAGCAATGTCTGATGACTTAACATATAGTGTCGAAGCTTCTGTGTTGCAAAGACTACTGCTAAACATGCCCGTTCAATAGTTGAATAATTCAGCTCATAGCCCACTAATGTCCGACTGATATAATAAATAGCCTGCTCTTTGCCTTTCTCATCTTGTTGGGCCAAGAGAACTCCTAGTGCCGTTTCAGTTGCAGAAATATACAATATAAATGGCTTTCCTTCTATAGGAGGCATTAGAATAGGCGACGATAGCAGATAATCCTTGAGAGCTTGAAATACTGATTGACATTGCTTAGTCCATTTAAAAGTGACTCCTTTATGCAATAAATGCTGGAATGGATGACATTTGTCTACCAATTGAGCTATAAAGCGGCGGATTGACTGTAGCTTTCCTTGCAGACTTCTTAGTTGACGGAGATTGGAAGGAGGAGGCATATCCATTATTGCTTTAACCTTGGCAGGGTCGACTTCAATGCCTCTGTGAGAAACAATGTACCCTAGTAATTTGCCAGCTGTGACACCAAAGACACACTTCTTTGGATTGAGTCTAAGCTTGTAGGTTTCCATTCGGTCAAAGATTGGGCCCAGGGTGGCTAGATGACTATCTCTTGTGACAGATTTGCATAATAAGTCATCAACATAGTCCTCCATCAAAGTATGCATGAAATCATGGAAAATTGTTGTCATAGCTCTTTGATATGTTGCACCAGCATTTTTAAGACCAAAGGGCATCACATTCCAACGGTAGGTACCCCAAGCACAGGTGAATGCAGTCTTATGTTGATCTTCAGGAGCAATGCGAATTTGGTTATAGCTAGAGAAACCATCCATCAATGAGAGCATCTCATATCCAGCAGTCATGTCAACTATGATGTCTATATTTGGCAGTGGAAAATCATCTTTAGGGCATGCTTTATTAAGATCCCTAAAATCCATACAGATTCTGATGCCCCTAGTTACTTTGCTAACTGGTACCAAATTTGAAATCCAGTTTGCATAATCAATGGGTTTGATAAAGCCCATGTCTAGTAATTTTTTTAGTTCTACCTTGACCAAGAGAGCCACCTGGGGATGCATCTTTCTGAGTTTTTGTTTGACAGGCTTGGCATCTGCTTTTAATGGCAAGTGATGAAGGACTAATTCTGGATCAAGGCCAGGCATATCTGCATAGGACCATGCAAAGTTGATCTTCTTCTCAAGAAAGAAATTTACAAAATCTATCTTTTCCTGTTTTGATAGAGAAGCATTGAAATGAATGACCTTAGGGTTGTCAGGTGTACCCAAATTTATCTCTTCGGTCATTTCCACAAGCAATGTTGATTTATCCTGACTTGATAGGGGTATGTCCAATCTTCCACCTTTGGGCGCCTCAGAGAGGTTTTCACTTGCAGGTACATCTTTTATTTTTACTTTTTCATGATCAGAGAGTGCCTTACGGTTTTCACTCAAAGACCTATTCTTTTGATTTTTTACTTTTTCTTTTTCATTTTTATGACTAGAAGATGGAGTTGACTCCCCAAAATATGTTGTGGAATCTAGATCAATAGAAAATCCTGCCTTATGATCTCCTTGTGGTATGCCTTCCTATAGTCCCAGAAACTCTGCAATTGCTTCATCATTTTGAAAACAGTCCAATGTGAGTGGTTCGTGTTGGTCATGTTGGATAAGCTGGGGATAAACGAGGGGCATGTCATCATCGGTTTTAAGGAGAGAGAGGGCTGAGATGGTAAAGATGTAAACGTCCTTGGTATCACTATCTGAACTGCTTGTATCTGATTCGGAGCTTGGGTCCCAGAATGACTCTATCCAAGCATTAGGACATGTTTTGGGAGGGGGAGTCATTTCATGTTTGTCTTCCATGGGCAAATCATTAGGGTCAAGGAAAACATTGTCAAGGGTATAGGAGCTAGAAGAAAAAGAACTCCACTCCCATTCATTGGAATCAGTTTTGAGTCGGGTATCCTCAGGTGTTGTTTCATCATCAGAGTCATGCCCCTTTCTACATGTGGTCATTTTGGTAGACGAGGGTCCAATTAGCAATGGTACAAAACCTAACCCTACAGTTGGAGGTTGCATCTTGGGTATAATAGGTTCTAGCCTTCCTTTCTTGTCAGGGCCTAAGCCACTACAGCTGTCATATCCTTTCTTCTATAGCATAGTAAATCCTTTTCCGTACCATTCCACCAGCAACCTAACAGGTGGGGTTTCAGTTGGATCCTTATAAAGCCAATTTATGACATCATCGTCCAAAGTTTCTTTGTCAAGTTCACCCCATCTTGTAAATGTAGTGGGGGGCTGATATTGAATAACTACCTTAGGTTCCTTTTGCAACAAATGTGGTTTGCCATGTGATTTTGGAGATATTGGTAAATTCCCAATGAGGAATGTTTGAGCCATTGAATACTCTCCGCATCCTTGGTCCTGTATCTTCAATTTTCCTTTGACAGCATCTAACAATTCATTAGGATCCACATAACTATGTGAGTGGGCCTCTCTATTAACTGGGACTTGCTGCTGTGGGGAATACTTTAGAGTAGCACAAAATTGAAATGGATTAGGATCTCCTGGAATTGTTATCTTAGTTCCATTGTAAGGATATTTTAAACATTGATGATAAGTGGATGGAACTGCTTTCATTGCATGGATCCACGGACGGCCAAGAATCATATTGTAAGGGAGATCGAGGTCTAGGACCTGCAGGAAAGTGTTTTCTATCACTAGACCGACTCTGATAGGCAATGTAATTATCCCTTTAGATGGGTGCTCAGCATCTTCATATGCTTTGATTGTTATTCTTCTAGAAGAATCAATATCATTTTTTGTATAACCAAGACCAATGACCACTCTCAAGGTACAGATGTTAAGACCCGCTCCGCCATCTATCAAGACTCGTCGGATTTTGCAATTATGGACAAAGACTTCAAGATGTAAAGGATCATTATGAGGGAGCTTATCAGGTGAAATATCATTATCAGAAAATGCAACATGTTGGGAAACCGCTAGATGTCCTATTCAGGCTTGAAACTGGTCAACATCAATGTCTGTCGGGACAGTGGATTCAATTAAAGCTTTATCTAGGATTGCGCGATGCATAAGGGACATTTTCAACAATTCAAGGATTGATATTTGTGCAGGTGTCTTTCCCAGGTGATCTAGGAGATTATATTGACTCGCAGGGGTTGATTTGGGAGGAACTGCAGGAGCTCCTTTTAGGACTATTTTGGATCGACGAGTGGTGACTGCGCAAGAAGGATCTTGTCCCTTTATTCTTAGGGTGGAAACATACTCATTTGATGCTCGAAAAAAATTGATGACATTGTTATAACCAGTATTTGCATAATTTGTTGTTTGGGTAGAGTTTGAAGAAGATGCTTTACCCTTGTCATGATCAAGCAAAGGAGTCTTGAAAATTGTATGATCAGTGTTAGAGGTCGCGTTGGGCGGATCTACCTCAATTACTCCTTGATCTAACAAATCTTGAATCATATGTTTCAATTGAAAACATGATGCAGTTTTATGTCCTTTTGACCGATGGTACTCACAATATGCATTATCATTCCACCAATGCGGCTTTACCAATGGTTCGGCCTCGATATCTGGTAACTTGATAAATTTTGCTTGTATTAATTGTTTCATTACTGACTCAATAGGCTCTCCTAATGGTGTAAATTGTCGAGGAGGCCCATCCCTTGATCAGAAAGGTTTTCATTGTTGGTTTTGTTGCTAACCTTGTTGTTGATTATATTGTTGAGTATGCTGTTGGTATTGCGACTATTGAGTAACATTGCTCACTGGTGTTTGATTTTGTTCCATAGTTGACATATTAGGAGCACTCAATTTCTTGATTGTGAATGGGGGTTGATTTGCGTTCACCGCTCTTGCGTCAACAACTCCATCATTAGTGACATTCTTGTGTTTGTACCAAAATCTATTTCTGTCCCTTGAATTGTTTGTGTTGTCACTATCTTTGTTGAGCTTAATGATTCCCTTAGCTACAAGAGCAGTTTCAATGTTCATCCCTTTCTTAATGAGTTTCTCAATAGTACTGGGACTTTTCAATTTGAGTTCATACATCATTTCTGGGACCAAATTTTTAATAAACAAGTTCACTTGTTGTTCTTCAGGTATATCTAGGGAAGAACGACTATACAAGCTTCACCATCGTTGCAAGAAAGAGACTAATGGTTCACCTTGCTTTTGCTTGGTGTTGCATAAATCTGACATGGTCACGTCACTGCAAATGTTGAATGCGAAGTGAGATATAAACTTTTGAGCCAATTCAGACCAAGTTTTTATATTCCCTGGCAAATGCGAATACCAATCCATGGCTTGTCCCATGAGACTTCATGCAAATAAGCGCATTAAATATGTTTCCTCATAACTCACTTCAGTAGACGCAGCGAAAAATGCTTGAATGTGATCTTTTGGATTGCCATTCCCTTTATATTTCTCAAAATTAGGTGCCTCAAAATGCTTAGGGAAGGGAGGCATATATAAGCTCTTGTCAAATGGATTAGGACATAAATCTTGATCTGTGTACAACTTCTTTGTTCCTTTGGTTTCTAATGCATCGACTTGTCATTGCAACTTCTCAAGCTGTTGCGCAATTGTGTCAGATTTTGGAGGTCCATCATTAATCTTGGTGGGTACTCTTTGTCGATACATCGTGTTTCCGATCGGTTATTGATGCTCTGAAATTGCCGTCTTTGGTGTCTCCGGCATATAATGTTCTTGGTACACCTCTTGTTGTTGTGGTTGTGTCATGCTTTGATATTGACCTTGTTGTTGTGCTTCTTGTGGTGGAATCATCGTTTGTAGCCTAGGTTGATATTGCAATTGAGGGTGTTGTTGATATTGCACAGGCGTCAATTGCGGTTGTGAAGTATGATAGCTTGTTTGTCTTGGCACATATTGAGGCACATGTTGTTGTTGATGCCAATGAATCATAATTTGCTGACTTTGTGCCAATTGTTGTTGTCGTGGTGTAAATCCCATCATTTGCAAAAAACTTTGTTTGGGTGGTTTTTGTTGTTTCTCCTTAAGATGGGGTATGGCACTTGCATTGACTTGTTGTGTTGTTTGTCCAATCCATTATGGTGGTTGCAAGTTTGCATTAACTTGTAATGGGGCAGAAGGTGCTGCAACTTGTTGTCGAATGTGATATTATTGTTGTTGAGCATTGTTTGTTTGCACATTCAATTGTACCTTTTGTGTATTACTCAATTGTTGCAACATTTGCTGTTGGTGCAAACCACTATCTGTAGCTCTTTGTGTCGCCATTATCGAAGGATTTGTCACAATAGTTTGCATAACAGGTACTTGAGTGTTTGGCAAATATATTGAACTTAATGGGACATAGGAACTTTGTTGCATTGTGGAATTGTTTTGGACATTGGTGAGATCAGGCATTCCAGTTGTGAAGCTTTCTTGCATCTTAGATTTTGATCCAATTTTATGCATGTGAGGAACCACTTCTTGTTGAGGGACAGCTATCAATATTTGTGTGGTCTTCATTTGATCTTGTGTTACAGGTGTTGTGTTAAATAATGGATTATTTATTGTCTCAAATGGTGACTTTTGAGGAATAGTCACTGTCAATGCCTTTGAAGCATGTTTACTCATCAAGGTAGGTTGAGTTTCTTGTTGCACATTTTCTTCATTTGGATGTGGAGAAAAACTTAACAACTCACCGCCTTGTTGTTTTTGTACATTGATTTGCTCACTTGAGGAGGCCACATTGCTCATCATGTCAAGATATTTTTGTGGGAACATCTTAAAGACCTTGTTCAAGAATTTATCCATCTTTTTCATCAAATTTGGATCTTGAAGGAACATATCAACATCATCGGAAGCATCGGAATCTGATGAAGAATCTGGTAAAACATTTGGATTTATTTCTTGTTGAATGCCTTGATCTGAACCAAATCCTTGTGAAAGGGTTTGTTCCTCATATAATGTTTGAGTTTGAATGTCATGTTGTAGGTTCAGTTGATTCCAATCAAAAGGTGCATTTCCCCTTGGTGTTGGTGGAACACTCCCATGTCCTGGTTTCATGGGTACAAACACTGGTTCATATAATGGAGGTGGTCCAAGTTGAACCATTCCATATGGTGGTAATGATGTGCTTGATGAACCTTCAATCTGTACTATTTGACTAGTTTGAAACTGTGAGTTTGATATGTTGTCAATGGGTTGATATGTTGGTTCGCCCATCTTCTTAGATTTTGACCTTGTCTCAACAGGCATGTCACTATGCAATGTTTTTGGGATTTTTGATTTTAAAAGGATGATGTATGATATGGCACTAAATGCAACCTAAATAGACAAAAATGCAATCTATGGCAAGAATGCAACCTATGTTTTTGTTGTTTTTCAAGATTTTGACAAACTTTTTGGAATGCAAATCTAAGAAAGAGACCCTTAGGAAATTGAAATGATGTCTAGACCTCAAAGGACCAAAGGACCAAGTGACAAAAGGACAAAATGACAATGTCTCCCCTATATGCTTGGATACTAAGCTAGGTTTGACGAAATGATATTGATGACAAAAGACAAAAGTTTGATAAGGTCTAGACTTCCTAACAATGACTTAGGGTTTATCAAAGATTTGGATTACTCAAGTATGACAAAACCTAGTTTTGACACTATATGCAAAGGGACAATTACTATGCAAGTGACCCTAATATGATATGATAATGACTTAAGCTTAATGAAGGGACCTAGGGTATGCAAATGTGACCTAATGTTATGAGGACAAGGATGCAAATGCAAATGTATGACAATGTCAACCTAAGGCAAAACCTAAGGTTGAATTATGAAATGGTATTGCTCTAATGCAAGAGGACACATGCAAATGGATGACCCTTATTGATATGCAAAGGAGTATGACCTAGGTGAAACTTAACCTTGGTAATTGACAATGAATTTGCAAAATGCAAACCTAGGATGAACCTAAATCTAAGTGACATGAATGTTGAGACAAGATTTTGAAAAATGTTTGACAACCATGTTTGAAGGTGTTTTGAACTTTGTTGAATGAAATACTCTTGTGTTTAACCTTGTTTTGAATCAATTTGTCTTGTTTTTGAAATGAGACACAACTCAACTTTTGACAAGCAAAGAAGACAAGATATTTTAACTTAGACTCAAAACAATCATGCTCATTCACACATTTCTTATGGTAGGTAAGGACAGTAGGTACTTGAGAGGTAGACTCGTTATGGGATTCAAGGAGAATACATAGATGTTTGACCCCACGGGCTCCCCTCCACGGCACTCACTTTTCAGGGCAGCCAAGCATCAGTCCCCATGGAATTCTCCCCATGGTGAACTTAGTATCTCTTCCAAGTATCTGAACTCCTCCTTCTCAAGCAACTAGAAGGATTTTTGGCCTCTAAATACAAGGTGTTTAGTAAGGATTTCTGTTAAGCATTACTCCTTGGTGTCACGCAAGCGTGATTGAGACATTAAGCCCACCAAGATACCAAATAAATGTAGTCACGCAAGCACGATTTAGACCATGAGGCCCTACTTAGATGCTGATATGAGAAAGAGTCCAAGGGTCATCACTTCCCAAGTAACTACAATTCCCACGTAACCCTTCCTTCAAAGATTTTGCCCATCAGGTATTTATTTATAGTGAGTTGGAATGCCAAGGTACTCTGGCCATGCTCACTTTGGGTCGTTCCCTTCTCACGATTGTCACTTGCTTGCAAAAGAAAGCAAATGGTCAGGAAGGCAGACCCTCTAAAGGCAACAAACAATCCGAGCCATGAGAATGGTATCGAAGATCTAGATTTCTGATCACCCTAAGAAGGATGAGAGCATACTCTCCTACTCCAATGTCAAACTTGACAATCAAAGCAAACACACATTCATTCCATCCTACTTAGCAATCATACTAGGTGCCTAATTATGAATCACAAACACAAAAGTTTGGTTGAAATACAAGGCAACCTGCAAAATCACCAAGTTAGAAGTTTGATTTGTTTGGTCTTTGACTAGCGAACCTACATCAAATTTTTTAGTAGCTTCATTTTTGTCTTTGCCATGCGTAATGCCAAGGTGCTGCACAGAGAATCAGTACCAAAGAAAAACCAAAATGCAAAAAGAGAATGCAAAACAAAGTAATTTGCAAGTAAAAACACTGATTTTTACCTCTGTTTCTGGCCTTACACAGGCACAGAATGCAGTAACATAGGCGCATAATGCATTGACACAAGCGTAGATCCCTTTGACACAGGTGTAGAATGCAGTAACACAGGCACAGATCCCTTGACACAGGTGCAGAACTCTCCTACATGGGCGCAGAAGTGCCTAGAAAGCCCTGAATTACCCTGTTTCTTGGGTTTTTCACCTGTAAATTAGCTCAAAAGCACTCAAAAACATGGTTAGGGGGTTAGTTCACATTGGGTTCACTAATTAATGTAGATAGGAATTCAGAAATCATCAAAGCAAATAGCAAATTGGTCTAGCTCAATCTCGAAAACTAAAATGCAGTGACAAGAATCCTAAAAACACTCAATAGAGATAGGGAAATAAAACATTCAAATGAAATGCAAACCATCACAAACGTGAATGTCTCCTCCATGATTCTCCATTGTCCTTCTTTCTCCTTCAAATAGCTTTGTTTTGTGGATCTCACCTTCAAGTGCATAAGTATAATGTGAAAGCAAGATTGACAAGACAAGACGACAACATAAGGGTACTAGAAGCGTGATTGATTTGACTTTTTGATTGAAGAAATTCATCCAATTTATAGACAAATTGGAGAAAAGACAAGATTAGCATGAATTTGATTTGAATGGAAATTTCAAATCAAGAATGACAAATATGACAAATTATGACAAATTGACACTTTCTATGCGAAATTGATTGATTGACAATTATGACAAATTACTATGTCAAAATTGATTGATTGACAATTATGACAAATTATGACAAATTTGCTATGTCATTCCCATGAAATTAGGAGAAAATTGAAAATTAGATGAATTAGAAATTAGGAAATTAGAAAATTGATGAAAATTAGAAAATTAGGAATTAGGAGAAATTAGTAAATTGGAAAATTAGGTAAATTAATTAATAATTTTTCATTCATTAATTAATTCACAAAAAGGGAGGAATTAGTTAGCCAATTAATTAAACATTTAATTGTGACAAGAAGACTTAGGATAAATTAACTATTTAACCTAGAGGGAGAAATGACAAACAAGGTTAAATGAATAAATCATGAAACCCTAGAAAATGCAAGGATGACAATTAGGTCTTGACAAAAGATAATTGATATCGATTCAATTTGATCATGATTCTGGCTGACAAAGGACCAGTGTTGATAAATGATTTGATTGATAAATGCGCCAATTTACGAGGAACAATGACTAATTGGATGACGATCAATGTCAAATCGATCACAAAATGACAAGATTGAAAATGACAACGATCGATGACAAATCGATCGCAAAACGACAAGATTGAAAATGACAACGATCGACGACAAATCAATCACAAGATGACAAGATTGAAAATGACAACGATCGATGACAAATCGATCACAAGACAACAAGATTGATAAGAGGACAAAACCCTAATTAGGATTGACGATGTCCAAAATGATGACAAATGAACACACACATTGATGCGACAAGATAAGATCGACCAAAATCATGACTGAAGATTGTTATTGACAAGACCAAATTTGAAAGCGAGACAAATGAAGAATGCAGAAGAAGGACTCAATGCTCGCAAACGATAAAGACCAAATGCACAACATAGAAGAAATGTTAATGCGACGCAAAAATACCTAAAACAAGGCAATGCGCCAATGTTAAAGTATGACTCCGCAAGCGTTGACCATTTTTAGACATCTACACTTTCAACAACAAGACGAGTACTACATTACAACACATGATTCTCAACAATATGAAACATAATACAAATGAGTAACTCAGAATTTGCCCTATTTTGTTATCTAAATGAATTATTTCTGCTTAAGAACAAAATCCTTTAATACAAAGAAACAAATACCCAAAAGAAAGGACTGATTTAAATTTAACATGGTTACTGAACATATATATCTTTAGAATAGTGCGTTATTCCAGGACACAAAGTCATGTTTCTAACAAATCAACAAGGCTACAATCTCACTCTCGAATCTAAATGTCTTACATATATATTCTCATATTTCACATGAATCATTCTTTAATGATCACGCAGTTATCCAAAAGATATTGCAATGTGTAAATAGAATTTAATCTCTTCTTTAAAGAAAACCTAATTATTGCATCACACATCCACAATAAATCTACAAAGACAACTTCATTCACCCTTAACAAATAGAACCACATAACCAAAATACTGTTAGACGTCTCAGATAACCGGTGGACAACTGAGAGAGGGGGAGTGAATTAGGTGTCAATAGATTATAGAACTTTAAGCATTAAAACCTTATTACTGGAATACATAAACCAAATACCGAAATATCAACACAAATATAAACCAAAGAATATTTACCAACCATCCACAAAAGATAACACCAATATTTGTATGTGGAAAACCCGATAAAGGGAAAACCACAGTGGGAAGCCTACCCACAGTCAGATAATACTTTTGCAGTAAGTATGTGATTACAAAAAGAGGGGTCTGCACATGCAGGAAGGCCAACAGCCTAGAGTGCACTTCTCATCACAAAAGGAGCCTCATTGAATACAAATTAAATCCAGACTAAAATCTGGAAAGAAGAGTGAAATGCAAGATTAGCATCTCCTATGACTGAATATAGTTCTGGTTAAGCTTAGTACCTGAGGTCTTAAACCTCTTTCACCAACCTAATTCGATCACCTATGATCAACCAAAACCTCTGCATATGATTACAATTTTATTCGCACACAGATAATTGCATAACCCCTAAAACCATAAACCCATAACCATAACCATGATCTACAAAGAGATATTACATCATATTTATACCAACCCATGACCTAAACAATTAGGTCAGCTACCTAAAAGATAATACAATAAATTCATAATATAAACCTGCAATCCAATGATCAACCAAGTCAGCCTAAGATCGAAACAACATAATCCAATCAGTCATGCATCGGGCTCATCCACCAACATGTTACATAAACCGGTCCATAACCTAGTAGAATAAGATAGCATTAGGTCTGGTCCTAAATGCAACACCACTGATCAAAAGGAACATGAACAAGATAACCAACAACATTCCAAAATCCATCTAGAAGCTACATTGTCATGCCCAAACTTTTGGGCAAAAATGAAACAATAATTTTTTTAAAACAACATAAATACATTAAATAATCTACATTTAAAATGGTATAGATAAGTTTTGTCTTAACTAAGGGTTAACTCTGGGTTAAATGGAATGGTTTACTAAGTTGATTTAATTCAACTCTGCCATTATAGCATTAATATTGAGAGTAGACTAATTATTCCCTAAAAAAGGGCATCACAACTTAATTAATTAATATAATTAAATTAATTTCTTTCCCCTAGTTACAATTCTCCAACAAGAATCGAGAGATATAAATTATCTCAATAGTATTTAAAATACTCAAGACTAAATAAAATAATGTTTACTCATACTAAAATTAATTAATTGAACATACACGATTACACTTTTAAATTAAAACAAATAGAGTTAACTAAATTCAAATATAATATTAGACTAATAAATTTATTTTATATTAAGATCAAATTTAATACCCCTTAGATATTTAAATTTCAACTATTAAATATTTGGCCAACATTGACCTCATAGGTTAAAATTTTACATTATACTTTTAATAAATTCCATTAATAAAATTTCCAAAAGAAATTTAATCCTAACATCCATATATATATATTTGCCTAAATTATAAAACTCCATTTAGAGCTAAATACCTTTTTATTCATTAATAGAAATAATCTTTATTTTCTAAACAATAATTAATTTACACATGGAGGTTATCCTTTTTAAATTTTAAAAAGGTTTCCCACCTCTCTTATTTACTTTAATATTATTATCGTTTTGAACCCTAACTAGGGTTTTGTTTTATTCTATAACTTATCCTTGTTTTTCATTTCTAATAATCTCCAATTTCTAACCCTAACCCGAAATTGGGTTAGGGTTTCTTGTCTATCATATATTCATTTTTTTTTGCTTTTTTTTGTTTGTGTGTGTGTGCAGGTGGCAGCCGAGCAAGGGAGAGGGCAGAGAGTTTACATTGGATCGAGGGGCATTATGCATGGGCAATAGGGGTTCGAAGGAGGAGGGGCTCCTGAGCACCACTATGGTTACCCATAGTGGCGGCCGTGAGCTGCTCATTGTGGAATACCCACAGTGGCAACCGTGAGCCGCTCACTGTGGATACCCACAGTGGCGGCCACGTGTCATCCACTATGGTTACCCACAGTGGCGGCCCCGTGCCGCCCACTGTGGTTCCCCACGGTGGCTGGCAAGGTCACCATTTTTTTTTGTTTTTTATTTATTTTTTATTTTTTATTATTTCAAATATTTAAACACACACACACACACACACAAATATATATATATATGCAGACATGCATAAATGTATAATGAACCAGAATATAAAATTTGCAACATATTTCATTTTTAGATTATAAAGTGTGTGTGTGTATATATATATATATGTGAATTTTTAAATATAAAGGCATTAAAACTTAACCCCTTTATAATATAAATATATGTGTATATATATTGAAGAATAAATGTATGTATATATTTATATTCTTAAATGATTTACTCTGCAATAGGATATTATTAAATAACAGAATAGAATAAATTTGTTTCTCATCAATAACCTATAGTTAACATGTTGATTTAAATAACTATATCTAGATTTATTTACTGCTTTTACAGAATGTAAAAATATGACAGAGTTTAATTTATTTACAGCTGCAACTAACTTTTCTAAAAAAACATTAAAACCATAAACAATCATGATGTGATTCAATACTAATATTCACTCTAAGTCTATTTATTTTTCCTACTTAACGTGCATTTACATAATAGAAAAATTAGCAGAATTTAATTTATTTACAACAGCAATATAAATCTTTCTAGAATCCATTGATTAATAACAACAAGATGCAATGTAAGATTAAAAAAAAACATTTCTAAGTTGCTTATTAAATTTTGTGTTTAACTATAGATAGAAATAGATATTTCTTCTCTTTTTATTTAAAACTGCACTATAAACATTTAGATGATTTCCTTTCCTTTTCAAATAGCAATAAGAACAAACTATAAATTTACTCCTTAATCTTTTCCTATAAATACATATCATTAAAAAGATAACTTCAACAATGCATTCTTCACTTTGCAAGGAAATAAACTTCAAATGAAATGCATTTTATTTCATGGTAAAACTTAGTCAATTAAATACATTTAATACTTTATGGAATTTCTTTTACAAATAGGTAGATACAAAACCTAGCCTCTCATTTCTACTAAATGAGGGCTTCCCAAATACATATATTTTTCTTATTACAAATAAAAATAGGATCAACTCAAACATTTTTCTTTCAATCCTTTCCCAAGCAAACCTGCAATAAAAATCTTGAGGTTGTGACCATGGAGGTTCACCTCCCAACCTAAGCTTACTTGAAGCCACCCCTAAGCTAGTAGAACCAAGGCTAGACAAGATACACACATTCAAACACATACAAGTAGAAAACTCATAACAACAAAAGACACTCCCAACCCAAGGATAAAACAATGTCACTTATGTGACTATTCGAGTGGGGCGAAGGTGGACCATATACCTAGAGGAGAATTCTGCAAATAGAGAACATCATGTCATAGCAAGGCTACAAATAAACACATCCACAAGTTCCAAACTTGTCCCTACAATCCCTTATGTCCCCCAAGGCATACAAGCCAACAAACTCCCCTTATAACCCCCATTTCATAAACAGAATCACTATGCAGCAAGGGTCACAAAATCCCTTGTGAATCACTCTCTTCCAAAGAGAGCCTCTCACTCATAGGCTGTCAAACAACCCTTCACCCCAAGGCCACTCTACCCTCCCAAGGGTGAGTTTGGCCTTGAAAACTCCCAAAACAATAACATAAAAAAAACTCAACCAAAAACACATAAGGAAGAACTCAACATCTTCCTACACATATAAAAAAAAGCAATGGAAAAATAAATACAACAACAATCTTTTCAAAAATAACAACATACATGAGATAGGAGTTCAACCAACCTTAAATCTGCCAAAAGGGTGAAAAGAAGTTTTAGGAGAGCTGCCCAAATCCACAACTTTTTTCCTTCAAGACTTAGCCAAAATCTTCCCAAAAACTTACAAAAATTGCTCAAAAATCTAAGTCTCCAAAATGGAGAGTGGGTGATCAAACTTCTCCCTCCCAAACTATTCCCTATGAAGACACTCTTCACTCTTTCCAACCCACTTGGGAAGGGTGAAGGATGTTCATTGGTTGGTCTTCCCAATACCTTATAAATTCTTTAGCCAAGACACCTCAAAAAAGGTAAAATGAATGGGGAAGAGAAATGTCACTCATGAGGAGGGTTATCTAACCTAGGAAGGCTCCTCTAAAGTTGAAATTCGGCCAACTTGGGAAACTCAATTTTTGGGGAGGCTAAACAGGGTCTAGGGAGTTGACACATGGCTAAATTTGGCCTTCATCCATAGGTACATCATATGGCCCACTAAAAATTCCCCTAGCTTGACCCTAGGAGTTAGTTTAACCCCCTAGAAATTCACCCAAAGTTTACCTACAGGTCAACCCTTAGTTGACCTTTCTAATGGCTCCCTATCCAAGGCTTTATTGGGACCATTCTAGGATAATTGAAAAATATGCATTGGTGAAACAAATTTCCTCAAAAGGGACATGTCATTGCCAACTCATCCTACAACACGTGTCAAGTGACACTACAAAAATAATTACACGTCACTAAAATACACATGGCAAATGTCCCTTTTGGAATTTATAAATTAAATAATTTCCAAATTAAACACACATCCATGCATAAAATTTACAAATTAAAACACATTTACAAACGAGGTGTTGTCTCTCCAAATAGACAACCCTTGGGCTTCACAAACGCACATAGGCCTAGGCTTGATTCTCCGAATGGTTTCCATGGTCACATGGAATAATTTTCCTGCACATCTCACTTGCACATTAGTAATTCCAAAAATCACATATAATATTATCATATAAAAAAGAATACAATTCAGACATTGCATACAATTTCAATTATAAGAATCAAGTATCCAATTATCTGATAATATCCATATAAATAATCTACTAAATGGCATCATCATCATAATCATGGAATTAAATCATTTATAGAGCATGCATCCACAATTTCTAGCATCGAAATAAAGTACTGCAAATCAAAGTAAATGACATAATCATATCAAGGTTATCCAAACACTGGAACATATAAAATCTGTCCATAATGCATCAAAATATAGTATCAATAATAGGTCCAACATGAAAATAACTGAAATGCTATGACGGCTTGGGGTAGGGCCTCACACGCACCAACACCACTTATAACATGCATCAAAAGATCTTGAACAACGCTATGCTAGTAAAACCCTTACTAGTGACCAAAAGGCTTACTATAACAAATTACAACTCCTGAGTCATCAAATCCTAAACCAACTAATCATGATACACATCTGAATAACATGAATGACATATCCAAACCAATTCCACAAACCAAAGCATATCAGAGCATACCAGATCAATATCATAATCCAACCACTTTACCAGAACCTACCAGAAACTGGTAAACAACCAAAACAACTGGTGTTGCCATCAATGACAAAACATCAATGCAACAAATAATCAATTCCTCTAATTTTCCAATAATATCCCCCTTTGGCATTGATGGCAACACTAGATGTGAAAAATATCAAAGTGCCAAGAAACACCAAACAAGTCTCCCCCAAAGGAAGACAACCGACAATCTCCCATAAGATGATATTACAATGAAGTTAACAAACTCCCCCTATGAATGATATCCCTGTTAAGCTTTGATCTCTCCCCTTTGACTGATATTCTGTTAAGCTTTATTTTTCACATAAATCTCTCCCCCCCTTTAACATCAATGCCAAAGATATGACATAAATATCAAAGAAAAATCATAAATCCACTGAACCACACAGCTAACTACTCCCCCTGAGTAGTAGCACCAACACATCAATCCAAAATGAATGGTAGCTATGTAAATGCATGTCGGACTGATGCCAATCAACATCAATCAAGTCTCATCGGAGGGGCAGAAACCCCTAATTTGTCTCTAAAGTACTCAAATGATTCCTTAGGCAAGGGTTTAGTGAAGATATCTACAATCTTCTCTTTAGTGTTCACATAAACCAGTCTGAATTCATTTGCTTCCACCTTCTCCTTCAAAAAGTTGTACTTGATAGATATGTGCTTTGCCTTAGAATGAAATACCAGATTCTTTGATATGTTAATAGCAGCAAAGTTATCATAGTGAATAACTACTGGTTCATTACAATCCACCCTTATATCCTTCAACATTTGCTTCATCCATAGAACTTGTGTACAAGTAGTAGCAGCAGCAATATACTCAGCTTCAACAGTAGATAAAGAGGTACATGACTGCTTCTTGTTGATCCATGAAACAAGTTTCTTTCCAAGAAAGAAAGCTCCACTGGATGTTCTCTTCCGGTCATCAACATCTCCAGCCCTATCTGCATCTGTATATGCACATAGTGTAAAACCATCATATTTAAGATACCATAAACCATATTCAGTTGTTCGTTGTAAATACCTGAAAAATCCTTTTCACCGCACTCTCCTGATTCTCTCTAGGATCACTCTGATATCTTGCTATAATACAAACTACATTCATTATATCCGGTCTAGTCCAAGTCAGATATAACAAACCTCCAATCATAGACTTGTACCTTTTAGGATTTACCGGTGTTGATGCATGTATATTAGTCAATTTCTCACTTGTAACCATAGGAGTACCAACTGGTTTAGAATTTTCCATACCAGATTTCTTCAACAACTCCCTAGCATACTTAGTTTGACAGATGAAAATACCTTTATCAGTCTGAGTAATCTACAAACCTAAGGAAAATTTCATCTCCCCAATCATAGACATCTCAAATTCATTCTTCATATTATCAGAGAATTCCATACATAACTTATCCTCACCTCCAAAAATGATATCATCAACAAAGACTTCAACAATCAATATGTCATCATCAGTGATCTTATAATATAAATTACTGTCAGCATTACCTTTAGTGAAACCAAGCTTCAAAAGATATTTATCCAATCTTGCATACCAAGCTCTAGGGGCTTGTTTCAATCCATATAAAGCTTTCCTTAACCTGCAAACCATATTTTTGTCATCTGAAAGTGAAAATCCACCAGGCTGCTCAATGTAAACTTCCTCTTCAAGATATCCATTTAGAAATGCACACTTAACAGGTAGTATTTCTTATGGATTGTATAGCTTCAATCCTAGCTACTAGAGCAAAAGTGTCATCATAATCAATTCCTTCCTTCTGAGAATATCCTTTACAAACCAATCTAGCCTTATTCCTCACAACTTGTCCATCTTCATTCAATTTATTCCTAAAAACCCATTTAGTCCTAATAACATTCTTATTTTTAGGTCGGGAAACTAAAGTCCATGTATTATTATTTTCTATCTGAGCTAATTCCTCTTCCATTGATGCAGGAGAATCCTTGGTTCATAGCAATCTTGCATCAACCAAAAAAAATTTCTTTTATGTTTGTAGTTTCAGTTTTCCTTTCTATGTGTCCCGGTTTTGGCACACCGGCTTCTTGTGGAGTTGGATTCTTCTTGAAGACTTGATCACCCTGCTTGCTTTCTAACCACATCTCATTTGGATCACTTTCTGGCAAGATATCGCTACCGATTTCTTTGACAGTTTCTTGTTACCGAATTGTTCCATTGTTACCGGTTGCCTGAGACCTATTCTGGTGATCTACCAGAACCCATTTAGATGCTTGTAGAGCCTTGGACGTTGATCTCGATGTTTCTTGACGTGTGGCTGACCTTCTGCATTTAATCCTTTGGATTTTTTGGAGGCTGACCTCATTCATTTTTGTACATTAGGGTTTTGATCCTTTTGGGATGACCTGATCCTTTGAATTGATATATATATTTGTAATCATGCTTTAGAAAACAATCAATCAATTTGGAGAATAAAGGAGAATCAGATAGATAGTTCTTAGAAGATAGATCTTTCGATTCAAGATCCCGGTGAGACCTATTCTACTAGGCCTGTGTGCCAGTATGTTGTAACCCGGTTGTTACCGGTTGGATGTAATTAACTTTTCATGTAATAAAATTGACTATTCTGCATTTCCTCCATCATCTATGTGTATTTTCGTTGTGTTAACTCTTGCTGACCGGTTTGGACTGATCTCCTTGAGGTCCCTCCTTGTCGGTGACTTCTTCAAGTGGTATCAGAGAAAAGTTCATTCTAGAGGTTGTATATCTTGAATCTTGTTGTAGGGTGGTAGATTGTGTATCCGACCTGTAATTGCAGAGGACTAGCATGGATCAATGGCATGAAGAGGAACTAGGAATGGTGGAGCGCGTGGGAATGCAAACCCTTCTGTAATAGAGATGTTGCGAGGAATAGCAGCCCGGTTAGAAGCCATGGAGATATCCCAGAGAAGAGGCCGACATGTTGAGGATGTGAGCGAAGATGAAGGAGAAGAAGCCCAAGCAAAACAAGTAAACCTACCAGTAGTTGATCTAGAGGAGGAAATATTTTTAAGGGTTTTGAGTAGGGTGAACACTAAACCTCATTTTACCCCACTAGAATATGATGGGAAGTTAGATTCAGATGAATTGTTGGATTGGATCTCGGAGATAGAGAAATATTTTGACTTTGAAAACATTGTAGAAGAGAGGAAGGTGAAGTATGCCTATACCCGGTTGAAGGGTCATGCATCTCTTTGGTGGGAGCACTTGCAAGTTGATAGGCAAAGAAGAGGTCCAGAAAATATTAAGACATGGGATAGGATGATTGCTAAGTTAAAATCAAAGTTTGTTTTGGAAAATTATCAAGTAGATCTATTTCAGAAGTTGTAGAATCTGAGACAGATGGAATCTAGTGTGAAACAAGTTGAACATTAGATCTGGACATGTTGATGATGAAATTGGACAAATTGCAATATATTTGAATGGATTGTGGATGTCTATACAAGATGAACTCAGTATGATCAAATTAGAGAGTGTTGAAGAGGCTTATCAATATGCAATAAAGACTTAATAGAAATTGAATAAAAGGCATGAGCAGAGATAGAGAGGTAGAGGTGGAAGGTTTACCAGAGGAAAATTTCAAGGAGGAAGAGGATACACCAGAGGAAGAGGAACCAGTATAGATCAGAACAAGGATAAGGAAGTAAACAAAGAAGGTAATTCATACTGGAAGGATGATAGACATTTCTACTGGAGGAGAGAACCGGATAGTTACCAGAATGAGAACTTTGGAAGACAAGACAAAAGGACATTTAGAGGAACCTATTTTAAATGTGGAGGAGAAGGACACCGTACATTTGAATGTAAGAAGTTAGAGACTACCAGAAGAGCAGGGGTGGTGGAAGAGAACCCCATCGGGTTGAACAATAAACCGGAAGATGGAGAACTATTGATGATGAGGAGAGCTTTGTGTCATACCGGAGAAGATAAAGAACCATTACAAAGGAAGAACCTATTCAAGACCAGATGTAAGGTATCCGGTAAGTTTTGTAAAGTTGTTATTGATAGTGGTAGTTCAGATAATCTTGTTTCAGAAGAGATGGTGAATAAGTTGAAATTGGAGAGATTGAAACACTCTAAGCCTTACCAGATAGCATGGATTGAGGATTAACATAAGTTGTTAGTAAATGAATAGTGCTTAGTAAAATTGAAAATTGGGAATTATCATGATGAAGTTTTGTGTGATATTATGCCTATGGACATTTGTCATATTTTGTTGGGAAGACCTTGGCAGTTTGATAGACAGGCAATACATGATGGAAGGAAAAATACTTACACTATTGTGGCCAATGGGATGAAGCAAACCTTGTTGCTTTTGGAGGAAGCTTTGAAGAATGAAGTCTGTACAAATACCATAATCTATCTTGTAGATGGAAGGAAGTTCAAAGATGGACTGAGACATGAGAATGTGTGTTTTGCCATAGTTCCTAAGAGGACTGAGAGACCAGAACCATAAATAGAACACCCGATAGAGATAAGAGATTTGCTAACGGAATATGAGGACATCATTTCAGATAATGTACCTGATGGATTTTCACTTGTTAGAAGTATTAGTCATTGAATGGACTTAGTTCCTAGAGCTAGTTTGCCTAACAAAGTTGCACACCAGTTAACACCGACAGAGAATGAAGAACTGAATAGAGAAGTGCATGAGCTATTGAAGAAAGGTTTGATCAGGGAAAGTCTGAGCCCTTATGTAGTACCAGCAGTATTAGCACCTAAGAAGAATGGAGAATGGAGGATGTGTACCAATTCAAGAGCAATAAACAAGATCACAGTGAAATACCAGTTTCCCTTGCCTAGGATGGATGACATAATGGACTGTTTGAGTGGAGAAAAGTACTTTACAAAGATAGATTTGAAGAGTGGATATCATTAGATCGAGATCAGAGAAGGTGATGAATGAAAGACTGCATTTAAGACCAATGAAGGATTATATGAATGGTTGGTGATGCCTTTTGGACTAACTAATGCATCGAGTACTTTCATGAGGTTGATGAATGAGGTTTTGAAGAAATTATTGGGTAAGTTTGTTATTGTATACTTGGATGACATTCTGATTTTTAGTAAAATAAAAGAGGAACATTTGTTGCAGTTAAGACAAGTTTTACAAAGGTTGAGAGAAGAAAAGTTATTGATCAATATCAAGAAGTGCACTTTCATGAAGGATGAGTTAGTCTATTTGGGCTTTGTGATATCTAAGGATGGTTTGAAGATGGACCCAGAGAAAGTGAAAGCCATTATTGAGTGTCCTACACAAGAAAGCATTTGAGAGGTAAGATCATTTCATGGATTGACTAGTTTTTACCGGAAGTTTATCATAAATTTCAGTTTAGTTTGTAATCCTATGACTGAGACCGTGAGGGGAGATAGGAAGGAATTAATATCCTTCTACACCCTCGAAAGAAAGGATGGACCCCCCTCTATATCATTAATGAAGGTAGGCTTGAATGCTCGGTGGAGCAAACATGGACCATCGGAGCAAACAAAAGTTTTGAGTTGTTGAAACAGAAAGTGACTAAGCAGCCTGTGTTGGCTTTACTAGATTTCAATAAGGTATTTCAAGTAGATTGTGATTAAAGTGGAACTTCAATAGGAGAATTTTTGAGTCAAGAAGGGAGAGTGATAGCATATTTCAGTGAGAAATTGAATGATGCCTGGAAGAGATATTCAGTATATGATCAAGAATTTTATGTCATAATTCAAGCCTTGAAGAAATGGAGACATTACTTGTTGCCTAAGGAGTTTGTGTTGTATATAGATCATCAAGCTTTGCAATATTTGAGAAGTTGGAGTAAGTTGAATCAAAGACATATGAGATGGGTAGAGTTCTTGTAGAATTACACCTTTGTGTTGAAACATAGAAGTGGGAAATCTAACAAAGTTGTTGATGCATTGAGTAGGAGAAGGAATTTGCTGACAGAGATGAGAGTGACAGTATTAGGTTTTGAGGATTTGAAGACCTTGTATGATGAAGACCTAGATTTTGTAGAACCTTGGAAAGCATGTAGAGAACTGGTTATGGTTGAAAGGATAAAATGGTTGGATTACTTCATTCATGATGGGATGTTATTTAAGGGAGTTTAGTTGTGCATACCTGAAAGTTCCATGTGAGAGAACCTGATAAAAGAGAAGCATAGTGCTGGTTTAGCTGGACATTTTGGCATTGATAAAATAGTTGCATTAGTAAGTGAGCAGTACTTTTGGCCCCAAGTTCATAAGGATGTTAAGAGATATGTACATAGTTGTAGAGTTTGTCAAGTTGCAAAAGGTAGTAGTCAAAATGTGGGATTGTATAAACCTTTGACATTATCGGTAAGACCTTGGGAGGATATAAGTATTGATTTTGTACTTGGTTTACCTAAGACATCGAGGGGGAATGATTCTATATTTGTGGTAGTGGATAGAGTTTCAAAGATGGCTCATTTCATACCTTGCAAGAAGACATCAGATGCATTGCATATAGCAGACCTATTTTTCAAGGAAGTGGTAAGATTGCATGGATTACCTAAGAGAATAGTTTCAGACAAAGACACTAAGTTTATTGGCTATTTTTGGAGAACACTTTGGAAGAAGATGAAGACATATTTGAAGTCCAGTTCTACTTTTCACCCATAGAGTGATGGACAGACATAAGTAGTTAACCGGAGTTTTGGAAACTTGCTGAGATGTTTAGTAGGAGATGAAACCGGAAGTTGGGATTTAATCCTTGCACAAGCAAAGTTTTCCTATAACAATTCAGTAAATAGAAGTACTGGAAAAACACCTTTTGAGATTGTTACCAGAGTGCATCCTAAAGGAATAGAAGAATTGAGAGACATTATCAATGAAAACCGAAAGAGTTCAGAAGTAGAAGAATTTGCAGATCACATGGAAACATTGCATATTCAGGTTAAACAACATTTGGAAGACATGAATAACAAATACAAGAAGAAGGCATATGAGAAGAGGAGACATAAGGAATTGAATTTGAGGTTGGCAATGAAGTGATGGTCTATTTGAGAAAAGAGAGATTCCGAGTGGGAACTTATAATAAGTTTTAGATGAAGAAGTTTGGACCCTGTAAGATCTTGAGAAAGTTTAGTTCTAGAAATGCCTATGAAGTGGAGCTACCGGATAGTCTAAGTATTTCACCTATATTCAACATTGTAGATCTTCATGAGTACCAAGAACCAGAATTCAGTGACGACACTATTGCAAACTTGGAGAAACAATTTCCTTGGAAGGAACCAGATCAGATTGAAGAGATTTTGGATAGTAGGATCGGGCGTAGTACCCAAAGTAGTCAGTACAAATAATACCTTGGGAAGTGGAAGAACAAACTAGTGGAAGACTCATCTTGGATTTCTCAGGTAGAGGTAGTATGCCTTGGTTTTCCTCTTACCCCAAAAAAGTGATAGGCTCACTTTCTATTAACCTCGGATGTCTGATGTAGGAGCATCCCCGGTTCATAGCAATCTTGCATCAACCAAAAACATTTTCTTTTCAGTTTGCAGTTTTAGTTTTCCTTTCTATGTGTCCCGGTTTTGGCACACTGGCTTCTTGTGGAGTTGGATTCTTCTTGAAGAATTGATTACCATGCTTTCTTTCTAACCGCATCTCATTTGGATCACTTTTTGACAAGATATCGCTACCGATTTCCTTGACAGTTTCTTGTTACCAGATTGTTCCATTGTTACCAGTTGCCTGAGACCTATTCTAGTGATCTATCGGAACCCATTCTGATTCTTGCAGAGCCTTGGATGTTTATCTCGATGTTTCTTGAAGTGTGGCCGACCTTTTGCATTTCATCCTTTGGATTTTTCAGAGGCCGACCTCATTCATTTTTGCACGTTAGGGTTTTGATCCTTTTGGGCCGACCTGATCCTTTGGATCGATATATATATATATTTGTAATCATGCTTTAGAAATCAATCAATCAACTTGGAGAATAAAGGAGAATTAGATAGATAGTGCTTAGAAGATGGATCTTTCGATTCAAGGTCCTAATGAGACCTATTCTACCAGGCCTGTGTGTCGGTATGTTGTAACCCGGTTGTTACCGGTTGGATGTAATTAACTTTTCATGCAATAAAATTGTCTGGTATGCATTGCCTCCATCATATCTATGTGTTTCCATTGTGTTAACTCTAGCTGACTGGTTTGGACTGATCTCCTCAAGGTCCCTCCTCGCCGGTGACTGCTTCATCCATAGCTTTCATCCAACATTCATCTTTACATACTTCAATTACTAATGCTAGTTCAATTTAAGAAATTAAACATACCTCATCAGCTATCAACCTTCTTTTTGTCATCACTCCTTTATTCTTTTCTCTAATGATCTGATCTTCTGAATGATTTAACCTAACATATTTAGGAGTCTTCTGATTTTCTGTTCCTCTACTTTGATCTTCAGTTACTATTGAATTTTCTGATACCACCGGAGTAACTGGTTCAACATTTTATTTTGATGTAGGCTCTACCAGTTTAGTTATGATAGTTTTCACTATTGGTTCTCTCCCATAAGTTCTGATTTGACTTTTGTTATTCTCATCCACCTTGACATTAGTGCTCTCCATAATTCTCTATAATATTTTATTATAACATCTATATGCTTTTCTTTCATTAGAATAACTAAGAAATATCCCTTCATAACATCTAGGATCAAACTTTCCAATGGAATCATCTCTTTTGATATAGCATTTACTACCAAAGATTTTGAAATACTTAACTGTAGGTGTATGACCAAACCATAACTCATAAGGTGTCTTACTGGTGTCTCCTTTGATATGAACTCTATTGACTGTGTATACCGTCATGCTCACAGCTTCTCTCTAGTAGATATGAGGCAGATTAGTTTCCATCATCATAGTTCTAGTCGCATCCAAGATAGTTATGTTCTTCGTTTCCACAACTCCATTCTGCTGAGGTGTCTGGGGTGCAGATAATTGTCTTCTTATCCCATTATTTTCACAATAACTATTAAATTCACCAGATATGAATTCTCCACCCTAATCAAACCTTAATCATTTAATCTTCAATCCTGTCTCTGTCTCAACTTTAGCTTTAAAGATCTTAAAATTTGCAAATGCTTCACATTTCTCTCTTAGAAAAGTAACCCACATCATTCTAAAATAGTCATCAATGATTAGAATAAAATATCTATCACCCTGAAAACTTTTGATTCTAGTAGGACCACACAAATCAGTATGAATAAGATCAAGAACATCGTTAGATTTTTCTTGTATACTCTTAAAAAAATTTCTGACTTGTTTTCCCATTTGATATTCCTTACATATTGGATTATAGGGCTTCACAATCTTAGGTATATCTCTAACTGCCTTAGTAGAACTGATATATACAATGTAATCAAAATTCACACAACACAACCTCTTAGGACATAGACAACTCCCATCAATTTATGCGATCAAACATGTCTTCTCACCAAATTTCAAATGAAAGATGTTACCTTTAGTCTAAGTACCAGTTGCAATCTCCAATCTAGATATGTTGATAATCTTGCATTTTCCATCCTTGAATTGTAACTGAAATCCCATATCCACCAACTATCCTACAATCAAAATATTATGCCTTAAACCTTCAACATAATAAACATTATCAGTGTTATTCTTACCATCCAATGATATAGTTCATCTTCCCTTGATCATGCATGCTTTGTCATCTCCAAATCTAACCACACCACCATCAAATTCTTGCAAAGATAGAAACTTCCTTTTATCTGCAGTCATATGATGTGAACATCCATTGTCTATCATCCATTCATCCTTGTCTTCAACTTTAGCTGCAAGGGCCTTTTCTTCAGGTACTGGATCATCTTCCTTGATAGCCAAAAATACCCATTCCTTTCCATTGTTGGATCCACTAGCTGAATCTTGTATTGGTTCATCATCACAATCAATCACACCTTCCTCATCTACATAGTAGCATGATTTGTCTTTGTTCCTCCTGTACTTATGCTTTTTTTGATAATCATAGTTAGGCCTACAAGATCTTCTATCTTTTTCCTCAAATCTTGAATCCCTTTCAGGACATCTAGATGTAAAATGACCTATCTTATTACATGCATGCAAAACATTTAAAAGGTGATTTTCCTTCATACTTCCCGTTGGACGTTTAGGTACTCTTCTAGCAAATAGGGCTTCAAGTTGCTCAAACTATTCATCTTCTTTCTTCATTTCCTCCAGTTCCTTAACATATAAGGCTTTCCAATCATTCTTGCTGGTAGATGATGTAGATGCATGAAAAGAAGGTTCAGATTTTGCAACTCCAGAAGGATCAAATTTCTCAAGATCAAAAGCAAATAACTTCCCAACCAAGGTATCCCTATTAACATAGATGTTTTTCATTGTTATCAACTCATTAATTGTAGTAGCCTTCATCTTGTAAGCCAGTGGAAAAGCTCTCAATACTTTAGAAACTATTTCATTTTTGCTCAGAGATCCACCACAACACTGAATTCCCATAACAATTTCATTAACTCTCTCCATAAAACTAGTAATCCTTTCATCTTCTTCCATCTTCAGGTTCTCATATCTCACCCAATAACCATCAAGTTTAGCAATTTTAATAGTAGGGTCACCTTCATTCAAAGTCTCCAATTTATCCCATATAGTCTTTGCAGATGATTTGTCAGTTAGTCCCATAACTTGTTGATCAGAACGTGCACACAAAAGGGCTTCTCTAGCTCTAGAATCATTTTCAATGTCCTTATCCAAGCCCGTCAGAGGAGGATTGCCAGATGTTGGATTATGAGGTGTATATTCTTTCTCAGTGATCTCCCAAATATCCTTACCAAGACATCTCAGATGAGTCTCCATCTGAATCTTGCATACTCTATAATTTGTTCCATCAAGCCTAGGAATTTCTCTCCGGAAAACAACTACAGATGAACTTGATGAACTTGAATTGTTAGATGCCATAGGATATTCCTCAAGCGGTTAAGCTTTTGTAGAGAGGACCAGGCTCTGATACCAATTGTTAGACATTTCAAATAACTAGTGGACAACTGAGAGGGGGTTAATCAGTTGTCAATAGATTATAGAACTTTAAGCATTAAACTTTATTACCAAAATACATAAACCAAATATTGGAATAGAAGATATAAAAGTTAAGCACAAATATAAACCACAAAACATTTACCAACCATCCACAAAAGATAACACCAATATTTGTATGTGGAAAACCCAGTAAAGGGAAAAACCACGGTGGGAAGCCTACCCAGAGTTAGATAATACTTCTGCAATATGTATGTGATGACAAAAAGGGGGGCTTGCTCATATAGAAAGGCCAATAGCCTAGAGCACATTGCTCATCACAAAAGGAGCCTCACTGAATACAAAATAATTCCAGACTACAATCTCGAAAGAAGAGTGAACTGCAAGATTAGCATCTCCTATGCCTGAATATAGTTTTGGTTAAGCTCAATACCCGAGGTCTTAAACCTATTTCACCAACCCAATTTGATCACCTATGATTGACCAAAACCTCTACACATGATTACAACTTTATTCATACATAGATAATTTCATAACCCCTAAAACCCTAAACCCATAACAATAACCATGATCTAAATAGAGATCTTACATCATATTTATACCAACCTGGGACCTAAACAATTAGGTCGACCACCTAAAAGATAATACAATAAATTCATAACATAAACCCACAATCCAATGATCAACCAAGTTAGCCTAAGATCGAAACAAAATAATCCAATCAATAAATCTAACTGGTAATGCATCGGGATCATCCACCAACATGTTACATAAACCTATCCATAACCTAGCAGAATAAGATAGCATTAGGTCCGTTCCTAAATGCAACACCACCAATCAACAAGAACATGAACAAGATAACCAACAACATCCCGAAATCCATCTAGAAGCTGCACCAACACCACTTATCACATGCATCAAAATATCTTCAACAAAGCTTTGCCATTAAAACCCTTACTAGTGACCAAAAGGCTTACTAGAACAAATTATAGCTCCCGAGACATCAAATCCCAAACCAACTAATCGTGATACACATATGAATAGCATGAATGATAGATCCAAACCAATTACACAAACCAAAGAATACCAGAGCATACCAGATCAATATCATAATCCAACTGCTCTACCGGAAACTGGTAAACAACCAAAACAGTTGGTGTTGCCATCAATGGCAAAACATCAATGCAACACATAATCAATTCCTCCAATTTGCCAACAAAGACAAGTGATATGAGACAATTCAATAGAACATTTTCATTATCTCTTTTGTATATGTAACAACTTTAATTCTCCAGAAAGAACTTCTACATTAAGAAGAGTGTTCATAAGTCACTTCAAAAATATTTCAGTTACCTTACAAAATGGCCCTGAATTCCCTTTTATAGAACAAGGGACAAAAATAGCTTCAAGCCAATCAATGCTACATGTCATCAATCCATTTATACACCACAAAGGGAAAATAACAACATCTCAGGAAAAAACATCAGAAATGAGAAAACACCCAAGATCATAACAAATTATGGTTCAAAAAGAATCATTCCTTTTATAGTCACACTACTTTTGACAATTTATATAAAAGACAAAAAATAGCGCTGGATAAACTACAACAAAATGCCTACAGGTAGGAAACAAAATCAAACTAATAGAACTCACTTCCCTCATGAATTACTTCTCTCTAGAAAAGAAAATTTGACAAGAGTCTAAGTGAACATTATAAACTAGGTTCACTATTTGTTCACAATCCCCGCATTGAACTCCAGCTGGTATAAAACACTTAATTGGGCTTGTATGTTATCCACCACCTTGTTAGCATCATCCATAACCTTGTCGAGCACTTTGCAGAAAAGGCAATTCCCAAGCTCAATCTTCCATTCCTATTCTACTTTGTGCTCCCCATTGTCTTTCATGAAGGAAGGAAGAGGGGTACCCTGCAACTTAGTAAATCTATTCAATGCATGTGCAACATGTCCATGGAATTTACGATGCTTTCTCAATAGCTCATCAGTATCAGACAATATTGAATCCAATTTATTTAACATATTTATCCATAGTTCTATACCTTGGCCACCAATAGACTCAACAAACTTACTCAGACAATAAATTATTTGTTGTTTCCTAAACAAGTGTCTCATGGTAAGTTTTAGTTGAATTTTCACTGCTCGTTTCCTTTGCATAACTTGAGACAATTCCTAATGTCTCATCCAAGTAATTTGTAAGTAAGGCAACAACTGCTCAAATCTATTTTTGATGAATTTTTGAGCCCACACAAACTTGCTCATTCTGAGGTCCTTCTTCAAATACATCATTCTCTTGTTGCATCCTAAGTACTTGTCTTTCTACTTCTTCCCTCTTGTTCCTCTCAAATATGAAGCTCATTTAAAATTTTGAAATTGTAGCCTCATCCTCCAATAAAAGGCCCTTTCCTCTTGTACATAATTAACCTAAACTCATGGGAGTATATAAATTCATCATCATATAGGAAAGTTTCTGATGCCTTCCTTCTCACATCCTTACTCAAATAACTTCTTATTTGGATTAGGTCATCATTGTGCTCATCAAGTGGGATGTAAGGCTGCAACCTCACTTCTTGATTCACTTCTACTTCCTCTTGATGATCACCTATTTCATCAACCTCCTATGATAGTGCAACATTTGAAGATGGTGCTGGAGGCATTTGTGTTAATGGGGTTGCTTCCACTGGTCCTTCCATTGCATAAGTTGATGGAATTGGAGATGGAGGAGGAAAAGACAAATTGGCTAAAAGGATTGGAGCCTCCTGAATAAATCCCTCCATTCTGCTAACTCTATTAAATTCTTTTGGAAAAATACCCTAATATGAGGTGTCCTCTAGCCTCTTTCTATTCTCAACCTTTTGCACCTTGAAGCAAGTTGATCTCATTTCTTTGACTTCTTCATAGGAATCACAATTCCTCATCAATTTGTCTCTCAGCTCAAACTCATGTTGTACTTTTACCAATGCTATAGTCTTGTTTGCAGAAGAATAATACCCTTCTAGGTAAAATTGTCTTGCTCACAACCTAACTGGTAAATGGAGAGATTTGAGAAATTCAATTGCTTGCTCAAAATCTTTGTTTGAGTTTCTCACCAATTTGAAGAAATGATGGGAGAAATGACCCCTTTTGACTAGTCGTAAAGGGGGCCAAGGCTTCAAACATCTACCATACTATTTCTAGAGAAACTAATTGGTTTGGTACAATATATGGCAAAATATGTGGCATTCCACTAAATCCATAAATCCTGATGTATGTATATTCCTCATCCATGCACCAATTGGCCCAGTTATGATCAATGCTCACTTTGAGTTCCTCTTCTTTTCCTTTTGGCCTCAAGAAATTTCTAACTTACTTTGTTAATCAAGGAATCTCTATGCCACATGCAATATAAATCCTTCTAACAAAGTGTTGCTCAAATATGAGAGCCTCTGAGTTCTCATATCTATTATCCCAAATAAGGTCCACAATTGAATAGGCACCTTAATGCCTTTCTAAATAGGCCTAACATGGAGAGATGGACTCCATACTTTATACTTTTGTCCCTAGAACAATGGTATGTGCATCAACAATGAATACCATTTGAATATTACTTTGGTATCACCCTGCTGAATTTTGACCAGTGAATTATGAATAGCATCTACAATAAATTGAGGGTAATCATATGTCCTATAGTCAGTCTCACTTTGGACATCACAGGTGAGCAACATTATTTATTTAGTCATCAAAGGATCTCCACTATAACCAAAGACCTAACATATTGCATAATATGTCATCTCGAAATATTTGTAAAACATGTTAATCTTATATAGGGGGTTTTTTAGTCCTAGCAAACTGCTGCAAGTTTCTCTTATGCTCTGGTTTGTGCACAGGTAATCATTTTATTCTAAAAAGACTCTCTGTGGCATCATATTTTGCCTTCAAACCTTCTAAGTCAATGGTCATGGTACAATATCTAAAATCTTCTAGGTTGAACACATCCAGTATTTTATCTCTATTGTGTTAGACAGTTTAAATAACTAGAAGACAACTGAGAGGGGGGGGCGTGAATTAGTTGTCACAAATTACTAGAACCTTTAGCAATTAAAACTTTAATATCAGAACCCAAAACATTAATATCGGAAATATTAGACCAAAAACCGGAATAACAGATAAACCAATTAAGCATAAACAATAATGAGAGAATAAATACCATCCACATGACACCAAGATTTATATGTGGAAAACCCGGTAAAGGGAAAAACCATGGTGGGGAGCCTACCCATAGTAAGATAATACTTCTGAAGTAAGTATGGGAATTACAATTGAGGGGCCTGCACTTGTAGGAAGGCCAACAACCTAGAGCGCACTGCTCATCACAAAAGGAGTCTCACTGACTACATAGAAATCCAGACTACAATCTGGAAGAATGAATGAACTGCAAAGATAACATCTCCTATGCCTAAATACAGTTCCGGTTAAGCTTACTACCGGATGACTAAATCCTCTTACATAAACCCAACTCTATCTCCAATGATCAACCAAATCCTTTGCTTGAATGATATTACATTATTCACACATTACATATCCATATCCCATTCCTATAACCTACTAATCTACAATGATATCTTACATCACATATATATACAAACCCTTGACCATAAACAATCAGGTCGGCCACCAGAAAATAAAAAAATTACATGATTACAAAACATGTTGGCCTTAGACCAAACAAATAATATCCAACCCATAAGACATCCCAGAAACACATCGAGAGGTCCAATCCACGCGTTTCATTAAGCCGGTCCATAACCTAGATACACCGGGACCCAAATTAGGTCCATACATGCCAAAGCAATAATCCTAATCCACCAAGTCTCGAACATGATCACCATCAGCATCCTGAATCTTCACTAGAAGCCACACCAACACCACTTATGCATATCATCAAAGATCTTCATCAAAGCTCTACCGGTGAAACCCTCATCGGAACCACAAACCAAGCTTCCAAGCAAACAGGATAGCATCTGATCACCAGATCAACACCAACTAACCTAATATGAACATGAGTAAGCCAATTCTATAACCAAATCATACCAAAGCATACCAGATCATGCCAGATCCAAACCAACAAGAAACCAAACATCCCACCAGGACCAGAAGGGTGTCGGTAAAGCATCCAAAACAGCTAGTGTTGACATCAATGCAACACATAATCAATTTCTCCAAATGGCCAACATATTGATGTCTAATAGACTTCTATTTATAGCTCTAATGTACCAACCTTTGAGGTTGTAAGACTTTCCTAGGGATTTGATCAAGTCTACATTAATGAAAACATTCAGGACAACTAACCTAGCCAAACCTAATCTCCAGTGGTTACATTATGGAATTGTAGACTCTTGATTTCACAAAGAAAAACCTAAAGATATGATGTCTATATCTAGGGGTAAATTAAGCGTAAATAACATAATTATATTTTCAGAGTGAATCACCAACTCTAATATAATCAAATTACTCATAAATTACAATGAAATAACATCGAATCAATTGCAAAATGAAATTAAATCTAATTTAAACTCCCTCAATTGATGTGATTGAAGCTTCCATTGCTCTTCTCCATTATTGTTGGTGTAGGTGGCTCTCAGGTATTGCACTTGATTTCTTGCATAAGATGGACAATAATTTTTGAGGACTATGATTCTAGATTGAATTGAAGAATAAGGTTGAATTTATAGATTTTCAACATAGAAGGGGTGAGAATTTGAACTCAAGTGTTGATTGATAGACAACTGAAACTGATTGATCTGTTAACAGGGTTGATTAAGGAATCAACTAGATAGATTGGGTAGTGAAATGAATAGATTAATCAGTTGACTAAGTTGGTGAATCAAATGACTGAATTGATTGGAGAGATAAGACTGAAATGATTGATTGGTCATAAAAAGCTGACTTTGAGTGAAAATGGGAGATTGATGAGTTAACTGAGTTAACTAATTTGATCAATCAGTTCTGATTTTAGCATGTGTTGTAGGATTTTGAAATTGAATTTGATTTTATTTTCAAATTGGATTTGAATTTGGTCTTTCAAATGCTGAAATGCACATGAAATTAACTGAAATTCAGATTTGATAAAATATGAATTTGGATGAAATGAAAATAATCGAAATGAAGTGAAATTCAAATTTGGGGAAAAATGAAATGAAATTAGATGGAGTTATAATTTGGGGATTTGGGGGAATTAAATTAATTAATTAAATAATTTAAATGAAATTATTTAATCATAGGAAATTGAATTAATTAAATAATAAAGATTATTTAACTAAGGAAAATATCACAATTAATTAAATAATTGATATTTAATTACTAATTGAGATAGGGTTAATTGATAAAATTATGAAATGATAGGAATTTGATGATTAGAAATGTTAAATGTGATGATTCGAAGAAATATTTAAGAATTACATAATTAAATAGATGAATAACTAGTGTAGAATTAATGAGACAATTTTAGGTGTCTACACTTGCCCCTCTTTGACACAATGTCAGAACAATGTTGTTTCAAAGAAAATGAAAAAAATTCTACCCCAGTATGCCCCGATAACATTTAGGGTATAAATATACCCCCTCGGAAAAAGCGGTCGAAAATTTGTGGGACAAAGAATTTTTTTTGAAATTGTGCTAATACTCGATAATGTGAAGTTTGGTAAAAAAATGAATCTTGTTTGGTATGGCTACAACTGCATTGAAGTTGGAGGGGTCCACGGCCGTTAGGGTGACAAAAACCCTAATTTTGAGCTTTATATTGAAAATTGGTATTGATTTGAGCTCATTTGCACTCATTTGCTTTGTACGAATTCCTCGAGATTATAATTCTTTTTGTGTCCTTGGAGTGAGATGGTGGGTCATAGAGCGAGGTTGCATTTTTTCGAGCAAGTGCGATCATATCAGAGACCTCCCGGCACTGGCAGCATGGTGATTTTAAAAAAAATATGCCCTTTTTTGTTTGTTTTTTCCAAATTTTTCATCGTTGTCTGGAAGAGTAAAAATTATCGAATTCACAATTCATGATCGATTTATTCGCATTGGATAATAATAATTCACAATTGATACAATAAATTCACAATTGCCATTGTTGATTCTCAGTTGCCTTAATTGATCTGCAATTGAAATTTTTAGTTCACACTTGCTAATTTTGGTTTGCAATTGCCTTAATTGATCCGCAATTGAAAATATTAGATCGCATTTGCTTATATCAGTTCGCATATGCTTATATCACTTCACATTAGACATAATATGAATTTCTTTTTGTGTTTTCTCATGATGCGAATGATATATCTTATTCATTGTGTTTTTTCTCAAATGCAGGAGAATTATCTAGTCTTGATCGCAAGACATACTAGGCTAGATGGTCTTGATCGATGTCATGAGTTAGATGCAGAGGATATTGCTTTGCTTTGACAGGATGGATTGTATCATATAGTGCACTTTCCTGAGGTTATGGCCAACATGGCCATGATTATTGCTTTGATTGAGCGGTGGCATTCAGATACTTGTTCATTTCATCTTTCGATAGGTGAGGCTTCTATCACACTTAGAGGATGTGTGGCGTATTCTACACATTCCCATATTTGGTGCCCGAGTTACTCTTGACCGCAGTGATGGGGTATCTGCTTTGTGTGCGCTATTTGAGTGTTTCGAGGATGATCTTCATATCTGAGGTCATTATGAGATTCATTGGGATGATTTTGATTATGATGATCTCATCGTTGTTCTTGGTTGCACTGTTGTTGGATTATTGACCCCTGATAGACGTACCCATGGTTTCCATGTTGGATGGGGATGAGTGATTCACGATATGGTTATTGATAGACGAGTGTTTGCTTGGGGTCCCTGTCTTCTTTCCATTTTATATCATCAGATGCATGGGATTGTATATTTGCAGCAGAAATCCGTTGGGTGTGGTGTTACCTTGCTCAAAATATGGGCATGAGAGCACATGGCTATATTTCATCCTATGATACATGTTGATTTAGAGCCAGAGCAGCCATATGCTTATAGATACACTATTGTAGTTAGACATAGGGTGTCGGGTAACATTCTATATTGGCATCATCAGATTGATACATTACAGTACTTCTCACAGAGACCTTATCTTACTTGCCCCGGTTGAGCTGATGATGTCCATCATCTTCATTTTTATTGGCAATAGAGATATCTTATTGGGCAAGATGTTGGTGGTCACAAGGTTATTGATATGTATCTTCCTGGCCATGTACTCTAATAATTTGGGGAGATACATGGTATTCTAGATGTCACAACTTATTTTTCTTGTACTACTCGCGAGGTTAGTGATTGGGGTGCATGTGTGCAGCCTTATGTTGCCATTGTCGAGTTCAATTCTCTTGCTCCTATTTAGTGGGGTTGGTGAGTTGGTGTCATAGATCCAAGGACTACAACATAGTATAGTGTATGGTGTATACAACATAGGCCCATACCTTTGATAGATCTGACAGTTCCAATTGTTGCTCAGTAGATTAGACATGACAGGGGTCCTAGAAGGAGAGGGAGATATGGTGGAGGATGGGTTAGGGGAGGGAGAGATGGTGGACAATGAGGATGGGATAGGGGTCAGATAGATCTGATAGCAGTAGTTGCAACATAAGTGGAGGGTGGAGGAGAGGATTTGGATATCGGTGGAGGTACTGCATCTATGAGCAGTTTTGGTGAGAGTGGGAGTGAGAGAGATGAGTCTATATTAGGCTCATCAAGCAGTGATGGAGATGAGGGGGGGTGGTGGACATGATTTTGATATGCCCCAGGCTATGGAGAGAGGAGATGCTGAGGGATATGATGAGGAGGAGGGAATGAGGGCTCAAGTTAGGAGTTTGGAGGACTTGGTTGCTACTTTGCAGCAATGGCGGATGAAGGATAGAGATCAATATTGACGAGCGATGGAGGAGCTTACTACACAGAGAGATCAGATAGCCGATGAGAGGGAGAAGATAGCCACTGAGAAAGATCGGCTATAGAGGGAGAGAGATGATGCAGTGAGGCGGATGTGGTTGGTTCAGACTACTTATGACCCGCATTTTTCTCTAGGTACTGATGCATGCAGGTAGTCAGACAGACTTTATTATGTTGCATAGGAGGCTTTGTATTATAGAAAATGATGGTTTTGTTCTTGAGGCACGGAGAGCTCTTAGTTTTAGTGAGTATAGAGATCGTTTAGGTTCTAGTAGGTCTACTTCTTGATGGATTAGTAGTAGTGGTGTTATGGGTCCACCTCGGACATCTTCGAAACATCCTAGGGAAGGATCTGGTAGGCAAGATGCTCTTAGAGATAGAGGCAACATTGGTTGGTATGCTATGTTATTGGTGATGTAGCATAGATACAATATATTTTGACACAATTTTATGAGATATATGATATGCACTTTTGGTGATGAGTTATTTGGAGATATATGTTATGTCTAATGTTTTGGTTTTTTATTTTATGCTTACTTGATAATGCATCTAATGCTAATGTGATATAATGCAGTGATGTGATGTGCCTTTATTTTGTGATGTATGAATCTTTATGACATGCTTGTGATAATGTAATGAAATAATACAACATAATGCAAAGTGAAATTTTTTGTTGTGTCAAAATAGGTGAAATTGGAAGAATTGTTAGTTGTTAGGTGAAGAATATATTAGAAGAAATCATATGAAATGATAAATAAATTGAACCAACTTTTATTTATTCTAGAAGTAGATATGATGGAAATGATTTGATGAAAAATACTTCATTGATTTATTCATAGTGCAATACATTATCATCATTGAGCCTTATTATGTAACAATGGAGCTTATTACACTAGGGTATGAGGAACCAAGATGTATAGATATCTCATTGCAAGAAACAAACAAGTAGTAGACAAGGATTGAACCCTCCATTTTGGGAATTACGCTAGGGGTTGAGGTATGTGTGGCATTCACAAGATGAATGCTCCTATCACAGACACCCACTAGAGAAATTTCCCTAGAACTTCATTGGTTCAAACCACAAACAACAAACAAAGAAAAAGGATCATGCCCATCATGACTCCTCTAGTCACTTTTTTGAACATCCTTGAGTAGCTAAAAGCAATGATCTTTTCCAATTTGATAAAAGAGTCAACCAAAATAGACAAAACTCAGTAGTTGGACTGACTGTGTCTTTGCTTTGATATGTTTGATGTGATTTTGATAATGTCTAGTTTCAGAAGTTTTGGACCCCATTTAAGACTGACCTATCTGGTTTCGAGTGTACCGATTTTGTTTAAGACAAGATGGTGATCACGTTGATAGTTTGATAATGATTTGATAGATTAGACAATTGATCAGCTTGATTGTAGATGTTTTGACAAGATAGTTGTATCCATTGTTTAACTTCATGCGAAGTGTTTACTGCATATCTGCCAAGGTGTTTGATTCTTGCAAGATAATTTATTTCAAGTTTTTTAATTGATATTTGAATGTTTTTGGATTTTGTGGAACGATATTTGATTGTTTTTGGATTGATTTTTTGAGGTTTTTATCTGAATGTTTTGATTTTTTCAAGACTTTGTCTGAATGTTTAAGATTTTTTCAGGACTTTATCTGAATGTTTTTTTATTTTTCAAGACTTTCTCTGAATGTTTTTTATTTTTTCAGGAATTTATCTGAATGTTTTTTTATTTTTTCAGTTATGCCCCCAAGTATGCAAACCTATGATGACATGATAATCTGTAGAATGTGGTGGAGACAATGCATTTTTCAAAACCAAATTATGCTAATGCAGTATGCGATATGAAGATGCAGTTCCTGTTGGCATTACGTGAACCAGTATGAGGACATAATGACATTGTATGTTGTCATTGATGTCAATATGCTGAAGAGAAGAGAACCAGTATAACACTGTGAACTGACATTTGTGCCAAAGTGAAGCGGTGTGTTTGTTTAAGGTGAACCAATATGTGGTTATAGGAACCAGCACATGGAAGCTTTGTATGACTACTGGCTGGTAGTCTCAACTTCAGGGTTTCTAGTTGAAGTGCTTCAAGACTGTGTGGCTCAACCGGTGACTTTGTGTGATGAGTTAGCATTGTAATGAAGAACAGATCATGTTGCCAAGACAGCCTTGAGCGCATGAAGGATCTTGCATGAAGGAGATTGTTCCCATCTACCTCGGGAATGTGTGAAGCCTGTAAACAGTGATAACGCATGATGGGTTATCAGACACCATGAAATCGGTGGAAAACAAATGATGGAGAATGTCTTGAGATTGGATCAATATTGTTGCATTTAATGCAATATGCTCAACGATTAAGATTGAACCGTTTGAATTCCTTAACCTAACAGGTTTAGGGTTTAGGGTTTATGCTACCGACCTATCTATTTCTTATAAGGTTGATGTTGTGTTTCTTTCTGAGTTTGTTGGAAAAAATTGTGTGTGTGTATCCAAGAGAAGATATATGTGATTCTTGCCAGACTAGAGGAGAGAAGTGATACCTGCAAAGTGTAAGTGCAGAAGCTGAAGAGGAGCTAAAGTGGATCTGCATTGGCATTGAGTGTTGTTACCAGATCATTGTAATACTTGTTGATCTCTAACCACCTCAATAGTTGGGAAATCCCTTAATAGGGTAGCTTTAACTGGCTTGCTATAAATCCTTTAACAAGGTGACTCAAAACCATTGAGTTCTTGAAATCCTCTAACAAGGTAACCTTTAACAAGGTTTAACCCTTAACCGGGTATTCTAGCCATCCCTTAATTGGGTGATCCCTAACAGGATCGATTCCTAACAAAACCTATTGTATCAGTCTTTAATCGGATAAGGCTCCTAACAGAGTGGACTTCTAAAGAGTTCAAAAACAAGCTTGTGGGTATTCATCCCCACCGTGGTTTTTCCTAGTTGGGTTTCCACATGAAAAATATGTGTGTCATATGTGATGTCTTTTTCATGTGATGATATTTTGTTTTCTGTCAAGCGGTGAATAATGTTGATCTAGCTGTTTATATATATATCTTTGATGGTAGATTACATGTTCATATACTAGGGTGAAATGAAAATGAAGTATTAGATCGTATGAGAAGATAAGTGTCAACCAGTTTATTCTTGTCTCAGTTACTCTGGGTTTTGCCGGTTGTACTCTGTTCAAGACCAGTGTTACTGTTTGTCTTCTGACAAACTGGTTTAGGATTGTGTTTTTGTCTGTACTGATTCACCCCCCCCTCTTAGTACCAGTTTGGTACTATCCATTCATCATTGAGTTATCAATTGGTATCAGAGAATCCTCCAGGTCCTCTATGTTATAAGCTTAACCGCTTGAGGTAAAGATCCTAGTCTAATGATGAAGAGGGAAGGTCCAAAGTTCAATAGAGAAAATTTTAGTATATGGAAAGATGGAATGAAGATATACATCAGAAGCATGGGTGCTCAACACAGGAGTTATGTTGAGAATGCCTATGTTGCTCCTACCAGTACTCTCACCGATGACCAAAAGACAGAGATGCAGGAGAATGGGCAAGTCATGGAAGCCCTAATTAGTAGTTTATTTGACATTGAGTTTATTGATGTCCAAGCTAAGGTAAATCCCAAAGAGGTATGGAATACTCTTGAAAATATCTATGGCGGTGATGAGCATGTAAAACAAGCTAAGGAAGAAATCCTTAGAGAGAAGTTTGAAGACATGCAGATGGTTGAAGGTGAGACCATTCAATAGTATGGAATAAGAATCAAAACCATTGTTGGAGATATCAAGAGTGTAGGTGGTAAAATGGAAGATTCCACTATGGTAAGCAAAGTCCTAAGATCCTTATTACCGGTCTATGCAATAAGGGTTGTCGCTATTCAGGAGTTGAGATCAATAGACAAGACTAAGGTATCCCTAGACTCCATCATTGCAAAGTTGACAGCCTATGAGATAAATAGTTTTGATGGCAGTGTTCAAAAGACTGAATTAGCTTTTAAAGCTTTTGTTGTACCATCCAGAAAAGGAAAAGAAGCTAGCACTAGTGGTGAACCAAGACAAAGTAGAGAAATGGATGATGAGGAGATTCTGATGGCATTTGAAGCTCTTCTTGCTAGGAAACTTCCTAAAGGAACCGACAAATACAAAGGTAAGCTCCCTTTGAAATGCTTTTCTTGTAACCGGATAGGACATATTGCTGTAAACTATCCTAATGGTGACAACAAGGATAAACTAGAAAGGTTCAAGAAATTCAAAGGAGGAAATCGGAGAAATTGTTTTGTGGCAGTTGATGAAGGTGTCATAGATGAGGAATTAGAAGATGAAGAAAATGAAGATATTGTGTTTGTTGTTGTCAAGGAAGATGTGTTAGACAAGAAGGCTCTTGTCTCCTAGTTTGATAATTCCAATGACTGGATTATTGACAGTGGTTGTTCTCACCATATGACTGGTGACCAGAGCAAGTTTCTATCCTTGGAAGAGTATGATGGTGGTGTGGTTCACTTTGGTAATGATGCACCATGTATGGTCAAAGGCAGAGGGTCCATCTCTCTGAATGGAAAGAGTAGTGTTGACAATGTGTATTGGGTTGATGGTCTCAGACACAACCTTCTGAGTGTTGCCCAGCTGAATGAAAGTGGTCTCACTCTGGAATTAAAGAATGGAGTATGTAGAATCAAAGGGAAGAATGGTGAATTGGTGGCCACCGGCATGCAGACCAAAGGTAACCTATTTCAGCTAAATGCAAATGTAAGTGCATGTCTTATGGCTAAATTTGATGATAGTTGGATATGGTATAAGAGACTCTGCCATGTAAACTTTGATAACATTGTGAAGGCCAGTAAGATCAAGGAAATTAGAGGGTTGTCGGTGCTAAGTAAACTGGATAATACCTTGTGCAGAGAGTGTCAATTGGGGAAAATGTCTTCCTCAACCTTTAAAGGAAAACCTTTCACTACTGACAATTTGTTTGATCTTGTGCATATTGATTTGTGTGGTCCTATGAAAACTAGGAGTGTGCAGGGTGATAGGTACTTCATGATTCTCACTGATGACTGCTCAAGAATGATGTGGGTCACATTCTTGAAAGATAAGTCTGAAGCTTTTGTAAAGTTCAAAGCTTTTAGAGCATTAGTAGAGAAGGAAAGCGATAAAAGAATCAAGTGCTTGAGAACTGATCAAGGAGGGGAATTCACTTCCAGTGAATTCAACAAGTACTGTGAAGAACATGGCATCAAGAGACAACTATCTGCCCCTCGGACTCCACAGTAGAATGGCCTAGCAGAGAGGAATAACTGAACTATGGTTGAAGCAGCTAGATCTATGTTGATTCAAGGAAAGGTAGCCCACACCTTTTGGAGAGAAGTGGTGAGCACTGTAGTCTACACAATGAACCGGGTACTCATCAAGAAAGGTAAGGATAAAACTCCTTATGAGTATTGGACCGGTAAGACACCTGTGGCTAGCTACTTTAGAGTGTTTGGTAGCAAATGTTACATCAAGAGGAGCGAACACTAGAGAAAATTTGATGCAAAATGTGATGAGGGAATATTCCTAGGATATTCCACCAAGAGCAAAGCTATCAAGTGTTTCAATAATAGGACTCAGAGAATTATGGAAAGCATCAATGTAAGAGTCGATGAAACCTCTGAGAAAACTGAGGAAACCGACAGTGAGCAAGCGGTAAATGAACCGATTGTAACCTTCTGGGAACCGGTTGTCAGTCAACCAAGTACCAGTAACAGTGTTCCTACACTGGTAGATGTAGATGCTAATACTAATGGAGATAAGGATGAAGAAGAAAAGAAAGAGGAATCTATCAAGACCATTCCTCGGTATGTCAAGCTAAATCATGATCCTAAGTAGATCATAGGAGATAAGGATGTAGGAATCCTTACAAGAAGAAAGGTAAGATAAAACTCATGTATGATCTTTAAATTTGAGCCTAAATCATTCAAAGAAGCACATAAAGATGAAGAATGGATCAAGGCAATGGAAGAGGAACCTAACCAGATAGAGAAAAATGGTACATGGTCTTTGGTACCCAGACCGGAGCATAAAAATGTCATTGGTACCAAATGGGTTTTTAGAAATAAGCTGAATGAGGATGGCACAGTGATTAGAAACAAAGCCAGACTGGTGTGCAAAGGATATGCCCAAGAAGAAGGAGAAGACTATGGAGAAACCTTTGCTCTTGTAGCCAAATTGGAAGGAGTTCGTATACTTCTTGCATATGTAGCTTTTAAAGGATTCAAAGTATATCAAATGGATGTAAAATATGCATTCCTAAATGGTGTACTTGAAGAGAAGGTGTATATAGAGCAACCAGATGGGTTTTCCCTATCTGAAGACAATGACATGGTATGTAGGCTATATAAGGCCTTATATGGTCTAAAGCAGGCACCTAGAGCATGGTATGAATGCCTGCATTCCCATCTTGTGAAGATTGGCTTTGAGAGAACAAGTGAAGATAGCAATATCTACTTGAAGTCTGAAGGAGATATGATCCTGATCTGTGAGGTATTTGTTGATGACATTATCTTTGGTGGAGATGAAAAGATGAGTCATGAGTTTGTAGATGAGTTGAAGAAAGAGTTTGAGATGTCACTCATAGGGGAGATTAAGTTCTTCATTGGACTGTAGATCCAATAGATGAAAGATGGAATCTTTATCACTCAGTCCAAGTATGTCAAAGAGGTGTTGAAGACCTTTGGCATGGAAGATAGAAAACCAGTTGGTACACTGATGGTGACTAGTGGTAAATTATCCAAAGAGGATGACTCAGCATTGGTTGATGAGAAGGAATACCGATCAATGATTGGTAAGTTGCATTATGTAGTGCATAGCAGACTAGATATTGCACATGCAGTTGGCATTACTGCAAGGTTCTAGAAAAGCCCAAGAGAATCCCACTTGGTTGTAGTCAAGCGGATTCTTAGGTATCTGAAGGGAACTATTGACTATGGGTTATGGTATCCATACATTAATGATTTTAACCTGAAAGTGTTCACAGATGCTAATTGGGCTGGTAATATAGATGACCGAAAGAGCACAACCGGTGGTGCATTCTTTCTCAGTGGTAGACTGGTCTCATGGATGAGTAAGAAGCAGAGTTGTATCTCTCAGTCTATAGCAGAAGCAGAGTATGTTGCAGCTTTCATGAACTGCACTCAGACAATTTGGATGAATCATGTATTGAATAGCTTCAAAGTTCTTGTATCTGAACTGGTAAGTATATTTTGTGACAATACTAGTGCAATTAACATCTCCAAGAATCCGGTTTTACATTCTAGAACCAAGCACTTTGAGCTTGTTGGAACCCTAAAATTTGCAATTTTTAGAATTCCAAATTCCAAGACAAGGAGCAAGAAAAATTCTAAATATATATATACATATATATATATATATATTGAATAGGTACAAGTAATATATTTTATATTTGTTGCACAATATGAAACCATAACATAAACACAATAATGGGCATAAAAAATGGAGTGTGAAGCACCAAAGGGGGTATTTACATCATTTAAAGACCATTTATCCATTATATACCCATAAAATAGCCTTAAAATACCTCTAATATGCCTAAACAACTTGTAAAGTGACAATTAATTACATAAACTAAGGCAATTTCGGGATTTGGAATTATTTTTATTTAAAAGCAGGGTGTCTTTTCACCCAAAGGGGTATGAAAACCATTCAAACACATATATATGTGTGATGTAAAATGTAAAAAAAAAAAAGAGAGAAGAGAGAGACAAGAGGTGGAGGCAAATTTTGTACTTTTAAACTTTTTATCAAAAATAACTGGTTGCATTTTCTTTCTCATATGTGTTGAGAGTTAACATATTTCCAGAAGGTAGTTGCTTGTGATATTATCTAAAGGAGATAAGGTTATTTGTGTTGTTCCAGTAAAGTTTTGTGTTTCATATTGTAGATTTGGATCAAAAGGATTTACTTGTGAATTGTAATTGTTCATTGTAATTCTTCCTTGGATGGTCTCTTAAAGTTAGGGTTAAACTCATTCAAGCGATTTACAATATAAACATCAAAATAGAGCTTATAAGAAATAGTAACTGACAGACTTACCAAAAGGGGTGGGTTTAAAAATTGTCTCATAAGTTTACACAATAAGTCCTGAAGAAATATAAGACTCTGTAGCCCAAATAAGAGGAAAGGCACTGGTCATTTGTAAACAAACCCTTTAACCATACCAATTACCCTTTACTTTTAAGCATTAGGATTAGTAGAGTAGGTATAGTAGGTAATTTAGCCAAAGTGTAACATATATACTTTTACAAGATACATAGATCAATACACACATCTGAAATCAATCTGTTTAAGAAACTTATGCCATTCTGAGACTAGGAGATATCAGATTAAGACACTAAATCTGCTATAAAAAGCATTAGCTGAAGGAACAACTAGTGAGTAGGTATACCCGCCTAGGTCCTGCAGAGCCTAAAGTGAGAGAGTTAGTAACCAAATAGGTTCACTCTATAATCTGGCCAAGTCAATTGGAGGGTTTGATCATAGGAGTTGGCATTTCCTTAGAACCTATCCAATCTGTTGATTTGAGACCCAACAGAGCTTAAGTATCATTTCTTGAGGGAAAAAGTTCAGAACAAAGATATTGTATTGGAACATGTTTCCAGTAAGGAGCAGTTAGCAGACATATTCACCAAGACTCTCCCAAAGCCTACATTTATGTACTTAAGAGGTGAATTAGGGGTGCTACCCCTTTAGGAAGTAAACTAAAGGTATATGCTCCACATCAGTCAAGTATTGCATAGTCAATTTTTTCTTCAGGATTGATGTGTTGAAGGATGCTACTACTTAGGGGGAGAAACATAATGGAATAGGGAAGCTTGTGCCTCCACTTTGGCATTGTTGTCAAAGGGGGAGAAGAAGAGAAGCAGAGAAGATATCTACAGAAATTGGGGGAGAAGATGTGAAGCGGAGAGATATCTTTGTATATTGCCATCAATGCCAAAGGGGGAGATTGTTGGCATTATGTGAACCGGTATGAGGACATAATGACATTGTATGTTGTCATTGATGTCAATATGCTGAAGAGAAGAGGACTAATATAACACTGTGAATCGGCATTTGTGCCAAAGTGAAGCAGTGTGTTTGTTTAAGGTGAACCGGCATGTGGTTATGGGAACTAGCACATGGAAGCTTTGTATGACTACCGATTGGTAGTCTCAACTTCAGGGTTTCTGGTTGAAGTGCTTCAAGCCTATGTGGCTCAACTGGTGACTTTGTGTGATGAGTTAGCATTGTAACAAAGAACAGATCATGTTGCCACGATAGCCTTGTGTGCATGAAGGATCTTGCATGAAGGAGATTGTTCCCATCTACCTCGGGAATGTGCGAAGCCTGTAAACAGTGATAACGCGTGATGGGTTATCAGCCACCATGAAATCAGTGGAAAATGAACGATGGAGAATGTCTTGAGATTGGATCAAGACTATTGCATTTAATGCAATATTCTCAATGGTCAGGATTGAACCGTTTGAATTCCTTAACCTAACAGGTTTAGGGTTTAGGGTTTATGCTACTGACCTATCTGTTTCCTATAAGGTCGATGTTGTGTTTCTTTTTGAGTTTGTTGGCAAAAGTTGTGTGTGTGTTTCCAAGAGAAGAGATACATGATTCTTGCCAAACCAAAGGAGAGAAGTGATACCTGTAGAGTGTAAGTGAAAAATATGTGTGTCATATGTGATGTCTTTTTCATGTGATGATATGTTGTTTTCTGTCAAGCAGTGAATCATGTTGATCCAGCTATTTATATATATATCTTTGATGGTAGATTACCTATTCATATACTAGGGTGAAATGAAAATGAAGTATTAGATCGTATGAGAAGATAAGTGTCAACCAGTTTATTCTTGTCTCAGTTACCCTGGGTTTTGCCGGTTGTACTCTGTTCAAGACCGGTGTTACTGTTTGTCTGCCTAAGCATAGTGTCTGCTGACAAACCGGTTTAGGATTGTGTTTTTGTCTGTACTGATTCACCCTCCCCTCTCAGTACTGGTTTGGTACTATCTGTTCATCATTGAGTTATCAGTTCCTAAACAAGGATGAATTTGCATGCCCCTGATTTTGAAATGAACTGATTGAATTAAAGGTGTGAAATATTTTAGAGATAGGAGTTCAATCCATTATCAAAAGGCTTTAGATCATCCAATCTAACACACTGTGTAACCAAGATTTATGAACAAAGGCACGAAAAAATTCTCTATCAATTCTTGAAACTTTGATCTTCTTGTGCCAATGTGAGTACATTTGAATTCATTCTGACTCTTATAACCATCAAAGACCCTTGGAATCCTATGTGGCTATCTATGTAAGTTATTCTAACTTCAAAAGCATCCTAGATAGAGACTCGCTACCAGCAAGATTTTAGGGCTCTGACGAGGTTATGCACTGTAATCTCTCAAATATTGCTCCATTTCCAGCAGGCCTCCATAGCTCTAATGGAGTTATTTGTATGTTCCCATAGTCAAGCCTCTTATTATCACACTTGTATGCATGATATTTCAGTAATATATCAATTTTTATTTTGCCTTGAGATGGAAATTGGCATAGTATTTTTCTTTTCTTTTTCTTCATTTTCTTGCCTTGACTTGTAAGTAATGAAACCTATGTGGGTATTGATAATTACAGCGGCGCTGAAGTAGGTTTTTGGAAGTTTTACTAGCCACATGACCAACCAGGTATCTATAATGATAGAGAATTGATTAATGTGTGAGGTATAGCAAATGATAGATTTTGGGTAATAAGGTTCAATAGTGAAACCTCTACCCAACCATAGATAAAGCTCAATGACAAGGCAATGTTTGAAACTGAATGACTAAAGGCCTCCTAAAGAATTTATGATCAAGTATCTAGGAAATGAGTCCACCTTCTTTCCTTTCATTGAAAACAGGTGAACAACTCAGGCAATCATCTTGTGTTATTGATGCAACTAAATGAGAAAGCAATAATGGTATGTAACTATAGGTTGTACAATGGTGATATGAAAACAACTATGATGTACTCTGCAATGAAGATATGCAATGTAGCAAAGAAATATGCAAATGCAGTACTGAAAAATTGATGTGAACCCACCCTTAGATGTAATATATTTTTAGGTGTCTGTTGTTAATGGGATCGGGCAGTGGATATCCCTCCATCATTTGTAAATGATAAGCACCGGAGTTTTTGTTTATATGGTTTTACTCCTAGAAGTAATGAAAAATGATGTAAGACCAATTCAGGATCTAACCCTCGCATATCCTCATAAGACCATGCAAAATCGATGGGTCTTTGCTTAAAGAATTGGATAAACTTCTCTTTTTCTATTGGATTCAGGGACTTTTCTAGGTGTATATTATGAACTTTTTCAGCATTATCGATGTTGATTTGTTTGGTTTCTTCTACCAATAATACTGCTTGTTCATTATCAAGAGGAAGAGTATCCATTCTGTTGTGTTCTATTTCATTACCATTGTCTTGAATAGAAGAGGATCTTGCTTCTCTAAAATATGCAGTTATGTCTAGATCTATTGCAAAGCCAATCTTGTGATCATAATGAGGGAGTCCGTCCCTTGCACCCAAGAATTCAACTACGGCTTCATCATTTTGGAACCAATCTAACTGTGGCTTTTCTTTTTTCCCCCAGTCAATCAAATATGGATGCATAAGGGGTAGGTCATTGTTCCCTTCTGTCGTAGAAGATCCAGATAACATGCATACTTGCTTATTTGGATGACCTGATATGTCCTCATCATAAATTGCTTTTGGGTTGTCATCATTATTAGATGGGAATTCATAGTCATGAGAATCTGTCATGGTTTCTATGTATGCTTCACTTTCTGAGACTGTGTCACTCATATCCTCTTGTTCTTGTAGCTGAGTTTGAATAGTGGACCTCCTTTGTATTGTGGATACCCTTCTTAAGCCTGATATTAGTCTTTATAGTCTTTCTTCATCTGAATCAAATGGAGGAGCTAGAGTTGTTTCTCTTGGAAAAAGTATTGACAATAACCAAGGGTTAGGCTCATTTGTTGGTGCTAAGACTATATTTGTTACCATATTTACTTGTTCAGATGTTTTCGGTACTATATTGCTAGATGATTCTATGTTATTTTCGTATAGAAGTTGCCTCATATCTTCACCATCTGATTCCATACTAGGAGATGTTGATTCTCTCTTGCTTCTATGAGATGAAGAGGGAAATTCTTGTGTTGACAACCGATTCTGAGGTATGTTGGTGCAGGAGCACCTAAGGGTTGAAATGCCCTTAACTAGTTTTGGCCTGTGAGAGCTTCCGGTGGTCATGTAAATACATAAGGACTTCCTCAAGTCCATTTTTTTGGTCGTTTAGTTGCAATTTCTTGAAATTTTCCTTATCGGCAAGACCTGCCCCGATCGGCAAGTCTTACCCCGATGAGGTCGTCAGCATTTGGAGTAGTTGTATTGGGTATCCGCAGGAGTGGTTCACACTTACCCTGATGACCCAATAAGTAAGCATTAGTTAGAGTATTGTTATTGGGTATCAGGGGGAGTAGTTTCATGTTACCCCGATGACCTAATGAGAAAGCTTTGGTTTGGATCATGTTCACTGGATGGAGTATCAAAAATCGACGAGAGTAGTTTCACCCTACACCGATAACTCGATGAGATCACCTTTGCTTGCCAAGTTGTCATCGGCTATCGGAAGTGAGGTTTTGAAGCTATCCCGTGGACCTGATAGGAAAGTGCTAGCCGAGGTGATAGTCATCAGTTATCAGAAGGAACACTTTAGTCTTACCCTGATGACCCGATGACAAGGCACGAGTGGAGGAGGTAGACATTAGAGACATCGGCCATCAATAAAACACAATGTAATGCTACCTGATGACCCGATGGAACATCACAAAGTGGAGGAAGATGGAATCGGCCATCGGGCCAACATGTTTGGAGGGGTCCCAATGACCTGATGGAAACACCCAAGATGCGGAGGAAAGCATTGGCCATCAAAGGAAGAGATTTCTTGCTATCCCGACGCCTAATGGAAAAGTGCGAGTGGTGGACATGGTTATTGGCCATCGGCGAAGGTGTGTTTTGGTTACCCGGATCACCCGATGGAAAGTGCGAAGAGTTGGAGGTTGTCATCGGACATCGGTAACCTTGTTTAGATGTTACCCCGATGTTTCGATGGAACCTGTGAGACGGTTGCAAATGGAAAAGTGTTGGTGATGAGATTTATCCCATCCAATAGGAGGAGTTTCCAATAGAGGATAAAATGTATAAAAAGACCTAACAGGAATCTGTAAGGGGTTAATCGTGAATCATGGATGGTTGAGTCATTGATTGTCGATTGCCTCAGAGAACATGATTGTTTGTTTCTGAAATGCAATAGAGAAGTTTGTTTTCTGGTTTCCAATCAGAGTTTACTTTTTGTTTGTGATTTGCAATAATGTGTTAAAAATCTTTGAAGTTCTTATATGTTGTTAATGTAAAGCTTCTTTTCTCTATTCTGTGAGTTGATGGTTTGAACTCGTGCATAAGCTCAGAATCTATAAATAAAGCATTCCTTTTTAGTTTTTGTTCTCTGTTTGCAATAATCACATGGCTCTGACTTGAGACTCCACATGATCATTGGAGATTGTCAAGAAGAGCCAATTATGTACAATAGGTTTTTATTGGTAAGAGTCCAGGAGATGGCATTAGCTATTCCTGTAAACTAGCCCTAGGCAAGCTTGGTGATAGTCCGGCTAGGTGTCAATAACTTGAAGGAGATAACTTGCAGGGGGAAGGAATTAACTGAGAACTAGAAGAAGATCCAAAAGGCTATACGCCTGAAACTTAGACATTGTGTAACTGAAAGGAGTGTATTTTCCAAACCAAACAGGATGGGTGGTTTTGCAAAGAGAGAACACATGTGTGTGTGTGTCTTGCACCCCTACAAGGATATAGTGAGCAAGCTTACTTTGTGAGCTTGAGAAAGGTGAGATAAGAAAACAAATGGTAGGGAAGCCCTTAGAAGTCTAAAGGGATAGACTTGGAACCTAGGAAGGGATAGAAGTAACCATCAAAGAATCCTAATTGATGGTAAACTAGGTAGCCTCCCTATCATATTGGTATCAGAGCAAGTTTAGATTTGGGAAGAAAGTAGTTGATGTCAGATACTGAATCAGTAGGAGAAAATAGTCTCAGAATGGTGATTAATGCAAAGTTAGCCAAGAAGGTAGAAGACCAAGAAGAAGAAAATAGGATCCTCGAAGAAAGATTGCTATAATTGGAGAGCAAATTAGACGTAGTTGAAGATAAAACTGAGAAAGTGACAATCAGGGTCAATGAGGGGAAAGGCAAAGAAGTTGTAGAAGAGGATAGGACTCCTGAACCAAACCCTATTCTACTGAAATAACCTTTAATGAAAGCAATTAAAGCCTTAGGAGGAAAATATTTAGAAGGAGTGCCACTTTTTTGTGGAAAAATGGAACCAGAGGTAGTCTTGAAATGGATAGAGGGATTGGAGAATCACTTTGAATGTGATGGAATTCGTGAGGCACAAAAGGTGAAGGCAACCAAGTCTAGATTGAGAGGGGCAACTTTGACTTGGTGGAAGTTTATCCAAGAAGAGAGGCAAAAAGAGGGCAAGAACCCCATAGCTACTTGGAAGGGCATGTTAGCCAAGGTGAAAGAGGCATACATCCCCGAACATTATGAAATCTAGCTACACAAGAGGAGACAAAATTTGAGGCAAAGAGACTTGGATGTGAGTAGCTATACTGAGGAATTTCAGAAGTTGTGTCTGAGATCCAAGCTGGTAGAGGATGAGAGCATAAAGGTAGCCAGATACTTGAATGGCTTCAGATGGAATATTCAAGAGGAGTTGAGTTTGTTATGTCCTAACACTGTGCATAAGTGCTATCAATTGACACTGAAGGTGGAGGAAAAGAGAAAAAAGAAGCAAGAACAAAGCAACAGAGGAAGAGATAGAGGAAAAGATGGTAGAGGCCAAAGAGGTAGTTTTGGTGGAAGAGGAGTAGATCAAAGGTCTCAAGGAGAGTCCAAACTTATAGAGAAAAGTGAGGATTCATATAGCAAGAGCATCTATAGAGGAAGGGGTTCATCTGGAAACCCAAGAAGAGGTAGATCTAGTGGAATGGGAAGAGGGTCCTACTTATCCACCAAGAAGTGTTACAATTGCCAAAAGTTGGGTCACCCTGCCTATAGATGTCCAGAGAAATCCTATTCTTCTCAAGGAAGTGAAAGAAGAGTGACATATGCACAAGAAGATGCAGAAAGTAGCAAGACACAAGGTGTGAGCTTAGCTCCTAAAGATGAAGAAAATTTAATGATGAGAAGAGCCTTGATTAAGGAGGCAATCAAAGAAGAACCAAATCAAAGAAGAGCTTTATTTAGAATCAAATGCAAGGTCCTTGGTAAGGTTTGTAGAGTGGTGATAGACTTAGGATCTAATGATAACATTATGTCAGAAGAAGTAGTAAGTAAAGTGAAGTTGAAAAGAAATCCACATAGTAATCCATATAGGGTCACTTGGCTCAACAAGGAGCAGCATGTGGTAGTGAATGAACAAACATGGGTTGAATTCAACATAGGTAGTTATAAGGATAAAGTCTTGTGTTACATCCTGCCTATGGATTCTTGCCATCTACTTCTTGGTATACCATGGCAATTTGACAGAAAGGTCATTCACAATGGAGATAAGAACTCTTATTCTTTTCAAAAGGATGGAGTTACATACCATATTTAGTCCCTAAGTGATGAAGGAGAGAGAAGCAAAACTAATGGCCCATATGCGTTACTAGTAGGTGAAAAAGAGTTCATTAACACTCTCAAGGAAGGAGAAGGAGTGGGGTTTTCTCTCATAGTAAAACCAAAGGAATCAACGCAAGAAAAGAAGGGTTAAATACCTCATGTAGTGCAGAAGATACTAGACAACTTCAAAGCAATCAGAAGTGATGGAGCACCAACAATCCTACATCCTATTAGAGCCATAAGCCATCAGATTGATTTTATTCCAGGAGCATCCTTACCCAACAAAGAAGCCTATAAGATGACTCTGGAACATAACAAGGAAGTGGTTAGACAAGTCCAAGAATTGTTGGACCAAGGGTTGATAAAGAAGAGCATAAGTCCTTGTGTCGTACCTACAGTGTTAGCACCCAAGAAAGGAGGAACATGGAAGCTATGCACAAATTCAAGAGCCATAAATAGAATCACTATCAGGTACAAATTTCCTATCCCCAGAATTGAAGACTTGATGGATTGCTTAGGAGGTGCAAAGTATTTCACTAAGATTGATCTCAAGAGTGGATACCGCCAGATCAAGATAAAATAAGGTGATGAATGGAAAAAAGCCTTCAAAACCAATGAAGGACTTTATGAGTGGCTTGTTATGCCATTCGGTCTTAGTAATGCTCCTAGTACATTCATGAGACTCATGAATGAAGTGCTTAAAGATTTTATTGGTAAATTTGTTGTTGTATACTTAGATGATATCTTGATTTTCAGTAGAATTAAAGAGGAACATCTCGAGAATCTTGGTAGTGTATTGCAAAAATTGTATGATGAGCAACTAACAATAAAATTGGAGAAGTGTGAGTTTATGAAGCAGGAACTTGTCTATCTCGGATTTGTAGTTTTAGGAGGATGGACACATCAAAGGTGGAATCCATAAAAAATTGGCCAACACCAAAGACAGCAAATACAGTAAAAATTTTTCATGGTTTGGCATAGTTCTACAGGAAGTTTATGAGAGGGTTTAGTGAGATTTGTGCACCCATGTTGGATACCATCAAAGGAGGAGTTAAAACTAAGTTTTAGTGGACCAATGCAACTAACAAAGGGTTTGAACTTTTGAAACAAAAGGTAGCTACATAGCCAGTACTCATTCTTCCTAGTTTTGATAAGTTGTTCACAATTGAATGTGATGCAAGTAATATAACAGTTGGTGTTGTTTTGAGTCAAGAGAATAGACCTATAGCTTTCTTTAGTGAGAAGCTCAATGATGCCAAGAAGAATTATTCATCCTATGATCTCAAGCTGTATGCTCTTGTCCAAGCTCTTAGGAAGTGGAGGCACTACTTGCTACCTAAGTACCTTGTAGTTTACAAAGATAATCAAGCTTTGAGTTGAGTCATAGGCATGTTAAATGGGTGGAGTATTTGTAGTCATATACTTTTTCTATTAAGCATAAGAAAGGAAAGTGTAATAAAGTAACAGATGCTTTGAGTAGAAGGCAACTAACAGTGCAAGAAGTGCATATTCAGAGTATTGGTGTTGATTACTTCGAGGATTTGTACCCCAATGATGAAGATTTTGCATCCATTTACAAGGTTTTTCAAGAATTTCAGAATCACTTTCATAGTGAATATGTTGATTTTACTTAGCATAATGGTTTTTTGTTTAAAGGTGGACAATTGTGTGTTCCCAAAGGATCGATGAGGGAAAATATGATCCAAGAAAAGCACAATGGATGTTTGAGTGGTCATTTTGGTCTCAATAAAACATTGGAACTTGTTCAAAGGTTCTACTATTGGCCCAGAATGCAGAGGGATATCAGAAGGTATGTTGAGTAGTGTATGGTTTGTCAAAAAGCTAAAGGAACAACTACTAATGCTGGTATTTATCAGCCATTACCTATTCCTACAAGGCAATGGGAATTTGTGAGTATGGATTTTGTGGCTGGATTACCCAAAACAAAGCTTGGTTGTGATAGCATTTTTGATGTTGTTGACAGATTCAGTAAGATGGCACATTTTGTTCCTTGCAAAACTACTCATGATGCTAGTCACATTGCACACTTTTTTTTCAAAGAGGTTATTAGAATCCATGGTTTGCTGGTTAGTATTGTTTCAGATAGAGATGTCAAATTCCTTGGACATTTTTGGAAAACTCTTTGGAAAAGACTAGGAACTAATTTGTCTTTTGGTTCAGCCTATCATCCCCAAACAGATGGTCAAATAGAGGTGGTCAATAGGACACTTGGAAACCTTTTAAGGTGTTTGACAAAAGAATATGGACAAAGTTGGGATCAGGTTCTTCAACAGGCAGAGTTTGTGTACAATGACAGTGTCAACAGGTCTACTAGGAAGAGTCATTTTGAGATAGTGTATGGTATGCACCCACAAGGTATTATGGAATTATGAGATCTTGGCAATTTGTCACATAGAAGTGGTCAAGATGATGATGTCACTCAATCCATGAAGGAGGTTCATGACCAAGTCAGGCGAGCTCTCCAGGATTCTTCACAAAAAGTTAAAGTCAGAGTTGATGCCACACAAAGAGATGTACAATTTTTAGTTGGAGATTTGGTGATGGTAAATTTGAACAAGGCTCGTCTTCAGAAAGGGATTCCTAGCAAGCTACAAATGAGGAGACTAGGCCCATATAAATTTTTAGCCAAGTATGGCTCTAATATCTATAAGATTGATTTTCCATCTAATATTGCTTTGTCTCCCATTGTCAATGTCGCAGATTTGGTTGCCTACAAGGGGCAACTTCCCAAGGAGGATGCATGAGTTTCAGATGTTCAGTAGTCACCTGCAGACCTGCCCTTACTTTCTTCTTCCATGCCTTAGGTTGAGAAAGTGTTGGATTCTCGCGTTCTAAAGAAGACTAGACAATAGGTCTACATGGAACATTTGGTCAAATGGATGCATAAACCTAATTCTGAAGTGACCTAGGTCCCTAAATCAGACTTTGTTAAGTCAGGATTGATCTTTCCTTGATGTCGAGCACAATCACTTAACTTCTTTGTTTTGGGGGGAGTATGGTGCAGGAGCACCTAAGGTTTTAAATTCCCTTAACCAGGTTTGGCTTGTGAGACCTTCCAATGGTCATGTAAATACATAAGGACTGGCTCAAGTCCATTTGTTTGGTCATTTAGTTGCAATTTCTTGAAATTTTCCTTATCGTCAAGACCTACCCCGATCGACAAGTCTTACCCCGATGAGGTCGTTAGTGTTTGGAGTAGTTGTATCGGGTATTGGAAGGAGTGATTCATACTTACCCCGATGACCTGATAAGTAAGCATTGGTCAAAGTATTGTTATCGGGTATCGGGGGGAGTAGTTTCATGTTACCCCAATGACCCGATGAGAAAGCTTTGGTTTGGAGCGCGTTCGCTGGATGGATTATCAGAGATCAACGAGAGTAGTTTCACCCTACACTGATAACCTGATGAGATCACCTTCACTAGCCAAGTTGTCATTGCCTATTGGAAGTGAGGTTTTGAAGCTATCTCGTAGACCCGATAGGAAAGTGCTAGTCGAGGTGATAGTCATCGACTATCCGAAGGAACGCTTCAGTGTTACCCCGACGACCCGATGACAAGGCACAAGCGGAGGAGGTAGACATTGGAGACATCGGCCATTGGAAAAGTGCAATGTAATGCTACCCGATGACCCAATGGAAAATCACAAAGTGGAGGAAGATGGCATCAGCCATTGGACCAACATGTTTGCAAGGGTTCCAATGACTCGATGGAAATGCCTAGGAAGCGGAGGAAAGCATTGGCCATCGGATGAAGGGATTTCTTGCTATCCCGACGCCCGATTGAAAAGTGCAAGTGGTGGACATGGTTATCGGCCATTGGCAAAGGTGTGTTTTGGTTACCCTGATCACCCGATGGAAAGTGCAAAGAGTTGGAGGTTGTCATCAGATATCGGTAACCTTGTTTGGATGTTACCTCTATGTTCTAATGGAACCTGTGAGACGGTTGCAAATGGAAAACCATTGGTGACAAGACTTATCCTGTCCAATAGGAGGAGTTTCCAACAGAGGATAAAATGTATAAAAAGACCCAACGGGCATCTATAAGGGGTTAATCGTGAATCATGGATGGTTGAGTAATTGATTGTCGATTGCCTCAGAGAACACGATTGTTTATTTTTTTGAAATGCAATAGAGAAGTGGGTTTTCTGGTTTCCAATCAGAGTTTACTTTCTATTTGTGATTAGCAATAATGTGTTAAAAATCTCTGAAGTTCTCGTATGTTGTTAATGTAAAGCTTCTTTTCTCTGTTCTATGAGTTGCTGGTTTGAAAACGTGCATAAGTTTGAAATCTATTAATAAAGCTTTCCTTTTCAATTTTTGTTCTCTGTTGCAATAATCACATGTCTCTGACTTGAGACTCCACATGATCATTGGAGATTGTCAAGCAGAGCCAATTATGTACAGTAGGGTTTTATTGGTAAGATTCTAGGAGATGACATTAGCTATTCCTGCAAATTGGCCCTAGGTGAGCTTGGTGATAGTCTGGCTAGGTGTCAGTAACTTGAAGGAGATAACTTGTAGGGGAAGGAATCTGCTGAGAACTGGAAGAAGATCTAGAAGGCTATACGCCTTAAACTTAGACATTGTGTAACTGAAAGGAGTGTATTTACCAAACCAAATAGGATGGGTGGTTTTGCAAAGAGAGAACACATGTGTTTGTGTCCTGCACCCCTGCAAGGATATAGTGAGCAAGCTTACTTTGTGAGCTTGAGGAAGGTGAGATAAGCAAACAAATGGTAGGAAAGCCCTTAGAAGTCTAAAGGGATAGAAGCAACCATCAAAGAATCTTAATTGATGGTAAACTAGGTAGCCTCCCTATCATATGTTCTTTGAGAGTAACCCAGGCTTGTTTAGTATATCTAGTGTATCCTCAGTTATCTTTGGTACATGTTTATATCCTAGCCCTTGATTGTTTAGGTTTTCATGTGGTAGAACCGGTTCTAATCTTCCTTCCTTCTGCAATCCCAATCCCATGGTACCATCGTACCCATGTTTTTGTAGCATCTTGAAGTCATTGCCATACTGGTCTAGAGGTAACCTGGGTATTGTCTTGTCATCTTCTTCTCTATATATCCAGTGATTGACATCTTCATCTAGAGATTCTTCTTGTAAGTCTCCCCATCTAATAAAAGAGCATGAATCTAAATACTTCGCTATCTCCTTTCCTTTATCTTGCTTCATTATTGTGTTTTGAGGCTTCCCAAAAGACTTGGGAGAAAGAGAAGCTTTTTTTCCAGTCGAGTTACTCAAAATGGAATATTTCCCACAACCAAATTCATTAATTCATAAAGAAGATATGGTGGGTGCATTTTTTTTTGTTTCTGTGATTGATAATGATTTCATTTGTAAGCGAAGTGGAGCTGCCTGATTGTTTGGTACTTGATTATCTATGCTTGCCCTTAAATAATTGTAGTATTGAAAAGGGTTTGGCTCATCATGGATGGTGATCTCAATGCCATTGTATGGGAACTTCACGCATTGGTGAAAAGCTGATGGTACTACTTGCATGGTATGTATCCATGGGTGGCCTAATAGCATATTGTACCCCAATTCTCTTTCTAGGACTTGAAAGGTGATGTTTGTTGTAACTGGTCCTATTTGTACTGGCAAAGTCACTACACCCTTAGAAGGGTGTTCCTCATCATCATAAGCTTTGATATTAATTCTCTTGGTAGAATCAATATAATATTCAGAATATCCCAAAGCTTTGATCAAATGTAATGTGCATATGTTAAGGCCGGCTCCACCATCTATAAGTACTCTTTGAACTTTCTTTCGGTCAACCAAAGCTTCCAAGTGTAAGGTATCATTATGCATGGGTTAGTCTATAGGTACAACCTAATCAGTGAATGCGACCTTTGAAGCTATCAAGTTTCCAACCATGGACTGGAATGTGTTCTCATCAATATCTATGGCAACAATTGAGTCTTGTAATTCTTTGTCAAGGACTGCCTTATGAGCTGGTGAGATGCACAGTAACTCAAATAATGAAATTTGGGTTGGAGTTTGCCTCAACTGATCCACCATATTGTAGCTGCTAGTTGTTGAAGGGGGATTTGAAGGTACCCCTTGTAATGTGACCTTTGATCTTCTAGTGATGAAAACACAGTCTCTATTTGTGGGATTTATTGTGATTGTAGCCACTATGTCATTTCCTGCACTGAGTGCGTTTATGGCATAATCAAATGCGACATTAGTATAATTGGCAGTGTTGTTTTGTGGATTGGAACTCGAAGCCTTTCCTTTTTCATGCTTGACAAAAGGATCCTTGAAGATGGTATGATCTATGTTTGGTGCCTTATTGGTATACATAGTAATGTCGCCTTGATCAATGAGATCTTGTATGAGGTTCTTTAGTTTGTAACAACTTGTTATCTTGTGACCTTTATTGCGGTGATACTCACAAAAATCATTGTCATTCCCCCAAGCAGACTTGAATGGACCTGGTTCATATGCCCTAGCTTTTGGTAAAGTTATGGCCTTGCTCTGTATCATTTTTTGGAGTGTTGATTCAATAGGATCACCAAGGGGTGTAAAGCTTCTTTTGGGTATGATTGCCCTTGGTAGTCTTGGATTTCTTGACTATAGTGCATTGGTGTTGTTTATTTGAGTTTGATTCTTATTGGAAAAACCAACTAGTCCTTGCAGAGATACAACTGGTTGAACTTTGTTTACAACACGGGCATCAACAACTCCATCATTTGTGACATTCTTATTCGTTGGCCAAAATTTTGGCCTTTCATTGTTTGTACTTGTGTTTGGCCCATTATCTTTGTGGTGTTTCAGTACCCCTTGTTCTAATAGGCCTCTTTCACATTTGATGCATTTTTTCGTGATATGTTTAAAAAATTTTAGGCATTACATTTGTAATGGATACTTAATTGGAGGTACAAGATTTTTATTGAAAATATCTACTTGCTCAACCTCAAGGATGTGACTAAGACATCTACAGTATAAACCTCTCCATCTTTGCAAGAATGTAGTGAAGGTTTCTCCTTCCTTTTGCTTTGTTGCACATAAATCCATCAAGGTAACTGGATTATCTATATTAAATACAAATTTTGATATGAATAACTCAGCCAGTTCACCCCATGAAGCAATCTTAGGTGGGAGGTGTGAAAACCATTCTAATATTGTCCCTCAAAGACTTTTGGAAAATAGCCTCATTAAGTACGTATCATCATGAGCTACCTCGATACATGTCGTGAAGAATTGTCTGACATGATCTCGAGGATCACCCTCCCGTCTATATTTGTTGAACCTTGGAGTTTCAAAATGTGTGGGAAAAGGTGAAATGTATAACTTTTTATCAAAATGATATGGATAGAGGTCCTCCATTGTATAGCTATATTTATCATTGACTGTTTGCATATTGGTAATTTGTTTCTGAAGATTCTCCATTTGTTGAGTCAAAATCTCTATTTGCATCAATGGTGTATTGACTTGATGAGTGCTTCCCACAAAAGGGATAGTATTAGAGTACCTTTGAGCTTGTTGAAATGTAGACTGGCCATGTAGTTGTGTACCATAAGTCCCACTAGGTGGTGTAAAGTATGCAAATTGTGCATTGACATTCAGTTGAGATGAGCTAGTTATTCCCTGATTCACGTTTTGGCCATTGTAGGTGGATCTACCTGAAACTGAAGGTTGAGTTATACTTGTCAAAGTAGGGTCTTGATATATTGTAGCTTGCATTGTTACACTGGGCATTGTTTGAGATATAACATTAGTACTTGTTTATGAAACTACTGATGGTGTTGAAGTTGTAGTTTATTGAGTATTTCGAGATACACCCTAGGTTGATGTAGCAAGTGTTGCTTCAGTAGGTACTTGAGGAACATTTTGATTCAATGTCACACCTGGTAGAAATATAGCTGAAATGTCCACCCCTGGAGGTAATTTGGCCCTATTTTAGACTTATAGCGCAAGATATCTGTCTCTATCATTATTGATGAGAGCGTTGAGAATCATAAGTGTTGCAGGATCTTGTTGGGTTGCTTCCAATTCTTCTTTTGTCAGATTATGTTGTATTTCATCAATGGAAGGCATCATGATTGTGTTTGTTGATAAGGTTGCAGGTCTCCTACCTGGTGTCTCTTGATTTGTGGATAAGTTCATATTCCATGTTGGGTTAAGTGAAGGGTCGTTGTTAGGTTCCATCTGATGTTTCACCTTTTGAGCACATGTTAATGGCAAGAATGTTATTCCAACGTGATCTTGACTCTTTAAGACTCTCTAAAATGCAAATGCAAGACTCAACTAAATGCAGCTAGGTATGCTTCTAAGACTCTCTAAAGACTAAAATGTAGATAATGCAATCTATGAGTGAAGACTTGCTATAAAGGATTTTAGAATTCAAACACAAGATCTTCAACGTATTTCTGAAATGCTTCAAATTCTGCCTCTTCTTTGATTTGATTTTTGAGGTCTATATCAATGTGTACTGACTTCCGAACTTCATCATCTATGACAACATGGACTATGTTGAATTGGTCTTTATCAACTATCAATTCCTCAGCAAGTATGTTTAACCCATCAATTAATTCTAATTGAATGTTATTTGACCCAAGATTGGGTTGCTCAAATGGGAATTTGTCATTTCCTTTCAGACACATATGCTAAGGATTATAATGCAGACTATATGGAACCTAGGAATGATTGATACTTTGCTTATGGAATCTAACGAGGATTTAAAAACCCTGCTATGGTATTTTCAACCAATTGTCTGATGACTTCTTTTTGAGCTACCTTTTTGATCTTTTTCATCAAGACGGACAGATTTCCGGATCTCATTATCTATGACGGTTTCAACTATATCATATTGAGCATGATCAACTTTTAGTTTCCAATCAAGGTTGTCCAAACTATCAATTATTGCTAATTGGTTGTTGTTTGGCCCAAGATTGGGTTGCTCAAATGGAAAATCACCGTCTCCTTTCAGACCCATGTATTGAGGTATGTTTCTTAGAATTTAATGTAATACAAAATTCTATATGAGTGGATGCAACTTGATTAAGACTACTCTTTTTGTGATGTGAGGACTTGTGCAATGTGATGGCACTAAAGGACTTATGTAAAAAACTATATGTCTAGGACTTAAGATCACTTGAGAATGTTATGTTTTCATCTTTGAATTTTTTAAAAGTTTTGGTTTGATGTTGACGTTTGACTTTAAGGGATTTGATCTTGTTGTGTTCTTTGACAAAAATTTGGTTGAGGTTCCACTTTTTTTTTGGTGTTTTCTAAAATGTTTGAATTTGGTGAATTTTAGCAAAGGACATAACAGACACATCAAAAAGAATACTTGTTTAAGGAACTTTTTCAAATTCCCATGAATGTTGGAGTCTTTTTCAAGACCCCATTCTATTTTCATTGTAATTGGTCAATCGATAGCACATCAAGAAGACTCTCCTAATGGTAAAAAGGTCACAAGTATTACCACAACCCACATCTTGATACTCCGTCAAGTCAAACAACTCTGTCACACCCTAGGGTGCACCCATTTTTTTGCCTTTTTCCAAAAATTAGACCAAAGAAGATCTGTAGTACCCTGCCCTAATTAGATTTGTAAAAACCGGTTTGACCTTGGTTGAGTTTTTATGTGGCATTCTTGGATGGTTGATTTACTATGATGTAATGTTATAGTCAGATATTACGATTATTGTGCGTACCTGTTAATGTGCTTTCGCATCAATTCTTATGTAAGTTTATTTGTTCTCTTGATTCCTATTATTAATCTTGGGCTAACACTTTCATTAAATATATATGTATGCATGTGTGGTTTGTGGTTGCAGGAGATTGCAGGTACAGTACTGCATAGGTATGAGGTTCGTCTCCACCTGGATTCATAGGTTTGAGTGTTCCTCATTGGTCCTAAGAGATTGGATTAGGTGGTCGTAAGACCCTCATTTTACCCTAGTCATGCTCAAGTGAGCTTCGTCAGTCATCCGTCAGTTTCCCCTTTTGATTGGTTGTGCGGGTCGTGTATCTGGTTGGCTTTCTTGTGTTGCATGTTTTGTGTGTGGTAAAATTGAGTATTTAATCCTAAGTATTTTATTTGATTAAATGTTTTTTTACGCATTAGTAATTAAGGGACTAAATTAAATAGGACCCCTTTGTGCGATTAATCATTAATTAGAATTGCTCAATTCATGTTTGTCACAAGTTCGATTTAAATGGTTAATTTTAAATGATGAATTTATTCAGTTTATGCATTTTGAAAGGAAAGATTAAATTTTATTCGAAAATAGAAATACTTTACCCTCCTTGGCATTTTGGAAATAGAAATTTTAGTTTCAATTAATTGAGAAAATCAATTTTTGAAAGAAAGGAAAGTTGTTGCATATTTGAATTGTTTGAAAAGAATGATTTTTTATTTTATTGAATAAAAATATTTTAAATTCACTATGAACCTATCAAAATCTTTGCATAAGTCAAGAGCTTTTGATAGCAAAGTTTTTACTCTCCAATTAGGAATACTACCTTTACTTAGAGCATTGATAATTATAGCCAAATCTCCTTCAATTTCCAAGTTCTTAACTCCTAGTTACCTGCATAAATGCAGACCTTCCACCAGGGCCATAAGTTCCACCCAATTGTTGGTGTTGATGCCAACTGGAGAGGCTAGGGTTGCTAGTTCCTTTCCTTCCCAATTATGAACAACACATCCTATCCCTGCTTGCCCTGGGTTGCCACGGGATGCCCCATCAAAGTTTAGCTTCATCCAACCTTCGCCTGGGGGCTGCCATTTGCATGCATCCCTTGATCGAAGACTTGCAATAGGACCATCTCTTACAAAGGGAGGAAAGGATAAGCCTCCCCAACATTTTATCATCTTTTCACCCCAATAAGTGATAGAGGCATTCTTCAATGTGCCTGATGACAGTCAGTTGTTCATGAGCTCAGTGATAGCTGACTCTATCTTGTTAATGATTCTGGGAACCTCTAGTTTTTCATTCTTAAAGAGACGTCTATTTCTCTCCTTCCATAGTTCCCACATAATGGAAGAAGGAAGAGTTGTCCATAAACCTTCAAAGAGATAGCCACACCTGAGGAGAGGCAATGCCTTGAGCATTCCAAAGATGGTGTGGGGGAAGGCCGCAGACAATTCAAGTTTGTTGGTGAACTAGATCTAACATTTGTGAGCAAAGGGGCAGTTAAGGAGGATATGATTGGTGTCTTCCTCATCTGCCTCGCAAAGAGAACATCTACTAGGGCCCTCATACCCCATTCTTCTAAATTTTTCCACAGTTAGGAGCTTGTTCTGAACCGCAAGCCAGGAGAAGATACCTGCCTTAGGCAAACAGTATTTATCCTAGGAAAGTTTCAAGGGAAGCTTAGTCATAGGTCTTATAAAGGATTTGGAGATGAGAGAGTACCCATCCTTGGAGTTGTATTCTCCACTTAGGGAGCCATCCTAGATGAGCTTGTCCTCAACCTGACCTAAGGCAATGTTCCTTGATTTAAGAATTGCCATAAGTTTTTGTTTATCCCTTACCAGGATATCCTCATCTTCCTTCTCGATCCACTGCCAACTAGCCCCATCCTCTGAAGGGGAGATATAGTTGTTTAACAGGGGTCCTCTATGAGATTCAAGAAGGATACGAGTAGTACCAAAGTCATGGATATTATCAATAGCCTTATATCCACCCCATGAATCCGACCAGAAAAGAGCTTTATCCCCAGACCCCAGGTTCCAAGTAAGTCTGTCAGAGATAATCCTCCTGCAGTCTAACATAAAATTCCATAGGCAGGACCCCAGAGGGTTGGTTTCTCTAAATATTTTTATAGGATTCCCTCCATTAAGGTATTTGTGGTGCAGCAAGTGAGCCCATTTGAGGTGGGGGGTTCTGAACATCCTCTAGACCAACTTGGCACCCAAGGTTTTGCCCTGATCATGAAGGTTTTTAATGCCAACTCCTCCTTCTTCTTTAGGTTTGCATATCTTGTCTTAGGATATGAGTGATATTTTACAATTGTCATTAGCACCTTGCCAAAAGAAAGTCCTGAGATGCTTGTTGAGCTCTGCAAGTTTAGAAGAAGATAAATGTTGACAGGAGAGCTGGTAAATGGGCATAGCTGACAAGACTGATCTAACCAAGGTTGTTCTACCTGCAGATGAGAGCCATTTTCCTTTCCAAGTGTTAATCCTGGACTTGATTTTATCCACCAAGTTGTCCCATAATTTTGAGGTTCTTCTACCCTTATCAAGGGGAATGCCTAGGTATTTGCAAGGAAGAGTTCCTTCACTAATCTCCAGGACATTGTTGATCACTTTTCCTAAGGAGGGGTCTATATTGAACATAAAAACTGCAGACTTGGCTAGATTCACCTCTTGACCCAAGGCTAGCATATAGGAATTAAGGATTCCTTTGAAGGCGCTCGCTTCCCTTACACTTCCCTGCCCAAAAAGCATCGTGTCGTCGACAAATTGCTGGTGGGTAAAGGGAGGGAGGCCGTTGGTAATGGAGATTCCTTGGATCCCACCTTCCTCTTTGGCCTTAGAGATGGATATGTTGGCATTTTTGATGATTATGTTGTGATTGTCATTGATGGACACACACTTGCATTGAGATAACTTTTGTATGTATAAGTTAAAGCTCAACTGATACTTATTCCAACTGGTATGATGCATTATAGTCCTTAGACTATTGGTGTTTTGCAAAAAGTGATTTCCGATCTAAAGCGGTATGTAGACCCCAAGCGGTTCGAGGATCTCAAGCGATACGAAGGATCAAAGTGGCAGAACACATATTTCCTAGTCTTCATTTTTGTCAAACCGGCAACCAGTATTTTGTATGAACCGGTAATACTATGTGATGAGTTACCAACCGACATTTTGTGATGAGTTACCATCCACCGATTTTTTGACAGTGCTGACACTTCAGCGGTGCTTTTTGTGTCGTGTTACAGAATATGTCTAGATGCATTGAACCTAGGAAATTGTATTGTAATCCTATTGGACAGACATGAAATCATATTCCCTTAAAAGGACATCATGTCTAGGGTTTTAGGGTGTTGCTAGGGTTTAAGGTGGTTGATGAGTTAGAGAGAGTATGAATGTGTAGAAGACTAAATTAATGCTGGAATGCATTAGGAACAAACTATCAAGGATCTAACCAAGCAATCTATGCTATTAGCTAGATCACTCACTTGTTGATTACTCACATCTTCGACAAGTCTGAAGCCCTTAACTGGGTAGGCCCAAAAGCCTTTTGTAAATCCTCTAACAAGGTGGTTCACATCTATGGATCTAAAATCCTCTAGCAAGGTAGTCTTTAATCGGACTTATCTCCTAAGAGAGATTGAGATTCCTAACAGGATCTGTTGTGGTAAAGAACATTGTATGACCTTAATCGGTCTGGTTCCTATTCTACAGATAGTTACTTGTGAGTTCCATCTCACCGTGGTTTTTCCCATTTGGGTTTCGACGTCAAAATATCTTGTGTTATGGTGTTTGTGCTTCTGTGGGTGAATGCATTATTTGCTATTTAGTTTGCATGTGTGCTAACCAGTTTGTCTGCTAAACTATTTAACCAGTTTACTGTTAGTCTAGTAAAGTGTTTAAGTACACATATTTTTGGCCTACTAATTCACCCCCCCCTCTTAGTATTCATCAATTGGTATCAGAGCCAACATTTCTATAAGCTTAACTACTTGGAAAGAGATATGGGGGAATACACATTGAGGGAACTTACTCATCGGCTCACTCAGTTTGAGCAAGCCTATGATGATCTTATGGTCAAATATAAGGCATCTCAAGCAAAAAGGAGAGAACATGCTGAAAAGTTGATGGAGCTATTTGAAAATAGTTCCTCTGATGAAGTGGACATGGAAGCTTTGATTCAAGAAGTAGAAAAGTTGAATGAATCCAATTCCAACTTGAGAAAAGAATTGGAAGGACTAACTATTCAAATGTGTCAAGAGCTTGAGAACTGGAGGAAAGATGAAGAACTGGTCAAAGACAAAGATCATGAAAACTCCAAGCTGAAGCAAGAGATCAGTGCCCTAACTACTCAACTCCATGCAAGCAAAGTGGAAAAGGAAGACATGCAAGGAGAACTAAACATTGCCATATCTAAAAATGAAAACCTGATGGAAACAAATGTTGCTATTTCCAAAGAACTCTCTGAGTCAAAGGAAATACTTGCTAAGTTCAACAAGAGTACTATCAAGCTAGAGCAAAAGCTTGAAACTGCCAAACCTGTCAAGAATACTGATGGACTTGGTTATTCCGGTCATGAGGAAGGTGAGACCTCTAGTACAAATGTTGGAGCATCAAAGAAACAACCGACATCAAAGGATAAAGGTAAGCAAAAGTTTAAACCTATTTTCTTTAACTGTCTTAAAGAGGGACATACTACCAATGTGTGTAGAAGTAAGGCTTACAACAATTTTCCTTATTTTCTAAATGATAAGCCTAGATCCTATAGATTCAATGGTAACTGTTATGCATGCAACAAGTTTGGGCATAGAGCATCTGAATGCAGGTCTGTTATGAACAACAGTAGAAGATATCCTCAGAGGACTCAAGGAGTTGGTCCTGAACCTTTTGTGAACCAGAATCATAGCCGGTTTAATGCCTTCAATCATTAGTCAAGAAGTGGTGGCTATTAAGTGCCAACCGGATGGAGAGCAAACTGTTTGATCTATCATGATCATGGTCACACTGTTGCAACATGTAGGAGGAAGAACGACAACATGAATAATGGACCTTGGAGAGCACCTAGAATGGTCTGCTATCATTGCAACAAACCGGGTCACATTGCCAGATTCTGCAGATCAAGGAAGAACATATCGGATGACATACTGGTCACTCCAGAATGAAAGATTGATATTGACACTGTTCAAGCGGATATGAACAAAACCTAGAAGAAGAAACCAACAGTGTTGCAAGAAGAACCAATGTCTGCACCTAGTGTGGAAATATCAGAATCGGTAAACTAAGCATCAGAAAAGCCTAGGGGGAGCAAATAGTGAAACACTACGAACCCCTAGTTTACACTAATAAAAGACCTTAACCGGTATGTGATACCTGTCATTTGGCAAAAGACCAGAAATGGTAACAAGAAAATTAGGGTTTACACCCTAATGGTGGAGCATTTATTACAGTAGGTGAGGAATATGTTTAAAAGGAATTTTCAAATCATTTCTCACTATCATTTTTCGAGCAAAGAAGTTTTTCAAGTGCAGAGTGAAGAAAAAGTGATTTGTGTTGCAATTCAAAGAAATCTCAAAACCCTGAAGAAGATTCAGAAGCAAATTTCGAACGGTCAAAAGAAGAACTCAAACCGGTGATTCAGCAACCAACGAAGTGGAAGGCGAAGTGGAATTTGCAAGCCCTAAATTCTTGATTTCTGAAAGGTACTTCTCAAGTTTTCTGTTTTGTCATGGCTTCCGCATCTCATGATAGTTCTAGTGCATCTCTCGATTCTATGGATTTCATTCAAAGAAAATCAAAATATAATGCCTTGTCTCAAGTACCGGCTGGGGTTATAGTAGAAGAAGGGATTTCAGATTAAATAGACTACAAGATTGAAGACCTAGGGTCTCTTGTGATCCATTCTCAGCTAGGTCTATTTTGTGGGAAGGATAAAAAGATCAAACCGGAGTATAGCATCTTGGAGAAGAAAAAGCTTCACAATGCGATTTACTTCCTAGAGGATTTCACAGATGACCATATTAGAATCATTCTAAGCAGAGTTCATGGTGACAAGATGTACCTAGAGTGGATGCACGATATCACATTGCAAGCTATTCATGTCATGACTGGTTTCTGCAATACAGGGGAAGTGCCATCCCTAAGGAAGGTCAGCAAGACTGAAATGTCCAAGCTCACTGGTTCAGTGAGCAACTCACGTGGCATGACCATCAACTCAATCAAGGATGATCTGGTCAAGTATACCTGCATGGTGATAGGCTACCAGACATTCTCTGCCAGTAGAATTAACTCTGTATCTGCTGCAGAGGTAAATGCCGCTTACCGGATGATCAAAGAAGATGCATTGTTTGATCTGTACACCTGTATGCAAAGACAACTTATGTTGAATCTTAAGTCAATCAAACAGGATAATGCACTAAGATTCAAGTTTGGACAACTACTGGTAGGGTTATTCTTCTACTTCCAAGGCTATTTCCCAGGAGTTGGAGATATTTAGTGGTCTTCTGACCAACCGGTTACCAAGCAGATCAAAGAGAGCTTGCAAGCAGTTGGAACCGGTTACCCTGAAGTTCTAAACAAGTACTTTGATGAGTTCAGGTGCAAGATGAGCCAAAGGATAAGGATATCTGGTGACATTGTCAATAAATATGAAGAAGATATCTGCTTTATCATCAATGTGGATGAATTCATAATGGAGGCCATTGAGCCCAGACAGGAAGAAGTAGAGCCTATGGGCTATGAGGTGATGTATGATATGTTGGACAGGTATGCTTCTACCCTAATTGCCTCACCCCTAGATCCCAATGCAAAGAGAACTGACACCTATCTGGAAAGGGTTGCATCAGTTGTAGAACCTCCTGAAAAACAAAGGAAAGGCAGTACCTTCAGCATCGGCACCGGTTACTATAGCCAGTCCCAAAGTGACCAAGCGGTCACCTACAAAGAAGAAACTAGAAGCGGCACCTGCCAAATTCTTCAAGAGAAAGAGGAAGACAAGGAATATCTCACTGGACTCAAAAGAAACTGTGTCTGAGGAAAAACCCAAGAAGACTAGACAAGCAAAGAAAAAGACAAAGAATGAACCGACATCATTGGCACCGGTAAATATTGACATTTCTTCCTACAAACCTTTGACACATTTCAAAGAACTATCAAAAATATTAGGACAAAAGTGTTGAATGATTTGATTGATTGTTTTAATGATTTCAATGATGATGAAAAAGAAGCAGTTGAACAAGAAATCATTAAGTATTTATGTGTTAATGATCGGTCACCTTCAGAAATTAGATCTGAGACATCGAATTCTTTGTATAATTCCTTAGACAATAAATGGCACATTGCCATAGAAAAGGAACAGGAAATGAGAGAAAATTTTTGCTCAACATTTTCCTGATGTATCAAATTCAGAACTATTTGAAGTTATGCATAAATACAAAGGCCTCTTCTTCATGAGAAGAAGAAGACTCTTGTTACTAGAAGGAAAGGGTCAAGAAGTGCTCAAGAATACACATACTCTTGCTCTAGAAGCTCTTAAGATGCATCAAGTGGTTGAAGCCAACAAGAAGGCTGAGCAAGAACCGACAATAACAAAATCGGATGAAGTGTTTGATATTGAAGGAAACCCAATTACTGAACCCATAGACACTATTGATGTCGATGCTCTGGATGTAGAGGATATTGCTTAGGGTACACCATCAGAAGCAATAGAATAGGAGAAGCAGGCAGAATGGGTAGATAAGCAAAAGGAAGCAAAGAAGCAAGTGGAAAAGAAGAAAGCAGAGGAGGATAAAGAAGATGCGAAGAGAAAGGAAGCAAAGAAGGAGAAAAAGAAGGATGAAGAGGAGAAGAAGAAGAAGAAGGATGAAGAGGAGAAGAAGAAAAAGGAAGAGGATAAGAAGAAAAAGGATGACGAGGAGAAGAAGAAAAAGGAAGAGGAGAAGAAGAAGAAGGATGAAGAGGAGAAGAGGAAAAAGGAAGAGGAGAAGAAGAAGAAGGATGAAGAAGAGAAGAGAAAGAAAGAAGAGGTAAAGAAGAAGGATGAAGAGGAGAAGAGGAAGAAGGAAGAGGAGAAGAAGCAACAGGATGAGGAGTAGAAGAAAAAGGACGAAGAAGAAGAGAAGTAGAGGAAAGAAGAGGAAAAGAAAAAGATAGAAGAAGAAAAATTAAGAGCTATAGAGAAAGCATAAGCGAAAAAAAGCACTCAGATGGAGACTCTAAAGGCAACCGGAAATCAAGCCAAACCGGCTGACCTCACCAGTCCTATTGACCTCCAGTCTGCAAATGAAATGGAGCTGATATAGAGCATTAAGGTTGCTCAAGAATGCCTTGAAGTGTTAAGGAGGAAGGAGCAAGATGTGATCCAAGTTGCGGTGGACACTCTTACGGGTCTGTTACCTGGCACAAACCTCCCTAATACTGATTCATCTTTGGAAAAATTGAAGCTCCTATGCACCGTAGTGGATGATCAGGTGCAGAGCCTAGAAGAGGTAGCAGAGGCAAATTCCAAGAAAGAGCATCAAAAAGCTCTTAATATTGCCCTGGTGAAGAAGCTAAATGAGCTCTGGTCCAATCTGAAAAAAGCACAAAAAGACATAAGGAATTCTCTGGATGAGGGGAATCTTCTACTGAGTAAGATTTGCCAGCCCCATCTCTTCTGTGATGATGTGCTTGTACAGAAGCAAAAGCTACAAACTGACTTGCAGCTATATATGAGCACCTTCAAGCCATCGTATGACTCTTTTACAGCTTATGGGAAAACCATTCATCGGTTTCATATCCAGTCTACCAAAATAGAGTTGGAAATCAGCAACCGGACTCAAGATTTGCAGGAACTCCAACTGGTTCTACTCCCATGCCTGCAGATACTTCAGAAATGTTATCTCAATCTAGATGCCTTAATGGTGACTCAAGAGATGAGCACAATTGATGCCATGGAAGAGTAGGTCTCCCAGATGTAGATAGAGAAAGAAATGGCTACCTCCCTACTTGAGTCCTGGTCCTTATCTATGAAACAATTTTTGCAGGACTTCAAATCAGTTTTTGACAAGTTTTATTCTTTATTCTCATAAACTCTTATTCTTTTAATACTAATGAAACAGGGGTTGGTCTGCAATATTATTTTTGTCATTGTTGGCAAAGGGGGAGAAGTATAAATTTTGAATGTTTTGATGTATACTTTCATGTTATTTCTGTTAAGAAGTAGTATACATTGTATTTTCTGCAAAAGGGATAGTGTATATGCTTATGGCATATTTTTGTTGTAAAACACTTAGATGTCAAAATTTCCTAAGTGTTGCCATCAATGCCAAAGTGGGAGATTGTTGGCATTTTTTATGATTATTTTGTGATTGTCATTGATGGACACACACTTGCATTGAGATAACTTTTGTATGTATAAGTTAAAGCTTAACCGGTACTTGTTCCAACCGGTATGATGCATTATAGTCCTTAGACTATTGGTGTTTTACAGAAAGTGATTACCAATCTGAAGCGGTATGTAGACCCCAAGCGGTTCGAGGATCTCAAGCAGTACGAAGGATCAAAGTGGCAGAACACATATTTCCTAGTCTTCATTTTTGTCAAATCGGCAATCGGTATTTTGTATGAACCGGTAATACTCTGTGATGAGTTACCAACTGATATTTAGTGATGAGTTACCATCCACCGATTGTTTGATGGTGCCGACACTTCAACGGTGCTTTTTGTGTCGTGTTACAGAATATGTCTAGATGCATTGAACCTAGGAAATTGTATTGTAATCCTATTGGACCGACATAAAATCAGATTCCTTTAAAAGGACATCATGTCTAGGGTTTTAGGTTGTTGCTAGGGTTTAAGGTGGTTGATGAATTAGAGAGAGTATGAATGTGTAGAAGAATGAAGTAATACTGGAATGCATTAGGAACAAGCTATCAAGGATCTAACCAAGCAATCTATGCTATTAGGTAGATCACTCACTTGTTGATTACTCACATCTTTGACAAGTCTGAAGCCCTTAACCGGGTAGGCCCAAAAGCCTTTTGTAAATCCTCTAACAAGGTGGTTCACATCTATGGATCTAAAATCCTCTAGCAAGGTAGTCTTTAATCGGACTTATCTCCTAACAAAGATTGAGATTCCTAACAGGATATGTTGTGGTAAAGAACATTGTATGACCTTAATCGGTTTGACCTTAACTGGTCTGGTTCCTATTCTGTAGATAGTTACTTGTGAGTTCCATCTCACCGTGGTTTTTCCCATTTGGGTTTCCACGTCAAAATCTCTTGTGTTATGGTGTTTGTGCTTCTGTGGGTGAATGCATTATTTTCTATTTGGTTTGCATGTGTGCTAACCGGTTTGTCTGCTAAACTATTTTACCGGTTTACTGTTAGTCTAGCAAAGTGTTTAAGTACACATATTTTTGGCATACTAATTCACCCCCCCCCCTCTTAGTATTCATCAAGATCTACCTAGGGCTTCAGCCATGATGATGAAGAGGAAGGGGGACATAAGGATCTCCTTGCCTAAGCCCTCTTGAGCTGCTGAAGAAAGATTCTGGGGAACCATTAACCAAGACCAAGAATTTGGGGGTGGATATACATTCAAAGATTAGGTTGATCCAGGATTTGGAAAATCCAAAGGCCTCCAAACATTTGCATAGGAAGCACCAATCAACTTTGTCGTAAGCTTTGCTTATGTCTAATTTGACTAGCATACTTGGGGCCCTGTTGAGCTGGACCGAATGAATGGCCTCTTGGGCTATAATAACCCCATCATAGATTGATCTATTTGCTACGAAGCCGGTTTTTTCTTCACTAATGATAATGGGGAGAAGATTCTGGAGTCTGGCTGCTAGGGTTTTGGTTAAGAGTTTGTACAGAGTGTTGCAAAGGGCTATTGGTCTGAAGTCATTAAAGCTTTCAGGATTCTCTTTTTTGGGGATGAGAGATAAGAAGGTATTTTTTATTTCTTTGAGAATCTTACTAGAGTTCCTAATACCTTCTAAGGCATCTGTGATCTCTGTCCCCATAAAACCCCAACATTTTTGGAAAAAGCTAGTGGGGAAGCCATCCGGGCCCGGGGCCTTGTTGGGATTCATCTTCATAAGGACAGATTTAACCTCCTCCTTAGAGAATTTATTTGACAAGGTTTTTTGATAAAATATTAAACAATATTTGACATGATTTGGTTTTTTGAGAATTTATCAGAGATGCAATGCTTTAAGATGCGATGTTTGTTAGGGCCATTCAAACCCCTAACATTCCATGTTATGATTTTCATGGCTCTGTGGGGAGGAAATTCCCCTCCCCTGCATTAAAAAGATTAGATATTTTAGACTGACCCCTTGCTTCTCCATCTTTTGATCTAAGTTCAGCAAGGGATATCCTGCCTCTTTTCTTAGTGATTTTAGCACAGTTAGGAGAATCTTTACTTCTTTCAAAGCTGAGAATGCCTAGAGTGTTAGGGTTATCATTTTCTAAGTTGTCTAATGCTATAAAAAGTTCATCTGTTTCTATGTTGACTCTGGCAATATCCATTAGATTTTTGACATAGAGATCCCTTTGTCTTGCCAGTTCCTCATCATCACAAATTTCATCAACCAATTGATCCATGAGGTTGTTTACTACTTCTTCCCCTACAAATTTGGCAATGATGTTAACTTCCCTAGAAACTCGATCACTCTCAGATTTTGCAATTGAATCTGAAACAACCATCACAGATGGAGGATGGACCTCTGACACCTCAAAGGTCTCCATTCTTGAGACTTGAGAGATTGGTTGACCCTGCACAGGTGCCATTCCTAGATTTAGGGGAGGCCTATCCCTCTCTGATTGCTTAGAGGAGGAGGTGGGTACCATTAAAGGGGGAGACCTCGAAGGACTTAGCCTCTCTGGTGGGATGAGAAAGTTAGATGATGGCAGATTAGTCAGTCCGGGCTGCTCTTTCTGAGGGAGCACCTCACTGATTTCACCTTCTTCCAGGTCTCGATCCCAGAGTAATGAGTCAACTATAGGTGGATTAATAGTTGGCAATGGAGGAAGAGGTGGGCGATATATATTAACAGGGGAGCTGTGAGGACATAAGTCCATGGTGAGATGATTAGGGTTGATATTAAACTTATAGCCTTCGAAGGTAAAACCCCCTCCTTCCACAAATCTAAATGGAGTGCCATTAGATTTGAGGACCGATTTGGAGAAAGGTTTCTCAGAGGGGATCTTCCTCGGTGTAGAATCTTCGAAAGAGCCATTATAAAAGGGAAATTCTAGGGTTAAGCATAAATTGTCGCATTTCACTATTATGGGCTCTATAGATTTAATGTTAATATTCATATTAACAATCAAAAGCTGGTTAAAGAAGCTTAGGGCTGATTTTTTAACTTCTACAAATTTGCCTATTTTGTTACCTATTATTCTTAAGAACTCATTATTTTGCAATTCTATAGAGAATTTATCAAGTGAAATTGCTCTATTAACCATGCAGGAATTAAATTGAGATGGAAGAAAGAGGGGTTGTCATACCCGGCAATCAAACCCTAGACCTTTGAATGTTAATATGTCCCCATTTAGCAAAGAATTTCTCAAACTCTAATTACCACATTCAATAGCTAAGAAATTATCAAGAAGGATATCAATTTTTACCTAGTTATTGAGAGAAGCTGACACCAAATAAGCAATTTGACCAGATGGGATCCCCCAGCCTTTCCACCAAGCAAAGATCATTTAGTCGTTGCAATGCATTTGATACCTAATCTTAGTATGGGTATCAATTTCAATGACCAACCCATTAGGATTAGCTGGAGAATTTGAAGGTGAATTCGGCTTAGGATGCTTAGCCTCCTTTAAATTGTGATTATGCGTAAAAGAGTGACGGCCTAGGGATACCATTTTCTTTGATAATTTACCCAAGGACCTCCGAGGAGGAAAGATATGGTGAGTAGAGGAAATATTTGACTGGATAGGTTTTACAAAACCCTCCTCCCGACAATGATTGGGATTCTGCTTGAGGTAGTTTGGTTTCCCTAATGCTCTGTTATTTTTGTGGCTCACCAAATGCCAATCTCGATCCCAGCCCTTGCAAAGAGGAGGAGGAGCCCTAACCGTATCCGCCAGAAAATATTTAGTTTTTGCAAAGAAGGATTCTTGATCGCAGGTCCGTGATATAACCTTGCCAGGTTCCTCAGACCCAGAGATATTATCCAAAACAATGAACCGATTTACAGAGCCTCTGTAAATTCCTTGCTATGGGAAAGAATGCTCGAAAAAGGGTGTCGATGCAATGCATCAATTTTTTGCTCGCAGAGACATTTATAGGGAGGGCAATAAAAGAGCGGATGAGTTGGCCAACTTGGGAGCTGATGGCATCAATCTCTTGTCTATGCCACCTTAAGGCAACCCCCTCTTTTGTTTTCATGTCCTAAGTGGTCGTTAGCATGTTTCTCCTTTCATCCCCTTATGTTTCTCTTGCCCAGACTATATTTTAACCCCCTTATTTATTCCTCTTCTTGCCCCCTATATTTACGTATAGATACTCAGACAAACATTCAGTTTAAATATGCCCATATATCTGTTCTCCTAGATTTTAACTTAGGTAATTAGGCTCAATCCGTGGTCGGATATAATCATTAAAACACAAATCTCAATCATATATTTTTATTCCTCTCCTTCATACCCATTTAGTCTTCCATCCTTTAGCCCAAGGAGAGGCCCCTCGTCTAATATTTTTGTATATACTTATCTGGGAACTTTCATTATCAGACCCTCACCTTGATTCAATCATCCATCCTCATATTCAGCCTCTTATCGGCATATATATATATATATATATATATATATATATATATATATATATATATATATATATATATATATATATATATATATATATATATATATATATATATATATATATATATATATATATATATATACAGGTTTTATCTCACATTCTTGCAGCCCAGGACCCTTTCATGAATTATCTGGGATAGATAAGCACTCTCAACGCATGTAATAATTTTCTCTTTACAGATATATAGGCATTTCATATATATATATATATATATATAGACACACGTATAGATACAAACACACACACACACACACACATATATATATATGTATATATGTATATGTATATATATATATATACATATACATATATACATTTATATATATATATATATATATATATATATCTTAACACCTATATTAAGTCAGATCCTTGATTCACATTTACAGGTGTGTATATATATACAGTCATATATATTCATATTTATATATATATATATTTTGATATATTTATATTTTTATTATTATATTTATATACATATATATATTCTTATATATATATATATATATATTCTTATTAGTCTCTTGAAGTTTATTGATCTTTCATCCTTGAACATCGGCTTAACTTATCATCTTTATACATCACAACATCACTGTTTAATATCTTCATGTCATTCTCTGTCTGGAAATAATTGGACAGAATATGGTTAACACAAATTGACAAGTCTTCGTCCCGATCCAGTTCTGCCTTTACAGGTGTGTATATATATATATACAGTCATATATATTCATATTTATATATATACATTTATATATATATATATACATTTATATATATATATATACATTTATATATATATATATATATATATTTTGATATATTTATATTTTTATTATTATATTTATATACATATATATATTCTTATATATATATATATATTCTTATTAGTCTCTTGAAGTTTATTGATCTTTCATCCTTGAACATCGGCTTAACTTATCATCTTTATACATCACAACATCACTGTTTAATATCTTCATGTCATTCTCTATCTAGAAATAATTGGACAGAATATGGTTAACACAAATTGACAAGTCTTCATCCTGATCCAGTTCTGCCTCTGCTCTATTCTTCTCATCATCGGACTCCTGTTACCACCGAGGATACTTTTATTTAGAATATTACTTCGATCAAGTATTTCCTTGTTTCATCAAAATACTGTATTCGGTCTCTATGGTTGTTTCCTCACCGATACCTATCTGATATTCATTGGATTTTTATGTCGAAGAAACCTCGGGCTTCGGTGACCTCCTTTATTTTTTCCACCGAAAAAATTCTTCCATCGAAATCACCATGCCTTATTGTCTCACCAAAGCCTTTCTTTATCCTCCTTTTTCATCTTCCACCGATAAAGTCGCATCGGTGAAACCATGCGTATCAGAGGCATGCCTTTTAGCTTCCTCAAAACCTATTTCCTCATCGATATCTTTTATCGATGTAGCTTCCTTTTTCCTAATCAATATTATTCTTTCAATCAGAACATTCCTTTCAGTGAGTCCTTTTATGTTGCACTGATGGTATTATCTCCTCAAAGACCTTTTCCCACCGTTGAAAACCATCTCTGCTTTCCTCGATATCTTTTGTCGATGGAATTACTGTCTTCGATGAGTCTGTTCTAAAGTTCATCAGTGCTTCCTTTCTTCGATGGCCCTTTTATATTGATGAGACATCATTGGTTCTCATCAATATTATTTGAACCTAGATATCTTAATAGGATGCTATTACACCCGCTTGATGACTTGTGGGGTACCATGGTATTAATGAGTCTCTTGAAGTTTACTAATATTTTATCCTTGAATATCGGCTTAACTTATCATCTTTATACATCACAACATCACCCTTTTATATCTTCATGTCGTTCTCTATCTAGAAATAATTGGACAGAATATGGTTAACACAAATTGACAAGTCTTTGTCCCGATCCAGTTCTGCCACTGCTCGATTCTTCTCATCATCGAACTCTTGTTTCCACTGATGATACTTTTATTTCGAATATTACTTCGATCAAGTATTTCCTTCTTTCATCGAAATACTATATTTAGTCACTATGGTTGTTTCCTCACCGATACCTATCTGATATCCATTAGGTTTTTATGTCGAAGAAACCTCGGGCTTCGGTGACCTCCTTTATTTTTTCCACCGAAACACTTCTTTCATCGAAATCATCATGCCCTATTGGTGAATGGATCTATTGTCTCACCGAAGCCTTTCTTTATCCTCCTTTGTCATCTTCTACTGATAAAGTCGCATCGATGAAACCATGCATTTCAGAGGCATGCCTTTTAGCTTCCTCAAAACCTATTTCCTCATCGATATCTTTTATCTATGTAGCTACCTTTTGCCTGATTGACATTATTCTTTCGATGAGAACATTCCTTTCGGTGAGTCCTTTTTATGTTGCACCAATGGTATTATCTCCTCAAAGACCTTTTCCCATCAATGAAAACCATCTCTGCTTTCCCTGATATCTTTTGTCGATGGAATTACTATCTTTGATGAGTCTTTTTTTAAGTTCATCGGCGCTTCCTTTCTTCGATGGCCCTTCTATATTGATGAGACATCGTTGGGTCTCATCGATATTATTTGAACCCGGATATCTTAATAGAATGCTATTACACCTGCTTGATGACTTGTGGGCTATCATGGTATTAATGAGTCTCTTGAAGTTTATTGATCTTTCATCCTTGAATATTGGCTTATCTTATCATCTTTATACACCACAACATCACTGTTTAATATCTTCATGTCGTTCTCTGTCTAAAAATAATTGGACAGAATATGGTTAACACAAATTGACAAGTCTTTGTCCCGATCCAGTTCTGCCATTGCTCGATTCTTCTCATCATAGAACTCCTGTTTCCACCGATGATACTTTTATTTTGAATATTACTTCGATAAAGTATTTCCTTCTTTCATTGAAATACTGTATTCAGTCAGTATGGCTGCTTCCTCACCGATACCTATCTGATATCCATTGGGTTTTTATGTCAAATAAACCTTGAGCTTTGGTGACCTCCTTTATTTTTTCCACCAAAACACTTCTTCCATCGAAATCATCATGCCCTATTGGTGAATGGATCTATTGTCTCATTGAAGCCTTTCTTTATCCTCCCTTATCATCTTCCACCGATAAGTCGCATCAGTGAAACCATGCGTATCAGAGGCATGCCTTTTAGCTTCCTCGAAAGGTATTTCCTCATTGATGTCTTTTATCGATGTAGCTTCCTTTTGCTTGATCGACATTATTCTTTTGATGAGAACATTCCTTTCAGTGAGTTCTTTTTATGTTGCATCGATGGTATTATCTCCTTGAAGACCTTTTCCTGTCGATGAAAACCATCTTCGCTTCCCTCGATATCTTTTATCGATGGAATTACTATCTTCGATGAGTCTTTTCTGAAGTTCATCGACGCTTCCTTTCTTCGATGGCCCTTCTATATCGATGAGACATCGTTGGGTCTCATCGATATTATTTGAACCTAGATATCTTAATAGGATGCTATTGCACCCGCTTGATGACTTATGGGCTACCTTGGTATTAATGAAAATGATGATTATATAACCATTTTCATTCTCTTATTTAGATTTATCCATCTTAGACTCAGATGTTTAAGTTTTTCCTCCTTATATTTGATCACTCCTAAATTTATCTTTTTCAGTCTTGTCGCTCTGCTAAGATAAGCTTTAAGACTAGAAGGAGGCAATACCTTACATTAATGAGCATAGGTATATAAACGTGCTGGCATATCTTGCTCCCGGATATATGTGATCATGGATATATAGGTATTATTATTTATGTAGATATTTCATTCTTTTAGGACTAGCACTTACCTGGCTATCCTCATCTCTATTTTACCTTTTCAGTCCCCTATATTCTTGATGTTTTGTCTCTTGTTCTGTTCCTAAGAAGCTTTCAGGCTTTAATGTCTCTAGGTTGCTTTAACTTAGCTTCGTAATTTTGTTAAGCTGTGTATATGCTATGCATCATCCTCTTCCCTGTGTATGATCGACCCCAACCGCCTTCAAGCTTTCTAGGCCTTCCATGGTTGCAATATATATATATATATATATATGTATGTGTATATATATATTACACACATACATATACATATATATATATATATTTGTATTTATATTTCTATATATCTTATCATCATTCACATTATATATTAGGATTTTGTTCAGACTCACATCTATATAATCATATTCATATATAGTTTCCTATTTTCCTGCCTGTTCTCTCAGTTTTCAGTTAAATCAGTCTCAGATGCATATGTCAATTTTCCTCTTTCTTCCCAGTAATCTCCAACATCATATTATTAGATTAAGGGTCGACCTGATAAAATTTTATCTCACTTAAATCTTTCCCATGACACTCAATAAGGGCCTGGAAGGCTCTCGAACCATATTCTTTAAGACGGTAGCTCCCCGCGATCTCTTTGCAAGAATATTTATGGAATTTGTCTCATTAAAATTTATTGAGTTTATGCTCTTCGATGGGTAATCACTCTCATGTTATGTTTCTGGAGATTTTTTGAGACTAATATTTTGAGCTGTGTATCCTAACAGGGTGACCATCCAGGCAGGTATGATATATTGTATTAGTTCCCTGTTTGGTTTTCCTTTTCCTAACATTCTGGTGAGAGTTTTTCTCAAGATTTTGTGCAACATAAGGAGCAGAGCATGCTTAACCCTGTGTTTTAGGAATAGCAAGAACTGTCACCCACAAATGGCAGCATCACCCCAAGAGATGGGTAATCTGCTGCTCAACTTTACACAGAGTATTTCTACATACAATCTTCATTATTTTGGACAAGTTCCCTTTGCGATCTTGTATCTCCATTTTGTATCGCATTCTTAATTTTTTCTGACCCTTGAGGGATCTGGGCTAGATCGGAGGTTTTCTTCCCTCCATTCTTTCCTATCGGTGCCCACACCAAATGGAGGTGTAAATATAAATCTATCTATTTTTTAAATTAATTAAATTCTTTGGCCTCGGCCTTTTATCGATCAAAATAAAATAAAATTTTAAATTAAAAAAAAAAAGAATTTTGATCAACATTTTCCATTTAAACTAGGTTTGGAAAATATTTTTTTAGAGGATTATTTTAGAGAGTTATTTTTAGGAATTATTTTTGTATGGAGAAATTTTGGGCATTTTGTGGGAAGAAGGATTTCTTAAGCTTGCAGGTTGGGCTCTTCATCAAATCTTTCCCAGGATTGTTAAATGAGGTAGGAGTCTGGTTTATCTCTTTGATTTCTTTGTTTATAGAGATTGTTTGGTTTTTGGAAGAAATCTGGTTGTGTTGTTGAAAAATATCATATATTTGGGGAAAATGGAAGAGTTGTAGTTTAATCTCCAATTCAAACCTCCTTGCTTTCTTTCCAACCTCCAGATAAGATTTGGGTTGCTCAGATTGTTTTTTTTTAAACCAAAGATTGGGGTTGGTTGTTCTTGATAAAACTTTGTTAAAACTCCATTGAATGTTTTCAGAATTAAGTTTTAAATTGGAAAATTAGTTTGGGGTTTGGTAGATTTGTTGAATAAATGGGTGTAAATCAATCTTAGTTTGCCAAATATGGTGTTTGATTGGAAAAATTTACCCTTTTCTGGGTCTGGTTATTCTGAAAATGTAAATATTAGAAAACCATGGGTAATCTGGAAAATTGTTTTAAGTCTCAGTTTGAGACAGTGTTTTGAACTGGGATTTATTTATTCAAAAAAAAAAAAAATGATATTACCCACCCCCCCCCATGTGGCAGGAAAACCCTACCATGTGGGATGGTAGAAGATTGCTACCATAGGGTAGCAGTGCTACCAAAGGTAGGGGACTACTACCATATGGTAGTAGAGCTACCAGCAGTGCTACCAATGGTAGCAGCACCCTTCCCCGCGCTTTCTAATTTCGCGGTGTGCTTTGGCCCACATAAAAGAAAATGCATTCTTATAAAGTTATTTTTATATATACATTTTAATATTAATTTAAATTGTATTAAATTTGTATTTCTTAAATATAATTTTGTTAAATAAATTAATATATGTTATGGGGATATTTTGGAAGTCTATAACATATGTTTTTGATAAATTTTGGGAAGGTGAAATTAATTTACGTTGTTTAGTAAATTTTTGAGAAATGAAATAATATTTATATTATTTGGAAAATATTGAAAAAATAAATAAATATTATATTATTTGATAAATTCTTGGGAATTAAAATAATGTTTTAGTTTGGAAATTTATGAGATTAAATTTTATTTCCTTGGGAAAAGATTATCTATCTTAGTTTATTTTAATGTATATTTCCATATTTTGGAAAGTGTATCCTGCTTTTGGAAAAGATAAGTTTAGATAAATTGTTTGGAACAAGTATAGAATGATGTTTTATTTTGAAAAATAAATATCATATCTTAGTTGATTAATGTATATTTGATTTTATATATCATTGTGTGTTCTGTGTATATTATATTTATATTAATGTGTTTATGGTTTGAAAACTCATGAAGAAGTATTTATATTAATGTTATGATGCAAAATGAATTTTAGTTAGTTAGTAAACCATGAGCGGCATGTACCTAGACAAGATAGACAAATTGCAATCTAATTAGATCTATTAGAAAACTGGATCGATTGTAATGCTTAAACGATATGGAAGAATATTGTCATTTCTGATTTATGCCTATGCATGTTTAATTTTCTGTATTCACATTTGCTTAAGAAATGGAAAGTCCTTGAATGTGATTGTTGGATATCACCGTATGTTGATTTGGGGTATCTTCTTATGTCCTTGATCTTGAGTATTGACTGTTTTCATGTGATGGTTTTGTATCCGGTCATGTCCTTTATGTGAGTATTGAAATATTGGTATGTGGTTGACCATAACTGGTCATGTCTCTAGTTAGAGTACCATCAGTCAGTGCACCTTGTATGAAGACCTGTTTGGCCAAGTGGGTATTCCCACCGTATTGAACTTTGTATGCTTTTCCTAGTGTATTCCTTGGTTTAGGAGTTCATTTGATTATGGTCTAGTGTCATATGGGAAAGTGGCTTTTGAGTGGGGGCCGCGCCCAAAGTGGTTGTAGGGTAACCCATCGAAAGTATGTCTAAATAAGTGATAACCTAATAGCATATTAGAGAGTTTAGTTAATGAAAACACTAAGTAAGATAATTGTGCCTCATGCATGGGTTGAGAGCTAGTACAGACTTGACATGTAGTGAGAAGGCTTGAAATGGCAAACAAACAACCTTGTCTTCACGAAAGGATGTGTTGGGTCCACATGGGACTTGGATGGGCCAGAGGTTCGAGATAGGTTGCCAGTGTAACCCAGTAGATGGGGCCAAAACCTATGGAGGTCTGCCATGGTAACCATACCAAGTTATGTGATGACACTTGTCCCTTATGTTTGCTAGTGTGTTGTTTGTGTTGTCTTTGATAGGAGCATTGTTGTGGAGTTGTACCTTGTTGTTTATGCCCTTGTGAGAACCTGTTACTTATGTTAGACCATGGGTTGCTTATGATGGGTTGTGAGGACTTAGTTTCACAGGTGCTCCAGTTGATCTTTTGTAATTGCTTCTTATCATGTTCAGTTGGATCCTTTTCCTTTCTTTGGGATCGTTCATGTATCTATTGGACCGATATGGTCGTATGTATTATTGGTTTATGTATGCCTTAAGGGCAAGATGTAAATGATGTGAACCTTATGTATTCTTCACCCTATTATTTATCAGAGGGGTCTTGCAATTGAGTAGACTCAGAGATGTAGCCCACTAGGGGTGAACTCTGATATCATTTTGGTGTTATGTGGTGTTTATGTTCTTCTATTTATTTTTTTTAATTTAGCATGTATGGATGGCATTATGGTTAAAATGTATAGTGTGGAAATAGATGATGTTGATCTTAAATGCATGTATGTAGTTATCTTATTAAATGTAGTAATTTGGATCCTGAAGCATGTAGGTTACCATAATGGAAAAGCATTCATTAGTCTATAATGCAATTTAAGTATGTAATGAAATTAGTTGCATGACATATGTTTTATGTAAGATTGGTCGAAATGTATGGTTAAATTTTAATGGATGAACTTATCATGTTATCTATAATTTTTAACTTATCGAAAGAATTTATCCTTGTTTAAAGTATTATCATGTCATTAAGTTAATTAACTTAATTGGATTAATTAGCATGAGTTGAGTTAAGTGTTGAATCAAGTAATCATGTTGGGAAACTCTTTAGGTGTTATTTTAGTCTTTCATTGTGTTATCTGAGCTTATGATAACTCATTGTATCATTATGTTGTGTTTAATTTAAAAAAAAAAATATTTGCACTCTATTCTTGTGTTTTTGCTTTATCCCTTTGAGGTTTCTTGGCGGGGCATTACAAGATCACTCCTCAATTAGCCCATTATCTTGGGAGATATATGGTGAGTGTCTTGGGGTAGATTCTTCCCCACCCTTGCACTGTGATAATTCAAGCATCTGGTTACTGACTCGGTTTGGCTTCTAATTTCTAAGGTGTTTAGAAAGGGTTTCGTTCGAGTGGTCACAATCAGCAACATTTTACACTCCATTGAGGGAGGTCTCCCAGTCTGTAGAGTTTACACTCTATAGATTTTAACGTATCGTATAGGCATTAAGGGAGGCATAACGCCGTTGTGATAGCATGTAACACTCATCGCATATGATTTTCATCACATACACATTTATTTATAGTGGCTTGGATTACTTGGCTTTAGTCATTTCCACTTAGGTCATTCCCTTGTCACTGGCCTTAATGGTGCCCTAACGACAACTCGGGAGGGCAAGCCTTCTAAAGGATGTAAGTACAAAAATTTACTGAAAGCATAAAAGATGAGAGTCTAGTTTTCTGATCACCCATTGAAGGGGAGAGCATAATACCTATCCCTTCAAAGACACAAAAAACAAAGTTCTTTTTATCCTTCCATTGCAATTATTTTTATTCTAACTGGAGATGTTGCTCCACACAGGCATGGTGTTCATTTTTAACCTTCATATCAATTTGTGAAAGAATGGGAAATAATTTTATTTTGTTCTTTTTAAAAGCACCAAAAGAGTTTCTCTTCTCTAACCCTGCAGAGAAAATAACGTTAGTAGACACATGGTGGGATATCCAACCTAATTTTCTCAGTTACAGAGCTCTATCTTTTCATAAACAGAGAGAAATACTAATAAAAACCAGAACTAAATAAAGACAGAATGTGAAAAACCTAAACTAGCAATTGTGAACTGATGTTTGATCAATTGTGAATTACTGTGATAGCAATTGTGAATTGATGTCTGAGCAATTGTGTGGAATTATCAGGTCAATTGCTCATTAGTTAAATGCAAAAAAAATAAAATTATTTTTAAATTTAGACAGAAGATAGAGATTTATTTTACAATGATGTTATCCCAAATCACACGAGCCATCACATCAATGTCATCATAGAATTTGTATTTGGCAATGAATCGGTGGATGCATCTATGGTATTGGGCAATTTCTTCTCTTTTTTCAATTGTGTGAAGCTCTCTTTCTGCTTTTAGGAGTCTTTCTATGTTCTCTCCTATGTTGTCTTGCCCTCTTTGCACCTGAGGTTTTGATGGTTACCTTTCTTGCCATTGGATTAGACACATTTTATGCAAAAAATGAAAATTTCCAGAATTGAAATATTTTTATGGGTTGGGTGCGTAAAGTCAATTAATGAAGAAACGACAAAGAAAATTTAACTTTTGCACCCCTTTTAAGCAATTGCGTGAGTTTTTAGCAATTGCATAGCACTGCAAGAGCAATTGCAGTGTATTTTAATAGCAATTGCGAACTACTTTTTTTGGGTTTGCACGGATCTGTGAAATCAAACAAAATAGCAAGCGAAGGTTAGACACAATTTCACGTCGGGTTCACCAATTGTATCTAGGGGTAAATTAAGCGTAAATAACATAATTATATTATCAAATCACCAACTCTAATCTAATCAAATTACTCCTAAATTACAATGAAATGACATCAAATCAATTAATGAAATTAAATCTAATTTAAACTCCCTCAATTGATGTGATTGAAGATTCCATTGCTCATCTCCATTGTTGTTGGTGTAGGTGGCTCTTAGGTATTGCACTTGATTTCCTGCATAAGATGGACAACAATTTTGAAGACTATGATTCTAGATTGAATTGAAGAATGAGGTTGAATTTATAAATTTTCAACACAGAAGGGGTGAGAATTTGAACTCAAGTGTTGATTGATAGACAACTGAAATTGATTGATCTGTTAACTCATTTTGATTGATTTGTTAACAAGGTTGATTGAGGAGTCAACTAGATAGATTGGCTAGTGAACTGAATAGATTAATCAGTTGACTAAGTTGAGGAATCAAATGACTGAATTGATTAGAGAGATAAGAAAGAAATGATTGATTAGTCATAAAAAAGCTGATTTTGAGTGAAAATGGGAGATTGATGAGTTAACTAAGTTAACTGATTAGATAACTGATTTGATCAATTAGTTCTGATTTTAGCATGTGTTGTAGGATTTTGAAATGAATTTGATTTTCATTTTCAAATTGGATTTGAATTTGGTCTTTCGAATGTTGAAATGCACATGCAATTAACTAAAATTCAAATTTGATGAAATATGAATTTGGATGAAATGAAATTAATTGAAATTCGAATTTGGGGAAAAATGAAATGAAATTAGATGGAATTGTAATTTGGGGATTTGGAAGAATTAAATTAATTAATTAAATAATTTAAATGAAATTATTTAATCATAGGAAATTGAATTAATTAAATAATAAAGATCGTTTAACTAAGGAAAATGTTGCAATTAATTAAATAATTGATATTTAATTACTAATTGAGATAGGGTTAATTGATTAAATGATGAAATGATAGGAAATTGATGATTTTTTTTATATCCACTATCGTGGAATCTGGAGGTGTCCTCGCCGAAGCCAGACTAATCCCCTGGTGTGTATGACCCACTCACAAGGTAGCAACACACAAAGTTAACATAGTCGGGGACTCAAACTTAAGACCATGGGGAGCGTACCCATGCTTTAAGTTATGATCCATGACCAGGCGAGATAGGGCCGAAGCGCAGAAATTGATGATTAGAAATGTTAAATGTAATGATTAGAAGAAATATTTAATTTAATCAAATAATTAAAAAATTACTTCATTAATTAGGCGAATAATTAGTGTAGAATTAATGAGACAATCTTAGGTGTCTACAATGTCCCCTAACTTTGAAATAGATTTCTCTACAATCACATTGCTTGTCAAAGAAATTTGGGACACCTGCTCCTATTTTGGGCATGTATGATGACCTTGACAACAAAGCAATCAAGTTGTCATTGTTGGCATATGGACAATCCAGTGAGACATTGTATGTGATTGAAGGTTTTGTCATTGATGGCAACCTTGCAATCCTATGGCACCGGCAAGACATTATACTGGCAAAGCATTATTCAAACAAGACAGTGCACCGACATCAGCAAGATCAATCTACACCGGCACCAGCACAGAAGATGTACACCGACACAGAAGAGAACATGTATACCGGCTCAGAGGCCAACAGGATTTTTGATATGTAATATTTTGTTTATTATTGTAAGCTGACTTGGCAAATTGTAAAATGACTCATGTATATAAAAGAGATCATTGTAGTCATTTGTAGGATATGGATAGGAAGCACAAAGAAAATTATAAGGCAGACCTAATGTGCGAATTGTAGGTCAAGGGTATATGTAAAGAACAGAGAAAGAACCGGTACTGAATCTGGCATTGAAGATGCTATTGTAAAGCAGTACAGATCATTGGATTTGCATAATCCTCATTGTAAGTCAGTGTGACTTCTTATTGAGCAGTGTGCTCTAGGCAATTGGCCTTCTTGCATGTGCAGGCCCCTATTGTAAGTAATATTCTCTTATTGGCCAGTAAGTGAATATTGTGGGTCACAAATCCCACCGAGGTTTTTCCCACACCGGGTTTCCTTGTTAAACATCTTGTGTTATGGTGTTCTTTTCATGTGGATGTTTTTGATTCTGTTATTTACATTAATTCTTGCATACCAGTATACTGTTACTTTATGTTCTGCATGTTCTATTTTAAGAAAATCTCATTATCGGTCAGATACTGATTCACCCCCCCTCTCAGTATCTGTGGGAACCCTAACAATTGGTATCAGAGCCTGGTCCTCTAATTTTAGAAGCCTAACAGCTTGAGGAAGATCTTGACACCGGTAAAGATGGAAAATATGATGAAGCAACTTGAAGGAGCTCTTACTGACTATGATGCAGAGATGTTGAAAAATATCAAATTAGAAGATGATTTAAAAGTAGCTCTGGACATTATTCAGGCACTTCAAGAAAATCTTACTGTTACAAGAAATAAGAGAAGAGAACTTTGTGAAAAATTGCAAAATGAGAATGATGAAAAGGAATCACTAAATGATATGATAAGCAAATTGAAACAAGAGATCATGACAACAAAAAATGAAATGCAGGATATGACTATGAGATTTTACAAAGATATTGAGGACAGAAAGAAGAATGAAGAAGAATTGACCAAGAGACTAAGTGATGCAGCAAATGAGAACACAAGACTTAGCTATGAAAATGACATGTTGAAAACAGATCTGATGCATACTCAGAATGACTATGAGATTTTGCAAAGAGATTGAGGACAGAAAGAAGAATGAAGAAGAATTGACCAAGAGACTAAGTGATGCAGCAAATGAGAACACAAGACTTAGCTATGAAAATGACATGTTGAAAACAGATCTGATGCATACTCAGAATGACTCGAATGAACTAATGAGACAAAAGGAAATCTTGGAAAGGGAATTGGAAACTGCAAATCAACACAAAGAAAAATTCAAGAAAAGCTCAGAAGAACTTGGTACCTTATTGAAGAATCAAAAACCCAAAGGTGACACTTCTGGAATTGGATTTGAAGTTGGAGAAAGCTCTGGTACTGCAAATACCCAGGATCACAACAAACCGATAAGACCTTCTAATACTTACAAATTCAATGGAAAATGCTTTAACTGCAATAAATATGGTTATAGGGCAAATGAATGTAGATCTAGGAATTATCAGAACATCAATCCTCCCACCGGTCAATGCTCCAAATGCAACAAAATTGGTTAGAACTCTGAAAATTGCAGAATGAATGTAAGATGTTATGTTTGTGGAAGATTTGGTCATTTATCAAATAAATGTAGAACACAAACCGGCATAGGTTATGGGAAAGCTATTCAGAAAAATAATGTAACTTTTTATGCATGTAACAAGATTGGCCATATTGCTAAATTTTGTAGAAGTAAAGGTACACCGGTAGACAACAAAAGTACTAGTTTGAAAGGTAAAGAAAAGGTTGAAGAGGTTAAGAAAGAATTATCAAAGCAATGGATTAGAAAAGGTGATTTAAATATTGGGGATACTCCTCCACCGGTAGAACCAACAAATGCTCCACCGGCAGGACAATATGATGCTCCACCGATAGGATAGAGCAATGCTCCACTGGCATGATGTTCTTCATCAAATTGAAGAAAATTATCTTGAGGGTTTGGCAATCTAATGACACATGTCCTATTATTCCCTCGGTTAGAGAAAAGAAGTTGAAAATCATTCATTACCGCCAAATAAAGTTGAGCTAATACATTATCGACAAGCAATTAATGTGGTAGGTAGCAGAAAAGACTTTATAAAATAAGGTTTTGGCTCCATTTCACTTCATTGAACATTCAAACTTTCAGAGAGCATGAAGATTTCCGAGCTAAGGCATTTTCGAGCAAAGAGGCAAAGCACTTCAGCAATCAATCCATTCAAAGGCAGAAAAATGTATTTATCATCATGGCATCCTCCTTTACACCTGAATTCATAGCAAACCCTATAGTAGTCGAGGTTATAAAATGCCCTAGGCCCGTGTTTGAGCTAGTTCCCAAGGTAGCTAAGAAAGATGACAATACAGGTGCTTTTTCCCAAATTCCAAAAGGTGTTGTTTATGCAGAAGACCCTAGAATGTATATTCATTGCAACATAGAGGAATTAGGTGATGAAGAAATCAAAAACATGTATAAGACTGTTATATGTAACAATTCCAAAAATATGAAACCTGAGCATAAAGTTGTTGAAACCCTAGGATTTACTGAAATCCTCTACATTCCTGAATTTCCCAAGGAACTGATTAGGATAGTTTTAAGCAAGGTACATGGTTCATTCTTTTGGCTTGATTCAGTGCACAAAATTACAAAGGAAGCTGTGAAAGTAGTAACAGGGTTACCTTCCACCGGTAATAGACCTGACAAGACTAAGAAGGTCTCCAATAACCTAGTAACGAAGTTAACTGGTGCAACATCTGACAAGAGATCATTGAGGGAATGATGTAACTGATACAAATGTGAGATTCATTAGCATGATTTTAGGGTACAAAGCAACTCATGCTAATAGGCTTAACTCAGTTTCCATTTTATGCATAAAGAGTGCTTATGACATGGTTAAGGACAATGTGAAAATTGATGTTTGAGAATGGTTAAAAGATGAATTGATTGATAACCTAGGAAAAATCAAGAAAGATAAGAAAGGAACCTTTAGATTTGGAAATTTACTTGTATGCTTAATGCTACATATAACCAAACAGGCTCCCGGTATAGGCAACAAGGATTTTGGATTCGACATACCGGTAGGAAAACAATTATCAGACTTATTCAACAACATGGGTGAAAACAAGGAAAAGAATATCATTGAGTATTTTCAAGCACTAAAGGTCAGAATGAACAAAAGAATCAGACTATCATAGGAAATTGTCAACAAATACAAGGATGATATATGTTTTGTAATAAAAAAGGATGAGATCTGGATGGAAGCAGTCATCCCAAGGACAATCTGGGTAACAGAGATGGGGTATGAAACAAATGACCACATAGTGGAAACTTATGCCAAAGCACTTCTGGAAGCCCCCAATGAACCAAAGGAAGAAGTATTTGGTAGTGCTGAGACCATAGAAAGTCAAATTCAATCTAAGAAGAGAGTGAAAAAGGTTGAGGCATTTGTGAGAAAAGGATCCAGACAAGCAAAAGCCATAAAGAAAGATGTATTAAAGAAAACCGGCATAACTGAAGATGAGTTGGCAGCCCAACAACCTGGAACTCATCTATGACCGATAGGTACTTCCTCAGTAGGAGATATGCCAGCAACTTTTAAAAGAGTTGTTAGGAAAAGAGACCCCTCACCGGTAACCACTCCTTCACCTAGAAGGACAAGACAGAAGCAACAAGCTGTGAGATCTCCAATCAGAAAGGTCACACCTAAGAAGAAGCTGACCCCCAAAAGGAAGAAAAAGACAAACACTGACTTGGCCCCTCTTGATATATTACTGAATGAGATCACAGAGGAAGGTAAATTGAAAAACATATGGAAAATCTATGACACCCTATTAGATGATGAGAAAGGACAAGTTGAGGAGAGTGTTATATTACACATGGACATGTATAAAAAGTTTTTGTTGCAAGTCTTAAATGAAATTCCTGATGAACTATATAAAAGACTTGAGGCCAGAAGGCAAGGAATAATTGAATTGGATAAGAAAATTAAAATAGAAAAACTACTTGCAGTATACCCGGTTAACTCACCTAAGGAAATTGATGATCTGATAGCTCAGGCCAACCAGACAGTTTTTTCCACTGCACACCGGCAAATTTCACTGATGGCAGGTAGAGTTATAGAGGTTTCAGAGGAAATAGAAAATGGTTGGGATATATTCTTGGTTGAAAAAGAAAAACAAGAAGAATATAGGAATCCTAAGCCCATTCTAGTATATCAGAAGGACAAAGGGAAAGGTAAAGTTGGTGGACCACCAAGTATTAAGATTAGAGACAACTTACCCCCACCTCCTCTAAATACTCCACCGGTAAAAACAACAACTATTGAAGATCAACCAACAGTTGAGAGTATGGATATAGAGGATAATAATCCTAATCCTGAGGTCCTATATACTGTGAATGTTGATACTCAGAAGATCAACATAGTGGTAGATAAGGATACAAAAAATAAATCAGGTATATCCAAAGAGCCTCCGGTAACAGGGAACACAGAGCAACCGGCAGCAGATACAGAGAAAAAGATGGAATTTGAAACACAAACAGAGCAACCAACAGAGCTAAAGGCTCCAGAACAGATGCCACCGGTAAGAAATGATGTAGGAAAACCAGTGCTTAAAGAGATGGAGACACAAATAGACCTACCAGAGGTCAATACTAGCATGGTCACTTCCACCGGCACTCAGTTTGTTGGGTCACCATCAAATGTGACTGAGGTATTACTTGAATCTATCAAGAAAATAACTGATTATAGCTCACAAGCTTATAAGGCAATAGATGATTCAATTCCATTTTTGAAATCAATAGCTCCTAATTGTAATATAAACAATAAAGATTCTTTAGGCCAGTTGGATACACTTTGTAAATATATTTCTGGAAATTTTGAGCAAACAAAGGTAGAAACTGTAAAGGAAATTGTAGAAAAAGAGAAACAAAAATTCTTTGAGGAAGGAATAAAGAAGTGTAACAGGGAATTTGCCACACTTCTACCAGAACTGTGCAATTTATTGAAAGAGTACAAAACTCTGTACAAAGACACCTATAAGACAAACTTTTTGACCATAGATGTAGACAAAAAGATGACAAAGGTACAGGAAGAGATCAATAAACTTGCAGATAATTTTGTTAACTCACCTGATACATTATTAGTTTTTGAGGAGAAGATAACAAATTTTGAGGAAGAAGTACTCAAATTGGAAAGAGAAAAAGAGAAAATAATAAACAAGGCAAAACTCTTGAGATCTAAACTAAGTCCAAGATTGGACTATTTAGCATCTCTGTAGAAGGAAATCTTAGAGGCACTAACACAGGGAAGCAAAACACTGGTAGAGCACTTGTAGTATCTCACCGGTACAGTAAACAGAACTAAGACAACAATAAAAGACAGTAAGAAGTTTATGGATGGCATAAACTTAATTTTGGGAGATCTTCTTCAGATAATAACTACCTAACTACAAGGTTGAGGTTATGGATTGGTACAACTACAAACTCTACTAACCTTTGTCATTGATGCCAAAGGGGGAGTAGTAGAATGAGAAAATTCAAAAACACAGGGATCATATGCTCAGGGGGAGTTCTCACATTTTGGTAACATTTTTGGTCTACACATTTTTTTGGATATCCATTGGAAATTTCTCATGAGTGTTACAATCAATGCCAAAGGGGGAGATTGTTGGCATATGGACACTCCAATGAGACATTGTATGTGATTGAAGGTTTTTTCATTGATGGCAACCTTGCAATCTTATGGCACCAGCAAGACATTATACCGGCAAAGCATTATTCAAACAAGACAGTGCACCGGCATGAGCAAGATTAATCTACACCGGCACCGGCACAGAAGATGTACACCGACACAAAAGAGAGCATGTATACCGACTCAGAGGCCAACATGATTTTTGATATGTAATATTTTGTTTATTATTGTAAGCCAACTTGGCAAATTGTAAAATGACTCATGTATATAAAAGAGATCATTGTAGTCATTTGTAGGATATGGATAGGAAGCAAAAAGAAAATTATAAGGCAAACCTAATGTGCGAATTGTAGGTCAAGGGTATATGTAAAGAATAGAGCAAGAATCGGTACTGAATTTGGCATTGAAGATGCTATTGTAAAGCAGTACAGATCTTGGATTTGCATAATCCTCATTGTAAGTCAGCGTGACTTCTTATTGAGCAGTGTGCTCTAGGCAGTTGGCCTTCCTGCATGTGCAGGCCCCTATTGTAAGTAATATTCTCTTATTGGCTAGTAAGTGAATATTGTGGGTTACAAATCCCACCAAGGTTTTTCCCACACTGAGTTTCCTCGTTAAACATCTTATGTTATGGTGTTCTTTTCATGTGGATGTTTTTGATTCTGTTATTTACATTAATTCTTGCATACCGGTATACTGTTACTTTATGTTCTGCATGTTCTATTTTAAGAAAATCTCATTATCGGTCAGATATTGATTCACCCCCCCCCCTCTCAGTATCTATGGGAACCCTAATAGTCATGGAGGTTTTAATCCTTCTTTTGTCTCTTTGCCTTAGGTTCTCTCGATTTTGAAGCTTCCGAGGGAGTAGAAATTCTACAAATTCATAAATATCTCACCCTAAGTCCTTATTGTTGTCACGAGAATTTGCACCTGATGCAAATATTAAAAATATGCAATCCCGTGCAACATGGGACTACTCTCAGGCTGTGGTTATCCTATGGTGCGAGTACACCTCTGTATTACAGGTCAACTTACTTTTTTATCACCTAAAACTAATTGAAAACTAACTTGGGAAAGTGGATAGAAAGATATGCATAAAATGAAACTACTGCTTAAAAGGTGAACCAACAAAGATAAAAATGAGTTGCTTTGATAATGAACTCACAAAAATCCAACAATGAAACTTAATAGCTCACAACTCAACTTTGCATACTTTGCATAAATGACTCATGTGAAAGGTTTAAGTCTTTCTAATATCTGTATAAAGGAAAAGAATATAGTTTTCACAATTTCATTTTGTGTGGGAGAAAAAGTGACACTAAGCAAACATGCCCTAATCTCACCTTCAATCACACATTTGTGGAATATGAAAGAGCCTAGAGGTATCACACAATTGGCTACTTCTTTTTGTGGAAGAGAGAGCCACGGGCTACCTATTAGGATTTCTATTCCTTTGTTGTAATTGAAAGATAAAATGATGCAAGTTCAATCCCAAACCCCAAAGTGCAAGTATGAACTAATAACAAGATTTGCAGAATTGAACTTAAATAATGGAAAGTTGTAAACACAAGGACAAGACAAGAATGCAAATGCATACCCGGAGTCAAAATCTGAGTGGAAATGTTCGGGACGGGGGCGCGGGTGCCACTGTCCTGATTCTGCCCTTGAAACTGCTCCAGAAACTGCTGTTTTGCAAAGTTGTCAAAAATGCTGAAAACTGCTGTCAGAAGGACCAGGGCACCCAACGCCCCTGTCCCAGGGACCAGGGTGCCCAGTGCCCTTGTCCTGGCAGGACCAGGGCGCCCCATGCCCCTGTCCTGGTCTTTTGCTCTGAGATTTGGTGTGGAGTGCTATCTTGACCTGCTTTTCCCGGATCTGTCACCTGCGGCGTCGTCCGAGTCCCGAAACCTGCACTTATATCTGAAAAGGGTATGGGCGGCTATATAGGGTTTTTCCTTAGTCAAACCCCCGCTTCGGTGATTTCCACCTCCACGAATAGCCAAGTTGTATTGTAAAATGTATTGTGTGTGCAGACCTAGTGTGTGTGCAAGGTCCTTAAATGCAAGAAAGCAAACTAGAGCAACCTAGAAAGTAAAACCTAATTGCTTGTAAATGATAATGTAAATGCTCTAAATCAAGATGCAAAGTGATCTAAAGCATGAATAAAGGATATATTGAAGCTTATGCAAAGACATGAAAACAACATGAAATCATACCCAACCCTTAAGGGAGGAGTACAAGCCAATCTTCAGTCGGTAATCTCCTATTGTTCTTCAATGTCTCCCAAGCCCTAAATGAATGAAATTGATGAATGCTTGATGGATGGATGTTGAATGTTATTGAAGTCTTGAAAGATCTGCTCTTTCGCTGCATAGAAGGTCCTCCAAGCCAAAATTCCGATCCTTTCAAATGAAGAAAGAGAGCTCTTATATATGAAACCCTAGGTCTTAATTTCAACTTTTGGCCGACCTAGAGATTGAATATCCCGCCAATTTCTTGGGGTTAAGATTTCTTTTATGATTGGGTCGCGCTCCTAAAATTTCGAGAAAAATGTCCGGGACCATGTGCACACCGGGCGCCATGGTCCCGACAACTTTTCACCAAATTTTCAGGACTGTCGGATATGATGATTTTAGAGAGAATCCCGAAGTTACAGGTGATTTCGAGATGTTTTGACCCCTGAAATCAAGCCCCCAAGTTCAACATAGGACCTAATTAGGGTTTTTGATTAAATGATGTATTGGAAGAATAAAATGAAAGGGGCACACTTTAATGAAAGGGCCCAAATTTATGATGTGGGAGATGATGAAATAGAACCTTAGACCTAATTAATTTAATTAATTAAGTGCTAAAGGGGAAATGCAATGCAAAATGCAAAATGCGCCAAGGCAGGTGCTAAACTAGGTGTGAAATTGTACCACCCTAGCAAGTGCGTACAATTTACGACGCTACATTTAGCCCCCACTTTAGCGATCATATGAACACTACGTGCATATGCAAGCTAAAGTACAGAAAAGTAAACATTATTTGAAAAAGGATATATCCATAAGTCTGTCGAACGAAGCCCCCAGCGGTATCTGCAGTACACAGTTAGGAACCGCACCCTACAAAACACACGTTAGATCACAAAATCACCTAATGCTTACGAAGGAAGGTGATGAAAATTCGAGGGTAGCTATATGCCCCCCCCTGTTTCGGCTTGCTAATTTTAGTGAGTTGAAACAGGGTATCATGTTTACCACTTTGAATTGTTAAAGAATATTGATGACAAATGCTCACAAGAAGATTTGATATGAGATCAAAAACTAATGGAGAATCATTTGGTAAGAAAGAGGACTAAATTTCAATTCCAACACAACAAAGAGTGTGAGGATTTGAGAGTTCTCTAACACAAGATGAAGGATGTAAATGGAAACAAAATGCAAAGAGAAGAAAAGAAAGGAAAAAAGCATGAATACACACATTGGTGATCCATGAGAAGAATAGTGAGAGAGAAAAACACGGACTTCTCGCCCCTAGATCTTGTCTAGGTGATCCATGTGAAAAAGGACATGGAAAACTAGCCCCTAGAGTCTGTCTAGGTGATCCATGTAAGGGAGGAGAGTGAGAAAGTCTAGCCTTATGCCGCTAGTTCCACTCAACCTCATGCATGTGTGTGTAAGGGAGGTTAGAAGCACCTCATAGGAGTCTATTCCCGAGTATGCTACAACCTGTATATGTATAGTACAAAAGCATGACATCTCGCTCTAAGAGTCTGTGCTCTAGTTCCGAGAATGACCCATTGCTCAAAAAGTGTAATGTTTATGTCATAAGCAAAGTAGAACAAGGATACCTACCTTCATCACAAAAGAAGATACCCCAAAAATGCAACAATGTCATAGATCCAAGCAAGAGAGTTTTTCACTCTTTAAGCAAGGATAAGATAGTTGAAAAGGGATATCTTGTAATATGTGTAAAGGAGATCCTTAGAGGAGAAGAGATCTTTGTACAAAAGACACCTATCCCCGAGAGGAATTGTCTTAGACAAATATAACATCTTCTAGAATAAGACAAAGAAGAGAATAAGAATGCAATACTTCCTTCTTTTGCGAGGTGAAAGTGATTCTTAATGAAGGATGATGCTCTTTTTAACCCAATTGGGAGAGTGAATTCATTATGGATGTATTTTACCAAGTGCAAAAGAGGTTGTAGTCAAGGACTTACACCCCTTGAACAAACAATAACAAATGCGTACAAGGCATAACATCAAGTAATAAGGTCCACACCATCCACAAAATAGGAAAAAGTGGATCCTTAGATAAAAATAAGGAAAGATCATTGCCTCCCAAGGATAAGGACAATGAGAAGGACTTACACAATCTTCTAGGGAGAGATTTGGACATAAGCAAAAGAAGAGATGTATGAAATCATTCTTGTCCCCATAGGAACAAGAAAATTAGGCTATTATGTTGCTTCAAAAAATATGATTGCACTTGAAATTGTACCATCATGAATGACAATGAGCCCCCAGTAAATGAGTTACCAATGTCACATAATGATGAGCAACATAATAGCCATTAATGTTATTTAAAGACATGATAGACTAAATGAGGTATTTGAATATGACATGTTAAATGCTCAACTATAAGTGAGATCAAGAACATGTATAAAATGATAAAGATTGAAGAAGAAAAGTCACATGAAATCTTAGAAGAGGGATGAGTGTAATTTATTAGAGCCTTATCCCTAGAGGAAAGGACTTTATGATGAATAGGAGATAAAGATTCATAAGTGGATTTAGAAATTTGAGGGGATTTATAAAGAGATTTGTTCATTGCCAAGATTTCCTTATGAGGGGAATGAGAGTTGATAGAAGTAGGAGATGATTTAGTTGAAGTGAGATCATCATCACTACTAAATATAGCATTCACATTGAGAGATGGTCTTTTAGATGCTTTGGTACGTTTGCAGGGATTATAGCCGAGTCCAAAGGCATAATTGTGAAAATTAGTCTCTAGAGGAACTTTTGTCCCTTGTTCATGAGCGCCACAACCATTTCCATGATACCCATGCTTAGCAAAAATGCGAAAACCACGACCATAACGATCAGCCATTTCAGGAAGAGAAGGTGGTTTTTCATAAGACAAAGAATCAAACTCTTCATAATTAGAGGTGTGAGGAGAAGAAGTTTGAGAAGCGGCCACAAAATTATTGCTCATAGGTTCAGGTAAGATTGATTGATTTTTAGTTTCTTCCTTCTTTTTAACTTTAAACTCTCTAGGAGGAACCCTATACTCACCTACAAAGGTGGGATTAAAGTCAAGAGATCCCCAATCGTCATCTGCGAGAACCTTCTTAGGATCAAAAGCCTTTTCATGTGTAGATTCAAGTTGAGAAGAATCTTCATCCAAAGAATTTTGATTATCAGAGGATGATGATTTGTCCATAGGTAAAGAGTCATCACTAGAAGAGGAAGATTTAGAAGAACTCCCTTTGGAAGTAGATGTTTGCAAACAAGCTTGAAAATTAGTATCACCTATCAAGGTATATGTCTTATTGTTATAAATGAATTTAACTTGTCTATGCAATGTAGAGGGGACAGCTTGCATACCGTGAATCCAAGGTCTCCCTAATAACAAGTTGTATGTTAGATTTCCCGACATAACATGGATAGGAGTAGGCAAAGTAACAGGTCCCACTGTGATGGGTAAGGTGATAATACCTAATGAGGACTTAGCCACATTATCAAAGCCTCGAATGGGACGAGAGTCAGGCTCAATAAGGGATGTATCCACATTCATCTTATGCAATAGATTAATGCTACACACATTAAGGCCAGAGCCATTATCTACCAGTGTTCGTTTTATAGCAGTGTCATTTATGATAACCACAATCATCAAGGGATCATATTGATGTTGAATTTCACTAGTAGGCAACTCATCTTGAGTAAACACAATTTGAGCTTTAGGATTCATCACAGAGTTAACCAAAGACACTATATTACTAGATGTATTAGGTGGAGGAACATTCAAATCTTTCAAGGCATCTTGTAACATTCCATGATGAGCGGAAGAAGTTTGGATCAAATCCCAAAGGGATATCTTAGCAGGGGTAGCTTTAAGTTGTTCTATGAGATCATATTCCTTACCAAGAACTTGTGAAATACGTGGAGCTTGGGGAAGAATAGGTTGGGAAGGAGGAAGTGAAGTTGGGATAACTGGAGGAGGATTAGGTTGCCTATTGTTTCTTGTGTTATAGGTATGGGCAACCGCATGATAACTCTCTCTAGTCAGTTGCTTAGCATAATCATAAGGGCTCTTAGTAGAATAACCTCCTTGCACAGTAATAATAGGTTTCTTAGGAGTGCAAAAAGAATCATTAGCATAACCACCTTGAACCACTAAGATAGGCTTATTTAAAGGTTGAGAATTTTGAGAAGGACACACACCTTGGACGGTGAAGAGAGGTTTGTTAGGTGTCTCATTCACATGTATCAAATTGATTGAGGATGGTTTAGAGGAATGAACAAAAGTGTTGGAATAATTATTGATAGTCTTCTCTTGCACTAAAATCTTATCACGGATCAAATCAATTTTAGGAGAGAGACAAGGGATAGGCATCGATGTTCTAGTAGGAAGAGTAATACTAGGAAAGGTCATATCATCCTCTATCATCAAAGGATCTACATGGGGAATAAACTCTCTAGGAGAAGGATCAACATTACTCTCTAAAGTCTCACTTTTGAGAGGGAGATCTTTGAAAGAGATGTTAACCATCTTGCTTTGAACTAGGGTTTCCTTATGAGTAGAACCAAGTTGAGGAGAGGGAGATGCTTTATTTTTAGAGGGAGAATAATTGAGATTCAAGGAAGGGGAGAAACTATCAAGGGATTTTCCAATCTTGATTTCATCCCCTTTGGCTAGGGGTAAAGAATAATCTATACCTTCTTCTAATGGTTCATCCCAAATAGCGAGGTTGTTGAAAGGAATGTTTGAAGTATTGTCAATTTTGGGAGAGGAGATAACATTGTTTATTAATTCCTCATCCTTAGGAGGGAGAGCATCAATAGATGTGTTAAACTCATCCTCTTTCCTCAAAATATGTTCAATATGATCTTTAGGGGAGAGAGAATTAAGGAAATTGCTTATTATTTCATCTTCTTTCTCTAAGGGATGCTTATGGGTAAGACAAACTTTAGGAGAAGGGTAATCATTTATCATTAATTCATCATCTCTAGTGGGAATTTTGTTGGAAAAGGAAATGCCATCACTAGGAAATGTAGGGATAATGTCATCTTCTTGCACAAAAGGATCCTCATGAAGGGAGTGTTTTTTAGGAGACACAAAGGCATCAAGGGCATCATTCAACAAAGCATGATCATATCTATTAAAAGGTTTATCTTTTGATTCAAAAGGAGATATCTCTTCATAGAGGGGATCATTGAAAACAACCATGTTACTAGATTTAGTGGAAGAGCTGATAGGAATGTACCCTTGAGAGGAATCATTCGACTTATCTTTCTCATCACAATGAAATGGCATAGTAACAATGTTTATGAGTTTTTGGTAAAATGAAGGTTTGGTATATTTAGGTTTCAAAAATTCATCTAAAGCTTCATCTAACTCATAATCATCACAAATATGAACATCTTGCAAATAAAAATCCGACATTTTGAAATTACATAAAATTTTAAACACACAATGCAAAGAAACACACTTTTTTTTTTCTTTTTTTTTTTTTTTTTAATGAAAATGAAATGAAAACACACTAAATCTAGATCTAGATCTAACAAATGCAATGCAAGAGGAAGCAATGATAGATTCACGTCGGGTTCACCAAAATGTGTGGGAGAAAAAGTGACACTAAGCAAACATGCCCTAATCTCACCTTCAATCACACATTTGTGGAATACGAAAGAGCCTAGAGGTATCACACAATTGGCTACTTCTTTTTGTGGAAGAGAGAGCCACGGGCTACCTATTAGGATTTCTATTCCTTTGTTGTAATTGAAAGATAAAATGATGCAAGTTCAATCCCAAACCCCAAAGTGCAAGTATGAACTAATAACAAGATTTGCAGAATTGAACTTAAATAATGGAAAGCTGTAAACACAAGGACAAGACAAGAATGCAAATGCATACTCGGAGTCAAAATATAAGTGGAAATGTTTGGGACGGGGGTGCGGGCGCCACTGTCCTGATTCTGCCCCTGAAACTGCTCCAGAAACTGTTGTTTTGCAAAGTTGTCAAAAATGCTGAAAACTGCTGTCAGAAGGACCAGGGCGCCAAGCGCCCCTGTCCTAGGGACCAGGGCGCCCAGCGCCCCTGTCCTGGCAGGACCAGGGCGCCCCACGCCCCTGTCCTAGTCTTTTGCTCTGAGATTTGGTGTGGAGTGCTATCTTGACCTGCTTTTCCCGGATCTGTCACCTGCGGTGTCGTCCGAGTCCCGAAACCTGCACTTATATCTGAAAAGGGTATGGGCGGCTATATAGGGTTTTGCCTTAGTCAAACCCCCGCTTCGGTGATTTCCACCTCCACGAATAGCCAAGTTGTATTGTAAAATGTATTGTGTGTGCAGACCTAGTGTGTGTGCAAGGTCCTTAAATGCAAGAAAGCAAACTAGAGCAACCTAGAAAGTAAACCCTAATTGCTTGTAAATGATAATGTAAATGCTCTAAATCAAGATGCAAAGTGATCTAAAGCATGAATAAAGGATATATTGAAGCTTATGCAAAGACATGAAAACAACATGAAATCATACCCAACCCTTAAGGGAGGAGTACAAGCCAATCTTCAGTCGGTAATCTCCTATTGTTCTTCAATGTCTCCCAAGCCCTAAATGAATGAAATTGATGAATGCTTGATGGATGGATGTTGAATGTTATTGAAGTCTTGAAAGATCTGCTCTTTCGCTGCATAGAAGGTCCTCCAAGCCAAAATTCCGATCCTTTCAAATGAAGAAAGAGAGCTCTTATATATGAAACCCTAGGTCTTAATTTCAACTTTTGGCCGACCTAGAGATTGAATATCCCGCCAATTTCTTGGGGTTAAGATTTCTTTTATGATTGGGTCGCGCTCCTAAAATTTCGAGAAAAATGTCCGGGACCATGTGCACACCGGGCGCCATGGTCCCGACAACTTTTCACCAAATTTTCAGGACTGTCGGATATGATGATTTTAGAGAGAATCCCGAAGTTACAGGTGATTTCGAGATGTTTTGACCCCTGAAATCAAGCCCCCAAGTTCAACATAGGACCTAATTAGGGTTTTTGATTAAATGATGTATTGGAAGAATAAAATGAAAGGGGCACACTTTAATGAAAGGGCCCAACTTTATGATGTGGGAGATGATGAAATAGAACCTTAGACCTAATTAATTTAATTAATAAAGTGCTAAAAGGGAAATGCAATGCAAAATGCAAAATGCGCCAAGGCGGGTGCTAAACTAGGTGTGAAATTGTACCACCCTAGCAAGTGCGTACAATTTACGACGCTACACATTTATCAAATAGCATAACACAATCACTGATTTGCACTATAGCATGCTATACCATGAACTCAACATCGAAGGAATTAGATAAAATGAAGGACTATTGAATAACAATAACAACAATTTCTTCAAAAGAATTCACATACAATACTTAGAACACAGATATGACAGAAGGAACCAACTTTTATTGAAAGGGAGTCTTTTTCATTACAAAATCTAAATAATGCTCATAAAAAACTGAAAATACTCATAAGAAATGAGTTACAGAAGTGTGAAAATCTACTGCCACCATAGGTCCAAAACCCAGAACTAGAGATAAAAGTGTGAAGAACAGGGAATTATACAAAAGGCCTCCAATGGCTCCTAAAAATGATGGTCTCTCAACTCTCCTAAAAAATAAGCACCTAACTAAAAGAGAACTGCTCCAACAGGTACAAGGAGTCCTGATTTTGCAAACCACTCTAAGAGGTTGGATGTAACTGAAAATCCCTCCAAAAAAGGGATGTAACTAGCTGAAACAGGTAGTTAAGGTTAGGTCTTGGAGACAACTGAGAGGGGGGGTGAATCAATTGTCTAATAAATTCAAACCAAAAACCATTTAACCAACTTAATGCTTAATACCGGTAAACCAGTTAAGTATGCTGGTAGACAGTGTTAACAGTAAATTGCTATACCGATAAAGATTAATGCATGAAACATAAACATAAAGTCATCCACAACACATAACACCAATATTTGTACGTGGAAACCCTGTAAGGGGAAAAACCACGATGAGAAACCTTACCCACAATTAGATGATACTACTGCAGATAGTAAGTGTACATAAATGGGGTCTGCACATGCAGAAAGGCCAACAGCCTAGAGCTCACTGCTCAATCAAAAAAAGGGAGTCACACTGACTACAATTGGATGGTTAAATCCAATAAGAATGTACTGTACAAAATAGCATCTTCATATGCTAGATTCAGTACCGGTGTAATGCTGATATGCTTCTACAAAAACCTAGCTTTACCTTCAAATGATGTCTTCGTGTATACCTCTGCTTAATCTTGCATATACCTTCTCACAATTCTTCTTTGCATTCCACATTTGATCTTACAAATAAGATCTTACATTTATACCATACCCTAAGACCAATTTTAGTAGGTTGGCTCTACAAGATATTACAATAAAAACATTTTACAAATAATATAATATCCGATGCAATAACCGATTGAACATGTTGGCTTAATGCATTTACAACAATAATAAATCATCTCTATAGCGTGCCATGCTGATCTGAAAAAGATAAGCCTGCCGGTGTAACCCTAGATAACCCTGGACCTATTTGTCGGTAAAAGAAAATATGCAAATATGAATATACCAATGATTAATTCTTCAAAACAAAGTGTCCACACGATGTCTTCAACATTACCAAGTGTCTTCCATATCATTCCAAGTGTCGGTGAACATTATATCTTGCCGATGAATCATATACCAGTAATTGTGCAATAGTTACTTGCTTGCCGGTGAATGTTGCTAGATCTCCAAAGTGCTAGTGTTTTGAAAGGAAATACAAGAGCAAGGAAAGAAAAATAAAATCCAAGAAAGTTTATTGATGAAGTAAATGTTACCAAGAGAAAAGCAAAAACCTTGGAGCATCACCCAAATGTGAAGAAGGAGGCACAAGAACTTTTGAAAGGGGAAAAGCAAAGAAAAACCCCTTGTGATATTATGAATGAGGCAATGCCTAAAATGAGAGAGAGAGAGAGAGAGAGAGCAAGAAGCACTTTACAATATTGTCATTAAGAAGAAATGAGAGAGGAGACATCTCTTAAATAGAGATGAGGAGAGGAGTTACAAAGTAACTCCCAAATCTATGAATGCCACCATTCATAAAATGTGTGTGCCATGTGTCCACATCCTCTTATGGAGGAAATCTAATATTCCTTAATAAAGGAAAATAAAAGAAATGACTTGTCCTCACACATGTACTAGAGGACAAATTACATGTAGGAATTCCAAAGGAATATCCTAAACTAAATACAAATAAACCTAAGCTAAGTAAAGATTAAATATTCTAACAGTTTCAATAGGTGTTGACATCAATGACAAAACCATACCAAAATACCAACAGTTAAGTGCCTCAAAACACTCCTTGACTCAACTCTCACCCACATGGACTCTTTGACTGAAGGTGAATTGACAATTAGGTGGCTAAATCACCTACTTTTTCTCCAATGTTTACAAAGAACTCAAAGACAACTAAGCCCTCTCTTTAGTTATCTCACACAACACCTAATAAGGCTCTACTTTTCATTTCAATGTATCATTTACTTAAAGTGACTTATGATTTTCACATTAAAATAAAGATTTACAATCTTTTTGAATAAATGGAAAAATAAGGAGTTACTTCAGGAAACCCTAAAAGACTTTTTGACTAAATCAACAAGTGTTTAACAAAAACTTAGGAGAATTATAAAAGGGAAAGTCACAGCATAAAGAGGGAAATATTTTATAACCTTTATTATAATCGGGCTCTATTGGGACTTTGAAAACCCTAATATCAAAAGATAAAAATGATGAAAACACTTCATTTTATTTTATTTTTCTTCTCTAAGGAAGAGTTGTCGCCATGATGCTTAGGGTTTTAGCTTCAAAGCACCTCATTTGTTGGTATCCATGATTCACGAAAGATTTTCTTTGGATATTCTTCCAGGGAAGATAAGGTATGTGACCATGTTCCAAATATGCTCCTTTTGTTTCTATAGATGATAATATTTGCACTTTGTAAGATATTCTTTTCATTTGAGGTCGTGATTGTTCACATTTAACTGTTAATGTCTTCAATGAATGCAAAATATTTCTTTCTTGCTTTACTCTTTGAATATGACTACAACTCTAGGGTTTCTCCATGAAGATTAATGGATTTTATTGTGGGCCTCACAAAGATTGTGTTTATTCTACTTTATGACAGTGAACAAGTTAGAGTAAGGTTTGCTCTGTGTCCTTAGACTACAAATGAGGGTTACAAATTTATTGCTCTTTATTATCATTAATGACCATGAATCTATTGTCATTGCTCTCTTTGGTGGAAAACCTTCTTGATTTGGGGCTACACAAGTTGTACTCCTCATTGTCATTAGGCTTGTTGTGACTAGTGATCTTTTGTATATGTTGCCTTGTGCTACTACATTCTTAAGACTCAACTTGTATTTATTGTAGCTTCTTTCCATGCCTAATATATTTGACAAAAATAGTGAAGATTCCTCTCAATCGTAACCCTAGCACTTGTGATCATACTGAAGGTTATTTGGATCAATTTGGAAGGCTGCCTCTTTTTCTAGAAATATTCATTTCAAAATCCAAATAATGCCATGCTTTAACTGCTCTAGCTTTTCAAAATGACTCTACTTCTTTGATAGTATATAGATGAGTTTTTTTGTGCCTTAGTGTCCTATATCTTTGTGACTATACTCTTAACTATTAGAGATACCCCTAATCACTGAATTTGTTTTTCTTGAAAATGAAGATGATGTTCTTGTCATATCAATTGACAGTCCTAATAAATCTTATCATTTTATAATTATGTCATTACAAGGTTTTGATCTGCTCTTAAGGACTATCATAACTGCAAATTATCATCATTTCCCAGCTTGATTCCTCTATGTAGTTTGCTTTGTCTAATGATCTAGGAATGGCTTGGGAGTGATGACAACTAAGCACAAACTGAAAAATACCCTAACAATTGATTTCTCCGGTCTTCAATGATGATAACAAGAGTGTTTTAAAATCTGGTTTGTTGTGATCCTTTGACTTCTATGTTTTGTCACGGTAAACATGGGCTTTTTGTCAGTAATGAGCAGTGTATTTGTTACTCACTTTGTTTGATTCTAGGTAACTTTGAGTGAAAATCTTCTAATCACTACTTACTAGATTGTATTTATGACTCTTTCCACACTCCATAACCCTATTCATACCAACAATAGTGATGGATATGCATACAAATTCTTCATTGAAACTATCTTTGGTGTTATCTTGATCTCTTGTCTTTGAATGTATCTTATTTATTTGAGGACTGTTACTCATGTTCATGACTCTTAGTGTTGACTTTTCTACTCCATGACTGCTCTGATGAAGCTTTTGGGACTGAAAGTTGCTGACACCCTCTATTATTCATGACTGGGTTTTGCACTTGTCATTAACTATTGTGTGATGCCTTTGTGACTTGCTCTTATCTGTGTATAACTTTATATGAATGTCTCAAGTATTATTTGAGGACTACCTGTTTGGGGCATCTTACATGCTAATGAAGACTTCACTCTTTCTTATAACACTATGATATGTCATCTGTTAGCAGCAAACTATGTTCAATAACCTACACTTATGTTTGATAGATTTTTTATTTGAGTTATGACAACTCAAACCACCCATTGACATTTGTAAGGTCTCAGCCTTGTCTCTTGTTGAATCTTTTAGCATAGATATTGACTCTGTTTACATGATATTTTTTATGTTTATAAATATGTCTTCCTTGTTGTATTTGTCTTTATGTCTGTACATAGATTTGTTAACTACTTTCTTATGTAGCCTATAGCTATCCTTCTTTCATTGTAGATGCATCTTAATTTGAAGCATTGTCACAATGAATTGTAGGTTTTCGAGGCTATCATGAACTTCTCTCTTAGGCATGAATAATTTTACTGTTGTAGTCTTCTTAAATTTTAATTCCACCTCTAACTTTGAAATGAAACCTCTTGCTTTGAAAGATGTCCATTAGATTGTGTGATCCTCATGGAGTTGTCTTGTAGGACATGCTATTACTCAAAGGCTATGATCTTTGTCATGCATATGGATTCCTCAATAAGAGTGGTTGTTATCATAGACTCACTGGTTCATATGATTAAAGTATTTGTTCATTGTATGCTTTCATTTATTGTTAATATGATGCACCTTTCTATCATTGCTCTAAATCCTTGATTTTGACCTCTTGACTACAATACCTCTATTGCTTGGTTTCTTAATAGTCTCTACCATAGGTCTTCTATTGTGTTTTATGTCTATAGATCACCTTCACCATCTAGGGGTCCTTTCAAGTTACCATTGTTCTTTATGAGATGTGATCCTCTTTTAGTTATCTGTATTTCTCTAACAAAATTGATCTTCTTTTATTGTCAAGACACCCTCTTTGTCGATCATTGTAGCATCCCATTCATTATCATTTGCCCCTTTTGTGAAAAAAGGTCTATCATTTGCTGCACTTATAGGGAAATGATTTTGTGGCTGCTCCTTCTATTGTATTGATATGATTTTGAATAATCTAATTTCTTAGTGTATCTTGCACGAGCACCTTTTCCTTCACTACATGGTTGCACTATCTTTATTGCTAAGGTCTTTGTTAAGGTCTGTAAGCATATATATCTTTAATACAAATAATTAATGTCTCCATATTGCACTAATGTTGTCTCAGTCTTTTGAATATGTTTGAAGCCTTTCATCATTGTGTCCAATCTATTGATTCTTGATAGCCTTATTGTTTGTTTGATATAAGTACCCTCCTATTCATGTATCTTTGTTGCTACTTAAAGTGACCATGGCTTGTGTCTGCAAATGTTCTTGAGTGCTTTATGCTACTATAGGTAATCTAGTTATTTGTTAATGACCCTATTGTGTATGTATGAAACAATCTCTATATTTGATTGTTGATTATGGATGATTCCTTGAGTTGGTTGATGAAGAGTAGCTTTATATGCCTTTATCTATGACTGTTTACCCTACTATTTTCATGATTTTATGGCTGATCTTATACATTTCACTACTACTTGCTCCTTTCTTCATTATGGTCTTCTTTTAGTTACATCTCATTGCATTGGATTCTTATGAAGACTGCTCTCTATATGTCACCATTAGTCCTTTGAGGGACTACTCTATACATCATATAATAGTACTGTCTTCTCTTGGACTACTTTTCACTTAGACCTTATGCATTAATGTATCATTGTGGGTGTTCTAGAAGGGATTGTCCCTTCATTATGACTATCAAAGATTTCTAAATTATTATGATTCTCTTTATTAAAGTTTATGATAGTGATTTCCTTCATTATTTACTGCTTTTCTCATATTTTCCATTGTGTCTTTATATGCTCACTATCATTATTTGAATTGCACCCTCGTGAGTGACTATGGATGCAATATAAGTGTACTGAGAAGTAGTCTTTTGATCGAAGTGTAGAGGGTTTTTTTTGTTACACGATTGGTTATTAGAGCATTATGATTACTCTAGATAACTATCTATCCCAAAACAAAATATCAACACCTTTTAAAATGCTCATGATCTGAAACATTGATATGCATCTTCATCTTCTCTACTATGAGACAATTAATGTGTTGGGCTCAACCCTTCTGGGAGCCACATTTTACACCACTCATGTAACTGATAAAAAACCATGTTACTTTCTTGTATCTGTACATGAAGAAAACAAGTTAGACAAAAACAATGCATTATCTGATTTCTTGCTGATGATTTGATCTAGCACATGTCTCCTAGACCTATTTGAAATACTAGTTGTTATGATGCATATGAAGGATAGATTATATGTTTGTAGGTGCATGTGAATATAAAGAATGATGACTTTTCATTTCTCTAACAATATTTTCTTCCCATAATGCAGGTACTCAGGGGCAGCAGGGTGACAATTGGATGCAGGATGGGAAAAAGACTACATATGACACATGGAAACACAGAGAGGACTCGTTATTCAGGAAATGACGAGTCACCCTTCCTTATCTGAATTTTACATTTATGTTTTTCATCTAGAAATATATAGTATTTTCTTGATTTTCTCCATACCATTTAGTCTCACGGCTTGTGTGAGACATTATACATTCATGTCAATAAAGATTACTTTTTCAGAAAATGTGTATTCTTTCCTATATCATATACATCTACATAATGAAATGTGATGGTGTAATCTTCATTTTTCTTCTAAAATGTTCATGAATGTAACATGTAACACAACAAAATAAAAAATGTACCTTTTTATTTGTAAAAACATGCAAGCTCTACTTGTTGAGCTTTTAGCAAAAATGGGTAATATTTCTGGCGACATCTGCTATATTTTTGCCTACTAAACATCTTGACCAACTCTGTAGGACTATTCATTGGGCATAGAGTCACTGAAACTTGTAAAAAACTAAAAAACACATCTCAGAGCATTGCAAAACTATTTTTTCTCTTACCACCTATCCTAACCTGTTGATTTCAGGTGTGTGGTTTGTGACAATAATCTCAAACAACTTGTTGTCATGTATTAGGCATATGTAATTGACAGATTAGGACCAGGGAAACAACAAAAAACTCTTTGAAACACTATTGTAATTTGTTTTAGCTATATGAAAGATATTTTTTTTGTGTGTGACAAGGATATACACATTCCTTGTTTCATATAATGAATACCTCTCTCTTATAACTATAATACATTACAACAACAACAATCTTAAGTAGAAACATCCCTATAACTCCTATAGAATTGTGCACAAGGCACTTGGGGAAAACAAAAAATACAATTAGTTACTATGCAGAATCACTTATTAACATCTGGAAACTACTAAAATATGTACATATTTTAGGCATACCTCAAAAGCAATTCTTGAGGTGAATCTCATTAACTAGGATTAGTTCAACATCACCATCGCACATAGATAGTTGGAAGGCATTCTGATGCTTGCATTCAGAAATCATGTAAGGCCCACTCCAAAAAGAATCAAACTTTGTATGCTTGTTTGGCTTGCTCTTAAATTCATCCCATTTCAAGACAATGTCTCCTTCTTTGAATATCCTAGGAGATGCTCTTTTATCAAATGATCTTTTCATTTGAGCTTGGTGATGCTCAATCTTCTTCATTGAATCATTTCTAACTTCTTCTAACTCAATCAGCTAAGCCAATCTTGTTGTCATGGGCTTTTCTTCAATCCTATCAAGATGATTAACTAGATCAAGGGCTGGAAGCTCAAGAGAAATTGGCAACCTTGCTTCCTTTCCATACACAAGCATGTATGATGACACTCTAGTGGATCTCTTTGGTGTAATCCTATTAGGCCATAAGGTTGAATTCAACTTGGTATGCCATGCTCTCTGATTTCCTTCCATGGTTCTTTTAATAATCTCGAACAAGTTTTTATTTGTGGACTTTGCCTATCCATTACGCTGAGGGTAATAGTTAGATGTTCAGTATTGAGATAAACACCATTCCTAACTACCCAATCAGATATTCTACTTCCTACAAAAGTAAGAGCATTATCTAAAACTATTGATTCTAGAACACCAAACCTTGTTATCAGCTCTTCATAGAAGTTAAGTATAGTTGTCTCATTTGCTTCTTTGAGTGTCATAACTTTAGTCCACTTGGTAAAATAATCAATGGTTGTGAGCACCCACTTATGGACAACACTTGAAGGTGGATTTATGACTCCAATGAAGTCCAAACCCTAGTTCATAAAGGGTTGTTCTACTTGAATAGGTTGCAGAGCCAGGGCTGCTAACTTCTCTTTTCTTGCAAACATGGCACATTCCTTGCATTTTATCACCCAAGAGTGTGCATCTCTGAACAAATTAGGCCAATAATAGCCTCCTTTCATAATTTTAAGAGTTGTATCTCTTGGAGAGAAGTGCCCTATGTTGATCCTTCATGAAACTCATGCATAACTCTATCTTTTTGACCATCTTATATGAATCTTAACAATACACCATGAAAATATTTCCTAAAAAGAATATCATTCAAGAGTACATAGGGGATTGATTTAAGTCTGTAATACCTTCTCTTTTCTTTATCCAATCCATGAGGACACTCACCGGTTAGTAGGAAATGTGTCATTTCTTGTACCCAACTAGTAGGAGGGGTAGGCACAACTATTGTTTCTTAATCATGAAGAGCTAGGATAGCCTTCTCTTCCTTTTCTTCACTATTGTTTGTGTCACCAGCAAGTTGGTCACACAATCTCTTGCCTCTAACTAGCTTAGTGACCATGATATCCACATCATACTCCATCACTTTAGTCACCCAACCAACCCTTTTATCATTCTAATCCTTACTTAGCAAGAACTCCTTGACTGATGGGTGAGCAACCATCAACTTAATTTTGTTGCTAGACAACATATGTTTAAACTTTTTTAAGCTTCTAACAACAACAAGAACATGTTTTTCAACAAATGAATACTTCTCTTCATAGTCCTTAATGCCTTGACTGAAGAAGGCCAAGGGTTTCTCTAAACCATGTTCATTCTCTTGAACCAACATAGTTGATATGCTATCAATGATGTTATATGCATACAGAATGAAGTCTTTTAAAACAAATGGGTTCAATAGAGTAGGAGCAGCTGCAAGTGCCTCCTTTATCAACTCAAAACTTCTATTTCCATCCCTGGACCAACTGAAAGGAACATTCTTTTTCATCATAGAGGTTAGAGATTTTAATAATTCAACTACATCTAGAATAATCCTTCTAACAAAATTAATCCTACCCAAGAATATTTGCAAGCCCTTCTTGTGTGCTAGTAGGGGAAGAGAAAGAATGCACTTACCCTCTCCGGATCAATAGTTATACCTTTTTTTGAAACCACATAACCTAATAATTTACCCTCATGAACAACAAACACACATTTCTTTGGGTTGAGGGATATGCCAAATTCCCTACATCTCTCAAAAATGTCTTTCAAGTGAGCTAAATGTTTATTTGAATTTTTTCAATACACAGTTATGTCATCCAAATAAGCAAGTACAAACGTATACATCAAACCTTGAAATTTCATAGCCATAGCATGTTGAAAAGTAGCTCCAACATTAGATAAACCAAATTGCATTTTTTTGTATGCCATAGTACCCCATTTGGTTGTAAATGTTGTCTTAAATTGATCCTTCTCCTTCACTAAAACCTAATTATACCCTAAGAAGCCATCTAACCAATAAAATCTCTCAGAACCTGCAACAACTTGTAGGATCTACTCCATGGAGGGCAACATGTATCTATCCTTGAGTGAGGTCCTAATGAGGTCTCTAAAATCAATACAAAGTCTAATTCACCATTATTTTTCCTCACTAGAACAAGGTTTGACACCCAAGTGGTTTGCTTGATAGGAAAAATTATACTTCTCTCAATGAGTTTATTAAGTTCTTTGACCATGAGGGGCTCAAACTTGGGGTTAAGAGGCCTCTATTTTTGCCTCATGGGTTTGTCATTTGGCTCAATCTCCATGGTATGTTGGGAAAAACTAGGATCAAAACCTTTTAAATTTGAATATTGCCAAGCAAAAATATCACTAAATTCTTGGAAAAGAAATATGAAAGAATGTCTTTCCTCTAATGTGCATACCTTGCCAAGCTTTAACAACTTGTCTTTGAAAATTTGAACATTCTCATAATGTTCCTCTTCGATCTGCAAACTGGATTTTTCTTTACTCAATTGATCATCATCATTGAATATTGAATCCAAGGTGACCAATCCCTTGGGTAAATTATTTGATTTCAACTGTATGATCTGATCTTCATACCATTGTTTGAACTTTTCCTGCTTACCACTTGAGAATTCTTCCTCTTCCCTTAAAAAGTTAACGATCTGTTGATCATTGTCAAAAAATTTCCAATGTTCAACATTGTTAGGAATAGAAGATCTAACAATAATTTTTACATACTGTTGTTCTTTAGTATTGTTGATATCATTGGGAATATCATACTGAGCTCCTATTGCAACCAATCTATCAGCATGTTTATTCAAATTTCTAGGAATAAACAACAGATTAAAATCTTGAAAATAATTAATAAGATCCCATACCCTAAGTTAATAAGACTTCAAAAGATCATTCTTGGTAGTATGGAGACCTCTTACCATGAAAACCAATTCACTATCACCATAAACCTGCAAACAACTAATTCCTCTCATTTTTGCCCATTGAAGGCCATGAATCAAGGTCTCATACGCAACTCTATTAGTAGTGCATCTAAAAGAAAAATTGAAAGATGCATAATAATTATCATCATTAGGGGAAACTAACATACAACCACTACCAACACCATTTTTACTCCTTGACCCATCAAAATGGAGCTTCCAAAGCTCATTTGAGTGTTGATTATCTTGTTGTCCTTCATCCTTCACCAAATTTGGGACAGTAAGACCTTTCTCGTGAAACATATAGACTCCAAGTCTTATCTCATCCATGTGTTTGAAGTGATCCTCTTCAATATTCTGAGATGCCCATTCATCCAAAATTACATCAGGGATTTCCTTAACAGGGGTGTTTGGATCTCTTGGAATAGGCTGATTCTTTTACTCACGGATGGCCAAATTATCATTGACAACACAAGGGAAGTATGGCTCAATGTGATCATTAGCCAAGATTTTTGATTTGATGGTGACCTTAGTACCATACCTTGTGTTGTTCACCAAAACTGGTTAACCCAAGTTCACCTGCAATTGATTCTATGAAATAGCCAATTTCGATTTGTGAAATACTTCAGGGCTTGGACAACATAACATAGGATCCTAATGATCCTCCTGTACTTCAGGTTCTGCTAGACCTAGGGGGGGAAACCCTTTTGATGCATAGAATTAAACCCATTACACACTTATGACAACATCAATAAAAGTAGATAGATCTCATAAAAGGTTCAAAAACAAGGAGGGTACTATAGATAGGCTAAATCTACATTGACAACTCAACAATGTTTGAATCATGAGATGGATGGAACACTACCACAGAACATAAAACAAAAGATATTCTGATTTTGGATTTTAAAATGATGTTTTGACAATCCTTCAACATTACAAAAGACCAGTGCCTTATCTAGGTCGCAGAGTCATGCATAAAACTGGAAGAGAAATCTCAGGTGCAAGCTTCTTTCAACATTAAATTTTCATGTATCAATACCTTACATTAATATAATCCTATGTTTTGTCATGAAATCATGCTTATGTGTACCCAACAAATACATTCAGAAACACTAATGTTGGGTTTCAGGATTTAAATCCTTCCTTGAAGAGTTCCCGAAAGACAAGCATTACACTCTCAGAGAAGACTAAAAGAGACAAATCCAAATTATCCTTGATAATGTGAATCTGTATGAATCTTAATACATTTCTGAGACAATTTCATGGAAAATCACACATGCCTTGCATATGTATAAACCTGCAAATTGAAACAAAACCTACAGCAAAGACAAAACTAGAAACCCAAAAGAACACACTGTCATTTGCAAAAAAATGAAAAATGCCATCACTAGAACCTGCAATTTCGGATTTCTCCCTTAGAGAAAGATTCCAAAAAATTGGGAACCCTCACAAATGAGAAGAATTGATAATATAAAGAGGAGGGAAAAGATCAGATCTGCATCACCATTTGCCAAGTGTCCACTTTCCCCAACTGAAAATTTTCCTTTATCCTTCCCATGGAAACTGCTATCAAAATATTTGAGATCTATTGAAACTGATAGCAAAACTAAATTCCTGATTCTAAGAGCTTTCCAACGACATATAATAATTGCATATTTGGGTAAAAAATACCCCTCAAGTGAATTAATCTCTCAGATAGATCCATCATTAAAATTTTTTTAATTTCTCACTATAGTCTGGACTATACATTTAATTTTAATTTTTGCTTGATTTTCACCTTCTGTGCCCCGCCACATGGCACCCTGCGATTCATTCGTGAGTCCCCTGGGATGACACCTCATCTGCCACCTGTGCACAATCGGGCCGCCATGTGTCACAATCTGATTTGCCCCTGGGTACACTTGGGCGCCACCTAGCCTGCCACTGGACCACCACCTCACCAGTCGCTATGTCGCAAGGGTTAGCTGAAAAGCATCTTCACATTGTGGTATGGCAATGGTTGTTGGATCTGCCTCAGACCTACTCGACCTTTAACACCTAAGCTGCTCATATGTCGAGCCCACCATCTAGTCGCCAAGCCACAATAGTTAAGTGTCAAGCATTTTCGTGCTACGGTATAGGGACGGCCGTCAGATCATCCTCAACTTGCTTGCTGGTTAATTCACCCTCTTACTGCAAAACCTAGGTGCCTCGAGATGCATGAACGTGTGTGGGGTCCACCGGGTCACTGAGCTTCCACTTGCCAAAAGCCTTCTAGCTCTTGACACTATGAATGTGTGTGCTTTTGGTTTTAAATATATCAACTTTCCTCTGCACTATCAATGTGGGATATATGCCTTTGTATTTCCTCCTAGTCTGTTCATTTGCCTGGAAGCTTTATATTAACCCTTTCAACACCTCCACCATTTTCCACCTCACGGCAGGGAGGACTGGAAAAATCGTGGAGCTAAGCTTTACACCTGAAGATTGCATTTGGTTTGAAACTTTATTAACCCTCATATCACACTTCATCTTTTATCTGGCACATAGGGGAGAGGTTGGCTTTGAGCCTACCCATAAGCATTTACTAAAAGTTTTTTTTTAATACAACTCAAACGCCACCATGCACCACCTACCAAGTGCATTTTCGTGAAGTTTTCTTTGGCCTTTACCATAGCGCAGGCCCACATAGGGGAAATTTGAAAATAGTCATGGAATTTGGCTTATACCTACCAATGCATTTGCTTGAAAGATTTCTTTTAATGCCTCTAACTCACGCGGCCCCTGCCAATTTCATTTATTGGAAACCTTTCCTCCACGCCATACCCACGCACAGGGAGATGCTGGCATTCACTCTGCCAATTGCATTTGCAGAAAGTTAAAATGGCCTTTGTTTGTTTTACAGTAGGGAGGAGATTGGCTTTAAGCCTGCCATGTGCATTTGTTTGAAAAATTTCCAAATGCCCCTCCAAACACCACGTAGAGGGAAACCTGGGCTTTGCATTACACCTGCCAATTTGCAATTGCAGAAAGGTTTCTATAACCTTCATTTTTTATTGGTACGTGAAGGGAGGATGCTACCAATTGCATTTTGCGTTGAAAATTTCTACGGCCTTTCACTCACGGAAGAGGGATGCTGGCAAATGTCGATGAACTTGGGCTTTACACCCAACAATCTCATTTGCTTGAAAGCTATTAACCTGCTCAATTGAATTTTCTTGAGGGCTCTTAAACCCTTGGCTCATACCATGCAGGGGACTGGCAAAGGTTGTGAAATTATGCTTTACACTTGCCAAAATGCCTTTGCTAAAAGGTTTTAATGCCCAATTTGTTGCTTGGAAGTTTAGATGCCTATGCCATTTCATGGAGAATGTTGCCAAGGGGTGTGTGGAACTGGTTTTATGCCTTGCAAATTTGCATTTTCTTGAAAGCTTCATATCCCTTTAAAAGCCCCAATTGGTGCCTAAGAGGAAATCAGTTTACACATGTCAAATGCATTTGTTGAAATTTAAATGGGCCTCTCCAAACACCACACACAACAGGGAAAATGATACCAAATTTGGAATACTTTGGTTTTAGGCCCTTTCAGCTACCAAATAGCGAGGCATCTGCTTCAATGTACCATTAATGTCCATAGTGCTCTTATAATATTCTCTAGCTTCTTCTATATCTCTTAAATCATATAATACATGATTTAAAATAACAATTTAAACTTTGCCTGAAAAAGATACATGAAGCTACAAGTCAAGTCGGGCCCCAAAGTGGGTCCGGCCAAAAAAAATTTTGTTTTCATGCCACTGACCCTTGAAAAACCTTCAGGCATCTTGAACACGCCTCTGGAGTTGATCGGCACAATTTTCTAATCACTGAACTGAGTTTTGCAACTCACTGGCAAATGTGTCACATTTTCGCATTTAAACCCAAAGATGCAATTTTAAAACTGGTCTGAACACCTTTCTGGACTTCACAAACTGATAGGCATGTACTCTGATATACTAACTTTCATCTTGCAAAACCATTCCTCACGAAGAATCCCAGGTGATAAGATATTAATGGTCAAAGATGACCATTTGGCTCGTCAGCACTATGAACCTGATAAAATCAATGTGTAGGGACCTCAAAGTGCACTTACTAAAAATATGAAATAATCTTCGTGGATCCCCAAATCTGGGGCATAGATACCTTGAAGTACAAAGAAGACCGTGGAATGCTCAGTTTGATCGGGGAGCTGATAGGATGTGAATGGTTAGCTCATGGAAATAGCCACTTAAATAGATATAGCAATGAAAGTGCAGAAAATTGAATAAAGTGGCTCAAGAAATCATCTAGGAAAACTGATCAAATGGATTAGTAGGGGCTTCAAACTGGAAACACAACTTTTCTTTCATACTAGCAGTACCCTGGAATGAACATTCTAACATGACACTCAACTGGTCATTTTTTACACATGTGCAAAGTAGTGCTTTGACTAGCTGTTGAAACAGGGACTTTTTAAAAAAAAAGCACAAATTGCAAATGGATTGGGCTTACCAAACTGAGGAAATGGATTCATAGAGACTTGAAACTTGGCGCGTTGACTCACCTATATGCATAGAATTCAATTCACTTTGAATTTAAACATGACGATCAACTAGGAAAAAGTTATAGGCGCTCATAGTAGGCCACTTAATAAAATCTGAATATGTGCATAGAACAACTTTCAGTCCACCCCTTGAAATGGGTACTTGATAAACTGATCCAAACTGAAATCTGAAAGTTGAAAAACACTTCATAGGCCAAATGAAAGGTTCATGACACATTTTCCAATCCTTACCCCTTGATAATCAACTGGCTCCATTTTGCATGCCCCAAAATAGGCCTCTCCGGTTGATGCACTAAGTATTCATTTGAAAGTGCAGAGCAAAATTTTGAAATGGGCCTCTCAAAAAACTCAAATTTATGAGTCCCAACACCTTTTTCTGAAGAACATGTGTGACCAATCAGACGATAAATAACCCCCCAACTTGGCTGTAAAATCTCTTGACGGACAAATAACAAATTAAGGTGGTAAATCTATGACAAATATGTCCTGTGTGGGATTGAAAAGATAGGACAAGCATGGAGGGTAAGACTCAAATTTCTGATAACTCCAATAGTGTTTACTACAAACCCATCTAATATAACTACACCCTCATTCAAAGACTCATAGGATAGTCCCAATTTGTCTACTAGCTACTTTGGCATGACTTAACTACTTGCACCTGAATCTATCATGCAATTATGCACTAGGTGTTGTCCAATGATTAATGTAACATAAAAATGAGGTGGCTTGATTACCTTGGACTATTGTTCACTTTTCTATTGAGGATTATTGGTAAGTACAACCTTAGAAGCTTGTTGATTAGAAGGTTGATTAGGAGGTTGAGCAGATAAGGAAAAGTTTGACAAGGCATCATGTAATAAATCCTTTTTCCTGGGTAGAGCTAGGGAGTCCCACATTGACACACTAACATGAGTCTTCTTCAATTGATCTAATATATTAAAATCACTCATACTAACCCTCTATTGTCCTTTACTAACAAGAATATCTCTTTGTGCTTGTGCTGGTTGTGATTGGCTTTTAGGCTACTCCTTGGCCACCACAGGTTGTACTCTTGGAAGTACTTGAGTATTTTGAGCAGAAATAGACCCCTTTTGGCCTTGCATGCTTGTAGAAGGATGATCAACATTCTTATCAGTCTTTTGACCCATTTCAACAACCCTTTTCTTTGATCTTGTATTATCTGCTATAGGGGTATATGGCCGATTGACCCCACAGAACTCCTCACCTTGCCAAGTCATCAAGGAAACATCCAGACTACCTTGTTCCATGTGTGTAGGTTGTTGTTCATTTACTTCCTAAGATAGATTTCTTAGAACAACAACACTATTTTGCACCATTAACACTTGGTTCAACATGCCATTGAAGCATGTGGATTGATTATGTGGCTAGTTACAAGGGAAACACCACTCATAATTAGCTACCAAATTTTTTTGGACTGGAACAATGTCCCTTGAAGAGCTAGGTGTATTGGGATTATACTGCTGAAAAGGCCTCTAGTTTACATTCCTCCTTTGAACTTGAGGATTGGACCGGTATGGGGCTTGCTAAGGAGCTTGGTAAGGTGGCTAATTTTGTTGCTTTTTCAAATTAACCAGCTCATTGCTAAAATTTTGCAATATCTTTTGCATATTGGCATTTTGTTCCTTAATGCTTATCAACTCTTGCAAATGGTTAGGAACATCATGCTCTTGAGCTGCAACTTGGGCATTATACATTGGAAATGAAGGGACAACAACTATAGTAGGTGGAATTGCAAGGACAATTGGTTGTATATCAACAAAAAATGGCATTGGGGGCCTAGGTGCTATCTTCCCTACCTGAATAAGACTATTCTCATCCCTAACAACAACATCAAATGTTGTTGGTAAAGTATTTCCCCCCATAGACTGTAATATAAGTGAAATGTCACTATTTAAAGCCTTTAGATAAAACATAAAAGCATAGTCATTAGAGGGCTTTACCGATGCTAGAATTCGATTCCATGTCTTTTGAAACTAGTAATTGAAGTCCATCATGTGCTCATGTGGATCCCTTTTGATAGTAGTAAGCTGCTCCACCAATGAATGATGATCCTGTTGGTGTAAATAATTATTCATCATGGATATTATTACACCTTACTTAAGTTTACTTAGGATAATGCAATTTCATAGTAGTTTGGGTATGAGACACTTGGGTGTTTGTGCCACATTGGGATAGTGTGTGTAGGAGAAATTCCACCTTTTATGGTGTTGATCTTGTTGTTACACTCCACTCTTGTTGTTACACTCCACATTCAGTGGGTGATCCACCTCATGTGGACTATTATATTATTTCTCCTACCTACCCACACCTATTTCCTACCTACCCTTGTTTCTTATTGAGCCACATGTCATGTTTGTGTGCTCACATATCCCTAGCCTTGCCTATATAAGCAAACTCATCTACATTGTATGTAACTATTGAATTTTGATTATTGATCATTTTCTATTGATGAGAATACAGTTTATTCTTGTCCTATATTGTGTCTCTATTTTGTACATTTCATTGAGCTCTTGATCTTGGCAAAATCTCACAGATCCAACTTGTCTTTGAAATGCTAGTTCAAATGATCTCCCTGCTCATCCCATGTAGCAATTGAGTTTACAAGTAAACCCCTAAACCACTAAAGGGATTTCCCCTTGAAAGAATTTGTCAATATCTCCAAAGCAACATTTTCTTCACTGATGTGATACACTCCACACAAGGAGGCCACATCTCTAATGTTGGAGTTGAGAAAATACAACACCACAGGAGCCCAAATGATCTCTGCAAGCTGAAAAACCTTCTACAAGGAGAAGCAAGGAAGCAAATCACAGAAAGAACAAAAACACAGGAAAAATATGCTCCAAAAGATGAGAGCTCAATAATCTCCAAAAATGTATTGTCAATAATAATCCTTCTTACAATGAAAAGAAAGAACTTAACCTTTAATAGGTCAAGAAACCCTAAAAGGGAAAACCTAGGTTTGCACATAATAATTAATAAAAGAATTAATTATTATGCACCTAAAGTTAGCTTAAGTGTAAAAGAGATAAAGGTAACTTAAATAATTAAACAAATATTGTTTAATTAATCAAGTAAATAGCTGAATACTCTAACACCCCCCCTTAAGCTAGACTTAGGGAAAAGCTAAAACCTAGAACAGCTACTAAAAGCAAGAAAGATGGGTCCCAACAACAAGGCCTGATCAGGTACCCAAATACAATGAAATCTCTATGAACTGGAGAAATAGAGAAAACCACGTGGCAAAAAACTCTACTCCAAAAAGAGATGGAAAAGAACACCACTAAAGCATGAAGAACCTGCAAACACTATCGAAGAATAACTGTTGATCTAAAGAACCTCCACTAAAAGAGAACATGACTAGGTAGAGAAGACTGTAATCTGTATGAGTGCCCTCAAATGACACTACTCGAATCAGAAGGCAAACAAGGCAAACAAATAAAATCGAAGATACAAATGGCATGAAAACACCAAAGCCTGAAGAGCTAATCAATCGAACCACGAAAGCATTAGAACCAATAGGACAAACCTCCCCATAATGCTGAAGAGGGAGAGGGACAGATACACTGAAAATAATGGCCAACAAGAACTGCATGATGAAGAACCAAGAACATCAAAGGTGCTAAGAAAAGTACATGGTGTCATGGAAGGAACACTCACTTGACACACATCATGAGGTGAATGTCATGGAAGGAACACTCACTGGACAAAGGAAGATGGTAGCCAACAGGCAAACATCAACCTCCTCATGGCACTTTATAAGTAGTGCATGTACAACAAGGCACAGGATGTGCAAGATCACAAGTAAACAATGCATGATGGCACTTTATCTCAGTGCGTTTGCAAAAATACAAGCTACAATGATAAGAAGACTGGAAATAGAAACGTGAACCAAAATAGAGACATCCTACTTAGAGAAGAGATCCTAGGACCTGAAACAACCATGATATCCACCAGAGTGCTGAAAAGAAAAAAATTGAATAAAATATGCATGGAGAAGAATCTGGAAATAAAATTTAGATGGCTAGAAAGTACACAACACACTCTTTCTAAAAATATAAACTTTTCGAAAAATGGAGTTCGGATGCTCATTCTATGTCCCCTGGAGTGCAAAAAAGAGACCTCACTTTGACTGGAAAAAAACTCAGTCAAAAAGAAAAATTGGAAAAAATTACCAATATGAAGAGGTCCGTCTCAAAACTAGATTTCCGATGCCTATTTGTTTTTGAAAAAATGACTCTATATACCCAAGATAAGGCCAAAAAACCAAACCCCCACTGAAAGAGGCAAAAAAGGTAGTCTGGTGGCTTTGGCGGGCGGAGGTGGCCAGTGAGCGGCGCACTGGTGACAGGATGGTGGCACTCCAGTGGCAGTCAGGTGGAGCTCTGGTGGCTGGTAGGAGCTCTGGTGGCGGCCGAGTGATGGAGCCAGGGCAGCCACCAACGAGGGAGAGCACCGGCAGAGTGGTGGCTGAGCTCAGGCGGCGGGCTGTGGCGGTGGAGCTGGGCGGCGGTGCTGCAGGCGACAACCGGGGAGCGGAGCGGCGGTAGGGGAGTTGAGCACGATGGAAAGGCTATGGGGAGCTATGGCGCAGAGGAGGCCATAGGGAGGCAGTGGTGGTGCTACGGCACGGAGGAGGCCAGGAAGGCGGAGCCAGGGGCTCAGTGCGGGCGATGTGAATGGCGAGGGCCGCAGGGCCGGCGAGAGCTGCAGGAGGTGTCACTGGCCGGGCAGAAGATAGCCGATGAGGGCTGGGAAGCAGGGTCAAGGATTGGCAGGAACTGGAGACCAAGGACATTGAGGGTCGGGGCCGGCAACGGTGGGCCCGGTCTGACAGGCCTGCAAAAGTTGCAGGGGTCCCACGGTACCCTGCGTACCGTGGGAACCCAAAAAAAAAAAATTATTTTTTTATTTTTGGAACAAAAAAAACTATCACCTTTTTATTTATTTTTTCAACCTTTTTTTTACAAAAAAAATCAAATTTCAGCCTGCATGCCGTAGAAAGGCAAAAAAATAATTAAAATTTTTTTTTCTCAAATTGCGTGTCAGGGCCGTACGGCCTGGATCTGAGAAAAAAATACTCCCAGAGGCTTAAGAACCAAAATAGGTCAAATTTTATATGACCATAGGGGTTTTTGGGCCTTCTGAGCACGATGGTGATGTCCATTTAGGCCCAAAGTGCTCAGAAAAAAAGACATATCCCTAGGTGCATTAAAAAAAATTTGAAATCCCAGATCTGCTTCCAATGCAGAAAATCTTAAAACAAGAACAGATAGGTGCAGATCTGAAGCTTTGATACCATGTTGGAGTTGAGAAAATGCAACACCACAAGAGCCCAAATGATCTCTACAAGATGAAAAACCTATTACAAGGAGAAGCAAGGAAGAAAATCACAGAAGGAACAAAAACATAGGAAAAATATGTTCCAAAAGATGAGAGCTCAATAATCTCCAAAAATGTATTGTCAATAATAATCCTTCTTATAATGAAAAGAAAGAACTTAATCTTTAATAGGTCAAGAAACCCTAAAAGGGAAAACCTAGGTTTGTACATAATAATTAATAAAAGAATTAATTATTATGCACCTAAAGTTAGCTTAAGTGTAAAAGAGATAAAGGGAACTTAAATAATTAAATAAATATTGTTTAATTAATCAAGTAAATACCCAAATACTCTAACATCTAATATGTTATATTGCTGTAGTATGATCTTCTCCAATGAAGAAAGGTAAACTTTTGAGTGTTGCAGCTGGAATATCATTGTGTTGAACCAAATTCAAGGGACTCCCTTGATTAAAAGACATAAAAGGCAGGTTTCTAGGTGGCTGATTGTGAGCCATATTGCTACTTGAGGTATTAGCATTGTTGGAACTAGTAGTATTCACTATATTCTGATTGGAAGAATTTGCAAACAATGGGTTACTATAAGTTGTAACAGCATGATGAAAATTTGGGATAACAAGCAAGACACCAACTGCTGGATTTGAAACCTTGTTAACTACCCTATCCTTCCTTTTTGAGGGTGATAGCTGGGAATGATGGACTGGGGTAGTACTTTGCCTAATCTGATATTTTCTCATAAGCTAAATAGGTTGGAAGGCTAAAAACCAAAGATTAAGAGTCGCCAGGTGTGAAAAATATTATATTTTATTGTTGCTCACACCAAGAAAGTGTATGGTGGCCTTCTATGAACTAAAAAGTCCATCAGTCCCACCGGGCATGCCAAAAACTATTGTCATGGGGATTTTCACCCAATGCAAATGTGAAAAATCTGCAATCCTGTGCAACATGGGACTACTCTTAGGAAGTGGGTATCCTATGTTGAGAGTAGACCTCCGGATTACAGGCTAACATCCTTTTTATCACCTAAAACTAACTAAAAACTGACTTGGGAAAAGGGATAGAAAGATATGCAAAAAATCAAACTATTGCTTAAAAGGTGAACCACCAAAGATAGAAATGACTTGCTTTGATAATGAACTCACAAAAATCCAACGATGAAACTTAATAGCTCATAACTCAACATTGCATACTTTGTATGAATGACTCATGTGAAAGGTTTCAAGTCTTTTTTATATTTGTATAAAGGAAAACAATATAGTTTTCACAATTTCATTAATCAGATAGCATAACATAATCATTGATATGTAATATAGCATGCTATACCATGAACTCAACATTGAAGGAATTAGATAAAATGAAGGACTATTGAATAACAATCACAACAATTTCATCAAAAGCATTCACACACAATACTTGGAACATATATATGAGAGAAGGAACCAACTTTTATTGAAAAGGAGTCTTTTTCATTACAAAATCTGAATATTGCTCATAAAAATCTAAAAATACTCATAAGAAATAAGTTATAGAAGTGTGAAAATATGCTGCCACAACAGGTCCAAAGCTCAAAACTAGAGAAAAAAGTGTGAAGAAGAGGGAGTTATACAAAAGGCCTCCAAAATTTGAATTTTGGCTCCTAAAAATGATGGGCTGTCACCTCTCCTAAAAAATAAGCACCTAACTGAAAGAGAACTGTTCCAAATAGGTACAAGGAGTCCTGATTTTGGAAACCACTCTAAGAGGTCAGATGTAACTAAAAATCCCTCCAAAAAGGGATGTAACTGGTTGAAACAGGTAGTTAAGTGCCTCAAAACACTCCTTGACTCAACTCTCACCCACTTGGACTCTTTGACTGAAGGTGAACTAACAATTAAGTGGCTAAATCACCTACTTTTGCTCCAATGTTCACAAAGGACTCAAAGACAACTAAGCCCTATCTTTAGTTATCTCACACAACACCTAATAAGACTCTACTTTGCATTTCAATGTATCATTTACTTAAAGTGACTTATGATTTTCACTTTAAAATAAATATTTACAATCTTTTTGAATAAATGCAAAAATAAGGAATTACTTCAGGAAACCCTAAAAGGCTTTTTGACTAAATCAACAAGTGTTTAACAAACACTTAGGAGAATTATAAAAGGGAAATTCATGACATAAAGATGGAAAAGTTTTGTAAAAATAAAGGTAAAAACCTTGTATTATTATCAGGCTCTATTGGGACTTTGAAAACCCTAATATCAAAAGACAAAAAAGATGAAAACACTGCATATTATTTTATTTTTCTGTTCTAAGGAAGAGTTTCCACCATCATGCTTAGGGTTTCATCTTCAAAGCACCTCATTTGTTGGTATCCATGATTCATGGAAGATTTTCTTTGGAGATTATTGCAAGGACGATAAGGTAAGCAATCATGTTCTAGATGTGCTCCTTTTGTTTCTGTAGATGATAATCATTGCACTCTGTAAGATATTCTTTTCATTTGAGGTCGTGATTGTTCATATTTTACTGTTAATGGCTTTAATGAATACAAAATATTTCTTTCCTTCTTTAATCTTTAAATATGACTGCAACTCTAGGGTTTCTCCATGAAGATTAATGGAGTTTACTGTGAGCCTCACAAAGATTGTGCTTATTCTACTTTATGACAATGAACAAGCTAGAGTAAGGTTTGCTCTGTGTCCTTAGACTACAAATGAGGGTTACAAATTTATTGCTCTCTACTATCATTAATGATTATGAATCTATTGTCATTTCTCTCTTTGGTGGCAAACCTTCCTGGTTTGGGGCTACACAAGTTGTACTCTTCACTATCATTAGGTTTGTTGTGACTAGTGATCTTTTGTATATGTTGCCTTGTGTTGCTACATTCTTGAGACTACACTTGTATTTACTATAGCTACTTTCCATGCCTAATAGCTTTGAAAAAAATAGTGAAGATTCTTCTCTATCATAACCCTAGCACTTGTGATCATACTGAGGGTTATTTGGATCAATTTGGAAGGTTACCTCTTTTTTTGAAAAATATTCATTTCAAAAGCCAAATAATACCATGCTTTAACTTCTCTAGCTTTTCAAAATGACTCTACTGCTTTGATAGTATATATATGAGTGTTTATGTGCCTTACTATCCTATATCTTTGTGACTGTACTCTTGATTGTTATAGATACCCCTGATCACTGCATTTGTTTTTCTTGAAATTGAAGATGTTGCTCTTGTCATATCAATTGGCAATCCTAATAAATCTTATCATTTTATAATTATGTCATTACAAGGTTTTGATCTGCTCTTAAGGACTGTCATAACTGCAAATTCTCATTATTTCCCAGCTTGATTCCTCTATATAGGCTGCTCTGTCTAATGATCTAGGAATGGCTTGGGAGTGATGGCAACTAAGCACAAACTGAAAACTACCCTAACAATTGATTTCCCCAGTCTTCAATTATGCTAATAACAGTGTTTTAAAATCTGATTTGTTGTGATCCTTTAACTGTTATTTTTTGTTCGGGGTAAACATGGGATTTTTGTCAGTAATGAGCATGGTATTTGTTACTCACTGTGTTTGATTCTAGGTGACTGTGAATCAAAACCTTCTAATCACTACTTACTAGATTGTATTTGTGACTCTTTCCACACTCCATAACCCTATTCACACCAACAATGCTGATGGATATTCATACAAATTCTTCATTGGCACTATCTTTGAGGTGTTAGCTTGATCTCTTGACTTTGAATGCATCTTATTTCTTTGCGGACTGTTACTCATGTTCATGACTCTTAGTGTTGACGTTTCTACTCCTTGACTGCTTTGATGAAGCTTTTGGGATTAAAAGTTGTTGATAAACTCTATTATGCATGACTGAGTTTTGCACTTGTAATTACCTATTGTGTGATGCCTTTGTGACTTCCTCTTATCTGTGTATAACTGTATATGAATGTCTCAAGGCTTCTTTCAGGGCTACCTATTTGGGGCTTCTTACATGCTAATGAAGACTTCACTCTTTGTTATAACACTGCGATATGTCATCTTTTAGCAACAAACTATCTTCAATAACCCACACTTATGTTTGACAACTTTTTTATTTGAGTTATGACTGCTCAAACCGCCCATTGGCATTTGTAAGGTCTCTGCCTTGTCTCTTGTTGAATCTTTTAGCACAGATATGGACTACATTTACATGAGCTTTTGTATAATTACAAATATGTCCTCCTTGTTATAGTTGTCTTTATGTCTGCACAAAACTCATGTTCACTTATGAGGACACAAAGACTTGTTAACTGCTTTCTTGTGTAGCCTATAGCTATATTTCTTTGGGTGTAGCTGCATCTTAAGTTGAAGCATTGTGATAATGAGTTGTAGGTTTTGGAGGCCATCATAAACTTCACTCTTAGGCATGAATAGTTTTATTGTTGTAGTCTTCTTAAATTATAATTCGACCTATAACTTTGAAATGAAACCTTTTGATTTGAAAGATGTCCATTATGATGAATACTAAGAGGGGGGGTGAATTAGTATGCCAAAAATCTTTGCACTTAAACACTTTGCAAGACTAACAGTAAACCGGTAAAATAATTTAGCAGACAAACTGGTTAACAAATATGCAAACCAAATAGCTAATAATGCATTCACCCACAGAAGCACAAACACCATAACACAAGAGATTTTGACGTGGAAACTCAAATGGGAAAAACCATGTGAGATGGAACTCACAAGTAACTATCTGCAGAATAGGATCCAGACCGGTTAAAGTCTTACAATGTTCTTTACCAGAATAGATCCTGTTAGGAATCTCAATCTCTATTAGGAAATAAGTCTGATTAAAGACTACCTTGCTAGAGGATTTTAGATCTACAGATGTGAACCACCTTGTTAGAGGATTTACAAAAGGCTTTTGGGCCTACTCGGTTAAGGGCTACAGACTTGTTAAAGATGTGAGTAATCAACAAGTGTTTGATCTAGCTAGTTGCATAGACTGCTTGGTTAGATCCTTGGTAGCTCATTCCTAATGCACTCCAGCATTACTTCAGTCTTCTACACATTCATATTCTCTCCAACACCTCAATCACCTTAAACCCTAGCAACAACATAAACTTTCACTATATCCACATCAACAACCTAAAACCCTAGACATGATATCCTTATAAAGGAATTTGATTTCATGTCGGTCCAATAGGATTACATTACAATTTCCTAGGTTCAATGAACCTGGACATACTTGGTACCACGACACAAAAAGCATCGTTAATGTGTCGGCACCATCAACCAATCGGTGCATGGTAACTCATCACAAAATGTCTGTTGGGAACTCATCACAGAGTATTAACGGTTCATACAAAATGTCGGTTGCCGGTTTGACAAAAATGAAGACTGGTAAAAATGTGTTATGCTGCTTTAATCCCTCGAACCGCTTGGAGTCAACATGTCACTTCAGACCGGGAAACACATTCTGCAAAACATCAATAGTCTAAAGACAATAATACAACATATCAGTTGGAACAAATACCAGTTGTGCTCTAACTCATACATATAAAGAGGATCTCAATGCAAGTGTGTGTCCATCAATGACAATCACAACATAAACATAAAAAATGCCAACAATCTCCCCCTTTGGCATTAATGGCAACACTTAGGAAAATAAAAATTTTGACATCTAAGTGTTTTACAACAAAATCATGCCATTAGAAAAATTTCTCCCCCTAAGCATATACACTATCCCTTTAACAATACAATGTATAGGACTTTTGCATATAGAGCATAAACATTGAGATATTCAGAGCATATAATCAAAATTTTGATTACCAGATACTTCTCCAAATAGAATTCTTCTCCCCCTTTGCCAACAATGACAAAGTACAGTTGAACAACCCTGTTTTCATTTGATATTAAAAATAATAAAAGTTTATGACAACAAGGAATGATACTTGTCAAAAATAGATTTAAAGTCCTGCAAGAATTGTTTCATCGACAAAGACCAGGACTCAAGTAGGGAGGTGGCTACTTCTTGCTTTGTCTGCATCTGGGAGACCTGTTCTTCCATGGCATCAATTGTGCTCATCTCCTATGAAACTGTTAAGGCATCCAGGTTTAGATAGCACTTCTGAAGAATTTGCAATCATGGGAGTAGAACCAGTTGTAGCTCCTGCAAATCTCTAGACTGAGTGTTGATCTCTTGCTCCATTTTTGCTGACTAGATGTGAAACCGGTGAACGGTTTGCCCATAAGTTGTAAAGGAATCATAAGGCAGCTTGAATGTGCGCAAGTAGGACTGTAAGTCCATTTCAATTTTTTTCTTTTGGGATAGCACATCATCATAGAATAGATGAGGTTGGCAGATCTTTCTAAGTAGCAGATTCCCCTCATCTAGAGCGTCCCTTATATCCTTTTGTTCTTTCTTCAGTTCAGTCCGGAGCTCATTCAACTTCTTCACCAGAGCTATATTAAGATCTTTTTGATGCTCCTTCTTGACATTAGCCTATGCTTCCTCTTTAAGGCTCTGCACCTGATCATCCACTATTGTGCATAGGAGCTTGAGTTTAGCTAGTGATGAATCAGTGTTGGGAAGATTTGTATCGGGTATCAAACCAGTAAGCGTATCCATAGCCGCTTGAATTACATCCTGCTCCTTCTTCCGTCGAATGATTTCAAGGCTCTCTTGAGCTACCTTGATGCTCTGCATTAGCTCCATTTCACTTGTAGACTGGAGATCAATAGGACTGGAGAGATCAGCTAGTTTAGCTTGACTCCCGGTTGCCTTTGGAGTCTCCATCTGGGTGCTCTTCTCCTACCTTGTCCTCTTACGCTTTCTTCTTCTCTACTTCTCTCCTCTTCTCTGCTTCCTTATCTTCCTCTTCCTTCTTCCTTTTCTCTACTTCTCTCCTCTTTTCCTCTTCTTTTTCTTCCTCTTCCTTCTTCTTCTCTGCTTCCTTCTTCTTCTCCTGTTCCTTATCTTCTTCTTCCTTCTTTTTCTTTTCATCTTCTTGCTTCTTTTTCTCTTCTTCATCCTTCTTCTTCTTCTCCTCTTCATCTTTCTTCTTCTTCTCTTCTTCATCCTTCTTCTTTCTCTCTTCTTCATCTTTCTTCTTCTTCTCTTCTTCATCCTTCTTCTTTCTCTCTTCTTCATCTTTTTTCTTCTTCTCTTCTTCATCCCTTTTCCGCTTCTCTTCTTCATCCTTTTTCCTCTTCTTTGCCTCTTCCTTTACGGCTTCCTGTCTGTCCTCAACTTGCTTATCAACCTATTTAGCCTATTGCTTATGTCCTGTTGCCTCATATGGTGTTTCCTGAGTAACATCCTCAACGTCTAGAGAATCAACATCAATGGTGTCGATCGGTTCAACAACCGGATTTCCTTCATCATCAAATACTTCATCCGGTTTGGATATAACCTGTTCTTTTTCAGCTTGTCGGTTGGCTAGACGTGCTTTGTGAGTCTGGATAGCGGTTCTCATATACAGATGAGTGTCTTTTTCGACATCATCAACTCTACCTTCTAACAGCTAGAGTCTTCTTCTTCTAGTGAAGAAGAGTCCTTTATTTTGGTCAATAACATCAAACAATTCAGAATTTGATAGGTCGGGAAAGTATTGTGCAAAAACTTTCTCCCTAATTTCCCGTTCCTTTTCTATGGCAATGCACCATCTATTGTCTAATGACATATATAAAGAATCCAGTGTCTGAGACTTAATCTCTGAGGGCGACTGGTCATTAACACATAAATACTGAATTATTTCCTTTTCAACCGCTTCCAGTGCAGATGATGTCGATTCATTCTTTGTCTTCCTCTTTGCTTGACGTGTTTTCTTTGGCTTTTCCTCAGACACAGTTTCTTCTGAGTCTGGAGAGGTATTCCTTGTCTTCTTCTTTCTCTCAAACACTTTAGCTGGTGCTGCTTCAGGTTTCTTCTTGGCTGGTGACCGCTTGGTCACTTTTGGAGTTGTAGTAGTAACCGGTGTTGATGTTGCAGGCACTGCCTTTGCCTTCTTTACTGTCGGTTCTTTTTCTTTCATTGCTGGTGGTTCCTCAACCGATGTTATCCTCTCTAGGTAGGTGCCGGTTCTCTTTGCCTTAGGATCAAGCGGTGAGGCAATAAGGGTAGAGGCATACCCTTCCAGCATATCGTACATCACCTCATAGCCCATTGGCTCCACTTCTTCCTGTCTAGGCTCAACAACCTCCATTATGCATTTATCTACTTGGATGGTGAAGCAGATATCGTCTTCATATTTCTTGACGATGTCACCTGATATCCTCACTCTTTGGCTCATTTTCCTTCTGAACTCATCAAAATACTTGTTCAGAACATCAGGGTAGCCGGTTCCAATTACTTCAATGCTTTCCTTGATTTGCTTGGTCACCAGTTGGTCACCAGACCATTGAACATCTCCTACTCCTGGAAAGTAGCCTTGGAAATAGAAGAACAATCCAACCAGTAGTTGTCCAAACTTGAACCTAAGTGCATTATCCTGTTTGATCGACTTTAGATTCAACAGGAGTTGTCTCTACATACCAGTGCATATATCAAATGATGCATCCTCCTTTATCATTCGGTAAGTGGCATTTACCACTGTAGTAGATACAGAGTTAATTTTGCTGGCTGAGAATGTCCTGTATCCAATCACCATGCATGCATACTTCACCAAATCATCCTTGATAGAATTTACTGTCATGCCTCATGAGTCGCTCACTGAACTGGTGAGCTTGGACATTTCAGTTTTGCTTACCGTCCTCAGGGCTGGCACTTCCCCTGTGCTGTAGAATCTAGTGACTGCATGAATTGCCTACGGTGTGATATCATGTGTTCTCTCTAGGTACATCTTATCACCATGGACTCTGCTCAGAATGATCCTTATATGATCCTCTATGAAATCCTCCAGGAAGTAAACAACATTGTGGAGCTTTTTCTTCTCCAAAATATTAAACTCTGGTTTGATCTTCTTATCTTTTCCACAAAATAAACCTAACTGGGTGTGGATAGCTAGAGACCCTAGGTCTTCAATCTTGCAATCTATGTAGTCATAAATTCCCTCTTCTACTATCACACCAGCTGGAACTTGTGATAGGGCATTATACTTGGACATCCGTTGAATAAAACTTGCAGACTTGACAAATGCACTAGAATTGGTATGAGATGCTGAAGCCATGATAGAAATCTTAAGAACTTGAGAAATACCTTTTGAAACATGTGAAATTAGGGCTTGTCGATTCTCCTTCACTTCACACTTTGTCGATTGCTGAATCACCGCTTTGTGTTCTCCACTTGACCGTTTCCAGTTTGAATTTGAATGTCCTTCACGATTTCTCAATTTCTCAAAATCTCTACTCAAATCGCCTTTTCGTCACTCTGCTCTTTGAAAAACTTTTCTTCGCTCGAAAATTGATAATGAGAAATGATTTGAAAAATGCTTTTAAACATATTCCTCACCTACCGTCATTAATGCTCCTCCATTAGGGCGTAAACCCTAATTTGCCTTTTTACCATTTCTAGTCTTCTACCAAACGATAGGTATAACATACTGGTTAAGGTCTTTTACCAGTGTAAACTGGGGGTTTGAAACATTTCGCCGTTTTCTCCCCCTAAGCTTTTCTGAAGCTTAGTTTGTCGGTTCCGTGATTTCCACACTAGGTGCAGAAACCGGTTCCTCTTGTAGCACTGGTGGTTTCTCCTTCCAGATTTTGTTCATGTCTGCTTGAACAATGTCAACATCAATGTTTCCTTCCAGAGTGACCGGTATATCATCAGATTTGTTCTTTCTTGATCTACAGAATCTAGGAATGTGACCTAGTTTGTTGCAGTGATAGCAGACCAATCCAAGTGCTCTCCAAGGTCCATTGTTCATGTTTCCATTCTTCCTTCTGCATGTTGTAGCAATGTGACCATGACCATGACAGATCATACAATTTTCTCTCCATCCGGTTGCCGCTTGATAACCACTGCTTCTTGGCTGATGATTGAAGGCATTAAACCAGTTGTGATTCTGGTTCACAAAAGGTTCAGGACCAACTCCTTGGGTCCTCTAAGGATATCTTCCAGTGTTATTCATAACAAACCTACATTCAGATGCTCTATGCCCATACTTGTTGCATGCATAACAATTACCATCAAATCTATAGGATCTAGGCTTATCATTTAAGAAATAAGGAAAATTGTTGTAAGCCTTACTCCTACACACATTTGTAGTATGTCCTTCTTTAAGACAATTAAAGCAAATAGGTTTAAACTTTTTCTTACCTTTATCCTTTGATGCTGGTTGTTTATTTGATGTTCGAGTATTTGTACCAGAGGTCTCAACTTCCTCATGACCGGAATAACCAAGTCCATTGGTATTCTTGACCGATTTGGCAGATTCAAGCTTTTGCTCTAGCTTGACAGTACTCTTGTTGAACTTAGCAAGTATTTCCTTTGACTCAGAGAGTTCTTTGGAAATAGCAGCATTTGTTTCCAACAGGTTTTCATTCTCAGAGATGGCAGTGTTTAGTTCTCCTTGCATGTCTTCCTTTTCCACTTTTCTTGCATGGAGTTGAGCATTTAGGGCACTCATCTCTTGTTTCAGCTTGGAGATCTCACGATCTCTTTCTTTCACCAGATCTTCAGCTTTCCTCCAGTTCTCAAGCTCTTGACACATCCGGACAGTCAGTCCTTCCAACTCCTTTCTCAGGTTGGAGTTTGATTCATTCAACTTATTTACTTCAGCAATTAGGGCTTCCATGTTTGCTTCATCTGAAGAAGTATTTTCAGATAGCTCCATCAGCTTATTTGCATGTTCTCTTCTTTTTGCTTGAGATGCCTTGTATTTGACCATAAGATCATCATAGGCTTGCTCAGACTGAGTGAGCCGGTGGGTAAGTTCCCTCAAAGTGTATTCCCCCATATCTCTTTCTAAGTGGTTAAACTTATAGAAAGGTTGGCTCTGATACCAATTAATGAATACTAAGAGGGGGGGGTGAATTAGTATGCCAAAAATATTTGCACTTAAACACTTTGCAAGACTCACAGTAATCTGGTAAAACAATTTAGCAGACAAAATGATTAACAAATATGCAATCCAAATAGCTAATAATGCATTCACCCACAGAAGCACAAACACCATAACACAAGAGATTTTGATGTGGAAACCCAAATGGGAAAAACCACGGTGAGATGGAAATCACAAGTAACTATCTGCAGAATACAAAACCAGACCGGTTAAGGTCTTACAATGTTCTTTACCAGAATAGATCCTGTTAGGAATCTCAATCTTTGTTAGGAGATAAGTTTGATTAAAGACTACCTTGCTAGAGGATTTTAGATCCACAGATGTGAACCACCTTGTTAGAGGATTTACAAAAGGCTTTTGGGCCTACCCGGTTAAGGGCTACAGACTTGTCAAAGATGTGAGTAACCAACAAGTGTTTGATCTAGCTAGTTGCACAGACTGCTTGGTTAGATCCTTGGTAGCTCGTTCCTAATGCACTCCAGCATTACTTTAGTCTTCTACACATTCATATTCTCTCCAACACCTCAATCACCTTAAACCCTAGCAACAACATAAACTTTTGCTATATCCACATCAACAACCTAAAACCCTAGACATGATGTCCTTATAAAGGAATTTGATTTCATGTCGGTCCAATAGGATTACATTACAATTTACTAGGCTCAATGAAGCTGGACATACATGGTACCACGACACAAAAAGCACCGTTAATGTGTCGGCATCGTCAAACAATCGGTGGATGGTAACTCATCACAAAATGTCGGTTGGTAACTCATCATAGAGTATTACCGGTTCATACAAAATGCCGGTTGCCGGTTTGACAAAAATGAAGAGTGGTAAAAATGTGTTATGCCGCTTTAATCCCTCAAACCGCTTGGAGTCAACATGCCACTTCAAACTGGGAAACACATTCTACAAAACATCAATAGTCTAAAGACTCTAATACAACATACTAGTTGGAACAAATACCAGTTGTGCTCTAACTCATACATATAAAGAGGATCTCAATGCAAGTGTGTGTCCATCAATGACAATCACAACATAAACATAAAAAATGCCAGCACATTAGACTGTGTGATCCTCATGGAGTTTTCTTTTAGGACATGCTATTACTCAAAGGCTATGATTTTGTAATGCATATGGATTCCTCAAGATGAGTGATTGTTATCATAGACTCATTGGTTCATATGATTAAATTCTTTGTTCATTATATGCTTTCATTTGCTATTAATATGATGCACCTTTCTCTCACTGCTCTAAACCCTTGATTTTGACCTCTTGACTACAACGCCTCTTTTACTTGTGTGTTAACAGTCTCTACCACAGGTTTTCTATTGTCTTTGATGTCTATAGATCACCTTCACCATCTAGGGGTCCTTTAAAGTTACCATTATTCTTTATGAGTTGTGATCCTCTGTTAGTTATCTATATTTCTCTAACAAAACTGATCTTCTTTTATTGTCAAGACACCCTCTCTGTTGATCATTGTAGCATCCCATTCATTATCATTTTCTTCTTTTGTAAAAGAAAAGGACTATCATTTATTGCACTTATAGGGAAACAAATTTACAACTGCTCCTACTACTGTCTTGATGTGATTTTGAATAATCTAATTGCTTAGTGTATCTTTCACAAGAACCTTTACTTCCACTACATGGTTGCACTATCTTTATTACTAAGGTCTTTTTCAAGGCCTATAAGAATATATATCTCTAGTACAAATGATTAATTTATACATATTGCACTAATGTTGTCTCAGATTCTTTTGACTATGTTTGAAGCCTTTCATCATCGTGTCCAATATGCTGATTCTTAGTAGCCTTATTGAAACTTTGATATAAGTACCCTACTCTTCATTTATATTCATTGCTACTTAAAGTGGCCATGGCTTGTGTCTGCAAATGTTCTTCAGTGCTTTATGCTACTAGAGGTAATCTGGTTATTTGTTAATGACCCTGTTGTGTATGTATGAAACAATATCTGTGTTTGATTGTTGATTATGGATGAGTCCTTGAGCTGGTTGATGAAGAGTAGTTGTATATGCCTTTGTCTATGACTGTTTAGCCCTTCTATTTTCATGATTTTGTGGATGATCTTATACATTTTACATCTACTTGCTCCTTTCTTCACTATGGTCTGCTATTCATTACATCTCATTGCATGGGATTCTTATGAAGACTATACTCTCTATATGTCACCATTAGTCCTTTGAGGGACTTCTATATACATCATATAATAGTACTGTCTCCTCTTGGACTACTTTTCACTTAGACCTTATGCATTAATGTGTCATTGTGGGTATTCTAGAAGGGATTGTCCCTTCATTATGTCTATCAAAGATTTTTGAATGATTATATAGTTCTTGATTAAATTTTATGACAGTGATTGCCTTCATTATTTACTTCTCTACTCATCTTTTCCACTATGTCTTCATATGCTCAGTGTCATTATTTGAATTGCACCCTTGTGAGTTACTGTGGATGCAATATAAGTGTACTAAGAAGTAGTCTTTTGATCGAAGTGTCAAGGTTTTTTTTTGGTACACGATTGTTATCAGAGCATTATGATTTCTCTGGATAACTATCTGTCCCAAAACAAAATTTTGACACCTCTTAAAAATGCTCTTGATATGAAACATTGATATGCATCTCAGTCTTCTTTGATATGAGACAATTAATGTGTTGGGCTCAACCCTTGTGGGAGAGACATTTTACACAACTCATGTAACTGATAAACAACCATGTTACTTTCTTGTATCTACACATGAAGTAATCAAGTTAGATAGAAATAATGCATTATCTGATTTCTTGTTGATGATTTGATCTGGCACATGTCTCCTGGACCTATTTGAAATACTAGATGTTATGATGCATATGAAGGATGGATTATATGTTTGTAGGTGCATGTGCATATAAATAATGATGACTTTTCATTTCTCTAACAACTTTTTCTTGCCATAATGCAGGTACTCAGGGGCAACAGGGTGACAACTGGATGCAGGATGGGAAAAAGACTACAGATGACACACGACAACACATATAGGTCTCATCATTCAAGAAATGATGAGTCACCCTTCCTTATGTGCATTTTACATTTATGTTTTGCATCTTCAAATATATAGTATTTTCTTCATTTGCACCATACCAGTTAGTCTCATGGCTTGTGTGAGATATTATACATTCATGTCAATAAAGATTACTTTTTCAGAAATTGTGTATTATTTCCTATATCATGTGCATCTTCATAATGAAATGTGATGGTGTAATCTTCTTTTTTCTTTTAAAATGTTCATGAATGTAACATGTAACACAATAGAATAAAAAATATACCTTTTTGTTTGTAAAAACATAAAAGCTCTACCCGATTGAGCTTGTAGCAAAAAAAGGTAACATTTATACTGCTTCAATTAGGGCTATAACTACTTACCCTACGATGCTTCTCCAAAAAGAAAAAAGGAATACAAAAGACAAAACTTACAATATTTTGCTTGCCTACATTAAACTTTGTGCTAGCTAAAACTATATTCAGGAAATATGGCTCCACTCCTTCGTTCTGCACTAAACCTTCTCTGAACTTTGCAATTGGGAAATTAAAATTAGTTAACAACTTGAACTCATCAATCTTTTCCTTATCAATTCAGTTTGAGAAAATTATTGTGGTGTAACCGGGCCTCGTGTAGGTTTGAATATGACCATCGATCTGAAAATATCAACGACTGGTAGTAAAATTTAAATCTCCCTACCCAAGGAAATCAATTTTGACCTGTCATGTTTCTAGCCCTTTGCTTAATTTCCTTTTCTCAAACACTCATCAAAATCACCTAGACCACCTCACCGATCTTTGACTTGACATGTTGGATCCTATCTATTTACTGGCATCAGTCCTCGACATCCTTTGCTCGGGACTCGTTGAGACAAAGGAAACATTCCCACCAAGCATCAAGTAACTTATTCACATCAACATTGCTTCATTCCTCTCAGACACTTGCCAAAATAGGAACACAAAGTTCCACAAGCCTCAAGCTCCCATTCTTCATGGCCCAACTCAGGACTTGACCGAACAAGAAGAAATCCCCCACCAAGTTCTGAGCTAATTGTCAAGACATCAATTCTTCCGTCACATCAAAAAACAACTCAGGACATACAAAAGAATGCTCACAAGCATGGCCCACTTCAAATAATTTAAACACATGATTTTAATATTATTCTTTAAGTCATCATGTGAAGGGGGGGAAACCTAAAGCACTTATAGAGGTCATAATGGCTCAACCTCTCAATAGACTGGTTATGCAATAATTTTATAACAAAGGGCCAATTTTGGACAACAATAAACCCTTGAAGAACCAACTTAAAAGGAAAGAGACTAGGAGAATAGGTCACTGCAAGAAAAGGAAGTTGATCAAAACACACTCAAATTTTGGAGGGAATAAACCTGAACTAGAGAAAAAGAATACAACCTACTCAAAATAGTTCTAACAACAGCTCTAGCTGGGGATGCTTGATCTAGAAATCAAAACAAGAAGCCAAACTCTGGGGGGCAAACCCATTCTTACCAAAATCCTAACTGCAAGGCATATATAGAAATATAAATCCTAAAAATTCTATGCATGGAACAAAATTAAGCAAAGAGGTATTTTAGGAATCGTCCATACACTGGCAATTCCAAAACTTCACTTCCTTCATTCTTGAGAAAATAAGAATCATCTCCATGTTTCTCAGTGATCTCAAATGGTCCTAACCAAATTGCATGAAATTTGTCATGATTCCCCTTATCTTGGCTCCAGGAATTCCACACCATAACCACATCTCCTTGTTGGAATTTCCTCTGTGTGGTTCTATTATCAAACAAATATTTCATCTATTGCTATAACTTAGCAATTCTCTTCGTGAATGCACTTCTCATTTCACCTAGTTCTACCAACTGAACTATCCTTTCCAGCATCAATTCCATAATGTCATCATCTTCTTCATAAATGAATTTGTATGTAGGGATTAGATTATTGAGGAGCATCCTTTCCTGAGCTCCATAAACCATCTCAAAAGGAGATTTTCCAGTAGCCTTTTTTATAGTAACTCTATCAGCCCACAGTGAAAGATTCAACTTGAAATCCGAAGCCCTCTTATTCCTTTCTAGAATCCTTTTGATGATTTTCAAAAGACTATTATTGTTGGATTCAGCTTGGTCATTTCCCTAAGGGTGATATGGGGATGAATATGATACTGTAATCCCATATGAATCACAAAATCTTTTGAATTATTCTAACCTAAAGAACATAGCATTTATCCATAATGAGCCTTGCAGGTACATTACAGGTATACCAAATCATGTAAGTATATTATCTAACAAGAAATTAATCACCACCTTACTAGTTGTTTGCTTAATCAGGATAGCTTTAATCCACTTAATAAAGTAATTAGTGGCCACCAGGATCCATTTGTGACCACCACTAGACTTATTGTTGATCTCTCCAATGAAATCCATTCCCCATTGGTGAAATGGAGCTTCTACATGTTGAGGTCTTAGGGGAAATGCTCTAGCATACTTAAGTTTCCCAGAAATTTTTTGACATGGCTTGCATTTTCTTACATAACAGTGGGTGTCTAGAAATAAGGAAGGCCAATAATAACTTTCTTGGAGTATCTTGTGAGAAATAGTTTTGGCTATGAAATGTCCACTGCAGACTCCTCCATGCATTTCTTTAGGAATTCTTGAGACTGTCCTTCATCTAGACAAAACAACAAAATACCATCCCTGTCCTTCCAAAAGAGATCTCCATCTTTCAACACATACTTTTGAGCTAGTAATTTTAGTGTTTGTTTCTGATTATCATTCATCCCTTTAGGACATCTCATGTTTTAAAAAAAATACATAATGTCTGAGTACCATGGTTGCCTTTCTATACTAGTTAACATCTCACTTTCCTTTTCCACACTAATCACTTGAGCAACCTCTAAGTTTGTTTCTTCCATTAGCCTTGCAAGACCCATGCTCCTTACCAACTTAGTTATTTGGATCTCAATATTGAACTCTTGAATTTTATTGATCCATCTACACCTTCGCTCTATTACTTCTGACTGGGAGAATATATCCTTCACTACTGCATTAGGGACATAAGCAATAATCTTAGCACCGACCAAATAACATCTGAAGTTCTTTACTGCTTTGACCAAGGCATAAGCTTTCTTCTCAATAATATCATAGTTCAATTTGGTTTTCTATAGAGATTTACTAAAGAAAGATGTAGGTTGTTCAAACCCATCATTATTATTTTGCATCATCATTACAACAATGGTATGGAATGAAGCAAATGAGAATATCTCAAAAAGGCTTATCGAAATCAAGAAATTTCAAGACTGGAGCCTCCTTAATGGCCTTTTTTATGCTTGCAAAAGCTTCATGTGCTTCATTATCCCAATCAAGTTTTCAGCATTTTAGCAATGGGTTTAACGATTTTTGCAAAATTTGAGACAAACCTTCTTACAAAGTTAACTTGCCCAAAAAAATATTGAATTGCCTTTACCATTTTTGGAATAGGGATCTTATCTATTTCTGCAACTCATTATGTATCAATCCTTACCCCCTTTTTGGAGACAATATGGCCAAGTAACTTTCCTTCTGTCACAACAAAATTGCACTTTTTTGGATTTAGTGAGATACCATACTCCAAAGCTTTAGCAAATACCTATTCTAAGTGTCCACAATGGTCATCAACCTTCCTTGAATAAGCAGTAAGGTCATCTTGATAAATTACTAAAATAATATTAACCAAATTTGCATATGCCACATCCATGGATCTTTGAAATGTCACACCAACATTTGTTAGGCCAAATGACATTCTGATGATACATACCCCATGGGGTTATGAATGCAATCTTATACTGCTTTGACTCTTTGACCTTTACTTGATTATATCCTAAAAAACCATCCATCATACTCAACAAGTCACATCCAGTGACTATTTGAAGCATAGCCTCCATGTTAGGGAAAGTATAGTTTTCATTCCACGAGGAGACATTCAAGTTCCTGAAATCTACACACAACCCTATATCCCCATTCTTTTTCCTGATAGGGACAAGATTCCATACCCAGGTAGAATTCCTAATGGCTTAATTATGCATCCATCCCTGAGCTTTATCAATTCTTTCTGCATTTTAGGAGCTAATATGGGATTCACCGATCTTTGTTTCTACCTAAATGGTTTGGCATCAAATTTTAGAGGACTTTCATGCTGAAACAAATCTTCTTTGTAATCTTTAAGGTCATCATAAGACCAAGCAAAAAAAAGCTTGTATTTCCTTAACAAAGTAATTAACATAGTCCTGACCTTGGGACTTATCTTTTTTCCAATGCATACATTATTTGGTGTTGCTTCAGTCCCCAAATTTATTTCTTCTAAATCAGCTCTATTGACTGATGCAGGCTATGTTGCATGATTGTCAATGCTATAAAAAACTCATTCTAGAGAAACCAACCCTTTTAGAATCTTGTTGGTTTTTAACTCGATGAATTCATTTCAAAAAATGGTCTCTTTACCATCTTCCACCTCAACAAAAGAATTGAAGTCAATTTCCCAAGTTTCATATCGGTCAACACATTGCAGGAATTTAAGGAGATCATCATCATCTTCAAATACCTTCCAATTGCATATATTGTTAGGGATTGATGGTCTGGTTTTCATCTCAACTTTTGAAATTCTTTCCAATGTGATGTCATTGCCCTTCAAGCCAAAATTCGCTAAGAAATATGCCATGATGTTTTTCAATTTTTCAACCCATTCAATGGAAAATGCATTATATCATTGCACAATATCCCACATAGCAAACTTATATTGTTTCAATATTTTATGCTTGGAGGAATCCTTGGATCATACTTGTTAAACAATCAATTCTAAATATTAGAATGAAGGCAGAGATGGAGGGAGCTATCCAGAATTCAAATTTGAGTGGGAGTTCTGGTTCAATGTTGGGACAAATTGGTGCAGATGATTTAGAAATTCCTACAGATGGAGGGAGCTCAGATAGTAAGGATCCCGATGCTCCCTTGGATTTAGGGGACCTTGGGGGAGGAACAAGGTCACAAGAAGAGAGGATGGCAGGTGTTAGTGGGAAAGGTCAGGCTCAAACTTCAAAATCAGGAGATGGTAACTCAGAAGGAGCCCTAGGACAACAAGTGGCTAGCAGTTCAGAGAACATGGTTGAAGGTAAAGTATCTCCTAAAAAGGATCTTCTGTCGACCCCAGAGGATCTTAAGGGGGGACCCAATTTGAATGGACATACATGTAAGTGGTCCTCTCTGTTTGGAGTCAAACCTAAAGGTAAGTCCTCTCTGCCCCTGGTTAAAAATACCTCGAATGTGTCTCAGGGCAAGTTTTCTATCTTTGTTCCAGACCAAATCATAGACCAAAACATTGCTAGAATGGAAAATACTTTGATTGGTAATTTTTTTGGGTCTAGACCGAACATAGAGATTGTTCGTGGGTTTGTCAAAAGAAAGTGGAACCTGAAAGGCCAGGTTGATGTGGTTTCAATGAACAAAGGTTGTCTATCCTTCTCTTTTTCTTGTGATGAGGATAGAAGAAACATTCTATGTAGTGGTTCATGGGCAATAGGTAAATATATCATGTACATCCAAAAGTGGTACCCTAATGTGGGAAAAGGAAAAAAATTTCTGGTTCAAGTTCTGGTCTGGATTAAACTCCCTAGACTACCAATGAAATTCTAGGACGAAGATGTGCTAGCAGGAATAGCCAATACCTTTGGGGAGCTTATCATTATTGATCGGGTCACGACATCCAGAAGAAGGCTTATTTACGCTAGAATTTGTGTTGGAGTTGGACCTGATTCGAGCATGCTAGAGGAAATAGAGATAGAATCTAAACTAGGGAAGTGGAGGCAGAATATTGTTTAAGAATCAATCCCTTTTGCCTACTTTTAGTGCAAAAAAGTAGGACACTAGGCTAAAAAATGCCCCAATAACGAGGGTAAATCTTATTGCCAAGCTAAGGTTTGGAAAAAAGTTGATAGTTCTCTAAAAGCAGTGGAGTCCAATGACCCAGATCAGGAGAAACAATCTTAGGTTGGAAGGATGGAGGAAGAACTCATCAGTGAGATGGGAAATGATCTAAAGAAAGTAGATAGCAAAAAAATAGATCCTCAGGAGATGGAGCAGAACGGTAAGGATTCAGAGTATGGAAAAAAAGTTAATAAACAAAATGAGGAATTGGAAGACGATAAGACAGAGTTAGTCTCAGATAAGTTTGAAAGTAAAGGAGATAAAAATCCCATAGATAACAAAGAGGAAGGAGATAATTTCAACCTTGTATAAAATTCTCAAGATCTGGACAAAGATACAGATTGTTTCCAGAAGGCCCAACCTAATAATATTCTGGATCAAGGGTTGTCATAAATCTCATTAGTTTCTCTAGCAAAAGTAAAGTTGACCTTTCTGGAGTAAAAAGGTCCAAAATGGGGAGATGAGGAAGACATCAGAAAGGCACTTGGGAAGAGTGAAACAAAGCAAGAGGAAGAAGAAGTAGCAGAGGACAAAAAAAAGAATAACAATAACCTTATCAATAGTACAATGACTAGAAATACCAAAAGTAGGCTTGGGGATGTGGGGGCACAACACACTTCTCCAAGAAGACATTCAAATGCAAAAAAAGGATCAATGGAAACAAGAAGGAATATAGAAGATGGTACTCAAAGAACCATCTTTGAGGCAGGTATTTCTAAAAATCCATGAAGATCATCTCTTGGAATATTTGAGGACTGAATATCCCTCACAAACATGATTTAGTTAAAAATATGATCAGAGATAAAAACCCTGAAATTTTTTTGATTCAAGAAACCAAGATAGCGAAAGATAAAGTAGAAAGCTTGAAGATGTTCAAAAATGGAGGAGTTAGTGGAGGGAGTTCTAAAGGTGCTTCAGGAGGAATTGTTACCTTTTGTAACAAAAATAATGTAGAAGGTGAGGTGCTGATTCAGGACAACAATTTGGCTTGTATTAGATTTAAGCATCTTAAAAATTGCACTACTTGGATCCTAACTAATTTATATGCTCCTAACACTAAGACTAGTAGAAGTGAGCTGTGGAGATATCTTACTGGGTTAAGAAGTAGGTTTGCTGAGGACGGTTGGATTATCATGGGAGACTTCAACACCCCCTTGAAGGAAAATGAGAAAAAGGGAGGGAGTCAAGCTATTCTAGATAGTAGATTGGACATGATGAACTTTATTAACAATAATTCCATCCATAACCTGGAGCTGCAAGGAGTTAAATTCACTTGGACCAATAGACGAAGTGGGGAGGATTTGATTCAGGTTAGACTTGATGGAGCTCTTCTATCCTGAGATTGGTTTAACCTTCATGACTGCTCTTTATCTTCTCATATAAGGGTAGGATCTGACCATTATCCAATAACCTTTACGGCTGAAGCTAAGAATAGAAGGAGGCATTTCCCTTACAGATTTGAAAGAATGTGGACTAGGCACCCAGATCTGGAGAGTAAGATTAAGGATTGGTGGCAGGTCAGTATAGAAGGAAAATCCATGTATAGAGTGGTTAAAAAGCTTAAGATTATTAAAAATAATGTTAAGAAGTGGAATAAGGAATGCTTTGGGAATATCTTTGCCTCAAAAGCCACTATTCTTTTAGAGCTTAAGGAAATCCAGGATGAGATACAGAATAATGGTCATACTAATACATCTAGAGATGCCGAGGATTCTATTCCTATGGGATACCATGATATTATTGCTAAAGAGGAAACATACTAGAAACAAAGATCAAGAAATGTCTGGTTGAAGGAAGGGGACAAGAATACTCAATACTTCCATATGTCCACCCTAAGACATAAGGCCATTAATAGAATAGCTCAGATTAAAGTGAATAGCAGATGTGTTGAAGAAGATGAACCCATGAGCAGGGCTGCTATGGACTTTTTTTCCAACTTACTTGCTAAGGATCAGACTTTGGATATGCAAGCCCAAAGAAATCTCCTGGACAGTATACCTACCATTTTAGGGGATGACCAGAATGCTTACTTGACTGTTATCCCTTCCCATGATGAAATGCTGATAGCTATCAACTCCTTTGAAGGCAACAAGGCCCCAGGTCCGAATGGTTTTACCATATTTTTCTTTCAAAAGTATTGGCATATTATTGGAGATGAGGTGTCCAGAGCTGTGAAAGAGTTTTTTGGTGCCATAAATTTTTTGAAAGAAGCTAATGGTACTTTTATTGCTCTTATCCCCAAGAAGATGGGGGCTAACACCATGGATCTCTTTAGACCTATAAGTCTATGCAACTCTCTTTATAAGATAATTTCCAAGGTTTTGACCTCTAGAATCCTAAGGTTGCTTCCTTCTATCATTTCGCTTCAGCAAAGTAGTTTTGTCCTGGGTAGACAAATTTTGGATTCGATCATCACTGTCCATGAAAATATCCACTCTTTATCTTTCTCTAAAAAAGAAGGTTTTTTTCTGAAGCTAGACCTCTCTAAAGCCTATGACAGAGTGGATTGGGATTTTATGATGGATGTTCTCTCTACTTTTGGCTTCAGCTCTAGAAGTATTAGTCTTATCAGGCAATTAGTCTCTTCAGTTTCTTTCTCTGTTTTAATGAATGGTTCTCCTTCTCCTTTCTTTAAAGCTTCTAGAGGCCTTAGGCAGGGGGATCCTCTATCCCCGGTTATCTTTATTATTTTGGCAAAGTGTCTGGGGAGATGTATTGGGAAGCTGGTTGAGAAAAGGGAGTTCTAAGGTTTGAATCCATCTTTTGCGGATCAAATATGTTCCCATCAGCAGTTTGTTGATGATTCTATAATAATGGGGAAAGCTATAGTGAAGGATTCTAGAAGTTTAAAGAAGGCTTTGGATAGCTATGGAGCTACTACTGTACAACTCATTAAGTGGTCTAAAAGCTTTGTGTATTTTATCAATACCCCGGAGAGAAGGAGGATTAAAATTAGTAATATCCTGGGTTGTCAAGTTGGAAATCTTCTAGCCTCTTACTTAGGGCTACCCTTATGCCATGGTCCATTTGATTCTTTTTGGGGAGCCTTGTTGGACAAATTCCATAAGAAGTTGGCTGGCTGGACGGGGGCTCTTCTTAGCCAAGCTGGTAAGCTTCAATTGCTGAAATCTACTCTACAAAGTATCCCTCTCTATGCCATTAGTCTCTTTGGAATTCCTGCCAAGTATGCGGAGGCCATTGAAAAGATTTAGAGAACTTTTTTATGGACTGGGGTTGAGGAGAAGAAGAGAATGAATTTGATTGCATGGGAGAAGGTTTGCAAGCCTATAAGAAAGGGAGGATTGGGTTTTAGAAGAATAAGAGACATAAATGAGTTCCTTATGGCCAAGTAGATTTGGAGAGGGTATAAAAATTAGGGAGAATGGAAACTGATATGGGACAAAAAAATATAAAAGTCAATGTCCGACCCTTCAAAGCTTCCTTAAAGAGTATAATGTCCCAATTGGGTCCAATATCTAGAAAAATGTTTCTAGAACTAGAAACTTAATTGTCAAAGGTGCAAAATGGAAAATGGGGAAGGGGAATCTTATCCAATTTTGGGATGATTCTTGGCTACTGGATTGCCCTTTGAATGAAGACCCTGAGTGGAGTAGATTTCAAAACCAATGCAAGGAAAGATTTGGATCTAAGGTGGATGATTACTAGGAAGATGGAAAGTGGAAGGATTTATCTCAGGTGGATCAATCCTTGAGCAGATTGAACAAAGTTATGAACTCTATGGTAAGGGTTGAAGAGGAAGACCAATTAATTTGGAAACTCACAGCTAGTGGTACTTTCACTGTGGCTTCTTTGTATCATCAACAGTTCTCCAACATGGAAATCTCATGCTGGGCTAAGGCATGGGTGAAACACCTCACCCCTAAGATTAACATTTTCTTCTGGACAACCCTACAAGATAAAATTCTAACTACTAAGAATATTAGAAAAAGAGGTATTAGTATGCCTAGTGTTTGTATTCTCTGTAAGCAGAAGGAGGAGACCATTAATCATATGCTCTTTCATTGCCCTTTCTCTGTTGATGTTTGGGGAAGCTGTCTTGACCACTTCAAAATTAGTTGGGGTTTCCCTAAGTCGATTCAGGAGGTGTTCAACTCTTGGCATCATCCTTCAAGGAATAAAACCACAATTTTATTATGGAAAATCTCCCTTCCTCATATGTGTTGGGGTATATGGAAAGAGAGAAATGACAGAATTTAAGAAAAGGTGTCTAAGGAAAAAATTATGTTTGAGAAGATAAAAAGAAATATAGTGGAAAATATGAATATCATAGGAGGCATTGATAATCCCCAAGATAAGGATGATCAACTTATCTACAAAAAGTGGAGATTAAAGGGTCGTGAACACTCTTAGATCAACCCTAGAGAGGGTGTGATATGGAGCAGTCTACCCAAAGGATGGATGAAAATTGATTTTGACGGTGCCTCAAAGGGTAACCCAGGTGTTGCAAGATGTGGTCTGGTACTTAGGGATGAATGGGGGAACTGCAAAATCATAAAAAGTATTCCCATAGGAAATCAGACAAATCATGTTGCCAAAGCAATGGCAGCTTACCATGGGATGATCCTTGCTAGGGAAGCTAAATGTACTAAAGTTTGGTGTGAAGGAGACTCATTGAACATAATCAATTGTTTAAATATGAAATTCCTGCCTTCATGGTCTATTAGTAATGCTATTAAAGAAACTAGGAAAATCAGCGAAGAATTTGAAATGTGTGTTTTTACACATGTGTATAGGGAGGCCAATTCCTGCACTGATTGGGCTGCCAGCCTGGCTTGGCAATCGGAAGAAATCATTACTAGTCATGGTGAAAATGAGATTGCAAGTGAAATCAAATCCCTACTTAATCTGGACCGGAGCCAGGCTAGGCAACGTGGTACTTTTAATCATTATTTCTAATGCATCATCCACCTTTTTTGATGCAGGGTTACTTCAAAGATAATGAGCATTTATATAGGTGTCTTATCATAATTATCTGGCATGGATTATGGGCATTCTTACAAGGAAACCATAGAAACTAGAGGAGAGGATATCAAGCCAAGAGAAGGAACTTCAAGGAAAGTGCTGAAAAAATGGGAGGTAATAAGAAAAGATTTGAACCCACCTCTTGCTCTGACTGGAAAAAGAACAATGATATCTGGGATATCCTTCGGCAGGGGGGTTTGAATGTTTTCATGGAATGACTAAGTGGGAAAGATCCCACAATTACCAGCTATTTCATCAAGAACTTGAAAAATGGTAAAATCTTGGTCGGGTCCCAGATGATAAATGTTGATGAGGAGGTCATTGCTGAGGCTAAGGGGATGACTACTGAGGGAATGAAATTTTACAGGGATCGCAGCATATTAGATAAAGTAGCAGATAAGTTTCCAGTCACGGATGAAGAGAGGAGAAAGATGATTAAAATTGACGATTCCTACCATGCTCCAAAGAGGATTTGTAGGCCTTGGAGGTTTGTTTTATTTGCTTCTATTGCCTACATTACTTTAGACAGTAGGTTTACCAGAGCCTACGGGTATCACTTTATTTTACTCAACCATTTCTGCCAGGGGGAAAAGGTGAGCTTGCCTTATTACCTGGCATGCTCTATGGACCACACCATCAAGGAGGTTCAGAAGGATCCTAAAGGTGACCATGCCCTCCACCAGGGGCTTATGGTCCTCGTTTATAAAATGCTTAAGGGGAAGTGCATTGAAAATCCTATCAAAGGAAAAAATGCAAGATGTGAGACTATGAAGAGTGAATCTAGCGGATTCAACTTTGAATAAGAGATTGAGGGAGAATCGGAAGGGACTAGAAAAAAAGGGAGGAATAAGGCTAAGAGGAAAAGGATTGTGGTGGACTCAGAACTGTCGGAGTCTGAAACTGAATCTTTAGAGAAAACAATTGTTAAAACAAAGAAAGGGAAAGCCACTGGAAAGCAGACTCATAAGAACACTAAAAAGGGTAACAACAAAGACATCAGCCATATTCTGGTTCATTCTAAAGAGGAGGTTGATGATAACAAGAAGGCTGAGGATAAGGATAAAGAAGGGGAGGTTAACTCGGTAATGGGAAACATTGAGGTTTTGAATACCACAAGTCTGCAGAAGGAGGATAAAGGGGATAAAATTGATATTGGTGACAAGGTTACCATAAAAGCTTTCCGTGAGACCATTGCTACCATGGTGAAGGATATCAATAGTCTGAAGACTGATATGAAGGCTATAGCAAGAGTTACAGTTGGTGACAAGCCCCTAGCGGAACATGTTAAAGAACTGGTTGTTGTTTTTCACAATGCAGAAGCGATTGAATGTATGGTGGGCAAAATTATAGAAACAAAAAACAAGGTTAATAAGATGGGAGACACCAAGGAAATGGAAAATAAAATGAACAATTTGGGTAGCAAAATAGACAGGTTGGAACTCAATGTTAAGAAGATTGCCGACCAAAATTTTCAGATCCTCAAAGCTTCGGTGGATAACATGAACATCCTTATCAACAAGTTTGAGAACAAGGCTGAGAAGGATGGTGATAAAGAGCAGCCAGACAAGAAGGGTCATGATATGAGGACTAGAGCTAACACAAAGATCAAGGGCGACATCAAAGGTCATGAGCTAGAGGAATTAAAGGCCTCGGCGAACAACATGAAACAAATGGTTGTTCATGTTGAGGAAATCATGAAAAGCATTTAGCTCTTTGTCTTTGTTTCTGCAGAGTTCCTTGGTCCTGTCTTTTTGCTATCGCTATGCTTTCCTTTTGATGTCTATTACTGGTTTTTATAGGTTATGTTATGTAAGTTGATCCTTTCCAGTGGGATCTTTTTGTCTTTTTGAAGTGACCAGGCACTTTTCTTTCTCGTAGTTCTATTCTCCTGGCTTGATCAAGGTTCAGGTACCTTTCAAATACCTGCTTTTACTTAATCAAAACAATCAATTCTAAATCTCCAAAAAATGACAACATTTTTACCCCATGCTTCATAGCTATATTCAAGCCAAGCAATAATGTTTCATACTCAACAGTATTGTTTGTATATTCAAAATGATAACAAGAATGAGTACTTAAAAAGTTTTGCTTCTAGGGGCAATAAAAACTATACCTGCTCACGATCCCTCTCTGCTACATACACCATCAAAAAACACCTTCCATAATCCATCTTGGTCCAGAGATACTTCATTAACCATGGGGTCAGTGTTTTGTAATAGGGGATTCACTTGTTCTACTCTTAAATTGTCAGGCTCAAGATCACAAAAACAAATTAGCTGGTCAGGATCAATTTCATCTTTGACCTTTTTAGACCTCTTTTCCCTATCAACCCTGACCAACTATCCTCCCACTCAAATAGTAGCATATGATAAGTCTAATTGCACATTTCACCCTACGGTTGCAGTCCATTTCCTTGATAGCAACATGCCATAGTGTGGGACAATATCTACCATTGTCACATCCATCCTATAAGAAGCCTTAGGACATGATGTTAATCTCACCTCTAGGCCTTGGATAACTCCTATAACTGGGATAGATCTACTATCAATTGCATAAAATTTACCATACGGGGTATCCACTTTCAACCCTATATCCTTCATGAATTTTGTAGGCATCACATTAATTGTAGCTACTAAATCTATCATGCAATTCCTTATAAGCTTGGTATTGATCAATAAAGTAAAATAAAAAGGATCAATTTGAGAGGGACATTGAGTAATAGTTGCTCCTAAATATACCTCTAGCATTTTCATTTTCTTAGAGTGAGTAGTATTTGTTTGTCTATCTCCCTTTTCTTGTGTTGATACAATTTGGGGTGATTCATTTAGACAATCAAGAATCTTCAAAATCGAAGATATTGCATTATTTATATACCCTTCAAATTTCATCATCTCCATTAAAGGGACTGACACTTTTATTTGGGATAAATTTTGTGCAATATCAAATCCAAGATGATTAAGCATATGAGAAAATTATCATTGCTTACCTCATTTAAAGCACCCTTTCTCTTGTTAGAAAGTGTATCAAACTTTGTGACATTTGTTTCATGAGCTCTATGCTTTTATGACTCAATTCTACCAACTTCATGATTATTTGGATAATGTACCTTTTGATTCACAAGTGTTTTTTCCTTCCCTTCAAGTTTCTAACCTATCAGTTTTGCCTTAGCTTGAGATTCTTTTACAAACAGGCCTCTTGGTTGTCCTTGATCAATGTTCATAGCTCTGTTTCTTAGCTAGTAGTTTCTCTTGGCCTGGGCCACCACTGCAACTGTAAGTTTCCTAATTTCCTCTTCAGAAGGTCTTTGCAAGCTTATCTTTTCTGGAGTACACCCATCAATTTTTGTTTCAACATTTCCTACTATGTGATCTTTAGGGTTAGAAAATACCCATTGCTCTAATATAGCTTGATATTGCCTCATGTTATCTACATCATTACTATGTATTTCATCATCAAATGAACCATATTTATGCAATATAACATTTGGTCCTAAGCAAAACATACTTGTAGTGTTCCCAACATCACACTGTTGATTACATTCATCTCCCAGATACTGTATTGCCATAGCAACATTGCATTGAGTAGAGGAATGAGGTAAGTCACATGCACAATACCAAGGAGCCTTGTCTACCACATTATCATTTGGTCTTTTCAAAGGATCAGGGGTCCCCTTGCTAGAATTTCTTTTCTAGTTATTTTAATTACCGATGGGCTTGCCATCACGATAATTAGTATGATAGGGCATATTATGCAACCTAGGCCTATCACTTCTTTGGAAGCCTTGTTTGTCATTAGATAGCCCTTTCTCACCCCTTGCAACTTTATAACTCAAATATTTTAGTGCATTCATCACCTTATCAAACTTATCTTCCTCCTTTGGTTGTTTACCCTAATGGCCTTTTGGATTCTGCAGAATTTGCACCTCATCCCTTTTTCCTACTTTTCCAGTAGCTTTTCTGTTGTTTTCAATTCTAATTTCTACTTTGAAAGAATCTCTAAGAGTTTGAGGCTCTTTGGATCTCAAATCATACCCCAAATTTGGGTCATATGCTTTCATGTAAAATATTAATCATATTTCATCATTTGATCTTAAATGGTGTGGTATTTTATTCAAGATTTTTACAAATCTTGTATTAAATTCTGCAACCATCTCATTTTGATTTTTTTGTATGGTAGTGATCTCCCCAATTTAAATCTTTCATCAGTATGATCTCCATATTGTTCTCTAAACTCTCTCTAAAACTTAGGCCAACTACTAATATGTGTAACTATGAGACTTCTATACTAGTCTCTAGCATCATCTATCAATGATTACATAAAAAATTTCATCAAAACATCTTCATGCTCCACCTCAAAGTTATCCATGACATTCATGAAGGATTTAATGTGATCATCTCTGAGTAGTCCAACACTACACGAGAACTTGGTAACTCAATCCTTATATCATTATTCATAGGATCAGGATATCCCTGAATACTAGTAAAATCCAACTGTTTTTATCTGTTCAAATGGAGTGGAGGTCTAGCAAAAGGTTTATCTCTTTCATTTGGGAGAATTATATCCCCTTGATCAGGTGCATTTTGTGGCACATTGGGGATGGCGAGCTGTGGAATTACAACCTGAGGGACAATGTTAGCAACAAGAACTTATAGAATAGCAACTGCACTTGAAATTGTTGCAACAGTTGATTGTATTGTTGTTGTTGTTGTAACAACTATTGGTATAGTTTATTCTATTGAATATACATTTGTCATGGGGTAAGTACCTGACCTACCTAAGGAACTGGGATACCAATATTACTAGTAGACACTGTGATATTGTGAATTCCATGATTATGTCTTAAGGCCTAAGTATTTGGATTATTTGAATGGGGTATATGATAACTTGTAGGAAAAGAGACAACATGAACATTAATGAATACAGACAAAGTTGGAGATGGTACACTAGTGTTTAGATGAGTCACATCTAAAGGTTGTGTACTTTCCCATCTGATCAACAAATCTATGATAGGAGATTCACTTGCACTATTTATTTTGAACTTTGGTGATGTTCAAGGTTTATCATCTTTGCATGTTAATATGTCTAGATCTAGCATCCTCTTAATCAATCTGACCTTCCTTACTAACATATTTTGTCTGGTATACTCATCCTCTAATTCTTCAACTTCTCCCTCAATTCTTGATTAGTGATCTCTCTCGTCCTTACCTTTGAAGTCGAGCAAACATTAGAATCGGTTAAGATAGCTTTTCCTTTGTCTTTAGGTGTTGAAGTATTTATCAAAGGTGTAGTTGATATAAGAGGTTCCATGTTATCATTCACAAACATCTCCGTAAAAATATCTTCCTCTTGTTTCCTTTTTTCTTTGGCTTCATTCCTTAATTGACCTTTACGGATTTCCTCATCTAATTCAGCTTGAAAACCTTTAGCCATTTGCTCCAATCTAGAATTAAATTCACTCTCTATCTTCGCATTTACTCTAATCTTTGGATGACCTTTTAGGAGGTTCAGTGTAAGAGGTAACCTTGATTCCCTCTTCTTCATCATCATAAACTTGTTCCCCATCCTCATTGTAATAATATTCAGTTCCCTTGGGAGTCTCAAAATAATTTTTTTGAGACCAAATGGATGGTTCATTTGAAGATAACTTTTGATGAACGAACATCAAAGGAGTATGGGAAGTTTTCTCAATATCAATCATATCAGAATTTAAAGTTGTTGAGGACACATTCCTAGAAGAAGAAGAAGAAGAAGCATACCTTCCTCTGTTCATCTTAGGTTTCCACTGCTGGTTGTGCTCATACATGGGCGAATTTGGATGCCCCTAGTGCAAGGATATTCTCCCATGCATCTTGCCTCTTTTCTCCTGCACATAGAATGCAATCTTCTAGTCCTGAAGCTACTAGAGATGGTTTTACACTCCACCTCCCCTTCATTCATACAATATATAAAGAATATTCAAAATAATATTAGATTCGCCACCCTTTTACAGGGATAAGTACAAATTATGATTAATATATTCAAGCATTACTAGCTCGAATATACATTTATGTAGTATCCGCTCCTATCTAGCCTTAAAATATTCAAGGCCTACCTTAAAATTAGACATAACCATTAATCTTAAAGTGTGATACACAGTTTGAAAAGGGTTAATAAAATTATTGCTAACAAACTAAAACCCTTTCTAGATCTGAAACAAATGTTAAACTATGACTCGATCCCTAGTAGAGTTGCCATTTTTGTTGGTTGTTCTAAGTGAATTCTTTGGTTTCTCTAGGAATTAGCCTTCTTCTTTCAACAAGAACCTAATACCATTAGCCAATTAATGAGAATTGATCCATAGAATGAATGATTCTCCTTCACTTCAGGCTCTGCTAAAGCCAGGTGGGTCGTCCTTTTACAATACTCATAAACCTTTCGACAACAAGATGAGTATTGCATTACAATATATGGTGCTAAAAAATATGGAAACAAAATACAAATGAGTAACTTAGAATTGGCCCTATTCTATTATCTAAATAAATTATTTCCGCTTAAGAACAAAATCCTTTAATATAAACAAACAAAAACCCAAAATAATGGATTGATTGAAGTTTAACATGGTTACTAAACATATATATATATATTTAGACCAGTGCGTTATTCTAGAACACAGAGTCATATTTCTGACAAATCAACAAGGCTACAATCCCACTCCCGAATATAAATTCCTTATAGATATATTATCATATTTCACATGAATCATTCTTTAATGATAACATAGCTATCCAAAAGCTATTGCAACGTGTCAATAGAATTTAATCTCTTCTTTAAAGAAAACCTACTTAGTACATCACACATCCACAAGAAATCTATAGAGACAACTTCATTCACCCTTGACAAATGGAACCATATAACCAAAAGACAACTGACATGAGACAATTCAATAGAACATTTGCATTATCTATTTTGTATATGTAACATCTTTAATTCATCAGAAAAGAAATTTTGTATTAAGAACAGTGTCCATAAGTCACTTTGAAAATATTTTAGAACCCTTACAAAATGGCCCTAAATTCTATTTTATAGAACAAGGGGGCAACAAAAGCTTCAGGCCAATCAATGTTGATGCAGAGCCAGGCAACAAACTAGGTGATAACCTTCTCTCATCAACAACTACTATGTCCAAATTAAGTTGTTTTGTTTGTTTAAGGTGTCAAACAACACACCTACCAAGTTCTCAACTCGTACAACAATTTGTGTGACCGGATCCATAAAGGATTAGTATCTTTTGGTACCGATGGGATGAAAACACTCTACCCTTGTGTGAATGGTAGACAATCTTATGGTACCGGTGGGATGAAAACCTATTGGATTTTGTCTATTGGTGGTTCAACCAACTCTAAAAATCCATAAGATCTGAATGTCAAATGTGTTAGGGGGTACTTGTCTCACAGCTGTCCTATTTGTCTAGTAGCCCTACCGGTTGACTAGTAGCCCTACCGGTTGAGTTCTCCATGCACAACTTAATAAAATTTCTAAGGAAAAGAAAAGATAAGGGAAGATTTAGATAACCTTTATCAAGTTACACAATTCCCTAAAATATTAGACCCTAACCCCAAGTTTCAAAGATCTATATCCTTATTGTCCTACCAGACCTAATTAAGCCAATTAGGCCTAATTTCCAAAGCAAGTACCCCTTGTATTAGCTCCCTGACTAAAACAAAACTTTTGAAAGGTGGGGTAAGGTGTCAAACCACCAAATCAAAGCTTTCATAACTTGATCCCATCTTCTTTGCCTACAACAAGTGATTTTCACTTCTTTCAATTCAGGTGGTCACATAGAGATGCCCGCCAAGGGTCAATTCAATCTCTTCAGGATTGGAGACTCCCTACAAACCAACACAAAAATATTATGGTACAATGGCCCCTCTAACATTTTCCCACAAGTTGTTTGGTCCTCTAGTGAAAATGTTAGATTAAGGGCATCTTTTCAGTGAAACCCTATGTGCTGGTAGGGTTTGTGACCAGTCTGGATAGGTTTTGATGAATCTCTACAACTCGATTATTTCAAGATGCCAAAATTTATTCAAAGGAAAGGTAAGAGACTTCCCTAATTCATCCAATTGGTTTCAGTCATCCACCAATCCATACCAATCAGAAATAAACATCAAACACGTAGAATTTCAGGAAACTCCAAGTATATTGTATTGCTCCAAAACTCCAAAACATCACCAACTTCAAAAAATTCAACAAAAACAACCCTGGAATCGATCCAAGTGGGCCTAATATAGCCTCTGTAATGTTTTCCAACCACTTTTCAAACTTTGGAACCATTGGAGGATTAGTTACCCCTTTTTACAAGATTTTACAAAAGTTGTCAATTTGCGCTTTTCAAATTTGGCAACTCTAAGGTGCATTCGGCCTATTCCAAGGATTGGTCTGATGTTTCTAAGACCAATATTTATTGCCTTACTCATGCCTAGACTCCTACTAACCCACATGGTCATTTGTCCATTGTGGTTTATAAAATGCAACCATGACAATGGCTTACATCAATCGGGTTTTACTGACTCACAAACCTATCAACCTACTACATATGATGTCAATGTGACAAGGTCATTATATTTTCACCTCATGGGTGATATTAGACTCTTTAGGCTTCATTTGTATCTTTGGGTACTTTTGCACCAAACGTCACAAGTTATCATTTCATTTATACACCACAGAGGGAAAATAACAACATCTCGGGAAAAAACATAAGAAATGAGAAAACACCCAAGCTAATAACAAATTATGGTTCAAACATAATCATTCCTTTTACAGCTACACTACTTTTGAAAATTTATACAAAAGACAAGATGATAACTCAATGATGAACCACTAGTACCAAACCGGTACTGAGAGGGGGGGGGGGTGAATCAGTACAAACACAAATACAGTCCAAAACCAATTTGACAGCAAATACTCCAAACGACTGGCAAACAGGAATACCTTTTCAACACAGACTACAACCGGTAAAGCCAAGAGTGCCTAAAATAAGCATTGACCGGTTGAACACTTAGCTTTTCATTTAACTCAAAACAACACTACCATTTCACCCTCATGCATGAACAGGTTAACTATCCTCTAATCGTCACAATAGTAAGTTTAGTATGCTTTATAGACAGGCATAAAACACAGAACTATTATATGCCCAACAGGTAGTAACAAAGCATCACAAAAAGCAACACACATAATACACATATTTTTCATGTGGAAACCCAACTGGGAAAAACAACGGTGGGGATGAATACCCACAAGTTGCTTTTGAACTCTTTTGAAGTCTTCTTTGTTAGGAGCCTTGTCCAATTAAAGACATTACATTAGGTTCTGCTAGGAATCGATCCTATTAGGGATCACCCGGTTAAGGGATAGCAACAATACCTGGTTAAGGGTTAAACCTGGTAGGGTCACCTTGTTAGAGGATTTCAAGAACTCAATAGCTAAAGGACCTCCAGAGCTCTATAGATTCTCAGAACTCATTAACCTCGAGTTACCCGGTTAAGGGATTTTAATCAAGCCTGTTAAGACCACCCTGTTAGGGGATTTCACAAAAAGCCGGTTAAGGCTACCCTGTTAGGGGATTTTACAACTGTTGAAGTGGTTAGAGATCAACAGGAATTACAATGATTTGGTAACAGCACTCAATGCTAATGCAGATCCATTTTGGCTCCTCTTCACCTTCTGCACATTCACTTTGCAGGTATCTCTTCTCTCCTTTGGTCTAGCAAGAATCACGTATCACTTCCCTAGGATACACACACACAAATTTTGCCAACAACCTTAGAAAGAAACACAACATCGACCTTATAGGAAACATACAGGTCGGTAGCAAAAACCCTAAACCCTAAACCTGTTAGGTTAAGCAGTTCAAGCAGTTCAATCCTGACCGTTGAATCATACTACATTAAATGCAACAGTCTTGAATCGATCTCAGGAAATTGTCTATCGTCCATTATCCACCAATTTCATGGTGGCTGATAACCCATCACACGTTATCACCATTTGATAGACTTCGCTCATTCTTGAGGTAGATAGGAATAGTCTTCTTCATTCAAGATCCTTCACGTGCACAGAGCTTACGTGGCAACATGATCTGTCCTCCATTATACTACTAACTCATCACACAAAGATCACCGATTGAGTCACACAGACTTGAGGTACTCCAACCGGAAATCCTGAAGTGGAAGCTACCTACCAACTGGTAGTCATACAATGCTTCCATGTGTCGGTTCCTATAACTACATGCCAGTTTATCTTGAACAAATATGCCGCTTCACTTTGGCATATAAACCGATTCATACATATGTCGGTTCCTCTCTCTTTTCACCTATCACATGTGCCAGTTCACACCATGTCTCATATTGACATCAATGACAACATACAATGTCATTATGTCTTCATGCTGGTTCACATAATGCCAACAATCTCCCCCTTTGGCATTGATGGCAATATACAAAAGATATCTTCTCTGCTTCACATCTTCTCCCCATTTGCTGCAGATATCTTTTTGCTTCACTCCTTCTCCCCCTTTGACAACAATGCCAAAGTGGAGGTACAAGCATCTCTGTTCCATCATGCTACTCCCCCTGAGGAGTAGCATCCTTCAACACATCAATCAACCAAAGATTTGTCTTTCCAGTACCTGATTGATGTGGAACAAGTACTTTTAGTTCACCTCCTGAAGGGGCAGTACCCCTAATTCACCTCTCAAATGCACAAATGTTGTCTTTGGGAGAGGCTTGGTGAATATGTCTGCTAACTGCTCCTTACTGGACACATGCTCCAGTGCAATCTCTTTATTCTGAACCTTTTCCCTCAAGAAATGATACCTAAGCTCAAAATGCTTGGTTCTAGAATGTAAAACTAGATTCTTTGATATATTGATAGCACTTGTGTTATCACAAAATATACTCACTGGTTCAGATACAGGGATCTTGAAGCCTTCCAGTACATGCTTCATCCAGATTGTCTGAGTGCAGTTCATGAAAGCTGCAACATACTCCGCTTCCGCTATAGACTAAGAGATACAACTCTTCTTTTTACTTATCCATGAGACCAGTCTATCATGGAGAAAGAATGCACCACTGGTTGTGCTTTTCCGGTCATCCACATTACCTGCCCAATCAGCATCTGTGAACACTTTCAGATTCAAATCATTGTTGTATGGGTACCACAATCCATAGTCAACTATTCCCTTCAGATACCTAAGAATCCGCTTGACTGCAACCAAGTGGGATTCTCTTGGGCACTTTTGGAACCTTGCAGTAATGCCAATTGCATATGCAATATTCAGTCTGCTATGCACTACATAATGCAACATACCAATCATTGATCGGTATTCCTTCTCATCAACCAGTGCGGAATCATCCTCTTTTGTCAATTTGCAACCGGTCACCATTGGTGTACCAACCGGTTTTCTATCTTCCATTCCAAAAGTCTTCAACACCTCTTTGACATATTTGGACTGAGTGATGAAGATTCCATCTTTCATCTACTAGATCTGCAGTCCAATGAAGAACTTAATCTCCCCTATGAGTGACATCTCAAACTCTTTCTTCATCTCATCAGCAAACTCATGACTCATCTTGTCATCTCCACCAAAGATGATGTCATCAACAAAAACTTCATAGATCAGGATCTGATCTCCTTCAGACTTCAAGTAGATATTGCTATCTTCACTTGTTCTCTCAAATCCAATCTTCACAAGATGGGAATGTAGGTGCTCATACTATGCCCTAGGTGCTTGCTTTAGACCATATAAAGCTTTATGCAGCCTGCACACCATATCACTGTCTTCAGATAGGGAAAACCCATCTGGTTGCTCTATATATACCTCCTCTTCAAGTACACCATTTAGGAATGCAGATTTTACATCCATTTGATATACTTTGAACCTCTTAAAAGCTGCATATGCAAGAAACATACAAACTCCTTCCAATCTGGCTACAGGAGCAAAGGTTTCTCCATAGTCTTCTCCTTCTTCTTGAGCATATCCTTTGCATACCAATCTGGCTTTATTCCTAATCACTGTGCCATCCTCATTCAACTTATTTCTGAACACCCATTTGGTGCCAATGACATTTTTATGCTCTGGTCTGGGTACCAAGGACCATGTACCATTTTTCTCTATCTGGTCAAGTTCCTCTTCCATTGCCTTGATCCAGTCTTCATCTTTATGAGCCTCTTTGAATGATTTAGGCTCAAATTCAGAGATCATACATGAGTTTTCTCTGATCTTTCTTCTTGTAAGGATTCCTACATCCTTATCACCTATGATCTGCTTAGGATCCTGATTCAACTTGACATACCGAGGAATGGTCTTAATTGGTTCTTCTTGCTTTTCTTCTTCATCCTCATCTTCATCAGTATCAGCATTCACCAGTTTAGGGACACTGTTACTGGTACTTGGTTGGCTAACAACCGGTTCCCCGAAGGTTTCAACCAGTTCATTTGCAGCTTTCTCACTGCTGGTTTCCTCAGTCTTCTCAGAGGATTCATCAACTCTTACATTGATGCTTTCCATAATTCTTTAAGTGCTATTGTTGTAGCACTTGAAAGCTTTACTCTTGGTGGAATATCCTAGAAATATTCCCTCATCACATTTAGCTTCAAATTTGCCTTGATGTTCACTCCTCTTGATGTAACATTTGCTACCAAATACCTTAAAGTAGCTAACCATAGGTGTCTTACCTGTCCAATTCTCATAAGGAGTTTTGTCCTTACCCTTTTTGATGAGTACGTGGTTCATAGTGTAGACTGCAGTGCTCACCACTTCTCTCCAAAAGGTGTGAGCTACCTTTCCTTGAATCAACATGGTTCTAGCTACTTCAACCACAATCCGGTTATTCCTCTCTGCTAGGCCATTCTATTGTGGAGTCTGGGGGGCAGACAGTTGTCTCCTGATGCCAAATTCTTCACAATACTTGTTGAATTCACTGGAAGTGAATTCCCCTCCTTGATCAGTTCTGAGACATTTGATCCTTTTACCGCTTTCCTTCTCCACTAATGCTCTGAAAGCTTTGAATTTCCCAAAAGCATCAGACTTGTCTTTCAAGAATGTGACCCACATCATTCTTGAGCAGTCATCAGTGAGGATCATGAAGTACCTATCACCTTGCACACTTCTACTTTTCATAAGACCACACAAATCAGTATGAACAAGATCAAGCAAGTTGTTAGCAGTGAAAGATTTACCTTTAAAAGTTGAGGAAGACATTTTCCCCAATTGACATTCTCTACACAAGGCATTATCTGGTTTGTTTAGCACCGGCAACCCTCTAACTGCCTTGATCTTACTAGCCTTTACAATGTTATCAAAGTTTACATGGCAGAGTCTCCTATGCCATATCTAGCTATCATAAAGCTTAGCCATAAGACATGTACTTATATTTGCATTCAGATGAAATAAGTTACCTTTGGTCTGCACGCCGGTGGCCACCAATTTACCATCTTTTCCTTTGATTCTGCAAGCTCCATTCTTGAATTGCAGAGTGAGGCCACTATCATTTAGCTGGGCAACACTTAGAAGGTTGTGTCTGAGACCATCAACCTAGTACACATTGTCAGCACTACTCTTTCCATTCAAAGAGATGGACCCTCTACCTTTGACCATGCATGGTGCATCATTGCCAAAGCGAACCACATCACCGTCATACTCCTCTAAGGATAGAAACTTGCTCCGATCACCAGTCATATGGTGAAAACAACCACTGTCAATGATCCACTCATTGGAATTATCAAACTGGGAGACAAGAGCCTTCTTGTCTGCCACATCTTCCTTTACAACAACAAACACAATGTCTTCATCATCTGTGACACCTTCATCAACTACCACAAAATAGTTTCTCCGGTTTCCTCCTCTGAATTTCTTGAACCTTTCTGGTTTATCCTTGTTGTCGCTATTAGGATAGCTCATAGCAATATGTCCTATCTAGTTACAAGAGAAACATTTCAAAGGGAGCTTACCTTTGTATTTACCAGTTCCTTTTGGAAATCTCCTGGCAAGAAGAGCTTCAAATTCCATCAGAAACTCTTCATCATTCATTTCTCTATTCTGATTAGGTTCCCCACTAGTGCTAGCCTCTTTTCCTTTTCTAGATGGTATAACAGAGGCTCTAAATGTTGATTCTATCTTTTGAACACTGCCATCAAAACTATTCATCTCATAGGCTGTTGTAGCATCCTAAAATTGCGACACTTGCAATTTCGACTGCATTTTGGTCTTCACGATGGTGATGCAACACGGAACCTGAATGGAGACCCCGAAACTTGTTCATGACATCAAAAACTGCATTTCTCAGCACCCTGGCTTGATCCTCCTTGCACCTTGCTGTCCCGGGAGGTGGGACCATGGCGCCCAGCGCCCTGGTCCCTAGCCCTATTTTGGGCCCGATCTCTTATGGGGCTTCGGGTCTTTAAGTTTGCAAATTGGAAAATAATGTTTCCTGGTCGGCCTAAGGTCGGGAAAATCAATCTATCAGCCCTAATTGACAAGTATATAAACTACATTTCCTCTCCCATTTTGGTAGATGGAAAAAAGGTGGAAACGATATTCAAACATTCAAGAATTCCTTCAAGCAATTGAGCATTCTAAGTCTCCATTCAAGGCTAGGTGTTGCATTCAAGACAAGGATTCAACCATTGAAGAGGAGATCACTTACAACACATTACATACAACACACATTACACCTTCGCATGTAAGAATACAAACATTCTTACAACAAGGTATCAGTATTTGTTTACATTACAAACATTTACATTTACAACATTCTCATTTCTTGGTTAATTCCAAAACCGGGGTTTGACCTAAAGGCAAACCCCTCATCCCTAACCCCCCAATCGTCCTCTCTTTTCTGTGTGTAGGTTGCAGGTACGCGGCTGTAATTGAAGATCTGGAATCCTTGTGCAGAGACGAACAGATCCCCCTTCGTTTCGCGGATTTTTTGGAGGACCGTGTGCACGTCGGGCGCCATTGTCCTGTCAACTTTCACTCAAATTTGCAGAACAACACCGTCTCGACATTTTACTGCTAATTCTAGGTCCACAGCTTCATCCTATATTCCTATCTCTGTTTATAAGTGAATCTTTCTCACTTTTCATGCATTCCTAGCTTAATCTTTCTATCCACATTTCTTTACAAAAGAGGGTATCCTTGATGTCTTAACCCTTGAAACTCATTTAGAATCCAATCTTGCATTGTGTGGGATTGGATCTTGTGGGTTTCAACCCCTCTTTTGAATGTAAAGTCCCTCCTAAGTGAAAACCATCAACCCTAGTGACTCTCCCTTCTCTCTCCTTGGAGTTGGGGAGGGGAGAACGACTAGGGTTCGATTTTTCCGCTTTACATTTTGGTGAACCCGACGTGAACATCCTCATTCTGATTATTCATGGTTAGATCTGAAAATTTTGTTTCCTTAATTACATTTCCATGTTTGATCTTTTGCAAATTTTAGAGGCTAATTGCATAAAAACCCTAAAATTTTGTTTTTAGTAATTAAACTTGTGGAATGTTTAATTGTTAATGCTTGTTTCAGATCTACCCTTCTATTGCAAATTGTCAATTCATATTTGTGCTTTAATTCTGAAAATTAAGTGGTTAAATGTCAAAACCCCAATTTTTAAAACCCTCTTGATTCAACCTTTGAATGATAATTTCACTAATCAAAACACCTCCAAATTGGCTGTAACTTTGGATTCCGCAATAAAATCACAATATCTCTCATCCCTGAAAATTTGGAAAAAAGTTGCGAGGACCGTGTGCACCCCGAGCGCCATCGTCCCCGACAATTTTTCCGAAATTTCGGGAGCTAGATCTTACTGTATTTTTCTGCTAAAATCCAAAATTTTGGCTGATTTTATCAATTTTAACACCTTCAAAATTAAAGTCAAAGTTGGTCTAGCGATTGCTGGGATTGAGGCTTCTAATCATTCAAAAATTGTTGAAATTAAAATTCATATCAAAATTGTGTTTCTTACAGTCCTAAATTTGAAAAGTTTGTTAGCATTCATTCGAAATTTCAGTGTTTTATTCAAATTTTTGCAGTTTGTGACTTTTGAAATTAAGTGTTTAATTGCAACAACTTTGATTTCCACTTTCAAATTTGAATTTTGCATGAAATCGAGTCAACTTTTAAATTTCAAAACCTGCATTGCTTTCAGTATTCCCTCTAAAATCATAAAATTCAAAATTTCAGTTTCCCTCTCTTTTTCAAAAGTCAAATTTTACATTTTTCAACAATCTTGGTAGGGTTCAATTTTGAGATTGCAACTTTAATTTGGCCTATCTACAGATCGTAAAATCACTCAATTTTTTTAGATTAGCTTTAAAATCATCATAACTTTCATCCCTAAAAATTTCAAAAAAAGTTGCGAGGACCGTGTGCACTCCGTTCGCCACGGTCCTGGACATTTTTTCTGAAATTTCAGGAGATTGTCCTTATTGTATTTAACAGCTTAAATCTAGGAGATTGGCTGGTTTTATTGAAATTTGCTACCTCTAAAATTCAAAATCTTCTCTCTTTCTTTAGTGCATGAGTTTTACAACAATAAGCCCTACTTACACTATTCCCGTTAGACGAAGCCTTAGAATTAAGTCTTTCCAAGGTTTAATTATTGAGGAGATGGAACCTAATTTGAATGGCCTTTTTAACGAGGACATGGGTAATTCCTCTAATCCTCTTAATGATGAAGAAGCTCTGCATGAGGTTTCTGTAGAACAACTTTCGAAATTGGATAACCAATTTGATGATTTTCGACAATGGATGTCTCAAGAATACCCCGATAGCGAAGCTCTTTCATTAATTGAGGGTCTAAAACGTATGGTTCAAAGTGATAAGAATGGAATTGATATTTTGCGTGGTATTGCACACATTGTGGATTCAAATGTGATGCCTATGAAAAGTTGTGCCAAAACTTTAGGTTATACACAACCTCCTACTCAAGTTAATCATTCTATTCCTTTGACAACTCCTATTGCTAGTATACCTACTTTTACATCAAACATAATGACTACTTCAATACAAGACATTCCACCTATGATCACCAGTCATGGGGGCAATCCTTCTTCTTCAATCAACCCTCTTCCTTCATTCAATCCAAATTCTTCATTCATTCCTTCAATAAGTGTTCCTATTATATCACCACAAATGAACATGACGCAAGGGGGCAATTCATTTAACCATTTCATTCCTCCTTGTAGTGTTCCTCCTTTCCAATCATCTCCTATGACTAACTATCATAGTGTCCCACCACCTTACTCTCTACCTTCTTTCAATAACATAACACCTCCATCACAATCTAACACGTCTAATATGAACTCTTCGACTGAAGCGACCATTAACAATCTTGCACAAACTGTCTCTTCTTTACAGCAACAAATTGCCTCTATGAATCAATCTAAGTTTAGTGTGCCCACATTTGATGTTGCGAGCCCACTTTCTCTTGACATTGTTCGAGCTATCCCCCCTAAACATGTTGAAATTCTGCATTTGGAGCTTTATAATGGTAAGGGTGATCCTCTAACACATGTTAAGACCTTTCAAACAATATGTACCGATTTTGCTTATGACCAAAGGTTGCTTGCAAAACTGTTTACTAGAACATTAAGAGATAAAGCCCTGCAATGGTATTGCTCGTTGCCTTCTTATTCTATTTCTTCTTTCGAACAACTTGCAAATGCTTTCATTCAACAATTTCAAAACAATATAAGTCCTAAAGTTACTTTGATTGATTTAATGCATTGTAAACAAGGTGTTAAAGAAAAAGTGACTGATTTCATTGGTAGATATAAGCATTTGTATGCTCAAGTTTCCTTTCCAGTGCCCGACAATGATATTCAAAGAATCTTTATTTCTAATTTACAAAAAGATATTAGAGAAAAACTCATGTTTTCTGAGTTTACTTCTTTCCAACAGTTGTGTGCAACTCTTCACAATTATCAATTGACTGTGAGTCAAATGGAACAAGCAAATCCTATGGCTCCGAGTGATAAGGGTGATAGTAGTCAACAACCATTTGGGAAGTTTAAACCGAACAAAGAGTCCATTAAATTCAATGAAAACATCATCAACAACAATGTGAATGCAGCATCAGGTGTGCCTCCTATTTCTAAGTTTTTCAAGAAAGAAAGAAAGTTTACTCCTTTGAATGAATCATTGCATAGTATTATGAATAAGTTATTGGAACAAAATGTGTTTACCCTTCCTCCTATAAGGCAAATAGATCCTGCAAAGATTAATTCACCCTATTTTGATAACAAATCTTTTTGTCAATTTCATCGTCATCCTGGGCATGATACTGAAAAATGTTTTGCTTTAAAAGGTAAAATTCAAGATTTGATTGATAATAATACTATCTCTGTTTCTGGTGTGAATGATAAAGGCAACACATCTGTAGCTCCTCCTAACCAAAATCTTCAGATTTTTACTGATCCATTGCCTTCTCATACCTCTAATGCGATTGATACTACTGAATCCTCTGTCTCACCTGATGATCTTGTGTCTATGACTCCGAATGTGATTAACTTTGTGGAGCAGCAGAAAATCCCTAAAGAACCTTCCATCACATTTGATTCTAGTGAAACTATTAGGGCACCTGATGGTCCTTTATATATAGTTGCAAAAGTCAAGAATACACCTTGCTGTGGAGTGCTTATTGATCCTTCTTGTATGATTAATGTCATTACTGAAGAATTTCTTTTTACTTTGCAATTGAATCAAGTGATCTATGATGAAACAAATGTGGCTGTGAAACTATTTGATGCATTTTCTTCTCCTGCAATTGGTTCTATTACATTACCTATTGAGGTCCATAACAAATCTCTTGATGTGAGTTTTGCTATTATTCCATCATCCGAACAATTTCGTGTGAAGCTAGGCTATCCTTGGCTATCTTCCATGAAAGCTATTGCTTCTCCTATTCACAAGTGTTTGAAATTTCCCCATAATGGTGAAGTTGTTACTATCAATCATAGCCTCTTTAAACCTGCTGAAAGAACTTCTAGCATTCCTATTGATTACTTTTGGCCTAAACAATTCCAATCTCTTCCACCGCGAAGTGATCATCTTTTCAAATCTTATCAAAAGTGGAAAAAAGATATGATCCTATCTCTAAGTGAACCTAGAACACCCAAACTTGACATTCCTATCGTTCTTGAGAAGGAAGTTCTTCCTTTGAAAGATAAAACTAATGTCTTTCCTCAAGAAGATTCCCAACCCATCCCTATGGATGTGACTATGCCTATATCTAATAAACTTCCTAAAAGTAGACCTATACCTCCTAGTCATGATGGGCTTGGTCTCCTTCCTAAACCAAAAATTCCTCCCTTATATGGAGCAGTTCCTCCTGCTTCCTCTTATGGAGAGAAGAGACCTTCCTCTTCTCCTATTATTCAACCTAAGAGACCACAACCTAATCACCCAAGTGATAAGGATGAGAACATTCCTCCTCCTCACTCTTCTCAACTTCCTACTAAGACTAGACGAAATCATTCTGCACGTGAACGCCGACGAAAGCGTCGTCTTAGAGCTCAGGCAACTGCTTCTCAAACTTTGCAATCCCCAAAAACACCTTTAGCCAGTATTATTCCATTTTCTCCTCAGCCGAAAATTGAGCCAAAATCTCCTAAACATAAGATGCATGATGGTCTTGATCCTATGCGAGTTAAAGATCCTATTTTTATAAATCTTGATGATGATATAGGTGAAAATTTTATTCATGATGAAAATGTTACTCCTGTTCATTCTGATAGCGAATATGAATATGTTGATGTTGATAAACATTTATCTAACGAATTTTCTAAAGCAATTATCCTAGCTCCTAGACAAGAACAACGTGGCTCAGAACATGAACATAGCCCTTGTTTGCATCTTGTGATAGCTCCATCTGCTGTGTTGGATGTTCCTCCTCTAGCGCGTTTCCTACCTTCCCGAAATATTGATCAGCAAGATCGGGGGTAGATGACGTGCTAGACTAGTTTCATTAGCATATCAGATTCTCTCCTCCTCTCTTTTGTTACTTCTTCTATGTGTTATTCTCATTCTTCTATTTGTTGTCCTTAGTGTTGTCTACTTGAGGATGATGCAAAGCATTGAGATCTCTTTTGGTCGCTCTCATGTTGACTCAAAAGACACATGTGTTCCCTTCTTCTAGGTGACCTTCCTTGATTGGGGAATGAAGAACAATTATGCATACATACATATGATATACATGAATTATCATACATCATACTGACCCCGAGGAAAGCGAAGTCACCTTGTGCTTTGTGTTTTGTGTCTATTATCCTTGGGCTTATCTCACACTTGGGGGCTAAATCCTTGTGATAACGTGCTCCTTTCCCTTCTCATTTTTATGTGTATCACTACCTTAAAGCAATCACCCCCGGTGAGGCATGTGCGATCGCTTCAATGTAGGGGGGCATACATCCCGTTCATATCTTTTCAAGATACTTGAAAATTTCTTAACAAATTCAGCTTTGCCTTGAAAATTTTTGATATCTTTCTTGCATGACTCATAGTGAGGGAACCTTACTACTGACAGTCATGGTTCTCCCTCGTGATCTTCCCTTTTACTTTGTCAATTGAAGTTGTAAGATCCTTAGTCCACTGGGGGCTTGGTGTATCTTGCCTCCTTGACGTGGTGAAAGTTTTTCAATGTTGTTTCCTTGTACTTTACCGGAAGTATTGGCGTACGCTTATACTCCCGCTAAAGTGGGGGCTAAATGTAGCATCCTAAAATTGCGACACTTGCAATTTCAAGTGCATTTTGGTCTTCACGATGGCAATGCAACACGGAACCTGAATGGAGACCCCGAAACTTGTTCATGACATCAAAAACTGCATTTCTCAGCACCCTGGCCTGATCCTCCTTGCACCCTGCTGTCCCGGGAGGTGGGACCATGGCGCCCAGCGCCCTGGTCCTTCAGGACTAGGGTGCCCAGCGCCCTGGTCCCCCAGGACCATGGCGCCTAGCGCCCTGGTCCCTGGCCCTATTTTGGGCCCGGTCTCTTATGGGGCTTCGGGTCTTTAAGTTTGCAAATTGGAAAATAATGTTTCCTGGTCAGCCTAAGGTCGGGAAAATCAGTCTATTAGCCCTAATTGACAAGTATATAAACTACATTTCCTCTCCCATTTTGGTAGATGGAAAAAAGGTGGAAACGATATTCAAACATTCAAGCATTCCTTCAAGCAATTGAGCATTCTATGTCTCCATTCAAGGCTAGGTGTTGCATTCAAGACAAGGATTCAACCATTGAAGAGGAGATCACTTACAACACATTACATACAACATACATTACACCTTCGCATGTAAGAATACAAACATTCTTACAACAAGGTATCAGTACTTGTTTACATTACAAACATTTACATTTACAACATTCTCATTTCTTGGTTAATTCCAAAACCGGGGTTTGACCTAAAGGCAAACCCCTCATCCCTAACCCCCCAATCGTCCTCTCTTTTCTGTGTGTAGGTTGCAGGTACACGGCTGTAATTGAAGATCTGGAATCCTTGTGTAGAGACGAACAGATCCCCCTTCGTTTCGCGGGATCGTGTGCACACCGGGCGCCATCGTCCTGTCAACTTTCACTCAAATTTGCAGAACAGCACCGTCTCGACATTTTACTGCTAATTCCAGGTCCGCAGCTTCATCCTATATTCCTATCTCTGTTTATAAGTGAATATTTCTCACTTTTCATGCATTCCTAGCTTAATCTTTCTATCCACATTTCTTTACAAAAGAGGGTATCCTTGATGTCTTAACCCTTGAAACTCATTTAGAATCCAATCTTGCATTGTGTGGGATTGGATCTTGTGGGTTTCAACCCCTCTTTTGAATGTAAAGTCCCTCCTAAGTGAAAACCATCAACCCTAGTGACTCTCCCTTCTCTCTCCTTGGAGTTGCGGAGGGGAGAACGACTAGGGTTCGATTTTTCCGCTTTACAGCTGTCAACTTGGCTATGATGGATTCCAAGGACACCTTAGACTTGTCTATTGATCTCATCTCCTGAATAGCAGTGACCCTTATTGCATAGACCGACAACAGGGATCTCAGGACTTTACTTACCACAGTGGAATCTTCTATTTTGCCACCTGAACTCTTGATTTCTCCAACAACCATTTTGATTCTTATTCCATACTACTAAATGGTCTCTCCTTCAACCATCGGCATGTCTTCAAAATTCCCTCTCAGGCTTTCTTCCTTAGCCTGTTTTACATGCTCATCACCACCATAGATATTTTCAAGAGCATCCCATACCTCTTTGGGATTTGCCTTGTCCTGAACATCAATAAATTCAATGTCAGATAAACTACTGATGAGGGCTTCCATGACTTGCCCATTTTCTTGTATCTCTCTCTTTTGGTCATCGGTGAGAGTACCAGTAGGAACAACATATACATTTTCAACATAACTCCAGTGTTGAACAACCATTCTTTTGATGAATATCTTCATCCTGTCTTTCCATATACCAAAGTTTTCCCTGTTAAACTTTGGACCTTCCCTCTTCATCATTTGACTATGATCTTTTCCTCAAGCAGTTAAGCTTACAACACAGAGGACTTGGAGGTGCTCTGATACCAATTGATAACTCAACGATGAACCACTAGTACCAAACCGGTACTAAGAGGGGGGAGGTGAATCAGTACAAACACAAATACAGTCCAAAACTGGTTTGACAGCAAATACTCCAAACGACTAGCAAACAGGAATACCTTTTCAACACAGACTGCAACCAGTAAAGCCAAGAGTGCCTAAAACAAGCATTGACTGGTTGAACACTTAGCTTTTCATTTAACTCAAAACAACACTACCATTTCACCCTCATGCATGAATAGGTTAACTATCCTCTGATCATCAGAATAGTAAGTTTAGTATGCTTTATAGACAAGCATAAAACACAAAACTATTATATGCCCAATAGGTAGTAACAAAGCATCACAAAAAGCATCACACATAACACACATATTTTTCACGTGGAAACCCAACTGGGAAAAACCATAGTGGGGATGAATACCCATAAGTTGCTTTTGAACTCTTTTGAAGTCCGCTCTATTAGGAGCCTTGTCCGGTTAAAGACATTACAATAGGTTCTGCTAGGAACCGATCCTGTTAGGGATCACCCGGTTAAGGGATAGCAACAATACCCGGTTAAGGGTTAAACCTGGTAGGGTCACCTTGTTAGAGGATTTCAAGAACTCAATAGCTAAAGGATCTCCAGAGCTCTATAGCTTCTTAGAACTCATTAACCTCAAGTTACCCGATTAAGGGATTTGAATCAAGCCTGTTAAGACCACCCTGTTAGGGGATTTTGCAACAAGCCAATTAAGGCTACCCTGTTAGGGGATTTTACAACTGTTGAAGTGGTTAGAGATCAACAGGAATTACAATGATCTGGTAACAACACTCAATGCTAATGCAGATCCATTTTGGCTCCTCTTCACCTTCTGCACATTCACTTTGCAGGTATCTCTTCTCTCCTTTGGTCTGGCAAGAATCACGTATCACTTCCCTAGGATAAACACACACAACTTTTTCCAACAACCTTAAAAAGAAACACAACATCGACCTTATAGGAAATATACAGGTCGGTAGCAAAAACCCTAAACTCTAAACTTGTTAGGTTAAGCAATTCAAGCGGTTCAATCCTGATCGTTGAATCATACTGCATTAAATGCAACAGTCTTGAATCAATCTCAAGACATTCTCCATTGTCCATTATGCACCGATTTCATGGCAGCTAATAACCCATCATGCGTTATCACTATTTGATAGACTTCGCTCATTCCCGAGGTAGATAGGAATAGTCTTCTTCATGCAAGATCCTTCACACACACAGAGCTTACGTGGCAACATGATCTGTCCTCCATTATACTGCTAACTCATCACACAAATATCACTGATTGAGTCACATGGACTTGAGGTACTCCAACCGGAAATCCTGAAGTGGAAGCTACCTACCAACCGGTAGTCATACAATGCTTCCATGTGCCGATTCCCATAACTACATGCCAGTTTATCTTGAACAAATATGCCGCTTCACTTTGGCATATAAACCAGTTCATACATATGTCGGTTCCTCTCTCTTTTCACCTATCACATGTGCCGGTTCACACCATGTCTCATATTGACATCAATGACAACATACAATGTCATTATGTCTTCATGCCGGTTCACATAATGCCAACACAAGAAATAGTGCTGAATAAACTACAATGGAATGCTTGAGGGTAGGAAATAAAATCAAACCAATAGAACTCACTTCCCTCATGAATTACTTCTATCTATAAAATAAATTTGAAAAGAGTCTAAGTGAGAATTATACATTGGGTTCACTAAACAAAAATTCATTGTGTTCACAATCCTGACACTGAACTCCAGCTAGTATAAACCACTTAATTGGGCTTGTAAGTTCTCCACCACCTTGTCAACATCATCCATAAACTTTTCGAGCACTTTGTAGAAAAGGTAATTCCCAAGCTCAATCTTCCATTCATGTTCTGATTTGTGCTCCCCATTGTCTTTCATGAAGGAAGGAAGAGGGGTATCCTGCAACTTAGCAAATCTATTCAGTGCATGTGCAACATGTCCGTGGAATTTACAATGCTTTGTCAACAACTCAAGGGCCTCAAACAATATTGACTCCAATTCATTTCACATATTTGTGCATAGTTCTATACCTTGGCCACCAATAGACTCAACAAGCTCACATAATAAATTATAAGGTGTTTCCTAAACAAGTGTCTCATGGTAAGTTTTAGTTGAATTTCCCCTACTCATTGCCTTTGCATAACTTGAGACAATTCTTGATGTCTCATCCAAGTAATTTGTAAGTAAGGCAACAACTGCTCAAATATTCTTTTGATGAAGTTTTGAGCCCACACGAAATTTCTCATTCTGAGGTCCTTCTTCAAATACATAACCTCTGGTTGCAACCTAAGTACTTGTATTTCTGCTTCTTCCCTCTTGTTCCTCTCAAATAGGAGGCTCATTTGCAATTTTGAAACTGTAGCCTCATCCTCCAACAAAAGTCCCTTTCCTCTTGTACATAAACAACCTAAACTCATGGGAATGTATAAATTCATTATCAGATAGGGAATTTTTTGAGGCCTTCCTTCTCACATCCTTAGTAAGATAACTTCTTATCTAGATTAGGTCATCATTATGCTCATCGGGTGGGATGTAAGGCTGCAACCTCACTTCTTGATTCACTTCTACTTCCTCCTATTGATCACCTCTTTCATCAACCTCATGTGATAGTGCAACATTTGAAGATGCTGTTGGAGGCATTCATGCTAATGGGGTTGCTTCCACTGATCCTTCCACTGCATAAGTTGATGGACTTGGAGATGGAGGAGGAGGAATAGACAAATTGGCTAAAAGGATTGGATCTTCCTGAATAAATCTCTCCATTCTCCTAACTCTATTAAACTCTTCTAGAAAAATACCCTTATATGAGGGGTCCTATAGCCTCTTTCTATTCTCAACCTTTTACACATTGAAGTAAGTTGATCTCCTTTCTTTGACTTCTTCGTAGGAATCACAATTCCTCATCAATTCTTCTTTCAACTCAAACTCATGTTGTAATTTTCACAATGTTACAGTCTTCTTTGTAAAATAATAATACCCTTTTGGGCCAAATTGCCTTGCTCGCAACCCAACTGGTAAATGGAGATATTTGATAAATTCAATAGCTTGCTCGAAACCTTTGTTTGATTTTATCTCAAAGTCACCAATTTCAAGATATGATGGGAGAAATGACTCCTTTTGACTAGTCCTGAAGGGGGTCGAGGCTTCAAACATCTACCATACTATTTCTAGAGAAGCTAATCGGTTTGGTAAAATAAATGGCTAAATATGTGGCATTCCACTGAATCCATAAATCCTGATGTATGTATATTCCTCGTCCATGTATCAATCGGCCTAGTTATGATCAATTCTCACTTTGAGTTCCTCTTCCTTTCCATTTGGCCTCTGAAAATTCATGACTTGTTTTGTTATTCAAGGAATCTCTATGCCACATGCAATATAAATCCTTCTGACAAAGTGTTTCTCAAATATGAGAGCCTGTGAGTGCTCATATCCATTATCACAAATAGAGGTCTAGAATTGAAGGGGCACCTTAATGCCTTTCTAAATAGGTGTAATATGGAGAGATAGACTCCACACTTTATACTTTTGTCCCCAGAAAAATAGCATGTGCATCAACAATGAATACTATTTGAATATTACTTTGGTATCACCCTACTAAATTTTGACCAGTGAATTATAAATAGCATATGCAATAAATTAAGGATAATCATATGTCATATAGTCAGTCTGACTTTGGACATCATAGGTGAGCAACATTATCTCTTTAGGCATCAAAATATCTCCAGTATATCCCAACACCTAACATATTGCATAATATATCATCTCAAAATATTTGTAAAATAGGTCAATCTTATATGGAGGTTTTTCAGTCCTAGCAAACTGTTGCAAGTTACCCATATGCCTTGGTCTGTGCACAGGTAATCATTTTCTTCTGAAGAGACCCTCCATGGAATCATGTTCTTCCTTCAAACCTTCCAAGTCAATGACCATGGTACAATCTCTATAATATTCTAGGTCAAACACTTCTAGTATTTTATCTCTATAAATGTCTAATAGACTTCCATTTACAGCTCTAATGTACCGACCCTCAAGGTTGTAATAGTTTTCTAGGGCTCTAATTGAGTCTAAATTAAAAAAAAATATTCGAGACAACTAACCTAGCCAGACCCAATCTCCAAGGGTTACATTATGGAGTTGTAGACTCCGATTTCACAAAGAAAAACTTGAAGATGTGATGTCCCGTAACTTTGAAATAGCTTTCTCTACAATCACATTTCTTGTCAAAGAAGTTTGAGACACCTACCCCTATTTTACGCCTATATGACGATCTAGGCAACAAAGCAATCAAGTCATCATGGAGGTTTTTATCTTTCTTTTGTCTCTTTGCCTTAGGTTCTCCCAATTGTGAAGCTTTCGAGGGAGTATAAATTTTACAAATTCACAAATATCTCAGCCTAATTCCTTATACTACTCCCATTAGGGCTATAACTACTTACCCTATGATGCTTCTCCAAAAACAAGGAATACAGGAGACAAAACTTACAAGATTTTTCTTGCTTGAATTAAACTCTATGGTAGCTAAATCTCTGCATAGGAAATACAACTCCACTCCTTCATTTCACACTAAACCTTATCTTAACATTGGAATTGGGGAATTAAAATCAATTAACAAATTTAACTCATCAATATTTTTCTTATCAATGCAATTCATGCGAATTATTGTGGCACAAATGGGCCTTATGTATGTTTGAATATGGACCATTGATCTCAAAAAATCAATGGCTGGAGGTGAAATATAAATCTCCCTACCCGAGGAAATCACTTTTGACCCGTCATGTTTCTATCCTTTTTCTTTATTTCCTTTTCTTAGACACTCATCAAAATCACCCACACCACCTCACTGAGCTCCGAGTTGATACGCTGGATCCTATCTATTTTCTTGTGTCAAGCCTTGACATCCTTTACTCAGGACTCATTGAGATGAAGGGATTCCCATTGAGCACCGAGTAACTTCTTCACATCAACACCGCTTCATTCCTCTTAGACACTCACCAAAATAGCAACACAAAGTTCTACAATACCCGAGCTCCCATTCTTCATGGCCCAACTTGAGACTCGGTTGAACAAGAAGAAAGCCTCCACCAAGTTCTGAGATAATTTTCAAGACATCAATTCTTCCACCACATCGAAGATCAACTCATCACATACTAAAGAATGCTCGCATGCATGGCCTGCCTTCAACCAATTTAAACAAATGGTTTTAATATTAGTCTCTAAGTCATCATGCATGGAGGGGGGGCAAACCTAAAAGACTTATAGAGGCAACAATGGCTCAACCTATCAGAAAACCAGTTATGCAATAATTTTATAACAAAGGGATAGTTTTGCATGACAATAAATCCTTGAAGAACCAACTTAAAAGGAAAGATACCGAGATCACAAGTGACTGTAAGAAAAGGAAGTTGATCAAAAAACACTCAAAATTTGGAGAGAAGAAAATCCGAACTAGAGTAAAGTATACAACCTACTCAAAATAATTCTAACATGTACCATCTCAAACAAAGAACATGTACTCGCATGGAGGACCAATCTATTTAAGAGAGGACCTCAACTTATGATAAATGCAACTCAATAAAGGAAAATGAAATATTTGGAAGGAAAAAGAGAGAGGATTGAAATGTTATTCTTACCTCCCAAGCATGGAGACAAGGAATAAATACTATTATGTTGTTGTCTGAGTATGATTGTAATTAGAGTTGTATTACCACACATGACAAAGATCCCCTAAATAAGGTGAACTATCAATGTCACATAGTGAGGAGCAACATAATAGGGCAAAGAATGCTAATGCACTACTTTTATATCGAGAATAAGCATAAGATTAGTTGTAAGAGTAATATGAGCTCTACCATATTGATCTTGAACAAATTCCTTAAAATCTTTTCAATTCCCAATAGAATGAGAATAATGATGATGAAAGAGACAATACACATTACCATCTTTGTTCTTAAAATTATTGATATAGCTTATAAAGAAAAAGTAACATTTTTATCATATTTTAATCTCTAAAAGATTATTGTAGCTAGTTTTTCTTGACTATCAATATGCATGGGTCTTATGCCTTGAGATGTAGGGAAAGGTATATTATGGGAGGGGGAAGGGCTTTAATTATGAATTTCTTTAAAATTTGTTGTGTAAGATCAAGCTGAAGGATTAAAAGGATGAATAGATGAAGAAGAGATATCATTTGTAGGGAGATTCTCCTTTTCATCATTACTATTCATATTTACTCTATTAGGTTGGAAAGGAAGATCCTTATCATGTAAGGCTTCATATTTTGTCAATGTTATATTAGGGGGTATGTCACCAATAAAATTCAAAACATCATATTGTCTTAAAATATATTGATGATTAAGATAAGCTCTAAAAGAATAAGGATGATCTAGAGAGATTGATGTATTAAGATGAAAATGTTTAACTTTCCCCCCTTGCACTAAAGTATCTTTATGAGAAGAGTATGGTTCAAAATTGATCTTAAATTTTTACTCTCCATTAGAGAAATAATTTATATGAGTATTGATTCTTTCCCGATTAACATAAGATACCCTAGGAGATGTACAAGTGCTAGTAATTTCAATGTCATCTCTAGGATTGTCAAGGGTATCTACCAAATGTTTTTATAATCCACATATTCTATTAATTTATTTAAAAAATGTTATTATATAAAAACATGAAACATGGATAGAGTCTTTAAAGAATAATTTATAAGGGGTATATATTGGTGAAACCCTTATTATGATATATGTGGACGTAATATGAGAAAATGCAAGCAACATGAAATGAAAGAAGCTATTATCCAACACATGGTATTGGTAAATTTAGATAATAATCAATGTTATCACATGTAAAATATAAAACTAACATAATTTGTAAAGTCCATTATAAAAAATTAAATCTAAAAACTCTCAATAAAAAATCATGCAAATGTAAGAAGCATTGGGTTCACCAAAATGTATTGGTGGTGAACTACACCTCAAAATATATATATTTGAGAAATTATTGTAAATATGAATGAATAAAATTCATACAAATCAGATATAAAATTAAAAATTAGAAATAAGGATGAGATACATCAGGTTGACTAAAATGTATTTGTCGACATCTAAAAATGGTCAACGCTTGCGGAGTCATACTTTAACATTTGCGCATTGCCTTATTTTAGGGTTTTTGCGTCGCATTAACATTTCTTCTATGTTGCGCACTTGGTCTTTATCATTTGCGAGCATCAAGTCCTTCTTCTACATTCCTCAATTTTATCACTTTCAAATTAGGTCTTGTCGATAGCAATCTTCAGTCATGATTTTGGTCAATCTTATCCTGTCGCATCATGGTGCATGCTCATTTATCATCATTTTGGACATCGTCAATCCTAATCGATGATAGAATTAGGGTTTTTGTCCTCTTGTCAGTCTTGTCATTTTGCGATCGATATGTCATCGATCCTCGTCCTTGTCAATCTTGTCATCTTGCGATCGATTCGTCATCGATCCTTGTCCTTGTCAATCTTGTCACCTTGCGATCGATTCGTCATCGATCCTTGTCATCTTGTCAATCTTCTCATTTTGCGATCGATTCGTCATCGATCCTCATCCTTGTCAATCTTGTCATTTTGCGATCAATTCGTCATCGATCCTTGTCCTTGTTAATCTCTTATCAACTTGTCAATCTTGTCATTTTGCGATCAATTTTTCATCGATCCTTGTCCTTTTCAATCATGTCAATTTGGATCAATTAGTCATTGTTCCTTGTCAATTGGCACCTATCAATTTGATCTCTTTGTCAATCTTGGTCAATTTGTCAACCAATCTCAATTGTTTATCAGCATTGGTCCTTTGTCAATCAAAATCATGATCGAATCGACATTAATTTCTTGTTGTCTTGACCTAACTCCTTGTCCTCTTATTTCTAGGGTTTTATGATTTGTTCATTTAATCCTTTTCTTCTTCTTGGTGGGTTAAGTGAATCTATTTATTTAGTCCTAGGTCTTTTTCATGAATTAATTAATGGATGAAAACCTATTAATTAATTCACCTAGTTTCTATTTCATCTTTTTCCTCATTTTTCCAATTTACTAATTTCTCCTAATTCCTAATTTCTATTTCTCCTATTTTCTTCATTTTTTCTAATATTTCCCTAATTTCATGGGAATGGAATTTCAATTTTGTCATAATTTGTCAATCAATCAATATTGCATGTCAATTTTGTCATAATTTGTCAATCAATCAATCTTGCATGTCAATTTTGTGATAATTTGTCATAATTTTGCCATTCATGATTTGAATTTCCATTCAAATCTCTTCATGCTAATCTTGTCCTCTCTCCAATTTGTTTATAAATTGGATGATTTTCTTCAATCAAAAGAGGAATAAAACCATGCTTCTAGTATCCTTATGCTGCCATTTTTCTAGTCACCTTGCTTTCATACTATGCTTTTGCACTTGTAGGTGAGATCCACAAACAAAGAAATTTGAAGGAGAAAGAAGAACAATGGAGGAACAATGAAGGAGATACATGCTTTTGGTTTGCATTTTATTCTAGTATTTCATTTTCATGCCTTTATTGAATGTTTTTAGGATTTCTTATCATTGCAATCTAGTTTTTGTGGTTGAGCTAGTTTAATATTGCTTTGATGCTTTCCATTTTCCTATCTACAATATTGAATGTAAAACTAGGGTTTCACAAGTTAAGCATTGTAAACTAGGAAATGGCCTAGCTTTCCAAACAAAACATTAAAGAAGAAATCAATTGTTCCAGTGTAAAAGGATTGAATGCAAATCAAGTTATTTTTCTTTTATTTATTTGAAATTTATTTGAATGTATTTGAACGCTAGGTGATGGAAAATGAATGTAAATCAACATAAATAGTAAGCTAAAAATGAAATACAAAGACACAGTGCTAGATTTGAGTAGAGTAAATAGAGTAGGACCCACACCTAGAAATTCAGCTAAAATATGTAGGACTAGGGTGAAATTCACCCTGGTGTCGAAGTGATTAGATGTAGAGAGGAATCAGGTTGTACGATCAAAATGTCATCAAGAATCTTTTCCTAGAAGTTTGGCAAAAATTCTTGAGACTGATGCGGTAGATTCACCATTGTCCTTCAATTTTTACTTTTGCTAATGCTAGATCTTTTTTTCATCATCTCCTTAGTTTGAATTTGTCATCTCCACATAGAAGAGGGATAGATGTTTTGGATAGGGGTTTTCTGAGGTCAAACCCCAAATTTGGAATTAACTCTAATTGAATTAAAATTGTAATGAAAATGTTGAAGTAAATATTATATGATATACCTTAGATCTACTACAATTGATGATGGTTGATGATGCAATTCTTTTTAAATGTAAACACAACTATTGATGCAATAACGTCATGAAATGTGGAAGACTCAAATACATACACATGCTTGCATAGAGATTTATGTAAATTGATGCTTCATGATGTTGAGATGCTTGAAGGTTATGGTGGGATAAAGTATTGCCTTGAATTCATAAAGATGATTGTTGTGGATGCATGAATTATGAATGGAATTATATATGATTGATGGATTAATTAATTATAGAATGAATAGAAAGAATGCTCTTATATAGGGTTCCCAAGGTAATTTACCAATTAGTTCAACCTCCAATGGTCAAATTGTAACACTAAGATTTAAAATCATTGGGTGGGAAGAGTGCAGTGAAATATTGAAATTAGGTTCCATTTAAGGGGGACCAGGGTGAATTAATCACCCCTATCCCATAAAAATAGGGTAAAACACCAAGAAACAAAAATTACACTACCCAACGCCTGGGTTCAGTTCTCTATATAAAATAACAACATCAATTTCAAGTTTAAAAGCCCAAAAATGGACTTGGGAGAGAGCTAGAATGAGACTCACTAAAGTAGGGGCACAAAACATGGTGTAAATTGTGTAGGGTTATAATTTATGATTCTACATCCATCTTTGACTTTAGTGGGAGTATGAGCCTATGCACATATGGTAAAATGATAGTTTAAGAGAGAAATGAGTGGTTTGGAGAAATATCATAAGGAGATAAGACATCACTAAATTTGAGGGAACACGACCCCAATCTTAGGATCTTAACTCACACAATCATATGCAAAGAGACAAAAAAGATAAATAAAAATAAAATTAAAAGACAAAAGACATAAAAAAATACACAAAAGGGTTTAGTACTAAAAACAAAAGGTCTAAGTCAACTAGTTGAAGAGACCTCCATAGTCAAAATTTCTCAACCACTAATATAATTCTCAGAATGCTATTACAAGAACATAAGTGGTCACATAGAAAGAGAAAGAGAATGCATCGAATGGTGTTCACCATGATCCAATAACTATCAAAGCTATGGGCTCATGGGGAGGAGAAAGGAGAAATGATGGATTTCACAAGCTAACAAGTCATGTTATGCTAGGTGATCCATGAGAGAAAAAAAGAAGAGGGAACATGGACCTAATGTGCTAGAAAACTATGTTATACTGGGTGATCCACATAAACACAGATTCTCATGGGACAACAAGTTGTGTTATGTTGTATGATCCATTTTAGGAAGGAAGAGTCAAAGTAACAAGTTGTGTTATGCAAGTTCCACTCATCCTAAAAATGTAGCACAAGGAGGGTTGAAAGGTCTAGCAAGTAGTGTTATGCTAGTCAACCCACCTTAAAGAAGTGTAATAGGAAGAATTGAAAGGTCTAGATAGTTGTGTTATGCTAGTCAACTCATTTTGTTATAATGTCATTTTCTTTCAAGAGTTAAGCATCTCATCCAAGGCTTTCGTTTGGTTTTGAGTATGCAACAACCTGTATAAGACATATAATAAGGATAACCAAACAAAGCACATTGCTCATGAGGAAACCATTGAGCTTGAAAAAGGATAACCAAGCAAGGCATCATGCAAGGAAATCCACAACTTTAAAAGGATAACCAATAAAAGCAATGTATGCAAGGAATACACAAACTTGAATTGAACATATGCTATAAGGAGGGCATGGTGTATTTTCCCCCCTTAATAAGTTAACATAGCCTTATGTTGATGTCTTAAGGAAAATATAGAAATAAACATACACACTTTCATCACCAAAAAGATATCCTTTAGGAAACAATGTAAATGACTCCAAGCTAAAGAGGTATTACTCTTATGAGCAAGAAAAAGATAGTTGTAAAAGGGATATCTTGCAACAAGTGTAAAGGGATCCATTTGAGGGATGCACGGAGGAAGAGATATTTACATAAAGATATCTACCTCCAAAAATAGAGGAGATCTTTAATAAGGATAAACTATTTTGAAGGAGAAGTGGACACCTTCCCCATTGCTAGGAAAAAGTGGATTCTTAGTAAAAATTGCTACTATATCAAATAGATATTAAGTCCAACCAAGGGACAAATATGTGCTCGCATGAAGAACCACTCTATATAAGAAATGATCTAAACTTATGAAAAATCTATCTCAACAAAGGAAAAGGAAATGTTTGGAAGAAAAAACAGAGATGATTGGAATGTTATTCTTTCCCCCCAAGCATAGAGACAGGGAAGATAGGACTATCATGTTGTTGTCCAAGTATAATTATAATTGAAGTTTTACCACCGCACATGACAGAGCTCCCAAATAAGGTAGAATATCAATGTCACATAATGAGGAGCAATATAATAGGATGAAGGCATTATGCACTAATTTTATATCAAGAAAAAGCATAATATTAGTTGTAAGAGTAATATGATCTCTATCGTATTGATCTTGAACAAATTAGAAGCTTTGTGATTCCCAAGAGAATAAGAATAACTATGATGATAGAGATAAATATGGTAGCACCTTAAATTTTTGTAAAAATTTTCATTTATACCCATGGTTTGGTTTCTGTCCCAAGTTCTATTAGAGCCTTAAACCCCAAACCCTTGGCCTGCAAAGTCTCAATTATTTCCAAAGTCTAGCATTGTATTTTTGTGGTGACCAAAAATGGGGGTATCTGGTTTTTAGATACAAATTTATGTCATTTAAAAACCGTACGTCATTGGCCCTTTTCTTAGCGACTTTCTTGTTTGATATTAATTTTCTCACAAGTCTAATGTTTAAACATTTTTTATCTCTTTAAGAAGAAGATTGATGTCTAATGAAGATACAAAGCCTTTTGACATTTTAGAGCCATCAAGACTCTAAGTGCACAATGATTGTCTGATTGAAGGTAGGCCCGTTGGAAGTTATATAGACATTAGTGCATGGTGGAGCTATCTAATTAGAGTAGGGCCTCGGGGCATAAGAGTTATTTGATCCTAATCATGTCTCCAATGTTTCGCAGCGAGGACACATGTCAAGATGGGCTTGAGGTTGAAGCAAGGCTTTGTAAAGATTATAAGGTGATCAATATTTTAATCCCGACCGTCCGTTCTCATGCAACCATTATAGATCAATGACAAGAATTCAAAGATAAAAAACAATTAAATTTTTTAAAATCTTTCACACATGAATGATGATTAATAGTGAAGTGATTGTACTAGTTGGATTAGTAACAATTGTAGGATAATAAGATAATTAACATGATCACTTCAATTCACAAAGCTGATGACACTAGAATTAATTTTTCTAATAAATCTTTGAGCAGGTTGATGACACTAGATTTAATTTGCTAAATTAAGCTCTGAATTGACTTGTAATGATAATTAGGGTTTTTTCATGTGACATAGAGCTAAGATTTATTCCGCTAGTAAGATAATAATTCTCTTAGCTTGCACTATGTCTCTAGTCATAATTGTCTATTCAACTGAATTATGAGTAGCAGGAGTGAGTTAAGTAATGTTTGAAGAAAATTTAGTTGAACCATAGTTGTAGATGGTTAAACCCTAGCCAGTCAAGTTTAGTAGAAAGGCTCCAAAGAAGGTGAACGATGATTTGATCAAACAATTGCATGGCAAGAGGGGTCCTTATCAGATGAATGGTCTAAGAGATCTGAAGGACATGTTGATAGATTATCTTCATGGTGATAGGGATGCCATGATCATGGAGTTAGGGTGGGGTCTCTTTTATAATTGGTTTCAGAAGAGAGGTTCTAAGATTCATATTAGGAATGGGTGGGAGCTTAGTCTCGACAAGATTGTGGTGTCAAATGTGTTTATTGATACTAATGTTGGAATATTCTTGGTTGGATGACGCAACTTTTTCTAAATGGGATGATAAGTATGGGTCAGACTAATTTTGAATTCAAATTCAACATCCTATTTTGAGTGGTATCCAACATTCGCATTTGTTGACAAGAATTTATTGTAAATTTTGCAACTAAAATTTGAAGATTCCCTATCTTTGACTTCCCTTTCTATTTTGGTATCCTATTCTTGACAGTCATCATATTTCTTAGGATGGTGGTTATTAATTAATATTCAATGTATGAGTTACACACGTACAATGGGCTTGAAGCTTGTTTTGCACCGTTGTTTCTATAAAAGGGAAATTAGAGCCATTGTATTTCTTCTTGAGAATTGTTTTGAAATTTTGATCTCTAGGAGGACTTGGAGCAATGTTGCATTAGGAGCTAGTAGAAGAGACAAACATATTATTTTTCTATTGTAAAGCATTTTTCATATTTGATAATGAAAATGGAGTTGAATAATGATTGGTGCAATTGTCTCCTCTTGTGATGCTTGATCACTTATGGAATCTTTAAGTAAGGCTTAAATATTTTTATCTTTGTAATGCATTGAGTGTTTTGATTTTTTTTCTATTTCAAGGAAATAGTTGAAATACCTGGGTTGAAACAAAGGGATTAAGTGTTGTGTTGGGATCTTCAAGTAGAATTTTATTTCAAATGGTATTGGGTGGTTTGGTGTAATGCACTGAATTAGTTAGGCATAAGATTGAAAGTTTCTTTTGTAAAGGTGGCAAGTGATTGTGTTCTAGCTTTACTCTATGGCCCTATAAGGCAATGGTCTTAGTTATTGTTACCAAATTTTTACTACAACTAAATTTGGTGGCCTGTTGTAGACCTTACACATTGCAGTTTTAAAAGATACACAATTTTTTAAAAAAAATTTGATCACTTTATAAATAAATATGTATGCCACACAAATATTTATTTCAGATATGCAAGTGTTTAAAACAAAAAGAGATACAAATACAACATTTGAATTAAATACATATTTATTTTAGATATGCAAGTGTTTAAAACAAAAAGAGATACAAATACAACATTTACATTAAATACATATTTATTTATAAAGATATATTGTTCATGAGTACCCACACAAGCCATGGGAGTAGCTGAAAAAGATTTACATGAAGATAGAATAGTAAACATATAAGAAATAAGAGGGGTATGTGAAAGAAATACAAGGAACCCGTCATTGCCTGAAAAGGTTGACAAGTTCCTCCTCAAGGTTGACCAACACCTCCTGGGATCCAATTACTCTATTGTCCGCTCCAAGGAATGACCTGAAAAGAGAGAGAGAAAGAATTTGTTAGAGCTCAGGGTTACTTGCCTCGCCCTAACATACATTCTAATATTTCCAATATGCTCACACTGCTATATCAAGTCAATGTAGAAAGAGGATGCCATGAGATAACAAGTACCATGTTTATCTAATTTGTTTGTTTCATGTGCAGAAATAGGTTTTCATTTCATAAATATCAAGTATGTAGGTTAAAATGGGCTCCCAAAAGGGTTGAACTCAGCATACATGTTGTCATTCATAGGGTGACACTAACCAGTTATCAAATAGTGAGTATATCAAGCCATGATCTCATATACTGTTACTCAATGATAGTACAAACTGTCATCCAATGGCAGTAAATATAACATCAACTTGATAGCACTCACTAGTCAACAAGTGACTAGATCCATCATATGAATGAGAGTATCATAAAAAAACTATCAAGAGAATCATCATGAATGGCATCAATGCAAAAATACCTTAAAAAGATGCAACACTTTCAAATAACAGTCTTCATGATAGAAAAAAATAATTCACAACCATTATATTGTCAAGCATGGAGAGTAAGGAAGTTGATCAGGCACATCATGAGAGAGATCCAAAACATTAGAAATGATAGTGATAATTCCTAGTCATAAGGGCTAAAAAAGCAATCAATGAAATATTTTTTTGTATCTTTTCCACAACAGTTACAAATTAAAAATAGTGGTTTGAGAGGAATAGTATAGTTTGAGGAGATCATTCATGATTAATGATACAATAAAATCATAGTGCTAGAGCAATGAAATAACAAGATAACATCATACAAGGCTTCAATCACACTCCTTGTTACAACCTTCATGATAGACTCCAACAATATATCTTAGATCAAATAATAAGTCAATGCACAATTAATCATGAACAACCATAGAAAGAGATGTTAATCAGTCTTTAAGATAGTGATTCATTGTGTTTGAATCTGTCACATAAGAGCAGTGTTTGTGATTTTTAGAGCACAACCTATAAAGAAGACAGTGAAAAGCTATAAGGGAGCTTTACCCAAGAGCATATAAGTACAGACAGTAAAATAGTCATGAAGAAAATATATCATGAGTTATGAGTTTGTAGACAAAAAGACAGTTCAAGACAGTCGTAAGAAAACCCTTCAATCAGTTATGAGAAGAAAAGACAGTGAATGAACTCAAAACATAATAAGTAACAACAAACCCTAGCAAGGAGACCTTTGTGATTGAGGACAATCATAAACCTGCAACAGAGCTCACCACATAAGACATATTTGTAGTTACATATCTTGAAGGGTATCAACATCATATAGAGACTGTGACAATCAGCTAACAAATTAAATATGATAATCAAGGTCATCTCAAATCTAAATAACATTAAATGCAACAATAAAGGCATGTAGGATAGCAAACAAAACTTCATGGTATCAAGGTGAGCTTTCAAAGTTCAAAGCCAACCACAGTATTCAAAGCCTTGCACCAAAAAACAAAAGTAATCAAAGGATGACAGTCATAGAGGTACAAGGAAAGAACAACCACCATTGATAGTAAAAAGAAAGAACAGTTTTAGTGCAATCATAGAATCCATGATCAAAGGACAGTGAAAAGGCATTGTTTTAAAACCCTTAGTCATCAAAGATAATGCAAAGACATAGCTTGAATTTCTCAATCCACACACAGTCACATTATTTCATGAGATCAAATCTCAAGATATGCCAAGATAGTCTTATGACAGTATACTGTCATGCCCAAACTATTGGGCAAAAACACAACAATAATTTTTATTTTTTAAAATGTAATTACGGTATGATTTAAGTGCAATTATGATATGGATTAGGTTTTACTATGATGAGGATGATTTCTTAAAGTCACTATTCAATCATACGCTAGTGACACCTTGTTACGAACTTGAATGTGTTCAATCAAGGTTGATTAAAAAACTTTAACTAGAGAATTAACACCCTCTAGAGGTAGAGTTTAATTAAACCCAAAACCTTGTCATTAACAAAATAAAGTTAGGTCATGGGAAGTATTTAATTAATGCTGCAATCAATTAAGTTCTCTAAATAAAATTTAATACACTAGACCCTAGGATTAAATTTCAATGTTCTCTAAGTTATTTGACCCCTTGCTTACTCCCTCATCTATCAATTTAAATAACCACATTGCTTATTAAGTTTCACAAGGAGGGCTATACCTCCCATTTTAATTTAAATAAACTACAAATGATTAATATTTTAAATTATCATAATTACTCATTAATCTGTTTGCATTTCAGCTAGGTAAAAACAATTAAATAATGTCTTTTCCAATATAATCCAAACAATACTTTTCAATTATAATTTGTCAATTTAACTTTAATAATATTAATTTAAGTCCATTATATTAATATTAACATTGATGTATTAAGCGTTCTATAATTCCGCATTAATATCTAATTGTAAGATTTACGTCCTTACACATGCCTAGTCATTTGATATTTCGTGCGATTATTTATATATATACATATACCTACTTTATGGTATATGATATAAATAAGTTCAATATCATTTATTTTATTTTTTATATAATATTTACATGTGCCTTAAAAATAAAATCCTTTATTATTATTACTTTTATTTTCTTTTATATGTATATATGTAGATATACATATACCACGTATATAATAGATATGTACATCTATTATTTACATTTTCAATAACCCTGATATACATATATACATGTATATGTACTTATATGCATATCTATTTGCTTAATGCATATAAATACATAAACATATATTTATGTATTTGTATATCTAATAGTATTTAAAACTTACCCCTAAAAGTATTCACACTTTTTACTTTATTTACATAATCATTCCTTTTTACACCCATATATATATATATGTGTGTGTGTGTGTGTGTGTGTGTATTTATGTACATAACCTTTTGTTTATGTATATAAATACACATACATATTTCTATGTATATGGGTCCCCTTTTTTTTTTATTAAATCTATTATCTTTTTCTAACCCTAAAATCCCTTTCTTTATTTTCATTTTACCCCATACCCCTGCCCTAAATTTCTCTTTGTTTGCAAGGCATGAACAGGGAGGTGAGGGATTTATGGTGACAGATTGTAGGGCGTCGTCGCCTTAATGAGTGGTAGAGAGTGTTGGGGGGGGGGGGGGGGGGGTGCGGTCGCGCCGCCCCTATGGGGCGCACTCCACTATGGCGAGGGTGGGGTGGAGCCATGGCTCCCCCACCCTGCCAGCCCTTGAAATAGTATTATATTATTTTTTTTAATAGATTTATTTTTTATTTTTAAAAAATTTGATATATATATATATATGTATATATATATATGTATATATATATATGTATGTATGTATATATATATATATGTATATGTATATATATAGATATTTGCAGGGTTAGAGAGTATATATGTATGTATATATATTCATATAAATGTATATATACATATGTATATATATGTACACACATATATATATACATATATATATCTATGTATATACATATATATATATACACATATATATGAATATACATATACATATATGTTAAAATCTGAGAAATAGATTACAACCCAGAATTGAATTGAAAGAGATAGATCAAATAAACTGTAAATACAAATGAAATAAATAGCATAACAGTGATACTGAAAGAAAACTGATGTGAAGTTCTCCAAGGTAAAATAGCATCAGATTACTATCTCCAACTATGTGAAAATACAAGCAAGGTATCATGTTTATATAGACTCAAGAGAAGGGTGGAGGTGGCAAAACCGGCCAATGAGGAGAGACCACCATGATGGTCTAAACATAGTAAATGCACCTCCTCATAGCATGTCGACACCTCAATACCCACTTGTCTTAAGTAAAAATGTTTTATTAACCTAATAAATCTTAATTAAAGTGTAGGAAAAACCTAGGAAAAGGGAAAATAATAAACCCAACTAGGAAAATAAAAACTTGCACCAACACCCCCCCTTAAGCATAGCTTAGGTGGGTGAAAATATGGGTCCGACAAATGAATCTTGATGAGGTACCCATGTATATAGTCCTCCTCGCCAACAAAGAAGAAGCTCCACCCAACAAAGGAGAGTACACCCCCCAAAATAGAGAGAGAGAAAAAAGGAACTAAGAAGCTCCCTCAACAAAAGAGAACACCTGTCGCACCGCAAGCAAAGATCTCAAATGAATGAACTTGCTTTCACTGAAGGGTTTGGTGAAGATGTCTGCCGTTTGATCTAATGTCAGATAGTACTGAAGATCAAGAACCTGCTCATGAATCATCTCTCAAATATAGTGCATGTGAATCTCAATGTGCTTGGTTCGTTGATGATGGACCAGATTGCGAGAAATCTGAATAGCACTCTCGTTGTCATAAAAGATGATTATAGGCTTTCCAAAGGAAATGCCAAACTTAGTGAGAATGTTCTGAAGCCAAATAGCCTCAATAGAAGCATTAACTGCTCCTTGATACTCAGCCTCAGTAGATGAAAGAGCAATAGCAGATTGTTTCTTGCTCGACCAAGAAATTAGACCAGAACCAAGAGAGAAGCAATAACCTGAAGTGGACTCGTGATCCTGAGAATCACTTGCCCAATCTAAATCTATATGTCCCACCAAGTCAATATTCATGCTCGCTGTATAATGAATCCCATAACTGTGAGTACCCTGTACATAGTGAAGAATCCTCTTAGCTGCTTTCCAATGCAGCTCATGTGGCTCTTGCATGAACCTAGAGACCAGGCCCACTGCATATGAAATATCAGGCCTCATGTGAGTCAAATATATGAGGCTTCCAACTAATTGATGATACAAGGTAGCATCCACCAAGGGTGAAGAACAAGAAGCCTCAAGTTTGACTCCTGATAGAAATGGAGTTGGTGCAGGCTTACAGTCAGCCATGCGAAATCTCTAGAGCATATCAAGAGCGTACTTAGGCTATCCAATGAAGATACCAGAAGGCGACTGAGTGATCTCAATCCCTAAGAAGTAGTGGAGTAGGCCTAATTCAGACATCAAGAAGTGATCATGAAGGGCAGTTTTGACTGCCTTGATACAGGATGAGTGACTCCTAGTGATCAACAAGTCATAAACATAGAGAACAAGGAAGGTGAGAGTATCATCTTGTTGTAAAATATAGACGTTTGGATCAGAATGATGCTGAGTGAACCCAACTAATAGAAGGAAAGAGTCCATCTTGGCATACCAAGAACGAGGGGCTTGTTTAAGGCCATAGAGAGACTTCTGAAGGTGACAAACAAGTGAAGGATCTTGGATGAACCCCTATTGCTGCTCCATATATATCTCCTCCTGAAGGTCACCATGAAGAAAAGCACTCTTCACATCCATTAGATGAACTTCCCAATGATGGGCTACAACAATAGAAAGGACAAGTCGGATGGAATTCATCTTAGCAACTGACACAAAAGTCTCAGAGTAGTCAATCCCAGCAACCTGGGAGAATCCTTTGGCAACCAAGCAAACCTTACGCTTATCAACTGACCCATCTGCAGAAAATTTTGTTTGGTAGATCCACTTACACCGAACAAGTTTCCTTCCATTAGGAAGAGGGAATAAATCCCAAGTATGGTTCCTCTCCAAGGAATTGAACTCCTCCTGCATAGCTGCATCCCACTTGGGGACACCTAAAGCTTCTCGAAAGGTCTATGGATCGGAAGTTGTAGCAAAGAAGAGATGTGAAGCATGCTCAAATTGTGACCTTGTTCTTCTCTCATCTGAAGGATCACCTTCTGACTCCAATGTCTGATGAGCCCAAAGAGGCCCAGTAGTTGGAGAATGAGGAGAATCTAGAGGAGAATCATCACCCTCTGAAGGATGACTAAGAGAAGAGGAAGATGAATCCTCACCATCGAAACTAGAGGAAGAAGACTCCTCGGAAGGATTAGGAGGATTAAAATCCTCAGAAGAACTATCATCATGAAGTTGCAATGTCTCCATAGGAATGAAAGATGGAGAAGTGGTAGAAGAAGATTTGGAAGTATCCAACTCAAAATGAACACTCCTCTCAATGAAAAGCTCATGTGAGGTAGGATGGAGAAGCCTGTAGCCTTTAACACCATCTGGATACCCAAGAAATATGCAAGGCTTGCTCTACAGATCCATAGCCTTGTGTTTCTCTACTGAAATGTGGGCCCATGCAGAAGACCCAAACACTCGGAAGTATTTGACTATGGGTTTCCGACCAATCCAAGCTTGAAAAGGAGTTATCCCTTCACAGCTCGATGAGGAACTCGATTCTAGATATAACTTGCACAATTGATGGCCTCTGCTCAATCTCAAGGTGCCAATGATCTAGAGTGGATCATACAATTAGCCATTTTCTTCAAGGACCGATTCTTACATTTTGCAACTCCATTTTGTTGTGGAATGTAGGGAACTGTGTGTTGAAGATCAATGCCTTCTAAGATACAAAACTGCTCAAACCTCTGATTGACATATTCCCCCCCATTATCGGTGTGCAAAACCTTGATGGTTTTCCTTGATTGCTTCTCTGCAAAGGATTTGAATTCCTGAAAAGACTCAAAGACCTTAGACTTTTGTTTGAGAAAATATGCAAAGGTGTATCGAGAAAGATCATCAATGAATGTCAAGACATATTTGGCCCTGCTGAAAGAAGGATTTGGACATGGTCTTGCTAAATCACTGTGAACTAGCTCCAAAAGTTGTGTGGCTCTCCATGCTTTGCCTTTATCAAATTTTTCTTCAGGGTTCTTGCCAAGAATGCATCCTTGAAAAACTCCATCAAGAAATCAAATAGAAGGCAACCCTATAACCATGTCATGTTGACTGAGATGTTGCAAGTAGCGGTAGTTCAAGTGGCCAAACCGTTGATGCCACAAATGACTCACCTCATCTGAGTGAGTAAGCAATGCAAGTGAAGGAGAATCAGGAACAAAGTGAGAAAAGTTATACAGTCTAGACTAGTGATCTACCTTTCCCACTGTAATTGTAGACCCATTGGGCATCTCACTGATTACCACTATGTCTGGAGTGAACTCAACCTACTTGCCAGAGCCAGTGTGAGTGATCTGATAGACAAATAGGAGATTAGTTGACAAAGATGGAACATAAAGGACATCCTGAAAAGTTCCTTTGCCCACGTCAACAAACCCTCTCCCATGCACTTCAGCAGGAGTGCCATCACCCAATAGAATAGATGGCATTGAACATGACTCCAAGGAGGAAAAACTATCCTTTGATGAAGCCATGTGGTGGGAAGCACCCAAGTCAATAATCCAAGAATTAGGCTGGGAAGCAACAACACTAGGGCCTTGCCCTTTCCTTTCCCCTTACTTGCATCCTTTGAATATTCCTAAGATGAACTTGGTTTGATAGAATCAGGCACCTTGATGTTGTTATTTTCTAGAAGATGAATCAAATGATCAATTTGCTTCTTTAAACATTTATGTTCATCATGACCAGGTTTCTTACAATAGGGACACTTAGTTTTCTCCTTCTTGGGCTTGTCACCCTTTGAAGAATATGCATCATTAGTTGCTTTTGAAGTAACTAGCTTTTGTTCTTGCTTCTTTTCTCCTTGGTTCTTTTGTTTCTTTGCTTGCTTAGAAAGCCCATTTTGATCTTTTGTACCTTGGTTGGCAACCAAGGCTTGAGATTTAGAGGGCTTAATTGTGCCCATTTAAATCAACTTATCATGTTCTTGTGTGAGTTCTTTTGCAAAATCATCAAGAGAAGGCATTTTAAAGCTGGTTCCTAAGGCACTTTTTGTAGCATAGAAAGTAGACACAAAACCTAAATAATTTGGACCAAGTTTGGAAATAATGCTTAGAATCAATTGTGAATATTTCTTATCTATCCCACATGCCTTCAATTGCAATCTTATAGCCTTTAGTTTTGTGAAGAAGTCTTGAATTGTATCAAAATTACATGGAATTATCCCTATTATCTCATTCTCCAATTAGTGTCCCCTTAACTCATCTTGTTTACCAAACAAACCTTCTAATGTTGTCCACACATCATTTGGAGTTGTAGCAAATTCAACATGAAAAAGAAGATCGGAAGATACAGACATACACAGAGTACCATAAGCTTCATCACATTTGTTAAACCATTTTGACTTTTCTACAATTAGTGTTGGTTCAGTTTCAAGTCCCATAGTTACTCTAAAGAACCCCAACTTCTTAAGATAGATTGTCATTTTTTATTTCCACTCATAGTAGTTGTAAGGTGTGAGTATTGGTACTATATTTTGATCCATTTTAATGCAGAATAAGATTGATTATGCAGGAAAGAGAGATGAAAAACTCAGAGAGAACACACTAGACCACCCCCCCCTTTGTACTAGATCAAAAATCACCCACCAGATATTATAAGGTGGAACTTTATAATTTAGTGCATTTACAATGTTGGAGTTATTTTCTAGAGTTTTACAAAGTCCAAAAATGGACACAAATACTGAAGGCAAAAATAATATCTCAGAATATGAGCACCAAACCAACACTAATGTATTCTACTTGAAAAAATATCCACTTTCAAAAATAGAATGACCTGAATCAGAGATCATATGTGAAATTTATAGTGGTTTGAAGTTCATAAAACGGGGATTGCCCTTCAGATCTACTGATAAAACTTAATTTCTGGAAAATTGGTAACTTCTAAGAAAGAATTGATTGCACCAATGCAAAGAGCATGAAAAAATACCCCATTTCAAAAAAAATTGCACTGAAAAAAATACCTCCGTATGACTGAGAAAACCTCATTTGAAAATCCCTGTTGTTGGATCGGTTCAGATGGTGTTGTACTGGTTGTGGATTTGGTGGCTGTGGTAGATGTTGGCTTCATGTTGTGTGCTTTGAATGGTTGCTACTTTCTGATTATTTATAGCATGGGTAATGCTTGTGAGGCTGCATAACATTCTGTATTGACATTTTGTGTGAGGCAAAATGGTGCATTGGTTTGGGCTAAGTTGCATGTGCCGAGTGGAGTCTTTGGAAGAGAAATGCTCCAGGATGTTCATTATCGAGCAGAATGGACTTGATGCCATTTTGGGATTGCTTTAGATGGTGCTGAACGATGACCATCATACTTGCGATGGGCAAATTTATGATATTGTGCTATGTCTATTGGTAGATGTTGCCTTCGAAGGAGACTTGTGTGGTACGCATGGAGGGTCTGGTTCGTGCTATCGACTTGGAGGCAATGACTAATGTTGTGTTTGAGGTGGAAGAGGTATGGGCGAGTATATTGGGGCCCTTACTTTAATCTGGGATTTCTATTGGAGGATGCAGGTTTTGAGTCTAACGAAGATGCTCGAGAGGTGGCGGCTGCTGAGTGTAGCAGGAAGGTGGAGTTCATGGCAAAGGCATGGGAAGTGTTCAGAGCAAGGGTTGTCACCATTGACATGGGGCCCTTTCGAAGGATGATGGAGCAGGATGATGGGTGGCTATCTGATCGGAAGGTGAATTGGGTGGCTTCCATAGTAGAGTCTGTGGGGATGATTTTGGCTTGCATCTAAGGTCGCTACTCTTGTGTATTACGGTTCATTCACATGAACCGTGGTAGGCCTTTTTTCCATGTAGTATGTCAAATAGGGTGGGATGTTACTGTTTTGTTCATGCCCACGAGTTGGGTGGCAAGTATTTGCTGTTACTATATGTAATCCTTTCTTCTAATCAATATAGGGCGATATCCCCATCTAGATAGCACTTGACTTTATAAAAAAAAAAACCTCATTTCAAAATCAGATGCAAAAATGAAAACTGCAATGGTGAGGGGTCTGGCTGAAGCTTTTTGACACGATTTTGAAAAGATCTGTTGAGTTAATAAAAATATGGAAATGACCCAGATGGTTCTCGCTAGCGGCAAAACAAACCCAGAAAGCGTTTTTCTTTATCACTTTTGGAATATGGGGCCACGGTGTTAAAAAAATGCCTTCAATAAGGAAAAAATGACATGCAAAGCTTTTGGTGTCCAATGTGCACATAATTTATATGAAAATAGAAGTTTTTGGGCCTTCCAAACACAAAGGAAAGGTCTGTTAGGCCTAAAAACACACTATTTGAAAGTTTCTTCACAAATCTAAGCTTCAAAAACCTTGTTTTACAAAATAAACATATATGTAAAACAGTATTACCAGATCTTCATAAACCTTTGTTGGTTTTTTAGATCATGCAAAATGCAAAAGAAAACATAGCAAGATTTTATAAGATCTCTACAATAAACTAATCTTTCAAAACAGGCTCTGATACCATGTTAAAATCTGATAAACAGATTACAACCCAGAATTGAATTGAAAGAGATAGATCAAATAAACTATAAATGCAAATGAAATAAATAGCATAACAGTGATACCGAGAGAAAACTGATGTGAAGTGTTCAAAGGCAAAATAACATTAGATTACTATCTCCAACTATGTGAAAATACAAGCAAGGTAGCATATTTATATAGACTCAAGAGAGGGGTGGAGGTGGCAAAACCGACCAATGAGAAGAGACCACCATGATGGTCTAAACATAGTAAATGCACCTCCTCATAGCATTTTGACACCTCAATACCCACTTGTCTTAAGTAAACATGTTTTATTAACCTAAGCAAGCTTAATTAAAGTGTAGGAAAAACCTAGGAAAAGGGAAAATAATAAACCCAACTAGGAAAATAAAAATCTACACTAACAATATATATATATATATATATATATATATATATATATATATATATATATATATATATATACACACACACACATATACATACATATATATACACATATACATACATACATATATATATATGTATATATGTGTGTGTGTGTGTGTGTGTGTGTGTACACACACACATATATATAAAATAGGGTTCTCAGCTCCTTTTAATTACCAATAGTCTTTTTACAACAGATTAAAAATATATAAATATATATAAACATGGTCCCCCTTTTTTTTTAAAAAGACATATACAGATTTAGGGATGCAGATTTCTAAAAAAATGTATAAATATATGTTAAATTGCCTCTTTTCTTAAAGGCGTATTCAATGTTATAGATGCAGGTTTATACTTTTAGAGTCTCATTTCTTTCATTTACATGCACATATTTTAAATAGTTCATTCCCTTTTCTTCTAAGATACCACTCCATATGTTTTAATGCAGAAAGGTGAAGGGGAAAGAAAGAGAGAGAGATAGTCTCCCTTCCATGAGACTCGTCCTCCTCTCATACGCCCAAAAGTAAATTGAGGGCTTGAATAAATCAGCTCTAATAGTTCCTTTTTTTTGTTCACTTTTGAAATCAATGTAAAAACATAAATCAAATGTTTCCCTTTTCTCACTTCACTAGAAGTTTATCTAACATGCTTCAAATGTAAAATAGAATTATAGAGTGGATTTCTTCCTATTGTATTTGTCATAAAATATCTCTAATCTAGGTTTAAATTAGTACCAATGTATAGGGAAAATTCAGATTTATGTATGGTTCTTTTTCATACTAGAACTTAACTATCCATAGATGGAAAGAATCAGATTGTATGAGTTAATTTCTTCTTACTAAGTTGCCTATTGGAAATAAATCAGATTAAGAGTTTTATCAGAAATGAAATAATGCTTCTAGTTTAATAAAATCCTAGGTTCATTAAACTCTTTATCAAACCAAATTTTGGAAAAAAAAACAACCCAATAGTAATGAGAAGAAATATTATTTTCAACTTTTCCTTTTTAGTCTCTTTTTCATTTCAAATTAAAATTTACAACAGATAGAGGGTAGAGAAAAAGTAATTTCCTTTATTATATTTCTTTACCAATAGTTGATTGAACAATAAGAGGAAATAAGGATAGTACATATCCTTATTACACAACTTTTTATGTACAGAATGATAAGAATAATAGGATACAAATTTCTTTTTTTTACTCAATATATTTCTGCAATAAATGAAGCAAGAATAGGTAGAAATACAAGGGTAGAGAAGAGGGAAAAATAATAACTTTCTTTATTTTCTTCCTTTCTACTTACAAATACAACAGAATGAATATTAGTAACAAAAACATTCAAATGCCTTCTTTTTTTCTGAATTCAAATAAAAGTCAATACAATAAACTTATTAGATTTTTTTTATTTTTTTTTTCTTTAGATTTCTCATAACACATATATGATGCAAATTTGAAATACATGTAGATGATAACTTAGGTAAACACTTCTCATTCTTCAACGTAGATATTGGTTCTTCTTTCATCTCTAAAATCCAAAATGCAAACCTATACATAAAACTTTCTTTGTAGTGACCATGGAGGCTCACCTCCCAACCTAGGCCTACATGAGGCCACCCCCAAGCTAGGGAGATCTAGAAACCAAATAGGTTACAACCATGCTCACACACATAAAAATCAGATTTTCGACAACATAGAAATTTAACACAAAGACTCCCTCTTTCCCAAGCTTTCACAAAGTCAGAATATGACTTGAAACATAGGGGTGAAGGTGGACTATATCAAAGGGGAGATCTCCTATTGAAATGAACAATCATATACCTCTGTAAACATTAGCCACTAAATTTCATCATAAACAAAAATATCCCCTTTTTTTATATGCTTGGTCTCTCATGACCCTAAAATCCTTATGACCCCCTCAGGATTTCAAGCCAATTCCCCCCTTATGACCCCCAAATTTATAAAAAACAAAATGCAGCAAGGATCCCAAATCCAAGTTTCCCTCTCTTCCCCGAAGAGAGCTCTACACCCTAAGACTGTCAAACTCCCTTCACCCCAAGACTACTCTTCCCTCCCAAGGGTGAGTGTGGTCTTATCTCCCATAAACAACAACCATATGAAATGCATACAAAAATATGCAACAACACATCAAAACCACATTAACTCAAAACTCATAAATCACACACAAATACCTTTATAAACATGTAGATTTAAAAATAAAACAACAAGAAAACCCATTTAAATTCTAAGGGTGACATGCACCAACCTCAACTCCTACAAATGGAATATGGTGATGAAGATTTGATGAAGAACTTCCAACCCAAGAAAATCAAAAATCCAACTAGCTACAAACTGTTGGCATTGTGTTGTCATTGATGTCAACCGGTATAGCATAAAGAAGGACAACCGGTATGGGAGAATAGTTGATATGTTGTTAGTGTTATCAACCAGTAGTATGGATAGTGAAGCCAATAGGTAAGCATGTTGAAGTAACTGGTTTACATGTCATTGTTGGGAAGAAGGAATCGGTTAGTGAGTATGCATGTTGATGTTGAACAAGCAAAATAGAGAAGTGACCGGTGAGTGATGAGAACTGGAAAGCATGTGACTGGTAGAGCTTGCTGTAGCATTAACTAATGAAGGGTCAGTAGTGCAACCAATATGCTAGTGTGATTCCATCTAGCAGGATTACCATAAGATGAAGAGAAGGTTGACATAAAGTGTGCTTCTTCAGTGAGCAAAGATGACATATGGAAAAGGTACTAGGACATATGTCAAGTTGGATATGTATCCTCTCCTTAGTGATGTCACATCATTACTGACAAATGACATAGATCTTTCTCCACCAATGTTTAGTAGTGAAGTGCAGTTGTCTACTCTTCCCACCTATAAGTGGTAATAATTTTCTTATCCCACAACATACATGGCATGCATCATGACTCTCTGAGATAAGATAGTTAGAGTAAGCAAAGGCAGGTGATTGGATGCATAGACCGGATGACTAAAGTGGAAGATGAGGAAGCTTCCAGAGGATGAGACCTGATATGTACACTGGATCAACATGTGGATTCAAGATGTGTTGCTGGGATAGAGAAGGAAGAGCTGAGATGATATGTTTGCCATCTTGGAAAACCACTTGATAGGAGAATCGATCTATTGATGAAGAAGGCAAAGTTGGAACAAGTGCAGATAGAGAATTTTGTCGAAATGAAGATAAAGTTTGGTGCCACTAGTGTGAATGGTACAGATGCAAAATCCTCCTATCCAATGAAGATGTGCATGTTGTAGATTGGCATGTTCGATGACCGAGCAAATGTGATTCACTAGCAAGGAGAGAAGGCATGAAGGTTAAACGGTTAGGTCTAACCAGTAAGGCAAGATATACCGGTAGGGTTAATGTGTTGGTAGACAAAGATGAACTGGTTGTATGAAGCATACACCAGTTGTGTGCTATTGGTCGACGACCAAGTCGGACCAACATAGTGAGCCAAGGTGGATATCGACAGAGACGCCATGTGGAGTTGAAGTGGCAAGCATGCAGAGGTCGGTGAAGTGCCTGTCAATGAGGTAGTTGGTGGTTGGTCGATATTAAATGTCGACTATGTAAATCATGGGTTGATGACAATGTTTTGTGGCTCGAAGCAGAATGATAGATTGAGATCAAGATTGGTGATGCAAGGATGTAAGACGGACGCCTTGCTACAGATCGGATTTGGTGGAGAAACCAAAGATATCATTTATGGTGTGTTGACCAAAATGTCAGGTCGGCAGACAGGTAGTAGCTTGCTAAGTTTAGTAAACATGCATTGGAAGGCACGATAATGGTGGTGATGTACAAATTGCCATGTGTGAGACAAGATCTAAGCTAATTTGATATGCCTAGAGGGAGGTAGAAGAAACCCTAGCACGAGAAATGTTTGAAATCAAGTTTTGGTGGGAAAACTTGGCTATATATGTGCAGACTGAAGAATGAGAGGATTGACGATGCCAGAGATAGAGAAGGAGGGCATGAGCGTGTGAGTAGACCGGTCGAAGTAAAAATAGTAGAAGATTATAGTGACTAAGTGTAGGAAAGACTCTACCGGCAATAGGTTTTAGTTGAGGCTTAACCAGTAAGGTTAAAAGCAACCGACAAGCAACAAAAGAGAAGTGCAGATGTGAACTGGTGGTATTCAAGCCAATAAGAGGACAACATAAAGTGACACGACTATGAGTATGTTGTAGAGAAGATCTGGTAGGAATAGGATAGAGCAGGGATGAACTGATAAGCTGAGCAACTGGTATTCAAGTACAGAGTGTTAGATGAACAACTGGTAGAGCATGAGTTAGCAAGTGAGCAGATACTAGGGAGAAGGAGAAGAGATAGAGAGAATAGGGAACTGGTGACCAGTTGCAGTGATTGAATGAGGCAACAATGAATGAGATAGAGTGTGAACCGATAGAGAGGAGATTGAGTAAAGACTGAAGATACTATCGGTAAAACTAAGGAGAAGGGAAGCCAGTAGAGAGATTATTCATGAGTGGTTACAGAACTCATTTGTAACCAGGCTATTACTTTTTTATTTGATGATATTCATTATAGATCACTGGGTCGGTACTTGGTTTAGGGGTTGTAGCTCCTTTGGGTCGTTGCCCATAAACTATCAGCTGTTGGTGCTCCTTGGGTTAGTGCCCTAAATCAGTAGGGGTTGGTGCTCCTTGGGTTGGTTCCCTAAATGTTGTAATTGTTTTTTTTACTATGAGGCTAGATTGGAGCAGTAGACTCCAACAACATTTCTCACTGAGGTTTTTACCATCTTTGGTTTTCCTCGTATATATTGGTGTCATGTGATGTGCCTTTGTGTGATTGCATTATGAAGTCTTACATTATCTCACCGGTAGGGTTACTTGTGTTTGCTTTGCTAACTGGTACTCACTCTTAGGATCAAAAGGTTAAAGATTTTTGGGAACCACTGATTCACCCCCCTCTCAGTGGTACATTATGTTCAACACAAACTTCCTTCCCTTAGCTAAATTTTCCTTCTAAAATTCAAATCCTTCAAAACTCTTGTTCTCCTAGATTGGAGAAGTGGGTAATGAAAATCTAAGTTAGAATTTTTCTCCTCCTAAGTAGGACTCTTCTCACATCTTCCAACTTCCTTGGAAAATGATGGTGAGAGCTCATAGGTTGGTCTTCCCAACCCTCTTACAAGGTTTCTAAAAGAGGAACTATAGGAGTTAGTTTGACCCTTCAAAAACCCACCTAAAGTTTACCTACAGGTCAAACTTGATTTGACCATTCTAAGGGCTCCCTAACCAAGTTGCCTTTTGAGAAAACTAAATAGGGTTTGAAAATGCATTGGTTCCCACATTTCCCTCTCAAGAACATGTCACATGCCAACTCAACGTCACAATACAAGTGTCAAGTGACACCATAAAATATAACACATCAAATACACTGGACATGCCCTTTCAAGGTTGAAACAAATTAACTAATTAACAAATTGAACGCACACACATGCATACACTTATATGGAAATAAACATATTACAAATGAGGTGTTGTCTCTCCAAATAGGCAAACCTTGGCTTCACAATTGTGCATAGGTTTGGTCCTAGATCTCCTGTGTATTTCCATGGTCACATGGGTTAATATCCTGCACATCTCAATTCACACATCAGTAGGTCCAAAATAATATTTACATATGAACAAAAGAAACACATGTCAAGCACATAGCATTCAATTTCTCATTATAACATTTAATGATATCCTAATCTAATAACAATAGAGATAAAATTCAATTACTTTTCCTAACAATCCACATGTGACCATTTACTCATTTGCAAACATCATTGAAATCATATAAAGAAACTATCAAATAGGCATGCATAAATGGGTTAGAACATCATCAATCATAAGTACTAAAATCAAGCATAACATGGGAAACTTCATATCCTCTATTGTCCATGAAAATAGTATGTCACATGGCTGCAAGGGCCATGATATACCAAAATAATGTTCACTGAACCACCTGTCTAACATAGTCTGTCACAACATATCTCTAGAATCAAGTATTATAGCATAGTGTATCAACCATCCATGTGAGATAATAAGAAGTCAACCATGGTCAAACTAAATTTGAAGAGTTTGATCGGGGAGGGATATTACATATACAGAGGGCTGCGAATAAAGAAGAACAATAATCCATGATTTAAGCTATAGTCATATGAATAAACCTTCATCAATATCATTCACAGACATAGGAGAACACAAAGTCCTCAGCCCTAAAAATTCAAAGGTATACAATCTGTGTCATAGCAGTGAGATAGACACCATTGAATAGTTAAATGAGATAACAATAGCTAAGGGTCACTCAAAATAGTGAAAATAAGAGCAGACTTCTTTTACATAATGTAGCACCATTTACAGTCATCTATGATTGGTACAACAAGGAAAGTATTCATGCCAATATATGCAGATATATTCAGAGTGAAATAAGACAATGGGAAAACATATCTTAAGGAAAGTGCCATCAAAAGGGATAATACACAGTGAAGCCTACAATATTTAGTCACAAAACAGTCATGTTTGATTAAAATTTAAAAGAAATCTTGAAGATGTAAAGGAAATACAAAGATGAGAAGGAACCTTTTAGTAGCAAAATAAAGAGGATTTGACATCCGAGTTTTGTTATAACAGTATAGTCTCTATCATGAAAGAACAAGATAGGATCATAATGTCACACGAATAATCAAAATCTTTGTTACAACAACCAATACCATGTCAAAAAAAAGAGAATAATTCATGGTTGTCATGAAAAGCATGATGGACATGTCACAGTCAACAAAGCAAACACATGGTATAGTCACCAAGCAGTGAGCATATAAAAGCTTCATAGACCCAAAAGTTCTGGAGAATCCAATCTTGAATATGATAGCTAAAAGAACTTCTCACGGTTCGGTTCATAGATGTAATAAAGACAAATCATGTCACAGTGCTTAGGTAAGAATGCAATGATAGAGTAATCATAGAGCAGGGTTCAAGAAGCAGCCTCAAGTGTATAGGACAACAGATCATAAACAAAGGAAAAAGTGTACAGTGCAAGGTATCCACAATGAAGGTCACAGTTCTTCTAATGGAGTAGCCCCACAGGAAATTTTCAGAAAAAACAACCTTTAGGTTTGTAAGTCAAAATACAAGAATGATTAAGGCAGTTATTAAGGCAATTTGGAAAAAGAAGACAATCATAGTCTAGTAATAGCCATAATAGAATCAAAAGCCTCGGGTATCTTAAGGACAATTATAGAGACAAGTCTAGACCAATGCACACAATCCATCACAAAGACTCAGAGAACTATATGGGGTTGTAGACACTTAAAAATAATTATTTTAATTATTTTTAATTCCTCACATAATTAATTAATTAATTATGTTAATTAAAATTCTTCTCAATATTAATTAAATATAATTAATATTGTCACTATAGCATATGATTGATTTATTTAATAAATCAATCCCTTTCTTTATTCTTCTAAAAAATCAAATCCTCACAAATCTTCCTCTTAGATAATTAATTTCAATTAATTAGTTAACCTACATGATTCCTACAAATCATCTTCTTAATTCATCATTAACCTAATAAATTCCTCTAGAAACTCCCTAAACTCACTTAACATTATTCTTCTAATTTTTTATTCCCTCCACTCATTCTCTCTCCTAGTCAAATTCTCCTACAAATATAAATCCCACCTAACATTTCCTCTAATTCCCCTCCTAATGAGTCGTTAATGGCTAATCATCATGATTAGCCACAGAGTCAACTCTTTGTCCTTTCATCCAGCCACTAGCTTTAAATGCTCTTTTTCTAGATGAATGTAAGATTTTCGAAATCTCACATTCCTTTAGGAATTTCCCTCTCCCAAGGAATTTTTAATTCCTTTTTATTCTTCTAATCCCCATAATATCCATTTTTGGAGAATTTTTAATTCCTCCAATGCATCCTGTAGAGTGTGGAGATACGAAATGCCTTTAAAGCATATTTCTTGGTCTCCACACCCTCTCTTGGACCTTGTGTGACCTCACAAGTAAATCCTAGCCCTTCATCTCGAATTCATCCTAGCCATCCGTTTTCCTCTCCTCTTCCTATAAAATAGGGTTCCATCCCTTCATTCAAAACATCTTGAAATCTAGTAAGCTTATGTTGCCCTTTTGAGCCCAGGAAATCATCTTGGCAACTTGATCATCTCATCCTTATCATTTGTGCACAATATTGGAGAGCCATCCACATCCAGCAATCAAAGGAGCACATCAAGTGGAGCATTATCAAGGGGCGCCTTCACTTCATCAAGCTCAATCTGAAGGAGAAGGTAAAATAGCAAGGTGAAATGGTCTTTTTATGATATTTTAGCATTCTGCATGTTTATTTCATTATGTTTTGATCAGTTTACCTTTCAAATCTATTTTCCCCTCTTCATTTTGGCAACGCCCAGTGGGACTCACGTCCCTGAGAACTAATGTTGTTTTTTTTTTTTTAGGTTTTGTGAGTTGTGAGACGCAGGTTCCAGAATAGCGCGATTGCAGAAAATATATATATATATCTTTTTCGCAGGTTCCAGAATCGTGGCTCTGCATTTCTACGCGACAGCTCCTCCTTATTCTGTTCTGTTTTTTTTTTTTTTTTTTATGTTTCTATTTCTGTTGCAGCACGACAGCTCTGTTATCTGATTTGTTATTTGATTTGTTGTTTGTTCTGTTTTAGTATAATCTGTGTGAAAGTAGGAGAGTATGCTCTTGTCTATATAGACAATCAGAAATCCAGACCTTTCACTTTTCTATTATGTTTAGTACGACTGTATGCTCTGACCATAGGAAAGTGTGAAAATAGGAGAGTATGCTCTTATCTATCTAGACAATCAGAAATCCAGACCTTTGACACTTTTCTATCTGTGTAGTGCTACTGTCTGCTCTGTTAATCTGTTTGAAAATTTTAGGCGCTAACTGTAGTCTGCATTTAATTTATTTATTTCCTGTTATCTGCTCTGTTTAAATATAATCTATCCACCCACAGGAAAGTGTGAAAGTAGGAGAGTATGCTCTTGTCTATCTAGACAATCAGAAATCTGGACCTTTGACATTTTTATTTTATTCTGTTTAGTGCGACAATTTGCTCTGTTAAATCTAGGGTTTCTGTCTGCTCTGTTAAAACTAGGGTTTTTGTTTTGTTAAATTTAGGGTTTTTGTTCTGTTAAATTTAGGGTTTTGTTGTTTTTTCGCCATATCTTCTTTATCTTGACTCCATTTCCCTTCAAAATTCACCAGATTCTCCACATTGCCATTTTCCACATTTTCTTCCTTGGAGGCCTTATCTCAAAAATCCACTTTTTGAAGCCCAAAATTCCATATTTCTCTATTTTTAAGGTTCGCCATAACTTCTTCCCTTTTCATCCAATCACTTCCAAATTTTTCCCATATTATCCATCTTCAACTTTTGCTTCTTTGTCCCTCTTGGACAAATTTTCACATTCCTTCATCTCTCCTCCAAAATCCCCATTTTTCGCTTGCCTATCCCTTAAAAGGTGGTAAAAACCTAGTCAAACCCCATTTACCCATCAAAGCTTTCTTCAAATCCACATTTGCCATTAGTAAAAAAGTTTTTATTCATGTTTTTCTATTCATTCCCAAAAAATAAAAATAAAATTAATATTTTTGTCATTTTGTTGATTTTTGCAAGACGCTTGTTGAAGACTATTTTTCCAAACTACTAATCAAGTTGTTTTGCAGGATGCTTTTTGAAGACTCCATTTTTCAAACTACTAATCAAGTGGTTTTGCAGGTTGCCTAGCTGATTCAACCAAATATTGTGCATTTATTTAAATTAGGCACCTAGATATTAATTAAAATGGAATGAACCATTGTCTTATGTGTCTTTAAGAAAAGCGTAAAGGTAGGAAAGTATGCTCTCGTCTTACTAGACGATCAGAAATCCAGACCCTCCAACCTTTTCTTGTTTGATTGTGTGTTTACCTCTAGCGGGCCTGCCCTCCCAACTTGCTCTTTGAGAAGGTAAGAGGGGAATGACCCAAGTGAGTACACTCGGACTTGGGGTTCCCAACTCACTATAATAAATAGGCCATTGACTATGAAAGGGTTAATGGTTGGGGCTATATGAGAGTTCACTCTCACATTGGGTGCTTAGTAGGATCCTAGAGATCTCAATCATGCTTGCGTGACTACTAAGTTATTGGTGCTTCGTTGGGTTATAGGCCTCAATTGCGCTTGCGCAACTTCAAAGGGTAGCTCCTAACGGGAAGACTTACTAAACACCTTGTTCATAGTGGCCAAAAACCCTCTAGTCATTGGTGCAGGAGGTCGGACCTCTGAAGCGGCCCATATTCTTACGGCCCTTAGTAGAGACACAAAGTTCGCCATGAGGAGTTTTCATGGGAATTGATGCTTGGCTGCCTTGAGAAGTGAGTGTCGTGGAGGGGAGCCAGTGGGGTCAAGCATCTAAGTGTCCGCTCTGGGTAAGCGTAGATGGGAAACCAATTGGGATTCAATGACTATTGTCCTTGCCAGCCTTAAGAATGTTGTATATGAGCATGAGTGTCTTTGAGATAATATGCATTTAATCATTGTGTTTGCTTTGTTTGATACATACTTGCCAAGAGTAGACTAAAAACACATCACTATCCCCAAAAACTTTGCAAAAATATTTGTCAAGACACAAACAAATTGTCCAAGTCATTACCCACACCAAGTCCAAAATTGCATCAAAACTCTGTCTGTCCCATTTTTCATAAGCCTAAGAGAGAAGCTAAGAGTTTATCCTCTACGTCAACATTCAAGTTTGTCCTTTGAAACACCTACTATCGTCCAAATCAGGGTGGTCATATCCCTTCATACAACTTGTCATTTAAATAGATCCTTCATGTTCATGCCAAAGACAACCTAGTCATCAAGTTTTCTTCTAAACCATCACTACCATACCTTCTTCATCAATCATCCTCAAATTTCTTAAGTCCTTTCATCAGAAATTTCTTAAGTCCTTTCATCCTCAAATTTCTTAAGTCCTTTCATCACAAATTTCTTAAGTTCTTTCATCCACAAATTTCTTAAGTCCTTTCATCCTCAAATTTCTTAAGTCCTTTCATCCTCAAATTTCTTAAGTTCTTTCATCCACAAATTTCTTAAGTCCTTTCATCCTCAAATTTCTTAAGTCCTTTCATCCTCAAATTTCTTAAGTCCTTTCATCACAAGTTTCTAAGATCCTTCCATCTCAAATTTTCTAAGTCATTTCATCACATTTTTCCTAAGTCTTTTCATCACAAATATCGTGTATGGTCGCAACTCGATCCCAAAAGAAAAAGATGGCTGATCAACAATATGGCATGCCAGACATTGGTGTCCTATATGAAGATCCCATGCAAGATCATACACAAAGTGGGCAACCAAGAAATCAAGATCAAAGCCAAAATCTTGACATGGTTAACCAAGATGAACTTTGTCCGGAAGTGCAAACTTTCTTAGCGGATTCTTATAACCAAGAGATGATAGAAAAGTTTATTAAACACAATCCTACTGCACTTCTGAAAACTCTTCTTGAACATGGAGCTCAACTTCCACCTGAATTTAATAGATCCGCTCTCATCCAACAACCACAAGGAGACCTCACTCCCACACAAAGTGCTACACCTACTATTCAAACTCAATCAATTGCAGCCCCATCAATCATCCAAGCCCAATCAATGCCACCCGAGACACCTTCCACCATGGTCTCCATCCCACCTTCTTCCTCCTTACCATCCATACCACTATCAAATCCAATCTCATCCATTCTCCAACAAACTTCTATACCACTTCTTTCTATTCAACCACATATTTCTATTCCACAAACTTCCCTTTCTCCCAACAATGTCACAAATTTTATCCAGACCGCATTCAATCCCATTACAACAGTCGGCGGACCGCAACCAACTATCACACGAACCCCAGTGACATCGGTCATCACATCCCACGTTCCCACCTCCTCACTTCTTTAGTTCATCCAATTCTTGGGGCAGATACAATTCATCAATATCAAAGTCCACAACAAGACCTCATCAAGGAAATTCAAGACATGAAGAATATCATCAAAAACATGAAAGAAAAGACTAATAAAAGGAAAGCTTACTCATTCGAAGAGTTTTTCCCTTGTCCTTACGACCCATCTATATCAGTTGCACCATATCCCCCGGGATTTGAGATCCCTAAATTCACCAAGTATGAAGGCAAAGGAGACCCCCGCGACCATGTCCGAGAATTCCACATCGTATGCCAAGAAGTCTCCTATAGTGACCTTTATCTTCACAGACTCTTTCCCAAGAGTCTCACGGGAGACACTCTGGCATGGTTCTCATCTTAACCACGAGGTTCCATTGTCTCTTTTCTAGACTTGGCAGAAAAATTTGTGGCCCACTATGCATACAACATGGGTAATGATGTTTCTATGATGGACCTATGTAATACAAAACAAAGGCCTGGAGAAACCTTCACCAATTTTCTACAAAGATGGCGACATCTTATCAAAAAATTCCAGTGGGACATGCCAGAACAACATCAAATTGAACTATTTCAAAAGAACTTGGTGCCTGAACTTTCAAGACCTTTAATATCTCAATGTATCAAATCCTTCCAAAAATTGACTGATAAGGGCCTCGCCCTCAAACGTGTCTTGTTGGAGGAAGGAACCTTGAAACATTACCAGAAGTCATCACAAATTTCTTCCTCTTATCATAACGACAAGCCAAAATTATGGGCTAAAAATAAAAACGTGGTCAATGATGGTGTAACTGATGCAAAGCAGGTCCAAACCGTGGCCGCTCCCCCAAAATCCACCACCAATATTCATCAATTCAACAATCAAAACAATTCAAATCAATCTCAAAAACCTCACAACAATATCTCAATCCAAGGATGACCACCCCGATCGAATAATAGGACTCCAAGAGATTTCACTCCTCTTGCTGAGCCTATTGAAGTGGTGTTTCAAAAACTTTTCCAAGTAGGTATAGTGGTTTTGCCAATCACTCGCCCGTTTGATCCCAATCAACCTAAACCAAGATGGTATAATGAAAATGAGTATTGTGAATACCATCGTATCGAGGGACATGATACACCAAAGTGTATGAAACTGAAGATCTACATACAAGATCTCATTGATAGAGGTGAGATTGAGGTAGCAAATGCAAAACCTGATAATAACAATGACAAACTCAAAATGTACCAGGAACCCTTCCCAAAGCATGATAAAGGAAAAGGCTCATCATCTAATGCAATGGATTATGACTACGCTAATCACGTAACCAGTTTTGATTTTTTAGTAAGTCGCATTGAACCTGCAGACAATCATGTCAATGTCATAACCATCCAAGGAGTTAATCCTCCTTCTTCCCAAAGAAGACCAAATCCGGCTAGAATAGTCATTCAAGGTGCCACGCCTTCCACCTCCCATTTCTAGAATGACTGTAATGCAACTACACATCGAGGAAGAGTCACCATCCAAGGAGTTCCTCCCCCACTAAACCCCCCACCCATGTCTTCCACCTGCCGATATGACCTCCTTGATCAACTTGGGAAGACACCCGCGCAGATCTCCATTTTGGAACTTCTCAAGACTTCTCCGGTCCATAAAGAAATTTTGGAACAAGCCCTTCTCCAATCATGCGTTCCTGATAACATTAACGCCACCCAATTTCAAACCCTCATTGGAAACCTTGCTGCCCAACAGCACATTGTATTTAACTCCCAAGATGCTCCCGCAGATGAGGACCATAATAAACCTTTGCACATCGAAGCTTTCATCCACAAGCATAAGGTCAAACGTATCCTAATAGATGGTGGATCCGGGCTTAATCTGTGTACATACAAATTAATAAAACAATTGGGACTTTCTGAGGATCTGATAAACACATCAGGAAGGATCACAATAAAGGCATATGATGATGCAGAAAGAATTTCAAAGGGCGTGATCACCTTACCTCTTCAAGTGGGCCCCATTACAATTGAAACCCCTTGCCAAGTACTCGATCTTGATCTCCCCTACAACATTCTCCTCGGGAGGCCATGGATTCATTCCTTGCAGGCCATACCCTCCACCTATCACCAATGCATCAAATTCCCCTATAATGAAAAAGTGATCACTGTCAAAGGTGATCCCCAACCTTTTCAATATTTCAAACTATTAGAGGGGAAGCATCCGTATCATTGCCCACTAAATAGACCTTTGCTAACGCCTCCATCTGACACATCAAATGTTGCCTCCACATCATCCCAACCAAATAATCAAATCAAGATCTTGGACAATGGCTATGGAGAATACAAATTGGAGGACGTCTTATTAATAGGCAACCTCCCTCTCTCTCCTAAGTCATTTGGTAAACCAAAAGAGCTAAAAAAAGACCCAAAACCAGTCATGCAATGCCAAAACACCACCTTCTAGCAATGGGGCCCACTTGATAACAAGAACCTCGAAGCAGATATCTCTTCATGGCTGTACCGGGAAGAGGATGATGATCCAACAAGAATATCCAAAGAAATGTATCCAAAAGCATTTGCCATAGTTGAAAAAATGGGTTACAAAGGACACAGTCTGGGACCAGAGGAGAAAGGGCGAAAAGTACCCATAAATCCTATCCCCTACAAATACAACAGAGGCTTGGGGTACACCCCGGTGCCTAAGATTACTATCGCCGGTGCCCCTTCTAGTCCTTCTTTGGATATCGAAAGCACTAACGAAGAGGAATTTCACGAAATGCCTTATGAATACGAGAAAGATACCTTCTTCGATGCTTACATCAATACCATCACCCCCATAACCCCTCCCACTTCACATGAGCTACATCTTGTCCATCCTGAACTCATTGACTGGGGCCAACAAGACAAACCCAATTTAGATATCTGTGTCAATGATAATGCTCTCATTGCTCTCCTAAAAATGCAAAATATGGAAGACGGTAATAGAATTGAGGGTATTCAACTACACAAAAAGGGATACTTTGGTAGTCAAGTCAATGCCCTTATCCACAAAAAAGATAATAAAAGAAAAAGATATGATTTCCTAGGTGAAAACCTCCCTGAGGCACCTTTGGATGAACAAGAAATAAAAACAAAGGGCGTATCTGAAAGTGAAAACCTGGAAAAGGCACTTGATGATGAGGGATTTGACCTCCCTACCATTGGTTACCTTCCATAGGCCAAATCAAATTTGTTGATAGAAGAAACAGATAGCATCAACATGGGCACCGAAGTCATTCCAAAAAATGTGCTCATTGCCAAATCCCTCACCGAAATCGAGAAACAAGACTTCATCAACTTCCTTACAGAGGTTAAAATCAATTTTGCATGGTCCTATTCCGATATGCCAGGTTTGGATCCTTCCTTGGTGGTTCACAATCTTGCCATTCGCCCAGATGCAAAACCTGTAAAACAAAAACTCCGCAAAATGCATCCGCATATTGCTCTCTTAGTGAAGGCAGAACTTCAAAAGTTGTTAGACGTAGAATTTATCAAACCCATAGACTATGCTGAATGGGTCTCCAACATTGTGCCTATCGGCAAACTTACTGGGGGCATCCACATTTGCAAAGATTTTCGAGATCTAAATATAGCTTGTCCTAAAGATGATTTCCCACTCCCAAACATAGATATGATTGTGGATCTTACAGCAGGACATGAAATGCTATCGCTAATGGATGGGTTTTCTGGATACAACCAAATCAGGATAGCAGATGAGGATCAGCATAAAACCGCATTCACAAAACCATGGGGTACTTTCTATTACCGGGTCATGCCTTTTGGCCTTAAAAATGTTGGAGCTACATATCAATGGGAAATGACAACAATTTTTCATGACCTCTTGCACAAAATTATGGAGGACTATGTGGATGATCTGCTAGGCAAATCCAAGACAAGACAAGAGCACATCCCTATTCTAAAACAGATCTTCGAAAGATTGGAAAAATACAAGCTGCGCCTAAATCCTAAAAAGTGTGTGTTTGGTGTCACATCGGGAAAACTACTAGGATTCATTGTTTCCCGCAAAAGTAAAAGCTATTATGGAAATGCCTCCACCAAAAACTCTCAGACAACTACGTAGTCTCTAGGGAAAACTCCAGTCTATCAGGCGTTTCATTTCACAGCTAGCTGACAAGTGCCATCCATTTGCACATTTGTTACGTAAAGACACAAAATTCAAATGGGATTGCCTTTGTCAAAAGGCCTTTGAAAAATTAAAAGAATATCTAGCATCACCTCCAGTTTTGATGCCACCTACCCCTGGAAAACCCCTCATTTTGTACATATGTGCTACTACAGTGGCATTGGGGGCATTACTGGCGTAAACAGATGATCAAGGGAAGGAACATGCCATTTACTACATCAGTCGGACGTTGGTAGGATATGAACTCAACTACACCCCCATTGAAAGAGCATGTTTGGCATTAGTATTCAGCACACAGAAACTACGACACTATATGCTAAACAACAAGACAAAATTAATTGCTAAAATTGATCCACTTAAATATCTCCTGTCAAAAGCTGCTCTCACTGGCAGAACGGCTAAATGGGTCATGCTTCTAAGTGAGTTTGACATCGAATATGTGGACAAAAAGGCAATCAAGGGACAAGTTATTGCAGATTAGTTGGTTGAAGCTCCACTTCCAGGCGACCATCCTCTTCTCACAGAATTACCAGATGATTTCATTATGATTGTTGCCACATCCTCCACATGGAAATTGTATTTTGATGGCTCCTACACTCAAAATGGATCGGGGGCAGAAATATTATTGGTCACACCTCAAGGAGATGGCATCCCCAAATCATACAAGATAGCCTTTGCATGTACTAATAACATAGCAGAATATGAGGCCCTCATCACAGGTTTACGCTTGGCTATCCACTGGAAAATAAAGGAATTACAAGTCTATGGCGATTCCCAGCTCGTCATAAAACAAGTCAATGATGAATACCAAACAAAAGATGATAAACTCCTTCCCTACCGTACCATGGTTGAAGATCTTAAGCAACATTTCATGGCAATCAAGTTTGATCAAATCCCATGAATAAACAACAGGGCTGCAGATGCAATGGCCACCTTTGGCTCCCTCCTTCAAATGCCTGCACACAGTCAGAAGTGCGAGTTCTTGGTCGAGAAATTGTTTATACCAGCATACAACCTACCAAAATCTGAAATGGTGTGTGTTCTCATTGGTCCAGAGTCCCCTTGGTACCAAGAAACCTTCGCTTTCCTCAAAGACAACACCATTCCCCCACATCTCACTAGAACCCAACAACAAACTTTCATCCGCCGATGTGCCCGTTACACCATCCTTGCAGACACCTTGTTCAGAAGGCATTTTGATGGTTCCCTCCTAAGGTGTTTAGATAAACAAGAAGCCGAATGGGCATTACGTGAAGTACATGAGGGCATCTGTGGGGCACACTCAAGTGGACTCACATTGGCTAAAAAATTTTTGAGAACAGGATACTATTGGCCTAAAATTGAAGAAGATGCATACAACTATGTGAAGAAATGCATCCCTTGCCAGCAGCATGGTGACAAGATTCATGCACCATCACAAGAATTGCAACCATTCATTACACCATGGCCCTTCTCGTAGTGGGGGCTCGATCTCATTGGGAAAATCCACCCTTCATCTTCCAATGGACATAAATTCATTATCACCGCCACCGAATACTTCACCAAGTGGGTAGAGGCTATCCCTCTTACTTTCACCACCGGCAAGCAAATATCCAAATTCATCCTGAACTACCTAATCTGTCGATATGGCATCCCAAAAGCTATCATCACAGATAATGGTAAACAATTTAAAAACCAGGATGTCAAAGAACTCTACCAAAAATTCAACATCCAACACTGCTTCTCCACTCCATATTAGCCCCAAGGCAATGGCCAAGCTGAGGCTTCTAATAAAACCCTAATAAAAATCCTCAAAAAGACAGTCAATGAAGCGGGCCGTGATTGGCACCTCCAAATCCATCCTGCATTGTGGGCCTACCGCACCTCCATCCGCACCCCCACAGGTGCCACTCCTTATTCCCTAGTATTTGGTTCTGAAGATATCCTTCCCCTTGAGATCGAGATCCCCTCTCTAAGGGTATCGCTGCAAAACATCCTACTAGAGGAAGAATACAGAATTGCCCGCTTACAAGAGCTAGAATTGTTAGATGAAAGGCACCTCAAGGCCTTGAATCATCTCTGGGTATATCAAAACTGTCTGCGCATGAGCTATCATAAAAAAGTCAGAACCCAAGAATTCCAAGTTGGTGATCTTGTCCTCATGGAGAATCAGAAAAATCTGCAAGAAAGAGAAAAGAAAGGCAAGTTCGAGCCTAATTGGCTTGGACCATATGTAATCATAGCGAAATATGGATCAAGAGCTTATCAGTTGGCTACTCCTGAAGGCGATCCTTTGGATGATCCGATGAATATCATGCACCTCAAAAGGTTTTATGCTTAGTCCTTAGAAAGTCTTAAATTGTCAAAAAAAAAAAAAATGAAAAAAAAAAAAGATCCTGAAAAAATTGTCACTTTGGTGCAAACCTGACAAACAGGCACCTTATGATACAAAAAAATTAAGAAAAAAAAAGAAAAAATCAGAAAAAAGAAAGAAAAACAATTTGTGGCACTATGGGCAAGTATCTTGGTGAAAACCTCTATGCAGGCACCAAGGTAAATAACCGGATCCACTGTCTATCATGTCAATACTACAAATCATCTGCCATCCAGCCCACCCATGCACAACATTCCTTCTTTTCTGCCTCCCAATAAAACATGCGTATGATGATGAGTCTTCGCCTAAGTCATGAATAAGAAATGTCCCAGTGAAACTGAGCTTTTATGCCTCTGTATAAGCTTCAAGAAGTCTTGAGAAACAATCCCAAGTCCATCCTAGTTCTACTCTTGGCAAGAGGTATCATTTGGTCGCAAGGAAGAGACTTGTTAGATTTTGTTAGATCTTTTCATATAGGCTTGCATCTTTTGCCCTACAACTGCCACTATTTACGACTGCCTCGGTTCTTCCATATCCAGGTATGTTATGATAGGTGCATACTGGGGCATATTTCATAGTATGGCATATTTTGGATCCTTCTTGTATAAACCAGCGACTTGGTACTAGTGTTTATCAACACTTACCTTCTTGTGTACAAGAGGTATCGGTGTGTTTGAGGGTTTCCTTGCACGAACCCACAACTTTGTATTAGTGTTTCTTAACACTTGCATTGTTGTGTGCAAGAAATTCCCATTTGTCTGCAGAGTCAGTCCATGCCCTGGGTTTCTCATGGCATCCTGATTTCTATAAGCAGTGGTGCAAGTCACTCAGGGCAACATCAAACTAGGTTGGCTCTCCACATTTGTTGTGCACAAAATCTCATCGTCATTCCATCAAATCCTAAACTCAATAATCCCATGGAGTTCTCAATTGCCCCCATTTTCCTCTGCGGTCTCACATCTCTTATTCTTCTTTCCAAATACCTCACGACTACTTCATATATCTTCCTCATTTATCCCTTCCACCCTAATTTTTCTTCCTCTATTTTTCTTTTTTTTCCTCACATAATCAATTCTGATTCTGATCATGTCTTATACAGGATGAATCCTTCCTGAAACCAGATGTTGTGATCTGATCATGTCTTATACAGGATGAATCCTTCCTGAAACCAGACGTTGTGATCGATCGTGTCTTATACAAGATGTATCCTTCCTGAAACCAGACGTTGTGATCTGATCATGTCTTATACAAGATGAATCCTTTCTGAAACCAGACGTTGTGATCGATCATGTCTTATATAGGATGTATCCTTCCTAAAACCAGATGTTGTGATCTGATCATGTCTTATACAGGATGAATCCTTCCTGAAACCAGATGTTTGATCTGATCATGTCTTATAAAGGATGAATCCTTCCTGAAACCAAACGAGCTGATCATGTCTTATACAGGATGAATCCTTCCTGAAACGAGACGCTCTGATCATGTCTTATACAAGATGAATCCTTCCTGAAACCAGATGTTCGTTGTGATCGATCATGTCTTATGCAGGATGAATCCTTCCTGAAACCAGACGTTGTGATCAATCATGTCTTATACAGGATGAATCCTTCCTAAAACCAGACGCTCTTATCATGTCTTATACAGGATGAATCCTTTCTGAAACCAGACGTTGTGATCAATCATGTCTTATACAGGATGAATCCTTCTTGAAACCAAACACTTTGATCATCTTTGTCTTATACAGGATGAATTCTTCTTGAAACCAGACTGAATCTAGATCTTATCAATCGAATCAAATCAAATCTTTCATGATATCAATTTCGCAAAACTCCAAAGATCAAATACCTCAATTGATCTCCCGAGGGGGCATCACCATACCGTAATCTATAAATCAAGAGCCGGGGCATCCTATCAAACCAATATCAACATCAAAACAAGATTATTCTTTGAATCAATGTGTCATCACACCTCGCTTCAAAGAGGGGCAAAATGTAGACACTTAAAAATAATTATTTTAATTATTTTTAATTCCTCACATAATTAATTAATTAATTATGTTAATTAAAATTCTTCTCAATATTAATTAAATATAATTAATATTGTCACTATAGCATATGATTAATTTATTTAATAAATCAATCCCTTTCTTTATTCTTCTAAAAAATCAAATCTTCACAAATCTTCCTCTTAGCTAATTAATTTCAATTAATTAGTTAACCTACATGATTCCTACAAATCATCTTCTTAATTCATCATTAACCTAATAAATTCTTCTAGAAACTCCCTAAACTCACTTAACATTATTCTTCTAATTTTTTATTCCCTCCACTCATTCTCTCTCCTAGTCAAATTCTCCTACAAATATAAATCCCACCTAACATTTCCTCTAATTCCCCTCCTAATGAGTTGTTAAAGGCTAATCATCATGATTAGCCACAAAGTCAACTCTTTGTCCTTTCATCTAGCCACTAGCTTTAAATGCTCTTTTTCTAGATGAATGTAAGATTTTTGAAATCTCACATTCCTCTAGGCATTTCCCTCTCCCAAGGAATTTTTAATTCCTTTTTATTCTTCTAATCCCCATAATATCTGTTTTTGGAGAATTTTTAATTCCTCCAATGCATCTTGTAGAGTGTGGAGCTACAAAATGCCTTTAAGGCATATTTCTTGGTCTCCACACCCTCTCTTGGACCTTGTGTGACCTCACAAGTAAATCTTATCCCTTCATCTCGAATTCATCCTAGCCATCCGTTTTCCTCTCCTCTTCCTATAAAATAGGGTTCCATCCCTTCATTCAAAACATCTTGAAATCTAGTAAGCTTATGCTGCCCTTTTGAACCCAGGAAATCATCTTGGCAACTTGATCATCTCATCCTTATCATTTGTGCACAATATTGGAGAGCCATCCACATCCAGCAATCAAAGGAGCACATCAAGTGGAGCATTATCAAGGGGCGCCTTCACTTCATCAAGCTCAATCCAAAGGAGAAGGTAAAATAGCAAGGTGAAATGGTCTTTTTATGATATTTTAGCATTTTGCATGTTTATTTCATTATGTTTTGATCAGTTTACCTTTCAAATCTATTTTCCCCTCTTCAAGGGTTTATGACAAGCATTATGGATAGGTTTTGTTAGACAATTCAAATAACCAGAGGACAACTGAGAGGGGGTGGTGAATCAGTTGTCACCAGATTACCGGAACCTTAAGCAATTGCAACTTTATTACTGGAACACATAAGATCAATACTGAAATACATAAACCAATTACAAAAATAGCAGATATACCAATTAAGCACAACCAACAATTAGAGAATAGTTACCATCCACATGACACCAAGATTTGTACGTGGAAAAACTGGTAAAGGGAAAAACCATGGTGGGAAGCCTACCCACAGTGGGATAATACTTTTGTTGTAAGTATGTGATTACAAATTGAGGGACCTACACTTGCAGGAAGGCCAATAGCCTAGAGCACACTGCTCATTACAAAAAGGAGTCTCACTGACTACATAGAAATCCAGACTACATTCCAGAAGGAAGAATGAACTGCAATAATAGAATCTCTTATGCTTGAGTACAATTCCGGTTAAGCTCAATACCAAAGGTCTTAAACCTCTTACATAAAACCAACTCAATCATCTATGATCGACCAAATCCTCTGCATGAATGATTATTACAGTATTCACTTACATACCATATTCTACAATGAGATCATACAAATATATATACAAACCATCAACCTTAAGCAATTAGGTCGGCCACCCAGACAATAAAACCTATTACATAATTATAAAACATGTCATCTTGATGCCAAATAAATATTATCCAACCCATAAGTAATCCCAGAAGCACATCGAGGAGTCCCAACAACACATTACATTAAGCCAATCCAAAACCTAGATATTACCAGACCCAATTTAGGTCCACACACGCTAAAGCAATGATCCCAATCAGTCAAGGCTTGAACTTGATCATCATTAGCATCTTGAATCCCTACTAGAAGCTGCACCAACATCACTTATGCATAATATCAAAAGATCTTCAACAAAGATATATCGGTTAAACCCTCATCGGATCAATAATCAGGCTTACCAGCATATAAGATAGCATCCGATCACCAAATCAATACCAACTGAATGAACATATATCTAAGTAGCATGAATAGAAGATCTAAGCCAATTCCATAAGCCAAAACATACCAGAGCATACCAGATCAACATGATCTAACCAACTAAAAACCAAACATCCTACCGGGACCAATCAAATACCGGTAAACAACCAAAGCAACTAGTGTTGACATCAATGCAACACATAATCAATTCCTCCAAATTTCCAACAATCTCCCCCTTTGGCATTGATGGAAACACTAGATGTGAAAAACATCCAAGTGCCAAGAAATGCCAAACAAATCTCCCACACAAGAATATAGCAATGAAGTTCTGATCCATACTCTCCTTGTAGATGATATCACAGTTAAGTTCTGCAAAATTTCTCCCCCTAATATATATAACTCCTTAAGTTTTTCATATGAATATCTCTTCCCCTTTGACATAAATAAAAAAGATTTGACATAAATATCAAAGCAAAATCATAAACCACTGAATCACAAGACTAACTACTCCCCCTAAGTAGTAGAATCACCACATCAATCTGGAATGAATAATAGCTCAGATAATGCATACCGGATTGATGCCAAATAACATCAATCAGTTTTCTATCAAAGGGGCACAAACCCCGAATCTATCTCTGAGGTACTCAAATGATTCTTTAGGAAAAGGTTTAGTGAAGATGTCTGCAATCTTCTCTTTAGTATTCACATAAACCAATCTAACTTTATTTTCTTCCACCTTTTCCTTCAAAAAGTTATACTTGATAGATATGTGCTTTCTCTTAGAGTGAAATACTGGATTCTTTGATATGTCTATAGCAGCAGAGTTATCATAGTGAATAACTTTCGGTTCAATGCAATGCACTTTTATGTCCTTTAACATTTTCTTCATCCATAGAAATTGTGTATAGTTAGTAGAAGCAACAACATACTCAGCTTCAACAGTAGATAAAGAAGTACATGACTGTTTCTTATTGATCCATGAAATAAGTTTATTTCCAAGAAAGAAAGCTCTACCGGAAGTACTTTTCCAGTCATCAACATCACCTACCCAATCTGCATCTATATATGCACATACAGTAAAGTCATCATCTTTAGGATACCACAAACCATATTCAGATGTTCCTTGTAAGTATCTAAAAATCCTTTTGACCGCACTCTCATGATTTTCTCTAGGATCACTTTGATATCTTGATGCAATGCAAACTACATTCATTATATCCAGTCTAGTCTGAGTCAAATATGGTAGACCTCCAATCATAAACTTGTATCTTGTAGGATTTTCCAGTGTTAATTCATCTTTCTTTGTCAATTTCTCACTTATAACCATAGGAGTACTAACTGGTTTAGAATTTTCCATACCAAATTTCTTCAACAATTCTCTACTATACTTAGTTCGATAGATGAAAATACCTTTATCAGTCTAAGTAATCTGCAAACCTATGAAATATTTCATTTCCCCAATCATAGACATCTCAAATTCATTCTCCATAATGTTAGAAAATTCCATGCACAACTTATCCTCACTTCCAAAAATGATGTCATCAACAAAGACCTCAATAATCAATATATCATCATCAATGACTTTATAATATAGATTAGTGTCAACATTACCTTTAGTGAAACCAAGTTTTAAAAGATATTTGTCCAACTTTGCATACCAAGCTCTAGGTTCCTGTTTCAATCCATATAAGGCTTTCTTTAACCTGCAAACCATGTTTTTATCATCCGAAAGTAAAAAGCCATCAAGTTTCTCAATATAAACTTCCTCATCAAGATCCCCATTCAAAAAAGCACACTTAACATCCATTTGATAAACCTTATAGTTTGTATGTGCATCATAGGCAAGAAATAATCTTATAGCTTCAATCCTAGCTATAGGTGCAAAGGTTTCACCATGATTAAATCCTTCCTTCTGAGAATATCCCTTACAAACCAATCTAGCTTTATTCCTCACAACTTGTCCATCTTCATTTAATTTGTTCCTAAAAACCCATTTAGTTCCAATAACATTCTTATTTTTAGGTCAGGGAACTAAAATCCATGTGTTATTATTTTCTATATGATCTAATTCTTCTTCCATAGATTTCATCCAACATTCATCTTTACATGCTTCAATTAATGATAACAGTTCAACTTGAGAAATTAGACATACCTCATCTATTGCCAATCTTCTTCTTGTCATCACTCCTTTATTCTTATCCCCAATGATATGATCTTCTGAATGATTCAACCTTACATACCTAGGATTCTTCTAACTCTCTATTCCTCTTCCCCGATCTTCAGTTACTGTTGAATTTTTTGATACTGTCAGGGTAACTGGTTCAACATTATGTTCCGGTATAGGTGTTATCAGTTCAGTTATGATCATTTCCACTGCTGATTATTGCTCATAAATTCTAATTTGACTTATATTCTGCTCATCTAAATTGACATTAGTGCTCTCCACAATTCTTTGGAATCTTTTGTTATAACATTTATATGATTTTCTTTCATTAGAATAACCAAGAAATATTCCTTCATCACATCTAGGTTCAAACTTTCCAATGAAATCATCTCTCTTGATATAACATTTACTACCAAAGAAACTGAAGTACTTAATTGTAGGTGTATTTCCAAACCATAACCCATAAGGTGTCTTACTGGTTTCTCCTTTGATATGAACTCTGTTGAATGTATAAACTGCTATGCTCACTGCTTCTCTCTAGTAGATATGAGGTAGATTAGCTTTCATCATCATGGTTCTGGCAGCATCCAAGATAGTTATGTTTTTTCTTTCCATAACTCCATTCTGCTGAGGTGTTCAGGGAGCAGAAAATTGTCTCCTTATGCCATGCTTCTCACAAAAACTATTAAACTCACCAGATGTGAATTCTCCACCATGATCTGACCTTAAGCACTTAATCGTCAATCATGTCTCAGTTTCAACCTTAGCTTTAAATATTTTAAACTTTTTAAAAGCCTCAGATTTTTCCCTTAGAAAAGTAACCCACATGATTCTAGAATAGTCATCAATGATTAGCATAAAATATCTATCACCTTGAAAAAATTTGATTCTAGCAAGACCACACAAATCAGTATGAATAATATCAAGAACATGATTAGATTTGTCTTGTATACTCTTAAAAAAGGCTCTGACCTATTTTCCCATTTGACATTCCTTATATACCAGATTATAGGGCTTCACAATCTTACGTATATCTCTAACTGCCTTAGTTGAACTTATCTTTACCATGCAATCAAAATTCACATGACATAGCCTTTTATGCCTGTTGGTTCCCAAAACCACAGATTGGAAAATTTAAGGATTTGCCAAGCCCTTAACTGATCTAACTAGCCTTGGCCAACAAATAGGGATGGTCAAAGACCAAATCCCTCTTCACTTAAGGCTCCACTAAACCTAGGTGGGTATACCTCTCCCTCTCAAGCATAAAAAGAGTTATTTAAAGTGGATTTAAGCTTTATGGTTAGCAAATGCAAAACTGACAAATGATTGTTCTACAATTATGCTTTATTATGTGCTTTAAGTGAATGCTTTTGAAAAGAAATGAAAATTATTATGATTGTATCTTGAGAATAAGATGCTTTCAGGACTTAAAGAAATATGCAAATATCAGTTCATATGGGGTTTGGGAAGAATGTTTCTCTATCAAGGACCTTAAATGCATAACAAACTAGGACCTTAAAAGATAAATAATAGACCAGTACCTCTATCCAGGAATATTTATGACACTTTGTGGACAAGAGATCTTATCAACTCCAGAGACAATATTAATCACCAACTATGAAGGTTTTAGTATGTGTTACACAAACAATGAAAACCCAATCTCACATGTAATGTAACAACATGTGATGGCACATCATATCAAATCAAATGACAGATTTATCAAGAGGACAAAGATAACTCATCAACACAAAAGTATGCATAATATTTAGAAAAGAAACAATGAACCTTGTATATTAATCTTTAGGAAATGATTGCATACATAAGTTGTACTTGAAGATACTCCATTATAGTCTGTTTGCACAAAAAATACTTCTTCTTCCTATAGACTTCCCTAATACATATAACTTGCAGTCCTTCCCAATAGTATTTCTCCCCCCCATTACATACAAAAATGACTCCCTATAAGTATGTGAATCAAAAGACATATATGAAAGGACACACGCTTTCATACACAGAAGGGAGTTACAAACAACTACATTCCAAAGGACACACCCTTTGGTTTAATAAATAATTACAAATGAGAACCCTAAAAAATACTAAATGATGCTTTAATAATGTATCTTTTATTCTCCGCCTTGATAAAATTCTTCAGCAAATATTCATCATCTTCTCAATATCTCCTGCACACAAGATAAGCCAATCAAATTCCTTGATTTAAAAATTTAACATATTCCACCTTAGATTTTAGTTTGAAAATTCAATATTTATACAAATACTTGTTTAAAATAATTGAATAAAACCAAAGTATTTACATTTTAAGAAAATAATTTTGCAAACATAACATCCATTTATATAAAATAACACTTTACCCTAATATATATATTCAAAGCACTTATTTAGGGTAAATAACATATATAAGTTTCATCTTGATATGCGTTCAAATAATAATATAAGGTAGTGTGATATGATAAGAATATACTTCCCTTTTGGAAATGACATCTGTGAATCAATATTCCAACCATGTGATAAGAACACATTTTCACTCTTTTAGGACAATTCCAATAGAATATATACTTGCAAAAATCAATCAAATCGTTAACTATATGATGTAAATAATTTACCCTATTGAATATGTTCAATTTATTTACCCAGGGTGAAAAGAACATTAAGGGAATATAAGATGACATAATAATATATCAAAACCTATTTAGGTCATCATATACCACATACACTTTTCCCTTTTGATAATTATATTTTAATCCTTGTCAAAGTGCTATTGCAAAAAATAAAAATCATTATGCCTCTTTGTATGATATTGATTATATGAAGTTCTTAGGGTAAGGAATACTTCCTATCCCATGGAAGAAATAATGAAAACTTTCTTGCACAATAAAGAACATAATTAGATATTTATTCATTTCAATAAATATAATTTACCCTAAAATATTAATTTATTGATTAAAGGTAAAAATATTTACAAGAGGATAAAAGGAAAATTATAATACTAGAATCCAATGTTATCCATGATTTTACTTAAAGCACTTTGAAATAAATATCTTTCATCCTATAAGCAAAATATTTCCTCTTCAATTTTCAAAAGATAACAAAAATAAATAATATTGGAATATTATTTACATAGCAAGATTAAATGTAATAATGTCATTTCAAGATAATGATTTAAAATATTAAATAATAGAAAATCATTACAATAAACCTCAAATGAGAAATACTTACTGCGCAGTTGGAAATAAGTAAAATCTTTATATTAGGGATAATTAGAAAAATAAAATCTTTAATGATATGGTCCCTTATGCAAAAATAATTTTGCCCTAATAGAGATATATTTATCTTTTTGTTCATTATTTTAGGGCAAAAGATTATAGTGTAATTTCCCAAATCATTAAGTGATTTTTCTTAGAAATGAACTAAGAAATAAAATCACTTAAAATAAATTCTCAAAATGTAAATATATTTAATAAAAAACATTCGAGAAATAATTACTTTTAAGATTAAAAAGTAAAAATGATATTTGATAATCATTCTACATCTAATTTGAAACAAAAGTAAACTATTAAATTAATATACTTACCCTTGTCAAAAATTAAAACAATATTACCTTTATAACCTCATCGGGGTAGCATACCTTCTCGGGATTAGCACATTATATCATATACCGATACCCAATGGCAATGAAGACTTCTCCTTTTAAAACTGCTTCAAACTATGCAAGAATTTTTTTTTAATTTCTCCTACGACCTATTTTGGAGTAATTTCATTGCCGACTAACTAGGTATCCAAATGCCACGAAAATTGGCCAAAAGTTATGATAATTGAAATAAAACATGGGTTTTATTTCAAATTTCAAGTAACTCACCAAATTTTGATACTTGCTTTGTAAACTATCCTGTCAGAGCTCTCGCGGGCAATATAAATTTTAAAATAATACATCAAACTAGCTTCGATCTCTATGAGAATTAAAATAGAAGCATTTTACATCAAAATATTAAGTGGGTTGTCCTTTGATTGTTCAAATTCAAAAAACAATCTGACACATTTTTATGTCGGGATCAGTCAAAAAACAATTAAAAGGCAGGTCAGAACTTCTCCGATTCTCATGAAATCTTACGGTAACATAGTCCCATATACCAAAAAAACTTTCACCAAATGTTTTTCCAATATCTTTTCTGCACGCAAAGATTTTAATCACCAAAGTTGATAACTTTTTAATCCTAAAAATTTCACTACCAAACATCTGAAAATTGTCTTTACTTCTGCCTTCAAAAATATGAGAAACGGGCTAACGAAGATGTGAAACCTAGAAAATAGTTTTATTTCCATACAGGGAATCATGTGGACCACTTCATCTGATAAGATATCTATCCGGCCAATAGATGTTAAAATCCAAAGAGAGCACTTGGTCAACATTCTAATCCTGCAAACAACAATTCTGAAAAAATGATAGTTCTGATACTAAATGTAAGTACAGATCCAATAGCCAACAAGATGAGAGGGGGGGGGGGGGGGGGTGAATCATACAAACTTAATCTTCCATAAAAACATTAGATTCAACCTCGGTAGCATATACTTCAGTAATATAACCAAAACTGTTAAACATGCAAACTCAAAAGCATATAAACATCATAAACCTCATACAACCATATTTAACGTGGAAACCCAAATAGGGAAAAACCACTGTGGGATTTCGGACCCACTAAGAAATATACTCTTCTAGAGTATGCTCGGTTAAAAGCAAATCTTGTTAAAGATTACAAACACATTGCTAGATGTGACCCGATTAAGGGATTTCCCTCAGACCTATTAGGATCTTCACCTTGTTAGAAGTGACCTTGTTAAAGGATTTCAAACACTCAATCAGAATGTCACCTTGCTAGAGGGTTTTACAAATAAGACTATTAAGTCCACTCGGTTAAGAGATTTTCTGTCACTTTCACAAAATAATAGTAATAAAAATCTATCTGCAACTTCACATCTAAAATGCTAAAGCAGATTCTTATTTGCTCAATACAATATAGACATAGAACTAATCTTGTCCATCTGCTGGCCTTCTATACTTTGTTATTCAAGCAAGTCTTCAAGCTTCTATGCTCGGTAATCACTATGTAGCATCCCTGTGCATACACTTGCCTACATACATTGTTTATCAATAGTTCCCTATTTATAAACAATTAGCTAACCACTTAATCTCCTTGATCACATTTCCCATGATCAATCATAGCCATCCGATTTTCAAACTTGTCCAGGTTCAATGCATCTTTCGATCTGAAAACAATTTACCCCGCCTAGGAACTTGCATATATTTCTTGGAACTTGTGCCAGGGTATTGCGGTTCAATCTGAACTGTAGATCTTCATGTCGACTCTCCATTGCCATAGATTCATTAACAAATTATATTTACGACATACCAATCATTTAATCAGTTCCAGCTCATCAGCTTCCTTCATTAAATAACGCATGTAACCATTTAATGCATTCTGTTATAGCTCGGTTACAACTCGATAAATACTAAAATTCACTCGGTAGACATTCCGCCTTCATTAACCGATAGCGATAACCTTAGGGTTTACCGACTAGGTTCTTTGTTTGATAACATGGTATAGTATTAACCTTACTTACAACATATGTATGATGTTATCGTGATCTCATCATTGTCTGACTCGGTAATAGTTGCCCATTGAATACCTTATTCATCCCCTTATTCATCATAATCTTTCCTGTGTCTTTTACTGACATCTTTATCATACTTCTCAAGATATGGCAACATCATACTGAATTAAAAAATCAATTTCTTGACATCAATGACAAAATAATAATATCAAGACAGTAAACATCCTTAATCAGTTATATCCATAATCATCAACAACCTTCTCAATATCCTTATTGAAATGTCAACAATCTTTCATTGTCTGTTATAATGCTATATTGCCAACAATCTCCCCCTTTGGCATTGATGGCAAAACCAATTGATTTGACCTTAAAAGATTCGGATATTGCTGTGATTCTAAAATGCTGAAATGCTCTCCCCCATACATTAGACTTCTCCTCTCTTCTCAGTTTTCTCCCCCTTAAATTAGTCTTCTCCCCCTTTGACAACAATGCCAAAAAGTAAAGAACTAAAACATAATTTCTTCCTGTATGAAGTGAATTCCTGCTGTAATGTGTCAATTCAGTCTCAGTCAGAGCATTTTGTCTTCAATTCCTGTTCCCTATATTATTTCCTGTAATATTTCTTGTACACCTCTAGAAAACATCCTAAAGTGTGTAATGCAGCATCAACTCCTAAAAGATATTCGATAGAGTTATTGGATTGATGCTTTCACCGAACTCAATCAGTGAGTAGAAGATAGGGGTAGGACCCTTAACTTACTTCTGAGATATTCAAAAGTGTCCCTTGGTAGTGGCTTGGTGAAGATATCTGCTATTTGTTCCTTTGTGCTAACTTACTCCAACACCACTTTCTTCTCTTGAGCTTCTTCTCTAAGTTAATGATATTGGATAGAGATGTGCTTTGTCTTAGAGTGCATAACAGGATTATTTGAAATATTAATGGCACTAGTATTGTCACAGATGCAGATTCATAATTCTTTGATAATTTACAGTTGGTAGTCATAGGAGTACTTACTGGTTTTGAATCCTCCATTCCAAATTTCTTCAATATTTCCTTTATGTACTTGGATTGAGTAATGAAAATCACATTTTTCATTTGCAGTATTTGTAAACCTATAAAATACTTTATCTCACCGATTAATGAAATCTCAAATTCTTTGCTCATTTCATTTCCAAAGTTCTTGCATAAAGAGTCATTTCCACAAAATATAATATCATCAACAAATATGGCTGAGATCAATATTCCATTTTCATCATTCTTCATGTACATATTGTTGTTCTCACTTGTCCTTATAAAACCAATCTTAATCAAATAAGAGTGCAATCTTTCATACCATGCTCTAGGTGCTTGTTTCAAACCATATAAAGCTTTGTTCAATTTACATACCTGATTTTTATTATTGTCTTCAACAAATCCTTCAGGTTGTTCAATAAAAACTTCTTCTTCTAATATTCCATTCAGAAATGCAGATTTGACATCCATTTGATATACCTTGAAGTTTTTGAAAGCAACATATGCCAACAATGTTCTTACTCCTTCAAGTCTAGCAACAGGTGCAAAAGTTTCACCATAATCAATTCCTTCTTCTTGAGCATAACCTTTGCAAACTAGTCTTGCTTTGTTTCGAATGACCTCTCCTTTTTCATTTAGCTTGTTTCTGAAAATCCACTTTGTACCAATTACATTTTTGTCCTTCGGTCTTGGGATTAGTGTCCATGTGTCATTCTTCTTGATTTGATCAATCTCTTCTGTCATAGCATTTATCCAATCTTCACTGTTAAATGCCTCTTTCACTATTCTCGGTTCAAATTCAGATATCAGACATGTGTTCTATCTCAATTTGTTCCTTGTCGTCACTGGATCATTCTTATCTCCTATAATCTGACTTGGTGCATGATGTCTTCTGACATACTTGGCTAATATAGGCTCGGTAGGCTCTATATGATCTTCTTCATCACTTGGTAACTGGATATTCTCTTCATTTTCTTCAACAGTTTTCTTGGTAAGACTTGTCAGTTGAACATAGAAAAATTCATCATAGTCTTCTGGTTCCTTGGAATTTCCTTCATCATTTCTTTTTGCAAATTCATCAATTTTCACATTTGCACTTTCTATTATTTTGTTAGATGATTTGATCAAACATTTAAATCCTTTGCTTCTAGAAGAATAACTTAGAAATGTTCCTTCTTCACTTTTCTGATCAAACTTGCCATCTCTATCATCTTTGGGAACATAGCATCTACTTCCAAAGATTTTAAAATAACTAACATTAGGTTTCTTATCATACCAGATTTCATATGGTGTCTTCAAAGTACCTTTCTTCAATTGTACTTGGTTCAGGGTGTAAACAACTGTGCTTATTGCTTCTCTCCAAAATGTTTGTGGCACCTTCTCTTCAATCATCAGTGTTCTAGCACAATCCACAATACATCTGTTTCTTCTCTCCGCTATTCCATTCTGCTGTGGAGTTCTCGGTGCAAAGACTTGTCTTTTAACACCATGATCATTGCAGAATAAGTTGAATTCATTAAATGTGAACTCTCGTCATCTATTTGATCTAAGACATTTCAGTTGTCTTCCTGTTTCATTTTCAACTCTTGCCTTGTACCATTTAAACATTTGAAAAGCTTCTGATTTTTCTTTTAAAAACATTACTGACATCATCCTTGAATAGTCATCCACAAATAATATGAAATATTTATCACCATAATAACTTTGAACTTTCATAGGACCACAAAGATCAGTGTGCACAAGATCCAAAATTCCCTTAGAAGTGTAAGACTTACTTGTAAAGCTTGATCTTGTCATCTTACCCATCTAACATCCTTGGCACATAGCATTCTCAGGTTTTTCAAGACTCGGTAGACCTCTTACTCGGTGCTTCTTACTTATTTTGATCAGATTATCAAAATTTACATGATAAAACCTTTTATGCCATAACCAGGTATCATCTATCTTTGCATACAAACACTTGTTACGGGTTGATTCAAGGTGAAATGTGTTACCTTTTGTTTGTGTCCCGGTAGCAACTAACTTTCCATTCTTGTCATGAACTTTGACAATTCCTTTCTGAAATTCTATTCGATAACCTATGTTGTTTAGTTGTGCTACACTCAACAAATTGTATTTCAAACCTTCAACCCAATAAACATCATTGCATCTTGCATTGTCAAGAAGTGTTATAGATCCTTTACCTTTCACCGGACATGGTGCATCATTACCAAATCTAACATAGCCTCCATCATAATCTTCTAAATTAATAAACTTGTGTTTATCTCCTGTCATATGATGTGAGCATCCACTATCTATGATCCAAGAATCATTAGTGTTTATGTGAGATATTAGGGCTTTTTCTTCATACCTTTCTTCATCTGATCCATCTTTGACAACCACATAAACTACTTCCTCTGTATCAGTTTCAGCTGATTTATCATCATTGGATTCCTCATCGGCTATTAAGCATGTCTTTCTATCTCTTCTTTTGAAGTCTCGATGTCCTTTGTAATGATTATCTTTTTGTCTATCATCTCGGTAATCTGTCTTTTCAATAGAATCTTTGTCAGGACAGTTAGAAGCCATATGTCCTATTTTATCACAATTGAAACATTTCAAAGGTAGTTTTCCTTTGTACTTACCTTTGCCTCTCAGTAACCTTTTGGCTAATAGTGCTTCAAACTCTTCTTGCTTTCTGATTTCCTCATACAGTTTGTGTACTTCTTCCATGTTCTTATGAAATCTTTCACTTGCTCCACTGTGATCTCCTTCAGAGTACTTATACTTTCTTTCATTGTAATCATTAGATTCATCAAGATGAAAAGAACTAAATGCAGATTCAACTTTATTTACCGATGATCCACTATTGTCAAAGTTACTTAACTCAAATGCATGTAGCTTACCAATAGTAGCATCTAAAGAAACTGACATATTAGGTACAAACCTCAATTCATTGATTGCAGAGACTTGGATTGCATAAGCTGGTAGAAGGGTTCTTAACAACTTACTTGTTATATCCTTTTCTTCAATAGTTCCACCTGCTTCTTTGATTTGATTGACAATCTCCTTTAGTCTTGTACTATACTGAGTTATGTTCTCCCCTTAATTCATCCTCATAGATTCAAGTTGTCCTCTTAGACTATATACTTTTTCTCTTTGAACATGTTCATCTCCTACATATACCGATATGAGCTTATCCCACATAGCCTTTGCATCATTGTAGCCTTCTAGATCATTAAACTCTGAATCGGTCAATGCAGATGTTATTTCAATCATTGCTTGAATATGTTCTTGCTTTGCCATTATCTCTTTCATAGTCAATGGATAGGTGCTCGGTGTAACAAAATCATTCTCCAGATAGTATACAACATATTCTCCAACTCCTGATAGATGTAGCTTCATCCTTTTCTGCCATGTAGAGAAACTTGACTTGTTCAGCTTCAGTGCATCCCTCTTATACATCTTTGGATCTTTAACTCAAGTGCCTTTAAACTTTTCTTCTGGAGTCCAAAGCTCTGATACCAATTGATAGTTTTGATACTAAATGTAAGTACAGATCCAATAGCCAACAAGATGAGAGGGGGGGGGTGAATCATACAAACTTAATCTTCCATAAAAACATCAGATTCAACCTTGGTAACATATACTTCAGTAATATAACCAAAATTGTTAAACATGCAAACTCAAAAGCATATAAACATCATAAACCTCATAACACCAGATTTAACATGGAAAACCAAATAGGGAAAAACCACTATGGGATTTCGGACCCACTAAGAAATATACTCTTCTAGAGTATGCTCGGTTAAAAACAAATCCTGTTAAAGATTACAAACACATTGCTAGATGTGACTCGGTTAAGGGATTTCCCTCAAATCTGTTAGGATCTTCACCTTGTTAGAAGTGACCTTGTTAAAGGATTTCAAACACTCAATCAGAATGTCACCTTGCTAGAGGGTTTTACAAATAAGACTGTTAAGTCCACTCAGTTAAGAGATTTTCTGTCACTTTCACAAAATAACAGTAATAAAAATCTATTTGCAACTTCACATCTAAAATGCTAAAGCAAATTCTTATTTGCTCAATACAATCTAGACATAGAACTAATCTTGTCCATTTGTTGGGCTTCTATACTCTGTTATTCAAACAGGTCTTCAAGCTTCTGTGCTCGGTAATCACTATGTAGCATCCCTGTGCATACACTTGCCCGCATACATTATTTATCAACAATTCCCAATTTATAAACAATTAGCTAACCGCTTAATCTCCTTGATCACATTTCCCATGATCAATCATAGCCATCATATTTTCAAACTTGTCCAGGTTCAATGCATCTTTCGATCTGAAAACATTTTACCCTGCCTAGGAACTTGCATATATTTCTTGGAACTTGTCATAGGGTATTGTGGTTCAATCTGAACTGTAGATCTTCATGCCGACTCTCCATTGCCATATATTCATTAACAAACTATATTTACGGCATACCAATCATTTAATCAGTTCCATCTCATCAGCTTCCTTCATTAAATAATGCATGTAACCATTTAATGCATTCTATTATAGCTCGGTTACAACTTGGTTACAACTCAGTAAATACTAAAATTCACTCGGTAGACATTCCGCCTTCATTAACTGATAGCGATAACCTTAGGGTTTACCGACTAGGTTCTTTGCTTGATAACATAGTATATTATTAACCTTACAATTTACAACATATGTATGTTAAAACAATCTAAACATCGTGATCTCATCATTGTCTGACTCGGTAATAGTTGCCCATTGAATACCTTATTCATCCCCTTATTCATCATAATCTTTCTTGTGTCTTTTACCGACATCTTTATCATACTTCTCAAGATATGGCAACATCATATTGAATTAGAAAATCAATTTCTTGACATCAATGACAAAATAATAATATCAAGACAGTAAACATCCTTAATCAATTATATCCATAATCATCAACAACCTTCTCAATATCCTTATTGAAATGTCAACAATCTTTCATTGTCTGTTTATAATGCTATATTGCCAACAAAAAATCCATTTGGTTTTAGCCAATGAAAAATAGCAAATAGATTCACAACACTTTGAAATTTAGCATCAGGCTTCATTAAGATGTAAATAATATAAACAAATAATTAGTTTGACCTGAGGACTTAAGGGAAAAGAGCTATCAATGCCTAAATATGACCTTTCTAATAAAATTTCAATTCACAACTTATACGTTTTAAGAAAGTGTACATAAATTAGCCTCAAGAGAAATAGAAACTGTAATCAAGAGGATCTATAATTTGGCAAAGAACATACTTATGGTATACAAAATGCATATGAACACTTAAATTGACATAATAATGCTTAGGTGAGCAGAAATCATGATTTGAAAAGACGTACCTAGAATGATTTCGCCTTTGCAACCATATACATACCTGGAAATTGACCACCTTGTTCATGCATCAAAGTAGGTTACAGGGAACTCATAGTGGAATACATACTTGATCTCAATAATCGCAGAGAGAGATTTGCTTCCTAGTATGAATCTGGAACCTTAAAAATTTGAAATTTTTTAAAGGTCCAACAATGCGAAAGCCAACTCTCATCAATTTGTGCAATCAAACATGTCTTCTTACCAGAATTTAAATTAAATATAATACCTTTTGTCTGAGTACCGGTACCAATTGCCAATCTAGATCTATTAATGATCTTGCATTTTCTATCCTTGAATTGTAATTTAAATCCCTTATCCACCAACTGTCCCACACTTAAAATATTATGCCTTAAACCTTCAACATAATAAACATTATCAGTATTGTGCTTACCATCTAATGATATGGTTCCTCTTCCTTTAATCATGCATGCTTTGTCATCGCCAAATCTAACCAAACTGCCATCAAATTCTTGCAAAGATAGAAACTTCCTTTTATCTCTAGTCATATGATGTGAACATCCACTGTCTATTACCCATTCATCCTTATCTAAAATTTTAGTAGCAAGGGCCTTTACTTCAGGTAGATTCTCTTCCAGTACTGGATCATCTGATAGCCAGGAACACCCATTCCTTTCCATTGTCATAACCACTAGCAGAGTCTTGTGTCAATTCATCATCAGAATCACTCACACCTTCCTCATCTGCAAAGTAACATGATTTATCTTTGTTTCTCCTTTACTTATGCTTGTTTTGATATTCAGGGTTAGGCTTAAAAGATCTTCTAGCTCTTTCTTCAAATCTTGAATTCCTTTCAGGACATCTAGATGCAAAATGACCTATCTTATTACATGCAAAACATTTAAAGGGTGATTTTCCTTCATACTTACTTCCTATCGGTCCTTTAGGTACTCTTCTAGAAAATAGGGCTTCAAGTGGCTCAAATTATTCATCTTCTCTCTTCATATCATCCAATTTCTTTGCATACAAAGATTTCCAATCTTGTTTGTCGGTTGTTGATGTAAATGCATGAAAAGCAGGTTCAGACTTCATAGTTCTAGAAGGTCCAAATTCTTCAAGCTTAAAAGAAGATAATTTCCCAACCAAAGTATCCCTATTGATAGAAGTATTTGCCATTGTTCTCAATTCATTAATTGCAGTAGCCTTCATCTTATAAGCCAGTGGTAAAAATCTCAGAACTTTAGAAACTATTTCATCTTCACTTAGCGATCCACCACGACATTGAATTCTCATGACAATTTCATTTACCCTTTCCATAAATGCAGTAATCCTTTCATCTTCTTCCATCTTCAAATTTTTATATCTCACCCAGTAACCATCAAGTTTAGCAATTTTAACAATAGGGTCACCTTCATTTATAGTCTCCAAGTTTTTCCATATAACTTTTGTTGTTGATTTGTCAATAAATCTCATTATTTGTTGATCAAAAAGTGCACACAAGAGGGCTTCTCTAGCTCTACAATCATTCTCAAGCTCCTTATCCAAGTTTGTCAGAGGAGGATTATCATATGCTGGATTAAAAGGGGTTACACCATTCTTAGTGATCTCCTAGATTTCCTTACCAAGACATCTCAGATGAGTCTCCATCTGAATCTTCCATACTTTGTAATTTGTTTCATCAAGCCTAGGAATTTCTCTCTAACAGACAGCTACAGATGAACTAGATGAACTCGAACTATTAGATGCCATATGATCTTCCTCAAGCGGTTAAGCTTTTGCAGAGAAGACCAGAGCTCTGATACCAATTGTTAGATAGTTCAAATAATTGGAGGACAACTGGGAGGGGGGGTGAATCAGTTGTCACCAAATTACCGAAACCTTAAGTAATTAAAACTATATTACCAGAACACATGAGATCAATACCAGAATACATAAACCAATTACTGAAATAACAGATATACCAATTAAGTACAACCAACAACTAGAGAATAGTTACCATCCACATGACACTAAGATTTGTATGTGGAAAACCCGGTAAAGGGAAAAAACATGGTGGGAAGCCTACCCACAGTCAGATAATACTTCTGCAGTAAGTATGTGATTACAAATTGAGGGGCGTGCACTTGCACGAAGGCCAACAACCTAGAGCACACTGCTCATTACAAAAAGGAGTCTCATTGACTACATAGAAATCCAGACTACAACCCAAAAGGAAGAATGAACTGCAATAATAGCATCTCCTATGCCTAAGTATAGTTTCAGTTAAGCTCGATATCAGAGGTCTTAAAAGTCTTGCATAAACCCAAATTGATCACCTATGATCGACCAAATCCTCTGCATGAATGATTATTACATTATTCGCTTGCATACCATGATCTACAATGAGATCATACACATATATATACAAACCCTCAACCTTAAACAATTAGGTTGGCCACCCAGACAATAAAACCTATTACATAATTATAAAATATGTCGACCTAAGGCCAAACAAATATTATCTAACTCGTAAGTCATCCCAGAAGCACATCGATGAGTCCCAACAACACGTTACATTAATTCGGTCCAAAACCTAGATAGTACTGGACCTAATTTAGGTCCACACACGCTAAAGAAATGATCCTAATTAGTCAAGGCTCGAACATGATCACCATCAGCATCCTGAATCCCTACTAGAAGCTTCACCAACACCAACACCAACACTTATGCATAATATGAAAACATCTTCAACAAATATTTGTCGGTGAAACCCTCACCGGATCAATAAACTAGGCTTACCAGCATATAAGATAGCATCCGATCACCAAATCAATACCAACTGACTGAACATATATCTGAGTAGCATGAATAGCAGATCTATACCAATTCCATAAGACAAAACATACTAGAGCATACCAGATCAACATGATCTAACCAACCAAAAACCAAACATCCTACCGGGACCAACTAGATACCGGTAAACAACCAAAGTAGCTAGTATTGACATCAATGCAACACATAATCAATTGCTCCAAATTGCCAACAGGTTTTGTGATAGCATTTCACATTGAAGAGTCATCGGATAACATATCTCTATCCTATTGATAGGCATCATTGATCAAAAGGTCATAGTCATAAAGGTAAAGAAAAAATTGGCACAATATAGTGATTTAATTCACTGTTAAAAGACAACAAGAAGGCTTGTTTTCATGAAGTTGCTCTCAAATAGAAAGAGCCTAAGTATAGTGCACATGCAACAGTCATCAAGTGCATAGAGGGAAGCATATATTCATGATAGTCTATACATTAAGCAACACAAACCTCCAAATCTACCACCACGAAGCAGAGATGAAGGTATCTTTGCAAAGTCATAGCCATACTTACCAAGGAACATCATACTCCTGTAGCAGATCAAAAGGACATCAAATTTACAAAGCAGAGGTACAATAATAATAATAATAAAATCTTCATCATAAATATTGTATCCCTGTAGTAGCATGATTGAAGCTCACTCATCTTTCTAGTTAGAAGATTAGTCATCCTTAAGAGATCTCTAATGATTCAGTCTAAATATTATGGACTAGCTCAAGCTTGCAGAGATAATAGTGAATGCGTCCCTTTAAAATAGTGAACAATTTGCATATATCAACATTGGTAGCCCATTCAAAGAAAAAGACCTTTAATAATACAAAGCACCTAAGTAGTGAGCAGTGAATAAATTATTAGAAATAATCACCATTGTTAGGGCTCGATATAGTAGTCTCAGACCTTGTGGAATGATAGTGAATTTAGCTACAATGATGAAAGGCAGATAAATGGTCATATAAGCAGTAAGAGACCTAACAATAGATAGTGAACTTGTGACAACAATTCAAGTTTCTTCACCAATTGGATGGGTGTCTATGTCAAAAAAGGATCAAAGGCAATGGTATTCAGGGATACCGAAGAAGGTGGTTACAATCCTAGGTTAAAGTTAATCATAGTTTCATGAACATAATAGTAGTGAAATGAATCTTTGTTACAAGCATACCAGAAGAGGTCAAATATATTGCTACAAGACAAATTCTTAGAGAATCCATAGCAGCCATTGCTAGTTTTTAGAGATCAAGAGTCATCACTATTACCACATTGGAGAACAACGGAGTCCAAATGAGTAGTTACGATCACCAATTACTATTAAAAATCTATGATGGCCATTATCAGTCATTATTTTTTAACAAAGACAATGACGAGTAAAAAGAGCAATATATACAGAGAGAAGCCTTCAAGACAGTCACTTCAACCATTTGATAATTAAATGCTCAGAGAAAACATTGTTACTGCTTATTAAATGCACAGTACACAGTCCTAAAGTATATAGTAATTCAAAGATACAGTATATCATAGATAAGATAGTCATAAATATGGCTTAAAACCATAATAAAAACATGCAACATGAATAGGGTTTGAATTGAAATATGAAACAGAGACAAGAAAATACAAATGTATATAAAAGAAACAAAACCCTAAAGAAATGCATCCTTCAAAACGTATATTCTATAGATTCTTGTGAGAAAGAGAGAGCCAAAGACTATTTATTAGGGTTTCTATTCCTCTTGTTGCAAATGATGAGAAAAACTGGGGCTTGAATGATCAACTAGACTAGGAGATAAAGAATGAAGCATAAATGAACTTGAAATTGAACAAACCTGCAGATCTGAAACTGAGATATTGAAAGTATGAAAGGGGGAGGATTCTGGATGTGTACCTGATCTTGCAAATTGAACAAAATTGACTAGGACTAGGGTGCCACACCATTGTCCTTGATGGACTTACAAAGAGCTGCAACTGAAAGGATGCAGACTGGAGACCCTCAAGTTGTATCTAGCCAAATTTCACTGCAAAGTGGAGGGACCATGGTGTCACGCCCCTATCCTGGGTAGGACCAGAGTGCCATGCCCCTGTCCTTGATAAATTTTTGCACTTGTGAGATTTCTGAGTGGTTCTTATATCTTTTCCAGATTTGAAACTGCCTTTGGATGTTTGTTTCTGCCCCTACAACTGAAAAGGGAAGGTTTGGGTGGCTATATAGGGTTTTGCCTCAATCAAACCCCTATGTTGGTGATTTCCACCTCCATAAATAGCTGATAATGTACTAATAATGTGTGTGCTAGTACCTTGTGTGTATGCAAGATCCTAAATGATAAGAAACTAGAGCTACCCTACGCATGCGAGTAACCCTAAATGTAAATATGAATGTAAACAACAATGCTTCAAATAAAATATGCTAAATGTGATGAATACTAAGAGGGGGGGTGAATTAGCATACCAAAAAATACTGTAATCAATCTTTTAAACAGTTTAGCAAATAACCGGTGCAACAGATTCACTAATAAATCGGTTAAGATAAGTGCAAACCAAATATAAAACAAAGAATTCACCCACAAGAGCACAATCACCATAACACAAGATATTTAACGTGGAAACCCAAATGGGAAAAACCATGGTGAGAAAAAACTCACAAGTAACTATCTACAGAATAGAAACCAGGTCGGTTAAGGTTAGACCGGTTAAGGTCATACAATGTTCTTCACCAGAACAGATCCTGTTAGGAATCTAGATCTCTGTTAGGAGATAAGTCCTTTTAAAGACTACCTTGTTAGAGGATTTCAAATCCACGGTTGTGAACTACCTTGTTAGAGGATTTACAAAGTCTTTGCTGGGCCTACCCAATTAAGGGTTTCAGACTTGTCGAAGATATTAGTAATCAACAAGTGAATGATCTAGATAATAGCACAATATGCTTAATTAGATCCTTGACAACTCATTGTTAATGTATTTCAGCATTACTTCAGTCTTCAATATCTCCACACTCTATCTCTTCACACAGACCTAATCTTCTCTTCAATGATCACACATAACCATTTCAATTCTATATCTCACATATCACACATCTCACATGAAAACCCTAGATATGATGTCCTTATAAAGGAAACTAATTTCATGTCGGTCCAATAGGATTAGACTACAAGTTCCTAGGTTCAATGTATCTAGACACATTTGGTAATACGGCACAAAAACACCACCAAAGTGTCAATGGATGATAACTCATCACACATTACAGTAATACCAGTTGGTAACTCAACACAGAGTAATACCGGTTAATACAATATACCGATTATCGGTTGTCAAAAATGAAGATTGGTAGATCGTAGAGTTCCGATCAAAAGTTAACTACCACTTGGTTCCTTCGTACCGCTTGAGATCCTCATATTGCTTGGGGTCTTCATACCGCTTGCGGTCTTCATACAATATGTGACCGGTAAACCATTTTCTGCAAAACACCGATAGTCTAAAGACTATACATTCAATAGTACACAATACCGCTTGGAACAATTACCAGTTGAGCATAACTCATACATCAAGAAAGTGTGTGTCCATCAATGACAATTGAAACATCATCAAAATTCCAACAATCTCCCCCTTTGACATTGATGGCAACACTTAGGAAAATTTTGACATCTAAGTGCTTTACAACTATAACAAAAAGATGCTACAATCAAAATTACTTCCCCTTTGCAAAAATTACAAGTAAGTGCATGAAATGGTAACGTTCATGAAAATTTTAATGTACACTACTCCCCCTTTTCCAACAATGACAAAGTAATGCAAAGTAACCCCTGTTTCCTTATACAATAAAAATAGAGTAAATGTTCATGACAATGAGGAATGAAATTTCTCAAAAACAAATTTAAAGTCCTGCATAAAAAATTTCATGGCCAATGTCCATGACTCAAGTAAGGAGGTAGCAACATCACTTTCAATCTTCATCTGGAATGTCATTTCTTCCATTGTATCGATGGTACTCAGCTCTTGAGTTACCGTGATAGCTTCCAGGTTGAGAAAACATTTCTGAAGAATCTGCAGTCTTGGCAATAGGAGCAGTTGAAGCTCCTACAAATCTTGAGTCTAGTTCCTGATCTCTAAGTCTACCTTGGTAGTCTGACACTGAAAATGATGAACGGTTTGTCCATAGGTAGTGAATGAATCATATGGCATCTTGAAAGTGCTGATATATGCCTGTAACTCTGATTGGAGTTGAGCTTTCTATTTAAGCACATTGTCATAAAATAGATGGGGTTGGCAGATTTTACTCAAGAGTAATTTACCTTCACTCATAGAAACACTGATATCATTATGCTATTTTAGTAGTTGTGTCCAGAGCTCATTCATTTGCATGACTAAGGCAGTATTGAGTGCCTTTTCATGGTTCTTCTTTGCAGTTGCTTCAACAACATCTTCCAAGCATTGTACCTGGTCCTCCACTATGGTACAAAGAAGTTTGAGCTTGGATAGAGAGGAATCGGTACTAGGGAGGTTGGTATTGGGAATTAGACTGGTAAGGGTGTCAACCGCAGTTTGTATGACATCCTGTTCTTTCTTCCTTCGCAATTCTTCCAGTCTCTCCAGTGCAAGTTTGATGCTTCAAAGTAGCTCAGACTCATTTGCTGATTGAGTCAGACTTGCAAGAGTTAGATCAATAGGACTAGCAGTATCAACCTGTTTGGTTTGATCACTGGTTGCCTTAGGAGTCTGCCCTCCTTTTCTTTTGATCTCCGCTTGTTTGTTCTTCTGTGCTTCCTTCTCCTCTTCTGCTCTTTTCTTATCCTCTTCTTTCTTATTTTGCTCCTCTTCTTGTTTTTTCTTCTCTTCCTCCTTCCTCCTTTCTTCTTCCTTCCTCTTGTCTTCTTCTTTCTTCTTCTTTCTTCTTCTCTTCTTCGTTTCTCTTATCTTCTTCTCTCTTCTTCTCTTCCTCTTTCTTATTTTCTTCCTCTTTCTTCTTCTCTACCTCTTTTCTCTTATCTTCCTCTTTCTTTTTCTCTTCCTCTTTTCTCTTGTCTTCCTCTTTCTTTTTGTCTGACTCTTTCCTCTTGATTTCTTCTTGCCTTGCTTTTTCCTCTTGCTCTTTCTCTGCTTTCTCTTTGTCTTGTTTCTCTTTCTCAGCTTGTTCTTTGTCTTGTTTCTCTTTCTCAGCTTGTTCTTTGTCCTATTTCTCTTTCTCTTTGTCAGGAGTGACATCCTCTAATGCATCAACATCAATAGTGTCAACTTGTTTTGTCACTCTTTCACCTTGACTATCAAATACCTCATCCAGTTGGCCTGATGATAGGTCAGGTTCTTGTTCATTCTTCTTAGTGGCTTCAGCTACCCGGTGTATTTCGATAGCAACTTTAACATGTATATGTGTGTCCTTTTCCACTTCAAAAGCTTTACCTTCTAGTAGCCTGAGTCTTCTCCTTCTCATGAAGAAGATGCCTTTGTTCTTATCCATTATTTCAAATAATTCAGAATTTGAAGCATCAAGAAAGTATTGTGCAAAATTTTTCTCCCTGATCTCCTATTCTCTTTCAATGGCAATGTGCCATTTATTATCTAAAGAATCATACAAAGAATCTGTTGTAACCTATCTAATCTCAGATGGCGACTGATCATTAATACATAAGTATTTAATGACTTCCTGTTCTACCTCTTCTTTCTCATTATCATTAAAATCATCAAAATGTTCTTTTAAATCATCAAGCAATTTCTTCCTAATGTTCTTAATTGTCCTCTGACAATGTGTCATTGGCTTAAAAGAATAAATATCTATATTTACCGGTGCATAAGTTGCTGGTACATTACCAGTAGACTTTGTCTTTTTGCTTGATTGCCTTGCCTTCTTTGTTTGAATCTTCGGTTGAGTGTCTTCTTCCTTCGGTGAGTGAGTCTTGGATTTCTGCTTCCTCTCAAATACTTTTGCCGGAATGATCTCAAGTTTCTTCTTAGCTGGTGACTGCTTGGTCACTTTCGGACTGGCAGAGGTAATCGGTGCAGATACCAATGGCACTGCTTTGCCCTTTTTCTGTTTTGGTTCCTCAATTGGTGTGACCCTCTCCAAGTAGGTACCGGTTCTCTTTTTCTTTGCATCCAGTGGTGAGGCAAGTAGGGTAGAGGCATACCCGATCAACATGTCATTCATCACTTCATACCCCATAGGTTCAACTACTTCCTTTCTAGGTTCCACCACTTCCATTATGCATTCATCTATCCTTATTGTGAAGCAGATGTCATCTTCATACATCTTCATAATATCACCAGATATCCTTATTCTCTGGTTCATCTTTTGTTTGAATTCATCAAAATACTTATTTAGAACCCGAGGATATGTAGTTCCTACTGCTTGTAGACTTTCCTTAATTTGTCTAGAAACTGGTAGGTCAGCAGACCATTGAACATCACCTACTCCAGGGAAATAACCTTGAAAGGAGAAGAATAAACCGACCAGAAGTTGGCCAAACCTGAACCTTAGAGAATTGTTCTATTTGATGGACTTCAAATTCAACAGCAATTGCTTCTGTAGACAAGTACATAGGTCAAATGTAGTTTCTTCCTTGATCATCCTATAAGCAACATTCAGTACAACAACAGGGACAAAATTCATTCTACTGGCATAAAATATCCGGTAACCAATCACCATGCAAGCATATTTTACTAGATCATCTATAATGGTGTTGACGGTCATCACCTGTTGGTCACTCACAGAACTGGTGAGCTTTGTCATTTCAGTTTTGGTGACTTTCCGTAGAGCTGGTATCTCTCCAATATTGTAGAAACCGATGATGACATAAATTGCTTCCCATGTGATGTCATGGGTCCGCTCGAGATACATCTTGTCACCATGCACTCTACTAAGGATTATGCGAATATGTTCTTCTGTGAACTCTTCTAGAAAATATACCGCAGTGTGCAGTTTCATCTTCTCAAGGACACTATACTCAGGTTTGATCTTCTTGTCATCCCCATAGAATAGACTTAGTTGGGAATGAATCACTAGGGATCCTAGGTCTTCCAATTTACAGTCTATATACCCTGAAATATCTCCCTCAACAATAACTCCGACGGGTATTTGAGATAGGGCATTGTATTTTATTTTTTTTTAAAGAAATTCAGCTGAATCTATAGGTGCACTAGAACTAGAGTGCGATGCAGAAGCCATGATCAAATGATAAGTAAGAATTTCGGAAAATGCCTTCACAAACTGGAATTTAGGTTTTCCAATGTCGCGCACAAAACACCACTTCGGTTGCAAGTTCACCACTTAGACTTCTTTACTGATTGCTTGAAGATGGTTGCAAGATTTCATCAACTGCTAGACAAATCGCTCTAGTTGCTCTTCTCTTGAAAAATTCTTCTTTCGAAAACAAATAAGTGATAATGATGATGAAAATCCCTTTTAAACAACTCTCACTGATCGTAATAAATGCATCACCGCTAGGGTTCAAACCCTAATTTTGCCTTTTACCACTTCAGATCTTCTGTCGTCTGACAGGTAACATATACTAGTTAAGGTCTTTATTGATATAAACTAGGGGTTCAAAATATTTCACCGATATGTTCCCCCTAAGCTTTTCTGAAGCTCAGTTTGCCGGTTCAGAGACTTCCACACTAGGTGCAAAAGCAGGTTCATCATGTGACTCTCCTTCAGATTTCTTTTTCCATGTTTTGTTCATTTCCACTTGAACAGTTTCAACATCAATATTTCCTTCTGGAGTGATTGGTATATCATCTGATAGGTTCTTTCTCAGTTTGCAAGTTTTGGTAGTGTGTCCCAGTTTGTTGCAATGATAGCATACCATTCCAGGTGTTCTCCATGGTCCGATATTCATACTTCCACTCTTCCTTCTGCATGTTGCAGGGGTGTGACTGCTACCACGATAGATCAAACAAGTTTCTCTCCAACTAGTTGTTGCTTGATAACCAATTGACCGATGGTCATAGGTATTGTACCGGTTGGGATTCTGGTTCACAGGAAGTTCCGGAATAACTCCTTGAGTCCTTGGAGGATATCTCCCAATGTTGTGCAAAACTGACCTGCATTCAAATGCTCTATGCCCAAACTTGTTGCATGCATAACAATTTCCATTGAATCTATTGGATCTACACATATTGATTTAAAAATAAGGAAAATTGTTGTAGGCCTTGCTTCTACACACATTGGCAGTATGTCCTTCTTTGAGACAATTAAAGCAAACATGTTTAAATTTTTGCTTACCTTTTATTTTGGATGTCGGTTGCTTCTTTGATGTTTCAGCTTTTGTTCCAAAGGTCTCACCTTCCTCATACCCTAAGAAACCAAGTCCAATGGTATTCTTTACTGGCTTTGCCGATTCTAGCTTTTGCTCTAGCTTAGCAATACTTTGATTGAATTTGGCAAGTATCTCCTTTGACCTAGTAAGTTCCTTGGAAATAGTAGCATTGGATTCCATCAAGGTTGCATTCTCAAAAATAGCCATGTTTAGTTCACCTTGAACTTCTTCTCTTTCCACTTTACTCTCCTGGAGATGAGTGGTAAGGGTATTGATTTCTTGCTTCAGCTTGGAGATCTCATGATCTTTGTCTTTTACGAGATCTTCAGCTTTCCTTCTGTTCTCAAGCTCTTGACACATTCTGAAAGTTAGTCCTTCCAACTCCCTTCTCAGGTTGGCATTAGATTCATTTAGTTTTTCAACTTCTTCAACTAGGGCATCCATTTCTGCTTCATCAGAAGAGATGTTTTCAGTGATTTCCATCAGTTTCTCAGCATGCTCTCTTCTTTTAGCCAGAGAGGCTTTATACTTGACTTTGAGTTCATCATAGGCTCTCTCAGTCTGAGTGAGATGATGAGTAAGTTCCCTCACACTGTATTCCCCCATATCTCCTTCCAAGTGGTTAGACTTATAGATAGGTTGGCTCTAATACCAATTTATGAATATGAAGAGGGGGGGTGAATTAGTATACCAAAAAATATTGTAATCAATCTTTTAAACAGTTTAGCATATAACCGGTGCAATAGATTCACTAATAAATCGCTTAAGATAAGTGCAAACCATATAGAAAATAAAGCATTCACCCACAAGACCACAATCACCATAACACAAGATATTTGACGTGGAAACCCAAATGAGAAAAACCACGGTTAGCAAAAACTCACAAGTAACTATCTGTAAAATAGAAACCAGGCCGGTTAAGGTCATACAATGTTCTTCACCAGAACATATCCTGTTAGGAATCTAGATCTTTGTTAGGAGATAAGCTATTTTAAAGACTACCTTGTTAGAGGATTTCAGATCCACAGTTGTGAACCACCTTGTTAGAGGATTTACAAAGGCTTTGTTGGGCTTACCCGGTTAAGGGTTTCAGACTTGTCGAAGATATTAGTAATCAACAAGTGAATAATCTAGATAATAGCACAGTATGCTTAATTAGATCCTTGACAACTCATTGTTAATGCATTTTAGCATTACTTCAGTCTTCAATATATCCACACTCTATCTCTTCATACATACCTAATCTTCTCTTCAATGATCGCACATAACCATTTCAATTCTATATCTCACATATCACACATCTCACATGCAAACCCTAGACATGATGTCCTTATAAAGGAAACTGATTTCATGTCAGTCCAATAGGATTAGACTACAAGTTCCAAGGTTCAGTGTATCTAGACACATTTGGTAACACGACACAAAAACACCGCCAAAGTGTCGGTGGATGATAACTCATCACACATTACATTAATACTGGTTGGTAACCCATCACAAAGTAATACCGGTTAATACAATATACCAATTACCAGTTGTCAAAAATGAAAACTGGTAGATCGTAGTGTTCCGATCAAAAGTTAACTACCACTTGGTTTCTTCGTACCGCTTGAGATCCTCCTACCACTTGGGGTCTTCATACCACTTGTGGTCTTCATACAATCTGTGATTGGTAAACCATTTTTAGCAAAACACCAATAGTCTAAAGACTATACATTTAATAATACACAATACCGGTTGGAACAATTACTGTTTGAGCATAACTCATACATCAAGAAAGTGTGTGTCCATCAATGACAATCAAACCATCATCAAAATGCTAACAAAATGATCTAAAGAATGAATGTAAATATGCAAATTGATGTAAAGAAACTCATACAAAGACATGAAAATAACATGCAATCATACCAATCCCCAAGGGGGAGATATTGCCACTACATATTTTATTATTCTTTAATGTCTTCAAGGCTCCTAATTGATGATGAATGCTTGACAAATGCTTGATGAATGTTGTTGAATGTTTTTGAAGAATCCGCATAGTCTTCTCTTTCACTACATAGAAGGCTCCTTGTGCTTGCTTTGTTGAAAACTCCCTTAGATTAGATAGATCTTAGTTACTTTCAAATGAAGAAAGAGATCTCTTATGTATGAAACCCTAGATCTTAATTTTGACTTAATTCCACCTTTAAGCCAACCTAGGAATTGAATTTCCTACCAATCTTTTGGGGTTAAGCATTATAATATCATAGAATTGTGCTCCCAGAATTTCAGGAAAAAGTTCGAGGACCATGTGCACTCCCGACCAATTTTTCACCAAATTTGCAAGGCCATTAGATATGATGATATTAGATTGAATTCCAAAGTTACTGCTGATTTTGAGGTGTTTTGATATGCGAAATCAGGCCTTAAAGGTTTAAATAGGACATAATTAGGGTTTATGATTAAATGATTTATTAGAGGAATAAAATTAAAAAGGGGCACACTTAGGGTAAATGACCCAATTTTATGATGTGAGGAGTGATGAAATATGACTTTAGATTTAATTAAATTTATTAATTAAATGCTTAAAGGGAAATTAGAAATGCAATATGCAAGACACACTAAGGTGGGTGCTAACCTAAGTGTGAAATTGTACCACCCTAGCAAGGGTGTATAATTTAGGACACTACATTTAGCCCCCACTTTATTGGTCATATGACACTATGCACATATGCAAGCTAAAGTAAAGAAAAGTAAACATTCATGAAAAAGGATATATCCACAAGTTGTCAGATGAAGTCCCCATCGGTATCTGCAGTACACAGTTAGGATCCGCACCCTACAAAAACACATGTTAGATAAATTCACAAAATCACCTAAATGCTTACTAAGGAAGGTGATGAAAATTTGAGGGTAGCTATATGCCCCCCCTGTTTTGTCTTGCTAACTTTAGTGATTTGAAATAGGGTATCATGTTTACCACATTGAATTGTGAAATAAGATTGATGATAAATGCTCACAAGAAGATTTGATACAAGATTAAAAACTAATCGAGAATCATTTGGTAAGAAAGAGAACTAAGCCTCAATTCCAACACAACAAAGAGTGTGAGGATTTGAGAGCTCTCTAACACAAGATGAAAGATTTAAATGGAAACAAATGCAAAGAGAAGGAATAAGAAAAGGAGCCATGGACATCTCATCCCTAAAACTATTTGATCCATGGAGAGAAGGACAAAGAAAACTAGCCTCCAGAGTCTGTCTGGTTGATCCATGTAAGGGAGGAGAGTGAGAACACCGTTAGTTCCACTCAACCTCATGCATGTGTATGCAAGTATAACAAGGATACCTATCTTTGACACCAAGAAGATATCCATCATGCAACAATGTCATAAATCCAAGCAAGAGAAGTAATACTCTTCAAGCAAGGATAAGATAGTTGAAAGAGATATCTTTCTATATAAGTGTAAAGGAGATCCTTGGAGGAGAAGAGATCTTTGTTCAAAAGACATCTACCTTCGAGAGGAGTTGTCTTAGTCAAATATAAAATCTTCTATAATGAATCAATGCAAGAGATTTTAAAAGAGTAGAGGATTGAGATGACATCAAAGAGAGATTATTTATAACAACACTTTTTAAAAGAAGGTAAGAGATCCTCATCAGGGATATGCATGTGCACAAAATAAAAGGGTTTATTATAAAAGATACCACTCAATGAAGAAAAGAAATTGATGAATGATCAAAGACTTCCAACACCAAGAATGAGGTCCTAATTAAGGATATGTACTTAAGATCCCCATTAGGGATGCTTGCTCCAATATGAGAGAAGGATTCAAGTATAAATACACCTCTACAATTGTGTGTGTGAAAAGTGGAATAAGTATCTGCAATTTGTAAGACACAACACTTCAATTAAGGTCATTACATTTATAGTTAGATAGATATAAGAATGAATAATAAAACCATAACAAATCAACCAATTGCCTTCTAAAAGATGCGAGTATGGACTTGCTCTCAAATTTATATAAGCAATACCAATGACTAGACTACACCAAGTCGAAGGATTTAATCTATATGAGCATGATATTAAGCTAAATGGATACAAATTTATGCTAGATGGATGAACAATAAGCTATATGAATTCAAGCAATCATAATTGAACTAAATATGCAATAAGCTAAACTAAGATGCAATAATCTCAAAAAAGCAAGCACAATATCTTCAATGACTCCAGAGCAAAAACTGCATAATAACAACTAAATCTCCAAGGTGTTTTGAATGAGAGATGAAGGCTAAATTTATAAAGAATCACAAGAGAGGCCAATGGTCAAGATCAATTAGCAACGAGCGGTTGAGATTATTCAAGAAAAATTACAATTTAGGATAATTAAAATAATTGAGAGATCAGATTCAGTTAACCTTGAGATAGATTCCAATTATAGTTTGATTGAAATGCATTCAGATTATAAGTTTGAGTTTGCATTGGAGACAAAATTCAATTAATTCCATGCACTTGAGATGAAAATAGGTAATTCCATGCATATTTCTTTGATTTATTCAAGAAAAGAGTCCTTTCAATGAAACTGAACTTCTTTTCTCAAAAGCTTTGAGTTCCAATTTTAGAGAATGATTAAGTTCCTTTAATTGCTTTTCTGATTTCAAGTTCTCAATTTAGAAGAAAGAAATAATATCTCAAGTTTGATTTCTCTTTTATTTTATTTTCAATTTAACTCTTGCTTTGCATATTGATTCCTCTTTTGTAATAAATTAATTCATTTTTTATGATTAAATGGCAATTTTATTAATTAATTAAATATGCTAGGATATTTAATAAATTAAATAAGATAATTGATCAAAATGATTTACTTGGAATGATTTAATTAATTAAATAAATATTTAATTAATATAGAATAATTCACTTGCCATGTGACATTTGATGATTGAAGAATTAATTAATTGTGTGCTCAAATTTGATTTAATTGCCTTTGGTTAGGACCTTGGTGATGTTGTCAAAATTAGGGGCCCATGATTTAGGTGACCAATTTTAGGGTATTACATTTGCCCCTTTTTGAATTAATGTGCAAGCAACACGTTGGTTCAAAGAATAGTTGATGTCTAGGAGATACCAGTTCTGAACTTGATTGATCATGAACCAGATGAAGAGTGAGGTGTTTAGCTTATTTTAAAGCGATGAAGCTTAACAGAGTTGATGAAAGAGATACCGATCCCGAACTTGATTGAGCTAGGACTGATGAAGAGAAAAGATGTCGAACTTGAACTTGATTGATCTAGACATAGTGAGTGAAGATAAAATCGATCTTGAACTTGATGGATCAAGACACGATGAGCGAAGATAGACTGTCCAGGTTGATTTGATGCGATGAAATTGAACACCTGCTTAGATTGAGCATGTGATCAAAGATACGCTTTAAACTTTTGATTGAGTTTAAATGAATAATCAGCTTGATGAAAAGCGATGCAACTGATTAACGTTAAGAGACTGATTTAGATAAAGACAAATATCAGCTTGATTTGAAGTGATGAAATTGATATGCCCCTAGCGATTGATTTGATTCAGATGAACGAGAAATCTCAACTTGATATGAACCAATGAAGCTGAGATGCCCCTTAGCAATAAGAATTTGTTTGATTTTCTTTAGTTGAAAAGGATTTTGCTCGACTTTTGATGAATATTTGAAAATTTTCTCGACTTTGAAGATGTGAGGTCATGAGGTCATGAGTATGCCCCCTCAGGAGCGAAATCGAAAGATAGCGAGGGTACATGATTTTAGGAAATTTTTGGCGATGATAATGACTTGAGCACAAAGATTGAGCCAGAGGATCATTTGAAGATTTAATGATGATTGATGTGAAATTGAGCGCAAATTGAAGAAAAGAATGAGAATGTGATGAAAGCGCTAAGTGGTCATAGTTGTACGAAATTGACTAGAATAATGATCTCGAATTTTGATTTAAATCTTGAAAATGGAAGCAGGAGGGGCAAATTAGCTAATGGCACAATTTTCATGTCCATCGGAGCAAGTTGAAAAATTAGGGTTTTGGGCTATATAAGGGGTCAAAGTGTCATTTTCAATTCATTTTAATCTCTCCAAGTTTGAAATTTGAAAAGCCTTCTGCGAAAAAAAATGGTCATTAAGATCCAGGAGCACAAATTTGAGCACCAGAGACATCATAATCGACCGTGGAATTACTAGCCAATGGTGAGTGACTAATCTTATGCCTTTTTATTTCATCAATTTTGATTTTTTGTTTAATTTTTTTGATTTTTATGGCATGAAAACCAGTCAGTGTCGTTTTGTCGTGCGAGACGATACTATGTCTCGTACGACAAACTATCTTTTTATGTTTTGTAATTTTTGCCTATTAGATTTGTCATTTGGGACCTCCCTGCATATCGTACAAGTGTTTGCTTGAAAGATCATTTTATCGTGCAGGTATATGTCTTTTGTTGTATAAGAGTCTTTTTTCATGCTATAGCTATTCCTGACTCATACGAGTTTCTGCCTACACTGATAGAGTTTCTACTTTTTTTTAAGGGTGCAAACATGAAAATTTGATTTGGCAATTGATGTATTTGGATTTGCGTGATGTTTAATTTGTTTTGTAGCAAAATTTGAATGACTTTCTGATGCTCTATTGTTTGATTCTTGTAGGTTTGATTGCCACATATTCTTTTTCGATGCGTCTATCCTCTGACTATGAGGCTAGTTCATGAGTTATCCGATATTGATAGACCACATATTGACTTGTGTGGGTTTATCCACCTTTTACAGATGCTGGATATCCATGTGAATCATAGGATGCTCACTGCACTGGTTGAGAGATTCCATTCTGAGCATAACACGTTCCATTTACTAGTTGGGGAGATGACCATCACTCTAGAGGATGTTTATAGGATATTGAGGATTCCATGTGCCAGGGATAAGGTTGATTACGATTCAATTCAGCGTCATGGTACATTAGCCTTGAGATGCATTTTTCATGATGAGGACATCCTTACGCAGACTATCAACTAGGATGATATGATGGCTAGGTACAATGAGAAGTTTCCCTTGGCATGTGTGTTGGTAGGATTCATTAGTTGCTTCATTATGCTGGACAAAGGACAACAGGGTTTCTTATGCGGCTGGGCTAGGATGCTAGAGAGACTATTGGATCATCCCGAGAGATTAGGATGGGGTTCTTATATATTAGCCCACATGTATCATGAGATGCATGAGGTTTTGTACATGGAAGGGAAGAGAATGGCAGCAGGGGTCTTGATTTTATAGATATGGGCCTGGGAGCATCTCTTAGTTTGCAGACCTATTATGGATGATGCGAGAGATCCACAACAGCTGATAGCTTATAGATATTTTGGATACATTACTCAGCCCCATGTGGGCATGTGGGAAAGATAAAGTATTAGCAATGATAGCTTGATGATTTGATCATTGTAGTATAGAGACCATATAGGGGCCTTGAGCTTTGGGATGACTGGAGGGCTGTGTGGAGAGATATGTTCATGACTCGTCCTCTAATCGGTAGATTTGTGATGTTTATTGAGTGATTCATTGTATCTTGGGTCATGAGGTAGTATGGTAGACCTCAAGGGATTTCATAGGAGTTTGCCATCTACGCTCATTATGCAGACAAGGAGAGACGAGGATGGGCCCCTAGGTTGTCCTATGCATTGAGCATGTAGGCACTGATACGGTTACAATGACTTCGGTGGGATTATTTGGATGACATTGCAGATGCAGGGGTATTGCCCCAGTACAGGGATTGGTTCCAGCAACATCCATTCCCTAGGTTTACGGATCTAGTTGAGTAGGCGCCTCTCATAGAGGAGATTGAGGATGATGCCCCTACACAGGCATAGGGACAGGCATAGGGAGAGAGACAGGGACAGGGACAGAGAGTAGAGGCTTCTAGGTGGGCCAGTGGTGATCCTAGTGTGAGCAGCAATAGGCTACCAGCTAGGGGGAGACAAGCATAGAGAGGAGAGGGCAAATCCCTAGGAGATGTTGGTGTGAGGATGAGTGGTCCTAGGGTAATGGAGGGTGGAGGATAGGAGGAGCGAGTAGCTCCTAGATAGGTACAACAATGGAGGGATGAGAAGGGTGGAGATGGAGGCAGAGATCCTGTGAGGGAGCAGAGGGCAGTTGATACAGCACGGTTGATGAGAGTGAGATTAGCAGGTTTGCAATCACGATTGAAAGTGGCTCAGATACAACTTATAGAGCAGGACCAACAACTGGTGGAGCTCAAAGTGGAGTGCAATTGTCAGGTTGCAGAGATAAGGGCAGAGCGAGACGCTCTTTCAGTGGGAGGTTTTGCACTAGACCAGCCAAGCAACATATTATGTGGCAACGTATAGCATAGATGTTTCGTTAGCTCAACAGGTTATCCCCTACTCGCAGTACATGGCACGATATGAGGGAGCTCAGGCACCGAGGCAGGATGCTATTCAGCAGGCTCCACCTCCTCTACCACCTGGCGATGAGGGAGAGGCAGAGAGCTATATTTTTATAACTCTTAGATTTTGTTAGATACCCCATTTTTTGTAGCCCATACAATTCTTTCTCCAATGGGAGATTGTATAGGACATTTATATCACTTGTACTATGAGATATTGATGATTATATATATAAGATCTTGATTTGATTTCATTGTACTTGTGTCAATTGATTTATGAGATGTTTTTCTATATGCTTTATACTATATGTATGCATATCTATTCAATATGGATGTATGTAATGAAAATGAGTTACTAGTAATGGAAAAAAAATTATTTTTCTATGCAATAATATGAATGCAAATGAGCGTATATAATGAAATGTATGGATCTATATAAGATGCTTATGTATGTAGCTAATATCTCAATACACAAGTACTCGATCAGAGAAATGATGAAAAAGAGACCACTTAGTGTAGAAATGATGATACTTCAAACTCTCATTCATGCAGAAATCACTCAAAATTCAGAAAATGCAGAATGAATGCAACTTAAACTAGTCACTAGATTTGGAATGCTTAATTTTCATCACTGGGCATTTACAAACATAGTAGGCAGAATAGAGTTCCTTCCTTTTCATGTGCAATATTAATTATCTTATCCGCAACAACCTTTTTTCGGTCATATCCTTGGACATATTATGCATGCATCCGGATTACACATTTAAAGAAATTCTCTCAAAAAATACAAATAAATGATGCCAACCTCCCTATAGCATACAAATAAGTAGAGTCGAGGTATGTGTAGCAATTTCACCTTGATGTGAAGGCTCTTATCACAGACACCCAGCTGATTAGATGTTTCAGATCATTGGAATCATTCCTACAAGCAGAAAACAAAGAGAATATTATGCCCCCAGTCCTTGCTCCTCTTAGTCAAGATAGACTTCCTCAAGTTACTCAGAGGGAATAATAATCGAAAACCAATATAAAAGACAACACACAAAGAAAATTTTATGCATATCTCAAACTGTTTAGTGATTGTTTTCAGTAATGTTATTTTGCTTGTTTACTCAGTGATAAAACTCTTCAGTAGTTAGGAGATAGGTGATTGACTCAGATTGGATGACCAGGTATCACTGACAGAATGATGACTTGGTTGATACCGCTTAGGACATGTAATTTGTTCAGCCGATTACCCTAAGACTAGGACATTGATCAGTTTCAAGCCATGAGGGTTCTTAAAGAACCAGAATGTCACAAAAAGTGACTAGAAGATATGTACAAGAAAAATCAAAGATACAACACTTTAGTACAAGAGATAAGACTAACCTGGACAAAATCCAACAACCATACTGATCTATGTCATTATTTTAATTTGATGATCATTGATAGGAATGTCTGGTTTCAAAGAGTAAGTACCCCGTATAAGACCGATCTGTCTAGTTTCGAGTGTACCCTTCCCTATATAAGACATGTTGATGTTTGATAGAGTTTAATAGATTGATTAACAAGACATGCAATAAGTGTGATTTCAGACCTCGAGAGTTTGTCTGATGTTGATTTGGTTTGAAGAATAGTCTATGCTTTCTTGCTTCAGTTTTTCAGTTTTTTTGATTTTGTGAGTTTTTTATTTTTAGGATTTTTTCCAAGACATTTTAGGATTTTTAGGAGTTTATTCAATACCTTTTATGATTTTTAGGAGTTTTCTCAGCTATGCCCCCCAGTATGCAGACCTATATGACATGGTCATCTGCAGAATGCATGTAGAGACAATGTTTTTTAGATATGACCTATGTTAATGCAATATGCATGATGGAGATGCATTTCCTATTTGAACAAGGATGACCATGTTTTTTTAGCACTTTGTAATACACCAACTTAATTGGAGGTACAAAACATTTCATAGATAAGCGGTCAATCGATCCTTAAGGTCCCTTGGAACGTCCAAATTAACACACTTAGTGACTAGGATTTACAAATGGAGATGCGGAAAACTTCCCCATTGATTCTTGAAACTTTGATCTTCTTTTTCCCATGTGATTGCAAATGAGTTAATTCTTGCTCTTGTGTTCACTAAAGATCCTTAGCATCCTATATGAATAGCTACATAGATTATCCTAACTTCAAAAGCATCCCGAATAGAGCCTTGCTGCCAGCAAGCTTTTAGAGCTCCGACGAGGTTATAGACTGTAATTTCTTGAATATTTCTCCATTGCCAAAATGCGTCCATAGCCCTGATGGAGTTACTCGCATGTTCCCATAGTCAAGATTTTTGTCGCACTTGTATGCATGATATTTCAGTTATATATCATTGCTCTTTTGCCTTGAGATGAATATTTGGCATAGCACTTTTCTCTTCTTTTTTTTTTCCTGCCTTGACTTGTAAGTAATGAACCCTACTTGGGTGTGACAATTACAGCGGTGTTGAAGTAGAATTTTATATTTTTCACTAGTCATATGATCAACTAGGTGTCTAGAATGAATTAGAGATTTTTTAATGTGTTTGAGATATAGCAATTGATAGATTTTGGGTTAACAAGTCTCAAATAGTAAAATCACTACCCAACCATAAGTAAAGCGTCGTCACAGGGTAATGTTGAAAATGAATGACCTTATGACCTCAAGGACTTCATGTCTAAATATCTAAGAAAGGAGACGACCCTTGTTTGTCTTGAATGCAAACAAATGATAAACTTGGATAGTTGCCTTGTTTTATTAATGCTGCTATATGCAAATGCAGAAATTGTATGAATGAGATGCATTTGAAAAAGAAACTATATGTAATGCAATGCTTTTAAGAAAATAAAATGCAGTGCGGAAAGAAAATGCTAAAATAACCCCCCCATTAGATATGTATCATTTAAGGTGCATGTTTTTCATAGGGTCAGGGAGTTTTGTGTAGGTAGTTCACTGGTCCAGCATAAAGATGTATTTCCAAGAAGGACTCAGCTAAGTGTACATGTCCAGCATCTCCAATGTTGATTTCCTTAGTTTTTGGATTTTGTGATGAAACTTGGGTAAAGTTTTATGCAAAGGATTTGATAAGGGGTATGGAAGGATGAAAAGGAGGTGTTGGATAATGGACTAGATATTGAAATTTTGGTGCATAAGCAAATGGAAACGTTTGTGGGATCACCATTGGCACACATCTTCAGGGACGGTGAATTGATGGACGAAAAGCGGATCTCAGATTTTGAGATTTGGATGGAGGAACAATCAGAGATTTTGGGTCATAAGGATCCAAAATAGATGAAGGATGTGATGGAAGAATAGATTTGGAAGGTTTCGATGGAGAAACAATAATCTTGTGTCATGCCCAAAATTTAGGGCAAAAATGGAATGATTTTTTTTTTTTAAATACTAACTAGATAACGTTAAGTTCGCTAACACGAAACACACTACGCAATTTTGGTTCTAACTATGTTTAAAATAATCTTTTCCTACTATTTAAATGACAGAAAATAAACTAAGATTAACTACGGATTAGAATAGACTAGCTTATTTTCGCTCAATCTAATTAATTTTATAATTAAATATCAACTTAATAATATTCAGATTATGAATATTCAAGCTATTCAAATTTTAAACAAATAATAACTTTATTAATATTTATTTCATGAATACCTAAACCTATTTAAGTTAGAAATAAATATTAATTTCATTAATAATCAGCTCATGGACTTCTCAATAAATTTAAATTTAAAATAAATATGGACTTCACTAATATTTAAACAAGTCAACTTATTTAAATTTAAAGTCTAATGTTAATTCATTATAATTGGATTCATAGCATTTCAATTCTCTTTGAAAATTATAATTAAATAATTCCACCATACCTATATGTAAATATAATTAATATTATATAAATATAATATTAATATATTTTAAAACCTAAATGGGTTTACCATGCAAACCCTAACCCTTATTAAAATCTATAAAATAGTCCCCCCCCTTATTTTATTTTAATACTCATTCTTCATTTATTTACCCTAGCCCTAACCGGGCTAGGGTTTCATCTTAATTTATTGTTATGTTGCAGGGTTTAAATGCAGGTCGGCGACGCTATTAACAGTGGCGGTCGAATTGGTGGAGGCAGAGAAATGGGAGCAGCGCCGCCAGTGGGACGACCCACTATGAGGGTCGCGACCCACATAGCGGCCTTGGCCGCTGTGTGTGTTGTGGCCCGCACAGTGGCTGCGGCCACTGGCGCAGACGCGACCACACAAGGAGCCGCAGGCCCTATGCATTCCGCGGCCCGCACAGAGGCTGCAACCTCTATGTTGGTCGCGACCCGCATAGGGAATGCATGCCCTGCGCGGCCCTTCCCATATATGATTCTTCCTTCTTTTTTTTTCTTTTTTTTTTATTTTATTTTTTATAATATATATATATATATTTTCAAATATATTTACATGCATTTTTTTTTTTTAAACAAAAGGTAATTCATTAAGTTTAATAAATCTATATATATATTTATATATACATTTTCATATGTATATATTCATATATATATATATATATAGGTTTATATCTACATTTGTTTCGCAGGTAAATGTTATGATATGTTTATATATATGTATATATAAATATATACATGAAATCTACATGTATATAATTATATATATTTATATATAACTTATATTATTATTTCTTTTCTTATAATAAAACCGAATTCATGGAAGGTTCTGCTTTTCAATTGTAGGGAAAGAAGTAAGGAATAAATCTGTTTGCTGTAGATATCAATTTTTGAAGCTAAATATTGCCAGTTTTTAAATTAAATGTCTATCTTTCTGAAGTAAATGGAAGAATATTTTCCAGAACTATATTGTACTTTATTGCTTTTACAGAAAACAGAAATATAAAATTTGTTTTTAATCTACAATATGCATGCAAATCTAATTTATGTCTTTCCTATTTAATTTTATTTTAAATGCCTAAGAATGGAATAAATTTCTTGCTAAACTATTTGTCATAACACATCGGATATACTTTTTTTTTCTGAACTTAGGGAATACTAATTTAGGAATACATAATTCTTTTTTGCAATAAATACATTTAATGATTCTGCAATTACTACAGCAACTGAATATATATTCTTATTAAAATCTAACAACAACTACCACTCATATTTTCTACAATTAAAATGAAGACAAATTCACAGATAAAAAGAAAAAACATAGAATAAAATAAAACTGATTTTCATATTTCAATGACTATTGCATGCAATTCAAAAGTAATTATTTTCAAATAGAAAATAGGAATATATCTAGCTTTTTACAATATTAAAGATATTCTGCAAAGTTTACAAGATGTTTCTTTATTTAAATACAATAACTAATCTCATGTCTATATTTCGAATTTACAATTAGCCTCTCATTCCAACGAATGAGGGTGTATTTCTCCTTTTAAAACTAATAAATACAATTGCAATTAAATTTCTGCAACAATAATCTCCTGCAACTTTTCACTTGTCCTATTCTTTTCTCCCGACAATCCTGCATAATAAATCACAAATATGACCATGGAGTGCTCACCTCCCAGCCTAGGCTAACTGGTAGCCACCCCCGAGCTCGGAGAACCAAGCCCTAGACGGGATACAAACATGCAAACACATAGAAGACAAAAATACACACAGATTTCAGACACACTCCCATCCCGGCTACACTGCACCACACTTTGGTGATGACCTTTTTAAGGGTGGTAGTGGACCAATACCCTGAGGAGAACTGCAAGTATGGAAAACATGTAGCCACCTCATGGCACAACAAATACATCAAGAATTTCAACCCCTTATTCCTTATGCCCCCCAATGCATTCTAGCCTTATATCCCTCCTTCTGACCCCCATTGCACAAACAGGCCATGCAGCAAGGGTCACACAAAAATCCCTTGTGATCGCTCTCATAACGAGAGTCTCTCACTCGAGGGTTGTCACTGCTACCACCCACAAGATCCTCCTCTCTCCCAAGAGTAAGAGGTCTTGAAAACTCCCAAAAACACATACAAAACATAATACAAAAATACCAAGTGAAATTTCCAAAAAAGGACATACAAGAAAACAGATTTCTTACACCAACATACTTTCAAACACATGCAAAAAGAAGTCATTTTAAGAATAATGTAACCAACCTTAATCTGCCCAAAGGTAGGATAGTATTTGAGGAAGAGCTGCCCAATCCCACGGATCTTCTTCTTCTACCCTTAGCCAAATTTTACTATTCAAATCTATTCTATTCTTTTTCAAAAATTCTCTTGTCTCCAAAAATGGAGAGTGGGTTACCCTCAAATTTTCAAATTCTTTCTTAAGAAGCTCATTCTCTCAGTTCTCACAAGTTTCTAAGAAAACTAAAGAGGAAGGTAAGACAGAATGGGAAAGAGAACTCTCATTCGAAAAGGAAAGTTTACAACTAGGTTCAAACTTCTAATTTCAATTTTCGCACAACTCAGAAAAGTCAAATTTTAGAGTGTCTAAAAGGTTACTTAAGAGTAAAAACTTGCCTAAAATTACCCCTAACCCTTAGGTATACCTTATGGGCTTTAGGAAACCCTATTAAACTACCCCTAGGTGTTCATTTAACCCATTTTAAACCCCTCTAAAGTTTATTTTCGGGTCAAACCTATGTTGACCACCCCAAAGGTTCTTTACCCAAGGTATTAATGACATCACGTTATATTAATTGAAAAAGTTATAGCTGAACACTTTCCCACCAAGAGACAAAAATAAAATTTAAACTTAAATCCACACGTGTCAAGTGACACAAATAAAACATGAAATCGTCTCTTGTGGATTTTTACACAATAAATTTAAATAACACTTAACACACATGCAACATATACTGTTACGAATAAAATACAACACAAACGGGGTGTTGTCTCTCCAAATAGACAACCTCTGGCTTACGAACATACATAAGTCTAGGTTTGGTTCTCCGTAAATTTCCATGGTCACATGGATAACTTCCTGCGCATCTCAACTTACACATTAGTACTTTTCAAATATCCACATATAATATAATTCAAAGGAATAATAATACACATCGTCACTTGCATACAATTTACAACTGAACAAATTAAATACATCTTTTATCCAAGCAATTTCACATAAGCAATTCATCCCAATTCTCATAAACTTAAACATACATCATAATTCTATTATCATAGTAAAGTCCTACAAAATCAATAATGACATTTATCATCGCAATTTCATCTTATTCAAAAATCATGTAGTGTTCTATCTCATATAGCATATAAATAAACCATCAATATATAGCAATGTTATGCAAATCCTAAAATCATATAAGTTCTAAATTCCAAAATGCATCAAAATAAAGTATCCATAATTGTCTCAATATAAAAATCATTGAAATGTCAGACTGAGTCAAGGTGAGGCCTCACACCCTCCCCCTCTAGGCATGAACTTCCTCCTAGGGTTCATCAAAGAGGTGGGGGTACTCTAATCTCATACATGCTGCATCCTCCCATGAAGCCGTAAACTCATCATAACAATCCCACTGGACCCTAACCTAGTCCAGCTCACGACCTCGAAGGGCCAGCATCCGGCGTGCCAAAATGCGAATGGGCTCCAAAGCTAGCTGCCCGTCCGACTCCACCTGCAAGGCATCCCAATCTAAAATGTGAGACTCATCATAGATATATTTTCTCAAAACTGATACATGAAACACATCGTGGATGCGTGACAGGCTAGGTGGCAATGCTAAATGGTAGGCAATTGGGCCTATCCTCTCAAGAATCTCAAAAGGTCCTACAAAGCGAGGTGCGAGCTTAGAACCCTTTCCGTAACGGATTGGACTCTTATGCGGTTGCACTCTCAAGAAGACTCTGTCTCCAACCAAGTAGCTACAATCTATCCTCTTTGCATCAACATATTTCTTCTGTCTATCCTGAGCCTCTCTGAGACGCTGCCTAATCAAATCCACCTGCTATTCCATATCCCGAACTATCTCAGGACCAATAGCAACTATGTCCTCTATGCGATCCCAACTCAAGGGTGTCCTGCAAGGCCTGCTGTATAATGCCTGATAGGGTGGCATCCCCAAAGAAGTGTGATGCCCATTGTTATAGGCAAACTCCACTAAGGGAAGATACTCCTCCCACCAAGTCTGATGATCCATGACGTACATGCGAAGCATATCTTCTAACACCTGATTGACCCTCTCTGTCTGACCATCTATTTCCGGGTGATAAGCTGTACTGAAATTGAGCTTAGTGCCCATAGCTGCCTGTAATGACTTCCAAAAGGAAGAAGTGAAAAGAGAATCCCTGTCAGAAATAATCTTGCGGGGCATGCCATGAAGTCTAACAATGTCTCATAAGAACACCTGTGCTACTGCTGGAGTTGTGAATGTAGTACAGACTGGTGAAAAGTGAGCTACTTTGGTCAAGTTGTCGACTGTCACCAAGATAGCATCATGGCAATGAGAAGACATAGGAAGACCAATGATGAAATCCATGGATATAGTATCCCACTTCCACTCTGGTATAGCATGAGACTGGAGCAACCCACCTAGATGGCGATGCTCCACCTTTACTCTCTGACACTTGAGGCATCGAATCTCAGCAATGAGCTACCGCATTCCCGACCAATGATATAACTGCCTCAAATCAGCATGCAACTTTTTAACTCCAGGATGCGCTGCATAGGGAGCTCTATGAGCCTCCGTGACAATGAACTCTCGCAACCCTCCAGAGGAAGGTACATAGATGCGCCCTCTATGGCGTAACAGTCCATCGGACTCCAAAGAGTAATCCACATATTTCCCTTCTAGAGTAACCTGAGATCGTATTACCTAACCAACCTTTGCATACCATCCATCCTCTGGCAAGTGTTGTAGTATACGGTCTCTCAAATCCGTGCCCATAGCTATGGTGTAAACCTTGTGACGTCTCCTACTCAAGGCATCTGCAACTACATTTTCCTTTCCTTTGATGTAGTGAATGTCAAAATCATATTCGCACAAGAACTCCATCCATCTCCTCTGACGTGCATTAAGGTTCAGTTGAGTGAAGATGTACTGAAGACTCTGATGATCTGAATGCAACTTGAAGTGATGACCTAAAAGGAAGTGTCTCCACCTCACAAGTGCATGCACTACTACTGCGAGCTCAAGGTCATGAGTGGGATAATTAAGTTCATGAGTCTTAAGTTTCCTAGACTCGAAAGCTATGGCCCTACCATCCTGCATAAGAACGTCCTAAACCCTCTAGTGAAGCATCTGTACAAACCATGAAATCAGTTGTGGGATCTGGTACAACAAGGATAGGAGCGCTAGTAAGTGCCTTCTTGAGTTCCTAGAAGGCCTTCTCGCACTTCTATGTCCACTCAAATTTCTTCCCTTTACGCTGAAGAGAAGTAATAGTGTGTGCGACTCTGGAGAATCCCTCGACAAAACGTCGGTAATACCCTACTAAGCCCATGAAACTCCTGACCTCTGTCACACTGGTTGGTGCTAGCCAATCCATAATAGCCCTAATGTTTGATTGGTCAACTGAGATCCCATCACCGAAAATAACGTGCCCAAGGTACTTGACCTCTGACCGAAAGAAAGCACATTTCGACAAACTGCCAAACAACTAGTTAACTCGCAAACACTGCAATACCTGTTTCAGGTGCTCGTCATGCTCCTTCTCATTCTGAGAATATATCAATATATCATTGAGAAACACAATAACAAAATAGTCTAGAAATGTACGGAACAACCCATTCATGAGGCTCATAAAAACTGCTGGGGCATTCGTAAGTCCGAATGGGACTACAGTGAACTCATAGTGACCATATCTAGTGCGAAATGCGGTCTTGTGGATATCACTCTCCACTATTCTCAGCTGATGGTATCCTGACTTCAGATCTATTTTGGAAAAGACTTTGGCACCCTAAAGCTGGTCGAATAAATCATCAATTCTGGGCAAAGAATATCGGTTCTTGATGGTTACTTTATTTAGCTGCCGATAATCCATACATAATCGGAGAGATCCGTCCTTCTTCTTAATGAAGATGACTGGTGCACCCCAAGGGGATATGTTAGGATGAATATGTCCCTTCTCAAGGAGTTCCTCAAGCTGTATTTTGAGTTCATTAAGCTCATTTGTGGTCATCCTATAAGGCGCTCTAGAAACTGGCTCGGCTCCTGGTACTAGGTCTATATGAAAATCAATCTCTCTACAGGGCGGCATTCCCGGTAACTTTGAAGGAAATACATCTGAATATCCCTTAAGGATAGGATGGTCATCAAGCGATGTTTCTTTTTCTTCCTCTTCTCCTCTGTCACTGATAGTGATAGCAAAAAGCTGACATCCCTTTTGCATGCTCCGCTTAAGCTACATTATGGAGATCATACGAAGAGACACGGGCCTCTGAATCCCAGTGATAACTATGGGCAAACCATGGTCATCCTCACACTCGATCTTTTTCAGGCGGCAATCCATCTTGGCTCTGTGGGCATAAAGCCAATCCATGCCAAGTACGATTCTGTAAGATCCAAGTGGTGTCACTCTAAGGTCTACTAAAGTGGTGGTCTTGCCAATCTGCAGCTGACATGCCCTAACCTCTGATTCCACTGACAATCTAGCCCCTAAAGCTAATTCCACTTCCCAACTGACACCCTGTCTAGTTGCCACTAGCCCGCAATGCTCCACAACAAATGGAGATATAAAGGAGTCAGTAGCTCCTAAATCAAACAAAATAGATACATTGTTACCTTTGATCATACCTGTAGATTTGATAACCGTGGCCTGATGCTCAGCCTGGTGGTTGTCAACCACTGCGAATACTCTATGGGACCTACCCATATCACCAACTATCGGCTCTGAAGCGGCCATCCACTGATTCCCTGCCACCTGACCCTGAGGGCAATCCCTCGCCATATGCCCCATGGCTCCACATGTAAAGCAAGCACCCCGTGCCTGAAACTAGGTGCCCTGAGGCCTAGAGAAAGCCTGACCTCCTATCCTACTGGATCCGCTGTACCCACCCCTGGAGGACTGCTGAGTCCTCACCGGCTATGTGTACTGCCCCTGTTCTCTCTGGTCACGTCTCTGTCCCTGAGTCTGCCACTCCTTGGGCTTGGTGCCCTGCTGATACTGTGGAGGCTTCTGCCTCTGGTTCTATGGTGTCTGTTGCTGAGGAGGGGGTTTGGAGAACCCTTTAGAATTTTGGTTGTTTTCCTTCCAATGTGGTTTCTGGAATCCATAAGTCTGAGGTGTGGGATTTCGGTTCTGAAACCGATCCCTATTGTCCTGTGGTCTAACCTGAATTTCCTTAGTAATCAATGCCTTCTCCATAGTAACCCGAAGGCTCTTTGGAGCGGACATCCTAATAGGCCCAGCTATACCAGCATTTAACCCTCTGATGAAGCAGTTTACAAGAAGTTTCTCATCCTTTAGATAATCTACATAAGGCAACAGCTCAAAGAATTTGCTTTCATATTAGGTTACTGATAAGCCTTTTTGTTGGAGATCATGAAATTCGTCTATATGACACTGTCTGAAGTGTTTTGATAGGTACCTCTCACAGAACCTCTCTGTGAATATCTCCCAAGTGAGAGTATCAGGAACTAATCCGCATTTGTACTCTTCCTGTCTCCACCAAGTGGAGGCCGACCCCCGCAGCAAATGGACTGCGACACGTGCTTTTAGGTTGCTCTTGTAAGAACGCAATGCAAAACACCTCTCAAGACTCAAAAGCCATGCCTCAGCCTCTACCCCATCGGTAGAACCTCTGAAGGACGGTGGCTGGAGGTGTATGACCTCCCTGATAAGATCCCCTTGATCCCGACGAGCTCTCTCAAAATAAACCGGTTCCACTGCTGGAGGTGGTCCTGGCATATGCACAGACTCTGGCTCATTTCCACCCTGACTCTCTACAGGAATAGGAGCTGGGCTCCTGCTTCATTCTCTATCAACTGATCTATGACTCCCAGAGTCATGACTTCTAACCTGAGGGTTCTCTGCTGGAATCCTTTCCTGAACTATGCCAATAAGATTTTGTATTGCTGCTAAGAGGTCTCAGTTAGGTTCATTTGGCTGTTTGAGAGGTGCTCCTAGGTTCTCTTCTAGAACCGATGCCTCCCTCACTACCTCTTCGCGTGCTATGCGCACATGTCTAGGACCCCGTCCATGCTTGCGAGCTTGTCGCGTTGTCGGAGGCATCCTAAGAGGAAAATAAAGCAAAATACTTAATTAATTTCTTTTAGAATAATATTAATTCAATTAAATTTAGATGTCTTATAAAATCAATTTAACAAAAATAATTTAAATAATCTAAGGTGAAACGTAAGTGGAGTAAGGTTCCTAGTGTGGAAACCTTGCTCTGATACCAAAATGTCATGCCCAAAATTTAGGGCAAAAACAGAATGATTTTTTAAAAAAAAATACTAACTAGATAACGTTAAGTTCGCTAACACGAAACACACTACGCAGTTTTGGTTCTAACTATGTTTAAAATAATCTTTTCCTACTATTTAAATGACAGAAAATAAATTAAGATTAACTACGGATTAGAATAGACTAGCTTATTTTCGCTCAATCTAATTAATTTTATAATTAAATATCAACTTCATAATATTCAGATTATGAATATTCAAGCTATTCAAATTTTAAACAAATAATAACTTTATTAATATTTATTTCATGAATACCTAAACCTATTTAAGTTAGAAATAAATATTAATTTCATTAATAATCAGCTCATGGACTTCTCAATAAATTTAAATTTAAAATAAATATGGACTTCACTAATATTTAAACAAGTCAACTTATTTAAATTTAAAGTCTAATGTTAATTCATTATAATTGGATTCATAGCATTTCAATTCTCTTTGAAAATTATAATTAAATAATTCCACCATACCTATATGTAAATATAATTAATATTATATAAATATAATATTAATATATTTTAAAACCTAAATGGGTTTACCATGCAAACCCTAACCCTTATTAAAATCTATAAAATAGTCCCCCCCCTTATTTTATTTTAATACTCATTCTTCATTTATTTACCCTAGCCCTAACCGGGCTAGGGTTTCATCTTAATTTATTGTTATGTTGCAGGGTTTAAATGCAGGTTGGTGGCGCTATTAGCAGTGGCGGCCGAATTGGTGGAGGCGGAGAAATGGGAGCGGCGCCGCCAGTGGGATGACCCACTATGAGGGTCGCAGCCCACACAGCGGCCTTGGCCGCTGTGTGTGTCGCGGCCCGCACAGTGGTTGCGGCCACTGGCACGGATGCGGCCACACAAGGAGCCGTAGGCCCTGTGCGTTCCGCAGCCCGCACAGAGGCTGCGACCTCTGTGTTGGTCGCGGCCCACATAGGGAATGCGTGCCCTGCGCGACCCTTCCCATATATGATTCTTCCTTCTTTTTTTTTATTTTTTATTTTTTATTTTATAATATATATATAAATATATATATTTATATATATATATATATATATTCAAATATATTTACATGCATTTTTTTTTTTAAAACAAAAGGTAATTCATTAAGTTTAATAAATCTATATATATATATTTATATATAACTTATATTATTATTTCTTTTCTTATAATAAAACCGAATTCATGGAAGGTTCTGCTTTTCAATTGTAGGGAAAGAAGTAAGGAATAAATCTATTTGCTATAGATATCAATTTCTGAAGCTAAATATTTCCAGTTTTTAAATTAAATATCTATCTTTCTGAAGTAAATGGAAGAATATTTTCCAGAACTATATTGTACTTTATTGCTTTTACAGAAAACGGAAATATTCTGTGTAAGACGTTTATCTAAGTTACCTAGTTTAATTTAAGAGAAGTGACTAAGATTCAGTCTGGTTTCAGGAACAATCTATCCTGTATAAGATGTTTATCTAAGTAACTTAAGTTTGATAAATGGTTGATTGAACTAGCTAAAAGATGATCGACAAAATTGTGCAACACTATGACAGAAGTGTACTGTTTAGATTTGTTTATGCTCAGAATGATGATAACCAGTTTTATGCTCATTGTAGACTGTTTTAGGAAAGTTTGACTGTTCTGGATTGACAAAATTAGAGATCCATACAATGGGTTTTACAAGACCAGACGATAGTTTAATAGCTATAGGATGATATAAATAGAATTTTGTACGAGTTGTTGCCTATGTTTGCACGACAGATGGGTATACCTCAGATGAAAAACTGATAAATGTGATAGGTTTTTGTACGACACAGGATCAGGACTCAGATGATAATCCCCTAAGAAGGATGACAGTTTATCATATTTTATACAACATAGAATAAGGATCCAAATGACAATTCCCTAAGATGGATGACAGTTTATTAGATTTTGTACGACACAGAATAAAGACCTAGATGACAAATTCTTAGACCTAATGAAATTTCGTACGACAGAAGGTATGTAGCAGGATAATAAATCAGAAAACTCGTACGACAGTTTACTGGACAGAGACAAAATTTCTGACAGACCGAGTTTTTAATGACTAATGACAACCAGTTTTGAGATGGACTAAGTTTTTGGACAACTGAGATAGACTAGTTTGCGAGACAGGCAGAGTTTTAACTAAGATGGACTAGTTTTTGACACAGACAAAGTTTTGACTAAGATAGACTAGTTTTTGACACGGAAAAAGTTTTAACTACTGAGTTGTTTATTGTTTTCTCCAGTTTTGGTATTTTAGTTTCAGTTTCAGGGATGAAAACATGGTAAACACACAATATGTATAATGACTTCAAGCACAACACACTAACCCTATGGAAATTGGTGAGAGAAGAAAACCTTTTCTTGCAGACCCAGGTACATACCCAATAGCTAATCAGAATACGGCCACTGAGTCTCACGCAATGGATTCTCAATGCTATATTAGTCGACTCTAAACACTAATGGGGGCACAAAATGGAAAGTATCTTGGGAGAGTTACTATCTCTCTTGCATAAAGATTATCTCCCCTTTTGGAGGTGAACTGGGTAGCTTCTAATCTTAATTGGAACTAGTAAGGGATCCGTTTGGCGCATCGGGGTATAAACTCAATTAAGAGGTCTTCCAGCCTTGAAAACCAAGGTTTGATATACGCGAAGGTACATGGGAGAGCTATTCCCAAGCACTGTCGTTGACTTGCTTTTCATCAAATCATGTTTATTTTATAGTAGATTGGAGTACTTGGCGTTTAGCCATTCCCACTTGGGTCGTTCCCCTCTCACCGACCCTAATGGCTTTGGCCTTATAGGCTCCTTGGGAGGGTAGGCCCACTAAAGTTATACAAATCTCAAACCTAGAAAAAGCCTCAAGGGTCTGGATTTCTGATTGTCTATGCAGACAAGAGCATACTCTCCTACCTCTCAGAATTTTCTTAAAACATGAAAGACAGATTTGTTCATTAACCAGATAGCAAGTTAGGTGCCTAAAAAATGAATTTAATGAATACACAATGTTTACTCAAATCTCCTCAGGCAACCTGTAAAGACAACGAATCAATAGACATATTTTCTTTGTTTGACAAGCATATTCTTCGACAAGCGTTCTACAAAAAACTGATTAGGCTGTGAAAATTCCTCAGAAAGATGAACAACAAACCAGGATCAGCGTTAGTATGATAAAAATTGAATAAGAAAACTTGAAGAATGAAATCTTCTTTTAACCAAAAAACACAGAATACCGTACGATGATTCTCACCGAGTCGTACGATAATTTGTATAATATCACATGATATCTGCAGTTTGTCATTCAACACTATGGGATTCTCGTATGATATTTTGTAGTAACTGTACGAATGAAAATACGAAAAAATAAAAATCTAAAAAATAAGAAAAAGTTAGTCTTTGAGGCCTTAATATGTAGTCTTCTGCCCCACGGTGGGCACCAGAAATGTGTGTGTGAAAAGTGGGATAAGTATCTGCAAGTTGTAAGACACAAAACTTCAATTAAGTCGTTACATGTATGGCTAGACAGATATAAGCATGAATAATAAAACCATAACAAATCGGCCAAGTGCCTTCTAAAAGATGCGAGTATAGACTTACTGTCAGATTTGTATAAGCAATACTAGTTACTAGACTACACCAAGACAAAGGATTTAATCTATATGAGCATTATATTAAGCTAAATGGATGCAAAATTATGCTAGATGGATGAATAGTAAGCTATATGAATTCAAGCAATCATAATTGAACTAAATATGCAAAAGCTAAACTAAGATGCAATAATCTCAAAAAAGAAAGCACAATATCTTCAATGACTCCAGAGCAAAAACTACATAATAAAAAATAAATCTCTAGGGTGTTTTGAATGAGAGATGAAGGCTGAATTTATAGAGAATCACAAGAGAGACCAATGGTCAAGATCAATTAGCAACGAGCGATTGAGATTATTCAAGAAAAATCACAATTTAGGATAATTGAAATGATTGAGAGATCAGATTCAGTTAAGCTTGAGATAGATTCCAATTATAGTTTGATTGAAATGCATTCAGAATATAAGTGAGTTTGCATTGGAGACAAAATTCAATTAATTCCATGCACTTGAGATGAAAATAGGTAATTCCATGCATATTTCTTTGATTTATTCAAGAAAAGAGTCTTTTCAATGCAACTGAACTTCTTTTCTCAAAAGCTTTGAGTTTCAATTTTAGAGAATGATTAAATTCCTTTAATTACTTTTTTGATTTCAAGTTCTCAATTTAGAAGAAAGAAATAATATCTCAAGTTTGATTTCTCTTTTATTTTATTTTTAATTTAACTCTTGCTTTACATATTGATTCCTCTTTTGTAATAAATTAATTCCTTTTTTATGATTAAATGGCAAATTTATTAATTAATTAAATATGCTAGGATATTTAATAAATTAAATAGGATAATTGATCAAAATGATTTACTTGGAATGATTTAATTAATTAAATAAATATTTAATTAATATAGAATAATTCACTTGCCATGTGACATTTGATGATTGAAGAATTAATTAATTGTGTGCTCAAAGTTGATTTAATTGCCTTTGGTTAGGACCTTGGTGATGTTGTCAAAATTAGGGGGCCATGGTTTAGGTGACCAATTTTAGGGTATTAGAACAATCAATAAGAAATCCTTATAGAAGACACTACTTCACAAAGGGGGAGTTTTTAATCTTAATAAGGAGAGATGTTTAAAATCACTCTTGCCCCCTATATATATAGGGAGAAGAGATGGGATAGAAATAGGCTATTATGTTGCTTCCAAAAGTATGATTGCATGTGAAATTGTACCATCATGAATGACAATGAGCCCCCAATAAGTGAGCTACCAATGTCACATAATGATGAGCAACATAATAGTCATTAATGTTATTTAAAGACATGATAGATTGAATGAGGTATTTGAATTTGACATGTTAAATGCTCTACTATAAGTGAGATTAAAAACATATATAAGATGATGAAGCTTAAATGGTCTTTAGAAAGAGAGAAGTCTATAGGAGAAGAATAGGTCACTAAGTCATACTTCTCTTGCACACAAGAAATATTTGGAGAGGGATAAGTGTAATTCATTAGAGCCTTATTCATAGAAGAAGGGATTTTAGAACAAGTAGAAAATATAGCCTCATAAGTGGGATTAAAAATATCTTGAGGAGATTCATAAAGAGATTTGTTCATCACCAATATTTCCTTATGAGGGGGATGAGTGTTGAAAGAAGTAAAAGATGATCTAATTGAGGTGAGGTTATCATCACTACTAAATATAGCATTCACATTGAGAGATGGTCTTTTAGATGCTTTTCTGGGCTTAGAAGGATTATATCCAAGTCCAAATGAAGCTTCATTTGTATTATGTTCTAAAGGAACTTTAATTCCTTATTCATTTGTGCCACAACCATTTACATCATAGCCACTCTTAGCTAAAATGTGAAAACCAAGACCATAAAGGGATGCCAAATCAGAAAGAGATGGTTGCGCCTCACAAGTCTCAATGCTATATGAATTAGAGGAAGGATTTGAATAATTATTTGAATTAGAAGCAGCCACAAAGTGGTTTCTTAGTTTCTTAGACAAGGTGGGTTTCTCTTTGGGTTCCTCTTTAGATTTCTCCTTCTTAGTCTTAGATTCTTTCCAAGATACTCTATACTCTCCTATATAAGTAGGGGTAAAGTCTAGAGATCCCCAATCATCATTTGAGAGCACTCCTTTGGGAGAAAATATATCCTTGGGAGGATATTCCAATTGACTAGAAGAATAAAGAGTACTAGAAGGAACAACATCATTAAAGGAAATAGATGTGTTTGGAGAAGTAGAAGGTTTAGAAGAATAATGAGAAGTAGTTGAACAAGAAGATCTATATTTTAATGGTTCTTGAGGTTTGGGAGAAAACAAGGTGTATGTCGTATTGCTATAAGTGAATTTTACTTGCCTATGAAAAGTTGAGGGGACATCTTGCATGCTATGAATCCAAGGTCTCCCTAATATAAGGTTATATGTCAAATTACCAAGCATAACATGAATAGGTGTAGGTAACACAATAGGACCTACCCTAATAGGTAAGGTTATGACACCTAGACATTGTTTAGCAACATTATCAAAGCCTCAAATAGTAAGAGAAGAAGGTTCAATGAGAGAACGATCCACATTAATATTATCCAATAAGTCCACACCACAAACATTAAGGCCAGATACATTATCCACAAGGGTTCATCTTATAGCACTATCATAGATAATAACCACAATCATAAGAGGATCATATTGATTTTGGATTTTAGGAGAAGGTAACTCATCTTGTGTGAATACAATTTGAGCTTTGGATTTATTTGTAGGATCAATCAAAGTGGACATGTTATTAGGTGTCACTATAGGTGGGACATCTAAGTTTCTCAAAGTGTCTTGTAACATCCCATGATAAGCAAGTGAAGTTAGAACCAAATCCCAAATAGAAATCTTAGCAGGAGTGGCTTTAAGTTATCCAATGAGATCATACTCCTTACTAATGGTTTGTGATATACGAGGTGATTGTGGAAGAATAGGTTGAGATGGAGGAAGACAAGTTGGGATAACGGGAGGAGGACTAGGTTGCCTATTGTTTCTTGTGTTGTAAGTTTGAGAAACCATATTATAACTCTCTCCGGTAATTTTCTTAGCATACTCATAAGGGATCTTAGTAGGATAACCTCATTGCATAGTAATAATAGGTTTCTTAGGAGTACAAAAAGAATCATCAGCATAACCACCTTGAACCACTAAGATAGGCTTACATTGGGAATTTTGACAAGGACAGGAACCTTGAACTATGAAGAGGGGTTTATTAGGTGTTTCATTCACATGTATCAAATTGATTGAGGATGGTTTAGGAATATCAAAGGTGTCCTTAGAAGAAGAATGAACAAGATTGTTAGAAGAATTTTTGATAGTCTCTTCTTGCACTAAAATATTATCATGGATAGGATCAATTTTAGGAGGAAGACTAGAAGTAGGCATTGATGTTTTAGGAAGAAAAGTATTAGTAGGAAAGGTCATATCATCCTCTATCACCAAAGGATCTACATGGGGAATAAACTCTCTAGGAGAAGTATCAACATTAATATTTAAAGTCTCACCTTTGAGAGGGAGATCTTTGAAAGAGATGTCAACAATCTTACCATGAACTAGGGTATCCTTATGAGTAGAACCAAGTTGAGGAGAGGGAGATGCTTTATTTTTAGAGAAAAAATGATTAAGATTCATGGAAGGTGAGATGCAAGAGAGTTATCAATCATTATTTTATCCCCTTTGGATAGGGTTCTCTCATGGGGTAGAGAATAATCAACACCTTCTTCTAATGGTTCATCCCAAATAGTGAGATCATTAGGAAAAGTATTATAAATATCTTGCACAAAGATGTCCTTATTGCTATTACCAATTTTGGGAGAAAGGATAACATTGTTCATTAATTATTCATCCTCAGGAAGGGGAGAATCACTACATGTATTTAAATCATCCTCTTTCCTCAAAATGTCTTCAATAGTATCTTTACGGGAGAGAGAATTAAGGAAATTTATTATGATTTCATCTTCTTTCTCTAAGGCATATTTAGGGGTAAGGAAAACTTTAGGAGAAGGGCAATCTTTTCTCGTTAATGCATCATCTCTAGTGGGAATTTTGTTGGAATTAAAAGAGGAAATGCCCTCACTAGGAAAAGTAGGGACAATAGCATCTTCTTGCACAAAATGAACCTCATGAGGGAAGTACTCTTTAGGAGGGAGATTAACATCTTTCTCCAAAGATTCATGCTTAGGAAGGAGATCTTTGGAATAAGTGCTCATAACCTCTTGTTGTACTAACATGGCCCCATTGGTAAGACCAAATTTAGGAGAAGATAAGTCAATGTCCATAAATACCTTTTCACTTAGAGAGGCATCATGTAAGTAAGGTAAGGTAACATTACAAAAAGTGTTTATGATATCATCCTCTTCCTCTAAGATAGCTATATGAGAAGGTTACATTTTAGGAGAATTGTTAAGATCACTCTTCAAATCTTCATCTTTAGAACATGGGAGAGTTTTAAAGGGATTGGTAACAACTCTTTTAGGCACTAAAATTTTGTCATAAATAAGAGGTGGTTCTCTAAGAGATGGAAAAATTGGAACAAGGGAAGCTAGCCCATTATCACATTTACGAAATGAATGCATCATGACAAAAAAAATTCCTCATTCAAATGATAACATATGCAAAATAGAAGGAAATGTTTAATTTTAACCAATGAAAGCACTCTAAATTTTGGTTTAGAAAATGAAATTTATAAGTGAAATGTATTCCAAAATCAGATCTGAAATTAATGATCCCAATTAAGCTATCCACAAGTTTAATTTTGAATTGAAAAATTAGGGTTTTAACAAAATTAACCTCTAAATTTTGAAATTTGCAAGGAATTGAAACTTGTAAATGTAAATTTGAATTTGAAATAGCCAAAACACTCAGATCTGAGAACATAAATCAGAATTAAAGAAGTTTGGATTCATGTTGGGTTCACCAAAATGTGGGAGCGGGAAAAGCGAGATCGAATGACTAGGACCTAATCCCACTTTTGCCAACACATTGGGAATACAAAAAGAGCCTACGGAGATAGATCACTTTGGCTATTTCTTGTGAGAAAGAGAGAGCCAAGGACTATTTCTCAGGATTTCTATTCCTCTTGCTGCCAAATTTCACTATAAAGTAGAGGGACCAGGACCCCACGCCCCTATCCTAGGTAGGACCAGGGCGCCACGCCCCTGTCCTTGACAAATTTCTGCACTTCTGAGACTTTTGAGTGGTTCTGATGCCTTTTCTAGATCTGAAACTGCCTCTGGATGCCTGTTTTTGCACCTGTAACTGAAAAGGGAAGGTTTGGATGGCTCTATAGGATTTTGCCTCAGTCAAACCCCTATTTTGGTGATTTCCACCTCCACAAATAGCCTATAATGTACTGAAAATTTATGTGCTAGAATCTTGTGTGTATGCAAGATCCTAAATGATAAGAAACTAGAGCTACCCTATGCATGAGAGTAAACCCTAAATGTAAATGTGAATGTAAATAACAATGCTTCAAACCAAATATGCTAAATGATCTAAATAATGAATGTAAATATGCAAATTGATGTAAAGAAGCTCATACAAAGACATGAAAATAACATGCAATCATACCAATCCCCAAGGGAGAGATATTGCCACTAGATTTCCTATTATTCTTCAATGTCTTCAAGGCTCCTAATTGATGATGAATGCTTGACAAATGCTTGATGAATATTTTTGAATGTTGTTGAATACTCCACATAGGCTTCTCTTTCACTACATAGAAGGCTCCTTGTGCTTGCTTTATTGAAAACTCCCTTAGATTAGATAGATCTTAGTTGCCTTCAAATGAAGAAAGAGAGCTCTTATGTATGAAACCCTAGATCTTAATTTTGACTTAATTCCACCTTTAGGATGAACTAGGAATTGAAATTCCAGCCAATCTTTTGGGGTTAAGCATTATAATATAATAGAATTGTGCTCCCGAAATTTCCGGAAAAAAGTCGAGGACCATGTGCACTCCCGCCATGGTCCGACCAACTTTTCACCAAATTTTACGACCGTTAGATATGATGATATTAGAGAGAATCCCAAAGTTACAGCTGATTTCAAGGTGTTTTGATATGAGAAATCGGGCCTTAAAGGTTGAAATAGGACATAATTAGGGTTTATGATTAAATGATTTATTGGAGGAATAAAATAAAAAGGGGCACACTTAGGGTAAACGACCCAATTTTATGATGTGAGGAGTGATGAAATATGACTTTAGATTAATTAAATTCTTAAAGGCAAATTAGAAATGCAAGATGCAAGACACACTAAGGCGAGTGGTAACCTAAGTGTGAAATTGTACCACCCTATCAAGGGTGTACAATTTACAACACTACACCTGGTGACTCCATTTTCTAGTTTTTTGTCTGCAGAATAGGTCTTAGCAGCATATGATAAAGATTTAGACAAGGGAAAGTGCGGACCTAGTTGAGCATATTGAGTTACCACCATCATAGAGGAAACCTAGAACAACAAGCAAGACACCCAATTCACCAAATTCATCAGTTTTAGTTTAGGCCAACCTTCCAAATTCTATTCCTCTATCTAATCTTCCTCATTATTAGCCTAACTTTGCAATCCGTACAAACCCTTTGTTTGTAGTAACCATACCCTAAGTACCCATTATTCAGAATCTACCGGTTAATCCTCCTATAAACCCACCAATACATCCAATGGCCATAAGAGCACATGCTTTTGTACCATTTGATGGGGTAAGCCCATTAAATTTGACTCAACACAATCCTATACCAATAGGAGCTCTAAAAAGTCTGCCTATCTTCACTAGTGAGGATAAAACTACACCAATAGAACATATCAAAGATGTTGCATCTCTGTGTAGTGTTCATCATGTAACATAGGAGAATGTGGTGATAAGGCTTTTGGAAGCATCATTCAAAAGAAAAGCGCTTCAATGGTTCATAGGTTTGCCAGTAAATTTAGTTGGTGATTGGGATGATTTGGGTGATAAATTTACAGATAAGTCAGATCACCTATCATTGGTTGAGCAAATGACCACTATCAAGAGGGCTTCACAAGAGTAGATGACAAATTTCAACTACTATTTTGAGAAAACATGGAGTAGAATTCCTACAACGGTAAAATCCTCTCCTGAACATGCATTTTTATATTATTTGAGAGCTTTAAACAACGATATTGTTGTTACGATTTAGTCTATGGGTGGGGCTACATTACTAGCAGGTTATGATACATCTATTAGAGAAGAAAACAACCTTATACAGGCTGGTAAAATAGCTCCTAGACCTCCTATGCCTATGTTTCCAGATATACAACCATTAATACCCTTACAAGCACCCCTTATAGCTACATTACCCATTGTTCCAAAATTAGGATTTCAAACATTTTCTCATAACAATGTTGTTACAACAAATTAAGAATTGCAAGAGCTTAAGGGTACCTAAGAAAATATGGCAAAATTATTGCAGACTATCAGTAATGATTTAGCGAGCCTTAAGAATCATCAAGGTTAAAATTACAGACCTTACCAAGCCCAATATCAACCTAATAGACCTAATTTCCAAGTTGATCCTCAAAATCAAAGAAGGAATTATAATAACAAGCCAAAACAATAGTATAATCAGAATACTACTAGCAATTCAAAATAAATTGTGCCTGTTCAGAATAACTTGGCACAAGATTGGTGTTTTTCGTACCAACAAGCCCATAATCAGGTGTCCTGCTTGAATGCAATGCATGCATAGTCACAAGCTTTGATGGTACAAAATAACTCTATGTCTTTTCAGGATGTAGGTGTTATTGAGGAATCTGAAGGTCCCAAAGTTTCTTTAATGAATTGGCAGGGTGAAGAATATTGTGGAGTTAATCAACCACAAGTGCAAAAATTACCTTATACACCTATTGTTGCCAATACAAGGTCGAAAAAGTGTGTTATTGACATAGGACAACAAGCTATAAATCATCAACAACAAGATGGAAATGATCATAATCAAGTTGATAAAGGTCAACAACAGGGAGACAAAGGAATACAACAAGCTTCTACAAACCAGCAAGCTGCTAGGGTACCTCCACCTGTCCAAAATGTGCATATTTTACCAAGAGGACAACCTGCAACAACAAAAGAACAACAAAAAGCACACTTTCAGCCTAAACCAACACAAGCAAAGCCTGTTGTTCCAAAAGTACAACAAAAGGCTAGTGGTCTAGCTTTTAATATTGTTGAATCAATGAAAAAGACCACTATTTCTATGTCTATGATAGATGCTTTGCACATTCCTGGTCAAAAATACTTGCTACAAGAAGCCTTAGCTAATCTTTCCTTGACCAGTGATCCTCAGAAAGATCAGCCTAAAGTTGTGCTAACCAATGACACTCAAGATAAGAGTAATCAGTCAACCCAAACAACAAAGCCTCCTCCATTTTACATGACCTTAATAGTTGGACAACACCTAATCCATAATTGCATGATATATTCAGGATCCAGTAGTTCAATAATGCCTAAACAACTAGCTGACAAGCTTGGTTTGACATATGAGCCCATTTCTAGGGGAGTTGTCCAACTAGATGGTACAATAGTAAAGTCAGTTGGAGTTATTAAAGACCTTGGTTTGACCTTGCATGCATGTCCTAATTTCATACTTACCATATTTTGCTATCTTCTTATCTAGGGTTTTCACAACTAAGTTGGGAGGTTACCTTTCCTCTGATTGGTCCCACATGTTCTTTAGGACCAGATATGGAACTAAGGTGACCATAAAGTCAGAGCCTTTGGCCAATGACCATTTAGAAACATACACACCAAGTCCCATAAATGCAGATCTTCTTGTTTGAAATCATGAAGAAGTACCCATTGTCCAAGATCCAGACACACCTATTGAGGGCATACTTGATGTGATCTTAGATGAGTGGGAAGCTCAAAATATTAAAGAAGATCCTTTTAGAAACATGGATGAAGTTGGACTTGGTATTTACATGATCCATGAGGAAGCTATTGTTGTTTCTAACCTTGAAAAAGATGACACCCAACAAAACCAATAGTCAAAGGAGCAGAAAAATGAGGTTTGGCAGATCTACTTTGATGGTTCAAGGGGAAAAATAGGTTTTGGAGGTGGTGCTATACTTATTTCACCCGAAGATATGAAATATTACACTACTTTCATATTTTCTTTCAGCTATACAAATAATATAGTAGAATACAAGTCACTTGCACATGGATTGGAATAGGCTAGGTAGAAAAAAAGTTTAAGTGTTTGCAAGTTTTTGGTGATAGTGAACTAGTTGTGAACCAAGTTAGAAATATCCATGCCACCAAACATGTTGTTTTGAAGATGTAAAAACACATAATTTGGGACTCAATTGAAGATTTTCATGCATTTAATCTATTGTCCATACCTAGAAATCAGAATAAGGAAGAAGATAGGCTTGCTACCTTAGGTGCTCAATTTGATATTCCAAAAAAATTAGAGAATGTGAAAAGACAACAATATGTTAATATTGTTGTAAGACATTCTATACCAGATAATAGTGTTAATTGGCAGTTTTTTGACTCAGATGAGCAGATTGCTAACTTCCTAATTGAAGAACCTCAGTATCTGCCAAAAATCAACGTAAGTTCAATGAACAATATGAAAACCACTTTCTTCAATTGAAAACTAACAAGCTACCCAAGGGTCCAGTAACCCTTGAATCAATTTTCAATACAGATGGTCAGGTTAGAAAGGATAAAGGAAGCATGTTTGTAAAGGAGGAACACTATGAGCCCTTTAAAATATTCAAGGACAAGCTGCTGAAAATTGGCAAAGTATGTACCCCTGAAGAAAAACATGCTTTCATATTACTTTGTCAAGAATTCGGTGATATATTTGCATGGAGAAATAGGACATGAAAGGATTTGATCCTCATTTAGCTCAACATACCATATAGTTGGTAGATAATGCAAAACCAGTGAAGCAAAAACAAAGGCCTCTTAATCCAAAATTAGAACACCTTATGAATAATGAGTTAAAGAAGATGATTGAAGGAAACATCATATTTCCCATAAAAAACACATCTTGGGTGTCCAATCTAGTTCATGTTAGGAAGAAGAATGGTTAACTCAAGCTATGTATTGATTTTAGAGACCTAAACAAAGCCTCTCTAAAAGACCATTACCCACTACCCTCAATGGAGCAAATTTTGCAAGTTGTATCAAGTTCAAAAATGTTCTCATTACTTGACGATTATTGAAGATATAACTAAATTCTAGTTAAAGAGGAAGATTAGTAGAAAACAACATTTACCACCAAGTGGGGTACAATGGCTTACAATAAAATGCCCTTTGGATTGTCCAATGTAGGGGCAACATTCCAAAGAGCAATGGACATGGCATTTTAGGGCCTAATAAATAACTTTGTTTTGGTTTACTTAGATGATGTAACTGTAGACACCTAAAATTAATATTTAATTAATTTAAGCCTTTCAACATAATTAATTCATTTAATTGTGTTATCCTTATTCTTCTTAGTATTAATTAAATTAATTCTATCACTATTGTCCAATAATTAATTTATCAAATAAATAAATTATTCCCCTATTCTTCTAAAGTCCCCTCCTATAATTATTTTCTCTAAACCCACTTAGTTAATTAATTCTAATTAATTAACCTAGTCATGTGATTCCTACAAATCACTTTTCCTAATCCCACTCAACCTAATTAATCCTTCTAGAATCTCTCATAATCATGCTTATCATTATCCCTCAATTTTTAATTCCCACTCATGTCACATCAACATTGAGTCTCTCAAAGAAATTCAAATTTCTTTGAATCCCTCAATGCATCCTTATTTTGGAATTTTTACTTCCTCAAGTTTGAAATTCAAATTTCTCCCCCCTTTTTCCAAGGAATTTTATAATCCTGTTTATTTTCCCAAGGCACCCTTGATCCATGCCTTCTATCTCAAATCAATCTCAACCCTTCATAATCAAACCAATCTTGCCCCTCCATTGGCCTTCTCCAATCTATAAATTGGAGCATATTCTCCTCACAAATCATCCACTTCTCATGCATTGTCATGCTGATATTTTCTCCTCTCATCCTCTTCTAATCATCCCTCTATCATGTCCTCATAATCCTCCATTATCAAATCCTCCTACCCATCTCTCAAATCCAATCCAATAATCCACTTACCTTGTTGAGCATTTGGAGAGCATTCCACATCCATCAAGAAGGAGCCCATCCAATCAAGTTGAAGAGAGGCGCTATTCAACTTCACTGAAGGCTCAATCCGAGGGAGAGGTAAAATAAAAAAGGTATAAATGATCTTGATGTTTTAGTGTTTTCCTGCTCATTTCATTTTGTTTTTTATCATTTAACCTTTCATTCTATTTTCCCCTCTTCATTAACTATTTTTTTCCAAAAATGCTAATGAACATCTTGACCATCTCAGACAGGTATTTGAGAGATGCGGGGAGTATGGAGTATCATTGAATCATAAGAAGAGCATATTTTTTGTCCATTGAGGCAAATTGTTGGGTTATATCATTTCAAAACATGGGATCTCAATTGATCTTGAGCAGATCACAGCCATACTTGCTTTATCCTTACCTACACATAAGAAGGGTCTTCAAAGTTTCATAGGTAGGATTAACTTCATCAGAAGGTTTATTCCTAATATTGTAACATTGATGCAACCACTTACAGCTATGCTCAAGAAGAATATCCCTTTTTAGTGAACAAAGGAAGGTAAAAACAACTTTGAATAAATAAAAGAGGCAATTGCAACAACCCCTACTCTCTTTAATCCTAATTTTGAAAAGGATTTTATCTTATATGCTTTTGGGAGTGAAGATACTATTTCTGCAATGTTTTGCCAACAAAATGATGAAGGTTTAGAACAAACTATTGCATTCTTTCGTCAAATTCTGCATGACTATGAAACAGATACTCATTTGTAGAAAATCATGTCTTAGCAGTGATAAGAAGCCTTAAGAAATTTAGGCACATGCTTTCTAACAATAAGATTTAGTTGATGGTTTCTCATCCAATAGCTAAAGACTTTCTTCTCTCCAAAGACATCAATGACAAAAGAGCAGGTTGTATTACTAAAGTGATGGAATATGACATCTCCATCAAGGTAACAAAGCTAGTTGGAGGCAAGGGTTTATGCGAACAGCTTGCTGGAAGTGTAGAAAACAACAACGAAGAGGAACAACAAGTTGAAACAATGCTAAAAAATGATGAACATCCTGTTATCCCAACTGTACCAGCAACTTGGTATTGTGTGTGTGAAAAAGGGTCTGTAGCTGCAAGCACAACACTTCAATTAAGTCATTACATGTATGGTTAGTAAATCAATAATCAATAAGTAATAAACCATAACAAAGCGACTAATTTCCTTCTTAAAGATGCGAGTATAAGATTGCTCTCAGATTTTTATAAGCAATACCAGTGACTAGACTATACCAAGATGAAGGATTTAATCTATATGATATTTAACTATATGGATGCAAGATGGATGAATAATTCAAGCAATAATGAATTCAAGCAATATGGATTCAAGCAATATGGATGCAAATAATCTAAAAAAACACAATGATCTTCAACGACTCCAGAGCAAAATTAGTGTGTTAATAATCTCCAAGCGTGTTCTGAAAAATGTCTGGGGTAAATTGGAATGAGAGCTGAAGGTGGAATTTATAGACAATTACAAGAGAGATGATAAAAAAAGCTCAACTTAGGATTAATTGAAAATAATTGAGAAATTAGGTTCAGTTAACCTTGAGATAGATTCCAATTATAGTTTAATTGAAATGTATTTAGATAAGAAGTTCAAGTTGCATTAGAAATAATAATTAAATTAATTCCATGCATTTGTGATAAAAATAGATAATTCTTTTATTTATAAAAGAAAAGAGTCTTTTCAATGCAACTGAACTTCTTTTTTCTAAAAATCTTTGAGTTCCAATTTTAGAGAATAATCAATCATTCAATAAATTGCTTTTCTGATTTCAAATTCTATATTTAGAAAAAGAAATAATATCTCAAGTTTGATTTCTCTCTCAATTCAATTCTTTTTGTTTTATTTTCAATTCAACTCTTGCTTTGTAATTAATTCTTCTTTTGTGATAAATTAATTCTTTTTTTTGCATGACTAAATGGAAAATTTATTAATTAATTAAATATGCTAGGATATTCAATAAATTAAAGTAGGATAATTTGATCAAAATGATATTCTTGGAAATGATTCAATTAATTAAATAAATATTTAATTAATATTGAGTAATTGATTTGCCATGTGATATTTGGTGATTAAAGAATTAATTATGTGCTCAAGATTGAATTAATTGCCTTTGGTTAGGACTTTTGGTGATGTTGTCGAAATTAGGGGCCCATGGTTTAGATGACCATTTTTAGGGTATTACATTTGCCCCTCTTTGAATTAATGTGTGAGCAACACGTTGGTTCAAAGAATGTGTAATGTCTAGGAGATACCAATTCTGAACTTGATTGATCACGAACCAGATGAAGAGCAAGGTGTTTAGCTTGATTCAAAGCGATGAAGCTAAATGAAGTCTAATTAAAGCGATATTGATCCTGAACCTGATTGAACTAAGGAACAATAGAAAACAAAAGATATCAAACTTGAACTTGATTGATCAAGAAGCGGATCTTACTGATCTAGAACTTCATTGATCAAGAAGTGGATCTTACTAATCTAGAACTTGATTGATCTAGACACAGTGAGCGAAAATAAAAATTGATCTTGAACTTAATTGATCAAGATACGATGAGCAAAAAATAAACTATCCAGCTTGATTCGAAGCGATGAAACTGAACACCTGCTTAGATTTAGCGTATGATCAAAGATACTCTTTAAACTTTTGATTGAGTTTAAACAAATAATCAGCTTGATGTAAAGCGATGAAACTGATTAACGTTAAGAGATATGAAGGACAAATATCAGCTTGATTTGAAGCGATGAAACTGATATGCCCCTAGCAATTGATTTGATTCAGATGATCGAGAGATCTCAACTTGATGTGAAGCGATAAAGGTGAGATGCCTCTTAGCAATAAGAATTTGATTGATTGTCTTTTGTTGAAAAGATTTTTCTCGACTTTTGATGAAGATTATAAAAAAAATTCTCGACGTGTGAGATGTGAGGTCATAAGGTCATGAATATGCCCCCTTGGGAGAGAAATTGAAAGATAGCGAGGGTACTTGATAATAGGCAATTTTTGGCAATGATTTTGATTTGAGCATAAATTGATTCAGAGGAATATTTGAAGATTTGGCGTCGATTCTTGAGAAATTGAGTGCAATTAGAAGAAATTTTGAACAGATGATGAAAAAGTGCTAAGTGGTCCAAATTCTGTGAAATTGACTAGTAAAATGATCTCGAATTTCGATCTTGATCCAGAAAATGGAATCAGAATGGGCAAATTAGCTAAGGGTACAATTTTCATGTCCATCGGAGCAAGTTGAAAAATTAGGGTTTTGGCTATATATGGGAGGAAAGTGTCATTTTCAAATCATTTTAACCCTCCAAGTTTGAAAATTCAAAAAGCCTTCTGCGAAGAAAATGGTGGTCCCTACTCGTGAGCATCGATTTGAGTGCCAGAGATGACATAATTGACCCCGAAACTATGAGCCAGCAGTAAGTGATCAATCTTAAGCCTCTTTATGTTCTCAATTTTGAATTTTTTTGTTCCTTTTTCAAGTTTTTGGCATGTTTGAAGTTGGGTTTCACATTTTGTCGTGCGAGATAGGATCTTGGTTGTGTTTCTTTCCAAGGTGAGATATCTTCGTTCTTTATGAGAACATCTTCCATTCGAATGTCATTATCTACCATTTTGTTAAATGATGGGTGTACTTGCATTTGTATACTATACTTCAGTTCAGGGACCAAGTTATTGACAAATATATCCATTTTCTTAGAGTCTGGGATAGGTCAAGAATACCTAGAGAACATATTTCTCTAGCGTTGGAGGAAAGTAAGAAGAGGCTCCCCTATTTTCTGTTTAGTATTGCAAAGCTTGATCATAGTCACAGGATGTCGAATGTTGTATGAGTATTGTTGTCAAAATAATTGGATTAGTTCTTCAATTGTTTTTATTCCTTTGGGTAGACTTGAGAACCATTCCATTGCTTGACCCCCTAAACTCCTTGGGTAAAGGCGCATGAGGTACGTTTGATCATGCATGAACTCCATACAGGTAGCACAAAATTCCCTGACATGATCTTGAGGATCTGAGGTACCATCATATTTGTCAAATTTTGGGATCTCAACTCGTGAAGGAAATGGAGGCATGTATAGATTTTTGTCAAATGGAAAGGGGCATATTGTTTCCAGAGAATATTGTTTTGGGGACTTATCCTTATTCTTCAGTTCTGTGATCTCCATCCGTAAGGCTTGTAATTGTTTGTGTACCATGAGTATAGGTGATTCTTCCTTTTTAGTAACAAGTGTCTGAACATCATATCCAGTAGGAAGTTTGGCACCTTGTTTTGCTAGTTCTAAGAAATAGTCTTCCTTCTCTCGAGCTAGGATAACTTTCATCATTTTTTTAAAGTCTTTATCCTTTTGATAGTCAAGAATATCTTTTTTCTGGAGGTTCGGTGTCTTTTTTAGCCTCACTTGATGAGGAATCATTATTGGTTTTGTGAACATTAAGGTTGTCTTTGTCATTATATTTTGTCTCATGTATAGTGGGAGATTCAGGTTCATCAAAAACTGGTACTCCCAATGATGAAGGTTTATCAGTCAGAGGGTCCTCTTCATAAAATGGATTATCATTGTATGAAAAGGGTATTCCTTTGCCTTTGGCCTCTTTCTTATGAGAACTCCTAGTTTGAGTAGGCATTTTTATGGATTAGTGTGACCTAAAGTTGTTTGTGATGTAGAGGTCAAGTTCAATTTCATAGCTAGTTGTTCGGCTAACGTATTATTTGAGAGAAACAACTGAGATTTAGTCTGGTTATAGGAAAGATCTATCCTGTATAAGACATTATCTAAGTGACTTAGGTTTGATAGGTAGTTGATTGAACTAGCTGAAAGATGATCAACCAAATCGTGCAACGCAAATGGCAGAGGTACACTGTCTTGATTTGTTTATGCTTAAGATGATGATAACCAATATTATGTTCGTTGTAGACTATTTTTAGGCAAGTTTGATTGTTCTGTACTGACAAAACCAGAGATTCGTATGATAGGATTTACTGAACCGGACAACAATTTAGCAGCTTCAAGATGACAACAATTCTGTTTTGTACGAGTTGTTGCCTCGTATCGTACGACAGATGGGTATGTGCAAGACAACAAAAGATTTAGTGCAGTTCTATTTCGTACGACATGGGATTTAGCTTCAAACGACAGACTTCTGGATTTCGTACGACATAGGATATGGTGAAGGAAGACAAAGCACAAGACTCGTACGACACAGGATGTGGTGCAGGATGATAAATGATCAAATTCGTATGACTATTCACAAGGCCGAGACTAAAATTCTGAGTTTTTTCGATTGCTGAGTATGACAACTGAGTATGACCAATTCTAAGATGGACTGATTTTTAACTAGGATAGACTAGTTTTGAACAGAATTTCAACTTAGGATGGACAAGTTCTGGCATAGACATAGTTTCGGATTTGGATAGACAAGTTCTAACACGGACAGAGTTTTTGATCACTGAGCTTGTTTCTTGTTTTCTCCAGTTTTGGTATTTCAGTTTTTGTTTCAGGGATGAAAACACAGAAGACACATCGTATAAATAGTAACTCCAATCACAACATGCAAGCCCTAAGGAATTTGGTGAGATAAGAAAACCTTTGCTTGTAGACTCAGGCACACACCCAATAGCTAATTAGAATACGACCTTTGAGTCTCACGCAATGGATTCTCAATGTCATATTATCCGACTCCAAACGCTAATGGGGGCATGAAATGACAAGTATCTTATCATTTTGATTGGATCTAGTAAGGGATCTGTTCGGCACATCGAGGTATAAACTCAATTAAGAGGTCTCCCAGCCTTGAAAACCAAGGTTTAATATACCCAAAGGTATGAAGGAGAGCTATTCCCGAGCACTATCGTTGACTTAATTTTCATCAAATCAAATTTATATTATAGTGGGTTGGAGTACTTGGCATTTAGTCATTCCCACTTAGGTCATTCCCCTCACACCGGCCATAACGACTTTAAGAGTTTTTCAACCCCTCAGGAGGGCAGGCCTACTAAAGATGTACGAATCTCAAACAAAGAAAAAGCCTCAAGAGTCTGGATTTCTGATTGTCTACAAAAAGACAAGAGCATACTCTCCTACCTCTCAGAATCTTCTAAAAACATGAAAGACAAATTTTTTCTTTAACCAGATAGCAATTTAGGTGCCTAAAAATGAATTGAAAGAATACACGATGTTTGGTCGATTTTCCTTAGGCAACCTGCAAAGACAACGAATCAATAGTCATATTATCTTTGTGCGACAAGCATATTCTTTGGCAAGCGTTCTACAAAAACCGATTAGGCTGTGAAAAATTCTAAGATAGACAAATAAACAACTAAGGTCAGTCGTTAGAATAATCAATATGAACAGAAAACAAACATAATGAATTTATTTTTTTTCCTCTTTTTAACCAGAAATTTACAATCATACGAAAGTATTTAAGCTCATACGAGACAGGATTTCAGCTTGCACGATATAGGATTATAGTTCGTATGACACCTGTAGTTTGTCATTTCAACCTATGGGAAATGTCGTACGAGATGTACGAACGAAAATCCGAAAAAAACTAAAATCTAGAAAATAACAACAAAAAAATAAGAAGTCTATCTTGGAGGCCGAAAAATGTAGTCTTCTACCCCACGGTGGGCGCCAGAGATGTGTGTGTGAAAAAGGGTTTGTAGCTACAAGCACAACACTTCAATTAAGTCATTACATGTATGGTTAGTAAATCAATAATCATTAAGTAATAAACCATAACAAAGCGCCTAATTTCCTTCTAAAAGATGCGAGTATAAGATTGCTCTCAGATTTTTCTAAGCAATACCAGTGACTAGACTACACCAAGATGAAGGATTTAATCTATATGATATTTAACTATATGGATGCAAGATGGATGAATAATTCAAGCAATAACAAATTCAAGCAATATGGATTCAAGCAATATGGATGCAAATAATCTAAAAAATCACAATGATCTTCAATGACTCCGAGCGAAATTAGTGTGATAATAATCTCCAAGTGTGTTCTCAAAAATCTCTGGGGTAAATTGGAATGAGAGTTGAAGGCTCAATTTATAGAGAATTACAAGAGAGATGATAAAAAAAGCTCAATTTAGGATTAATTGAAAATAATTGAGAAATCAGGTTCAGTTAACCTTGAGATAGATTCCAATTATAGTTTAATTGAAATGCATTTAGATAAGAAGTTCAAGTTGCATTAGAAATAATAATTAAATTAATTCCATGCATTTGTGATAAAAATAGATAATTCTTTTATTTATTCAAGAAAAGAGTCTTTTCAATGCAATTGAACTTCTTTTTTTTGAAAAGCTTTGAGTTCCAATTTTAGAGAATAATCAATAATTCAATTAATTGCTTTTCTGATTTCAAGTTCTAAATTTAAAAAAAGAAATAATATCTCAAGTTTGATTTCTCTCTCAATTCAATTCTTTTTGTTTTATTTTCAATTCAACTCTTGCTTTGTAATTAATTCTTCTTTTGTGATAAAATAATTCCTTTTTTTTGCATGATTAAATGGAAAATTTATTAATTAAATAAATATGCTAGGATATTTAATAAATTAAAGTAGGATAATTTGATCAAAATGATATTCTTGAAAATGATTCAATTAATTAAATAAATATTTAATTAATATTGAGTAATTGATTTGCCATGTGATATTTGGTGATTAAATAATTAATTATGTGCTCAGGATTGATTTAATTGCCTCTGGTGATGTTGTCGAGATTAGGGGCCCATGGTTTAGATGACCATTTTTAGGGTATTACATGAATCAACAGATTGCTCATTATCTGCAAACAGGTGACTATCTGGAAGGTTTAGATAGGTCAAAAAAAAGTTATTTTAGGCTTCAAGCCATTCCTTATGCTTTGATTGATGGTGTTTTATTCAAAAAGGACTTTAATAATATTTTATTAAGGTGTATAGAACTAGATCAGATTGAAAGAGTTTTGCAAGAATTTCATGAAGTTCGGGAGGTCACTTTGCAGCTAGAACAACAACTCTGAAAATTACGAGAGTTCATTATTATTGGTCAAATTTGTTTAAAGATACTCACTCATGGGAGAGAAAGTGTGAAAAATGTTTATTATTTGCAGGCAAACAAAGAATTGCAGCCTTGCCTTTGCAACCAATTCAGGTTGAACAACCCTTTGCAAAGTGGGGGCTTGATTCTATAGGACCTATTAATCCACCTTCTAGTGCAAGTCACCAATGGATTCTTACAACAACCGACTATTTCACAAAGTGGACAGAAGCAATACCATTATAAGAAGCTTATCAAACTTTTGTCCTAAACTTCTATCAAGACTTGGTGTCTAGGTTTGGAGTCTCTGACTCAATTATTTCTGATAATGCATTATCTTTTATTGGTCTTAGAGCTTCAGATTGGTCAGTCAAGCACAATATCTATTTGAATACCTCGTTCAATTATTACCCTCAGTGTAATGGACATGCTGAATCAACTAATAAGAACTTGATCAACATCATTAAAAAGACCATTGTTGAAAATCAGAGAACTTGGCATTAAAATCTCAAGTTAGCCCTTTGGGCTAATAGAATTACACCAAAGAGATCAATAGGTAAATCACCTTATGTTTTGACTTATGGCAAAGAAGCCAAGTTATCTATCTCAGTTGAATTGCCAACTTTGAACTATGTTAAGGAGCTGGATTTACTTGAGGAGTAGCCAATGCAGATCAGGCTTGCACAACTCATGGAGTTATAAGAAACACGTAAAGAAGCATTTAGAAAGTTGGAAGTTCACCATGCTCAGATGAAAAGGACATTTGACAGAAAAGAAGTCTTGAGAATATTCAATGAAGTTGATCTTGTTTTTAAGTGGGATGAATTAAAAAACAGATTTAGTAGACATACCAAGTTTGATGTCATGTGGGATGGCCAGTATGTTATCACAGAATGTGAACAGAATAATGCATTCCAGCTTGCTAAGTTGGATGGAGAGGTGTTGCCAATCCCTATCAATGGGATTCATCTCAAACTGTGCTATTGAGTACTAATAGTTTGCATATGTACATAGTAGGAGTTTCAGTTACATCTTTTTGATTTCAGCAATTTGCCAGGCCCAACTATAGGCAGAGTTGTAGTAGTTTGATTTGAATAAGTGTTGTCCAACACATGTAGTTTTAGGTTTTAGTGTTCCTATTTTGAGTGTTTTCAGCAAGTTTTAGTTGAATAAGTGCTTTCAACACATTACTATTCTCATGTTTCAGTTTTAGTTTCAGTTTAATCGTTGTTTTCAATAAGTGTTGATGCATAGTTTGTAGGCTCAGCTATAGGCAGAGCCAAAGTAGTTTTAGTTTTAAGTTATTATGGTTTTGTTTGAAATGCCGAGTTGTAGTTCCAGATTTTGAAGAAGGCATAAATGACTCATGCCCAATGGATTATGCAAGGCTACTGGTTTCATTTTGTTTAGCAGGCAAATACCCCTGAGAGGTCGCCAAAAATATTACCAAATTTTTACTACAGCTAAATTTGGTGGCCTGTTGCAGGCCTTACACATTGCAGTTTTAAAAGGTACACAAAAAATTTCAAATTTTTGATCACTTTATAAATAAACACGTATGCCATATAAATATTTATTTCAAATATGCAAGTGTTCAAAACAAAAAGAGATACAAATACAACATTTGCATGAAATACATATTTATTTATAAAGGTATACTTTTCATGAGTACCCACACAAGCCGTGGGAATAAATAAACACGTATGCCATATTTATTTATAAAGGTATACTTTTTGATTTCAGCAATTTGCCAGGCCCAACCATAGGCAGAGTTGTAGTAGTTTGATTTGAATAAGTGATGTCCAACACATGTAGTTTTAGGTTTCAGTGTTCCTATTTTGAGTGTTTTCAGCAAGTTTCAGTTGAATAAGTGCTTTCAACACATTGCTATTCTCATGTTTCAGTTTTAGTTTTAGTTTAATCGTTGTTTTCAATAAGTGTTGATGCATAATTTGTAGGCTCAGCTGTAGGAAGATCCAAAGTAGTTTTAGTTTTAAGTTATTATGGTTTTGTTTGAAGTGCCGAGTTGTAGTTCCAGATTTTGAAGAAGGCATAAATGACTCATGCCCAATGGATTATGCAAGGCTACTGGTTTCATTTTGTTTAGCAGGCAAATACCCCTGAGAGGTCGCCAAAAATATTACCAAATTTTTACTACAGCTAAATTTGGTGGCCTGTTGCAGGCCTTACACATTGCAGTTTTAAAAGGTACAAAAAAAATTTCAAATTTTTGATCACTTTATAAATAAACACGTATGCCATATAAATATTTATTTCAGATATGCAAGTGTTCAAAACAAAAAGAGATACAAATACAACATTTGCATGAATTACATATTTATTTAGAAAGGTATACTTTTCATGAGTACCCACACAAGCCATGGGAATAAATAAACACGTATGCCATATTTATTTATAAAGGTATACTTTTTGATTTCAGCAATTTGCCAGGCCCAACTATAGGCAGAGTTGTAGTAGTTTGATTTGAATAAGAGTTGTCCAACACATGTAGTTTTAGGTTTCAGTGTTCCTATTTTGAGTGTTTTCAGCAAGTTTCAGTTGAATAAGTGCTTTCAACACATTGCTATTCTCATGTTTCAGTTTTAGTTTCAGTTTAATCATTGTTTTCAATAAGTGTTGATGCATAATTTGTAGGCTCAGCTGTAGGCAGAGCCAAAGTAGTTTTAGTTTTAAGTTATTATGGTTTTGTTTGAAGTGCCGAGTTGTAGTTCCATATTTTGAAGAAGGCATAAATGACTCATGCCCAATGGATTATGCAAGGCTACTGGTTTCATTTTGTTTAGCAGGCAAATACCCCTGAGAGGTCACCAAAAATATTACCAAATTTTTACTACAGATAAATTTGGTGGCCTGTTGCAGGCCTTACACATTGCAGTTTTAAAAGGTACAAAAAAAATTTCAAATTTTTGATCACTTTATAAATAAACACGTATGCCATATAAACATTTATTTCAGATATGCAAGTGTTCAAAACAAAAAGAGATACAAATACAACATTTGCATGAAATACATATTTATTTATAAAGGTATACTTTTCATGAGTACCCACACAAGCTGTGGGAATAATAAACACGTATGCCATATTTATTTATAAAGGTATACTTTTTGATTTTAGCAATTTGCCAGGCCCAACTATAGGCAGAGTTGTAGTAGTTTGATTTGAATAAGTGTTGTCCAACACATGTAGTTTTAGGTTTCAGTGTTCCTATTTTGAGTGTTTTCAGCAAGTTTCAGTTGAATAAGTGCTTTCAACACATTGCTATTCTCATGTTTCAGTTTTAGTTTTAGTTTAATCGTTGTTTTCAATAAGTGTTGATGCATAATTTGTAGGCTCAGCTGTAGGCAGAGCCAAAGTAGTTTTAGTTTTAAGTTATTATGGTTTTGTTTGAAGTGCCGAGTTGTAGTTCCAGATTTTGAAGAAGGCATAAATGACTCATGCCCAATGGATTATGCAAGGCTACTGGTTTCATTTTGTTTAGCAGGCAAATACCCCTGAGAGGTCGCCAAAAATATTACCAAATTTTTACTACAGCTAAATTTGGTGGCCCGTTGCAGGCCTTACACATTGCAGTTTTAAAAGGTACACAAAAAATTTCAAATTTTTTGATCACTTTATAAATAAACACGTATGCCATATAAATATTTATTTCAGATATGCAAGTGTTCAAAACAAAAAGAGATACAAATACAACATTTGCATGAAATACATATTTATTTATAAAGGTATACTTTTCATGAGTACCCACACAAGCCGTGGGAATAGCTAAAAGAGATTTACATGTAGATAGAACAGTAAACATATAAGAAATAAGAGGGGTATGTGAAGGAAAGACAAGGAACCTATCATTTCCTGAAAAGGTTGACAAGTTCCTCCTCAAGGTTGACCAACACCTCCTGGGATCCAATTACTCTGTTGTCCGCTCCAAGAAATGACCTGAAAAGAGAGAGAGAGAGAGAGAGAGAGAGAGAGAGAGAGAGAGAAATAAATTGTTAGAGCTCAGGGTTACTTGCCTCATCCTAACATACATGCTACTATTCCCAACATGCTCACAGTTCTATATCAAGTCAATGTAGAAAGAGGATGACATGAGATAAAAACAAGTACCATGTTTTATCTAATTTGTTTGTTTCATGTGCAGAAATAGGTTTTCATTTCATAAATATCAAGTATGTAGATTAAAATGGGCTCCCACAAGGGTTGAGCTCAGCATAAATGTTGTCATTCATAGGGTGACACTAACCAGTTATCAAATAGTGAGTATATCAAGTCATGATCCCATATACTGTCACTCAATGATAGTACAAACTGTCATCCAATGGTAGTAAATATAACATGAACTTGATAGCAATCACTAGTAAACAAGTGACTAGATCCATTATATGAATGAGAGTATCATCAAAAAACTATCAAGAGCATCATCATGAATGGCATCAATGCAAAAAAACCTTAAAAAGATGCAGCACTTTCAAATAACAGTCTTCATGATAGCAAAAAAAGAATTCACAGCCATAATAATGTCAAGCATGGAGAGTAAGGAAGTTGATCAGGCACATCATGAGAGAGATCCAAAACATTAGAAATGACAATGATAATTCCTAGCCATAAGGGCTAAAAGAGAAATCAATGAAATAATCTTTGCCACAATAGTTACAAATTAAAAACAATGGTTTGAGACGAACAGTACAGTTTGAGGAGACCATTCATGATTAATGATACAATAAAATTACAGTGCTAGAGAAATGAAATAAGAAGATAACATCATACAAGGCCTCAATCACACTCTTTTTTACAACCTTCAAGACACACTCCAATAGTATATCTTAGATCAAATAATAAGTCAATACACAATTAATCATGAACAACCATAGAAAGAGATGCTAATCAGTCTTTAAGATAGTGATTCATTATGTGTTTGAAGTTGTCACAAAAGAGAAGTGTTTGTGATTTTTAGAGCACAACCTATAAAGAAGACAGTGATAACCTATAAGGGAGCTTTACCCAAGAGCATATAAGTACAGACAATAAAATAGTCATGAAGAAAATATATCATGAGTTATGAGTTTTTAGATAAGAAGATAGTTCAAGACAGTCTTAAGACAACCCTTGGATCAGTTATGAAAAGAAAAGATAGTGAATGAACTCAAAACACAATAAGTAACATCAAACCTTAGAAAGGAGACCTTTGTGATTGAGGATAATCATAAACCTACAACAAAGTTCACTGCATAAGACATATTTGTAGTTATAGATCTTGACGGGTATCAACATCACACAGAGACTGTGAAAGTCATCTAACAAATTAAATATGAAAATCAAGGTTATCTCATACCTAAATATCATTAAATGCAACAATAAAGGCATGTAGGACAGCGAACAAAACTTCATGGTATCAAGGTGAGCTTTCAAAGTTAAAAGACAACAATAGTATTCAAAGCCTTACACCAAAAAAAAAAGTAATCGAAGGATGATAGTCACAGAGGTTAAAGGAAAGAACAACCATCATTGATTGTAAAAAGCAAGATCAGTTTCAATGCAATCATAGAATCCATGATCAATAGACAGTGAAAAGGCATTGTTTTAAAACCCTTAGTCATCAAAGATAATGCAAAGACACAACTTGAAGGTCTCTATCCACACACAGTCACATTCTTTCATGAGATCAGATCTCAAGATAAGCTAGGACCATCTTGTGACAGTATACAGAGGGCTAATGATAAAGAAAAACAACAGTCCATGATTTAAGCTACAGTCATATGAATAAACCTTCATCAATGCCATTCATAGACATAAGAGAACATAAAGTCCTTAGCCCTAACAATTCAAAGGTATACAATTTGTGTTATAGCAATGAGATAGACACCATTGAACAGTTAAATGAGCTAACAGTAGCTAAGGGTCACTTAAAATAGTGAAAATAAGAGCAGACTTCTTTTACATAATGTAGCATCATTTGAGGTCATCTATGATTGGTACAACAAGGAAAGTCTTCATACCAATATATGCAAATATATTCACAGTGAAATAAGACAATGGGAAAACATATCTTAATGAAAGTGTCATCAAAAGGGCTAATACACATTGAAGCCTACAAGATTTAGACACAAAACAGTCATGTTTGATTAAACTTTAAAAGAAGTCTTGAAGATATAAAAGAAATACACAAGATCAGAACGAACCTTTTAGTAGCAAAATAAGGAGGATTTGACATCTGTGTTCTATTATAACAGTATAGTCTCTATCATGAAAGAACAAGATATGATCATAATGCCACATGAACAATCAAAGACTTTGTTACAACAACCAATACCATGTCAAAAACAAGAGAATAATTCATGGTTGTCATTAAAAGCATGATGGAAATATCACAGTCAACAAAGAAAAACATCGTATAGTCACCAAGCAGTGAGCATATAAAGCTTCATAGACCCAAAAGTTTTGGAGCATCCAATCTTGAATATGACAGCCACAAGAACTTCTCATGGTTCGGTTCATAGATGTAATAAAGACAAATCATGTCACAATACTTAGGTAAGAATGCAATGAAAAAGTAATCATAGAGAAGGGTTTAGGAAGTAGCCTCAAGTGTATAAGATAGTAGATCACAAACAAAGGAAAAATTGTATAGAGAAAGGTATCCACAATGAAGGTCACAATTCATCTAATGGACCAGTCCCACAACAAATTTTCAGAAAAACAAGCTTCAGTTTTGTAAGTCAAAATACAAGAATGATTAAGGCAGTTATTAAGGTAATTTGGAAAAAGAATACAATCGTAATATAGCAATAGCCACAATAGTATCAAAAGCCATAGACATCTTAAGGACAACTATAGAGGCAAGTCTGGACCAATGCACACAATCCATTACAAAGAATCAGAGAAGTATATGGGGTTCATGACAAGCATTATGGATAGGTTTTGTGATAGCATTGCACATTGACGAATCAGTGGATAAGATATCTCTAACCTATTGATAGCCATCATTGATTAGAATGTCATAGTCATAAAGGTAAAGAAAATAATGGCACAATACAGTGATTTAATTCACTGTTAAAAGACAACAAGAAATCTTATTTTCATGAAGTTTCTCTCAAATAGAAAGAGCCTAAGTATAGTGCATGTGCAATAGTCATCAAGTGCACAAAGGGAAGAATATATTGATGATAGTCTATGCATGAAGCAACACAAACGTCCAAAGCTATGACCACAAAGCAGAGATGAAGGTATCTTCGCAAAGTCATAGCCATACTTACCAAGGAACATCATACTCCTGTAGTAGATCAAAAGGACATCAAATTCACAAAGCAGAGGTTCAGTAATAACAGTAATAAAATATTTATCATAAAGATTGTATGCCTGTAGCAACATTATTGAAGGTCACTCATCTTGCCAGTTAGAAGATTAGTCATCCTTAAGAGATCTCTAATGATTCAGTCTAAATATTATGGACTAGCTCAAGCTTGCAGAGATAATAGTGAATGGTTTGCATATATCAACATTGGTAGCCCATTCAAAGCAAAATACCTTCAATAATACAAAGACCTAAGTAGTGAGAAGTGAATAAATTATTTGAAATATTCACCATTGTTAAGGCTTGATATAGTAGTCTTAGACCTTCTAGAATGACAGTGAATTTAGCTACAGTGATAAAAGGAAGATAAATGGTCATATAACTAGTAAGGGACCCAAAAATAGACAGTGACCTTGTGACAAAAATTCAAGTTTCTTCACCAATTGGATGGGTGTCTATGTCAAAAAAGGATCAAAGGCAGTGGTATTCAGGGATATCAAAGAACATGGTTACAATCTATTAGCATCCCCTCATTCTTTTCATTAAAATTTCAAACTCGGAGATCGCCTTTGGTGTTTCTTTCCTCTTTCGGTCCTATGTTTTTTTTCTTTGAACCTAAGTCGTTGAACCTTTTCATAGTTCAAAGGTTCAAGGTTCAAAGTGCGCTTTAAGTAATTCTCTTTGCTGCTTTGTATCATTGTAAGGCAAGCACATTGTTGTAATTTGTATTGAACTTCGAACCCTTGAACCTTTTTGGTTCAAGGTTCAACCGGTTCTCTTGCATGAGTCGCGGATATGTAATGTTATTTAACGAGTAAGTGTGAACATGTTAAATCAGTTTTGAACTTGAACTTTGAACTATTTATAAATCGGTTCAAGGTTCAAGGTTCAAAACTTCCCTTTTTGTTTGTTAAAGGTCTTTGCTCGTTCCCGGTGTTGTTTTGAGCTGCAGGTTGAGAATTCTTTGTTCTGTCTCCTCGAATTGAACTTGAACCATTGAACTCTTTGCTAGTTGGTTCAAGGTTCAAAAGGTTCATTCCAAGTTGCCTCTAAAGACTTTAATGACATTGAAGATGGTGCAGCAAAAAGGAATATTCCTGACATCTCATAGTTTAAAATTCTAAATTTAGAAAAAAAATCGTGAAAGCATTAACTATTTGTGCAAAGTTGATAGGTAATTAAGAAAGTGTCAAGTTCCTATCATATCACTGTTATCTCACACATTTGAATGAATCATTATGAGGCATGTCTATATCTTTCTCAGCTATTTTCCCGTTTGTTTTAAAAGAAGTGAATTCTCAAAATTGTAAAAGTTGTAGCTGCTATTATTGAAGGAGTCAGAGACGCTGAAGATAATTTCAGCTCCATTCTATTGAGGGTTTCACAAATTTCATGGTGGTTACAGGTGAGTTTTGATAATCTCCCTCTACTATGTTTTTAGCTCAGAAGGTCGGTCAGAGTAAGAGAGATCTTTTGTTTTGAATAGAATTTTGTTCTATTTAGAAAATGTTGTTTAATGTAAAAGTGGCCTCAATGAGGCCAATACTTCCAAAACTTGGTCAAACATCATGCTTGTTGAGTATACTTCCAGAGTTTCACGACACCTCTTTGGCCCAAGATGACTTGGGAGATTTCTTAGAAAGGAGTAAAAACCCCTGGAGCTGGTTCAATGATAGAGAGGATAGTAAGAAGTGGCCTGATGGAAGTCGTTGCTTTTCCAACCGCTGCTCCCTATCCAGATTTGGTAGTAGCATGCATGAACATATATGATGTTGATAATAGGTGCATTAGAACCAATAGTGGCGAGTTGTTGGTGGAGATTAATAGAGAGACAGTAATGGCTACAATGGGGATCCCACATAAGGAGCCATACGAGGACTAGTCAATTGGGACCTCATATGCATTTTTCTCTGAGAAGAAAAGCACATATAGAAGCGTTATTGCAAGGAATTGGCTTCTGAAGGTTCAAAAAGGGGGGTCCTAGTTACCTAAGCCTCTTACCAGGGAACATTTCATCACAGAGGTGCGAGATATTGTCATACAACTCAATAGACTTAAAGGAAACTCTTACTCTTTCTACTAGGAGGATTGGATGTACTTCTATATCCAATTGTTATTAGTCGGCAAGAAATACCTTGACTAGGCTCAGGTTATCGTTGAAACACTTCATGAGGGTTTGAGCAACTTTGTTGGTATGTCCAGCTTTTACATGTCTTCATACTTATTCTACATATTGGCTTGTACCAGTGACTGGAAAGGATTGCATAATGATCCATGGGTAGACGGAATGAAGGTCTATGTCTATTACCCTTACCTACAACAATAGAAGTATGTAGAATATTTCACTAAATGGAATGATGTTTTCACAGGAAGGCTTGCTTTTGAATTGCAAGGGGATATCAATAAAAGAATGTCAGCAAAGGCCATGGAGCTGGTTAGCATCTATGGAAGTTATTTTATCCAATTTTTCAGATTTACTTATATCTGGGTGGGCGGTTTTGAAGGTGAGCCATTCAAATTAACCAGATATGCTTTTGATAGTTATTTACTAATTGAAGTGAGCCAAAAATTGGCTCACATTGACAAAAGATTAGGGACAAAGGGTAAATCTAGAGTTGTTTTTCCTATTGAACTTCGTTATTACAATTGTAAATCTATATCTGATGCCTTGAACTTAGAATTGGAGTTCAACAAAATGAATCTGTAGCCTTACATTGCTAGGCAAAAATTTGACAGCAAGGGATACGTTGTAGAAATTTTGAATGTTGATGACCATTTATTCCATGAACCCCAGTTAGAAGATTACTAGGAAAACTATGGCGATGAATTTGAAGTGATGAGGAGGTTATGGTGAAAGTTCACCATACAACAAGTTATTGCCATGAAATTGCCCATTAATGTATCAAGTGTACAAGAAGAGGAAGGGGAATATGTCTTAGATCCTCAATTCAATGAAAAGGTTCAAGGGCAGCCAATTCCTGAAATTGATTGGGACAAAAGAGAGGAAGAAAGCATTCAAGCCAAGTCCTTCAACGTCATAAGAAGAACAGAAAAATGGCTAAGGGATCAAAAGTTTAGAAAGGATTCAAACATGCCTCCCCATGAATTAACAGTTGGTCCATGTGCTACAACTCATATTCCTACTTCTTCCTCTAACAAGATTGTTGATATTGCAAGTGACACAAGGCCAATTATTGAAGAGGTTCAACATAGAAGGTCAAAGAGGTCTCCACTGAAATCTTTAGCAATCCAAGTTACTCGCTTGAGGAGAAAAAAGAAGAGCAGAGAACCAGTGGTGAACCAAATTGTTGTAGACTTGGATCCGAGTGAAGAAACTGAAGTGACAATGGATCAACAAGTATTAAATAACCCTCCATTGCAGGATACAGATGCAGGTAAGGAACCTGAGGAAGGGCCAAACCCAATGAGAACTCTGATTATTATTGACTCCCTCAATGCTCAAGCACCTCCACCGTCTAAAGAAACTTCTAGCACTCCTCGATGGCTAGGAGCGTCAATTGGGAAGAAACGTAATGTTGTCTCTATCACAATTCCCATGGACGATATGGTGATAAAGTGCCTCGGGAAAGTATCTAAACCAAAGAATCTCAAAACGCAGGCAATGGTGGAAGTGGATGAGGCAACAGGTCATTGGGTGGTTGAAGTAGCTAAACCCATCTTAGGAAAAGATTCAGAGAAGGCCACTGAAGATGATTTTACTATGGAGAAAATTGATTTGGGAGTTGCTTCGAGGGTGTCAGATGCTAAACACCTGGAATCCTCCACAAAGAGGATGATATCTAGGTCTTGGAAGGATGAGAAAGCTAAAAAGGAGCTAAAAAGGGTCATCACTCAAATGGCAGAGTACATCAACGACATACACCATCCAAGCCCTCAGCCACTGTCTTAGATGACATTGTCTTTTGATCCCAAATCATCGGTGAACCAGAACTTGTTAGATCAAGTCCAGAGGAGCCAGATGATAGCTTAAATATTTGATAAATGGCTTGGTTCTATTGCACAACAAGGTTCGAACTACATTGTCAGCCTGGTTAAAGTATATGAAGACGCCATAACTGTGAGCAAAAAACTAGAGCTAGAAACTGTTGCATGGAACAAGGAAAGAACCAAATGGGTGGCAGTCTTGGCCCAAATGAATGATGTGCAAAAGTTTGGTGTGATGAAATTCCTAAATAAGAAACCAGTGGAAAATTTGGATGATAATATGCTTTATGTGTCAAGAAAGAATGTCGAATGGAGAAATTCAATTATTAGGCAAGGCCATGAGGAATCTGCTAAATTACTTAAAGGATTGAAGGATTTGATTGATACAATGCAGAAGGATTTAAAGTGCATTGGCATATGACTCATGAAGGAGGATAGGAAGACAATTGAAGCCACTACACATATGGCCGAGATCTTCAAAGAAAGAGTGCAACTTGTACAAGAAACGAAATCTCTGACCATCGATTTTTCAAAAGTGGTGAGGATAGAGTCGATGCTGACAATCTGCTTTGATCACTTGGAGGCACATAAAGAAAAGCTTACGTAGGTTAACATGGAAAAGGAAGTGTGGAAGAAGCGTATCCAACACATCGGACTCCCATACTTTCAGGTTATCTTGAAATTTTTAGCAACGCATCTAGAGTGGTGTAATGTGCATTATGCCATGGAAAAGAAGGACAAATCAGAGGTTGCTTCTTCCACGATGGAGTCCTGATCAGCTAACGGATAAGTTGTCATCCTATCTATGGCTTTTGTTTTTTAATTTCATAAAGTTCAAAGCAGATGGTTTCTTTGACAGTTAAAAGGTTTAGGGTTATTTTGTAACAAACTATTTGCCTGGAGGCTATATATGTAAAAAAGCAAGCTTTGTTAAGGTCCGAAAAACTTTGATTTGGAGGAACAGATTTGATTTTCCTTGAAATTCTCAGAACTGGTATTTCTGGTACTTGAATGAAATGCTATTTTGATGCAATCTTTAAAATCTGTGTGTTTGAAGGATTAGTGATCTCTGTTGAGATGTATGGTGATGTGCAAAATATGTCATTTCATTACCACTTCTTTTGGTGTTTGTGAATTCATTGATTTTCATTGTTTACAAGAAATTTCATTGTTGTTTAAATGGCACTGATCCCCCTTGTCCTGTGAGGCATGAGTGAAAATTGATCAGTATTTAGACTACTTTGAGTTTAATTTATTTTGAATTTATTGAATGAACATATGCGGAAGTAGAAGTCTGTGAGATCTACACTTAAAAATAGATCTTTGTAGCATTCTTTTTTGTTGATGAATGAATACGAACGCATTTTGTTCTTTCTAGTGAAAGGTGTATTCGTTTCTAAATTAACTGAATAAAAATTCATTATAAATCTCATGAGGAGATGCCCTCTAATGTAGTGGATGAATCTTAATTCGGCTCACCCAACTGTTGGTTCATTTTCTTTCCTTTCATAAAGGGTGCACACTGATGAATACTAAGAGGGGGGAGGTGAATTAGTATGCCAAAAATCTCTGATCTAAAACACTTAAACAATCTGAAGATAAACTGGTAAAACAGTTTAACAAACAGACCGGTTATCACACATGCAAACCAAAATGCAAATAAAGCATTCACCCACAAAAGAAATACAACCATAACACGAGATATTTGATGTCGAAACCCAAATGGGAAAAACCACGGTGAGATGGAACTCACAAGTCACTATCTGCAGAATAGAAACCAGACTGGTTAAGGTCAGACCAGTTAAGGTCTTACAATGTTCTTCACTAGAACAAATTCTGTTAGGAATCTCAATCTCTGTTAGGAGATAAGTCCAATTAAAGACTACCTTGCTAGAGGATTTTAGATTCACAGAGGTGAACCACCTTTTTAGAGGATTTTACAAAAGGCTTTTGGGCCTACTCGATTAAGGGCTATAAACTTGTCAAAGATGTGAGTAATCAACAAGTGTTTGATCTATCTAATCGCACAGATTGCTTGGTTAGATCCAGTATAGCTCACAGTTAATGCATTCTAGCATTACTTCAGTCTTCTCTATCTCTCACTCAGTTACAACTTGATCTTCTCAGATAAGATCGCCCTTACAACAACTCATCAACCACCTTAAACCCTAGCACAACATAAACCCTTTTAGCAACAACCTAAAACCCTAGACATGATCTCCTTTTAAAGGAATCTGATTTCATGTCGGTCCAATAGGATTACATTACAATTTCCTAGGTTCAATGAATCTAGACATACTCAGTAACACGACACAAGAATCACCGTCAGTGTGTCGACACCATCAAACAATCGGTGGATTGGTAACTTGTCACAAAATGCCGGTTGGTAACTCATCACAGAGTATTACCGGTTCATACAAAATACCAGTTGCCGGTTTGACAAAAATGAAGACTGGTAAGAATGTGTTATGCCGCTTTGCTTCCTTGTACCATTTGAGATCTACAAACCGCTTGGGGTTGACATGCCACTTCAGACCGGGAAACACATTCTGCAAAATCACCAATAGTCTAAAGACTAGAATACAACATACCAGTTGGAACAGATACCGGTTGAGCTCTAGCTCATACATATAAAGGGGATCTTAATGCAAGTGTGTTTCCATCAATGACAATCACAACATAATCATCAAAAATGCCAACAATCTCCCCCTTTGGCATTGATGGAAACACTTAGGAAAATAAACTTTTGACATCTAAGTGTTTTACAACAAAAACATGCCATTAACAAAATTGCTCCCCCTAAGCATATACACTATCCCTTAATCGATACAATGTATAGCAATTTTGCATATAGAGCATAAACATTGAGATATCGGAGCATAAAGCATATATCAAAGCATATAGAAAAATTTTAAAGCCAGATACTTCTCCCTATTCTTCTCCAAAATAGATAGAGTACTTCTCCCCCTTTGCCAACAATGACAAAATCGATACAATGTATAGCAATTTTGCATATAGAGCATAAACATTGAGATATCAGAGCATAAAGCATATATCAAATCATATAGCAAAATTTTTAAGCTAGATACTTCTCCTTATTCTTCTCCAAAATAGATAGAGTACTTCTCCCCCTTTGCCAACAATGACAAAGTACCGCTGAACAACCTTGTTTCCATTTGATATTAAAATAATAAAAGTTTATGGCAACAAGGAATAATACTTGTCAAAAACCGATTTATAGTCCTGCAAAAATTGTTTCATTGATAGAGACCAGGACTCAAGTAGGGAGGTGGCCACTTCTTTCTCTATTTGCATCTGGGATACTTGTTCTTCCATGGCATCAATTGTGCTCATCTCCTGCATAACTGTCAAGGCATCCAAGTTCAGATAACACTTCTGAAGAATTTGTAGACGTGGAAGTAAAACTAGTTGTAGCTCCTGCAAATCTCTAGACCATGTACTGATCTCTTGCTCCATTTTGGCTAATTGGATCTGAAACCGGTGAATGGTTTGCCCATAAGTTGCAAAGGAATCATAAGGTGGCTTAAATGTGCTTAAGACTGTAAGTCTGTTTGAATATTTTGCTTGTGGGCTAGCACATCATTGTAGAATAGATGGGGTTGACAGATTTTGCTTAGTAGTAGATTTCCCTCATCCAAAGCGTCCCTTATATCCTTTTGGTCTTTCAGCAGTTTAGACCGGAGTTCATTCAACTTCTTCACCAGAGCAATGTTAAGAGCCTTTTGATGATGCTCTTTCTTGACATTTGCCTTAGCTACTTCTTTTTAGGCTCTACACCTGATCATCCACTACAGTACATAGTAGCTCAAGTTGTGCTAGTGATGATTCAGTGTTGGGAAGATTGGTACCGGGGATCAAACTAGTAAGGGTGTCTACAATCGCTTGAATTATATCTTGCTCCTTTTTCCTTTGAATGATTTCAAGGTGCTCTTGAGAAACCTTGATGCTCTGCATTAGCTTCGACTCACTTGCAGACTGGAGATCGATAGGACTGGAGATATCAACCGGTTTGGCTTGACTCCCAGTTGCCTTCAAAGTCTCCATCTGTGTGCTCTTCATCGCTTCTGCTGCCTTGTCTGCTTTGCTTTTCTCCACTGCCTTGTCTTCTTCTTCCTTCTTCTTTTTCTCTACTTCCTTCTTCTTTTCTTGTTCCTTGTCTTCTTCTTCTTTCTTTTTCTTCTCAGCTTCCTTCCTCTTCTCCTCTTCTTTCTCTTCCTCTTCCTTCTTCTTCTTTTCTTCTTCCTTTCGCTTTTCCTTTTCTTTATCTTCCTCTTCCTTCTTCTTCTTTTCTTCTCCCTTCTTCTTCTTTTCTTCCTTATCCTCTTCTTCTTTCTTTTTCCTCTCATCTTCTTGCTTCTTTTTCTCTTCATCTTTTCTTTTCTCCTCTTCCTCTTTTCTCTTATCTTCCTCTTTCCACTTTTTCTCATCTTCATCCCTCTTCTTCTTCTCTGTTTGTTCCTTAGTCGCTTCCTGTCTATCCTCGGCTTGCTCACTGCCCTGTTGCACCTATTCTATTCCCTCAGAAGGTATGTCCTGAGTGACATCTTCTATGTCCAGGACATTGACATCAATAGTGTCGATTGGTTCTTCAATCGGGTTTCCTTCTTCATCAAAAACTTCATCCGGTTTGGATATAACTGGTTCTTTTTCTGCTTGCAAGTTGGCCATACGTGCTTTGTGAGCATTGATAGCATGATCCATATGCTGATGAGTGTCTTTTTCAACATCATCAACTCTTCCCTCTAACAGCCAGAGTCTTCTTCTCCTTGTGAAGAAGAGTCCTTTATTTTGGTCCAAAACATCAAATAATTCTGAGTTTGAGAGATCAGGAAAGTACTGTGCAAAGACTTTCTCCCTAATCTCCTGTTCTTTTTCTATGGAAATGCGCCATTTATTATCTAATGCCTTATATAAGGAATCCGGTGTCTGAGATTTAATCTCTGATGGCGACCGGTCATTCTTACACAAATAAATAATAATCTCCTGTAGTACTTCTTCTTTCTCCTCATCACTAAAATCATCATAATAATCTACTAAATCATGAAGTAATTTTCTCCTAATATTCTTTATTGTTCTTTGACAATGTATCAAAGGTTTATATAAGGAGATATCAATATTTACGAGTGCAGACACTGCCGGTTCATTCTTCTTCATCTTCTTTGTTTGTCTGGCCTTCTTTGGCATCTCCTCAAACTTAGTCTCTTCAGAGTCCAGTTCATTTGACTTAGTCTTCCTTTTTCTTTCAAAGACTTTTGCTAGTGACACTTCTGGTTTCTTCTTTGCAGGTGACCGCTTGGTCACTCTTGGAGTTGCAGTAGTAGCCAGTGTCGATGCTGCAGGCACTGCCTTTGCCTTCTTTGCTGCTAGTTCTTTTCCTTTCTTAACAGAGGGTTCCTCAATCGGTGCAATCCTTTCCAGATAGGTTCTGGTCCTCTTTGCCTTGGGATCAAGAGGTGAGGCAATAAGGGTTGAGGCATACCCTTCCAACATATCGTACATCAACTCATAGCCCGTTGGCTCCATTTCTTCCATTCTAGGCTCAACAGCCTCCATTAAGCATTTGTCCACCTGGATGGTGAAACAGATGTCATCTTCATATTTCTTGACAATATCACCTGAGATCCTCATCCTTTAGCTCATCTTCCATCTGAACTCATCAAAATACTTGTTCAACACATCAAGGTAACTGGTTCCGATTGCTTGAATGCTTTCCTTGATCTGCTTGGTTACCGATTGGTTAGGAGACCACTGGACATCTCCTACTCCAAGAAAGTAGCCTTGAAAATAGAAGAACAACCCAACCAATAGTTGTTTGAACTTGAATCTCAGTGCATTATCCCATTTGATTGACTTCAGATTAGACAAGAGTTGCCTCTGCATACCGGTGCACAGGTCAAATGATGCATCCTCTTTAATCATCCGATAAGCGACATTTACCGCTGCAGTAGATATAGAGTTAATTCTATTGGCAGAGAATGTTTTGTAGCCTATCACCATGCAGGCATACTTAACAAGATCATCCTTGATGGAGTTGACTGTCATGCCTCGTGAATCACTCACTAAATCGGTGAGCCTTGACATTTCCATTTTGCTTATTCTCCTTAGGGCTAGCACTTCCCCTGTGTTGTAGAAACCAGTGACTGCATGAATTGCCTGCAGCGTGATATCATGTGTCCTCTCCAGGTACATCTTGTCACCATGGACTTTGCTCAAAATGATCCTAATATGATCCTCTGTAAAGTCTTCCAAAAAGTATACTGCATTATGGAGTTTCTTCTTCTCTAAGATACTATATTCCGGTTTGATTTTCTTGTCCTTTCCACAAAACAGACCTAGTTGAGAGTGGATGGCTAGAGACCCTAGGTCTTCAATCTTGCAATCAATATAGTCAGAAATTCCCTCTTCTACTATCACTCCAGCCGGAACTTGTGATAGGGCATTATACTTTGACTTCTTTTGAATGAAACTTTCAGACTCAATGGATGTACTAGAACTAGTATGAGATGCGGAAGCCATTGTAGAGTATTTTAAGAACTCAAGGAATACCTTTAAAATGCAAATTTAGGGCTATCTAATTCTCCTTCACTCCACACTCCCTCGGTTGCTGAATCACCTCTTTGTGTTCACCTGACTGTTTGCAAATTGAATTTGAATCTCCTTCATGATTTGTCAATCTCTTGAAATCTCAGCTCAAATCACCTTTTCTTCGCTCTGCTCTTTGAAAAACTTTTCTTCGCTCGAAAATAGATAGTGAGAAATGATTTGAAAAATGCTTTTATACATGTCTCTCACCTACCGCCATTAATGCTCCTCTATTAGGGCATAAACCCTAATTTGCCTTTTTACCATTTTTGGTCTTCTACCAAGTGACAGGTATCACATACTGGTGTAAACTGGGGGTTTGAAAACATTTCGCTGTTTTGCTCCCCCTAAGCCTTTTGAAGCTTAGTTTGCCAGTTCCGATATTTCCACACTAGGTGCAGAAACCGGTTCCTCTTCCAACATTGTTGGTTTCTTCCTCCAAGTTTTGTTCATGTCCGCTTGAACTGTTTCAACATCAATTTCTCCTTCCAGAGTGACCATTATATCATCAGATATACTATTTCTGCTTCTGTAGAATCTTGCAATGTGACCCAGTTTGTTGCAGTGGTAGCAAACCAATCTAGGTGCTCTCCAAGGCCCATTGTTCATGTTTCCATTCTTCCTTCTGCATGTTGCAATAGTGTGACCATGACCATGATAAATCATACAATTTTCTCTCCATCCAGTTGTCGCTTGATGGCCACCACTTCTTGACTGATGATTGAAGACATTAAACTAGTTGCGGTTCCAGTTCACAAAAGGTTCAGGACCAATTCCTTGGGTCCTTTGAGAATATCTTCTAGTGTTATTCATCATAGACCTGCATTCAAATGCTCTATGCCCAAACTTGTTGCATGCATAACAATGACCATTGAACTTATTGGATCTAGGTACATTGTTAATAAAGTAAGGAAAATTATTGTAGGCTTTGCTCCTACATACATTGGCAGTGTGTCCTTCTTTAAGATAGTTAAAGCAAATAGGTTTGAATTTTTGCTTACCTTTTCCTTTGAGTGTCGGTTGCTTCTTTGATGCTTCAGCATTTGTTCCTGAGGATTCTCCTTCCTCATGTCCAGAGAAACCAAGTCCATTGGTATTCTTTACTGGTCTAGATGACTCAAGCTTTTGCTCTAGCTTGACAGTACTTTTGCTGAACTTAGCAAGTATTTCCTTTGACTCAGAGAGTTCTTTGGAAATAGCAGTATTTGTCTCCATTAGGCTTGCTTTTTCAGAGATGGCTATGTTCAGTTCGTCTTGTACTCCTTCTTTTTCCATTCTTCTCTCATGAAGGCGAGTAGTCAGTGCACTAATCTCTTGTTTCAACTTGGAGATCTCATGATCTCTGTCCTTCACCCGATCTTCAGCTTTCCTCTTGTTCTCAAGCTCTTGACTAAACCAGATAGTCAGTCCTTCCAAATCCTTTCTCAAGTTGGAGTTTGATTCTTTCAACTTATTTACTTCTGCTATCATGGCTTCCATATCTGCTTCATCTGCAGAACTATTTTCAGATAGCTCCATCAACTTTTCTGCATGTTCTCTCCTTTTTGCTTGAGATGTCTTGTATTTGACCATAAGATCATCATAGGCTTGCTCAGACTGAGTGAGTCATTGAGTAAGTTCCCTCAAGGTGTATTCCCCCATATCTCTTTCCAAGTGGTTAAACTTATATAAAGGTAGGCTCTGATACCAATTGATGAATACTGAGAGGGGGGGGGTGAATTAGTATGCCAAAAATATCTGATCTAAAACACTTAAACAGTCTGAAGATAAACTGGTAAAACAGTTTAACAGACAGACCGATTATCACACATGCAAACCAAAATGCAAATAAAGCATTCACCCACAAAAGCAATACAACCATAACACAAGATATTTGATGTGGAAACCCAAATGGGAAAAACCACGGTGAGATGGAACTCACAAGTCACTATCTGCATAATAGAAACCAGACTGGTTAAGGTCTTACAATGTTCTTCACTAGAATAGATCCTGTTAGGAATCTCAATCTCTGTTAGGAGATAAGTCCGATGAAAGACTACCTTGCTAGAGGATTTTAGATTCACAAAGGTGAACCACCTTGTTAGAGGATTTTACAAAAGGCTTTTGGGCCTACCCGGTTAAGGGCTATAAACTTGTCAAAGATGTGAGTAATCAACAAGTGTTTGATCTATCTAATCGCACAGATTGCTTGGTTAGATCCAGTATAGCTCACAGTTAATGCATTCCAGCATTACTTCAGTCTTCTCTATCTCTCACTCAGTTACAACTTGATCTTCTCAGATAAGATTGCTCTTACAACAACTCATCAACCACCTTAAGCCCTAGCACAGCATAAACCCTTTTAGCAACAACCTAAAACCCTAGACATGATGTCCTTTTAAAGGAATCTGATTTCATGTCGGTCCAATAGGATTACATTACAATTTCCTAGGTTCAATGAATCTAGACATACTTAGTAACATAACACAAGAAGCACCGTCAGTGTGTCGGCACCATCAAACAATCGGTGGATTGGTAACTCATCACAAAATGTCAGTTGGTAACTCATCACAGAGTATTACTGGTTCATACAAAATACCGGTTGCCGATTTGACAAAAATGAAAACTGGTAAGAATGTGTTATGCCACTTTGCTCCCTCATACCGCTTGAGATCTATGAACCGCTTGGGGTCAACATGCTGCTTCAGACCGGGAAACACATTCTGCAAAATCACCAATAGTCTAAAGACTAGGATACAACATACCAGTTGGAACAGATACCGGTTGAGCTCTAGCTCATACATATAAAGGGGATCTTAATGCAAGTGTGTGTCCATCAATGAAAATCACAACATAATCATCAAAAATGCCAACACACACGAGTCAATATTGTAATATACATATATAAATTAAAGAAAGGACAAATTTGTTAACCAACATATTTTTGATGACTCTGCTAGGGAGTCGAATCACAAGACTAGTCGCCTGGTTACAGGATATCAAGAATTGGATTGTCAATTTTTAAGAATCTTTTTGGGTGCCATCAAAGTTTTTCACTATAGACAGCCTGGAGTCGAGAAGATATACTAGGTCTCAAAGGAGGGAAGGGATAATTGACTCTATTTTTCAAGAATTACAGAACCTAAATTTTCAGCCCTCCTTTTCACCTCAGAGATGAGCAATAAGTAGACCTCCTTCTTCATCCCCTTCATTCCTTATATCCTCAGTTTGTCAGGCTCTAACCTTGCATGGTATTGCTTTACCCAATATAATCAGCCTGACCCCTCTCAATATCATTCTTCCAATGGAAGCAAACAATCCTTGGGGGGCTACAGTAGGTCCACTAAAGTTGGGTTTAAATGTGAATGCTCTACCCAAAGGAGCGAGAGATCACTTGCCAAAATTTAGTGGTGATGGGATGACCACGGTTGATGAACACTTCAATATGTTCAATGTTGCCTGTGATATAATAGTTGTCCAACATGAATATGTTACAATGAGGCTATTTGTACTAACACTAACTGGAGCTGCTACGGATTGGTTCTATCACTTGCCAAACAGTGTAATAACAAATTGGCAGGACTTGAAAACAAGGTTTGAAGCAAGGTTCAAAGTAGCAGAGGACAAACACTCTCTTTTGGCTCAATTGGCCTAGTTAAAAAACAAAGATTCTAGAATCCATGAGAGATTTTGTAGAAAAATTTGATAAGATTGTACATAAAATTCTTGTCAATCAGAAACCCTCAGATGACAATCTGAAATGTTTTTTCATAAATTCCATGCCTTCAGAGATAGGTTTCATGATCCGTAGATAAAGAGTTGCAACCCTGAGTGATGTCAAAACACTTTTCATTGAGTTGGAGGATGATTTGATCACTTCGGGAAAGTGGAAGAGAGAAGTACAAATGCCCAATGCTTAACCCTCCACTTCTTCAGATCTTGTAATCCAGAGACTGATGAATGATGTAATAACTCTTAAAAGATAGCTACCTAAAGCTAGTACATCTTATTCATCACCTTATCAAGACATTCCTAGGAGGAATACAAATCAGTCTCTAGGGACCGGAAACAAATCTTTACAATTACTCCCGACCCAACAAAGATTGGCGATTGAAGCCCCACCACCAAAAGGGACCATGTGTGTTTTTCATCTTATAGATGAGCATGATGGCAATTCTTGTCCTGAAATGGTGTGTTATGCGCAATTGATTAGTTTTAAAGATATTTCAAATGAATTGAGTGAAGAAGAATCTTTTAGGAAACCTGGCGACTTTGAAATCCACTTCCTAGAGTACGAGTCAGATTCAAACAGAGGAGGTGATATTTTGGTTACTTTAGAGGATCTTTCATGTGTTGTACTGACAAGGAATCAACAAAGTGTAAAACCTCAGGGCATCCCTTCATCCTTTGTTGTGAATTATAAAGGTAAGGAAATTATTTCCAGATTTCATAACAATGATCATAAGCCTCAAGAACCTCAGTTGATAAAATTTGTAGAAATAGAAGGTTCATTTAATATTGTAGAGTTTTGTAAATCCTCCCAGATCCAGATTACATCGGCTGAGTATCTTAAATTAAATCCCAAAGAATTGGATAGACTTATTAAGTTTGTAAAAGGAAATAATGTATTACAAGCTAATGGTGCACAATAGTTAGTAAATGCTACATTGTCTTCCCAAAGTGATGTGTCAGCTCATCCTGTTGCTCATGAAGTGACCCCTGAAATAACTACCCTCCAAACTGATGATACGTTGTCTGTTCTTGAGTTAAAACCTGAGCCTTTTTATATATCATCATTTATAAATGGTCATAAATTAAACAAATGTATTATGGACTCAGGTGCATCAGATAATATCATGCCATCTGCAGTAGCCAAAGTGTTGGGGTTATCCTTGACAAAAACCTTTGGCAGATGTTATTCAATGGACTCCAAGAAAATGCCCCTATTAGGACAAATCAAAGATGCTCAAGTAGTCCTAAATGCTCACTTGAATAAAAGAATCAAGCTAACTATTCTAATAGTTGATATTCCTGCAAGCTATGACATGTTACTAAGTCGTACATTCTGTAGAGACTTAGGAGGTGAGATAAAGATGGATTGGTCTCAAGCCACTATTCCTATAGGAAAACAACAAGTCATTTTGCAGCCTGAACCTAAATCTAAGTTCACTGTTTTTCCCTCTGACGATCCAAAGGCTTAAATTTTGTATCATGAATGTCAATTCGGAAATTACATGATTTTATCTGATAATGAAGCTGCAGAAAATGTGTCACAAACAGAGGCAAAAGAAAATTTATGGCTAATGGAGTTTGAAGGGAGTTCTGTGGCATCAGGTTCTAGTGCAGGGGTGGTTCTTATTCCTCCCTCTGGTATTCACATTCATTTTTCTTTTAAACTATAATTCAAGAACACAAACAATATAGCTGAGTATGAAGCTTTATTGTTGGGATTAGCCGAAGCAAAGAAATTGGGAGTAAAGCTTCTCCAAGTCAAGGGAGATGCAGAGTTGATTGTGAAACAAGTCAGAGGATTGTTCAATGTAAAAATTGAGAGATTGAAGCATTACCAAAATAGATTCTGGGATGAAATTGAAGATTTTGATGCATTTTCTATTGAGGTCATTCCCAAAGAACAAAACTCCAAAGTGGATTCTTTAGTAGTATCAGCTTCTTTATTGATTCCTCATCCTGAGTTTACCAATGATACTTATCGAGTGGAGTTGATATATCGGCCTAGTGTTTTTGATGACTCTGAGTTTTGGTAGGTCTTTGAAAATGATAAACAAATTAACAATTTCATGCAATGTATAGAAACATTCGCTACTATATTCTTTGAAGGGTCAGATGTTGAATGTAAAGAGTTTTCACCAGGGCAGGCCAAAGAGCTAAGTGATGGAGTTATGCAATTAAAAGGGAATAATATTCCTAAAGCGTTGGTCTCTTTAGAACATCTCTTTCATCGCCATGATGCTTATTAGAAAAGAAAAGATGAACAGATTCCTACAGTCCAAGATGTTGGAGGTTATGAAATAATTAACATTGGCACTGAGGAAGATCCCAAGTATATAAATCTAGGAAAATGTTGCACGCCTGCAGAGAAAGAAAGGTTCATTTCTCTCCTGCTGGAATACAAAGATGTTTTTGCTTGGTGTTACGATGACCTGAAGAACTTCAGGGAAGGAAAATTTCAACATCACATTCCTCTGTAGCCTAGATTGAGTCCTTTCTGGCAAAATCTTAGAAATTTCAATCCTAAAGTAGCTAAAGCAATATTTCAGGAAGTAGAAAAAATGTTGAAGGCTTGGATTATATACCCTATTCACCATTCTACGTGGATAGCCAATACTGTCCCTATCCAGAAGAAAAATGGGGAAATAAGAATTTGCATGGACTTTAGGAACCTGAATTAGGCAAGTCTCAAAGATAATTACCCATTACCTGATATGGATCATATTTTGCAAATAGTTTCAGGTTCATAATGATGTCCATGCTTGACGGATTTTATGGTTATAATTAGATCAGTGTTTTAGAAAGTGACCAGCATAAAACTGCCTTCATTACTCCCTAGGGTACTTTTGCTTATAATAGGATGCTATTTGGTCTGATCAATGTAGGGGAAACCTTTTAGAGAGCTATGGACTTATCTTTTGGTCATTTGAAAGATAAGATAATTATTGTATATCTTGATGATTTAACTATCTTCTCGAAGAGAAGAAAGCATCACATGAGAGATTTGAGGCAAGTGTTGCAAAGGTGTCGTGAACATGGAGTGTCATTGAATCCAATGAAGTCAGTATTTGGGGTGACAGAAGGTAAATTTCTTGGTCACATCATCTCTAAAGGAGTAAGAGTGGACCCTGAGAGGGTAAAGGCAATTCAGCAGTTAAGTCTACCATCAAACTGAAATGCAGTCAGATCTTTCTTTGGATAGGTACATTGTAAACTTGATGAGTGAAAAGAAAGCATTTAAATGGAATGAAGAGGGAAAGAAAGCATTTGAATTAATAAAGGAGGCCATTGCCCAAGCACCTATTTTGGTTAATCCATATTTTAAGAAGGATTTTATTATCTATTGTTATGCCTCAGAGCATACTATGTCAGGGATTTTGCTACAAAAGAATGAGGATAATGAAGAAGTTCCAATATCCTTCATGAGTGTTCCCCTAAAGAAACATGAATTGAAATATTCCCTAATGGAAAAGAAATCATATGCAGTCATGAAAGCTGTTAAACAATTTAGGTAATATATTCTTCATTTCCACGTAGTTGTTTATGTGTCGGATTCTGCAGTTAAGAGCATTTTGACACAACGGGATATAGGAATGAATAATAGAGCCTCATGGGTATCTAAGATTCAAGAGTTTAATTTGGACATTAAACTAACAAAATTAGTGAGGGGACAAGGCCTATGTAAGTTGATTATTGAAAGTAAGAATGAAATGACTAAGGAGCTGCCCTTAGTCTTATTTGTTGGGCTTCAAGATTCCTGGTTTGCAAACATTGCATATTACTTAACTTATGGGGACTGTCTAGTGCATCTTTCTCCAAGAGAAAAATGGAACCTAAGACTAAAGGCTACCAAATATGTCATTTTTGATGATGTGTTGCACAAAAAGGGGTTGGATGGAACTTTCCTGTGTTGTGTGGATAAGTCACTTCAAGAGTCATTGTTGAAGACCTTTCATGATGAAGCTTGTGGTGGTCATTTTTCATCAATAGTATCAGCTTACAAAATCTTGAGAAATTGTTATTATTGGCCAGGTATGTTCAAAGATGCATACGCATGGGTAGCCAAGTGTGAAAAGTGTAAATTATTCACAGGTAAACCACAACTTGTGACATTACCTCTTCGACCAGTAGTTGTGGATGAACCATTCAAACAGTGGGGTTTGGATTTTATAGGTTCCTTGTCACCTACCTCAAATGCAAGGCATACACACATACTGATAGCCACTGATTACTTTACCAAATGGGTTGAAGCTATTCCAGTGTGGAAGACAACTTTTGAGATTGTTTGTAATTTTCTTAAAGAAAATATTCGGGTTCGATTTGGAGTTCCTCAAAAAATTGTGGCTGACAATGCAACTAACTTCTCTTCTATTGAGATTTCATTATTTTGTTATGATCATGGGATATCTCTCACTCACTTTCCAGATTATTACCCTTAGGGTAACAGCCAGGCGGAGTCGAGAAATAAAAATCTCATAAATATTATGAAGAAATTGGTGAGTGAAAACTTTAAAGACTAGCATAAAAAGATTGTATGAAGCTCTTAGGACAAATCATGCATCTCCAAAAAGAGCTATAGGGATGTCACTTTTTGAATTTGTATATGGCGTGGGTGCTCAGGTGGCACTTACCTTAGAACTTGCGGCTTCCAAGTTACAGACTGTCATTGGGGATGTGTATTTTAAGGATTCTCTGGAGAAAAGGATTATGCATTTGATGAGGATTGATGGAGAAAGGAACAAGATAGTTGATCGGATCACAAAACATCAAATGAGGGTCAAGAAAATATTTGACAAGCAAGCTAGGCCATGAAAATTCATGTTGGGTGATCAGGTTTTGCTTTGGGACAAAAGAAGGGAACCAAAAGGGCCACATGCGAAGTTTGAATCTTTATGGAAAGGACCATTTGTAATTCAGGAGTTAAAAATCCCTAACTCTTTCAAATTAGCATATCAAGATGGTTTTGTTCTTCCCCTGACCTATAATGGGCAGTATTTGAAGCTATATCAGTTGTAAGCGAGAGTCCCTCATGAGTCTTGTACATAAGTTTTGGTTTGTTTAGTTTGTTGTTTCTGTTCCGTTTTTGTGTTTGTTTTGGTCCTTTTGAATAAGGCTAGTTTGTGAAACTAGAGATCCTAGGGTTCATGTCTAGGTCCCTTGTTGTTCCAGTCCCCAGTTAGAGCCAATGTTAGCATCCCCTCATTTTTTCCATAAAAATTTCAAACTAGGAGATCAGCTTTGGTATTTCTTTCCTCTTTTGGTCCTATGTTTCCTTTCTTTGAAGCTAAGTCATTTAACCTTTTCATAGTTCAAAGGTTCAAGGTTCAAAGTGTGCTATAAGTAATGCTCTTTGTGGCTTTGTATCATGGTAAGGCAAGCACATTGTTGTAATTTGTATTGAACTTTGAACCCTTGAACCTTTTTGGTTCAAGGTTCAACCAGTTCTCTTGCATGAGTCACGACTATGTAATGTTATTTAACGAGTAAGTGTGAACGTGTTAAGTCGGTTTTGAACTTGAAATTTGAACTATTTACAAATCGGTTCAAGGTTCAAGGTTAAAAACTTCCCTTTCTATTTGTTAAAGGTCATTTCTCGTTCCCAGTGTTGTTTTGAGCTGCAGGTTGAGAATTCTTTGTGCTGTCTCCTTGAATTGAACTTGAACCATTGAACTCTTCATGAGTTGGTTCAAGGTTGAAAAGGTTCATTCCAAGTTGGCTCTAAAGACTTTAATAACATTGAAGGTGGCATAGAAAAAAGGAATATTCTCGGCATCTCATAGTTTAAAATTCTAAATTTAAAAAGAAAACATGAAAGCATTAACCGTTTGTGTGGAGTTGATAGGTAATTAAGAAAGTATCAGGTTCCTATCATATCACTGTTATCTCACATGTTCGAATGAATCATTATGAGGCGTGTGTAGATCTTTCTCGACTATTTTCCTATTTGTTTTAAAAGACATATGAATTCTCAAAATTGTAAAAGTTGTAGCTGCTATTATTGAAGGAGTTAGAGACGTCGAAGGTAATTTCAGCTTCATTCTGCCAAGGGTTTCACAAATTTCATGGTGGTTACAAGTGAGTTTTTATAATCTCCCTCTACTATGTTTTTAGCTCAGAAGCTTGGTCAAAGTAGGAGAGATCTTTTGTTTTGGAATAAAATTCTGTCATGTTTAGGAATTGTTGTTTAATGTAAAAGTGGCCTCAATGAGGCCAATATTTCCAAAACTTGGTCGAACATCATGCTTAGTGAGTATACTTCCAAAGTTAGAAAAAACCTCTTTGGCCCAAGATGACTTGCGAGATTTCTTAGAAAGGGCTAAAAACCCTAGATCTGGTTCAATGATGGAGAGGATATTAAGAAGTGGCCCGATGGAAGTTGTTGCTTTCCCAACTACTACTCCCTATCCAAATTTGGTAATAGCGTGCATGAACATATATGATGCTGGTAACAGGTGCATTAGAACCAGTAGTGGCAAGTTGTTGGTGGAGATTAACAGAGAGACAATAATGGCTGCAATGGGGATCCCACATAAGGAGCCATATGAGGAATGGTCAATTGGGACCTCATATGCATTTTTCTCTAAGAAGAAAAGAACCTATAGAAGCGTTATTGCAAGGAATTGGCTTCTGAAGGTTCAAAAAGGGGTGTCCTGGTTACCTAAGCCTCTTACCAGGGAATATTTCATCATAGAGGTGTGAGATATAGTCATACTTCTCAATATACTTAAAGGAAACTCACACTCTTTCTACTGGGAGGATTGGATGTACTTCTATATCCAAGTGTTATTAGCTGGCGAGAAATAACTTGACTGGGCTCAAATTATCATTGAAAAGCTTCATGAGGGTTTGAGCAACTTTTTTTGGTATGTCCAACTTTTACATGTCTTCATGTTGGCATTTGTGTTGAGTATGCTGACATGATGATATTATGTTGTCATTGATGTCAATATGTTGGAGAGTGAACCAACAATATGCTGAAATGTGAACAGGTACAATGTGGTGAACCGGTATATGTGCAAAGAAGTGAACAGGTATATTGAAGCTAAACAGTTGGCAAAGTGAACCGGTATAGTGGTATAAACAGGTATATTGAGCAATAGGTGAAGTGGTATGTTTTTCCAAGAGAACCGGTATGATGAAATGTGAACTGGCAAATGGAATATTCTCTATGAAGACTTAACATGATATGACTACCGGTTGGTAGTCTTAGCTTAAGGGTTTCCGGTTGAAGTGTTCCAAGCCTATTTGACTCAATCGATGACATTGTGTGATGAGTTAGCATTATAATGAAGATCTAATCATGTTGCCACATTAGCTTGAGCATGTGAAGGATCTTGCATGAAGGAGATCGATCCTATCTACCCCGAGAATATGTGAAGTCTCTGTAAATAGTGGAGAATGCGTGATGAGTTACAAGCCACCATGAAAGAGGTGAAGAATGAACAATGGAGAATGTCTTGAGATATGTTCAAGACTGTTGTATTCAAATGCAAAGTGTTTAATGGCTAGGATTGAATTACCTGAATTGCTTAACCTAAATGTTTAGGGTTTAGGGTTCATGCTACCGACCTATCTGTTTCCTATAAGGTCGATGTTGTGTTTCTTTCTGAAGTTGATGGCAAATGGTGTGTGTGTATCTAAGTGAAAAGATACATGATTCTTACCAGATCAGATGAGATAAGAGGATTGATTCATGCATTGTGTGTGTGCAGAAGGAAGGAACTCAAGCAGATCTGCATTAGGCATTGAGTGCTATTATCAGATCATTGTAATACCTGTTGATCTTTAACCACATCAACAGTTGGAAAATCCCTTAACCAGGTAGCTTTAATCAGCTTGTTGTAAATCCTTTAACAGGGTGACTCAAACTAATTGAGTTCGTGAAATCCTCTAACAAGGTAACCTCTAATAGGGTTTAACCCTTAAACAGGTATTTAGCCATCCCTTAACTGGGTGATCTCTAACAGGATCGGTTCCTAGCAGAACCTATTGTAACAGTCTTTAACTAGAATAGGCTCCTAACAGAGCGGACTTCTAAAGAGTTCAAAAGCGGCTTGTGGGTATTCATCCCCACCGTGGTTTTTCCTAGTTGGGTTTCCACGTGAAAAATCTATGTGTCATGTGTAGTATTTTTCATGTGATGATTTAAGTGATTTGTGTCTGAAGGTAAAACATGTTGAGCTAGCTATTATTACATTTTAGATTACCTTTTCATACATAAAGGTGAAATGGAAGTGTAGTATTAAGTTGAGTGGAAAACTAAGTGATTAACTGGTTAACGCTTGTCACAGTCATTCCTAGCCTTACTGGTTGCATTATGTTTCAGACTAGTGTTATTGTTTATCAAACATTTGTAGTGTTTGCAGTCAAACCGGTTCGGGAAAAGATTTTGTGACTATACTGATTCACCCCCCCTCTCAGTACCAGTTTGGTACTCATTGTTCATCATTGAGTTATCAATTGGTATCAGAGAGTCCTCTAGGTACTCTGTGTTGTAAGCTTAACTGCTTGAGGGAAATATCCTATTGTAATGATGAAGAGAGAAGGTCCAAAGTTCAACAGAGATAACTTCAAAATTTGGAAGGATAGAATGAAGACTTACATCAGAAGCATGGGTGCTCAACACTGGAGCTATATTGAGAATGTTTTTGTTATTCCTACCGGTACTCTCACCGATGATCAAAAGAGAGAAATACAGGAGAATGGGCAAGTCATGGAAGCCCTAATCGGCAGCTTATCAGACATTGAGTTTATTGATGTCCAGGATAAAGATAATCCCAAAGAAGTATGGGACACTCTTGAGAATATCTATGGTGGTGATGAGCATGTAAAACAAGCTAAGGAAGAAAGCCTTAGAGGGAAGCTTGAAGACATGCGGATGGTTGAAGGTGAGACCATTCAACAATATGGAATAAGGATCAAAACTGTTGTTGGAGATATTAAGAGCGCAGGTGGTAAAATGGAAGATTCCACTGTGGTAAGCAAAGTTCTGAGATCCTTATTACCAATATATGCAATAAGGGTTGCTACTATTCAGGAGTTGAGATCAATAGACAAGACTAAGGTATCCCTAGACTCCATCATTGCAAATTTGACAGCCTATGAGCTAAATAGTTTTGATGGCAGTGTTCAAAAGACTGAATCAGCTTTTAGAGCTTCTGTTGTACCATCCAGAAAAGGAAAAGAAGAAAGCACCAGTGGTGAACAAAGATAGAGCAGAGAAATGGATGATGAGGAGATCCTGATGGAATTTGAAGCTCTTCATGCTAGGAAACTTCCTAAAGGAACTGGTAAATACAGAGGTAAGCTCCCTTTGAAATGCTTTTTTTTGTAATCGGATAGGACATATTGCTATAAACTGTCCTAATGGTGACAGCAAGGACAAACCGGAGAGGTTCAATAAATTCAAAGGAGGAAACTGGAGAAACTATTTTGTTGCAGTTGATGACGGTGTCACAGATGAGGAATTAGAAGATGAAGAGAATGAAGATATTGTGTTTGTTGCAGTAAAGGAAGATGTGTCAGACAAGAAGGCTCTTGTCTCCCACTTTGATAATTCCAATGAGTGGATTATTGCCAGTGGTTGTTCTCACCATATGACTGGTGACCGGAGCAAGTTTCTATCTTTGGAAGAATATGATGGTGGTGTGGTTCACTTTGGTAATGGTGCACCATATATGGTTAAAGGAAGAGGCCCATCTCTCTGAATGGAAAGAGCAGTGCTGACAATGTGTATTGGGTGGAAGGTCTTAGACACAATCTATTGAGTGTTGCCCAGCTGAATGATAATGGACTCATTCTGGAATTCAAAAATGGTGTGTGCAAAATCAAAGGAAAGAATGGTGAATTGATGGCCACTGGTATGTAAACCAAGGGTAACTTATTTCAGCTGAATGCAAATGTAAGTACATGTCTTATGGCTAAATTTGATGATAGTTGGATATGGCATAGGAGACTCACCATGTAAACTTTGATAACATTGTAAAGGCCAGTAAGACCAAGGCAGCCAGAGGATTGATGGTGCTGAGCAAACCGGAAAATCCTTTGTGCATAGAATGTCAACTAGGGAAAATGTCTTCCTCAACTTTCAAAGGTAAATCTTTCACAGTAGACAATTTACTTGATCTTGTGCATATTGATTTGTATGGTCCTATGAAAACTAGGAGTGTGCAGGGAGATAGGTATTTTATGATTCTTATAAATGATTGCTCAAGAATGATTTGGGTCACATTCTTGAAGGACAAGTCTGAAGCCTTTGGAAAGTTCAAAGCTTTCAGAACATTGGTAGAAAAGGAAAGTGGTAGAAGAATCAAATGCCTTAGAACTGATCAAGGAGGGGAATTCACTTCCGGTGAATTCAACAAATATTGTGAAGAGAATGGCATCAAGAGGCAACTGTCTGCCCCTCGGACTCCACAGTAGAATGGCTTAGCAGAGAGAAACAACCGGACTGTGGTTGAAGCAGCTAGAACTATGTTGATCCAAGGAAACATTGCTCACACCTTTTGGAGAGAAGTGGTGAGCAGTGCAGTATATACAATAAACCGGTTACTCATCAAGAAAGGAAAGGATAAGACTCCTTATGAGTACTGGACTGGTAAGACACCAATGGTAAGCTACTTTACAATGTTTGGTAGCAGATGTTATATCAAGAGAAGTGAACATCAGAGCAAGTTCAATGCAAAATGTGATGAAGGAGTATTCCTAGGATATTCCACCAAGAGCAAAGCTCTCAAATGTTTCAACAATAGGACTTAGAGAATTGTTGAAAGCATCAATGTTAGAGTTGATGAAAATTTTGGAAAACCTAAGGAAACCAACAGTAAGCAAGTAAGAGATGAACCGGTAGTAACCTTCTGGGAACCGGTTGCTAATCAGCCAAGTACCGGTAACAGTGTTCCTACACCGATAGATGTTGATGCTAATGAAGATGAGGATGAAGAAGAAAAGCAGGAGGAATCAGTCAAGAGCATTCCTCAATATGTCAAACTAAATCATGATCCAAAGTAGATCATAGGAGATAAGGATGTAGGAATCCTTACAAGAAGAAAGGTCGAAGAGAATTCTTGTATGATCTCTAAATTTGAGCCTAAATCATTCAAAGAGGCACATAAAGATGAAGACTGGATCAAGGCAATGGAGGAGGAACTTGACCAGATAGAGAAGAAAGGTACATGGTCTTTGGTACCCAAACCAAAGCATAAAAATGTCATTGGTACCAAATGGGTTTTCAGAAACAAGCTGAATGAGGATGGCATAGTGGTAAGGAACAAAGCCAGACTAGTATGTAAATGATATGCTCAAGAAGAAGGAGAAGACTATGGAGAAACCTTTGCCCCAGTAGCCAGATTGGAAGGAGTTCGTATGCTTCTTGCATATGCAGCTTTTAAAGGATTCAAGGTATACCAAATGGATGTAAAATCCGCATTCCTAAATGGAATACTTGAAGAGGAGGTGTATATAGAGCAACCAGATGGGATTGCCCTATCAAAAGATAGTGACATGGTGTGTAGGCTACATAAAGCCTTGTATGGACTGAAGCAGGCACCTAGAGCATGGTATGAATACTTGCACTCCCATCTTGTGAAGATTGGATTTGAAAGAACAAGTGAAGATAGCAATATCTACTTGAAATCAAAAGGAGATCATATTCTGATCTGTGAAGTATTTGTTGATGACATCATCTTTGGAGGTGATGACAAGATGAGTCATGAATTTGTTGATGAGATGAAAAAGGAGTTTGAAATGTCACTCATAGGGGAGATTAAGTTCTTCATTCGACTACAGATTCAACAAATGAAAGATGGAATCTTTATCACTCAGTCCAAGTATGTCAAAGAGGTGTTGAAGACCTTTGGCATGGAAGATAGTAAACCGGTTGGTACACTAATGGTGACCGGTTGTAAGCTATCAAAAATAGATGACTCAGTGGTGGTAAATGAGAAGGATTACCGATCAATGATTGGTAAGTTGCATTATGTAGTGCATAGTAGACCAAACATTGCACATGCAGTGGGTATTACTGCTTGGTTTCTGCAAAGCCCTAGAGAATCCCACTTTGTAGCAGTCAAGGGAATTCTTAGATATCTGAAGGGAACTATTGACTATGGGTTATGGTATCCATACAATAATGATTTCAACCTAAAAGTGTTCACAGATGTTGATTGGGCTGGTAATGTAGATGATCAGAAGAGCACAACCGGTGGTGCATTCTTTAAAGGTGGTATACTGGTCTCTTGGACGAGTAAAAAGTAGAGTTGTATCTCTCAGTCTACAGCAGAAGCGGAGTATGTTGTAGCTTTTATGAACTACACCCAGACTATTTGGATGAAGCATGTATTGAATGGCTTCAAAGTTCCTATATCTGAACCGGTAAGCATATTTTGTGACAATACAAGTGCAATTAACATTTCCAAAAATCCAGTTTTGCATGCTAGAACCAAGCACTTTGAGCTCAAGTATCATTTCCTGAGGGAAAAGGTTCAGAACAAGGAGGTTGTACTGGAACATGTTTCCAATAAGGAGCAGTTAGTAGATATATTCACCAAGCCTCTACCAAAGGCTTCATTTACCCATTTAAGAGGTGAATTAGGGGTGCTGCCCCTTCAATAGGTGAACTGAAAGTATGTACTCCACATCAGTCAGGTATTGCAGTGTCCAAATTTTTTGGATTGATGTGTTGAAGGATGCTACTCCTCAGGGGAGCAGCATAGTGGAACAGGAAAGCTTGTGCCTCCAATTTGGCATTTTTGTCAAAGGGGGAGAAGATGTGAAGCGGAGAAGATATCTATAGAAATCGAGAGAAGATGTGATGTAGAAAGAGAGATCTTTGTATATTGCCATCAATGCCATAGGGGGAGATTGTTGGCATTTGTGTTGTGTATGTTGATATGATGATATTATGTTGTCATTAATGTCAATATGTTGGAGAGTGAACCGGCAATATGCTAAAATGTGAGCAGGTACAATATGGTGAACCGGTATATGTGAAAAGAAGTGAACAGGTGTATTGAAGCTAAACAGTTGGCAAAGTGAACCGGTATAGTGGTATAAACAGGTATATTGTGCAATAGGTGAAGTGGTATGTTTGTCCAAGAGAACCGGTATGATGAAATGTGAACCGGCATATGGAATTTTCTCTATAAAGACTTAACATGATATGACTACTGGTCGGTAGTCTTAGCTTAAGGGTTTCCGGTTGAAGTGTTCCAAGCCTGTGTGACTCAACCAATGACATTGTGTGATGAGTTAGCATTGTAATCAAGATCCGATCATGTTTCCACGTGAGCTTGAGTGCATGAAGGATCTTGCATGAAGGAGATCGATCCTATCTACCTCAGGAATATGCGAAGTCTGTAAACGATGGAGAACGCGTGATGAGTTACAAGCCACCATGAAAGCGGTGAAGAATGAATGATGGAGAATGTCTTGAGATATGTTCAAGACCATTGTATTCAAATGCAAAGTGTTCAATGGCCAGGATTGAACCTCCTGAATTGCTTAACCTAAATGTTTAGGGTTTAGGGTTTATGCTACCGACCTATCTGTTTCCTATAAGGTCAATGTTGTGTTTCTTTCTGAGGTTGTTGGCAACTGGTGTGTGTGTGTATCTAAGTGAAAAGATACGTGATTCTTGCCAGACCAGATTAGATAAGAGGATTGATTCTTGTCAGACCAGATTAGATAAGAGGATTGATTCCTGCATTGTGTGTGTGCAGAAGGAAGGAACTTAAGCAGATCTGCATTAGGCATTGAGTGCTATTATCAGATCATTGTAATACCTGTTGATCTTTAACCACTTCAATAGTTGGAAAATCCCTTAACCGGGTAGCTTTAATCAACTTGCTATAAATCCTTTAATAGGGTGAATCAAACTAATTGAGTTCTTGAAATCCTCTAACAAGGTAGCCTCTAACAGGGTTTAACCCTTAACCGGGTATTTAACCATCCCTTAACCAGGTGATCTCTAACAGAATTTGTTCCTAGCAGAGCCTATTGTAATAGTCTTTAACCAGACTAGGCTCCTAGCAGAGCGGACTTCTAAAGAGTTCAAAAGTAGCTTGTGGGTATTCATCCCCACCGTGGTTTTTCTCATTTGGGTTTCCACGTGAAAAATCTGTGTGTCATGTGTAGTATTTTTCATGTGATGATTTAAGTGATTTGTGTCTGAAGGTAAAACATGCTGAGCTAGCTGTTATTACATTTTAGATTACGTATTCATACATAAAGGTGAAATGGAAGTGTAGTATTAAGTTGAGTGGAAAACTAAGTGATTAATTGGTTAACGCTTGTCACAGTCATTCCTAGCCTTACCGATTGCATTCTGTTTCAGACTAGTGTTACTGTCTGTCAGACATTTGCAATGTTTGCAGTCAAACCAGTTCGGGAAAAGATTTTGTGACTGTACTGATTCACCCCCCCCCTCTCAGTACCGGTTTGGTACTTATTGTTCATCATTGAGTTATCACTTCATACTTATTCTACATATTGGCTTGTACTAAGGACTAGAAAGGATTGCATAATGAGCCATGGGTAGATGGAATGAAGGTCTATGACTATTACCCTTACCTACAACAACAAAAGTATGCAGAGTATTTCACTAGATGGAATGATGTTTTCGTAGGAAGGCTTTCTTTTGAATTGCAAGGGGATATCAATAAAAGAATGTCAGTAGAGGCCATGGAGCTGGTTAGCATCTATGAAAGTTATTTCATCTAGTTTTTCAAATTTACTTATATCCGGGTGGGTAGTTTTGAAGGTGAGCAATTCAAATTACCCAGATGCGTTTGACAGTTATGTACTAATTGAAGTGAGCCAACAATTGGCTCATGTTGACAAAAGATTAGGAACAAAGGGTAAATATGGAGTTGTTTTTCCTATTGAACTTGGTTATTACATTTGTAAATCTATATCTGATGCCTTGAACTTAGAATTAGAGTTCAAGAAAATGAATCTGTAGCCTTACATTGCCAGGTGAAAATTTGACAGCAGGGGATACGTTGTAGAAATTTTGAATGTGGATGACCATTTCTTCCATGAACCCTAGTTAGAAGATTACTGGGAAAACTATTACGATGAATTTGAAGTGAGGAGGAGTATGGTCAAGGTTCACCCTACAACAAGTTATTACCATGAAATTGCCCATTAATGTATCAGGTGTACAAGAAGAGGAAGGGGAAGATGTCTTAGATCCTGAATTGAACAAAAAGGTTCAAGGGTATCCAATTCCTGAAATCGACTGGTACAAAAGAGAGGAAGAAAGAAATCAAGCCAAGTCCTTCAACGTCATAAGAAGAACAAAAAAATGTCTAAGGGATCGAAAGTTCAGAAAGGATTCAAACATGCCTCCCCATGAATTAATAGTTGGTCCATGTGCTACAACTCAAATTCCTACTTCTTCCTCTAACAAGATTGTTGATATTGCAGATGACACAAGGCCAATTATTGAAGAGGTTTAACCCAGAAGGTCAAAGAGGTCTCCACTAAAATCTTTAGCAGTCCGAGTTACTTGCTCAAGGAGAAAAAAGAAGACCAGAGAACCAGTGGTGAACCAAATTGTTGTAGACTTAGATCCAGGTGAAGAAACTAAAGTGACAATGGATCAACAAGTATTGAATAACCCTCCATTGCAATATACAAATGCATGTAAGGAACCTAAGGAAGGGCCAAACCCAATGAGCACTCTAACTATTATTGACTCCACAGATGCTCAGACACCTCCAACGTCTAAAGAAACTCCTAGCACTCCTCGATGGCTAGGAGCGTCAATTGGGAAGAAACTTAATGTTGTCCCTATCAAAATTCCCATGGAGGATATGGTGAGCAAGTGCCTTGGGAAAGTATCTAAACCAAAGAAGCTCAAAACACAGGCAATGGTGGAAGTGGATGAGGCAACAGGTCATTGGGTGGCTAAAGTAACTAAATCCATCTCAGGCAGAGATTCAGAGAAGACCACTGAAGAAGATTTTACTATGGAGAAAATTGATTTGATAGTTGCTTCGAGGGCGGTAGATGCTAAACACCTAGAATCCTCCATAAAGAGGATGATATCCAAGTCTTGGAAGGATGAGAAAGATAAAAAGGAGCTGAAACAGGTCATCACTCAAATGGTAGAGTACATCAATGCCATACACCATCCAAGCCCTCAGCCACTATCTTAGATGACATTGTCCTTTGATCCCAAATCACCCATGAACCAAAATTTGTTAGATCAAGTCCAAAGGAGCTGCATGATAGCTTAAATATTCAATAAATGGATTGATTCAATTGCACAACAAGGTTTAGACTACATTGTCATCTTGGTTAAAGTATATGAAGATGCCATAACTGTGAGCAAAGAACTAGAGCTAGAAACTATTGCATGGGAGAAGGAAAGAACCAAATGGGTGGTAGTCTTGGCTCAAATGAATGATGTGCAGAAGTTTGGTGTGATGAAATTCCTAACTGAGAAACCAGTGGAAAATCTGGATGATAATGTGCTTTATGTGTCAAGAAAGAATGTCAAATGGAGAAATTTGATTATTAGACAAGGCCATGAGGAATTTGCTAAATTACTTAAAGGGTTGAAGGATTTGATTGATACAATGCAGAACAATTTAATGTGCATTGATATACGACTCTTGAAGGAGGATGGGCAGACAATTGAAGCCGTTGCAGATATGGCCAAGATCTTCAAAGAAAGAGTGTAGCTTGTAAAAGAAATGAAATCTATGACCACCGATGACTTTTCTAAAGTGGCGAGGATAGAGTCAATGCTGACAGTCTGCTTTGACCAGTTGGAGGCACATAAAGAAAAGGTTACACAGGTTAACATGGACAAGGAAGTATGGAAGAAGTGTATCCAACACATCAGACTCCCATACTTTTAGATTACCTTGAACTTTTTAGCAGTGCATCTAGAGTGGATTAATGTGTGTGGTGTCATGGAAAAGTAGGACAAATCTACAGTTGCTTCTTCCACGATGGAATCCTGATCAGCTAACGGATGAGTTGTCATCCTATCTGCAGCTTTTGTTTATTTAGTTTCATAAAGTTCAAAGCAGATGATTTCTTTGACAGTTAAAAGGTTTAGGGTAATTTTGTAACAAACTATTAGCCTGGAGGCTATATATGTAAAAAAAGAAAGCTTTGTTAAGGTCTAAAAAACTTTGATTTGGAGGATCAGATTTGATTTTCCTTGAAATTCTCAAAACTAATATTTCTGGTACTTGAATGAAATGCTATTTTGATGCAATCTTTAAAATCTGTGTTTGAAGGATTAGCAATCTCTGTTGAGATGTATGTTGATGTGAGAAATATGTCATTTCATTACCAGTTCTTTCTGTGTTTACGAATTCATTGATTTTCATTGTTTACAAGAAATTTCATTGTTGTTTAAATGACACTAATGCCCCTTGTCATGTGAGGCATGAGTGAGAATCGATCAGTATTTACACTGCTTTGAGTTTATTTTATTTTAAATTTATTGAATGAACATATGCATAAGTAGAAGTTTGTGAGCTCTACACTTAAAAATAGATCTTTGTAGCATTCTTTTATTTTGATGAATGAATGGGGAAGCCTTTCGTGCTTTGTGGTGAAAACTATATTCATTTCTAAAGTAACTGCATAAAAATTCATTGTAAATCTCATGAGGAGCTTCCCTCTAATGCAGAGGATGAACCTTAATTCGGTTCACCCAACTGTTGGTTCATTTGCTTTCCTTTCATAAAGGGTGTACATGAGTCAATATTGTAATATACATATATAAATTAAAAAAAAGGATAAATTTGTTAACCAACACAATCCTAGGTCAAAGTTAATCATAGTTTCATGAACATAACAATAGTAAAATGAATCTTTGTCACAAGCATACCAAAAGAAGTCAAATACACTGCTATAGGACAAATTCTCATAGCATTAATAGCAGCCATTGCTGGTTTTTAGAGATCACGAGTCATCACTATTGCAACATTCAGGAAAAAGGGAGTCCAAATGAGCAGTTACGGTCACCAATTACTATTACAAAGCTATGATAGTCATTATTAGTCATTCTTTTTTAACTAAGACAATGATGAGTAAAAAAGAGTAGTATATATAGAGAGCAACCTTCAAGATAATCACTTCAACCATTTGATAATTAAATGCTCAGAGAACACATTGTTACAGCTTATCAAATGCACAGTACACAGTCCTAAAGAATACGATAATTCAAAGATACAATATATCATAGAAAAGACAGTCATAAATATGGTTTAAAACCATAATAACATCATGCAACATGAATAGGGTCTGAATCAAAATATGAAACAGAGACAAGAAAATACAAATGTATATAAAAGAAACAAAACCCTAAAGAAATGCATCCTTTAGATTGCATATTCTACAAATTCTTGCATAAAAGAAGTCTAAAAAGCACAGAAAAACAAGATTACATACCATACACCCTACATGTAAAAGAGTTCCAGTTCACAGTAGAAAATTCATGCAAAAGATCACCAATTCCAACTTGAATAAACCCTAGTTTTGAGCTCCAAAAACGGTAGAAAGGGGTTACACAATGCAAAGTGGAAAGGATGTATTTTAGGGTTCACCTTTTTTGCTCGCATATCCTAAAACATAGGGTTTCTTCACTTTTGCTTTGTTCTAAAACAAACATTGCATGTACAAAAAAATGGACCACGTGGTCAAAGACTTTGTGTCTTTCGACCTAGGTTTTTTATAATTGGCCCACATGTATAAGGGGCCAGGAGCTTTTTAAGCCCTTTATTTATTTCTTTTCTTTTTCATATTAGTTATAGTTTAATATGTTTTTATTGAGATTTATTTTGTTAAAAATCTTAATAAAAATATATTAAACTATAAAAAGGGAAATATCATAAAATTAAAAGAAAATAAATAACTTATTTCAACATTTAAAAATAAAACTAACTTTTTTATATTTAAGTATTAAAATAAATTATTTTAAAAGGTTAAAAGAAAGAAATAGCTCATCTTGCAGATTTTATAAGGGAGAGATTTTTTTTTTGGACCATTTGGCAATTTAGTTCATCATGCAACTTTCACATGGTGAGGTCTTCTTTTTCCTGTGATATTTGGCTGTGTGCATCATGTAGAGATTTTCAGAAGTGAGAGTGCTTTCTTTTAGCTATATTTGGCAGTGTATGCAACATGCAAAATTCAGTGAAAGGGATGCTATTTTTTACAGTGTGATAGTTCTAGATTTAGCAGGAGGGTTCTATTTCATGTACTATCAGTTGGGGACTTATGGCAGCAGGGGCTATTTTTGGCAGGGTTACACGTGAGCTTTTTAGGCTATTTTGGGCGAATCCACCCAAGGCTTTTTCTCATGCAATTTTTCATATTAGGGTTTTGGAAGGAGATGTTCTTCATGCTATGTTTAGCTCACTATGTTTAGGAGCTTGATATCTATATATTCTCCTCTTTTCCTTCTTTTTCCCCTTTGGTTCTTTCTTTTTTCTTACACATACAACAAAGAGAATTGTATCTCAGCACTTATCAGTTTTTTCAATTATTATAATAGAGTTATTTCCTTTTTAGTTGCAATACAGAGTCAATTTTCTTATTAGTATTTCTTGCTTTTTTTAATTGTCAGGTGAGTGATTTGATAAAGTTATTGTGATTATTGCAATCCTTTAGTCCATCTTGTTTTTTCTTTGAGAAAGTAGGATAATTTCATTACAAATTTAGGTTGTGGGTCGTGTTCATCTGTATTCCAATTTTTTGCAATATTGTGAAAAATCACTTTTCCTACATGCAGAAGTTGGATAACTTCAAACCTTTGCACGAAATATTTATGAATTTGGTGATCTAGTTGATTTGTGAAGCATTTTCATTCTTTATTGCAATTGTCATAGTTTTAGTATAGTAGGAAAAACTCCATCATCTCAGTGTATCACCCTCATTAGGATAAGTTTTATTTTGCATGCAAGCCTTTTAATCCTTTTCTCACAAAAAGCAAGTTGTAGGAGATTCATCAAGACAGGAAGTTGGCATGTTCTCCAGAGGTCTACTTTCAAGATAGGCAACCCACAGGCCTGAAAGTATTCCCATGTGTCACAAGATTGCTAGGTTTTACACTTAGCCATCACGGGTGCAATCCTTCATGACAACAGTTATCTTAGGGATTAAAGTTTTGAGGTATTTTGCTTTTAAAAATCCAATTTTTTTAATTTCCTTTCAGTTTCTTTATATTTTAGTTTGTAGATGTAGGATTTGATGCTTTTGTTTATGATGTTAATCAAGCCCCATGCAATCTAGCCTTGAAGTATACATAAGATTTGGATTTACATATGAGAGGATATATGCTTGAATTCAATATTGGTGCCTAAAGTTAAGACTAAGTGATATTGTAATAGGAATACCCTCCTTGGTTAGCAGAGCCAAAAGTGCAGAAAGTTTAAACCTTAAGGTTTAACTAGGATTTTACCTTGTTTGTTGGCCACTAGCCTAGAATACCTTGATAATAACAAGAGGCTAGTCTTTAAAGGGTTCTAGGGAAGCTAGAAAAACACCAACAAATTGGTGACTGTGCTGGGAAAGAATTGCATGTTGCATATTTAGGACTCGGTTGCCTTGTTATGGTTACAAAGATTAATGATCAAAGGTAATTGATTTGTATTCAAAAGTGGTCTTATTTTTCCCATTTTGTGGGTGGTGAATTTGAAGAAGTAAAGACTGGTTTAAGACTAGAGGATTTAATCATGGATGAAAGAAGATATTTGTTAGTGTCATAATCCTCTTTTATTATCTTGATTGGACTTATTGTTGTTGTTGTTATTATTATTATTATTATTATTATTATTATTATTATTATTATTATTATTATTATTATTATTATTATTATTATTATTATCATCATCTTTATTATTATTAATCTTATGAGTAATGTTAGTTAGAGATGAAAAATTGAATAAGTATGGAATTATTTTGAAATAGAAGAATTAATAAGTGGTGACTCGCATGTGAGGTCATAAATTATTTGGGAAATTATTTATTCTCTCAATATTCTAAACTGAGCACATGGTGTAGGAGAAATAAGAGCATTCTAGAAGGGAATTTCAAATTCAAAATGCATGGTCAAATGTAACCGCCACTATGACAAGTTCTAAGGAATATGTCTTGCATGAAATAGTCTCAAATTCAAAATTTAATATGCATGTAACCCCCACTTTTGCATGGAAAAAAGAATATGTGATTGAATTAAAAAAAAAGAAGTAAGAATAAGAAATCAATATTTTTATATATTAAAAAAATAAAAATAAAAATCAATTGAGTTTTTGGATTAAGTTAAGTGGGTTATTACATGTGGTATCAGAGAGAAGGTTCAAGTCTAGGCCTTGAGCTCACTTCAACTTATGCAAGCTTTAAGATCATCTTGGAAGTAGTGAAGATGAATTGTTATATCTTAAATCAAGAATTGATTAAGGGAATCAAATTTCAAGTGAACCTAGATGGCAAGGAATGTGAAACAGGAAAACATACCACCACTACAAGGTGTCAAAGGGAAGATAGAAATGATGAAAATCAACAAGACTATGGGAATATTGGAATAGGAGTCGAAGCTATAACCAATTATTAACTAAACAAAGAGATGAGATCAACTCCATAGTTAAATCAATGCGAGACCTTAGAATAAGGCAAAATGACATCAAGTAAATAGAAGAAGGATTGGAAATGAGAACTTTGGAAACAATTAAGGAAATGAGAGGGATAATGGAAGGAAAATGATATGTTGGATCTATCTAAGGATTTGAAGGAACATACCCAACCTAAGTTTGATGGAAAAAAATTTAAAAAATATAAAAAATAATTGTGACGGAGTTGAAGATGGGGTCAATAAAATAATTTGAACTAAAGGAGTTTAGTGGAACACCTAATGTATTATGAGGGCCCTATCAACTTATCAAAGAATCAACTAGTTGGTGGTACAATCACAGGAGATTTATTTGTTCACCATCTTCATAAAGGGGTGTCCATCACAAATACTAGGAGGTTTATTTTGGGGCTAGAAATAGCAACTTGGGGCAGAAGTTGATGTGCATAGACTCGTAGGCATGAAGGAAGTACCTGAAAGAACAAGAAAGTAAGATTCAAGCCCGAGCAATAACGAGATAGAATTTTAACATGAATCACTCATTCAAGGCGAAGCATGAATTCAAGGGAAATGCAAACTTCAACAAGGGTCAATAGAATAATTTATCTGAAAGAAGCCACATCATAATAAAAATCAAAGGGATGGATACAATACTAATAGGGGAAATTATAATAGGATAACTTATCCGCTAAGGTTTGATGAAGCAAGGAATCATAGTTGTGCAACAAGGAGATTTATTTATGCAAGTACAATGGAAACAATATGATAAAAGGAATACTACATGGGAAGTGTCGTGCCCAAACTTTAGGGCACAAAAACGGAACAACAATTTTTTTTTTTGACGTCATGAACTTGCTATAAATCCTAATATTAAAGTTTTGTCTTATCTATGATGTAACTATATTTACTTCCAAGGTTGGAGAAATTAACCAACTCGAGCGAGCGACTTGTTGGGAGGGGATTAATTAGCCTCAAGGATTTAGTCAGCTAGCTCAATTACCTAAGGCAAGCTGTCGCTAATTAAATCAAGGGATATTTGATTATCTTAAGGTATTATATCATCCCCAATCCATATAAGGATATTGCTATTAATTAATTGATGCACATGCGAAATCATTATATACATCCAACTGATGAGGGTTCAAATTTCTACAATGTCATTTGCCCACTAAAATTCCGACAATAAACTAGGGCCAATTCTAATCTTCCCTAAATCCCCTGATTTGGTCGATTAATTTTCAATTCGACCAAAAGTCGGTCTCAAGGGCTTAAGGTTCATAAATTTACAAATTCCTCCTTTTTAAATTTTTCCTTACGTCCAATTACATGGGGGGGGGGGGGTAAGTCCATTGATTAATTAAATATATTGCTGGATTAAACGTGTAGTTTTTCCAACTATAATAGTCCTTTATTATTAACCCCCTTGAATTAATTGAAATTTAAATTTCTAAGGAATTGGGAACTTATAATCGTTCAATTATTAAATTAACCCCATATTTATATATATTAAACTCAGAAGTCTAAAATCCCATAATAATTCAATTATTAAAATCAGGGTTTAAATTTCCATGATATTTCCATTATAAACTTAACCCCAAATTATATACTAAAATCTAACTTTAAAATTTCAATTTATATTCCTTATATATATATAAAATCACAGTATAAATTCTTATTTACTAACCCTCATTATAAATTAAAAATCAAATTATAATACACCAATCTAAATCTCCCAAAAAATATATATATATATATATATATTATTATTATTATTATTATTAAAATGCTAACCCTAACCCAAAATTGGGTTAGGGTTGCATTTTTTATATATATTACTCTTATTTTATTTTATTCATCATTTCATACCCTAACCCGAAATGGGTTAGGGTTTATTAAACCCCTTTATTTTATTGTTTGTCCCCCTTTGTTGTTTTTGGTTTGGAGATCGCAGGTACGGCGGAGCTAGGGCACGGCGGAGGGTTTCGTAGAGGGGGAAATGAGGGGAGGAGGCGGCGCGGGGCTCTCCCGGTCGCCACTGTGTTTATACACAGTGACGGCAGTGCCGTCCACTGTGTATAAGCACAGTGGCGGCCGCAGACCGTCCACTGTGCTTACACACAGTGGCGGCACCCTCTGTGCCGTCCACTGTGGGTAAGCACAGTGGCGCGGCCCGAGCGCCGCCCACTGTGTTTACACACAGTGGCTCGGCCTTGCCGTGCCGTCCACTGTGGGTAAACACAGTGGCGCGGCCCGAGAGCCGTCCACTGTGTTTACACACAGTGGTTCGGCCAACAATGTTATTACAAGATTTTTTTTTTGTTATTCATTTAAATATATTCGTGGGTTGATAAAAACATGTTATAAGATGTGATTTTTTTGAATATATCGAATATATATATATATATATTTGTATATATATGTTTAAATACACATATATCCATTGTTATGATCAGATCATAACATAAATGTCTTTGTTGGTTTTGTTCTACAGACATCTACAGGGTATGTTTTTCGGATGCAGATATATATATATATATATATATATATACGAAGTTTATTCTGCAATTCTTTTGTATGTTTGAAACAGAGATGCACAAGTCCAAAATGCATCCTTTATTTTGTTGTTACAGGGGTATGCACATACAGGGAGCTTATACATATATATATTCTATATCTATATAGGTATATATTTTCAATATATATACCTATATACATATAGAGATATATATGACTAAATGTTGAAGTAATAGGATTAAAAACCCTTATATTGATCTGAGGTTTTTAACCATCTACATTCCGTTTTTAGTCTTCTAACAGCATTTAGAATAGATCTATTTATTTCTTTCTTTTATTTAAACTTTCTACAGCAATAAAGCAATACTGGTTCTCCTTTCTTTCTAATAGACATAAAATAACAGAATATAAAACTAAGCAAGTAAATAATAACCCTACTGCATTTCTTCTTTTTTCTTTCTTTAACATTTGCAGTAAATAAAACTAGTAAATATTGAATAAGAACTCCTAATGCATCCTTTTTTTTTTGTTTTCTCTTCTTTAATATTGCAGTAAATAACATGTTACAAACCAGATTTAAATGTAGACTACAACAAAAACAATCGTCATCAAATATAATAAAAGTCACATTTACATTGTTTTTCCAGAATGATAGTTACAATAACCCAAATATGAAAATGGGTAAATAGTCTAACAGTCCCCTTTTTTCTCTAATCTTTTACACAGAAAATATTAATTACATTTATTTAAACAGAAACAGAATCATTTTAAGTCCTATATTTACACCTGCACTTTCTCTTCTTTTTTTTCTTTTTGCTACAAATCATAAGGTTACATTTCTTTCTTCTTTTCTGCATTTAGATAAAAATCAGAAATCTGAAATAGAAGTCTGCAACACAAAATCTGCAACTCCTAGTCTTTTTCCCCAAGCCACCTGCAAGTAAATTTTTAGGACTGTGACCATGGGATGCTCACCTCCCAGCCTAGGCTTACCAGAAGCCACCCCCGAGCTAGGAGAATCAAGACCTAGACGGGTTACAACCAAGCAATACAACATAACAATAGGGCAAACACACAACACATACACTTTCCCATCCCAAGCTACACTATCACCACATTTGTGGAGATCAATCTATGGGTGGAAGTGGACCAAGTACCGTTGGGGAGACTGCAGCCAAAAATATAACACAAGCCACCTCATGGCAACACAAAATACTCAACAGAATTCATCCCAACCACCTTATGCCCCCCAAAGGCTCAAAGCCATTTCTCTCCCCTTATGACCCCCAAATGCATACACAAGGCTATGCAGCAAGGGTCACAAAGGACACCCTTGAGATCACTCTCCTTAAGGAGAGCCTCTCACCCAAGGCTGTCATGCTTCTTCCACCCCAAGATCATCCTACTCTCCCAAGAGTAGAAGATCTTGGACACTCCCAAAACAAGAACACAAAACAGAAAAACATAGAAATGAAACTACACATCATTTTCTTCAACAACAATTTACATACATACTTTCTTTACAAGCATTTCTTTCCTTGACAAAACAACATAACTAACATAAACAACAAAACCAAGAGGAGATTACAACCAACCTTATTCTGCCAATAGGTATGCTAAACTTAGTTGGAGATGAGCTGCCCAATCCACACAACTTTCTGCAATCCTTGGCCCCCAAATTCCTCTAATTCCTAAAACTGGTTTTCTCTTTTATTTTCCCAAGTTTTTTTCCAAAAATCTCCAAGAATGGAGAGTGGGTGATTAGCTCACTAAGCTTCCATTCTTCGCCTAAGAAGGCCTCTCTCACTCCTTCCAACCTCTTGGATAGAGTGAGTGATCTCCCATTGGGTTGGTCTTCCCTAGGTCTTACACACTCCCTAACCTAGGTGCCTAGAGAAGGGAAATGGAATGGGGAAGAGGGATTACTATCTCCAAGAAGGTTCTCCTTCCAAGGATGGCACTCCTATAGATGGAATTCGTCCATCTTGGGAAAACCACTTTTTTGGGTGGTTAAACAAGTCCTAAGGGAAAGACACATGGCCAATTTTGGCCTTCACCCATAGGTACCCCATGAGGCCCAATAGAAAAGCTCTAAAATTGACTCTAGGAGTTGATTTGACCTTCAGAAAGTCCACCTGAAGTTAACCTACGGGTCAACTCTGAGTTGACCTTCCTTGTGGCTCTCTAACCTAGGTTTCTTGGTTCCTTCAAGGATAATTAGGGGATATAACCATTAACAAAAATAAAACTTTCAAAAAGGTGACATGACAATTGCCAACACAACATACTACATAGGTGTCAAGTGACACTACAAAATAATTCCACATCACAATAACCACATGGCAATTGTCCCTTAAACAATTTAATCAATCCAATAAATACAAATTACACTCATGCAACATTTTACATTTACGAATAAAATACAGTACATGCGGGGTGTTGTCTCTCCAAATAGACAACCCCTGGTTTTACTAACGCACATTGGCCTAGGCTTGATTCTCCCTAATATTTCCATGGTCACATGGATATTTTCCTGCACATCTCAATTTAAACATTAGTACTTCCCAAATAGCCTCATATAATATATAAAATCACATAATCAGAATACAATACATTCATTCTACAAAGACTTGACATTATGAAATATAATTTGTCACAATTCAAAGCAATTTCCTCATAATCCTCAAAATTTGATCCATCTACAATATATGCAAACATTTTCCAAACAGTATATCAAATCCTGAAATTCAGATAATAACCTGCATCATCACAACATTACCCTAATCTAGAATCATATAATATTCTATAATCCACAAGGCATAGAAATGAAGCATCCACATATATCAATGTTACCAAAATCGCGGAATCATGAAAAGTTCTATATCCATAGTGTGTCCAAACTAGTATCCCAAAATAGTTCCAAAATGAAAATAACTAAAGAGATAGGATGGGTTGGGGTAGGGCCTTACACCCTCCCCCTCTAGGCATGAACGTCCTCCTGGAGTTCATCAAAAAGATGAGGGTACTGTGATCTCATACGTGCTGCATCCTCCCATGAAGCTGTAACCTCATCATAGCAATCCCACTGGACCCTAACCTGGTCCAGCTCTCGACCTCGAAGGGCCAACGTCCGGCGTGCCAAAATGCGAATGGGCTCCAAGGCTAACTGCCCGTCCGACTCCACCTGCAAGGCATCCCAATCTAAAATATGAGACTCATCATAGATATATTTTCTCAAAACTGACACATGAAACACATCGTGGATGTGTGACAGGCTAGGTGGCAAAGCTAGGCGATAAGCAACTGGTCCTATCCTCTCAAGGATCTCGAAGGGTCCAACAAAGCGAGGTGCGAGCTTAGAACCCTTTCCATAGCGGATTGGACTCTTATGCGGTCACACTCTCAGGAAAACTCTGTCCCCAACCATGTAACTCTGGTCTATCCTCTTTGCATCTGCATATTTCTTCTGCCTATCCTGTGCCTCTCTAAGGCGCTGTCTAATCAAAGTTACCTATTGCTCCATATCACGGACCAACTCAGGGCCTATGGCCACTCTGTCCTCAATACGATCCCAACTCAAAGGTGTCCTGCATGGTCTGCCATACAAAGCCTGAAAGGGTGGCATCCCCAAAGAAGTGTGATGCCCATTATTATAGGCAAATTCTACTAAATGCAGGTACTCCTCCCATCGGGTCTGATGATCCATGACGTACATGCGGAGCATATCCTCTAACACCTGGTTAACCCGCTCTGTCTGGCCATCTGTCTCTGGATGATAGGCTGTGCTAAAGTTGAGCTTGGTGCCCAACGCTGCCTGTAATGCCTTCCAAAAGGAAGATGTAAAGAGAGAATCCCTATCAGAGATAATCTTGCATGGGACACCATGAAGCCTAACAATGTCCCGTAAGAACACCTGTGCCACTGCTGGAGCTGTGAAGGTAGTCCGGACTGGTGAGAAGTGGGCTACTTTGGTCAATTTGTCAACTGTCACCAAGATAGCATCATGGCGACGCGATGACATAGGAAGACCAATAATGAAGTCCATGGATATAGTATCCCACTTCCACTCTGGTATAGCATGGGACTGGAGTAACCCTCCTGGATGGCGGTGCTCTGCCTTGACTCTCTGACACTCAAGGCATCGGGCTACTAACTCGGCGATAAGCTGCCGCATTCCTGGCCAATGATATAACTGCCTCAAGTCAGCATGCATCTTCTTAACCCCGGGATGCGCTGCATAAGGAGCTCTATGAGCCTCCATGATAATGAAATCTCGCAAACCCCCAGAAGAGGGTACATAAATGCGCCCTCTATGGCGTAATAAACCATCGGACTCCAAAGAGTAGTCCACAAACTTCCCTTCTAGGGTCTCCTGATTACGGATCCTCTGACAAACTTCTAGATACCAATCATCCTCTGGCAATCGCTGCAAAATACGGTCTCTCAAATCAGTGCTCATGGATATGGTGTAAACCTCATGTCGTCTCCTACTTAGGGCATCTGCGACCACATTCTCCTTTCCTTTGATGTAATGAACATCAAAATCATACTCACAAAGGAACTCCATCCATCTCCTCTGACGTGCATTAAGGTTAGGCTGGGTGAAGATATACTGCAAACTCTGATGGTCCGAATGAAGCTCGAAGTGATGACCTAAAAGGAAGTGTCTCCACCTCACAAGTGCATGTACAACTGCCGCAAGCTCTAGGTCGTGCGTAGGGTAGTTAAGCTCGTGAGTCTTAAGTTTCCTAGACTCGTATGCTATAACCCTACCCTCCTGCATAAGAACTGCTCCCAATCCATCTAAGGAAGCATCCGTGCATACCATGAAGTCGGCCGTGGGGTCTGGCACAATAAGGATAGGTGCACTAGTGAGGGCCCTTTTTAGATCCTGAAAAGCCCTCTCACACTTCTCTGTCCACTCGAATTTCTTCCCTTTTCGCTGGAGGGATGTGATGGGGTGTGCAACTCTGGAAAATCCCTCCACAAAACGTCTATAGTATCCTGCTAAACCCATGAAGCTTCTGACTTCTGTCACATTGGTAGGTGCCGGCCAATCCATGATGGCTCTAATCTTTGATGGGTCGACTGAGATCCCATCACCGGATATAACATGCCCTAGGTACTTGACCTCTGATCTAAAGAAAGCACACTTCGACAAACTGCCGAACAACTGGTTGTCCCTCAAACACTGTAAAACCTGTCTCAAATGCTCCTCATGCTCCTGCTCATTTCGGGAATAGATCAATATGTCATCGAGGAACACTATCACAAATCGATCAAGGAAGGTGCGGAATACCCCATTCATGAGACTCATGAATACAGCTGGAGCATTCGTAAGACCGAATGGGACCACAGTGAACTCATAGTGGCCATATCTGGTGCGAAACGCAGTCTTGTGGATATCACTTTCCACAATTCTCAACTGGTGATATCCTGACTTCAGGTCTATTTTGGAAAACACTTTGGCACCCTGAAGCTGATCAAACAAATCATCGATCCTCGGTAAGGGGTAGCGGTTCTTGATGGTTACTTTATTCAGTTGCCTGTAATCCATGCATAACCGAAGGGATCCATCTTTCTTCTTCACGAAGATGACTGGTGCGCCCCAAGGAGAGACGCTAGGACGGATGTGACCCTTCTCTAAGAGTTCCTCTAGCTACATCTTGAGCTCATTAAGCTCATGAGTGGTCATCCTATAAGGTGCTCTCGAAACTGGCTCGGCTCCTGGTACCAAATCTATGTGGAAGTCAATCTCCCTGCTGGGCGGCATACCAGGTAGCTCATCAGGAAACACATCTGCAAATGCCTCAAGGATGGGGTGATCATCTATGGACGGCTCCTTCTCATCTTCTTCCTCTCGGTCACTGATTGTGATGGCAAACAACTGGCATCCCTTCCGCATGCTCCGCTTAAGCTGCATTGCGGATATCATACGAAGAGACACGGGTCTCTGAATCCCAGTGATTACTATGGGAGCACCATGATCATCCTCACACTCGACCTTTTTCAAGCGACAATCCATCTTGGCTCTGTGGGCGTAAAGCCAATCCATGCCAAGTACGACGCCATAAGATCCGAGTGGTGTAACTCTAAGGTCTACTAAGGTGGTGGTATTACCAATCTGGAGCGGACATCCCCTAACCTCTGAATCCACTGACACTCTAGCCCCTGAAGCTAACTCCACTTCCCAGCTGACACTTTGCCTTACTGCCACTAGCCCGCAACGCTCCACAACCAATGGAGATATAAAGGAGTTAGTCGCTCCTGAGTCAAATAATATAGAAATACTACTACCTCTGACCTTACCTGCAGCCTCGATGACTGTGGCCTGGTGCTCTGCCTGGCGGTTATCAACCGCTGTGAAGACTCTATGGGTCTTGCCCATGTCCCCAACTGTAGGCTCTGATGTTGCCATCCTCTGATTCCCTGTCATCTGTCCCTGTGGACACTCTCTCGCCATGTGCCCCATGGCTCCACACGTGAAGCAAGCACCGCGTGCCTGAAACTGTGCGCCCTGAGGCCTAGTAAAAGGATGCCCACCTGTCCGGCTAGAACCACTGTACCCACCCCTGGAGGACTGTTGAGCCCGTGCCGGGGGTGTGTATGTACCCTGTACTCTCTGGTCACGCCTAGGACCCTGTGACTGCCACTGTTTGGGCCTGGAGCCCTGCTGTCCCTGAGGTGGCCTATGTCTCTGACTCTGCTGTGACTGCTGTGGAGGAGGGGGTTTATGGGACCCCGAAACATTTCTGTGGTTGCCTTTCCAATGGGGTTTCTGAAACCCGAAAGGCTGGGGAGCTGGGTTTCGGTTCTGGAACCGATCCCTCGTGTCCTGTGGCCTGATCTGAATCTCCTCGGCTATAAGGGCCTTCTCTACGGCAACCCGAAGGCTCCCTGGAGCGGCCATCCTCACTGGTCCTGCTATCCCAGCATTAAGTCCCCTAACAAATCGGTTGACGAGTAGCTTCTCGTCCTTCAGGTAATCTACATAAGGTAGGAGCTCAATAAACTTACTCTCGTACTGGGTCACTGTGAGACCCTTCTGCTGGAGGTCATGGAACTCATCGATCCTACGCTGCCGGAAGTGCTCTGACAAGTACCTCTCTCTGAACCTCTCTGTGAAGATTTCCCATGTGATGGTATCTGCAGTGAGTCCGCACTTGAATTCCTCTTGCTTCCACCATGTGGAGGCTGTCGATCTCAGAAGGTGGACTGCAACGCGTGCCTTCAGATTGCTTTCATAAGATCGCAATGCGAAGCACCGATCTAGGCTTAAAAGCCATGCCTCAGCCTCTACTCCGTCAGTAGTGCCTCCAAAAGATGGCGGCTGGAGGCGTAAAACCTCACTAATCAGGTCTCCTGGTTCCTGACGTGCTCTCTCAAAGTACACAGGTGCTGCTACTGGAGGGGGTTCGGGCAGGTGAACGGACTCTGGCTCATGCTCTGCCTCACCCTCTACGGAATTAGGAGGTGGACTCCTACTCCGTTCCCTATCCACTGATCTATGACTCCCTGAGTTCTGATTATCTGCATGACGGTCCACTGCTGGAAGCCTGTCCTGCACTATCCCAATCAAGTTCTGAAGAGCTAGCAAGATGTCTCGGTTAGGGTCAACCGGTGGTTCGGGAGGTGCTTCCGGGTTCCCTTCTGGAACCGGTTCCTCCCTAGCAACATCCTCGCGTGCCATACGTGTACGCCTAGGACCCCTTCCGCGCTTGCGAGCTTGTCGCGTAGTCGGAGGCATCCTATGAGGAAACAAGAAATAAAATAAATAAACAATTAATTAAATAACTTAATTTTCACTTATTTATATTTATATTTTTCCGTTTAAGAAAATATTTGATTAATTTAGATAATTAAAGCGAAACGTAATGGAGAAAGGTTCCTAGTGTTGGAAACCTTGCTCTGATACCAAGATGTCGTGCCCAAACTTTAGGGCACAAAAACGGAACAACAATTTTTTTTTTTGACGTCATGAACTTGCTATAAATCCTAATATTAAAGTTTTGTCTTATCTATGATGTAACTATATTTACTTCCAAGGTTGGAGAAATTAACCAACTCGAGCGAGCGACTTGTTGGGAGGGGATTAATTAGCCTCAAGGATTTAGTCAGCTAGCTCAATTACCTAAGGCAAGCTGTCGCTAATTAAATCAAGGGATATTTGATTATCTTAAGGTATTATATTGTCCCCAATCCATATAAGGATATTGCTATTAATTAATTGATGCACATGCGAAATCATTATATACATCCAACTGATGAGGGTTCAAATTTCTACAATGTCATTTGCCCACTAAAATTCCGACAATAAACTAGGGCCAATTCTAATCTTCCCTAAATCCCCTGATTTGGTCGATTAATTTTCAATTCGACCAAAAGTCGGTCTCAAGGGCTTAAGGTTCATAAATTTACAAATTCCTCCTTTTTAAATTTTTCCTTACGTCCAATTACATGGGGGGGGGGGGTAAGTCCATTGATTAATTAAATATATTGCTGGATTAAACGTGTAGTTTTTCCAACTATAATAGTCCTTTATTATTAACCCCCTTGAATTAATTGAAATTTAAATTTCTAAGGAATTGGGAACTTATAATCGTTCAATTATTAAATTAACCCCATATTTATATATATTAAACTCAGAAGTCTAAAATCCCATAATAATTCAATTATTAAAATCAGGGTTTAAATTTCCATGATATTTCCATTATAAACTTAACCCCAAATTATATACTAAAATCTAACTTTAAAATTTCAATTTATATTCCTTATATATATATAAAATCACAGTATAAATTCTTATTTACTAACCCTCATTATAAATTAAAAATCAAATTATAATACACCAATCTAAATCTCCCAAAATATATATATATATATATATATATATATTATTATTATTATTATTATTAAAATGCTAACCCTAACCCAAAATTGGGTTAGGGTTGCATTTTTTATATATATTACTCTTATTTTATTTTATTCATCATTTCATACCCTAACCCGAAATGGGTTAGGGTTTATTAAACCCCTTTATTTTATTGTTTGTCCCCCTTTGTTGTTTTTGGTTTGGAGATCGCAGGTACGGCGGAGCTAGGGCACGGCGGAGGGTTTCGTAGAGGGGGAAATGAGGGGAGGAGGCGGCGCGGGGCTCTCCCGGTCGCCACTGTGTTTATACACAGTGACGGCAGTGACGTCCACTGTGTATAAGCACAGTGGCGGCCGCAGACCGTCCACTGTGCTTACACACAGTGGCGGCACCCTCTGTGCCGTCCACTGTGGGTAAGCACAGTGGCGCGGCCCGAGCGCCGCCCACTGTGTTTACACACAGTGGCTCGGCCTTGCCGTGCCGTCCACTGTGGGTAAACACAGTGGCGCGGCCCGAGAGCCGTCCACTGTGTTTACACACAGTGGTTCGGCCAACAATGTTATTACAAGATTTTTTTTTTGTTATTCATTTAAATATATTCGTGGGTTGATAAAAACATGTTATAAGATGTGATTTTTTTGAATATATCGAATATATATATATATATATATTTGTATATATATGTTTAAATACACATATATCCATTGTTATGATCAGATAATAACATAAATGTCTTTGTTGGTTTTGTTCTACAGACATCTACAGGGTATGTTTTTCGGATGCAGATATATATATATATATATATATATATATATATACGAAGTTTATTCTGCAATTCTTTTGTATGTTTGAAACAGAGATGCACAAGTCCAAAATGCATCCTTTATTTTGTTGTTACAGGGGTATGCACATACAGGGAGCTTATACATATATATATTCTATATCTATATAGGTATATATTTTCAATATATATACCTATATACATATAGAGATATATATGACTAAATGTTGAAGTAATAGGATTAAAAACCCTTATATTGATCTGAGGTTTTTAACCATCTACATTCCGTTTTTAGTCTTCTAACAGCATTTAGAATAGATCTATTTATTTCTTTCTTTTATTTAAACTTTCTACAGCAATAAAGCAATACTGGTTCTCCTTTCTTTCTAATAGACATAAAATAATAGAATATAAAACTAAGCAAGTAAATAATAACCCTACTGCATTTCTTCTTTTTTCTTTCTTTAACATTTGCAGTAAATAAAACTAGTAAATATTGAATAAGAACTCCTAATGCATCCTTTTTTTTTTGTTTTCTCTTCTTTAATATTGCAGTAAATAACATGTTACAAACCAGATTTAAATGTAGACTACAACAAAAACAATCGTCATCAAATATAATAAAAGTCACATTTACATTGTTTTTCCAGAATGATAGTTACAATAACCCAAATATGAAAATGGGTAAATAGTCTAACAGTCCCCTTTTTTCTCTAATCTTTTACACAGAAAATATTAATTACATTTATTTAAACAGAAACAGAATCATTTTAAGTCCTATATTTACACCTGCACTTTCTCTTCTTTTTTTTCTTTTTGCTACAAATCATAAGGTTACATTTCTTTCTTCTTTTCTGCATTTAGATAAAAATCAGAAATCTGAAATAGAAGTCTGCAACACAAAATCTGCAACTCCTAGTCTTTTTCCCCAAGCCACCTGCAAGTAAAGTTTTAGGACTGTGACCATGGGATGCTCACCTCCTAGCCTAGGCTTACCAGAAGCCACCCCCGAGCTAGGAGAATCAAGACCTAGACGGGTTACAACTAAGCAATACAACATAACAATAGGGCAAACACACAACACATACACTTTCCCATCCCAAGCTACACTATCACCACATTTGTGGAGATCAATCTATGGGTGGAAGTGGACCAAGTACCGTTGGGGAGACTGCAGCCAAAAATATAACACAAGCCACCTCATGGCAACACAAAATACTCAACAGAATTCATCCCAACCACCTTATGCCCCCCAAAGGCTCAAAGCCATTTCTCTCCCCTTATGACCCCCAAATGCATACACAAGGCTATGCAGCAAGGGTCACAAAGGACACCCTTGAGATCACTCTCCTTAAGGAGAGCCTCTCACCCAAGGTTGTCATGCTTCTTCCACCCCAAGATCATCCTACTCTCCCAAGAGTAGAAGATCTTGGACACTCCCAAAACAAGAACACAAAACAGAAAAACATAGAAATGAAACTACACATTATTTTCTTCAACAACAATTTACATACATACTTTCTTTACAAGCATTTCTTTCCTTGACAAAACAACATAACTAACATAAACAACAAAACCAAGAGGAGATTACAACCAACCTTATTCTGCCAATAGGTATGCTAAACTTAGTTGGAGATGAGCTGCCCAATCCACACAACTTTCTGCAATCCTTGGCCCCCAAATTCCTCTAATTCCTAAAACTGGTTTTCTCTTTTATTTTCCCAAGTTTTTTTCCAAAAATCTCCAAGAATGGAGAGTGGGTGATTAGCTCACTAAGCTTCCATTCTTAGCCTAAGAAGGCCTCTCTCACTCCTTCCAACCTCTTGGATAGAGTGAGTGATCTCCCATTGGGTTGGTCTTCCCTAGGTCTTACACACTCCCTAACCTAGGTGCCTAGAGAAGGGAAATGGAATGGGGAAGAGGGATTACTATCTCCAAGAAGGTTCTCCTTCCAAGGATGGCACTCCTATAGATGGAATTCGTCCATCTTGGGAAAACCACTTTTTTGGGTGGTTAAACAAGTCCTAAGGGAAAGACACATGGCCAATTTTGGCCTTCACCCATAGGTACCCCATGAGGCCCAATAGAAAAGCTCTAAAATTGACTCTAGGAGTTGATTTGACCTTCAGAAAGTCCACCTGAAGTTAACCTACGGGTCAACTCTGAGTTGACCTTCCTTGTGGCTCTCTAACCTAGGTTTCTTGGTTCCTTCAAGGATAATTAGGGGATATAACCATTAACAAAAATAAAACTTTCAAAAAGGTGACATGACAATTGCCAACACAACATACTACATAGGTGTCAAGTGACACTACAAAATAATTCCACATCACAATAACCACATGGCAATTGTCCCTTAAACAATTTAATCAATCCAATAAATACAAATTACACTCATGCAACATTTTACATTTACGAATAAAATACAGTACATACGGGGTGTTGTCTCTCCAAATAGACAACCCCTGGTTTTACTAACGCACATTGGCCTAGGCTTGATTCTCCCTAATATTTCCATGGTCACATGGATATTTTCCTGCACATCTCAATTTAAACATTAGTACTTCCCAAATAGCCTCATATAATATATAAAATCACATAATCAGAATACAATACATTCATTCTACAAAGACTTGACATTATGAAATATAATTTGTCACAATTCAAAGCAATTTCCTCATAATCCTCAAAATTTGATCCATCTACAATATATGCAAACATTTTCCAAACAGTATATCAAATCCTGAAATTCAGATAATAACCTGCATCATCACAACATTACCCTAATCTAGAATCATATAATATTCTATAATCCACAAGGCATAGAAATGAAGCATCCACATATATCAATGTTACCAAAATCGCGGAATCATGAAAAGTTCTATATCCATAGTGTGTCCAAACTAGTATCCCAAAATAGTTCCAAAATGAAAATAACTAAAGAGATAGGATGGGTTGGGGTAGGGCCTTACAGGAAGACTCAATTATGATGTAGCAGATGTTTTCACTTTCCTTCTAAACATTATGAATTAGCAAACTCTTTTTAAGGTTATAATTAGTGCATCGAGACAATGCATAATTTAAGGGGGGAAGTATGTCATAGTCCTCTTTTATTATCTTGATTGGACTTGTTGTTGTTGTTGTTGTTGTTGTTGTTGTTGTTGTTGTTGTTGTTGTTGTTGTTGTTGCTGTTGTTGTTGTTGTTGTTTTATTATTATTATTATTATTATTATTATTATTATTATTATTATTATTATTATTATTAATCTTATGAGTAATGTTAGTTAGAGATGAAAAATTGAATAAGTATGGAATTATTTTGAAATAGAAGAATTAATAAGTGGTGACTCGCATGTGAGGTCATAAATTATTTGGGAAATTATTTATTCAATCAATATTCTAAATTGAGCACATGGTGTAGGAGAAATAAGAGCATTCTAGAAGGGAATTTCAAATTCAAAATGCATGGTCAAATGTAACCGCCACTATGACAAGTTGTAAGGAATATGTCTAGCATGAAATAGTCTCAAATTCAAAATTTAATATGCATGTAATGCCCACTTTTGCATGGAAAAAAGAATATGTGATTGAATAAAAAATAAAATAAGAATAAGTAAGAATAAGAAATCAATATTTTTATATATTAAAAAAATAAAAATAAAAATCAATTGAGTTTTTGGATTAAGTTAAGTGGGTTATTACAGTTAGGAACTGGAGGGCAACTAAGAGGGGGGGGTGAATCAGTTGTCAATGAATTTCAACCCAAATATAACTTAATCAAACTTGATACTTAATACCAGTAAACCAAACTTATTGTCGGTTAGCAGATTAGCGGTTAATATTAATATCTGTGAAACTTAATGCATGAAACAGAAAGAGAAACAACATCCACAACACATAACACAGAGATTTTGACGTGGAAACTGTTGGGACTCGTAAAATTTGAAGAATTGGAGAGGCCCATTTCAAAAATTTTGCTTCTGCACTTTCAAAAGACCACTTTAAAATCTCATTCAGATGGCCTAGTTTGAAGAAGGGTAAAATGGAGCCAATTGATTCTCAAAAGGTGAAGCTTTGGAAACTTGTTGTACACCTTTCATTTGGCCTATGCAGTATGTTACAACTTTCAGAATTTAGTTTAGGTCAGTTTCTCAAGTACCCATTTCAAGGGGTGGACTAAAAGTTATTCTATGCACAAATTCAGATTTTATTAAGTGGCCTACTTTAAGGCTTTGCATTTTATGATTAGTTGGTTTTCATATCAAATGAAGTGTACCTCTGAATTGTATGCATATAGGTGTGTCCACATGCCAAATTTCAAGTCCCTATGAGTTCATTTGCTCAATTTGGTATGCCCAATCCATTTGCAATTTGTGTTGTTTGCATAAGTCCCTGTTTTAACAACTAGTTAGAGCACCACTTTGCATATGTGTAATAAATGCCCCAATGAGTGTTATATCAGAATGAATATTCATTCCAGGGTCTTTCCAATATGAAAGACAAGCTATGTTTCCAGCTTGAAGCTCCTACCAATCCATTTGATCAGTTTTCCAAGATGATTTCTTGAGCCATTTTGTCGGTTTTTTGCACTTTCATTGTTACATCTATTAAAGTGGCTATTCTCATGAGCTCACCATTTGCACCCTATCAGCTTCCCAGTCGAACTGAGCATGTCGTGTTCTTCCTTGTACTTCAAAGTATCTATGCCCTAGATTTGGGGATCCACAGAGACCATTTGATATTTTTAATGTGTGCACTTTGAGGTCCCTGCACTTGGATTTTATTAGGTTCAAATGCTGACAGAGACATTTAATCAACTTCAACAATTAATATCTCATCACTCGGGATTCATCATGAGGAATGGTTTTGCAGAGTGAATGCCATTATATCAAATAGTATGTCTTCCAGTGGACGAGGTAGAGAAAGGTGTTTTGAGTAGTTTTTGAAATGCTTTTTGAGGGTTATTTATGTGTTTTGGGCACAGTTGCCAGTAAGTTGCAAAACTCAGTTTAATGATCGGATAATGGTGCAGATCAACTCCAGAGGAATGTTCAAGATGCCTGAAATTTTTTCAAGAGTCAGTGGAATGAAAATGAATTTTTTTTTAGCCGGACCCACTTTGGGGCCTAACCTGACTTGTAGCTTCATGTGTCTTTTAAGCAAGGTTTAAATTGCTATTTTAAATCATATGTTATATTATTTAAGTATTAAGGAGTTCATGAGGAATGAAGGTATATTATTTAAAGAAGCATGTTTTGGGGATCATTATGGTTGTATGTAATGGCTCTAGAACATGGATAAAGAAAGTTCCTTGTAACACAAGAAGTGTGGCTCTAGGTGGAAACAATGCGGGAAGCTAAATGTAATGTTGGCCCACTTCCAACTAATTGGCCATATGAAATCAAGTCTTCATGTCTTATTCCATAGGATCTCTTCAAACAGTGGTATATTGCTTCTATGTCAGCATAAGTATTGAACTCAGTTGCCTGCGCATTGTAACAAATGCTACAATTAAGCTTACCCTCTGTATTCAGCATGAAAACATCTCAAAACGTATTGATAGATACAAAAGACTATGTTGACTTAAGTAAAATAAGATTCATCAAAGGCTTGAATTTGTCGTTGATATTGACCCCAGCAATGAAGTTGCAAGTAATGGAACTTTCATCAAATTCAATTGGCATGTGTAAAGCATCCTCTCTGTGTGGAATTAAAGGTGGGGCTGCGTGGAGTTAGAATATGTTGACAAGAATTTAGAAAGATTCAAACCAATGCAAATTGTCAAGCTTAAAGCCTAGGTCTGTGACCTTTACCAGCTCCTTCCTCCCTGTGGTACGGGTAAAGGCATTTGGAAGTGTTTCAGACAAATGTATGCAATGGCAGGTGAAACCAAACTCCACGACCTTTGCCAGTCCTCCCTGTCATGAGCTGGAGTGGGCATTTATAAAATTTTAAAGCAAATGCTATTGGCAGGTGTATGGCATGCGTGGTTGTTGAAAAGGCTTTTGGAAAGTTTTAAACAAATAAAATTGGCATGTGTTAAGCCATCCTCCTCCCTGCATGAAGTTTGGCATGGCAGACTAAGGCATAGAAACTTCCAAGAAAATGCAATGGCAGGTGTAAAACCAAATCCCACGATCTTTGTCAGTCTTCCCTGTCGTGGTGCGTGTTATGGGTAAAACCATTTCAAACTTCCAAGAAAATGAAATTGGTAGGTGTGAGGTGGCGTAGAAAAGACTTTAGAAACCTTCAGCAAAATGAATTGGTAGGTGTAGAACCAACATCCTCCACACGTGAGGTAAAGGCTATTGAAACTTCAAACAATTTCAATTGGCAGGTGTAAAGCTTAACTCCACGACCCTTGCCAATATCTTCTCTGCGTGGGAATGGCGTTTGAGCAGACATTATAAATTTTCAAGCAAATGCAATCACCAAGCATAAAGCCTTTATCCCATATTGGTTGTGGGGAGGGCATTTTTTGTATTTAAATACAAGAACACATGTATCTATAGTGTCAAAAGAAAGTGGCTTTTGGCAGGCAAGAAAAGGAAGTTTTGTGCCCAGGGACCCCACGCACATGCACGCATCTCGATGCACCTATATTTTGAAGCAAAAAGGCGAGTTAACGGGTGAGCGGGTTGAAGATGATCCAATGGTGGTCGATGAGCCACGACGGAAAATTGCTCGTCAGTTACCCATCGCGACTTGGTGACAAAGAAGAGTCAAAGTCTGGTGGTGGGTCCAACGGTGTTGAGGTGGCGGACAGGTGGCAGGTCAGGTGGATTCCAAGTGAATCAAATTGTGACACGTGGCATGGATGGATGCACAACAAAGGTTAAAAATCAAAATTAATGTATAGTTCCAACTATAGTGTTAAAAATGCAAAAACTTAAATGTCAAAATTAATGTATAGTTCCAACTATAGTGTTAAAAATGCAAAAATTTAAATGACTGGTTGTGCCTGGCTGCATCCGAGAGGTTAATGGTTGAGGGGTTAATTTTTACCCAAATATAGGCATATTATATGTCGTTGGAAAGCTTTGGGAGTGACGCGTTTGATTTTACAATCAGTTTCAACACATATCAAATATTTTGAGAGTAGTTTCCATGGGAATGATGTAGAGAATATTTTCAGTTAGGGAAAGAGGACACTTGGCAATTTACGATGCAAATCTAGTCTTTTCCCTCTTTTTCATATTCATAGCTCTTCTCATTTGTGAGGGTTCCCAGTTTTTTGGCAATTTTCACCAAGGGAGAAATCCGAAATTGTAGGTTCTAGTGATGGCATTTTTCATTCTTTGCAAATAACAGTGTGTTTCTGTTGGGTTTTCAGTGTTGTCTTTGTTGTGGGTTTTGTTTCAGTTTACAGGTTTACACATATGCAAGGCATGTGTGAGTTTCCACAAAATTGTCTCCAAAATACCATTTGAATTTATACAGTTTCATCTTATCAAGGATAATTTGAGGTGTCTCTTTCAGTCTTCTCTGAGAGTGTAATGTTTGTCTTTTGGGTATTCTTCAAGGAAGGATTTAAATCCTGAAACCCAACATTAATGATTTTAAATTTGCATATTGGAAATGTAAGTATGATTTTGTGACAGAGAAGAGGATTGTATTAATGTAATGCATTAATACATGAAAATTTAATGTTGAAAGTAGCTTGCATCTAAGATTTCTCTTCCAGTTTTATGCATGACTTCGTGGCCAGGATAAGGCACTGGTCTTTTATAATGTTCAAGGATTGTCAGAACATCAATTTTAAAATCAAATCATAATATCTTTTTCTTTATGTTCTATGGTTGGTTCCACCTATCTCATGCTCCAATTTAGTTGAGATGTCAATGTAGATCTAGCCCATCTGCAGTAACCTCCTTGTTGTTGAGCCTTTTGAGATTCATCTGCTTTCTGTTGATGTTGTCATATGTGTGTAATGGGTCTAATTCTATGCATCAAAGGTACACCCACCTAGGTTTTGCAGAGCCTGAAGAGTAGAAGGATTTAGATCCTCGTCATGTTGTCCAAGTCCCGAAGTTTTTCATAGATTGAAATTGGCTATTTCATAATTAAATTGTAGGTGAACTTGGGTTACTCATTTTTTGAGAACAACAAAAACCCTGTAAGGGGAAAAACCATGGTGGGAAACCTTACCCACAATCAGATGATACTACTCCAGATAGTATGTGTATACAAATGGGGTCTGCACATGTAGAAAGGCCAACCACCTAGAGAACACTGCTCAAATGGGAGTCGCAATGACTACAGTAGGATGGTTAAATCCTAGAATAATGTACTACTCAAAATAGCATCTCCAATGATGGATTCAGTATTGGTTAAGCTCTGATAAACACCTTCAAACCTTCCTTGAACCTTCTCTATGGTCTGCTCATATGCTCTTCAATATTCGCACATACCATGTTACAATACCATACCATAACCTTACATACCATACCATATCTCATCTCATAAATGAGATCTTACATATATACAAAACCTAAGACCAAATGTGTAGGTCGGCTCACTAAGAATATTACAATTAAAATCAATTACAAATAAGTCTTGATGCGATACAACATGTCGGCTCAATATATTTACAACAATATCCAATCAATAAATCATCTCCATAATGTGTCATGCATATCTGGAATAGATAACACATATCGGTCCATAACCTAGACCAATCTGTCGGTAACAACAAATATGTCATCCCGATTAGACCAATAACCAAAACACCAAAACCAAGTATCCAAACCATGTCTTCAACATAATCAAGTGATATCCAGATGATAACAAGTCATCATCTATGTCAGTGAACCATATAACCTGCCAGTGAACAATATATCAATGACTGTGCATAAGTCACTAAACTTGTCAGTGAACACAATGTGTCGATTCAACAGTAAACCAATATAACCATAGTGCCAAATCAACAATGTAGATCTCCAGAAGGATAAGTGTTGACATCAATGACAAAACTAATGCAACACATCCATAATACCAACAATCTCCCCCTTTGGCATTGATGGCAACACTAGATGGAAAAACATCTAAGTGCCAAAACAGAATGCCAAAAACCAAAAACCAACAATCTCCAAAATAGATCAATACCAAAAATAAAAACCAAAATAAAAAGAGTGTATATCTCTCCCCCAATGAATAATGTCTCCAAAAGAATAATCTCTCTCCCAAGAATGTTTTTCCATAGATCTCTCTCCCCCTTTGACATCAAATGCCAAAGCAATAAAAAATACCAGAACATACAACCAACTAATATAGCCAACTACTCCCCCTGAGAAGTATCTCTCCTCCATCAAAGTCGGAAAAAAGTTTCTCTGTTAGTTTATGTCGGTTTGATGCCAATCTTCAATTTTCTAAGTCTCTACTAGTGAGGGTATTACCCCAAGCTTCTCTCTGAGGTATTCAAAGTTTTCCTTAGGCAAAGGCTTAGTAAAGATATCTGCAATCTGATCTTTAGTATTCACATAAACCATTCTTACTTCTTTTGCTTCAACATTCTCTTTCAGAAAGCTATATTTGATAGAAACATGCTTAGTCTTAGAGTGAAATACTAGATTATTTGATATATCAATTGATGTTGAATTATCACAATAAATTATTATAGGTTATTTGCATTTTACCTTTATGTCCTTCAACATTTCTTAATCCATAATAACTGAGTACAATTAGTTGATGCTGCAACATATTCTGATTTTGTTGTTGATATTGATGTACAACTCTGCATCTTGCTTAACCAAGAAAGAATGCTCTGCTAGTGGTACTCTTTTTGTCATCTACATCTCCTGGCCAATTTATATCTGTGTATGCACATAAATTAAAATTTTCATCTTTAGGATACCATAAACCAAGATTTATTGTGCCTTGTAGATACCGAAAAATCCTTTTTACTGCTAATTCATGATTTTCTTTAGGATTACTCTGAAATCTTGAAATAATACATACTGCATTCATTATATCAGGTCTTGTTTGTGTAAAATAAAGTAAACCTCCAATCATAGATTTGTATCTTGTCGAATTAACAGGAGTTGAATCATCCTTCTGTTGGCATTTTGATGATGTTGTGATTGTCATTGATGGACACACACTTGCTTTGTGTACACTTTCTTGATGTATGAGTTATGCTCAATAGGTATTTGTTCCAACCGGTATTAGGTATTATAGTCTTTAGACTATTGGTGTGTTGAAAATATTCAGGACTAACCAAGTTACTGAGAGGGGAGGGGTGAATCAGTAACACTTAAAACTTTTAATTCATTTTTGCACTGGCATATATTAAACCATTCATTCATTTAATCTACTGTATGCATGAAAGTATAATCATTCACAACACTTAACACAAAGATTTGGTGACCCAGAAACCTTCCAAATAGAAAGTAAAACTGGGGTGGGGATGGTACCCACAAAAATTTGGTACTGTAGTAAAAGTTGGCCGGTTAAGGCTTACAATGATCACTTCTGATGATCTGCCCTGTTAGAAGCAAATTTGGACTGCTAGGTCCACCTTGTTAGAGGATTTACAAACATACAATGAAGTATGCACTTGGTTAAGAGATTTACAAAAGACTGTTAAGTCTACCCGGTAAAAGGATTTACAAACTGATTCAACTGTTAGGATGAAACAGTAGATCTTGACTTACAACTTTATTGCTGATAAGATCCTTTGAGTATTGATCTCCTTCTGAGATAGATATGTCGATTCTGCTCCTTTACTGACTCTGCGAAAATGTTCTGGTTTGCTGCCTTAATGCAGTTTCTGCTCTGCTCTTTCTAATTTCGCATATCCATACATCTTACATTTTTCATACATACTACAGATGGTATAATACATCACATATATATACCGTCCATAATTACATTACATTTCATAAAGTCGGCCTCATACAAATTAGTAACATAAACTCATTCTTAAGTCGGCCTTACATAGGTGAACAAAATATTACTGAGTCGGTAGATACTCGGTTCCTCAAGCTGGCTCGGTGATCTTCTGATACACGGCGTCCACTACAGTACTCGGCATCGTCATGCTCTCGGTAAGAGTAGAAGCTCGGTCCATACTAGTCCCGAAGTGTAGCTTGGAACTCGGTAGCTGTGGTGACTCGGTAGATATAGTGTCACTCGGTAACCACTGGTGACTCGGTTTGAACTGACTTCTCGGTAACTGTTGTTTGTCTCATATGCTCGGTGACAGTCTTACTGCTTGGTTTGAACTATTTAATCGGTGAGCTTTGCTGAATGCTCGGTATAGGCTGTGGACTGAGTGATGAGCTCGGTAACATTCAAAATCGAATAAGTGTTTTCACTAAGTGTATTCACTAATGACAAATATATCATTATACACACACTTGCTTTGTGTACACTTTCTTGATGTATGAGTTATGCTCAATAGGTATTTGTTCCAACCGGTATTAGGTATTATAGTCTTTAGACTATTGGTGTTTTGTAGAAGATGTTTACCGGTCACAAATTGACTGAAGACCTCAAGCGGTATGAAGACCTCAAGCGGTTTGAAGATCTCAAGCAATACGAAGGAACAAAATGGTAGTTAACATTTTTCCAGTCTTCATTTTTGACAACCGGTAATCTGTAAATTGTATGAACCGGTATTACTCTGTGATGAGTCACCAACCGGTATTGTTGTGATGAGTTATCATCCACCGACACTTTGGCAGTGATTTTGTGTCATGTTACCAAATGTGTCTAGATGCACTGAACCTAGGAACTTGTAATTCAATCCTATTGGACCGACATGAAATTTGACTCCTTTCTAAGGACATCATGTCTAGGGTTTTAAAAGATGATGAGGGTTTTGTATGTGTGATCATAGAAGAGAAGATTAGGTCTGTGTGAAGAGTAAGAGTGTGGAGATATTGAAGACTGAAGTAATGATGAAATGCATTAATAGTGAGCTATCATGGATCTAACCAAGCATACTATACTAGTATCTAGATCACTCACTTGTTGATTACTCACATCTTCGACAAGTCTAAAACCCTTAACCGGGTAGGCCTAGAAAAGCCTTTGTAAATCCTCTAACAAGGTGGTTCACAACTATGAATCTAAAATCCTCTCACAAGGTAGTCTTTAACAGGACTTATCTCCTAATAGAGATCTAGATTCCTAACAGGATCTGTTCTAGTGAAGAACATTGTATGACCTTAATCGGTCTGACCTTAACCGGTTTGGTTTCTATTCTGTAGATAGTTACTTGTGAGTTTCTGCTCACCATGGTTTTTCCCATTTGGGTTTCCACGTCAAAACATCTTGTGTTATGGTGATTGTGCTTTTGTGGATGAATGGTTTGTTTGCTATTTGGTTTGCATTTATCTTAACCGATTTATTAGTGAATCTGTTTGTAGCTAGGAAATCGGAAATCATCAAAGAAAGTATCAATATTAGTCATAGCTCAATCACGAAAGCTCAAATGCAATGATCTATCCTAACACACTCAATAAAGACATGAAAGAAAAACATTCAAGAATAAAAACTAAGCAAACCAAATGCAGATCTGAATATCTCCTTCATGCGGCTCCATTGTCCTTCTTTCTCCTTCAAATAGCTTTGTTGTGGATCTCACCTACTAGTGCATGATCATGATATGAAAGCAAGTAGACAAGATGATTGCTCAAGAATACTCGAAGCGTGATTGATTCGACAAAGTGGTTATTAGATCGATAATGTGATTAGTTGGGGATCAGGGGCCTTGATTGAAGAAAATCATCCAATTTATAGATAAATTGGAGAAAAGACAAGATTAGCATGAAATTGATATTAGAGGCAATTGATTTCAAAAATGGGAACATTGAGTGGAAAGAAGAAGGTTATGACACCTTCTATGCCATGAATTATGACATATTGCCAATGCAAAGGTTAGAGGACTAGAAGCTTATGACATCTTGCTATGCCAAAAGTATGACGCATGAGAAATTCATGCTTCCACCGAAGCACAAAAATAAGGAGATACTAGAGAGAAATTAATTAGGTGGAAATTAGGAATTAGGAAAATAGAAAATTAGGAAATTAGAAAATTAGAAATGATGTGGAAATTAGGAAATTGATGCAAATTAGGTAAATTAATTAATAATTTCTCATTCATTAATTAATTTACAAAAATAGGAGGAATTAATTAGCCAATTAAATAAACATTTAATTATGACAAGAAGACTTAGGATAAATAAATAAATTATTAACCCTAGAGGGGAAAATGACAAACAGGATTAAATGAATAAATCATAAAACCCCAGAGGATGAATTAGAAATACAAGAACGACAATTAGGTCTTGACAAAAGATAATTGATATCAATTCGATTTGATCATGATTCTGACTGACAAAGGACCAATGCTGACAAACGATTTGATTGATAAATGCACCAATTGACGAGGAACAATGACAAATTGATCCAAATTGATATGATTGGGAAGGATGACGATCGATGACAAATCGATCGCAAAATGACAAGATTGACAAGTTGATAAGGATCGACCAAAATCATGACTGAAAATTGTTATCAACAAGACCTAATTTGAAAGCGAGAAAAATGAGGAATGCAGAAGGAGGACTCGATGCTCGCAAATGATAAAGACCAAGTGTACAACATGGAAGAAATGTTAATGCGACGCAAAAACCCTAAAATAAGGCAATGCGCAAATGTTAAAGTATGACTCTGCAAGCGTTGACCATTTTTAGACGTCTACACTGTTATACCGGTTATCTGCTAAATTGTTTAGAAGTTTGAGTTCAGTGATTTTTGGTATACTAATTCACCCCCCCCCCCTCTTAGTATTCATCACCTTCAATGTCAATTTATTAGTTGTAGTCATAGGAGTACTTACCGGTTTAGAGTTTTCCATACCAAATTTCTTCAGTAGTTCCTTCAAGTATTTTGTTTGACATAAGAATATACCTCTATCAGTCTGTGAAATCTGCAATCCTAAAAAGAATTTTATCTCCCCAGTCATAGACATTTCAAATTCTTCCTGCATCTTGTTAGAAAAGTCCTTACACAATCCATCTTCTCCTCCAAAAATGATATCATCAACAAAAACTTCAATAACCAATATGTCATCATTGGTCACTTTGAAATATAAGTTGTTATCAACATTACCTTTAGTGTAACCAAACTTCAAAAGATATTTGTCCAATCTAGCATACCAATCTCTAGGAGCTTGCTTCAATCCATACAAAGCTTTCCTTAATCTACAAACCATATCTTTAACATTTATCAATGAAATCCACCAGGCTGTTCAATGTAAACTTCCTCTTCAAGATCACCATTTAGAAATGCACATTTTACATCCATCTGATATACTTTATAGTTCTTGTGAGCTGCAAATGCAAAAAATAATCTAACTGCCTTAAGTCTAGATACTGGTGCAAAGGTTTCATTATAATCAATTCCCTCTTTCTGTGAATATCCTTTACACACTAATATTTCTTTGTTCCTGATTACCTTACCATCTTCATTAAGTTTATTTCTGAATACCAATATATTTCCAATTACATTTTTGTCTTTAGGTCGGGGAACTAATATCCATGTATTGTTCTTTTCAATTTGTTCTAATTCATCTTCCATTGCTTTTATCCAATGTTCATCTTGACATTCTTCAATAACAGATGACGGTTCAATTTGAGAAATTAAGCATACCTCTTCATTTTCCAGTCTTCCTCTTGTCATAACACCTTGATACTTATTCCCAATTATCTAATTTTTTGAGTGATTTAGTCTTACATACCTGGGTTTATTCACATGTTGTTCTTTAGTCACTGTGGAATTCTCTGATGATTTTGGTGTGACTAGATCCACATTTTATACCGGTGCACTTTGTATAGGTTCATTTATGATCATCTCAACTGTCGGTTCAGAATCTACAGACCTTGAATTTCCTCTAAAGTGTTCATCTATCTTCACATTAGCACTTTCAATGATCTTCTGCAATCTTTTATTAAAAAATCTATATGCCTTGCTCTTAGATGAATAACCAATAAATATTCCTTCATCACTTCTAGGATCAAATTTACCAACATACTCATCTCTTCTAATATAGCATTTCCTTCCAAATATTCTAAAGTATTTAAGAGTAGGAGTATTACCAAACCATAGTTCATAAGGGGTCTTACCGGTTTCACCTTTGATGTGAACTCTATTGAAAGTGTAAGTCATTGTATTCATTGCTTCTCTCCAGTACACATGAGGTAGATTTGCTTCCAATATCATGCTTCTAGCTGCTTCCAGAATAGTTATGTTCTTTCTTTCCACAATTTTGTTCTGCTGAGGTGTCTGGGGTGCTGATAGTTGTCTTTTGATTCCATTCACTTCACAAAATGTATTAAATTCCTTAGATGTAAATTCACCTCCTTGAGCAGATCTCAAACATTCGATTTTCTTACCGGTTTCATTCTCTACCATTGCCTTGAATAATTTGAATTTTCAAAAAGCTTCTGATTTCTCCCTGAGAAAAGTAACCCAACACATTCGAGAATAATCATCAATAATTAGCATAAAATATATATCTCCTTGTAGACTTCTTGTTCTTGCCGGACCACACAAGTCAGTATGAATTAAATCAAGAATATTATTGGATTTCTCATAAATACTCTTAAACGTTGTTCTAACTTGTTTTCCCATTTGACATTCCTTACATACCGGATTATGAGGTTTCACAATCTTAGGTAAATCCCTTATTACCTTAGTTGAACTGATCTTTACAATGCAATCAAAATTCACATGACAAAGTCTCTTATGCCATAACCAACTTTCATCAATGTGTGCAATCAAGCATGTCTTTTCACTATTATTCAAATGAAAGATATTACCTTTAATCTGATTACTGGTTGCAATCTCCAATCCAGTTCTATTCATGATTTTTCATTTACCATTCTTGAATTGTAACTAAAATCCCTTTTCAACTAACTGACCAACACTCAAAAGATTATGCTCCAAACCTTCAACATAATAAACATTGTCAGTATTGTGCTTACCATCCAAAGATATAGTGCCTTTTCCTTTGATTAAACAAGCTTTATCATCGCCAAATCTTACTAGACCACCATTGTGTTCTTGGAAAGATAATAATTTACTTTTATCACCAGTCATATGATGTGAACATCTGAAATCAATGATCCATTCATCTTTTTCTTCAATTTTAGCTACTAGGGCCTTCTCTACCAATGGAATAGTAGGTGTCGGTTGATCTTCTTTTATTACAACAAAATCTCATCCATTGTCTGTCGGTTCTTCATTAGAATCATCTATAACTCCTTCATCAACATAGTAACAAGATTTATCTTTGTTCTTCTTAAATCTGTATCTCTGATATTTAGGGTTAGGCTTATATGTTCTTTTAGCTTCCTCTCTCAATCTTGCATGTCTATCAGGACATCTAGATGCTATATGACCAACTTTATTGCAATTAAAACATTTAAACGATGCTTTGCCTTCATACTTACTTCCAACTGGACCTTTAGGCATTTTCCTTGCAAATAGTGCTTCAAGTTCTTCCAGTTCTTCATTTTCCCTCCTGATATCTTCAAGTTCTTTTGCATAAAGTGATTTCCAATTATATTTGTCAAATAATGATGATGATGTTGCAGATGATGATGCTTTGAAGGATAAAACTATCTTAATTGTAGCAACAGGACCAAATTCCTCAAGCTCAAATGCTGTAAGTTTTCCAACCAAGGTATCTCTAGATACTGATGTATTAGGCATTGTTCTCAACTCATTAATAGCAATTACTTTCATTTTATATGCCAGTGGCAAAGCTCTTAAAACTTTAGAAACAATTTTATCTTCACTTAAGGATCCTCCACAACATTGTATTCCTAAAATAATTTCATTAACTCTTTCCATAAAAGAAAAAATTCTTTCATCTTCTTCCATTTTTAAATTTTCATACCTGACCTAGTAACATTCTAGTTTTGCAATTTTGACAGTGGTATCTCCTTCATTCAATGTCTCCAATTTATCCCAAATAGCTTTAGCAGTAGATCGGTCTGATAATCCCATGATTTGTTGATCTGATAATGCGCTTAAAAGTGCTTCTCTTGCTTTGCAATCATTTTCTTGATCTTTGCCCAATGTTGGTGGATTAGGTTGATTCGGAGTAGGACCAACATAGCCATTCTTTGTAACTTCTCACATGTCTCTTCCAATGCAATTCAAATGTGTCTCCATTCTGATCTTCCATATACCATAGTTAGTTCCATCAAGTTTCAGACTATCCTTCCTGAAAATGTTCGTTGCCATAGGATCTCCTCAAGCTGTTAGGCTTCTGCAAAAGAGGACTTAGCTCTGATACCAATTTTTAGGAACCAGAAGCCAACTGAGAGGGGGGGTGAATTAGCTGTCAATGAATTTCAACCCAATTATAACTTAATCAAACTTGATACTTAATACCGGTAAACCAAACTTATTGTCGATTAACAGATTAGCAGTTAATATTAATACCGGTGAAACTTAATGCATGAAACAGAAAGAGAAACGACATCCACAACACATAACACAAATATTTTGATGTGGAAACCCTATAAGGGGAAAAACCACGGCGGGAAACCTTACCCACAATCAAATTATACTACTGCAGATAGTATGTGTATACAAATGGGGTTTGCACATGCAGAAAGGCCAACCACTTAGAGCACACTGCTCAAATGGGAGTCGCAATGACTACAATAGGATGGTTAAATATCAAAATAATGTACTGCTCAAATTAGCATCTCCAATGCTAGATTCAGTACCGGTTAAGCTCTGATAAACACCTTCAAACCTTTCTTGAACCTTCTCTATGGTCTGCTCATATGATATTCAATATTCGCACATATCATGTTACAATACCATACCATATCATATCTCATCTCACAAATGAGATCTTACATATATACAAAACCTAAGACCAAATGTGTAGATCGGCTCACTAAGAATATTACAATTAAAATCAATTACAAATAAGTCTTGATGCGATACATGTCAACTCAATATATTTGCAACAATATCCAATCAATAAATCATCTCCATAATGTGTCGTGCTGATCTGGAATAGATAACGCATACCGGTCCATAACCTAGACCAATCTATCGGTAACAACAAATATGTCATCCCAATTAGACCAATAACCAAAACACCAAAACCAAGTATCCAAACCATGTCTTTGATATAATCAAGTGATCTCCAGATGATAACAAGTCATCATCTATTTCAGTGAACCATATAACTTATCAGTGAACAATATACCGGTGACTGTGCATAAGTCACTGAACTTGCTAGTGAACACAATGTGTCGGTTCAACAATAAACTAATATAACCATAGTGCCAAATTAACAATGTAGATCTCCAGAAGGATAAGTATTGACATCAATGACAAAACTAATGCAACACATCCATAATACCAACAATATTTATATTAAAAGGATCCACACAAGACTATGATGGGTGAAGTCTCAAGTCAAAGATAGATGCAAAAGAAACTAGTAAGTTTAGCTCCAAATTTGAGAATGTGGCTTTTGATAGGGATGTTAGTACTAGTTTGGGACTGACCACTCCTTTTCTAGATAAAGGAAAGGGTGTGAATGAGAATACTTGGGATCCAAATAAATATGGTCATCCATATACTAATCCTTTTGGTTTCCCTAAACCTTCAATCATAGTTGATTAAAATAGTGATGAAGTTGTCTATTCAAAACCTTTGAGAAGGTAATTTGAGCTAGTAGTTTATGAGATACCTACTTAGCCCCATATGTTAAACTTGATGCTCCTATAGAACCTAATTACACTGATGCAAGCAGATGTGCAGTGTGAAGCCAAGAAATAACATCAAATGCTACACCTAAATTAGATGAAGAACTGGCAAGAGAAGTAGAAATGTTGGAATTACATGTCACAAGGATGTAGAACTTGAAAAGGAGAGAGAAGCTTCTTAAGAAAATTCAAAAAATCAATCCTATATCACATGCCAATGTTGTAGGAAGCTCTGATGTCACCATAAAAGGGTCAACAATAGTTAATATCCCATAAGTCTCTTATGTCACAACTTCCATTTCACAAGAATCTTTGAATGCCAATTAATGAATCAAGTTCATATAAAAGGTTGGTGTCAAGTGATGCTACATTAAGGAAAATCCCTTCAAGTGCATGTGTGTTCTCAATGTATTTCTCTAGATACCAATATGTCACTTAGGCTCAAATTAGTGGTGTTTCTAGAATTGGAAAATAGTTTGGTTTCAATCCATTTGTAGGGCAGTAAAATCAAGGCATTCCTCAAAATCCATCAGGAGGCCATGCTAGAGGAGATGCAATGGTTAGGGGTCAAGGAAATGTAGATAGGTATAGATAGTTAGACTTCAATGATGTATAAGGCTTCCCTATCACAATTCATAATAAAGAAGTCTTCTGAAAGTTTGTAGGTAACAATGCATTAGCTGAACAAGATCATGTCAAAGATTTTATGAACCTAGTGGATGATTTTGAGATTGACCAAGAGGATGTAAAGATGAATCTATTCATCTAGTATCTCATCGAGGATGTTAGGAAATGGTATAGAGGACTACCTGATTCAAGTATTTCAACTATGGTTGAATTCAAAGGAGTCTTCATGGAAAGGTATGGTGATAATTCTGATCCTAGATTCATTGTAAATGATTTTACTAATATTAAAAAGTGATACAATGAGGTTGTTACTAAATTCAATGATAGATTCACAAAGATGATGATTAATTTACCTCATCATATGAGGCTAAATGAGTCATTATATTTAGTCTTTTATCAAAATGTTTTTGATTCAAAGATGAGATATCAATTAAGGGATATAGAACCACAAACTTTCAGAGATGCTTCTAAAATAACATTGCATATTGCAAAACAAAAGTAAAACATTTGGGAGGGTAGGTATAAGAGATGATGTCAAAATCTTGCATAATCCTAAACATCATTAGCAAAAGCCACCAATAAATAAAGACAAGTTAGATAAAGTCATGGGTACATTGAAGTAATTAAGCTACAAGGTTTCCAAGAATGAGAAGGGGTTGACCAATGATAAGACAAACTTTCAGAGGCAATATAGGCCAATAATTTTACATGATATGCCCTATAATACAAGTTGGCACAATAGGAAGCTATTGCAAAATAATAAAAAAGGAGCTACAAATAAGAACACACTAGAAGAGTGTGGCTCATTAGATGAATATGGCACAAAATTTGATGCTACTTCCAAGAGGTAGAATCAAGAATATCAACAAGTCTTCTTTGATGACGAGTAGGTCCCTTTGGGTCATTTAGAAAAAGTACTAGGATAAGTTAATTTTAGAAGACCTATTGACGATGAGATTTTGTCTCTTACAACTACTATAGTAGATCAAGCTAGGCATAATTATAACTTGAGAAGTAGAGATATGGATACTAATCAAGGAAATATTGAAGTATGTTTATTAGGAGCACAAATAATGAAGAAAAGAAAGAAAGTCATGTTAAGAAAGTTGAAGAGTCAAGAAAGGGGACTAACACCTTGATTTGAGACAATGTTTGCATCATGTCAAAAGGGGCATAGGAAGATGCTATTCCAAATGTAATTCCCCACTAGGAACCTCGAAGGAAAACCCACAACAAGGGTGAAACACATTTTTCTTTTTTAAGTATAAACATAATAAATGCATAACACACAACATGCACGATAACACAAGCGGAAGAATTACACCAGAATTCCTTAAGGGTTACCAATAAAGAATTAACTTCAAGGATAAATTCCATAGTTACCATTAATCCAAATATTAATCATTAACTCAACAATCACAAGAAGCCATAAGCAATAATAGATTACACCATAGAAAGATTGAAAGGACACATTATAATTCCACTTCAATAAGCATGTACACAAATCATAAAGGAAACTGATAAAAACATCCCAACATAGGATTACATTGCTCTTCCAATACATAGCTTCTCAATATACATATAAAGATACATCTTAACCAAATACAAGGTTACATAAGATAGATATTACAATGATCACATAGGTCTCCAAATAACAATAATCTCCAAACATGAGATTAATCATGAGCCACGAACCACAAAAACACCTGTGAAGCCAATCCTCGTATGAAGGTACGAATCTGAACATCTGATGGGAAGTGGCACTACCACCCGACCATGTAATTTCTAAAATAGAATCACCCCACCGTGCTAGGAGATAGCTGAGGACCCTCAAACAAGCATAAGCATGACATGGTCGACAAAACAATATGACTCCATGACAACACAATATGACTCCACAAAATCCAGGTGACTCAACATCACAAACACACAAGTGAACCAAATGAGAGAGTGTCATCGCATAGCTTGATGGTTACCTTGGTAGGCTCTCCTAAGTCCTGGCTCTCTATCTTGGTAACCTCTCATGAACCTCTAGCTCCAACTAAGTCTCATGCGGACCCTTCCAGCCTTTCGTGAAGACAAGGTGGTCGGTTTGCCATTCCAGGCCTTCCCACAATATTATGAGCCTCAGTACAAGCACTCACCTATGTGCGAGGTACAATTATCTTCATTAATGTTTGAGTACTACCCACCTAATCAATTTATTAGATTATTACTTATTATCTGACTTTCGCAGGGGCAACCTGCTCGAAAGCCACTCTCTCAAAGGACACTAAACAAACAAGGTCACTCCCTGAGGACCCTATGGCGAAGCAGACAGCCATTACACCACTTTCAGAAACAAGTGGTCAAACAAGGACATTCTGACTCTTGGCTAACCATAAGGCAAAGAAACTACATAGTTATGACAATTAAGTCAACATATATCACTTGGTCAAAGGTACCAAAAATGCCACCATAGGACGATTGAACCACAAACCAAAATTAACACATTATACACTTGCAAGGATAGCTAATTCACTAAGTTTGCACTCAAATAATCTTTGAGGAAACCAGCATCATAAACACTTGCAACATCATTGATTTAAAATTAAATAAAACACTCTTTTCCAACATTCACATCTAATCAATTTCCAACTCAATATTCCATCAGGAATGAAATCCACATTAAACATTCAACCAGATTAAACATGAATTCCAAACAGGCATTTAATCCATTTCCAGAATATATCCAAATTAACCAATTTGAACTCCTAATTTCATGCCTTGATTTCCATAGATAAATTTATTAACCACATAATAAAAATCACAAGAAAATCACTATCTTTATTCAACACAAAATCCATTTCAAAAATATATTTTATTTATTAAAATTTTACTTTATTGCACTAACCTGTTTGAACCGGTAAAGGGACATGGTTACGTGGGGGTCAAAACCAACCTACAGCAGTGCTGCTGCCGTCGGCAGCAGCGCTACCGGCAATTTGACCCTTCTCGATCTTTACTACAAGAAGATTCACCCTCTCTTTAGCCTTTTCTATATTCTTGGCATACTTCTCCTTAGTGTCTTTATTCTCTTTCTTCATATCCTTTGATGTTTCATAACATGGTGGATGACACACCATGGTGTATTGCTTGTAATTTGCCCCATTCTTCTCAACAGTGCTATGTAGCCCAAGATTTAGAGCATTTAGGTGTGCCCTATGATGACTGTAATGAGACTCATTATCGTCATCATGCTGATGTAAATATGATGTCAACAAAATTTTATGCTGCTAGAGAAGAGTGTGACTCATCAGGTGAAGATTGTGTAGAATTTGATGTTGTTGCCAAGAGGTAGAATCAATAATTATATCATCAAGTATTATTTGATGATGAGAAGGTCCCTCTGGGTCATTTAGGAAAATTACTAGGACAAGTTAATTTTAGAAGACCTACTAACGATGAGATTTTGTTTCTTACAACTAATATAGTAGATCAAGCTAGGCATAATTATAACCTGAGAAGTAGAGATATGAATAATAATCAAGGAAATCTTGATAGTATGTTTATTAGGAGCACAAATAATGAAGAAAAGAAAGAAAGTCATGTTAATAAAGCTAAAGATAAAAGTAAGACTATGAGTTCTCCTAAAACTCAGAATGAAACTTCAAAGGATACGAAGAAAGAGAATAAAGACACTAAGGAGAAGTATGCCAAGAATATAGAAAATACTAAAGAGAGGGAGAAGCCTCTTATAATAAAGATTGAAAAGGGTCAAATTGATTTAGCATCTTTTTATGCCCCTTTTGACATGATTCTGGCATTGTATCAAATCAAGGTGTCAATCCCCTTGCTTGAGATGATGAGGATTGAAGAACATAGAAGCAACACTTTATCTCTAATTTCTGGTATTAGTGACTTGGTGATTGAAAAGGACAATGATAGAGACAAAGCAGTTGAAACTAAGAAAAAAATCAATTAGGTCAATGATGAAGAGGTTAAAGAAATTACAGAGGTATATATGTGGTAAAAACATTGACAAAATGTCCATCACAAATTAATCCATTCTATGTGACATTATTGATGAACAATAAATTGGTAGGAAATTGTATGGTAGACTCAAGACATTCCATAAACATAATGTTTATTCATGTGATGAAAGAATTAGGATTGTAAGTAACTCAAGCATAACTAAAATTCTATGCCATTCAAGGGAGGTACCTGTGGTTGGGATAATGAAAAATGGAGTTTTCTCTTTGATTATTACTTGAGAATAAGTTTTGCGTGAATATAACTATGGTTGATGGTCCACCAAGATATGTGAAGTTGCTATTAGGAAAGTGAACTATAGTAGTAGGATGGAGTATGAAATTAGATCTCTCATATGCATTGATACTAGTGGATAGTAAGGAGGTAAAGCTTGAGAGAGAAATCAAGGCTCCAAATATTGTTGAAGACATTGAAGAAAAAGAAGAACACATATGCTTTTGTGATGTGGATATGTGAATACATCCAAGGAAGAAAAAAAGGTTCATGATCCTATGAGAAATAAGTTGAAAGAAGTTGATGGTGAGAACAATTTATGGAAGATGTACTTTGATGGAGCATGATCAAAGGAAGGGTTGACATTTGGAGTATTATTTGTTTGTCCCATTGGTAAGATATACAAATGCTCTTATTTGTTAGATTTTTCATGTAAAAATAATGTAGAAAAGTATGAAGCCTTGTTGTTAGAATTAAATCATGCTTTCAAGTATGGAATCAATATGATGAAGGTATTTGGTGACATTGAACTAATAGTTTCTCAAATTAGAGAGAAATATTTATCAAAAAACAAAGAGATTGAAGCAATATAGGAGTGCAGTGTGGGATGTGCTAGAGTGTTTTGATGCATTTTTTATTGAATGGATAGTGAGGTCAAGAAATGTGATGTCTTATCTCCTTGAAAACATTTCTTTGAGGCAAGAAGACATCACCATTACAAGGATTTCAAAGGTAGAAACAAAAGTGAGACCTGTAGTACTTGATATTGTTTGCCATTCACAAGTTTTCTAAGATGATGCAGAGCTATTGAAGTTTTTGCAGTGTGTAGATGAATATGAAGACCAAGAGATAGATCTTAATAATTTTGTTGAGGTTATAGATGGGGATGAGACACTCTTTGGAAGTGAGGTAATTCAACTCAAGAATAACAAGATTTGAAAGGGGTTGGTAGCATTAGAAAGCGCATTTGACAATACTGACAAATGTAATACAAAGCTAATGATAGCTCAAGAAAATGATGTTGAAGAGATAAACTTGAGAACAAAAAATATACCAAGAATGGTCTTCAGAGGAAAGAAGTTGGATCCTCAAATTAGGACTCAATTAATTATCTTACTAAGGAAATACAAGCATGTATTTGCCTCGTATTATGATGATTTAAAGAATATAGAGAAGATTTGATACAACATGAGATTCCATTGAAGCCAAATGCAAAGACTTTTAGGTAAAAACAAAGGCCCATTAATTTGACCTTAGCCCCAAAGATGCATCAATAAGTGATGAAGCTAATAGATGGAGGATTTATCAAGCCTATGAGAAACTCTACTTGGGTATCAAATCTAGTTCCTATTAGAAAGAAGAATGGAGATATTAGGCTCTATGCTGATTTCAGAAATCTAAATATGTCTTGTCTAAAGGATAATTAGCCCTAACAAACTTGGAGGCCATGTTGCAACAATTTATTTACTGTGAGTTACTTTCAATGATGGATGGTTTCTCTAGTTACAACTAGGTGAAGGTGAAAGAATCAGGGTAGTACAAGATGAATTTTACCACTCCATGGGGATCATATGTGTATGAAAGAATGCCTTTTGGTCTAAGAAATACAGGAGAAATTTTTTCAAGAGTTCCAGATGTAGCGATCACTTACATTTTAGTTATATATCAAGGTGACTTGACTGCATTCTCAAAAAAGGTTGAGGATCATGTTGCACATTTAAAAAAAAAAATATTAGGGCTTTGAATTATGGTATATCTCCAAATATGAAGAAGTGCAAGTTTTGCATGATAGAGGGGGATCTTCTTGGGCATATTGTGTCAAAGGATGGGGTCAGAATAGAACCCAAGAGAGATGAAGCAATCTATAGGATCCCTATCCCAAAGTCTATTAAAGGGATTCAATCTTTCTTTAGATAGATTAATTGTGTAAGATTTGTATCAAACTTTTTATAAATAACTAAAGCCATATCAAATATGCTAACGAAGGGTTAGAATATTGATTGGGGAAATGAAGTAGTCCATTCATTTAATGGGGTCAAAGAAGAAATTAAGAAAGATTCATTGTTAAAGTCTCTAGACTTCAGTAAGCCATTTTTTATTTTTTATTTTGCTTTATTTTATACAATTACCACAGTATTACTTTAAAAGAATGATGAAAGCTATGAACAACCTATTGCATTATTTAGTAAGTCTTTGCAAATTGTAGAGATAAATTATGATATAATATAGAAGCAAGCTTATGGTTTAGTGAAGGGAGTCAAATATTTTAGATCATACATATTAGGTGCAAAGATTTTTGCATATTTTCCTCATGCTGCAATGAAAGATATCTTTGTCCAATAGGAAGTGATAGGAAGAAGGTGTAGGTGGATCAATAAAATTCAATAATTCAACATTGAGATCCAATCACCAAGTTGGTGGGAGGATATGGATTGGTGAAACTCGTGGCATAATCAAATTTGGAAACTATAGAAGTGAATATGGTGGATGGTGAGGAAATGATGGTAAGTTTGTCACACTGACCTTGGTACACTGATTAATATTATTTATTATTTTCTCCATATGCACTTTACATAGGGAATGGTTGAGGATTAGAGGAGAAAAATCAAGCTTCATGCAATTCAGTATGTTTTCATGGAAGGGGACTTATATTGGAGAAGTAAAGATGGGGTCTTATTGTTTTTTATGGATTGATATCAAGTAGAAAAGGTTATAAAGGATATGCATGAAGAATATTGTGGGGGACATTGCACTACAACAACCACTACTCACAAGGTCTTGAGAATTGGTTACTAGTGGCTAACTCTGTTTGGTGATGCACATAAGATGGTAAGGAAATGTGAACCTTGTCAAAAGTTTTGAAGAAAATTAAAGTATTTAGGAGCTCTCCCATTGAGAATAATGACATTTGGGGCACCATTCCAACAATGGGAAATTGAATTTATTGTAGAAATCATAGGAAAAATAAAATGGAAGTCATAAATGGATACTAGTTGCCACTAATTACTTTACCAAATGGATAAAGTCAATTACTATAAGGAAATAAACTACTAACCTGATTATGGATTTTTATTTTGATGAAATCATGACAAGGTTTGGTGTTCCTATGAGGTTGATCACTTATACTGCCATGTGCTTTAGACTAGAAGATTTAACCTCATTCTATGATCAAATGAAATCTCTCTTTCCCATTCATCTCTATTCCATCCCCAAGGAAATGGATAGGAAAATTCAAGCAATAAGAGCTTGATGAAGATCATTAAGAGGTTGCCAAAGAAGAATAAGAAGGTCTAAAACTCAATGTTTAAGATGGCTCTATGGGAAAATAGAGTGACAATAAAGAAGGAAATAGGGAAATCACATTATGAATTAGCATGTATGGATCAAATGCAATGAATAATATTCTTTCTATATATATTCATCTAGGATTATGGTGAAGTCATTCTAGACGCAATTTAGAATTGATCAATTTACATGTTTGATGAGACAATGAGAATGACTCACAAACATAACTTGAAGATCCAATAGAAAGTCAAATATATTTTTCATAAGAAATCAAGTGAAAGGAAGTTTAAGGTTGATGTGGAATTCAAGAGAATAGGATAAGGAAAAACATGGAAAGTTTTAAGCACTTTGGACAAGCCCTTATCTTGTTATGGAAAGTCATGGTCAGGATTCATACTTTCTATAAAGCATAAACGGTGAAGCTTTGGAATTGCCAGTGCATGGACAATTCTTAAAGCCCTACTTCTCTTGAAGTAGGATCTGATTACATGCATAGTTGTATCATAGTATATATAGGTGTGTCTAGTTTTGGGTTTTTGTCTTCTAGCTTGCTCTACCCTTAGGTTTTGTTTTGAGTTTTTGGTCTATCTTTGTATGGTCTGCTCCTCCAAAGATTTAAGTCATCATTGTGACCCTTCTGGTTACACATCCCCAACTAGATCCACTAGTATCACCTTAAATTTTGGTCAAAATTTTCATTTATACCCATGGTTTGGTCTTTGTCCTAAGTTCTATTAGGGCCTTAACACTAAACCCTTGGCCTGAAAAGTCTCCTTTGTTTCCTAAGTCTAATATTCTATTTTTTCTATAACTGACAATGGGGGGTATCTGGTTTTCAATTATAACTTTATGTCATCTAAGTCCCATATGTCATCAACCCCTTTTCCTAGTGACTTACCCATCTGATATTAATTTTCTCCTAATTTTGATGTTTTGATATTTTCTATCTCCTTAAGAAGTAGATCGATGGCTAGCAGAACTTTGAAGCCTTCTAACATGTCAAAGCCATCAAGACTTCAAGAGAATAGATACACATTAGTGTATGGTGGAACCATTTGATTGGAGCAAGGCCTCAGGGAATTAGAGATTTCAAATCTTAATCATACCTTTGGAATTCTACGGTGAGGACGCATGTCAAGATGGGACCAAGGTTGAAGAAAGGCTTTGCAAATATTATAAGGTTCCTGATCTTTTAATCTTGTTTGTCCATTCTCATGTGACCATTGTAAATCAATGACAAGCATTCAAAGATAGAAAATAATTACAAATATAAAAATATTTTGCATGTGAACAATGATTAATGACAAAGTGACTGTAGTAGCTAGATTAGTAACTGTTGCAGGCTAATAAGAGCATCAACAAGACCATTTGAATTCATAGAGTTGCTAACACTAGATTGAATTTTATAAATTGAGCTTTGAGCATACTTATAGTGATAATTAAGGTTTTTGTGTGCGACACTCAGCTGAGATTGAATCCACTAGTATGTTAATCATTCTTTTAGCTTGACACTATATCTTTGCTTTTAATTATTTGTTCAGCTGAATTATGAGTAGTAGGAGCGAGTTAAGCAGTGTTCAAATCAAATTCAGTCGAACCCTAGTTGTAGATGGTTAAACCCTAACCAATCCAGATGAGTAGAAAGGATCCAAAGAAGGTGGACGATAATTTGATCAAACAATTACATGGAAAGAGGGCTCCTTATCAAGTGCATGGGCTAGGAGGTCTGAAGGACAAGCTACTAGATGCTCTTCATGGCATTAGGGATACCAAGATCCCAAGTTTAGGGTGGGATCTCTTTCAGAATAGGTTTCAGAAGAGTGGTTCTAAGATTCCTACTAGGAATGGTTGGGAGCTTGGTTTTGACAAGCTTGTGGTGCCAAATGCGTTTATTGATGCTAATACTGGAGTTTTCTTTGTTGGATGATGCAACTTTTTCCAAATGGGACGAGAAGTATGGGTTAGACTAATTTGGAATTCAAATTCAATATCCTATTTTGAGTGGTATCCAACATTCTCCTCTATTGACAAGAATTTATTGTAAATTTTACAACTGAATTTTGAATATTCCTTCTCTCTAACTTTGTGATAACCCACAAAAATTTGATTCAACAAAAATTGAGTATTATTTTTTTTTTCATTATGTTTTATTCAATTGCATACTCTGGCCATCCATCCAATTAGGATTAGGCATTCATCCATTCGGGATGAGCTTCTAACCATACGGGTTAGGCAATTGTCCATACGGGACGTAAAATTCCATCTATCCAATACGGGATAGGCATCTACCCATACGGGGTAGGCATCCATCCAAACGGGATAGGAGATGCTCTGGCCAGAGACTTAGACTCATCGGGACCATTCGGGTCCTGAGTCACTCACTAAGTACTACACTCTTCTAACAAGAATGCACCGAGGTCGCCGTCCTTAGGAGTAATTAAAAATAATACAAGCTTGAATTCCGCCTCAGAATTTGGCTTAAAGCCTCGGGAAGTCAAGCGAATCCATACGGGATTCCTTCCAAGTATGCATTGAATTAAGTTTGATTATCTTATCTTTCAATTAGGATTCTTACTCAACCAAGCCTAGACCCCACCCACAAACGCCTGAGTACGAGGGACAACTCCGTCCCAAGACTGCCTACATACCCGCTTCGGCACGGGATCAAGGCGTAAAGTATGTAGTTCTATTTTCTAATCTATGGTTTGATGTAAACTGATTTGTGGGTACGCAACCCTTTCTAGGGTCAGTGTCCCAGACAGTTTCTCTGCGGTTGCTACCCACGATGGTAGCACTTAAGCGAAGGCTCGAGATGGCCTATTGCTTGTGGCCTAAAAAAAAGAAAATAACTAGATCCTAATACTTATCATGAGCGTCACCCAATTGCAAATCACCAATAACCCTTCGAGATGAATTAAATAAATAAAGAAAGTAAATTTCATGAGGGTATTTAACTTGACCATCCTTAAAAAGGGGGTTTACTATGGTGTATCTCAACGGATGTGAAAATCATTTAAAAGTTATCTTATTAAATTATCGATCCAAGAGGGATTACCCGCCCCTTGGATTTTAACTTCCGATGTCCCTTATTACTCCCCGATGATTTATAGGGACGATGCCACAGACGTCATTAATGCAGCTTTATTAGGCGTTAAGTGCAGTAGTTCAACACGACGACATTACCCGTAAGCGTGACCCAGAGGCACCGTATATACCGAACGCTACTAGTTTTGGTTTTCCAACTTCCTTTGTTTAGTTTTCTAACTACGAATAACAAAAATGAAAGCGTAATTAATTGAAGTAACTACTTGAAGTGTAATTTGCATAATAATGACCATCACGAAACTTGCATAATAGTAATTGCATGAAAGATATAATTATTCCATAAATAATTCGCATGCTATGATCCATTAATAAAAGCAATTAATCTATGAAAAATTTGCATGACGTAAGAAGATTTAACGAGTCCAAAATAACGATTAAATCTAAGCATTTGTATTAATGTAAGTTAATCTCTAAAGACCAATCAAGTGTCCCAATGATTCTTAATGGGTTGAGTAACTTAATTTTAGAAGAATATAGTCTACACATTAATCCCATTTTTTTGTCGAAATTCAATATCTTTAAATTTACACTAAGGAAAAAAAATCATTATTTCCTAAATGTCATTATTATCAAACTTAAAAATTTAACTAAATAGTAATTAACTTAGATTATATTTTTTTTTAAAACCCAAATTAAAAACTTCAAATTTCGAAATGGTAAAAAAAACTAATTATAAACTAAATGGCAAAAAGGGCCTTGTTTTTTTTTAAGATAGTAAATAGGGTTGCGGGGTGGGGACCACGGGTCCCATCACCCCTGCGGCCCTGCATGCGCAGGTCCGCAGGGATGAGGGGATGCCGCGGGCCCCCCGTACCCCTGCGATGATTTTAATGAAACCGTCCATGCAAGCTGCCGTCATTGTACGTTGAACGCCGTGCGTTACGGAGGCTTAAGAGGATTTTTCTTAAAGTTTGAACGTTTTCCATTTTTTTGTTATTTATATATATATATATATGTATATGTATATAAATATATATGTTTTTATATACAATATTATTATTATTATTATTTTTATACAGGAGTATTGCATTATTGAATATCACTCAGAGCAGGGTAGATAACAGGTAAATAACAATGTGGCAGATTAATTTCCAGGGATAAAATACAATGAAGCAGTAACCAGAGAGGTTCTTCTTCTCTTTTTTTCATTTCTTTTGTTTTCTACACAGGGAGATCTATTCACAGAGAAAAGGAGAAAATTTGTTTGTACACACAGGGAGATCTATTCACAGAGAAAGAGATAGTTTATTTCTTTTTCTTTCATTTCTTTTGTTTTTTTTTCACACAGGGAGATTCATTCACAGAGAAAGAGATAGTTTATTTCTTTTTCTTTCATTTCTTTTGTTTTTTTTCACACAGGGAGATTCATTCACAGAGAAAGAGATAGTTTATTTCTTTTTCTTTCATTTCTTTTGTTTTTTTTTCACACAGGGAGATTCATTCCCAGAGAAAGAGATGGTTTATTTATATACACAGGGAAAATCTTTCAAAAAAAGGAAATGTTAAACGTATTTTTACAGAGGATTTAGAAAACCAGAAGATGAGAAATCTTAGAAAGATTGATTACAGCAAGATCCTTTCGAATACACAGTTCAGACTTTAAATCAATAACCAGAGAAATAAAACATTTCAGACTTTAAATCAATAAACTAGAAAAAAGAATATATTTCAGACTTAAATCAATAATCTAATCTCTTAAACCATTTAATCTACTTCTTATACACTTCAGACTTAAATCAATAAACTAGAGAAAAGAATATATTTCAGACTTAAATCAATAATCTAATCTCTTAAACCATTTAATCTACTTCTTATACAATTCAGACTTAAATCAATAAACTAGAGAAAAGAATATATTTCAGACTTAAATCAATAATCTAATCTCTTAAACCATTTAATCTACTTCTTATACACTTCAGATTTAAATCAATAAACTAGAGAAAAGAATATATTTCAGACTTAAATCAATAATCTAATCTCTTAAACCATTTAATCTACTTCTTATACAATTCAGACTTAAATCAATAAACTAGAGAAAAGAATATATTTCAGACTCAAATCAATAATCTAATCTCTTAAACCATTTAATCTACTTCTTATCAAGACTGAAACTAATTTCTTATCAAAAACAAATGAATTTCATTCTCATAAAATAATTTAATCAAATCTAATCTACAACAAGAATAAGATGCATGAAACTAAGTTTGAAAGAACCTGGGTGCTTGAAAATGGTGTAGAGTCTTCCTTGATCCTCCAAATTGAAGAGAAGTCCTCCCAACAAAATCTTAGCTGAAAATGAAAATTGACTACAAAGGAGAATTTAACTTGCAGAATTTCTTATGGAATAGCCAACCACTCCTTTTGAAACTTGTACCTCTTTTATAAAAGAATTTTCAAATTCCCACTACCTAATTATTAATTGAAAAAAAAGAGATTCTCTCCCAATTTGGCCTCCATGCAAATTGATTAGGCTTAGTGGGAGGAGTTACATGCAAGGGTGGTGGAGAAGCCTCTAGAAGCTTCTTATTCCTCCTACAACATGTGCCTTAATTTGGGTGAGGGAAATTAAATAACCAATTAAATATATATATATATATTTTCCATGTGTGTGTGTTTTATTATCAATATTCATTCAATATAATAGATTTTTGTATTTAAATAAAAAGGTGATAAAGGAGGGTTGTGACAAACTTCCCTTTCTATTTTGGTATCCTATTTCTGGAAATCATCCTATTTCTTAGGATGATGGTTATTAATTTATATTCAATGTATGAGTTACACATGTACAATGGGCTTGAAGCTTGTTTTGATCCTTTGTTTCTATAAAAGAGAAACTAGAGCCATTGTATTTATTCTTCAACATTTTTTTGAAATTTTGACCCCTAGGAGGATTTGGAGAAGTGTTGTGTTAGGATCTAGTAAAAGAGATAGACATCATTTTGCCACTGCAAAAGCATTTTTTGAATCTGATAATGAAAATGGAGTTGAAGGTTGTTTGGTGCAATTGTCTCCTCTTGTGATGCTTGATCTCTAATGGAATCTTTGAGTAAGGCTTAAACATCTCATCTTTGTAATGCAATGAGTGTTTTGATTTTTTTTCTATTTCAAGGAAATAATTAAAATACTTGATTTGAAACACAAAGGGATTAAGTGGTGTATTGGGATCTTCAAGTAGAATTATATTTCAAATGGTATTGGGTGGTTTGGTGTAATGCATTGAATTAGTTAGCCAAAATATTGAAAGCTTCTTGTGTAAAGGTGGCAAGTGATTATGTTCTGGCTTGAATCTATGGCCCTATAAGGCACTATTTTAAGTTATCTCAGAGATTAGAGTTTTAAGGCATTTTATTTCAAAAATCCTTTTTTTTTTCCTTTCAGTTTGTAGATATAGGATTTGATGCTCTAGTTTTTTATGTTAACAAAACCGAATGCAATCTAGACTTGAAGTATACATAGTATTTGGATTTAGATATTGTAGTGTCATAAATTGTCACCAGGCCAATTTACATGTCATCTCCTATCTGGGTTTGTTATGTGCCTTATCTCCAGCTCTGATGCCATGTACACCCACTAATTGATTTCTTGGAGTGGTGTCCTTCTCTATGGGGCTAAATTGAGGTCCCTTACTAAGAAGGACTAGGGTGCCCATGCCATGGTCCTAGGACTAGAGTGTACATGCCCTAGTCCCTCTTAGTTGGGCCCTATTTTGAAATGAGACAATGGCCCTATCTCTCCAACAAGAATTCAATTTTGTGGCTCTACATGGCCATTGAAGGTTGGCCTAATCGGTGAATGACCTAGATACCCCTATATAAAGACATTTGATCAACCTAATTTGATATCTTTAATATATCTATTGAATTCAAGAAATCAAGTAATCTTGCATCCATGAAGCATTCATCATCAAACATTTTTAGAGATCTTCAAGGTTGCATATTCTTCCTTCAACCATTATGGAGAAAAATTACATCATTCATATGAAATCATATGTTTGTGATTAGGGTTTTGTCATATTCATTCCATTTCATACATCATATGTCATTACATTCAAGAAGCAAAGCATCATCATCAACAATTGTAGATCTGAGGTATATCTTTCCATTATTTATTTCAGTATTTGCATTATTCCATTCAAGGTTAATTCCTAAACTAGGGTTTGACTTAGGAAAACCCTTATTCCCAGCCATTTTCCCTTCTCTACTATGTGTAGGAATAGGTGCAAATTTGTAACTTTCAGGATCAACATAATTCGCAGAGACGAATAGGTTCCCCTTTCGATGACAAAAAGTGTGGAGGACTAGAGTGACCGATGCTCTGGTCCCACCAATTTAGGTTGACCTTTTGGGAATAGATCTGAACATTCACATATTACTCAGATCTAGGTTTGTGGCTCTGTTTGACGATTCTAGCTTACTATTTGTGCATAATTGCTTCAATTTACATGCATTGACCCTAATTTCAACATTTTCACAAATCAACTTAGAAAGAGGGAATCAAATCCTAACAAATGAATCTAATCAGAATTCTCCACCCTATTTATGTTGGATTGAGGCTAGATCTATTGGATTCACCCCTCTTTAGTTTAATTGGTCCCTAAGAAAAATTAGTGGTTTTACTACATTTAATGGTGAAGCCCTAATTTTCACTTTTACACATATGAGAGATTATATGATTTAATTAAATATCAGTGCCTAAAGTTAAGACTAAGTCATGTTGTAATATAAATACCCTACTTGGTTGGCAAAGCCAAAAGTGCAAGAGGTTTAAGCCTTAGGGTTTAAGTAGGGTTTTGCCTTTTTCGTCGGCCACTAGCCTAGAAGCCCTTGATCATAAGAAAAGCTATTATTTAAAGGGTTCTAGAAATCTTAGCTAGAAAAACACCAATACAATACAAATTACCATATTTGTTCTTATAATTATTGATATATCTTATAAAAGGAAAAGTAACATTTTTATCATATTTTAATCTCCAAAATAATCTTGTAGCTAGTTTTTATTGATTGTTAACATGAATAAGTATCGTGCCTTGAGATGTAGGGTGTTGGTTCCCAAAACCACAAATTGGAAAACCAAAAGACTTTTCAAATCCTCAAGTAGTCCAATTGGCCTTGGCCAACGAACAGGGATGGTCAAAGACCAAATCCCTCTACACTTTAGGCTCCACTAAACCTAGGTGGGTATGCCTATTCCTCTCAAGCACAAAAGAGGTTATATATAGTGGATTTAAACCTTTTAAAAAGTTTACACAATTGGCAAATTATTGTTCTACAACCATGCTTTATTATGTGCTTTAAATGAATGTTTTGAAAAGAAATGATTGTGAATGTATATTGAAAATGAGATTGCTTTCAAGACTTAAATGAAATCTGCATAGATCAGTTCATATAGGATTTGGGAAGAACATTTCTCTATCAAGGACCTTGAATGCATACAGATCAAAACCTTAAAAGTTCAATAACAGACCAGTGCCTCTATCCAGGGATATATATAACACTTTGTGGACAAAATATCTTATCAACTCAAGAGACAATTTCTCATCAGCTATGGAGGTTCAGTATGCGTTACACAAACAATAAGAACTCAATCTTTCACTTAATGCAACGACATGTGATTCACATCATAGCAAATCTATAAACATATTCATCCAAAGGACAAAGATAATCATCAACACAAAACTATACAAAATATTTGGAAAAAGAAACAGTGAACCTTATATATTAATCTTGAGGAAATAATTGCATACATAACCTGCACTTGCAGATACTCTATTACAGATTGCTTGCACAAAATGATACTTCTTCTTACTATAGAATTCTCTAATACAAAATGATATTCAATCCTTAAAGCGGTATCTTTTTCTTATGACTTTGCCCCCCCACTTACATCACAAAATGACTCCCTATAAGTATGTGTATCAAAATAAATATATGAAAGGACACACCCTTTCATACATAGAAGGGAGTTACAGACAATTGCATTCCTTCCAAAGGACACACCCTTTGGTTTAATAAATAATTACAAATGAGAACCCTAAAAATACTAAATGATGCTTTAATAATGTGCTTTTTTAATCTCCACCTTGATAAAATTCCTCAGCAGATATTCATCATCTTCTCAATATCTCTTGAACAAAAGATAAGCCAATCAAATTCCTTGATTTGAAAATTAAACATATTCCACCTTAGATCTTAGTTTGAAAAGTCAATAATATTTATATAAATACTTGTTTAAAATAATTCAATAAAACCAAAGTATTTATATTTTAAGAAAATAATTTTGCAAACAAAACATCCATTTATATAAAATAGCACTTTACCCTAATATATATATTCAAAGCACTTATTTAGGGTAAATAACATATATAAGTTTCATTTTGATGTGCGTTCAAATAATAACATAAGGTAGTGTGATATGATAAGAATATACTTCCCTTTTGGAAATGACATCCATGAATCAATATTCCAACCATGTGATAAGAACACATTTTCACCCTTTTAGGGCAATTCCAATTCTTTTGGAAATATTTCATCATATAGAATATATACTTGCAAAAATCAATCTAATCATTAACTATATGATAAAAATAATTTACCCTAATGAACATATTCAATTTATTTACTTAGGATAAACACAAAAATCACCCATTAAATATCAAATACTATTCACTATTTTATTTGAAGTAAAGAAACATTCTAAAATGTAATTTTGAATAAAATATATTTTATCCTTTTAACAAAATATTTCTTTTTCAAATCAAAGGATAAAAAATAATATTGGAAAATTATTTGCAATGTAAGAATGCTATTTTCAAAATAATTATTTAAAGCATTAAATAATAAAAAAAGTCATTATATTGAACCTCTAGTGACAAATACTTACTGCCCGTGGAGGAAATAAGTATAATCTTTCTGCACACAAAATGGTATAATCAATTTATTGATGAATGAAAATTTACATTAGGGATCATTAGAAAAATAAAATTCTAACAAAATAATCCCTTATGCAAATGTTAATAAAAATAATGTTTGCCCTCAGATAAATATGCTTTCACCTCTGTATATACATTAGAGCAAAGCTAAAATATCATATTTCGTAATGAAATAATTAAAATAATAAAACAGCTATGGTAAAGATTATAAAAATATCCCTTTAATAATTTACTATAGTCACAATATTGCTCTAAGTAATTTTTTTGAATTTTACAATTCGAAAAATCAAAACGTAAAATATTTAATTAATAATACTTACCTAATGGCAAAGAAAATTTAAAATAATATTAACTTAATGATCTCCATTGGCGTAGCTCTCTATTATCGGAAAGGTATTTTTTTATTAGCCCGATGTGTGATGACTAAAATGAAAATGTGATCTCTCCCCATGTCTTCATCGGGGTAACTTTGGCTATCGGGGAAGGCTGTTTTCGGCTATGCCGATACCCAATGGAAAAGAAAGATATAAAATCTTACCAAAAGCTTTCATCGAGAAAACATATAGTATCGGAGCAATGCCATTTTTGCTATGTCGATACCTGATGGTTAGGGTTAAGGTAATTTGAGTGCAAAAAAAATAAAACCCTCTAATACTTTTGTTGAGTTGGGTTTGTTGGTTTTTGAGGTGGCCCATAATTAGCATAACTAGCATAGAGAGCATAGCTAGCCTGTTGACCATAGTCAGGCATCCACTGTTGAGGTTGAGCTTGAGGAGCTTGCTGAGCAGGTGGTTGCTGCCAACTATGCGGTTGCAGAGCATAGCCGACACCCCACTGAGCCTGGTCATTTGGATAAGCAGTTGCACTAGACTATGTAGGAGACACAACAGCATGAAAAACTACATAACTCTTGGTTACTTTAGACTTATCAGAGGTAAGACTATCTTGAGCAGGACGCTTCTTAGATTCACCAGTCTTTTTATGAGGCAAAAATAACTGCTTGTGATGATACACTACCTTTTTAATAGCATTAATATCACAAAAAGGTCCACAAACTCTAAAAATATACTTGATATCTCTTCTCTATCTCCAGATGAGGGTTTGAATAAGGAAGAACCTGAAATACTTCTGTCAAAACTTCTTTTTCTCTCTTAGCATTCCCTTCCACTAATTGAAGGTACCGAGAGTACTGAATAAATAACAAATGTAGCGACTATGAGTGCTCTTTTCCTTTCTCAACTGCAATAGCCATATCAAATACTGAGGATGCTTCTTCTAGGTTTCCCAGCCGATGCTCCATATCGGCATGTGTAATTACACCATCCATAAGGCTAGGAGTTATTTCTGTATTAAGAAGTTGATACTCTGCACGGGCCCCCACAGTGTCTCCCAATTGTTACTTGAACCGAGATGCAAAAATGTGTATTTATGGTTGTCTCTTCACAAAAATCTACGTAGCCCGTGCAAATGCATCATTTGCAACTTCCATGCTTCTAGCAGCTTGTATGCATTTCACATACCAGATCCAGTATTAAGGGTAGTTTGCACATGCAATAAGACATCTCTCAAATAGCTTCACAATCCGATCAAAATCATTGGTTTTCTCAATGAAATCAAGATAGTGATGCCAATTGCTTAGTTGTGCATCATCCAATGGCTTAATATGAAAATACGTCTGATGAATGGCATTCTCAAAATCTTGAATCTTTGCACCCATCTCTTTTTCTATCCTGTACATTTCTTCTCTCAGCTCTATATACTTCTCAAGTCTCTTGTAGCATGACACTTTTCAATTTTGGCCTCACTGCCTAGATCAATTGGATCGATATTTGCCAAGTGCTCCAGCCATAATACATTCATCCAATTTATAATATTCTATTTTGCATCTATAATGTATTGATATTTTGTTGGATCTGACAACGGACTTCTGCATTTTCTTTTGAAACTTTTGTGGAGAACATGGGTGCACATAGACGGGAATCCCTCATCGGGTGATCGGGGAAGGCCAAAAACACCTATGTCGATACCCGATGGGTTTCACCCATCGGGCCCCACCTTGTGCAAATTCCACTTTACTTACAAAGTTTTCAAAAATCATTTATTAAAATGATTTACTTTTTTGGAAAAACTTTTATTCCTTTTGGCAATATATTAAATCTTTGATTTAAAAGATAGGTTCTCCATAAAACTTGTTATATATTTTGTAAAAATCTAAATCCGAGCATTCTTTTTTAATCTTTTGAAATAAACTTTTTAACCGGCAAACAACCAAACTATTATTTGTGTAAAAAAAAACATCATATAAACTTATAACGCAAATAAATTAAATATTATAATATTGATTGAAGCAATATAATATTCAAAACTAAGCACTTCAAGTTAATATTATATTTGAGGGAAAATAAACATAAATGTAAATAAGGCATCCTTTATAAAAATATAAAATGCAAACATAAGACTTCAAAACATGATCTGTTCAATGTGATGCTCCTGCAAAATGATTTTTTAATATCCGACTGTAATCATCTTGATCAGAATTTAGAATTGCATATTGTAAATTTAAATAAGTTGTATTTAGATTTGCCTGAGAAATCATATCAAACAATATCGTATGAATCCGAAATTTGAAATGAAGGTACTCAAATATACACAAAATGAAAAGGAACAATTTATGTAACATAAACATGCTCAGATCCATTGGAATTTTGGTTCAGAATAGCGTACCTGAAAAGATTTGAATTTGGAAATTATAAAAACACATACATACATTAACAATCGATCGCTTGACGTATTCATCGGAATAGGTTTGCAGGAGCTCCAAATGGAAAATCATACTTGAACATAGGTGTTGCATACCATTGCAAAGAAAATTTTCATGGATCAGAAGCTCTAAAATTTGAAAACATTTAGGGTTCCATCAGTGGCTCTTTCTGGGGACGTATTCTCCCTGTGAGCATAGCGAGATTCGAGTTATCTTTGGGAAAGAGGACCCCTAAATATCATTCACTTCTGTAAGTTGTCATCTGAATTAAATTGGGTGGCCCAAATCCCCCCAATACTTTACATCATTTCTTCCCTCTATCAAACACTTGATTCCGATCATGTAGTAATATGCATCTTCTGAAAACATCATTACATGCTTTACCATTGCTTAATGCATTGTTCCTCTCCTCAATATAAAACTCTTTTCCATTTAATTTTATTTTCATATTGATTGGACAATAACACACGTTATCCCCTTGGCATTCTTTTATCAAATTTAATTGAGATAAAATAAAAGCTTCACTATTACATCTCAATAATATTTCATCTTCATTATGAAACCCTAATACTTCATTATATCCTTTCTCCTATGGAAATTTTTCAAAATCAACCTTGTTATCACATGAGAAATTTACTCGCATACAGTAATAAAAATTTTCAATGTCATAAATTTGATTACCCTTTTCTCCAAGTAACCAATTTTTTGCTTGTGCAATAATACTTTCTATAGGATAAATCTTTGGCACATTTTCTTTACAACCTTGTTCTTGGGAAATATTTATGCCTTCCAACGTAATATCTAGTTTGGGCTCCAAACAACCCTTATTGTAACAGCCCAATTTTTTTATCCCATTCAAATTGTATTTCATATTATTCATTTTTACTATGCCCTCATTTTTGAAGAGTATTTCTTTTTTCTGAGATAGTAAATTAGGGCATATACCACATATTATTTTATTGTAATGTAAACTTGAAATTTTTTTGGTACCATTTACAAACATAAATTCCTTTTCCTTATGCTTGGGACATATTTTACCCCTTTCACATGAGGACTTTTGGCACTTATCTTTTTTAGCAATATTGTGGAGAGACATTATTTCCTCTTCTCCCATAGTTTTATTATATAGTGTTTTCAAAGCATATTTTGGGGATATATTTTTTCCTATATCATCTTCAAACATTAGATTTGACAAGATTTTGGGCATACCTTCATGGAGATTTTCTTGAGAGTCATCATCACCTTGAATATTGTCTTCATTTGCTGAAATGCCCTTCCTGTACATGAACTATATGTGCATCTATTTAATGAAATGGATAAGACAAGAATTCACACTTTGGAAACTTTTCTTCACTTCCTTCGAGATGAAGATTTGAAAAAATTTCAAAAATTATTTCCAGCCACACATTCCCTATCATCATTGTGTATGTATTCCTCTAATATATCACTTTGCTGGGAATCATCAAATCTACCCTGAATATGCCCTAATCCATTAGTCTATTTATTTTGAAAAAAAAATTGGATCATTTTTTTGAACATATCTTTCATATTCTTTATCTAACAAATACAAAATTTCTTCTAGACTGAGGAATGTCTCCTCTTTATTATTTATGTCTGCACCTACACATATGTATTCTTCCCTACTTAAATCCATAATTTCTTCTTTATCATCAAATTATTCCTCTAACATGCTTTCATATACAATTTTGAGAAAATATTTAACCTGAGAATCATGATAAATCCCTAACTTATGCATTTTTCTTGGTAATGAAGGTTTGACATCCAAAAGTATTTCTGTGTATATGTTGAACATTCTGAAGAACAATTGTGTTGGAAATTAATCCTCATACCTTTCTAGATTGAGAAATGCATCCAAAGGGGAAATGCAAGACTCTTCTTCTATAGTATAAATATGATTTTCATCCCGCTCATAGAAAATGTCATCTTCTTCCTCATCCTCATAGCACATGCTTCCTTCTTCACCTGCATCATAAAATACATCAAGCAACCATTGTTCCAACTCCCTCCATGATGAGATGCTCTGTGTAGGGAGCGATTCATAAGCTTCTCTTGCATTGTCTTTCAAATTCTTGACAAATAATTTCATCACATAATCTTCTACATAAACCTCATAATCATTTACAAAAGTATGAAATACATCCAAATGATCAATTGCGGATTCATCATATTCCCCTTGGAATTTTGGTACAAGCTATGAAAGTTTAGGGAACAACTTGTTTGGAATACATTGAAAGCCACTGAGATCCAATGGCCTGATGCCATCTGGAATAAAATGCTTTCTTCGAAACATTTTCAAAAAGGAAATTTTTCATCTCCCTCTAGGTCTCTTCCCCTAGTAGAGTCACCAATTGAAATAAAACTTCTTATTAGGTAGAGTCGCCACCTCCTATGGAAGAAAAAATTACTTATTAAGCTCCTAGGTTCTTCCTTCCAGTAGAGCACCTTAAAAGAGGTTCTGGAATTGATGTTTTACAGACAACTCCCTAGCAGAGTCACCAATTTGTTGGTTCCCAAAATCATAGATTGGAAAACCAAAAGACTTGCCAAATCCTCAAGTAGTCCAATCATCCTTGGCCAATGAACAGGGATGGTCAAAGACCAAATTCCTCTGCACTTTAGGCTCCACTAAACCTAGGTGGGTATACATATTCCTCTCAAGCACAAAAGAGGTTATTTTTATGGCCAATATGGAAAGCTAATGTACTGAGAGGGAAGGGGTGAATCAGTACTCCAAAACATTTCTTCAACAATATCTTTACTCTAATGCATAAACCGAATAGTGCAGTAACATAAAATAAAGCTAAAACAAAGAGATAACAATCATACATGATTCACTCCATAACACATATATTTTGGTTACACAAAAAATCTTGGTTAGAGATAAAAACTGTGGTGGGGATGGCACCCACAACTTCACTATTGCAATAATAAAGAGTGCTCGGTTAGAGCTACATGTTTAGCTATTTCTGATAGCTTACCCTATTAGGAGTAACAAGATCTATTAGATCTACCTTGCTAAAGGATTTTACAACACTTAATCTAAATGTTGCACTTGGTTAGAGGCTTTACAATTTATAGACTTGATTAGAGTCTTTTACCCTATTAAAGGTTTCTCTTACAACTTCACAATATTACAATAAAATCATTACAAATATTTGTGGCTTTACATCTGAAATGTTATAGCAGATTCTATGTGCTCATAATAGATTACCTTGCTTATAGCATACCTCGGTAACCCATATAGTAACTCGATAAACCCTTCTGTTTACTGTTCTTCGACTGTTCTCTAAAAACCTTCTCGGTGACCTCTGTGTCTCTGTAATAGTCTTCTTACATTCATACATACACCCTTAACTCATGCTGTATAAATAGATCTCTTAAAACGGTGATCCAATTCATTGCTTCGATCTTACAAACATGATTTATAACCATGTAAAATATTTCATTGGTTAGATGACCTTGAAATCATACACAATCTTCTAGTGCAATTTCTAATGTGATAACAGTTTGATGTGCCTCGATCTTGTAACACATTTTCAAATGCATGTCTAGGTTCAATGAATCTAGGAACACGTTTCACTTGGTGTATATCAACTCGGCGTGTCATCTTTGCTGCTCGGTAGACATGAAAAGATACTCGGTAGACAGCTCGGTGTATACTGCATTCTATGACTGCTTTCTTCTGTAACCGACTAGATTGTGCATACCGACTGAATATTTTGGTAATAGTAACCGACTAGAGTATATAGTATAACTTTGACATAAAACTAATGGCAATCTGATAAGTAGTAACGATCTCCCCTTTTGACATTAGTTGAGATGTTTGACAAAAACTACTTTCAAAGTTATAAGGCAAAAATCTATATACTTTGCAAAATGACTATACTGATAGTATATACAATAGTCAATGAAATAGTATATTCAGATATACTCCCCTTATCATTATACTATACAAAACTTTGAAAACTCTGATTTTGAATGCTCGGTTTTATTCTGTGTGCTTTGCTTACTGTTCCGTATACTACTCGGTCCATTGCTCTTAGATACTCTACTTACTCTTCTCGGTATACTTCCCCTGTATACTATACTCTGAATACTATATCAAAACTGTATCACTCCCCAAATATATTGTATTGCTCCCCCAAGACTATATCATATTACTCTCCAAATATATTGTATCACACTCCCCCTTTTTGACAAACATCAAAAAAACTTAATTTCCATCTGGGGGTGGTAACTGGTCAAAAAGGGATTTGTACTTGTTTTGGGCGTTGGTGAGAGCGACAGAGAGTGCATCCTTTGCATTGTCCATTAAAGAATTTTGTGCTTGAATATCAGCCAATAGTGATATTAAGCCATCAAGAGTGCTTCCCTCTTGTGTAGTAGACAAGTATGTGGCTCAATTGATCTATTCTTGGACGGTTGAAAGATGAGGAAGGAATAATGTCTGAAGTGTCATTATGTCCATCCGGATCTTGCGTTCTTCATTTCTTAAGTCTAATTGTTGAGCCATGAGTTGTTGTAACCTTGTATAAAAATTTTGAATTGAATTTGGCTCTGTGGTCAACTTGCTTGAGAAATCGGTGATCTCTTTCTCAATTGTCTTTGTTTTAATCTTAATGTCTTTAATGAATAAAGAAAATGTGCAGAGTTTCTGAAATAAATAATGAATGTGCTTGAGTTGAGGAGTCAACTCAGCAATAAATTTGACAAGTTTGACTTTGCCAATGGCTAGAGCTTTCTGTACCTCTTCTATCATTTTTGCAGTGAGCTCCTTGTCTTTTAGCTTGCTCAAATACTCAGATGCATCAACTCCGGATGTTTCTATTTGATTAAGGAGTTCATCCAGTTGAATATGGATGGTTGCATTGGTTGACACTGTAGTTGTAGGTAGCATATCTGATAGTAGTGTCTTCACCTTCTGAAGTACTTTATTCTTCTTTTGTATGGCCATCTATTTTTCTTGTTCGGCCTTTGCTTTGCACAGTTCACCAAAATCAATGAGTGCTTGCCCCTTTAATTTTGATATATCCACATTGGGCAACACTATTGGTTTAGACAAATCAACTTTGAAACTATGCTTTTTCACTTTCTTTTCTTTACCTTTGGCCGGCTGGACCAAGACAATAGCTTGGGAGGCTTGATGACCCTCGGTAGGTTGCTCGGTAGAGGTAACACTTTGGTTGGTTCATGTAGCCTCTGTGGTGTCTTTTGGTGTCTCGGTACTGGGTGTCTCAGCTGCAACATTTTAAGTTCTCGAAGGTGCTTGTGAGGTCTGTTCTAGAGTAGTATCTTCTCCTGTCGTAGACTTGTGACCTTTGGTGCCTTGTGCTATATCCTGAGGAGTTTCGGTAGAGACAGGTTGATTGACCGGGGGATAAGGCTGAACTTGTTCTAAAATGGATTCACTAGATACAAGTTTTGCATATGTAGTGCCTTCTATCATTTCCTACTCTGGTTCCTCTGTATCCATGACATCTTCATCTATTTGAATAGTGTCAGCAGGGTCTTGTTCGGTAGCTTTAGGACCTTGCTCAGTGACATCAATGATTTCAACTGTAATTTGTTCACCGGCATCCTTGATTTTGAAGATTTCCTGCCACTTTGCTTTTGTCTCATTTTCTACACCAATATATAGCCCATTCATCAGTTTTAAGGCTCTTTGTTTGACAAGAAACTTTGAATTGTAGGTTGTCAGATGTTCCTTTATTTCAGCTACTGACATATCAGGAAAGAGATGGACTAGACTTCTTTCTCTGATTTGTTTCTCTGAGTCCATTGCATACTTCCACCTATTATCAATATGCAAGTAAAGTTCATTTGGAAGTGACTTTGCTAGTTCCAATGGAGCTAACCGGAACTTTAGAAGTGTGCAGATGACAGCTTCTTTAATTTGTCTCTTCTCATCATTATTTCTAGTTTCATACTTGACATATCTAAATGAACCAAATCCTCCATATTCTTTCAGATTAGCATAGAAGTTTTCAACACTATGTATATTTACCTTCTTGCTCTTGACAATCTGGAATTTGTTTGCATCCTCTGATTCTGTATCACTAGACTCTTTTGCCAAAATGAGTCTCCGAGTAGATTTCTTGTATGTCTTTGTTACCTTGGGAGCAATAAAACTCTTTTGTTTCTTACTTGATGATGCTGCAGATGCTCTTGTGTTAGGTCTCTTTGTTGGAGGAGTCGATAGGGCCTTTGAAGTGTCATGTTTCTTTCTTTTTAACACTTTACCCTTAGGCAATTCGGTGCTCAGTGTTATAGCTACCTCTTGAGCTTCTAATTCCTCTTCGGTGATGGCAAGAGTGCCTTTGAGAGGTGTAGAGGAAGAGTCTTCTCCGAATTTCTCTAACAATGCCTTAATCATCTTTGTTGCCTTTCTTGTAGCTTTGGGTACTACAATGCTCATTTTTACCTTTTCCTTTACTTCTTCATAGGTTCCATATCTTAGCTCAGTAGCATGCCTTGGTAGTTTAAGAAATGTATTAATTTGTTGTTTTGTGATGTCAAAGTCAATCTCGTAACCCATAGGTGGCAAAGATTGAGTCCTTGGTTCGACAGCATTCACATAACAGTAATCGGTGTCAACTTCAAAACATATATCATTTTTGTATTTCTCTACTAGCTGGGGTGGGATTCGGTACCTGTTATGCATTTTCTCTTGAAATTTACTGAAGTAATCATCCATGATATCATTGAAATTATCTCCTAACTTCTTGATGAAGTCCTTAATCTAATGGGTGATTGGTCGGTGTAGCTCCCAAACTACTTTACCGACTGATGGAAAGAATTTTTCAAAGTAGAAAAACATGCATACCAGTAGTGATCCAAACTTTAGAGTATTAGCCGAGTTGTTCTTCTTCGGCTTCCTGATTGTGTTCAGATTCTCAAACAGGTTCTTCAATAACACCTCACATAAGTCAATTTTCATTCCCTTTTTCACAATTTTATAAGCTAAGTCAACTGCTGCATAGGGTACACTATTTTCCCTTGCTGATTGGAAGAAACAGTAACCAATTACTCTAATAGAAAACTTAAGTTCTGCATCAGTGACATTGTTCAGTTTTAGTCCTCTGTAATCAGATTCTACTCCAGTTAAACTAATCAATTCCTTCTGTAATATCATCTTCTGGGCTCGGGCATGATCATAGATAGGGTAACCGGTAATTAGATGAATGATTTCCTTGGTTATCTTGAATGGTTGCTCTTCTAGCCACATGAAATCATCATGAACTCTGCTCAGAACAAACTTGACCCACTGGGGTTTGAACACACGAGGATAGGTTAGGGCTTCAGTTAATCCTTTGATTTTGATGTGTTCATACTTGTTGTTCAATTTACCATCAGTACATAGCTCATCATAGGTGTCTCTGATTTCAACATGACCGAGTTCTTCAATACAACATTTGGTGAAGAATCTCACATCTTCGAATAACAACACTCTATCTGGGATGAGTGAAAAGGCGGTTTTGTCATTCAGTTCGGAAGTGACTTTGGGAGTCAAAGAGTATTTCAGTGAAGGCTTCTCTACATTCTTGACAACTATGGGATCTTGGATCTTGGGCGCCATTTAAGATTTCAGGTAAAAACTAGTAAAGAGTCCTTAGGGTTTCAAGATTTCAAACGACAGACGCTTTATACTTAGCAGATAATGGCAACTAGATAAGATCGGTAAACCAGCTTAACAATACGTTGAGATTTGATGTAAATACCTTGGATTTGCTTTGAATGAGGTTTTGATCGCCTTGGAATCACTTGCTCTGCTCTCTCGAAAACTTGGTAAGTGTAAATGACCGCGAAAATGCTTTTAAGTACACAAGATACCTTATCGAGCTCCGTGCGGGTTAGGTCAAAAACATTAAATGTACTCGATTCCTCTTTAACTGATTTACTCTCTTTTTTTTGTTTTAACTGAGTAACCAAGCTTCCTTCATTTACCAACTTGACAGGTTTCCTGTAAAGTGCTTCAAAAGACTTTGATAGAATTTCAAACTTAATAATACATCTTAACTATGCAAATTTTGAATTTAATACATAATAAAATAGGAACTGTTATGATTTTAACCTTCAGAGAATGTTGTCCCTTCATACCTTTACCGATTAATTTGGAATAGGTGCACCTAGCTCGGTAGGTAAGGTGCCTTCTTTATTTGACACAATTTCCTTCTTTTTCCAAATCATCTATAATTTTCTTTTATTTCTTCAGTGTCTTTTCTAGGTTGATCTCTCCAATCTCTAGCCAAGTGTCCAACTTTGTGATAATGAAAACATGCCATACCAGGATTTCTCCATGATCTTCGGTTGTTCATTCCAAACCTTATAAAATAGTTAGCACTAATATGTCCATATCTTCCACAACATTCACACCGTATCCTTGTATTGTAATCCCATGGTACTACTACATATTGTCAGTAAGGATCTGTGTAAGTTCGGTAACCTCTAGTGTTTTCTCGGTGTGCAAACCACATGTAGTTCTTTTGCTTAAACCAACACTTCTTGGTACTATGTCCATATCTATTGCAGTTTCTACAAAACCCTTTGAATTTTGCCTTCTAATAATTGTTAACAGACTTTGTCCTACATTGATTAGATGTGTGACCATATTTATTGCAATTGTAACAATAACCATTAGACTTAGTGACATTTGGTTGCTTGCCTTTTCTAATTTGGCATATGTTGGCAGTGTGACCTTGATTTCCATAGTAGTTGCAAATAGGCTTCTTTCTTTTGATGTTATTCCTATTTCTAGCTTGCTTTGATGATTCTCCTCTCTCGGTAGTATGAATTCCTTTCTCATTAAAGTCTTTTCCTTTGTAACCGAGTCATGCATCTCTATTGGGTCTTCTTGTATTCAGTTGCTCATCCAACATCTTTGATGCTTCATAACTCTTCTTCAATGTTTCTTTGGATTTCTTCTCTATTTCAAGTTCATTAGTCAACCTTGATACTTCAAGTCTCAACGCTTGGTTCTCATCATTCTTCAGAATTGCTTCATGATGTGCATAACCTAGTTGATCTGATAGGTTTTGTTGAATTCCAGTCAACCTTGTGATTTCATCATTTTTATCAGATACTAAGACTTCAAGTTGTTGTTTCTCTCTTTGTAGATCTCTTGCTTTATCCTTAGCTGTCCTCAATGCATCTAGATTTCCAGTCATCTGTGTGCTGAAATGTTCGTGTTCTCTTTTCATTGCTTTTAGTTGATCAGCCAGTGCTTTGTTCTTTTCTTTCAATACTCCAATCATTTCTTCAGTCTCTTCAGATATACTGTTCTCAGATGATGTCTCAATTTGTTCCACTACTCTTGAGAGTCCTGCAAATCATCAGATAATCTTCTTCTTACTTTCAGAGATTTTTGCATTTGCCTTTGCATGTCTGCAATCACTTGATTAGCATGATCCAACTCTTCTTGCAGATACACAATCCTCCAAGATTGTTTATAGCCTTCCATTGATAAGATCTTTCTCTTTAGGCAGTTAAACCCTTTTCCAAGATATAAGCTCTGATACCAATTGTTACGCCCAATATGGAAAGCTAATGTACTGAGAGGGGAGGGGTGAATCAGTACTCCAAAACATTTCTTCAACAATATCTTTATTGTAATGCATATACCGAATAGTGCAGTAACATAAAATAAAGCTAAAACAAATAGATAACAATCATACATGATTCACTCCATAACACATATATTTTGGTTACATAGAAACTGTTGGTTAGAGAGAAAAACTGCAGTGGGGATGGCACCCACAACTTCACTACTGCAATAATAAAGAGTGCTCGGTTAGAGATACATGTTTAGCTATTTTTGATAGCTTACCCTGTTAGGAGTAACAAGATCTGTTAGATCTACCTTGCTAAAGGATTTTACAACACTTAATCTAAATGTTGCACCTGGTTAGAGGCTTTACAATTTATAGACTTGATTAGAGTCTTTTACCCTGTTAAAGGTTTCTCTTACAACTTCACAATATTACAATAAAATCATTACAAATATCTGCAACTTTACATCTGAAATGTTATAGCAGATTCTATGTGCTCATAATAGATTACCTTGCTTATAGCATACCTTGGTAACCCATATAGTAACTCGGTAAACCCTTCTATTTACTCTGTTCTTCGACTGTTCTTTGAAAACCTTCTTAGTGACCTCTGTGTCTCTGTAACAGTCTTCTTACATTCATACATACACCCTTAACTCATGCTGTATAAATAGATTTCTTAAGACGGTGATCCAATTCATTGCTTCGATCTTACAAACACAATTTATAACTATGTAAAATATTTCATTGGTTAGATGACCTCGAAATCATACACAATCTTCTAGTGCAATTTCCAATGTGATAATGGTTAGATGTGCCTCGATCTTGTAACACATTTTCATATGCATGTCCAGGTTCAATGAATATGGTAACATGTTTCACTCGGTGTACATCAGCTCAGTGTGTCATCTTTGCTGCTCGGTAGACATGAAAAGATACTCGGTAGACAGCTGGGTGTATACTGCGTTCTGTGACTGCTTTCTTCTGTAACCAACTAGACTGTGTGTGATAACCCACCAAAATTTGATTCAACAAAAATTGAGTATTATTTTTTTTTTTCATTATGTTTTATTCAATTGCATACTCTAGGCATCCATCCAATTAGGATTAGGCATTCATCCATTCGGGATGAGCTTCTAACCATACGGGTTAGGCAATTGTCCATACGGGACGTAAAATTCCATCTATCCAATACGGGATAGGCATCTACCCATACGGGGTAGGCATCCATCCAAACGGGATAGGAGATGCTCTGGCCAGAGACTTAGACTCATCGGGACCATTCGGGTCCTGAGTCACTCACTAAGTACTACACTCTTCTAACAAGAATGCACCGAGGTCGCCGTCCTTAGGAGTAATTAAAAATAATACAAGCTTGAATTCCGCCTCGGAATTTGGCTTAAAGCCTCGGGAAGTCAAGCGAATCCATACGGGATTCCTTTCGAGTATGGAATTAAGTTTGATTATCTTATCTTTCAATTAGGATTCTTACTCAACCAAGCCTAGACCCCACCCACGAACGCCTGAGTATGAGGGACAACTCCGTCCCAAGACTGCCTACATACCCGCTTCGGCACGGGATCAAGGCGTAAAGTATGTAGTTCTATTTTCTAATCTCTGGTTTGATGTAAACTGATTTGTGGGTACACAACCCTTTCTAGGGTCAGTGTCCCAGACATTTTCTCTGCAGTTGCTACCCACGATGGTAGCACTTAAGCGAAGGCTCGAGATGGCCTATTGCTTGTGGCCTAAAAAAAAGAAAATAACTAGATCCTAATACTTATCATGAGCGTCACCCAATTGCAAATCACCAATAACCCTTCGAGATGAATTAAATAAATAAAGAAAGTAAATTTCATGAGGGTATTTAACTTGACCATCCTTAAAAAGGGGGTTTACTATGGTGTATCTCAACGGATGTGAAAATCATTTAAAAGTTATCTTATTAAATTATCGATCCAAGAGGGATTACCCGCCCCTTGGATTTTAACTTCCAATGTCCCTTATTACTCCCCGACGATTTATAGGGATGATGCCACAGACGTCGTTAATGCAGCTTTATTAGGCGTTAAGTGCAGTAGTTCAACACGACGGCATTACCCGTAAGCGTGACCCAGAGGCACCGTATATACCGAACGCTGCTAGTTTTGGTTTTCCAACTTCCTTTGTTTAGTTTTCTAACTACGAATAACAAAAATGAAAGCGTAATTAATTGAAGTAACTACTTGAAGTGTAATTTGCATAATAATGACCATCACGAAACTTGCATAATAGTAATTGCATGAAAGATATAATTATTCCATAAATAATTCGCATGCTATGATCCATTAATAAAAGCAATTAATCTATGAAAAATTTGCATGACGTAAGAAGATTTAACGAGTCCAAAATAACGATTAAATCTAAGCATTTGTATTAATGTAAGTTAATCTCTAAAGACCAATCAAGTGTCCCAATGATTCTTAATGGGTTGAGTAACTTAATTTTAGAAGAATATGGTCTACACATTAATCCCATTTTTTTGTCGAAATTCAATATCTTTAAATTTACACTAAGGAAAAAAAATCATTATTTCCTAAATGTCATTATTATCAAACTTAAAAATTTAACTAAATAGTAATTAACTTAGATTATATTTTTTTTTAAAACCCAAATTAAAAACTTCAAATTTCGAAATGGTAAAAAAAACTAATTATAAATTAAATGGCAAAAAGGGCCTTGTTTTTTTTTAAGATAGTAAATAGGGTTGCGGGGTGGGGACCACGGGTCCCATCACCCCTGCGGCCCTGCATGCGCAGGTCCGCAGGGATGAGGGGATGCCGCGGGCCCCCCGTACCCCTGCGACGGTTTTAATGAAACCGTCCATGCAAGCTGCCGTCATTGTACGTTGAACGTCGTGCGTTACGGAGGCTTAAGAGGATTTTTCTTAAAGTTTGAACGTTTTCCATTTTTTTGTTATATATATATATATATATATATATATATATATGTATATGTATATGTATATAAATATATATGTTTTTATATACAATATTATTATTATTATTATTTTTATATAGGAGTATTGCATTATTGAATATCACTCAGAGCAGGGTAGATAACAGGTAAATAACAATGTGGCAGATTAATTTCCAGGGATAAAATACAATGAAGCAGTAACCAGAGAGGTTCTTCTTCTCTTTTTTTCATTTCTTTTGTTTTCTACACAGGGAGATCTATTCACAGAGAAAAGGAGAAAATTTGTTTGTACACACAGGGAGATCTAATCACAGAGAAAGAGATAGTTTATTTCTTTTTCTTTCATTTCTTTTGTTTTTTTTTCACACAGGGAGATTCATTCACAGAGAAAGAGATAGTTTATTTCTTTTTCTTTCATTTCTTTTGTTTTTTTTCACACAGGGAGATTCATTCACAGAGAAAGAGATAGTTTATTTCTTTTTCTTTCATTTCTTTTGTTTTTTTTTCACACAGGGAGATTCATTCCCAGAGAAAGAGATGGTTTATTTATATACACAGGGAAAATCTTTCAAAAAAAGGAAATGTTAAACGTATTTTTACAGAGGATTTAGAAAACCAGAAGATGAGAAATCTTAGAAAGATTGATTACAGCAAGATCCTTTCGAATACACAGTTTAGACTTTAAATCAATAACCGGAGAAATAAAACATTTCAGACTTTAAATCAATAAACTAGAAAAAAGAATATATTTCAGACTTAAATCAATAATCTAATCTCTTAAACCATTTAATCTACTTCTTATACACTTCAGACTTAAATCAATAAACTAGAGAAAAGAATATATTTCAGACTTAAATCAATAATCTAATCTCTTAAACCATTTAATCTACTTCTTATACAATTCAGACTTAAATCAATAAACTAGAGAAAAGAATATATTTCAGACTTAAATCAATAATCTAATCTCTTAAACCATTTAATCTACTTCTTATACACTTCAGATTTAAATCAATAAACTAGAGAAAAGAATATATTTCAGACTTAAATCAATAATCTAATCTCTTAAACCATTTAATCTACTTCTTATACAATTCAGACTTAAATCAATAAACTAGAGAAAAGAATATATTTCAGACTCAAATCAATAATCTAATCTCTTAAACCATTTAATCTACTTCTTATCAAGACTGAAACTAATTTCTTATCAAAAACAAATGAATTTCATTCTCATAAAATAATTTAATCAAATCTAATCTACAACAAGAATAAGATGCATGAAACTAAGTTTGAAAGAACCTGGGTGCTTGAAAATGGTGTAGAGTCTTCCTTGATCCTCCAAATTGAAGAGAAGTCCTCCCAACAAAATCTTAGCTGAAAATGAAAATTGACTACAAAGGAGAATTTAACTTGCAGAATTTCTTATGGAATAGCCAACCACTCCTTTTGAAACTTGTACCTCTTTTATAAAAGAATTTTCAAATTCCCACTACCTAATTATTAATTGAAAAAAAAGAGATTCTCTCCCAATTTGGCCTCCATGCAAATTGATTAGGCTTAGTGGGAGGAGTTACATGCAAGGGCGGTGGAGAAGCCTCTAGAAGCTTCTTATTCCTCCTACAACATGTGCCTTAATTTGGGTGAGGGAAATTAAATAACCAATTAAATATATATATATATTTTCCATGTGTGTGTGTTTTATTATCAATATTCATTCAATATAATAGAGTTTTGTATTTAAATAAAAAGGTGATAAAGGAGGGTTGTGACATCCTCCCCCCTTAATCTATGCATCGTCCCGATGCACTTATTAAATGCATTCAAAAGAGTTTATAGTTCATGTTCAAAACAAAAAAGGAAATAGCTACTGCATCTCCTTAGTATCCTCCCACGTGGCATTCTTCTCGTCGTACTGGTCCCATTGCACTTTGCACTGATCAACCTCTCTGTTGCGCAACTGGCACTGGTGCCTCTCCAAGATTCTGAATGGCTCTATCATTATTCCCCCCATTTCTTGGACCTGTAAAGCATCCCAATTCAAAATGTGTTTCTCATTAGGTACATACTTTTTAAGAAGAGATACATGGAAGACATCATGGATTCGGCTCAATTGGGGAGGTAAGGCCAACCGATAAGCAACTGGATTAATTCTTCCCAATATTTCAAAGGGTCCGACATAATGAGGTGCAAGCTTAGTCTTTTTCCCAAATCTTATGGAACTCTTGTGTGGCCTAACCCTTAGGAAGACTTTCTCTCCTACTTCAAACTCCCTTGGTGTTCTGTTTTTGTCTACATAACTTTTCTGCCTATCTGAGGCTTCCTTCAATCTTTGCCTAATTTCCTTAGTTTTCCTTTCCATTTCTTTCAACATATCTGGTCCAATAATCACTCTATCTTCAAGACTATCCCAACTCAAAGGTGTTCGACATGGTCTACCATACAAAGCTTCAAAAGGTGCCATTCCCAAAGATGTTTGATACGTATTATTGTAGGCAAACTCTACCAAAGGTAGGTACTCTTCCCATTTCCTCTGTTGGTCCATGCAGTACATGCGAAGCATGTCTTCCATAATCTGATTTGTCCTTTCTGTCTGACCGTCGGTTTCCAGATGGTATGCGGTGCTAAAATTTAGTTGAGTTCCTAGAGCTGATTGAAGAGTGGTCCAAAACCTAGAAGTGAATCTTGCATCTCTGTCTGATATGATTTTCTCTGGTATTCCATGCAACCTAACTATCTCCTTAACAAAGCGTCTAGCCAAGGTGGGTGCATCATCCGTTAGATTTCCTGGTATAAAGTGTGCCACCTTAGTGAGTTTGTCAATTACCACCATTATTGGGTCATGCCTAGAAGGTGACATGGGTAACCCTTGTACGAAATCCATGCTAATAACTTGCCACTTATGTTGAGGTACATCGTGCAATTGTAACAATCCAGCTGGGTGTCTATGTTCTGCCTTTACTCTTTGACACTCCAAACATTTAGCTACATACTTGACAATATCGCTCTTCAACCCTTGCCAAAAGTATAATTTCTTTAGATCTGCATAAAGTTTGCTAACTCCTGGGTGGCCTGAATAAGGGGCATTGTGAGCCTCCGATAAGACTACTTCCCTTAAATTCCCTGAATTAGGAATATAGATTCTATTATTGTATTTGAGCAACCCATCTTCATCTAATGTATACCCTTCGACCTTAGGATCGGTCGGGTTGTGTCTTATAGTTAATTTGACTTGCTCATACCATGGGTCATGTCCTTGTTCATCCATTACTTGCCTTTTGAAAGAGGTTTTGAAGGTTGCTATAGTCATCAAGTGTCTCCTCCTACTTAGGGCATCTGCCACCCTATTTTCTTTTCCCTTAATATATTCAATTTCAAAATCATATTCACTTAGAAACTCTAACCACCTTCTTTGTCTGGCATTTAAGTGAGGTTGGGTAAAGATGTATTTTAGTCCTTGGTTATCTGATTTTAGCTCAAAGGGCTTCCCTAGCAAGAAGTGTCTCCATTTTTGCAGGGCATGCACAATTGCTGCCAACTCTAAGTCGTGGGGTGCATAATTGACTTCATGAGTCTTTAGCTTCCTAGATTCGTAAGCCACTACCCCTTCATCTTGGACAAGTACTCCTCCTAACCCTTCAATAGAAGCATCTGTTATGACTGTGAAGTGTCCATTGGGATCTGGTACCTTTAGAATGGGTGCTGAAGTTAGTTTCCCCTTCAAGATTTGAAATGCCTTATCACTTTGCTCGGTCCATACAAACCTTTTGCCCTTCCTTTGCAACGAGGTGATGGGGTTTGCTATCTTAGAGAATCCTTCCACAAACCTCCTATAGTAACCTGCTAGCCCCATAAAGCTTCTTACTTCTGAAACATTCTTAGGGATCGGCCATTCTACTATCGCCTTTATTTTATCTGGGTCGACTGCTATTCCTTCTTTTGATATTATATGCCCAAGATAGTGAATCTTTTCCTCAAAGAAGGCACATTTGGACAATTTTCCATATAACTTATGTTCTCTCAATCTTTGCAAAAAAATTTGTAGATGCACTAAATGTTCCTCTTCATTTCTAGAGTAAATCAATATGTCATCCAAAAATACCAAAACAAATTTATCCAAGTAGTCATGGAATACACTATTCATTAAGTTCATGAATGCCGCCGGGGCATTAGTTACACCAAAAGGAACTACTGTGAATTCGTAATGTCCATACCTCGTCCTAAAAGCTATCTTCGGAATGTCTTCTTCCTTAATTCTGAGTTGATGATACCCTGACCGGAGATCTATCTTTGAGAAAACTGTCGCTCCTTTCATTTGGTCAAAAAGGTCCTCTATGCGAGGTAAGGGATACCTATTCTTTATGGTGACTTTGTTCAACATCCTATAGTCGATGCATAGCCTTAAGGTTCCATCCTTCTTCTTAACAAATAAAACTGGCGCTCCCCATGGTGATACACTTGGCCTTATTAATCCCTTAGCTAAGAGTTCCTCTAATTGCATTTTGAGTTCCTGTAATTCGGTTGTGTTCATCCGGTAAGGTGCCTTTGATACTGGTTCAGCTCCTGGGAGTACTTCGATAGAAAAGTCAAACTTTCTCTTAGGGGGTAAACTGGGTAGTTCTTCTGGAAAAACATCCTTAAACTCCTTTAAGAAAGGGGTATTTTCAAATGTTGGTGTATTTTCCTCCTTTCCTTCATCAATTTCAACCATAAAGATTTGTCCCCCTCTTCTCCTTTCCTTCTTTAATTGCATTGCTGAGATAGTTTCTATATTAATGGGTTTAAACTTTCCTTGGATTTTGACCCTTTTCCCCCCATCATCCAAACATTCAACAACTTTGCTATAACAATCTACATTAGCTTGATGGTCTGCTAACCAACTCATTCCCATAATTACATCATATAATCCTAAGGGTGCCACATAGAGATCTACCCTTGTTTCGAACTCAGGGAATTGTACCCTTGCCCTCGGTAAACACTTAGTTACTTCTCTAGTTGCCTTATCCCCATATTGAACCGTCCATGATGACTCCATTTGATTAACTTTTAATGCATATTTGTCTACTAATTCAGGTGAGATGAAACATTCAGATGATCCAGTGTCAATTAGAATTGATATTGGTTGTTCAAATAGTGTACCTGTAGTTTCCACGGGAACATTCTGGTATCTTCTTCTTTGGTTCCTAACCGCTACATGAATCCTCTGTTGGGGCCCTTGTTGGGGTTGATTGGCCCTAATTTGTCCTTGCATCCTGGGGCACTCTCTAGCAAAATGGTTTTCCCAACACATAAAGCATCCACCTGGAGGACCTCTCCTACCTTGATTTCTAGGGGGATCATTCCTTGTTTCATTTCCCCTGGGTGGATAAGTTATCCTGTTCTGCTGGTCATTCCTGTTATAGTTGCCCCTATTATCATTGCCCCTGTTATTATTGCCCCTGTTATTATCATTTCCATTCCTCTGATATTGGTTAGGCGGTGGTCTCCTTTCGGAAGAGTTATTCCTTTGACCCTTGTTGAAATTAGTGTTTCCATTGAATTCTTGCTTCCTTTTAAATGAGTGGTTCCCATTATAGTTCCGTCCTGCTAGTGTTTGAATCTTCCTCTCTTGCCTTAGGGACTTTTCAAGTACTTCATTCATATTTCTGGGTCCATGCATATCAACCTCTGCCCCTATGTTGGTATTCAGCCCCAAAATGAATTTCCTTGCTTGGCCTTCTTCATCCTTTTGGTACATAGGCACATATTTAAGCAACTTGGTGAACTTATCCCAATATTGTTGAACGGATAGGGACCCTTGACGTAGATTATGGAATTCTGTCACTTTCTCATCAAAGAACAATTGAGGGAGCCACCTATCTCGAAAATGGTGAACAAATTGATCCCATGTGATCGTATCCCTGTTATACCCATTTTGTTCCTTGGTGTTGGTCCACCAACTAGCTGCCTCCCCTGTGAGTTGATAGGAGCCCCATAAAGCCTTGGTTGTTTCACTAAAATCTCTTAGCTCAAAATATTTTTCCATTTCATTTAGCCAATTCTCAGCCCCTTCACCAATCTGCCTCCCATCGAACTTAGGAGGGGTGATTTTCTTTAAATCCTTGGAGAGTTCCAATATGTTATTTTCCTTTCCATTACCCATCGCATTTCCTTGATTGCTACCAGGGTTTCAATTCTCAGTACCACTTCTGTTCTCATAGTCATTCTGCCTTTCCCTAAGGTCCTGCAGTGATTGTTCCAAGAAGTTGATTTTATATCTTTGTTCGGTTAGAAGGTCGATTATAGCTTGGACCCCATCTCCGTTGTTCCCTGGGTTGTGTCGAACCCCTTCATGATCTTCCTCATGGTTTCCTTCATGGTTTTCTTCATGGTTTTCCTCATGGTTTACCTCCCTTTGACTCCTAGTACGTCTTCCATTACCCCTTCCTCTTCCTCTTCCTCTTCCTCTTCCTCTTCCTCTTCCTCTTGCCATTCTAGGTTTTACCTGAAAGTTAAATTATGTAGTTAGTTTTTTTTTTTTTGTAGAATAAAATTTAATTTCTATCATTGTAAAACATTCCCTTAGTTGAATAAATTGAAGTGAGCACAAGGCCTAGATTTGAACCTTTGCTCTGATACCACATGTGATAACCCACCAAAATTTGATTCAACAAAAATAGAGTATTATTTTTTTTTTTCATTATGTTTTATTCAATTGCATACTCTGGGCATCCATCCAATTAGGATTAGGCATTCATCCATTCGGGATGAGCTTCTAACCATACGGGTTAGGCAATTGTCCATACGGGACGTAAAATTCCATCTATCCAATACGGGATAGGCATCTACCCATACGGGGTAGGCATCCATCCAAACGGGATAGGAGATGCTCTGGCCAGAGACTTAGACTCATCGGGACCATTCGGGTCCTGAGTCACTCACTAAGTACTACACTCTTCTAACAAGAATGCACCGAGGTCGCCGTCCTTAGGAGTAATTAAAAATAATACAAGCTTGAATTCCGCCTCGGAATTTGGCTTAAAGCCTCGGGAAGTCAAGCGAATCCATACGGGATTCCTTCCGAGTATGCATTGAATTAAGTTTGATTATCTTATCTTTCAATTAGGATTCTTACTCAACCAAGCCTAGACCCCACCCACGAACACCTGAGTACGAGGGACAACTCCGTCCCAAGACTGCCTACATACCCGCTTCGGCACGGGATCAAGGCGTAAAGTATGTAGTTCTATTTTCTAATCTATGGTTTGATGTAAACTGATTTGTGGGTACGCAACCCTTTCTAGGGTCAGTTGCCCAGACAGTTTCTCTACGGTTGCTACCCACGATGGTAGCACTTAAGCGAAGGCTCAAGATGGCCTATTGCTTGTGGCCTAAAAAAAAGAAAATAACTAGATCCTAATACTTATCATGAGCGTCACCCAATTGCAAATCACCAATAACCCTTCGAGATGAATTAAATAAATAAAGATAGTAAATTTCATGAGGGTATTTAACTTGACCATCCTTAAAAAGGGGGTTTACTATGGTGTATCTCAACGGATGTGAAAATCATTTAAAAGTTATCTTATTAAATTATCGATCCAAGAGGGATTACCCGCCCCTTGGATTTTAACTTCCAATGTCCCTTATTACTCCCCGACGATTTATAGGGACGATGCCACAGACGTCGTTAATGCAGCTTTATTAGGCGTTAAGTGCAGTAGTTCAACACGACGGCATTACCCGTAAGCGTGACCCAGAGGCACCGTATATACCGAACGCTGCTAGTTTTGGTTTTCCAACTTCCTTTGTTTAGTTTTCTAACTACGAATAACAAAAATGAAAGCGTAATTAATTGAAGTAACTACTTGAAGTGTAATTTGCATAATAATGACCATCACGAAACTTGCATAATAGTAATTGCATGAAAGATATAATTATTCCATAAATAATTCGCATGCTATGATCCATTAATAAAAGCAATTAATCTATGAAAAATTTGCATGACGTAAGAAGATTTAACGAGTCCAAAATAATGATTAAATCTAAGCATTTGTATTAATGTAAGTTAATCTCTAAAGACCAATCAAGTGTCCCAATGATTCTTAATGGGTTGAGTAACTTAATTTTAGAAGAATATAGTCTACACATTAATCCCATTTTTTTGTCGAAATTCAATATCTTTAAATTTACACTAAGGAAAAAAAATCATTATTTCCTAAATGTCATTATTATCAAACTTAAAAATTTAACTAAATAGTAATTAACTTAGATTTTTTTTTTTTTAAAACCCAAATTAAAAACTTCAAATTTCGAAATGGTAAAAAAAACTAACTATAAACTAAATGGCAAAAAGGGCCTTGTTTTTTTTTAAGATAGTAAATAGGGTTGCGGGGTGGGGACCACGGGTCCCATCACCCCTGCGGCCCTGCATGCGCAGGTCTGCAGGGATGAGGGGATGCCGCGGGCCCCCCGTACCCCTGCGATGGTTTTAATGAAACCGTCCATGCAAGCTGTCGTCATTGTACGTTGAACCCCGTGCGTTACGGAGGCTTAAGAGGATTTTTCTTAAAGTTTGAACGTTTTCCATTTTTTTGTTATATATATATATATATATATATATATATATATATATATATATATATATATATATATATATGTATATGTATATAAATATATATGTTTTTATATACAATATTATTATTATTATTATTATTATTATACAGGAGTATTGCATTATTGAATATCACTCAGAGCAGGGTAGATAACAGGTAAATAACAATGTGGCAGATTAATTTCCAGGGATAAAATACAATGAAGCAGTAACCAAAGAGGTTCTTCTTCTCTTTTTTTCATTTCTTTTGTTTTCTACACAGGGAGATCTATTCACAGAGAAAAGGAGAAAATTTGTTTGTACACACAGGGAGATCTATTCACAGAGAAAGAGATAGTTTATTTCTTTTTCTTTCATTTCTTTTGTTTTTTTTTCACACAGGGAGATTCATTCACAGAGAAAGAGATAGTTTATTTCTTTTTCTTTCATTTCTTTTGTTTTTTTTCACACAGGGAGATTCATTCACAGAGAAAGAGATAGTTTATTTCTTTTTCTTTCATTTCTTTTGTTTTTTTTTCACACAGGGAGATTCATTCCCAGAGAAAGAGATGGTTTATTTATATACACAGGGAAAATCTTTCAAAAAAAGGAAATGTTAAACGTATTTTTACAGAGGATTTAGAAAACCAGAAGATGAGAAATCTTAGAAAGATTGATTACAGCAAGATCCTTTCGAATACACAGTTCAGACTTTAAATCAATAACCAGAGAAATAAAACATTTCAGACTTTAAATCAATAAACTAGAAAAAAGAATATATTTCAGACTTAAATCAATAATCTAATCTCTTAAACCATTTAATCTACTTCTTATACACTTCAGACTTAAATCAATAAACTAGAGAAAAGAATATATTTCAGACTTAAATCAATAATCTAATCTCTTAAACCATTTAATCTACTTCTTATACAATTCAGACTTAAATCAATAAACTAGAGAAAAGAATATATTTCAGACTTAAATCAATAATCTAATCTCTTAAACCATTTAATCTACTTCTTATACACTTCAGATTTAAATCAATAAACTAGAGAAAAGAATATATTTCAGACTTAAATCAATAATCTAATCTCTTAAACCATTTAATCTACTTCTTATACAATTCAGACTTAAATCAATAAACTAGAGAAAAGAATATATTTCAGACTTAAATCAATAATCTAATCTCTTAAACCATTTAATCTACTTCTTATCAAGACTAAAACTAATTTCTTATCAAAAACAAATGAATTTCATTCTCATAAAATAATTTAATCAAATCTAATCTACAACAAGAATAAGATGCATGAAACTAAGTTTGAAAGAACCTGGGTGCTTGAAAATGGTGTAGAGTCTTCCTTGATCCTCCAAATTGAAGAGAAGTCCTCCCAACAAAATCTTAGCTGAAAATGAAAATTGACTACAAAGGAGAATTTAACTTGCAGAATTTCTTATGGAATAGCCAACCACTCCTTTTGAAACTTGTACCTCTTTTATAAAAGAATTTTCAAATTCCCACTACCTAATTATTAATTGAAAAAAAAGAGATTCTCTCTCAATTTGGCCTCCATGAAAATTGATTAGGCTTAGTGGGAGGAGTTACATGCAAGGGTGGTGGAGAAGCCTCTAGAAGCTTCTTATTCCTCCTACAACATGTGCCTTAATTTGGGTGAGGGAAATTAAATAACCAATTAAAAATATATATATATTTTCCATGTGTGTGTGTTTTATTATCAATATTCATTCAATATAATATAGTTTTGTATTTAAATAAAAAGTTGATAAAGGAGGGTTGTGACACTGTGCATACCAACTGAATATTTCAGTAATAGTAACCGACTAGAGTATATAGTATAACTTTGACATAAAACTAATGGCAATCTGATAAGTAGTAACAGTTATTTATAATGGATTTAAACCTTTTAGCAAGTTTACACAACTAGCAAATTATTATTCTACAACTATGCTTTATTATGTGCTTTAAATGAATGTTTTGAAAAGAAATAATTGTCAATGTATATTGAAAATGAGATTGCTTTCAAGACTTAAATGAAATCTGCATAGATTAGTTCATATAGGATTTGGGAAGAACATTTCTCTATCAAGGAGCTTGAATGCATACAAATCAAAACCTTAAAAGATCAATAACAGACTAGTGCCTCTATCCAGGGATATATATGACACTTTGTGGATAAAATATCTTATCAACTCAAGAGATAATTTCTCATCAACTATGAAGGTTCAGTATGCGTTACACAAACAATAAGAACTCAATCTTTCACTTAATGCAATGACATGTGATTCACATCATAGATAATCTATAAATACATTCATCAAGAGGACAAAGATAATCATCAATGCAAAAGTGTACACAATATTTGGAAAAAGAAACAGCGAACCTTGTATATTAATCTTTAGGAAATAATTGCATACATAACCTACACTTGCAGATACTCCATTACAGATTGCTTGCACAAAATGATACTTCTTCTTCCTATAATCTTCTCTAATATAAAATGATATTCAATCCTTATAGCAGTATCTTGTTCTTATGACTCTCCGCCCCCCCACTTACATCACAAGATGACTCCCTATAAGTATGTGTATCAAAAGACATATATGAAAGGACACACCCTTTCATACAAAGAAGGGAGTTATAGACAGTTGCATTCCTTCCAAAGGACACACCCTTTGGTTTAATAAATAATTACAAATGAGAACCCTAAGATTACTAAATGATGCTTTTATAATGTGCTTTTTTATTCTCCGCCTTGATAAAATTCCTCGATAGATATTCATCATCTTCTCAATATCTCCTGCACACAAGATAAGCCAGTCAAATTCCTTGATTTGAAAATTAAACATATTCCACCTTAGATCTTAGTTTGAAAAGTCAATAATCTTTATATAAATACTTGTTTAAAATAATTCAATAAAATCAAAGTATTTATATTTTAAGAAAATAATTTTGCAAACATAACATCCATTTATATAAAATAACACTTTACCCTAATATATATTCAAAGCACTTATTTAGGGTAAATAACATATATAAGTTTCATCTTGATGTGCGTTCAAATAATAACATAAGGTAGTGTGATATGATAAGAATATACTTCCCTTTTGGAAATGACATCTGTGATTCAATATTCCAACCATGTGATAAGAACGCATTTCACCCTTTTAGGGAAATTTCAATTCTTTTGGAAATATTTCATCATATAGAATATATACTTGCAAAAATCAATCAAATCGTTAACTATATGATCAAAATAATTTACCCTAATGAACATATTCAATTTATTTACTTAGGGTAAACACAAAAATCACCCATTAAATATCAAATACTATTCACTATTTTATTTGAAGTAAAGAAACATTCTAAAATGTAATTTTGAATAAAATATCTTTTATCCTTTTAACAAAATATTTCTTTTGCAATTCAAAGAATAAAAAATAATATTTGAATATTATTTGCAATGTAAGAATGTTATTTTCAAAATAATTATTTAAAGTATTAAATAATACAAAAAATCATTATATTGAACCTCTAGTGAGAAATACTTATTACCCGTGGAGGAAATAAGTATAATCTTTCTGCACACAAAATGGCATAATCAATTTATTTATGAATGAAAATTTACATTAGGGATAATTAGAAAAATAAAATTTTAACAAAATAATTTCTTATGCAAATGTTAATAAAAATAATCTTTGCCCTCAAATAAATATGCTTTCACCTCCGTATATACATTAGAGCAAAGCTAAAATATCATATTTTGTAATGAAATAATTAAAATAATAAAACTCCTATAGTAAAGATTATAAAAATATCCCTTTAATAATTTACTATAGTCACAATATTTTATTTTTTTTGGAATAAAAGGGGCAAGCCACTAATTCAAGAGCTCAATAGGGAAAGAACCAGGAAGAAAACCATATATCCTTGCTCAGATACAATGAAGAAGAAGGAAGGAGGCTATGAGAAGAAGCCACCCGATCCGAAGAGATAAATAGGGACTACCCATAGAATGAGTCTCTTAGGAGCCAAAAAGAGAGTAACCGGTTCGGACGAGACCGAAGGAAACCAAAAATAACTAAACCCCTTAACCGGTGACCGTGGTGACTGAGGAGCGTGAATCTGATTGTCTGAGCACTGATGAGCTATGCCAACCGGTTTCCCATTATGTTGTATCGATGCTTTGATACCGGTATGATGTCCTTATGACCGGTTCATAAAAAGAGAACCCTCCAATATCGATGCTAGTCGACAAGCAAAGAAGATGACTCCTCTACCAGTTCGGTTGCCATTAGATTTTCCATTCGACAAAAAAAGAGCATATTCAAGGTAGAAAAAAACAAAACTAGAATAACTTTACTCTTTCATGGTGGTGTCTTCCTGGGGCTGAATTGCAGGGGCATAAAAAATGAGCAGAAAGGAAGTAGTTCATCCCGTGACTTCATCCTGCGCTGGTACGTTGAGGTCTGGAACCCAATCTGTAGTCCGACCCCTTTCCACGGGTTGCGATGTTTGCAAGCAAGGGTCAACATTTTCTATTTCCAGGATTTCCATTAGAGCCCCAACTTTAATTTTGACTCTATGTACAATGTGGTCATCCAATTGTCTATTGAATTGATGCAAGTCGTTCTTCACATGGAGAAAATTTTTCCGTTCTAGGGCATGCTTTATTCGGTCATAGAGTATTATGTAAGCATGGCTAGATTGAATAAAATGACATGGAAAGAGGCCCCCAAGAAGAACCAACCCTTGCCATAGATTATATTTTGCCAGGGCTTCATGGAACGGGGCCAAGGGAAGCACATCTTGTCTTACCAACTTGAAGAATACTAAATCTAGTAGAGGAATAGATTGCAAGAGATCCAGAGCATTTGACAGAAAGGAACTAAGAAGTTGATGAGGATATAGAATCCTTTTGGCTTGCAGGGATAATGTCTCCTCACTGATGAAGTCTTTGACAGCTCTTCTCAATTATCGATTGTGTAATAGAAAAAGTTGGTCAAGGTCCCTGTCATTGATGTGTCCATGAAAAGTCGTCGAAGGTTCTAGAATTTGCACTGAAATCCGGTCGTTCCATGGCATATACTCCTAGTGAATTTTCCTGCATCCTCCGCAAGAATCATTTTCCATATTGTAGAGCACTGTGATACTTCAAAAATTTTGGCTAAGAACTGTGTGTGTAAGAGCAAGCTGGTTCCATTTATAAACAAAAATAAAATCTCAAAGTGCAATAAATGATCAGATTTTAGGATCATGTTTGCGATCCTCGCATTAATTTTGTGACCGTAATATAGTCGAGGGGATGTGTGAGATGCCTAAGTCGGTTTTACCCCATGTGAAGTGACATATTGAGATTCCCCGGGTACTTCGCACTAAAGTTCCATACATACCATCTACAAAATGCATTTAAAAGCATAAATGCAAGTGTCGTGTCAGCCTTCTTGTTCACCAGCACCGGTTATGTGCTTGCATGTGAGTATTTAATAGGAAGAAGCTTGTGGTAAGAGTTTTGTACTTTCCTTTTGTACTAATTCGAGCAATTTGGGAAAAGAAGACAGTTTAGAAGGAATTGCAATCGACTCCACGGAAATGCCATTGCAGCCCATGTTTGCTAACAAGTTAGCAACAAAGTTTCCCTCTCTTAGTGTGTGACTGACAGAGTAGTTCAAAAAAGTGTCGAGAAGATCCAAGGTATGCTTCAGAACATAAGATAGCTGCCAGGTCTTAGATCTTTTTGAGGTAATTGAGTTGATAATGACTAAAGAATCCCCTTCTATGTATTTATTGGAGAGGCCACACTTCCTTGCTAGCACCAAACCGGTTAGTAAAGCATTTGCTTCCACCAAGTTATTCGAACCCAGGGGGATGGGTGAGGCTTGGAAAGCACGCATTTTTCCAAAATGATCTCATATGCAAAGTCCAATTCCTGATTTCCCTATATTTCCACGAGAAGAGTTGTCAAAGTTGATCTTAAAAAAATTTGGAGCTGAGGGTGTCCATTTTATGGACAACTTGTCTTTCACATGGATTGAAGACCAATTTGAGGGAATCCTTACTGGCAAAATAATACCATGCCAGGATTTTGCAATTGCCTTGTCCCACCAGATAAATGACTAGATGTCCTTGGAATTTGTGAGAGAAGAGTTAATGATTTCTGCAATCGAATTTTCCAATTTGATCAAAACTTGATCTAGAGAAGAGGATGTCTTTCTAAAGATTCTTTTGTTCCTCTCCCACCAGATTGCCCAAATAATGTGAGCAGGAGCACATTTCCAAATACCCGAGAAGGTTGATGTAGAGAATAAAAGAGGCCAGGAGTTAAACATATCCCACAGTGATTTCGGAAAGGGCAACATGAGTTGGAGTTTATTCATGATGAAGGACCAACATTGGGAGCCGAAAGAGCAGTGTAAAAATAAATGATCAACTGATTCTTCCTCTAAGTCACAAAATACACAATTAAAAGCTTGCGTTATGCCTAGTTTTACTAATCTCTATGTTGTTAAGATTCTTTTATTCAATGTTAGCCACGCAAAACAACCTACTTTTGGTAAGACAATGTCATTCCAACAGAAGGAGTATGCCTTATTGCTGCAAGGCATTGTAACCTTCTTTGATTGAATATTGCCCTGATTTTGAAGCTTGGGAATTAACACATCATCTCTGTTAGACATGATAATTGTTCTATTCAATAAAATGATGGCCAATGAGGAAGCTTGCTGGAGGGGTATTGGGAGAAGAGTAGGATCTTTCCAAATTATTTTTCCTGAGAATATTTCTATAGAAGACACATAGTCACTCAATTTTATACCCCAATAGGCTATGGTTGTATCCATAATGTCTGCCATGTTATCCAATTGAGCAATAGGAGGATGCCCACACCATGAGTCTGTCCAGAAGTTAGCACTAAGAATATTGTTGATTTCCCATGAAACATACTTGGATATTAGATTCCTTGAATCCATCATGAAGTTCCAAATAGAAGATCCCTTTGGAGGCTCTAAAAGTGTCAATACTCTTGATGGTTGAGTGTTGTCCAAATATCTAGCTTGCATAATCTGACAACATTTGCAGACCGGGTTAGTGTACATTTTCCAAATCAATTTCCCTCCAAAGGCCTTGTTGTAGTGCTTCAAATTGTGAAGTCCCACTCCCCCTTGGGATTTTTGGCATGACATATTTTCCAAAGAGGTTAAGGGTATTTTCCTTTCATTTGTCATATTACTTGTTCCATAGAAAATCTCTAACGAGTTTCTGTAGTTGTTGGATGACGGAAGAGGGAGCCTTGAGGACAAACATGTAATAGTTCGGTATTGTTGTTAGCACTGACTTGATAAGAAGGATTCTACCTGATAGTGAAATCCACCTTACTTTCCAAGCTGAGATTTGTGCCTTAATTTTACCAATGATAGCAAACCAATAGGACAGTTTGTTTGATCCCATAAAAAAGGGGATGCCAAGGTAGGAGGATGGCAATTGGTCCATTGAGAAGCCCAAAGTCTTGCATATTCTTAGTGATAAGATTGAAGGTGTGTTGAAAATGAAAATCTTAGACTTGGCAGCATTAATTTTCTGACCCAAATCAGAAGAATAGATGTCTAGTGTTTGCTTGATGAGATTGGATTCTTTTAGAGAAGACTTACCGAATAACAATGTGTCATTAGCGAAAAGAGAATGAGTTACTGTTATTGAAGTATCTGGAAGGGTGACCCCAAGCCAAAGCCCATTTGAGGATTGAAAATTGATGTATTTGCTCAAAGCATCTACCATGAGAATGAAGAGAAAGGGTGATAGAGGGTTGCCTTGTCTTATCCACTGTGTACCTTGAAAAAACCCTGAAGGATGACCATTTATTAGAATAGAGAAATGTGTGCCTGAGATACAATTTTTGATCCATTTGCACCATTTGTCTGAGAAACCAAATTTTGATAATACTTTGAATAGGAACTCCCACCTGACCCGGTTGTATGCTTTCATCATATCAAGTTTGATAAGAAAATTTCTTGTTGGCTCTCATGGATAGAGTGTAAAACCTCATGCGCTACTAGGGCTCCTTCCATAGTCTCCCTACCTGGGATGAAACCCCCTTGTTCTTGTGAGATGATCCTTGGTATGAGGAAGTGTATTCTAAGGTAAATGGCCTTAGTTACAATCTGATATATTGTGTTACAAAGAGAAATGGGATTGAACTCTGCGAATGAAGAAGGGGATGGGGTTTTTTTGGGATAAGAACAATATTTTTTGCATTAAAACCTTTCAACATAGCTCCCCTTTTCCTGGATTCTTCCATTACCTCTAAGAGGTCAAAACCAATCACATCCCAACACTTTTGAAAGAAGAGGGCGGTGAACCCATTCGGACCTGGGGCTTTATCTGGGGAAAGGGAAAATACCACTTTGTGGACTTCCTCCAAAGTGAAGGGGGGCAAAAGGGCTCTATTATCCTGGTCGGAAATTAAAGGTGGAATAGATTGTAGTAGAAGCTCAGCATTGTCCTTCCAAGAAGGATCTAAATTAGAATGTGGTGGGGCTAGGAGATTCTTAAAAAAATTTACACCTTGATCTTGGATATCTACTAAATTTTTAATCAGTTCCCCTGAGTCCTCACGCTTGATTGAGAATATAAAGTTAGATGCTTTCCTTTGTTTTGTGGAGGCATGAAATAATTTTGTGTTCTTATCTCCCTGTTGCAGCCAGAGCTCTCTTGATTTCTGTCTCCAGTACTCTTCTTCTCTCTTATGAACCTCTTCCCATTCACTTTGAAGGCCCTTTTGTGTAGAGTGCAGGAGTTGATCCAAACCATTGGAAATTATGTTTTGGTTAACTTCTTCCAGTTGTTGAGAAATGATTTTTTTTGGGCAAAAATATTCTTAAAAATATTTTTGTTCCATTCCTTAGCCTGGATCTTAATAAACTGAAGTTTCTTAAAAAATTGGAACATCTTTGTTCCTCCACATGTAGGGGTAGATACCCACCATTGTCTTAATAAAGCCTGAAAATGTGGGTGTCTAAACCATGTGCGCTCAAACTTGAAGGAGGAGCCATAAACCGGCATGGGGTTCTGTTTATGCCATTCCAGGGTAAATTGGACTAGGAAGTGATCTGATTCAGAAATGGGGAGAATGTCTGAATGATAACTGACCTAATTAAGCTCCATTCTAGAGGAATGAAAAACCTGTCGAGTCTCTTTGCAATCTGAAGGAAGCCTGATCTCCTGTTAGTCCAAGTAAAGAGACCATTATTAGGGATCACATCCAATAAGTTGTTTTTAATGGTGAAGCTAAGAGAATCCTACATAGATCGTGGGGGTGGGCAGATTCCTCCTTGCTTTTCCTTATGAGACAAGATTGCATTAAAGTCTCCTCCAATGATGAAGTTCTGTGCTTCCTCTTGTTGGAGTAAAAGAGTCAGCTTGTCCCATAGGCCTTTCTTTTCCAGAGTGGGGATGGGGCCATAAATATTAAATACCGTAAAGGTCATGTCATAGCATATTGCTTTCAACATTTGCCAATTAAGATCTTGATCTATAAGTGAACTTGGACTTTTTTAGGATTCAATAATGTAAGCAATTTGCCTAAGGCCTCAACACCTTGCATGTGGGTCGATCCAAATTATGTCCATTTAGCCACTATTTTGTGATACATTTCCTGTGATAGCTTCATTTTTTGGATTAAAAAATGTCCGCCTTTGAAGAATCAAGGTGAGATTTTATTCTCCCTCTTTTGTCAGGGGCATTAATGCCCCTGACGTTCCAAGAAATCATTTTCATTGTGAAGAGGGAGTGCCTTTTGCACTCCTTGCAATTCTTTTTGATACTTTAAATTTCCCATCTAAGGTGCTTTGTACACCTGCCTCTATTTCTTCTTGAATTTTCATAGAGTTTGGTTTTCTACCTCTCTTTTTTGTGGTGGTGAAGCCATCAGATTTTAAACTGGGGCTCTGTTCAATCGATAAGGATTGTGCATAGTCAAAAGTAAAAAAAAAATTCCCTCACCATCTTGTGAAGGGGTTTCCACTCCTTCTTGCCTAATTTCCGAGGGGAGTTCCCCTTTATCTAAGATGTCAGGAGATGAAACACCGCACCTTGTTTCTCATAAGGGACACATTACATTTGTCATACTAACACCTTCCTCTTCTGCAATTTCCTCAATCATAGTGTCAGCTAGAGTGGACAGGATATCCTCTTCTATTGCATTAAATTATGGATATCGATCGGGGATTCGTTGAACATAGGTCCCGAACTATAGCTTCTTTGTCATCAGATGTTTTGTCACATAATTGGAGAATCGGTGTGGGCATGGAGGCAGATTTATAGCTAGAAAGGATCCAGATATACGTGATAAAAAAAAGGGTCAGTTGATTAATCCATTGGACATAGGATGGTTCAAAGGCATTCTGAGGTTCAGGGGGATCATTACGAGGTTGTACATGATCGGAAGCTAGAACTACCTCATGCTGGCGGGCAGGACACAAAAGAGGATCTGAGCAATGATTTTTACAGACTAAAAGCTCTAGGCACTCATGACCACTACAAGAATTCATGAAGTGGCCTAATTGTTGTTGATATTTACAGATGGCCTCAGCATTATCCAATGTGATATCTTGATGCCACAAACCCCATTTTGATGAAATGGTTAAATGCTTTGGCAGGGTCTTTTTTGAGGTAAGGAGAAGACAGACCCTAACATCTCTCTGGATTATTTCAAAGGGTATAAGATCGTGAGCGACAAAGATGCCTAGTTGATTAGCCATGGTCTCCACAATATCCGGGTCTCTATATTCCAAAGGCAAACCTGGAAGGGAGATCCAGTGGGGATAAAATCTACAAAGATTAACATCTGGTTTAAAGTTTGGAATCCAGGATAAGGTAAAAAGACTGGCCCTTTGACAAAACCAGCCTTTGTTTTTGTGTACTGCATCTCTATCTTCTACTGAAGAGAATAGGGCTATAAAAAATTCTAAGTGACTGTCGATGAAGAAAATATCACGGAGACCTGACCAATGACGATTTTCCCACGAAAGCAGAGATTGAAGCGGGATTGAAGAACTAAACTTACCGATGAGAGCTGATTTCTAGAGAAGAGAGATTGAGTGGGAGAGAACATGGTCTGGAAAGGATATCTTGATAGCGGAGGTATCCTCAACCGGAGCCCGAGCGAGAGAGGAGTTCGTCTCTTTAATCTTTGCCAGTTTTCTTTTCCACACAAAGTGCATTGGTATCGACTTTCCATGATCTCCTTGTTGATCTTCTCTAGTTTTCCCGTCAACAAAGGCATCTTTGAGAGGGGGCTAGTGAGAGACGAAAGGAGATATTTCGCAGATGTCAAAAATTAGTTGTTTCTTTTGGAGTTTTGTTCGGAATGGATTCAGAAATGGAGGCTTTCTGACAGGATTTTGAAAAAAAATTTCCCACCCAAATGAATTTTGATTTTTTTTCCCTCCCAAAAGAATTTTGAATTTTTTTTCCCGCCCGATTAAAGGTGGATGGTGGCCTGGGTGTCCCCTGAGGATTGTACGTGCCCCATGGTTGAGAGAAGCTCCCTGGACGCAGGTGTTGGAGTTCAAATGATTCTAAAGATTACCAACTGCTTTATGGCGATGGGAGTGAAATGAGTGGGCCCGATGAGCAAGAGGATTATTGAAAAAAGTGTTGGGGCTATCTAGCTAATCTTGAAGACATGCAAAATGATTTAACCATCGGTTTCCTGAGGGTAAATCTGAAACCAATTTGATGTAAGGTTTATCCCTGAAGATTTTGATAAAAGGATTAATGTCAAATTTTGAATATTGGCCAGAACAAGGGACATCCTTTGACTGTCCTTGGTGAGGCTGATAGGGGACACTAAAACCTTGCCACCATCTACTATTCTCTGCAGCCTTGCTTTGAGGCCTTGCCCCGCCCTGCCATGGGACACTATCATCTTGCCACCATCTCCATTCCTTGGGACCTGTTCTGAGCCCTAAAAAAATTTGGGCCTCCTCCCACCTTGTTTTGAAAACCCAAAAAAATTGAACCTCCGCCCATCTCATAGACCACTATAGTCACAATATTGCTCTAAGTAATTTTTTTGAATTTTACAATTCGAAAAATCAAAACGTAAAATATTTAATCAATAATACTTACCTAATGGCAAAGAAAATTTAAAATAATATTAACTTAATGATCTCCATCGGCATAGCTCTCTATTATCGGAATGATATTTTTTTATTACCCCGATGTCCGATGACTAAAATGAAAATGTGATCTTTCCCCATGTCTTCATCGAGGTAACTTTGTTTATCGGGGAAGGCTGTTTTCGGCTATGTTGATACCTGATGGAAAAGAAAGATATTAAATCTTACCAAATGCTTTCATTGACAAAACATATAGTATCAGAGAAATGCCATTTTCGCTATGTCGATACCCGATGGTTAGGGTTAAGGTAGTTTGAGTGCAGCAAAAATAAAATCCTCTAATACTTTTGTTGAGTTGGGTTTGTTGGTTGTTCAGGTGGCCCATAATTAGCATAACCAGCATAGAGAGCATAGCTAGCCTGTTGACCATAGCCAGGCATCCACTGTTGAGGTTGAGCTTGAGGAGCCTACTGAGCAGGTGGCTGCTGCCAACTTTGCAAATGCTGAGCATAGCCAGCACCCCACTGATCCTGGTCATTTGGATAAGCAGCTACACCAAACTGTGTAGGAGACATAGTAGCAGGAACAACTACATAACTCTTGGCTACTTTAGACTTATCCAAGGTAAGACTATCTTGAGCAGGATGCTTCTTAGATTCACCAGTGTTTTTATGAGGCAAAAATAACTGCCAATGATGATACTCTACCTTTGTAATAGCATTAATATCACAAAAAGGCCCACAAACTCTAAAAATATACTTGATATCTCTTCTCTATCTCTAGACAAGGCTTTGAATAAGGAAGAAGATGAAATGCTTCAGTCAAAACTTTATTTTCTCTCTCAGCATTCCCTTCCACTATTTGAAGGTAGCGAGTACTAAATAAATAACAAATGTAGCGACTGTGAGTGCTCTTTTCTTTTCTCATCTGCAATAGCCATGTAAAATACTGAGGATGTTACTTCCAGGTTTCCGAGATGATGCTCCATATTGGCATGTTTAATTACACCATTCATAAAGCTAGGAGCTATTTCTGTATTAAGAAGTCGATACTCTGCACGGGCCCCCACAGTGTCTCCCAGTTGTTCCTTGAATCGAGCTGCAAAAATGTGTATTTATGGTTGTCTCTTCACAAAAATCTGTGTAGCCAATGCAAACGCATCATTTGCAACTTCCATGCTTTTAGCAGCTTGTATGCATTGCACATACCGGATCCAGTATTCAGGGTAGTTTGCACATACAATAAGACATCTCTCAAATAGCGTCACCATCCGATCAAAATCATTGGTTTTCTCAATGAAATCACGATAGTGATGCCAATTGCTTAGTTGTGCATCATCCAATGGCTTAATATGAAAATACGGCCTACGAATGGCAATCTTAAAATCTCTAATCTTTGCACCCATCTCTTTTGATATCTTGTACATTTCTTCTCTCATCTCTATATACTTCTCAAGTCTCTTGTAGCATGACACTTTTCAATTTTGGCCTCATTGCATAGATCAATTGGATCGATATTTGCCAAGTGCTCTAGCCATAACACATTCATCCAATTTATAATATTTCATTCCTCATCTACAATGGATTGATATTTTGTTGGATCTGACAACGGACTTCCGCGTTTTCTTTTGAAACTGTTGCGGGCAACATGAGTGCCCACAGGCAGGAATCCGTCATCGGGTGATCAGGGAAGGTCAAAAACACCTATGTCGATACCCAATGGGTTTCACCACCCATCAGGCCCCACCTTGTGCAAATGCCACTTTACTTACAAAGTTTTCAAAAATTATTTATTAAAATGATTTACTTTTTTGGAAAAACTTTTATTCCTTTTGGCAATATATTAAATCTTTTATTTAAAAGATAGGTTCTCCATAAAACTTGTTATATATTTTGTAAAAATCTAAATCCGAGCATTCTTTTTTAATCTTTTGAAACAAAAAATTTAACCGGCAAACAACAAAACCATAATTTGTGTTAAAAAAAAACATCATATAAACTTATAATGCAAATAAATTAAATATTATAATATTGATTGAAGCAATATAATATTCAAAACTAAGCACTTCAAATTAATATTATATTTGAGGGAAAATAAACATAAATGTAAATAAGGCATCCTTTATGAAAATATAAAATGCAAACATAAGACTTCAAAACATGATCTGTTCAATGTGATGCTCCTGCAAAATGATTTATTAATATCCAACTGTAATCATCTTGATCAGAATTTAGAATTGCATATTGTAAATTTAAATAAGTTGTATTTAGATTTGCCTTAGAAAACATATCAAACAATATCGTATGAATCCGAAATTTGAAACGAAGGTACTCAAATATACACAAAATGAAAAGGAACAATTTATGTAACATAAACATGCTCAGATCCATTGGAATTTTGGTTCAAAATAGCGTACCTGGAAAGATTTGAATTTGGAAATTATAAAAACACATACATACATTGACAATCAACCGCTTGACGTATTCATCAGAATAGGTTTGCAGGAGCTCGAAATGGAAAATCATACTTGAACATACGTGTTGCATACCATTGCAAAGAAAATTTTCATGGATCAGAAGCTCTAAAATTTGAAAACATTTAGGGTTCCAACAGTGGCTCTTTCTAGGGACGTATTCTCCCTGTGAGCATAGCAAGATTCGAGTTATCTTTGGGAAAGAGGACCCCTAAATATCATTCACTTCTGTAAGTCGTCATCTAAATTAAATTGGGTGGCCCAAATCCCCCCAATACTTTACATCATTTCTTCCCTCTATCAAACACTTGATTTCAGTCATGTAGTAATATGCATCTTCTGAAAACATCATTACATGCTTTACCATTGCTTAATGCATTGTTCCTTTCCTCAATATAAAACTCTTTTCCATTTAATTTTATTTTCATATTGATTGGACAATAACACATGTTATCCCCTTGGCATTCTTTTATCAAAATTAATTGAGATAAAATAAAAGCTTCACTATTACATCTCAATAATATTTCATCTTCATTATGAAACCCTAATACTTCATTATATCCTTTCTCCTTTGGAAAATTTTCAAAATCAACCTTGTATCACATGAGAAATTTACTCGCATATAGTAATGAAAATTTTCAATGTCATAAATTCGATTACCCTTTTCACCAAGTAACCAATTTTTTGCCTGTGCAATAATACTTTCTGTAGGATAAATCTTTGGCACATTTTCTTTACAACCTTGTTCTTGGGAAATATTTATGCCTTCCAACGTAATATCTAGTTTGGGCTCCAAACAACCCTTATTGTAATAGCCCAATTTTTTTATCCCATTCGGATTGTATTTCATATTATTCATTTTTACAATGCCCTCATTCTTTAAGAGTATTTCTTTTTTCTCAGATAGTAAATTAGGGCATATACCACATATAATTTTATCGTAATGTAAACTTGAAATGTTTTTGGTACCATTTACAAACATACTTTTCTTTTCCTTATGCTTGGGACATATTTTACCCCTTTCGCATGAGGACTTTTGGCACTTATCTTTTTTAGCAATATTGTGGAGAGACATTATTTCCTTTTCTCCCATAGTTTTATTATATAGTGTTTTCGAAGCATATTTTTGGGATATATTTTTTCCTATATCCTCTTCAAACAATAGATTTGACAAGATTTTGGGCATACCTTCATGGATATTTTCTTGAGAGTCATCATCACCTTGAACAATGTCTTCGTTTGTTGAAATGTCTTCATGTGCATGAATTGTATGTGCATCTATTTCACGAAATGAAGAAAAGAATTCAGACTTTGGAAACTTTTCTTCACTTCATTTGAGATGAAGATTTGAAAAAATTTCAAAAATATTTCCAGGCACACATTCTCTATCATCACTGTGTATGTATTCCTCTGATATATCACTTTCCTAGGAATCATCAAATCTACCTTGAATATGCCCTAATCCATTAGTCTGTTTATTTTGAAAAAAAATTGGATCATTTTTCTGAACATATCTTTCATATTCTTTATCTAACAAATACGAAAAGTCTTCTGGATTGAGGAATGTCTCCTCTTTATTATTTATGTTTGTACCTACACATATGGATTCTTCCATAATTAAATCAATAATTCCTTTTTTATCATCAGATTCTTCCTCTAACATGCTTTCATATACAATTTTGAGAAAATATTTTACCTGAGGGTCATGATAAATCTTTAACTCATGCATTTTCCTTGGTAATGAAGGTTTAACATCCAAAGGTATTTCTGTGTATATGTTGAACATTCTCAAGAAAAATTGTGTTGGAAATTCATCCTCATACCTTTCTAGATTGAGAAATGCATCCAAAAGGGAAATGCAAGACTCTTCTTCTATAGTATAACTATGATTTTCATCCCGCTCATAGAAAATGTAATCTTCTTCCTCGTCCTCATAGTACATGCTTCCTTCTTCACCTACATCTAAAATACATCAAGGAACCATTGTTCCAACTCCCTCCATGATGAGATGCTCTATGTAGGGAGTGATTCATAAGTTTCTCTTGCATTGTCTTTCAAAGTCCTGACAAATAATTTCATCACATAATCTTCTGCATAAACCTCGTAATCCTTTACAAAAGTATGAAATACATCCAAATGATCAATTGTTGATTCATCATATTCCCCATGGAATTTTGGTACAAGCTATGAAAGTTTAGGGAACAACTTGTTTCGAATACATTGAAAGCCACTAAGATCCAATGGCCTGATGCCATTTGGAATAAAATGCTTTCTTCGAAACATTTTCAAAAAGGAAAATTTTCATCTCCCTCTAGGTCTCTTCCCCTAGTAGAGTCACCAATTCAAATAAAAATTCTTATTAGGTAGAGTCGCCACCTCCTATGGAAGAAAAAATTACTTATTAAGCTCTTGGGTTCTTCCTTCCAGTACAACACCTTAAATGAGTTTCTGGAATTGATGTTTTACAGACAACTCCCCAACAGAGTCGCCAATCTATTGGCTCCGAAAACCACAGATTGGAAAACAAAAGACTTGCCAAATCCTCAAGTAGTCCAATCGGCCTTGCCCAACGAATAGGGACGGTCAAAGACCAAATCCCTCTACACTTTAGGCTCCACTGAACCTAGGTGGGTATGCCTATTCCTCTCAAGAACAAAAGAGGTTATTTATAGTGGATTTAAACCTTTTAGAAAGTTTACACAACTAGAAAATTATTGTTCTGCAACTATGCTTTATTATGTGCTTTAAACGAATGTTTTGAAAAGAAATTATTCTCAATGTATATAGAAAATGAGATTGCTTTCAGGACTTAAATGAAATCTGCATAGATCAGTTCATATAGGATTTGGGAAGAACGTTTCTCTATCAAGGACCTTGAATGCATACAGATCAAAACCTTACAAGATCAATAACAGACCAGTGCCTCTATCCAAGGATATATATGACACTTTGTGGACAAAATATCTTATCAACTCAAGAGATAATTTCTCATCAACTATGAAGGTTCAGTATGCGTTACACAAACAATAAGAACTCAATCTTTCACTTAATGCAACAACATGTGATTCACATCATAGAAAATCTATAAATAGATTCATCAAGAAGACAAATATAATCATCAACACAAAAGTGTACACAATATTTGGAAAAAGAAACAACGAACCTTGTATATTATTCTTCAAGAAATAATTGCATACATAAGCTACACTTGCAAATACTCCATTACAGATTGCTTGCACAAAATGATACTTCTTCTTCCTATAAGCTTCTCTAGTACAAAATGATATTCAATCCTTATAGTAGTATCTCGTTCTTATGACTCTCCCCGCCCCCCACTTACATCACAAAATGACTCCCTATAAGTATGTGTATCAAAAGACATATATGAAAGGACACACCCTTTCATACACAGAAGGGAGTTATAGATAGTTGCATTCCTTCCAAAGGACACACCCTTTGGTTTAATAAATAATTACAAATGAGAACCCTAAAAATACTAAATGATGCTTTAATAATGTGCTTTTTTATTCTCCACCTTGATAAAATTCCTTGGCAGATATTCATCATCTTCTCAATATCTCCTGCACACAAGATAAGCCAATCAAATTCCTTGATTTGAAAATTAAACATATTCCACCTTAGATCTTAGTTTGAAAAGTCAATAATCTTTATATAAATACTTGTTTAAAATAATTCAATAAAATCAAAGTATTTATATTTTAAGAAAATAATTTTGCAAACATAACATCCATTTATATAAAATAACACTTTACCCTAATATATATATTCAAAGCACTTATTTAGGGTAAATAACATATATAAGTTTCATCTTGATGTGTGTTCAAATAATAACATAAGGTAGTGTGATATGATAAGAATATACTTCCCTTTTGGAAATGGCGTCTGTGAATCAATATTCCAACCACGTGATAAGAAAGCATTTTGACCCTTTTAGGGCAATTCCAATTCTTTTGGAAATATTTCATCATATAGAATATATACTTGCAAAAATCAATCAAATCATTAACTATATGATAAAAATAATTTACCCTAATGAACATATTCAATTATTTACTTATGGTAAACACAAAAATCACCCATTAAATATCAAATACTATTCACTATTTTATTTGAAGTAAAGAAACATTCTAAAATGTAATTTTGAATAAAATAGATTTTATCCTTTTATCAAAATATTTCTTTTTCAATTCAAAGGATAAAAAATAATATTGGAATATTATTTGCAATGTAAGAATGTTATTTTCAAAATAATGATTTAAAGCATTAAATAAAAAAAAAAAAATCATTATATTGAACCTCTAGTGAGAAATACTTACTGCCCATGGAGGAAATAAGTATAATCTTTTTGTACACAAAATGGCATAATCAATTTATTGATGAATGAAAATATACATTAGGGATAATTAGAAAAATAAAATTTTAACAAAATAATCCCTTATGTGAATGTTAATAAAAATAATCTTTGCCCTCAAATAAATATACTTTCACCTTCGTATATACATTAGAGCAAAGCTAAAATATCATATTTCGTAATGAAATAATTAAAATAATAAAACTGCTATAGTAAAGATTATAAAAATATCCCTTTAATAATTTACTATAATCACAATATTGCTCTAAGTAATTTTTTTGAATTTTACAATTCAAAAAATCAAAACGTAAAATATTTAATTAATAATACTTACCTAATGGCAAAGAAAATTAAAAATAATATTACCTTAATGATCTCCATCGGCATAGCTCTCTATTATCGGAAAGGTGTTTTTTTATTACCCCGATGTCCGATGACTAAAATGAAAATGTGATCTCTCCCCATGTCTTCATCAGGGTAACATTGGCTATTGGAGAAGGTTTCTTTCAGCTATGCTGATACCCAATTTAAAAGAAAGATATAAAATCTTACCAAATGCTTTCATCGGCAAAACATATAGTATCGGGGTAATGCCATTTTCGCTATGTCGATACCCGATGGTTAGGGTTAAGGTAATTTGAGTGCGGCAAAAATAAAATCCTCTAATACTTTTGTTGAGTTGGGTTTGTTGGTTGTTGAGGTGGCCCATAATTATCATAACTAGCATAGAGAGCATAGCCAGCCTGTTGACCATAACCAGGCATCCACTGTTGAGGTTGAGCCTTAGGATCCTGCTGAGCAGGTGGCTGCTGCCAACTTTGCGACTGTTGAGCATAGTCTGCACCCCACTGAGCCTGGTCATTTGGATAAGTAGCTGCACCAAACTATGCAGGAGACATAAGAACAAGAACAACTACACAACTCTTGGTTACTTTAGACTTATCAGAGGTAAGACTATCTTGAGCAGGACGCTTCTTAGATTCAAAAATGTTTTTATGAGGCAAAAATAACTGCCTATGATGATACTCTACCTTTGTAATAGCATTAATATCACAAAAAGGTCCACAAACTCTAAAAATATACTTGATATCTCTTCTCTATCTCCAGACGAGGCTTTGAATAAGGAAGAAGTTGAAATGCTTTGGTCAAAACTTCTTTTGCTCTCTCAGCATTCCCTTCCACTATTTGAAGGTAGCGAGAGTACTGAAGAAATAACAAATGTAGCGACTATGAGTGCTCTTTGCTTTTCTTAGCTACAATAGCCATGTCAAATACGGAGGATGCGGCTTCCAGGTTTTCCAGATGATGCTCTATATTGGCATGTTTAATTACACCATCCATAAGGCCAGGAGCTATTTCTGTATTAAGAAGTTGATACTCTGCACGGGCCCCCACAGTGTCTCCCAGTTGTTCCTTGAACCGAGCTGCAAAAATGTGTATTTCTGGTTGTCTCTTCACAAAATCTATGTAGCTCGTGCAAACGCATCATTTGCAACTTCTATGCTTCCAACAGCTTGTATGCATTGCACATACCAGATCCAGTATTCAGGGTAGTTTGCACATGCAATAAGACATCTCTCAAATAGCTTCACCATCCAATCAAAATCATTGGTTTTCTCAATGAAATCAAGATAGTGATGCCAATTGCTTGGTTGTGCATCATCTAATGGCTTAATATGAAAATACGGTCGATGAATGGCATTCTCAAAATCTTGAATCTTGGTACTCATCTCTTTTGCTATCTTGTACATTTCTTCTCTCATCTCTATATACTTCTCAACTCTCTTGTAGCATGACACTTTTCAATTTTGGCCTCACTGCATAGATCAATTGGATCGATATTTGCCAAGTGCTCCAGCCATAACACATTCATCCAATTTATAATATTTCATTCTACATCTACAATGGATTGATATTTTATTGGATCTGACAATGGACTTCTATGTTTTCTTTTGAAACTGTTGCGGACAACATGAGTGCCCACAAGTGTGAATCCCTCATCGGGTGATCGAGGTGTTAGGCCCAATATGGAAAGCTAATGTACTGAGAGGGGAGAGGTGAATCAGTACTTCAAATCCTTTTATCAACAATATCTTCACTGTTATGCATAAACCACAAACTGTTGTAACATAACATAAAGCTAAAACAAATAAATAACAATCATACATGATTCACTCCATAACACATATATTTTGGTTATGCAGAAACTCTTGGTTAGAGAGAAAAACTTCGGTGGGGATGGCACCCACAACTTCACTACTGCAATAATAAAGGTTGCTCGGTTAGAGCTACATGTTCAGCTATTTCTAATAGCTTACCCTGTTAGGAGTATCAAGATCATTAGATCTACCTTGCTAAAGGATTTTACAACACTTATTCTAAATGATGCACCTAGTTAAAGGCTTTACAATTTATAGACTTTGTTAGAGTCTTTCACCCTGTTAAAGGTTTCTCTTACAACTTCAAAATATTACAATAAAATCTTTACAAATATGTACAACTTTACATCTGGAATGTTATAGCAGATTCTATGTACTCAAAATGAGATTACCTTGCTTATAGCATACCTCGGTAACCCATAAAGTAACTCGGTAAACCCTTTTGTTTACTCTGTTCTTTGACTGTTCTTTGAAATCCTACTCGGTGACCTCTGTGTCTCTGTAACAGTCATAACACTATGTGCTTCCTTATTTGTCACATGTGTCTTGCTTCACACACATTCATCTCTTCTTTTTTTCATATATTTTGATCCTCAATTCATGCTGTATAAATAGATATCTTATGTCGGCGATCAGGTTCATTGCTTCGATCTTACAAACATGATTTATCGAATGAATAACCATACAAAATATTTCATTGGATAGATGACCTCAAAATCATACAAAATCTTTAAGTGCAATTTCCAATGTGATAACGGTTCTATGTTCCTCGATCTTGTAACACGTTTACCCATGTGTGTCTAGATTCAATGAATTTGGTAACACATTTCACTCGGTGTATCATTGTTTCTACTCGGTAGACAGCTCGATGAAGACTAGGCTCTGTGACTACTTTCTTCTATAACCGACTGTTCTCTGCATACCGACTGAATGTTTTGGTAGTAGTAACCGACTAGAGTATATAGAATGACTTTGGATATAAAACTAATGGCAACTATAATAAGTAGTAACACGGGGAAGGCCAAAAACACCTATGTCGATACCCGATGGATTTCACCCATAACCCATCAGGCCCCACCTTGTGCAAATACCACTTTACTTACAAAGTTTTCTAAAATCATTTATTAAAATGATTTACTTTTTTGGAAAAACTTTTATTCCTTTTGGCAATATATTAAATCTTTTATTTAAAAGATAGGTTCTCCATAAAACTTGTTATATATTTTGTAAAAATCTAAATCCGGGCATTCTTTTTTAATCTTTTGAAATAAACTTTTTAACTGGCAAACAACAAAACTATAATTTGTGTTAAAAAAAAACATCATATAAACTTATAACGCAAATAAATTAAATATTATAATATTGGTTATAGAAATATAATATTCAAAACTAAGCACTTCAAATTAATATTATATTTGAGGGAAAATAAGCATAAATGTAAATAAGGCGGCCTTTATAAAAATATAAAATGCAAGCATAAGACTTCAAAACATGATCCGTTCAATGTGATGCTCCTGCAAAAGGATTTATTAATATCCGACTGTAATCATCTTGATCAGAATTTAAAATTGCATATTGTAAATTTGAATAAGTTGTATTTAGATTTGCCTTAGAAAACATATCAAACAATATTGTATGAATCCAAAATTTGAAATGAAGGTACTCAAATATACACAAAATGCAAAGGAACAATTTATGTAACATAACCATGCTCAGATCCATTGGAATTTTGGTTCAGAATAGCGTACCTGGAAATATCTAAATTTACAAATTATAAAAAAACATACATACCTTGACAATCGACCGCTTGACGTATTCATCGGAATAGGTTTGCAGGAGCTCGAAATGGAAAATCATACCTGAACATAGGTGTTGCATACCATTGCAAAGAAAATTTTCATGGATCAGGAGCTCTAAAATTTGAAAAAAATTAGGGTTCCAACGTAGGGAAAGGTATACTATGGAGGGAGAAGGTCTTTCATTATGAATTTCCTTGAATTTTTTTGTGTAAGGACAATTTGAAGGACCAAATAGACGAATAGATGAAAAAGGGATATCTTTTGTAGGGAGATTCTCCTTTTTCATCATTACTATTCATATCCACTTTGTTAGGTTGGAAAGGAAGATCCTTATCATCTAAGGCTTCATCTTATATCAATGTTATATTAAAGGTTAGATCGTGAATAAAATGCATAACATCATATTGTATTAAAATACATTGATGATTAAGATAAGCTCTATGAAAATGAGGAGGATCTAGAGAGATAGATGTATTAAGATGAACATGTTTACCTTGCCCCCCTTGCAATAAAGTATCTTTATAAGAAGAGGATCTTTCAATGTTGCTCTGAAATGTTGCCTCTCCAGTAGAGAGATAATTAATAGGAGTATTCATTCTTTTATCATTAACATAAGATGCCCTAGGAGAGGTACAAGTGATTATCATTTCAATGTTATATCTAAGATTATCAAGGGTATTATATTTACCAAAGATTTTAAGTAATATACATATTCCATTAATTTATTTAAAAATGTCATTATATAACAGCATGAAACATGGATAAAAGAATTGAAGAATTATTTATAAGGGGTAAATAATGTCGAAACTATTATTATAGAATATGTGAGAGTAGTATGAAAAAATGCAAGCAACGTGAAATGAAAGAAGATATTATCCAAAACAAGATTTCGGTAAATATAGCTAATAATAAATGTTATCACATGTGAAATAGAAAACCAATAAGATTTTGTAAATTTGCTTATGAAAAATTAGATTTGAAAACTCTCAATAAAAAATGATGCAAATGTAAGAAGTGTTAGGTTCACCAAAATATATTGGTAGTGAACTAGACTTCAAAATGTATAAATGTAATAATATATTTCCGAAATGATTGTAAATATGAATGAATAAAATGCATTCAAATCAAATCTAAAAATTAAAATTAGAAATAAGCATGAGACATGTTGGGTTCACCAAAATGTATTGGATGAAAAATTAGGGTTTTGCAAGTTAAGCCTTGTAAAATAGGAAATGGCCTAACTTTCCAAACAAAACATTAAAGAAAGGAAGAACTAAATTGACACAATGCAAAAGGATTGAATACAGATAAGATTATTTTTCCTTTGTTTGGTCCAAATTTATTTGAATGTATTTGAATGCCAAGTGATGGAAAATGAATGTAAATTAGCATAAATAGTAAACTATAGATGAGATACAAAGATTCAAAGCTAGATTTGAGAAGAGTAAATAAAGAAGGATCCAAACGTGGAAATTTAGCTTGAAAATGCCCAATACTAGGGTGAAAGTTACCCTGGTATTGAAGTATTAGAATTAGGTTGTGGTATTAGAATATTGTCAAGAATATTTTCCCAAAAGCTTGGTAGAAATTCTTGGGACCGATGTGGTATATCACTCTCGTCCTTTAGTTTTTGCTTCTGAAAAAGCTAAATCTATTCATTGTCATCTCCTTAATTTCAATATTTGTCTACATCTTCTAAATTTGTCATATACACACAAAAAGAGGGAAATATGTTGTGGATAGGGGATTTCCTAGGTCAAACCTTAAGTTTGGAATTAACCCTAATTGAATTTAAATTGTAATAAAAATACTAAAGTAAATGATGTGTGTTATACCTCTGATCTACTACAATTGATGATGGTTGATGATGAAATGCTCTTTTAATGTAATCACAAGTGTTGATACAATAACACGATGAAATATAGAAGACTCAAACACAAACACATGCTTGCATAAAGATTGATGTAATTTGATGCTCCATGATATTGAGATGCTTGAAGGTTATGGTGGGATGAAATGTTGTCTTGAATGCTTGAAGATGATTGATGTGGATGCACAAATTATGAATGAAATGCTACATTACTAATGGATTAATTGATTATGAAATGGATAGGAAGAATGCTCTTATATAGGGTTCCCAAGGTAATTTACCAGTTAGGTTGACCTCTAATAGTCAAATTGTAACATTGAGATATGAAATTACTGGGTGGGAATATTGCAACAACATATTGAAATTGGGTCCTATTTAATGGGGACTAGGGTGAATTAATCACCCATATCCTTAGACCAAGACAAATTAATCACCTATGTCTAACAAAAAAAGGGAAAAACACTAGGAAATGGATAAAACACTACTCAAGGCCTAGATTCAACTATTCGTGCAAAAGGATGATATTAGTTTTGAGGTAAAAATGTTAAAAATGGACCTAGGGGAGAGCTAGAATGGGACTCACTAAAGTAAGATACAAAAAGAAGTATAAACTATGTAGTTTATAATTTATGGTACTACATCTAGCCTCCACTTTAGCGGGAGTATGAGCCTATGCACATTCTCATGGTAAGAGAGAGAGAGAGAGAGAGAGAGAGAGAGAGAGAGAGAGAGAGAGAGAGAGAGAGGTTTGGAGCAAGATCACAAGGAGATAAGACATCACTAAATTGATCCATGTAGGAAGGAAGAGACAATTTTAACAAGTTGTGTTATGTTATGTGATCCATGTAGGAAGGAAGAGACAATTTTAACAAGTTGTGTTATGCTTGTTCCACTCATCCTAAAAATGCAACGCAAGGTTGAAAGGTCAAGTAAGCTATGTTATGCTAGTTAGCCCACTTGAAGGAAGTGTGAAAAGAAAAATTGAAAGGTTTATCAAGTTGTGTTATGCTAGTCAACGTGTCTTGCTAAAATATCATCTGGTTTATTGAGTTAGGCATCTCATCTAAGACTTTGGTCTATTTTTTACCTTGCAACAACCTATATAAGAAATATAATAAGGATAACCAAATAAAGTATGCTATTCATAAGGAAATACACAAACATGAAAATGGATAACCAAGCAAGGCATCATGCAGGGAAATCTGCAACTCGAATTTGAAAAGGGTAACCAAGCAAAGAATTGTATGCAATTAAATTTGCAAACTTGAATTGAAATTATGCTACAAGGAGGACATGATGTATGAAAATGTAATGGGAAGATTTTTACAGTTTCACAAGTAGCCTTGTAAACTATAAAACGATGTAACATTCCAAGAAAAGCATTGAAGGAAGGAAGAACTCAAGTGATCCAATGCAAAAGGACTAAATGCAGATAAATTTCTTTTTCCTTTCTTATTTAGTTGAAATTTTTTATACTTTATTTTAATGCTAGGTGATGTGAAATGAACATAAATTAGCATAAATAATAAGTTACATATGCGATAAAGAGACAAGGAACTAGATCTAAGTAGAGTAAAAAAAATGATCCACACCTAAAAATATGGCTAAAAAATGTAGGACCAATGTGGTGGTCGTCTTGGTCCCAAAGTGATCAAATGTAAGCAAGAATTAGGTTGTGGGATTATAATACTGTCAGGAATCTTTTCCCAGAAGTTTGGTAGAATTTTTTTGGGATTAATGTGGTATATTCATCCCTATTCTTCATTTTTTTTCTTCTACAAAAGTCAGATCTATTCATCATCATCTCCTCAGTTCCAGTGTCCATCTACAAATTTTGAATTTGTTTCCCGCATAGAGAAAGAGGGAAAGATGTTGTGGGTAGGGGTTTGCCTAGGTCAAACCTCGAGTTTGGAATTAACCCTGAAATTGAAATGGAAATTGAACTTGAATTGAATTAGAAAAGCTTTCCATTTGAGGGAAAGGGTAGGTTTGAATTGAAGTTCTTGAATTGGAACTCGATTCCTTGATGAATTTTTCCTTGAATCTTCATACAAGGGTTGATAATTTCATGTTGAATGTCTTCATAGAATCATGATCATGGATTCAATCATGAATGCTTAAAATTTTTACTTGACCCTTCCTTCAATGCCTTGATGCTTGATTGTCGCTCACTTGAATTTGCTAGAGTGCAATCAAATTCCAACTTGAGAGATGTAATTGAGATCATGTATCTAATATTCTACAAATGAGGGGGTTAGAATTTCTTTTATACCTAACTAAACTAAAAGCATTTTGTAAGTTAGCCAACCTTAGGGAATGATTTATCGCCTTACAAATGTTACCATTGTGAGGACCAAATTTGGGTCCCAATTAAGGGGACTAGGGAAAATTAGTCACTGTGGTCCTGGGACCAGGGTAAATTAACTACCCTGGTCCTCTTAATCAAGACCAAAATTGAGGTGGGACCCCAATGAAGTGTTCGAGATTTGAAATTTGGTTTTTGTGTGAGAATAATCAAATCAAATCAAAGCATGGAAGATCGAGATTCTAAAATGAGGCCTAAATAAGGACAAAATTGTATAGGGATACAATTTACAACACTACATTTATGCCCCACTTTAGTGGGAGTATGAGAATACTGTTGGGACCTCCAAAATTTTGCCAAGTTTTTGAGGGTCCATGTAAAATTTTGCCTAATGCACTCAAAAGGTACCCTACAAAACCAACCCAAGTAGCTCACTTTGAGAGCTTATATTTTGGCACCCATGAATTGTCCTGCAAAACCACTTTGGGAAAGTGTTGAACACTTATAATAGATGACATGTATCCATTTGCAACTTCCTTGGGCTAGTTTTGGTGAGTTATTGAAGTCTTGGTTTCATGGTCCAGAAGTTGGTATGTTAATTGTAGTTGTTTAAACTTTCTAAGTAGGCCAACTTTGAGAGGTTGTATTTTTGCACCAGTTGAAAATCAAGTCCAACTAATATTTTTTCATGGTTGTCTTCATCTTTTTGAAGCCCCGAATTAGTTGGCATAGCCCCATGAATCCGTTTGATGAGTTTTCAAAGTCAAATCCGTTAGCATAAAGTTCAGATTTGCAAACTGAACTATCTAAATCTACAGTTTGTAGCCCCACATTTGAATTCACATTTGGTGACCTAATGAACTGCACATCAAAGTGGTTGTTACCTCTTATTTTTTATATAATTATCTACCATTTTGCCAGTTTGTAGCCCCCCAACTCATCATTTGCTATTTTTTCAAGACCCATTCCGAATGAACTTTTTCAGGGTTTGACAATCAGCATTTCCAGATTTTTCAAAGGGGGCCAATTTGAGGGTTAATATTTTACCCATGTGGTCAAATCAGGCCAAACCCTCCTGTGCACGTTCTCATGGTAACTAGACGTGTCAGCTCACCAAGTGGCAGCCCCTGAAATGGAGTTTTAACATTTTTTCAAATTAGTGTTTGACTAGGTTTTAGGGTGGTTTGAAAGGTGTGTTTCCAAAAAAGCCCGAGTAGGCAACTTCACAGATTAAAATATTTTGGCTTGGGAATTGTTATGAGCAATGGTTTAGCATTCTAGATTACTCATATGACACTCTACTAGTGTGCCAACTCTTGGGACTGAAAGAGGTGATTTGATGTGGATTTGATCAGTTTGGGCCAATTCCAGATGCTACTCGGGTTGTTTTGATCAAAACTTGGAAGTGATAAACATCAAATTTAAATGATGTTTTGTTCAAATTTTCAGGTCTAGATTTTGTCCATTTAATATTCCTGAGCATCTTCACAGGTCAGTTGTCCAAAAATGAATTTTTTTTAATCGAGCCCACCAGAGACCCAGCTAAAATTATGACCCAATGACATATATTAACATTTGTTGAAGGAGTAATGAATATTTGAATCATTATTGATTTAAATAAATATGTGGCTAGCTCAACAAGATTGAAGAAGAAAATAAAGTATTTGAATGATCAAAGTTTAGTGAATGGTTGACCAGGATGCTAGAGGCTCGATTAATCATAGGTACCAAAGAGATTAAGGGGGCCATTAAAAGATATATGTTATTTAAATTATTTTGATTTAAATAATATTGTATAAAAATCAGCGAGTCGGTGAAAGTCAAGTAAATTGCTGAAATTTGTAAAAGCCTTCCCTTTCGAAGTCATGGGGCCCATAAAGGTTCGAAAAACAAAAAATTAACGGGATTTTGAGAAAGGATCCCCCCAGCCATTCCATAAAATGCACAAGGAAGGAATAATGTAAAATTGTATAATATCCTATAAGAAAGTTAAAAAAATTCAAAGGCCCTAACAGACACTATAAAAATTTGAGAGATTTTTAAATCTTTTTGCCCTGCGATGCACGAAAATAAGAGCAAGGAGATGTGGCAGGATAGCAGGAAAGGGCAACTGTTTAGTGCTTCCTCTACCCTGAACGACTCTTCGAGGCAGCGACGGATGGTCGCGGTCCAGCGGGAGGCGGGAGGAAGTGCTTCCCACCACCCCGCATGCTATCTAAAGCATGTAAGACATTGTTGCGGGGCAAGTGAAGCAAAGGGAGATTGCTTCCGCTGACACCCTGCAGGGGAAAATGGGCAATGCAAGAACAGTAAGGAGCATCGGGTAAGTATAAGATGGGTGCCAAACAAAAGTAGCATTCAAGGTAGCTGAAATTAGAGCGAAGCGAAGATGCATGGAAGATTTTTGTTTAGGGTTTTTGTTCTACATGCAGTGCAGACATCGATCCGCCATTCTCAAGGATTTGTTTTTGCACACCTTTGAAACTCACAAGGTTCTCTTTGCAGAAGGTGCGTTTTCATTTGCACTAGCGTGGGGCGAATTAAAGCAAAGGCATCTGGTGGGAACAGTGACAGGGAAATGCAGCTGGTGTAATATATACTGCGATCATCCTGGTACCTAATGCCAAAGTGATTCATCTAATTGTGCTAATTTGCAAAACACAAGGTTGAATGGGCATTTCATTCTAATTCCCGAGGGTCACAAGAGGGTCCGAGAACATAGCAAGGCGATTGATGTGCAATAATATGGCTGTGTTTGAGGTCTGAGCATTGAAGGAAGCAGGAATGAAATAATGATTGCGTAGTTATACTGTAAAGCTCGCGTAATGCGGGTAGCAAATTCGACCAGTAGTGGACGCGATTTGTCACATAAAATGGTCTGGTATCCCACAGACCTGCGGTGATATTGTGGGTGTCATCTTTGATGCCCACAAATCACAGGAGGAAGATTGAACATTTTGAGCACATCTCCTTTCTGAGGATTCTGATTGCAAAAATATAGACATGGCATGATGTATCTTTAGGACTTGTGGGTCAAACACACAGTAGTTAGTTGGAATACCATCCATAGATGCTAAGTGGGGGACTATATGTGGAAGTGTGATCCATAGTTCTAGGGGCGACATTGAGGTCATAATGGGTTTACAAGTTGTGACAAGAGTAAATGGATGATGAGGGCACAAATGGAATAAGTGAAATGTTGAATCAAGCTTCTGCACAGGGTATGCACGTATAACAGTACTGTAAAAATGGAGGCATTTTCTTTACGCACTTAGTATGCAGACCATTGTATGTCATTATAACACAAGGGGCATTTTTATCTGATACTTTCTTGCAAAAGGGGGGTTAATGAAAGTTCATTTTGGGCAAAGCTCATGGAGGTCACGACAGACATAGTGTGGGTTTTGTATGATGAAATTGGCAACATATCTGCATCAGTGGGAGGTCTACATCAAAGGAGATATTTTGCTCAAATAATTTTAACAGCCATGCTGAATCAAAATACAGTGGGTTTACTTCCAGCTATAGATGATAGAAGAGTTATGTGAGAGATAAATGCTATTGTATGATCCCTTTTCCACTCAAATATAGAAGGGTACGAAATGTTAAATGTAAAAGGATTTATTAAGAGGGGTAACTCATTCTCATTGAAGGGGAAGGTAAAATATTGGCAAATGTATAATGAAGTTGTCTTTATCAAAAGGGCCATTGATTTTTACTCAGACAGGACAGAGAGATATTTTCAGTAAAGTGTTTTACAAAATGGTGTAAACATTTTATATGGAAAATTCAATATATGAGAAAAGTTGCAAATAAAGGGAGCTTCAAGTAAAAGAAAGACGACCAGTTATTTTTACCAGAATTGAAATGTTTCGTTGTGAATAAGTGGGAAATGGATTATGTCAAAGAGAATAAGTGTGAATAGTTGTAGAGCAGTTTTTCAATTATGTGGGAATTTTCTCGGGAAGGGGTAGACTTTCTATATAAGTTCTAAATGAAATATTTTAATGGAAGGATATAGAACAGAGTTTCCACTGAGAGGAAGTTTTCTAATTTTGAGCAAAGAGAAAACCCATGATGAAAGTCAACACTTTTCCATCCAAAGAGGGAAATTTTATTTTTTTGGATCTGAGATGAAAGGTGGGATGTTGGCAGAGACAGGAAGGGAACTAAAAGAGGAAATTTTCAGACTAAGTCAAATAACAGAGAAGTTGGGTGTGACAAGTCTCTTGTCACAACAAATCAATGAGAGACAATGCCATATTTTTATGTGCAGGAGTGGAGGGCAAAGATTTGTGTCCATGAAGGTTTTTTCCAGATTTATGAGGTGTCACATTTAGATTTAGAGTGTAGATCAAAGGTGAAATTGGAGGAGAGAAGTGCAAATTTTAAAATTTTAAAATTTAGAGAGATGAGGTCAGATGTCATTTAGAGATCCATTCTAGGGTTCTCTTAAGTTTTCTCTTCTATCTATTTATTCTCTTTTCTCCTCATTTTGAAGGGTTCCAACTTTGATTTCTGCATAGGTAGACATAAATTTTGTAAAGATATTGTATAGTGTTCTCAGTTTAAGCCAGGTATATGGAAGTTAGCCTTAAGTTTGTGAAATTTTATGTGTTTTAAAGTGTGTTTGATGGCTCTGTTCTATCAAATAAATGTCTCTTAATGGGAATGTAAGCTTCTTTGAATGGAAATAATCAAGTATTATATACATTCTTCCAGCACATTTTCTGTTCTGAGTTGTATGTCATGATTGAT